>NC_081414.1:772211902-773465652 GCF_030272615.1 Cryptomeria japonica
ACTACATGGTGACAACCTTCATCGGTATAGCTATTCTGAAATGCACATCCATCGGAATAGCTAACACTATCGGTATATCAATAATGTGTCAATCTGTCTTCAATAGCTACTCTGATACACTTCCTTGGTTTCCTTGTCGGCATAGCTATTCTGACACAATTATGTCAGAGTAGTTTAAACTATTGGCATAACACAAACTCATTATGTCACCTTTGTCAGCTAACCTGATAAGTGACTTGTTTTGTTATCGGTATTGCTATCTCGATATGACAAAACACAAATGAAACTCCAACATCAGTATAGTTATCTTGATCTGACAATGCTATAGTATAACTTGTGTGTTATGCTGATTGTAAGGAATTGAAACCATCTACAACCTGCAACACTTGTTTTATGCACTCTCCAATCTGCAACCTCTTTGGCATCCACTCTACAACACTTGTTAACATCATTGACATTAATACCAACACCAATATCATGGCAAATACATCTGACCTCAAACTCTGTTACTAAACACTATCAAAGCTCTTCTCTACTAACTTTCAAACACCTTTTTCTATCAAATCTATTTGCATATCATTCACATCCACATCACATCGTTTCAAACACATCCCACTCTTATGTACACTTCAACACATAAATTTATTCATCCTTATATGCATAGATATTCATTAAAACTCTCAACTAGGTTGGCCCAAAATATAGTATTTAAAATCACATAAACTAGGCCATTTAGACCAATAATATCCAATGTGATCCACTGTAGAAGAAAGAGGGGACCCAAAATTAACACTACACATCCTTCTAAGTTGATTCCAATAAACCACATACTCTAACACATTTTCCAAAGCCGGTTCCCAATGAAACATGTAGATAGACAACAAAACTCAACAACCATTCAACCCAAAAGAATCTTCCAATACAAAACTAATACAGATATCCATACACCATGATGAGGCCCAAAAAAAATTCTAACTCAATCTCTAATACATATCTAGACCAAAAATCATGATCCAAACAAGATAATCCATTTGGACACACTGAGACCCAACAAAATTGATCATACCAAACACAAACCAACACAACTCACTTGGGAAACAAAAACAACACCAGATATTTGAACTAGAACACTGTACAAACCAAATAAGCATTTCCTCCAAACTGCAACATTTGAATTCACATATCTGGAAGCCACCAAGAAAATTATGGACTATTCTGATAGACACTCTCACTATCAAAGGAGAACAACAACTAATCTTATCATTTGAGCAACTAGAGGACTTGCAAACTTGATAGCACTATTCACATAACATTAACATTATATCCAAGTTTGTACACCATACTCTTCACATTTTGGAATAAAACATTCCTCCACTAGCGCATTAAATACTCTTTCCTACATATTGAAACTTTTTCTACACTAATCTTCCAAAAACTCCTCACATAATCACAACATCTTCACCAAGCAATATGAGAACATCTGAACACTCAATACTAGATCAAATATACCACTAGACATTTGATACAACTCTATATAACTTATTGTAACATTAATGAAAACACAACCTCAACTAAGATACCAATCAAACTCAATAACAACACCAAGTAGCACACATTGATATCATACATCCGATCTAATCCTCTTCCACAAAAAACTCAACTAAGACACCAATCAAACTCAACACAATACCAATTTTTTACTTCCTTAATCTATAATACAAAATAGAGAAGACTTCATGTACTTGCATGACAACATAATAATAGCTCACCTATCACCAACTATCGCCAATAGTATTTTGCAACATAATAAAAACTCACCTATCACCAACTGCCACCAATAGTAGTTTGCATAACACAAGACTATATTCAGACTAGACCACATCTAGAGCAAAAAGTTTATCTAGACCAGACCACATCTAGACCAACAAGTTTGACATCAAGGATAACATAGATCAGATTTTCAACAATCTCCCCCTTTGGCATTGATGGCAACACTTATACCATCTTCTAGTAAAATCTTCACCCCTTTGACATCAAAGACAATGGGGACACATCTAAAAATAGTCATCTTCCTTCAAAGCTTTGTTCCCCTCTTTAATATTCCTATAAACTCTTTTATCCTAGCACATTCTCTTCCTTTGATGCATGCAATACTCCCCCTGACAAGGGTAACTCTCATTTGCAACAACTTTCCTAAAATCAAGGAAACATGTACACCACTACTACCCTTGAGACCAACCACCATACCAATCCAAGAGAGATTATAAGTTTTGAGTTTCCCCCCTAATGATTTTCAAAAGTTTCATTTGATGATCTAAGTACTACAAGGAACTGTTGCAAAGTATTTAAATGCTTCTACAGTAGATAATAAAACTGGATTTACTCCAATAAATTAATCTACCACCATCTAAACTTCTTCTGTTATTTTCATTTTAGATTGATTCCACATTCAAATCATGTCTTTTTCATCTTCATTTAAAACTCACATTAGTAGCACAAGCTTCCTAAGCACTCTTTATCAATCAATAATGCTGAAGACAATTCAACACCCAAATCTTTAAGGGGGTTCATAAGATTTTTAGGAAGATCTCCCCACAAACACAACATTGTTCTTGGTTCCCAAAAGAATCAACATCAAGGGTGCATACATTCATAAATTTATCTTCATCTAATTTCTTCATCTATAATATATGTAGCGTCGTAAATTGTACGCACTTGCTAGGGTGGTACAATTTCACACCTAGTTTAGCACCCGCCTTAGTGCATTTTGCATTTTGCATTGCATTTCTCCTTAAGCACTTAATTAATCAAATTAATTAGGTCTAAGGTCCTATTTCATCATTCTCTACATCATAAAGTTGGGCCCTTTCACTAAAGTGCGCCCTTCGCATTTTATTCCTCCAATACACCACTTAATCAAAAAACCCTAATTAAGTCCTATTTCGAACTTGGGGGCTTGGTTTCGGGGTCAAAACATCTCAAAATCACCTGTAACTTCGGGATTCTCTCTAAAATCAACATATCCGACGGCCCTGAAAATTTGGTGAAAAGTTGTCGGGACCGTGGAGCCCGGAGTGCACATGGTCCCAGACATTTTTCTCGAAATTTTGGGAGCACGATCCAATCATAAAATAAAGCTTAACCCCAAGAAATTGACGGGATATTCAATCTCTAGGTCGGCCAAAAGATGAAATTACGATCTAGGGTTTCCTACATAAGAGCTCTCTTTCTTCATTTGAGGGGATCCAATTTTTGTTTTCAGGAACTTCATATGCAGCGAAAGAGCAGATCTTTGAAGACTTCAACAATATTCAACATCCTTCTATCAAGCATCTATCAAATTCACTCATCCACTTAGGGCTTGGAAGACATTGAAGAACAATAGGAGATTACCAACTGAAGATTGGCTTGTACTCCTCCCTTGAGGGTTGGGTATGATTTCGTATTGTTTTCATGTCTTTGCATAAGCTTTGATACATCATTTATTCATGCTTTAGATCACATTGCATCTTGATTTGGAGCATTTACATTATCATTTGCAAGCAATTAGGGTTTACTTTCTAGGTTGCTCTAGTTTGCTTTCTTGCATTTTAGGACCTTGCACACACACTAGGTCTACACACACAATACATTTTACAAAACAACTTGGCTATTCGTGGAGGTGGAAATCACCGAAGCGGGGGTTTGACTAAGGCAAAACCCTATATAGCCACCCCTCCCCCTTTTTCAGATATCATTGCAGGTTTCGGGATTCGGACGACGCCACGGGATACAGATCCGGAGAGAGAAGGTCGAGACAGCACTTTGTGTCAAATTGCAGAGCAGAAGACTAGGACAGGGGCACTGGGCGCCCTGGTCCTGCCAGGACAGGGGTGCTGGGCACCCTGGTCCCTAGGACAGAGGCGCTGGGCGCCCTGGTCCCTGGGACAGAGGCGCTGGGCGCCCTGGTCATCCGGACAGACAGCTTTCAGACAGCTTCCCAACAGTGTTTCAGAGTGCAGAATAGCAGTTTCCGGTGCAGTTTTCAGGACAGTGGCGCCCGCGCCCCCGTCCCGAACATTTTCAGTCTGATTTTGACTCCGGGTACACATCTGCATTCTTATTTCATCCTTGTATTTACAGTTGTTCATTGTTTAATCTCAATTCTGCAATCTTGTTATTAGTTCATACTTGCATTTTGGGATTAGGGTTTGAACTTACATTACTTGATCTTACAATTTCAACAAGGGAATGGAAATCCTAATAGATATCCCATGGCTCTCTCTTTCACAAAAAGAAGTAGCCAATTGTGTGATATCTCTAGGCTCTTTCGTATTCCGTAATGTGTGTCAAAAGGTAGGATTAGGGCATATTAACCTAGTCTCGGTTTTTCCCCTACACATTTTGGTGAACCCGACGTGAATCTATCATTGCTTCCTCTTGCATTGCATTTGTTAGATCTAGATCTAGATTTAGTGTGTTTTCATTTCATTTTCATTAAAAAGAAAAAGAAAAAAAAAGTGTGTTTCTTTGCATTGTGTGTTTAAATTTTATGCAATCTTTTCAAAATGTCAAATTTTTATTTGCAAAATGTTCATGCTTTTGATGATTATTATGAGTATAGCCAAGATGAATTAGATGAAGCTTTAGATGAGTTTTTAAACCCTAAGGATGCTAAACCTTCATTTTACAAAAAACTCATAAACCTTGTTACTATGCCATTTAGGTGTGATGAGAAAGATAAGTCGAATGATTCCTCTCAAGGATACATTCCTATCCACTCTTCCCCTGAATCTAGTAACATGGTTGTTTTCAATAATCCCCTCTATGAGGAGATGTCCCCTTTTGAATCAAAAGACAAACCTTTTAACCGATATGATCATGCTTTGTTGGATGATGCTCTTGATGACTTTGTGGCTTTACCGAAATCTTTAAACAAAAACAAGACCTCTAAATTGGTTAACATGATAAATTTGAATGAATATAACAAGCCTCTCTTTGAAGTCCAAGGTGCTTATCCTTCTCCCACCTTTCAAATTCCTAAATCACCTCTCCTTACTGTCGAAGGAAGGTATGATCATGATTCCTTTCGTACCCCGAATAAACCAATCATCACTGTACAAGGAAGAAAACCTATAAGTCCTTACAATTATGCTAAGCAAATAACTAGAGAGAGTTATCATGCGGTTTCCCATACTTATCATACCAGAAACAATAGGCAACCTAATCCTCCTCCTGTTATTCCAGTCTCTCTTCCTAATCCTCAACCAATTCTTCCTCAAGCTCCCCGTATTTCGCAAGTTATGGGAAAGGAATATGATCTCATAGAACAACTTAAAGCTACCCCTACTAAGATATCCCTTTGGGATTTGATTCAAACTTCTTCCGCTCATCATGGAATGTTACAAGATGCCTTGAAAGATTTGAATGTTCCTCCACCGAATACATCTAGTAATATAGCATCTTTTGTTAACTCTGTGATGAATCCTAAAGCTCAAATTGTGTTTACCCAAGACGAGTTGCTTACAAGTGAAATTCAACAACAATATGATCCCTTGATGATTGTGGTTGTCATGAAAGACACTGCTATAAGATGAACACTACTAGATAATGGCTCTGGCCTTAATGTGTGTAGCATTAATTTATTACATAAGATGAATGTGGATACATCTCTTATTGAGCCTGACTCTCATCCCATTCGTGGCTTTGACAATGTGGCTAAGACTTCATTGGGTATCATCACCTTACCTCTCACAGTGGGACCTGTTACTTTGCCTACTCCTATCCATGTTATGCCGGGAAATTTAACATACAACTTGTTATTAGGAAGGCCTTGGATTCATAGCATGCAAGCTGTCCCCTCTACATTGCATAGACAAGTTAAATTCGTTTATAACAATAAGACATATACTTTGATAGGTGATACTAATTTTCAAGCTTGTCTACAAACATCTAATTCCAAAGGAGATTCTTCTAAGCCATCCTCGTCTAGTGATGACTCTTTAAACAAGAAACCTATCGATGAGTCTTCGCTCTCCGATGATCAAAATCCTTTGGATGAGTCTGGAACTCCTGAAGAAGATCCTTCTCGACTTGAAACTACACATAAAAAGGATTTTGATCCTAAGAAGGTTCTCGCAGAAGATGATTGGGAATCTCTTGATTTTAACCCTACCTTTGTAGGTGAATATAAGGTTCCTTCTAGAGAAATTAAAGTTGAAAAGAAGAAAGAAGTTGAAAATCACAAAGTTGAAAAGAAAGAAGAAATTAAAAATCAATCAACCTTACCTGAATCTATGAGTAATAATTTTGTGGCCGCTTCTCAAACTTCTTCTCCCCACATCTATAATTATGAAGAGTTTGATTCTTTGTCTTATGAAAAACCACCTTCTCTTCCTGAAATGGTTGATCGTTATGGTCGTGGTTTTTGCATTTTTGCTAAGCATGGGTATCATGGAAAAGGTTGGGGTGCTAATGAACAAGGGATAAGAGTTCCTCTAGAGACTAATTTTCAACATTATGCCTTTGGACTTGGCTATAATCCCTGCAGACATACTAAAGCTTCTAAAAGACCATGCATTAGTGTTAATGCTATCTCTACATCTTTGTCAATACAACACCCTGAGTATATTGATGAGGATTCTTCGGGTGATTGTGCTTTGGATATCTTCCCTACCGACGATGCTTTAGCTGAGTTCTTGGGAGCCTATGACACTCTTCCTCGTTATCACCACAATAGGGGACTCCCTTATTGTTTGAACACTGAAGCCTATTTTGGAAAAGAGATTGATAACGATAAGATTGTGAAAGATTTCCCTCAGTTAAAGGATACTCCTCAACAAAGTAATCTTCTCATAAGTGACACCACTGATGTTAAGATGGATCCTTGCAACAAAGAAAAAGTTATTAAAATTGGAAAATGTTTGGATGAAGAGGAACAGAAACAATATGAAGAACTATTGCATGAATTCCCTGAGATCTTTGCTTGGACATATTCTGACATGCCCGGTATAGATCCTAAGATTGTTACTCATAATATTGTCTTAGTTCCTGATGTTAAGCCCGTGAAACAAAAGATTCAAAAAATGAATCCTAAGGTGGCTCTGCTTGTTAAGGCTGAGATTGAAAAATTATTGGAGGCTGGATTTATCCGCCCTATTGACTATTCCCCATGGATTTCAAATATTGTCGCTGTGGCTAAACCAGACAACAAAATAAGAATGTGTACTGATTTTCGGGATCTGAATAAGGCTTCTTTAAAAGATGATTTCCCTCTTCCAAACATTGACATGATAGTTGATTCTACGGCAGGACATGCCTTGTTATCCTTCATGGATGGTTTTTCAGGCTACAATCAAATTTTCATAAACCCTCAAGATCAATACAAAACCGCTTTCACCACTCCTTGGGGTACGTTTTGTTGGATAATGATGCCTTTTGGACTTAAAAACGCCGGTGCAACTTATCAACGAGCGATGACCCTTATCTTTCATGATTATATGCATAAGATTTTAGAGGATTATGTTGATGATATCTTAGCTAAATCCTTTCTTCGCATGGATCATGTTAAAATCCTCCGTCAAATCTTCGAAAGAATTCGTAAATATCACATGCGCTTGAATCCCCGAAAATGTGTTTTTGGTGTGGATAGTGGAAAACTATTAGGGTTCATAGTTTTGCATCGTGGGATTGAGGTGGACACTAAGAAAATAGATGCTATTGTTAACATGCCACCTCCTAGAAATGTCTCTCAACTTAAAAGCTTACAAGGAAAGATTCAAGCTATTCGTAGGTTCGTGTCTCAGCTTGCGGATCGTACCTTTCCTTTTACTCAACTTCTTAAAAAGGATATCACTTTTCAATGGAATAAGGATTGTCAGCAAGCATTTGAAGATTTAAAAGTGTATTTGGCTAGTCCTCCTATTCTTTAACCTGCCGAACCTTCTAAACCCTTCCTTCTATATATGCCTGCTTCTTCTCATGCTCTCGCAGCATTGTTAGCACAACATGATAAAGATGGTAAGGAATGTTCGGTTTATTACATAAGTCGTACCTTACTCGATTATGAGACCCGATATTCTGTGATAGAAAGACAATGCTTAGCCGTGGTGTTTGCGACTCAGAAATTGAGACATTATCTTTTAAATTTAGAAGTCCACGTCATGGTAAAGTTTGATCCTTTGAAGCATCTTTTCTCTAAAACTGATTTATCAGGACGTCTAGCTAAGTGGGTTATGATGTTAACTGAATTTGACCTTAAATTTGTTTCACAAAGAGCAATTAAAGGACAAGCGTTGACCGATCACTTAGTTGAGGCCCCTTTGCCTTTCTCCTTCCCTAACCCTAAGTCCTTTCCTGATGACTTCATTTTTTCTATAGAGAAAGATGAAACTTGGGAGTTATACTTTGATGGCTCTAAGTGTCGTACGGGATCGAGGGCAGGTGTTGTTCTGATTTCTCCTACAAAGAAAACTATTCCCTTATCATATTGTCTAAATTTCCTGTGTACCAATAACATTGCTGAGTATGAGGCTCTTATAGCGGGAATAAAAGAAGCCTTGGCTCTGAATATAAAACACATACATATCTATGGAGATTCGCAATTGATTATAAGACAAGTAACAGGAATGTATCAAGCAAAACAAGACAAATTATCACAATATAAAGACCTTGCTATCTCTTTATTACAAAATTTTGATTCTTATACCATGGAACCCGTTCCTCGAAAAGATAATCGACATGCAGACACAATGGCATGTGTGGCTTCTCTAGTATCTTTAGAGGACCCTATGGTCGATCTTAATTTTGTTATTCACAACCTTATTTCTCCAGCTATTGAAGACGATTCTAGCTTGGTAACATGTTGTGACTTTGTAGATTCAGATGAATGGTTCTCGCATATCGTAAGATATTTGACCAATGGTACCTTTCCTGATTCTGCTAATAGGAACACTAGGGCTAGAATCCGCAAGCTGTCTGCTAGATATATCATTCTTTCTAATGTCCTTTACCGAAGGGGTTATGATGGTCTTCTCCTTCGCTGTCTTAATAAATCAAAAATCCCCATTGCTCTTGAAGAGGCACATTCAGGTGCCTGTGGGGGGCATTTTGGGGGCAAATCCTTGGTTCATAGATTGCTTCGTATGGGATACTATTGGCAAACTATGCAGAAGGATTCCTTTTCATTTGTTAAGAAATGTCATCAATGTCAACAACACAATAATCTGATCCATGTTCCTACCCAAGAACTTCGTTCCCAAGTAGCTTCTTGGCCTTTCTCCACATGGGGTTTGGATCTTATTGGTAAAATCTCTCCTCCTTCATCTCAAGGACACACCTTCATTATAACCGCAACAGATTACTTTATGAAGTGGGTAGAAGCTATTCCCCTTCGCTCTACTACTGCTGAAGTGATTTGTCAATTTCTTCTAGAAAACATTATTTCTCGATTTGGGATACCTTCCACTATTATCTCAGATAATGGGACATCGTTTAAAAACAAGGATGTGAAGAAATTCCTCGAGAAGTATCATATCAAACATCGATTTTCTACACCATACTATCCTTAGTCAAATGGTCAAGCCGAATCATCCAATAAGATAATTGAACAAATTCTTCGTAAAACCGTGAATAAGCATGGTAAGGATTGGAGTAACCAGCTAATCTATGCTCTTTGGGCCTACCGAACGAGTGTACGAATTGCCATGGGAACTACTCCTTATAATCTTGTTTATGGTGCTGATGCTATTATGCCCTTAGAGTTAGAAATTCCATCACTTAGGGTTTCTCTTAAAGGTATAGTAGATGATGACTCTTATAGAGAACAACGACTTCAACAGCTTGAGATGCTTGATGAACAGCGTATAAATGCTCTTGAGCATATTCAAGTGTATCACAAAACTCTACAACGAAGCTATAATGATAAAGTCATTCAACATTCCTTCTCAGTAGGTGACTTAGTCCTTTATGAGAATCAGCGCAATGTGAATGCCTTACTTGCAGAAAAGGGAAAATTTAGTCCTAATTGGCTTGGACCATATATCGTTATTGAGGATTATGGATCAGGTGCTTACAAAATAGCGGATGTAGATGGTACGCCTCTTAAATAACCTATCAATGCTATGCACTTGCGTAGATATTATGCTTAATTCGTCATTTCTTATCTATCTTCTTTTCAATTCTTCAACATTGGATAATATGTTAGTATTCCTTAATTAAAGCAAAATAGAATTAAATGTTATGTCGTTTAATCTATATTGCTTCGTTCCTGACAAGCATGTCTTCTTACTTTATAGTTTGTCTTGAATTCATTTATGTAAATTGTAAAAGATTTACATTTCCATTAAGCTAGCATATTATACAGTGTCTTTATGTGTTAAGTAGAATCGTATCATGTTGTGTTTAAGTTCAAAATTAAATCACATTAGTTATATGATTCTTAGACTTAATGCATATTTCTTCCTTATCATCAATGTAGTACTTGATTAAATATTTTAATTAAGTCACACATGTATCAATTTAATCATGGAGCATTGAGAAATCAATCACATGGAAATTAAATTCTGAACATACATGTACATTTACCAAATGTATTAGATTTAATCAAAGCAAAATATACATTGTTTTAAGCATTAAAGATAACACATTTGAGACAAAAGAGAAGCATGTATATATACATATATATATATATGTGGATCGTATACAAATATGGGTCACTGTATATCCAAAATGTGACCTCTTTTACATCATAAAATCATCTCCTATCCCTAGGGCTAGTGGCTGGAGAGTGTCGACTGGATGCTCCCTCCTGGTCTAGCTGTGAAGGTGGACCCATGGGTGTGTAGCGCGATACAGATCGTGAGTGACTCCGAGAGGAACTCCTACGATCCCTATCCATAAGGATCGCACGATAGGTGGTAGCCTCGGTCTGGGCCGCTGCTAGATCTCGCCGTGCCTGCTGGAGGTCCTCTGATAGGACTCTCTCTCTCTGCCATGCCTGCTGAAGGTCCTCTGATAGGACTCTCTCTCTCTCCAGTACTCAAAATGGGAAAAATAAATCCTCATGCCGACACGCGTTCCCCTGAGGCCTATAGGCAATCTGTGAGGAACTGGGGATCTGTGCTATCATGGAAATGTCTGTCATTGCTTGTTGAATCAAGGAACGCCATTCCTGCACATTAGCTGTGGTAGTAGAACAGATTTTTGTTAGTACCATTCTATATCATCAAAACATTAATTAATCAATATAAACCTACTATACCTGGATCTCCCTCACACCAGTAGGGATCATGATATGGTAGTATCTATGCCTGGGAACCGCTAGGCTCCCCTCGCTCAAATAATCTATCCATGATGGGTGTAGGCTGGACGGTACTAGGGACAGGTCTCCGTATCGCCTCATGTTCCCCCTGTTGGGGAATAAGAGGTGGATCCAAAGCTATGGTATCATCTCCTGAATGGTGGAGAGCTGCATCCGACTCATCCTCATCATCTCTATCCTCCTCCTTGTCGTCCTCCTCGTCATCCTCATCCTCCTTTCTATCTGCATCCTCCTCCTCCTCCTCCTCCTCGTCATTGGGCTAATCACCTGTAGGTGGGTCAGGATCTCCCGCCTCCTCATGACCCTCTCCCTCCTCTGGCTCCTCTGACCTGGATCCCTCGTCCTTGTCTCAGTCTCCATGTCTCCATGGGCCTGGATAGCCTGTCGGATGATCTGGTGGAAAGATAGGACCTGGATATGATCTCATGAACCATGAAACATATCTGCGTTGTGCTCCAGGCTCTGTAGAATAATCAGTGACTACATCCTGATCAGATCCCTCTAGGTCTGTCGTCTCAATGTCATCTACCGTCGGTCTCGCTACTGCTCTAGGTCTGGGAAGGACCCGTGAGTGTCGAGTATAGATGGGCACATCGGCTGGAACACACTACTCTAGTCCGAACTACCTCCGTACTCGGTCAAAGTAGAAAGGGACTATGATGTGTGCATATCATCCCCGCAGTAGGCAGTTCCTCTATAGACATGCTAATTGTCTCTCCATCCCATCCCATCTGTGCATCCGTAGGTAAGGTCTCCACACTATCACCTCGGCTGTCAGTCTGTCAAAAATCACTCTCCAATACAACAAATCTCCAAATCTCCACTCACTGGTAAGTGGATAAGCGAACACCCTAGGTTGCTCGCTCGCTGTACTCAGTGGAAAGCCGACGGGCCTGGTGCATGTGAAGTGCTCTAAAATCCACACCTGCAGAAGTGTGCATGTCATCAAGCTACAACCCTGTCTGAATACATACTCCTCAAGGTCGTGATAGAGATGTGCAAGCATACTCCGACCCCAAGCATACACTGTCCTATGTCTCTCCATCGCTCTGATACACCATGTGAGGCCCCCATGCATGTGTGTCCCTCGCCCATTAGGGCAGACGGCTAGTGCTATGATGGCTATCATAAGGCGTCTCAGAAGTGGTACCTCCCCTGTAGGATGTAAGAGCCAGCTGCCATGATGCAACCTCTCGTCTCGCTCGGCATGACTCTCCCTATGCAATACATCTGCTCTCTCTGATGGTCCTCTGCTGACCGATCGGTCGCATATGTAACTATCGCTCCTCTGATAGAAAGACGAAGTATACAGTACACATCCTCAAGTGTGACCGTCAGCTCTCCTACTGGAAGGTGAAAAGTGCATGTGTCAGGATCCCATCGCTCCATCAGTGCCATCAACATCGCAGGATAAAATTGAATGGCCGGCATGAGAATCACGTACCATAATCCCACAATCGATAGTGTGTCTCTCTCTGACTGAGTCAGCCACGGAATCTGATCTCGCAAACTGCGGAGAATATGTCTCGTTGTATGCTCTCTCATGTACGGGAGACCCTGCAACACGAAAACTTGACGATAATCAGTACTCAATCATCGAAATCGCAAATGCAAACTGTCGCACATTGTATGCCAGCCCTGAAACCTCTCGCCAAGCCCTGATTGGGGACCATGGTGCCTTGTCAGGGACCATGGCGCCCTGTCAGGGACCATGGTGCCCTGAGGGGACCATGGCGCCCTGTCAGGGACCATGGCGCCCTAAAGGGACCATGGTGCCCCTGTCAGGGACCATGGTGCCCTGAGGGGACCAGGGCACCCCACAGGGACCATGGCGCCCTGGGTGGGCCCCGGTCAGCCTTCAAGGCCCGCATACGATCACAAAAAAGTCAAACATGTGAAAAATCAAAAGTCAAACGTTCAGTCAACTCACCTCATCCAGTGGCTCGTCGTCGATCACGGCCTGGCGCAGGATCTCGATCCTCGTGAGATGCTCCGGTCATCGTGAAGGCATGATGATGGCTAGGTGGGCTCTACTGTACTGAATAGTATTCTGAAATCAACAAAGTGACGAATACAAGTGTCACTTTCGAAGTATATACTCTCGTTTGTTTATTCTTACTTTTTGAAACCCTAATTTTCCTCTATCATTCATTTTATCATAACTTGAGTTTGGGAGATGCGATTTTTGAGCCATTTGTTGTGTTGAAATCATATTTTCCTTCTCCTACTCTCAGGATGTTCCAAAAAGTGCTCTGATGAAGCCTATTTAGTGAACACCCCTCATCAATACTATCTTACACAATTTGTCGCAAGTAAACATGCTACCCTGTTTCACCTCCCTAATAAGCAAGTCGAAACAGGGGGGGCATATAGCTACTCACAAATTTCATCACTTTCCTTAGTAAGCATTAGGTGATTTTGTGATCTAACGTTTGTTTTGTAGGGTGCGGTTCCTAACTGTGTACTGCAGATACCGCTGGGGGCTTCGTCTGACATCTTATGGATATATCCTTTTTCAAATGATGTTTACGTTTCTGTACTTTAGCTTGCATATGCACGTAGTACTCATATGACCGTTAAAGTGGGGGCTAAATGTAGCGTCATAAATTGTACACACTTGCTAGGGTGGTACAATTTCACACCTAGTTTAGCACCCGCCTTAGTGCATTTTACATTTTGCATTGCATTTCTCCTTAAGCACTTAATTAATCAAATTAATTAGGTCTAAGGTCCTATTTCATCATTCTCTACATCATAAAGTTGGGCCCTTTCACTAAAGCGCGCCCTTCACATTTTATTCCTCCAATACACCACTTAATCAAAAAACCCTAATTAAGTCCTATTTCGAACTTGGGGGCTTGGTTTCGAGGTCAAAACATCTCGAAATCACCTGTAACTTCAGGATTCTCTCTAAAATCATCATATCCGACGACCCTGAAAATTTGGTGAAAAGTTGTTGGGACCGTGGCGCCCGGAGTGCACATGGTCCCGGACATTTTTCCCAAAATTTTGGGAGCACGATCCAATCATAAAATAAAGCTTAACCCCAAGAAATTGGCGGGATATTCAATCTCTAGGTTGGCCAAAAGACGAAATTACGATCTAGGGTTTCCTACATAAGAGCTCTCTTTCTTCATTTGAGGGGATCCGATTTTTGTTTTCAGGAACTTCATATGCAGCGAAAGAGCAGATCTTTGAAGACTTCAACAATATTCAACATCCTTCTATCAAACATCTATCAAATTCATTCATCCACTTAGGGCTTGGAAGACATTGAAGAACAATAGGAGATTACCGACTGAAGATTGGCTTGTACTCCTCCCTTGAGGGTTGGGTATGATTTCGTATTGTTTTCATATCTTTGCATAAGCTTTGATACATCATTTATTCATGCTTTAGATCACATTGCATCTTGATTTGGAGCATTTACATTATCATTTGCAAGCAATTAGGGTTTACTTTCTAGGTTGCTCTAGTTTGCTTTCTTGCATTTTAGGACCTTGCACACACACTAGGTTTGCACACACAATACATTTTACAAAACAACTTGGCTATTCATGGAGGTGGAAATCACCGAAGCGGGGGTTTGACTAAGGCAAAACCCTATATAGCCGCCCCTCCCCCTTTTTCAGATATCATTGCAGGTTTCGGGATTCGGACGACGCCGCGGGATACAGATCCGGAGAGAGAAGGTTGAGACAGCACTCTGTGTCAAATTGCAGAGCAGAAGACTGGGACAGGGGCGCTGGGCACCCTGGTCCTGCTAGGACAGGGGCGTTGGGCACCCTGGTCCCTGGGACAGAGGCGCTGGGCGCCCTGGTCCTCCGGACAGACAGCTTTCAGACAGCTTCCCGACAGTGTTTCAGAGTGCAGAATAGCAGTTTCCGGTGCAGTTTTCAGGACAGTGGCGCCCGCGCCCCCATCCTGAACATTTTTAGTCCGATTTTGACTCCGGGTACACATCTGCATTCTTATTTCATCCTTGTATTTACAGCTGTTCATTGTTTAATCTCAATTCTGCAATCTTGTTATTAGTTCATACTTGCATTTTGGGATTAGGGTTTGAACTTACATTACTTGATCTTACAATTTCAACAAGGGAATAGAAATCCTAATAGATATCCCGTGGCTCTCTTTTTCACAAAAAGAAGTAGCCAATTGTGCGATATCTCTAGGCTCTTTCGTATTCCGTAATGTGTGTCAAAAGGTAGGATTAGGGCATATTAACCTAGTCTCGCTTTTTCCCCTACACAATATCTTCAAATTTTGTTGAAGATCAGTCTTCTTTTTCAGATCAGTGGACTTATCATTCCTTTCTCTACAATACTTAGTAGTATGTCCAATCTTGTTACAGTTATAGCATATTGTAGCATCGTAAATTGTCACTAGGCCAATTTACACCTCATGTTTGTGCCCCTAATTTAGCATGTCCCCTTCTCATCTCCTATTTAGGTCTGATTTGTGCTCAATCTTCAATTTTGATGCCATGTAGATCCACTATTGGATTTCATGGAAGGGTGTCCTCCCTGAGTCTTAATTGAGACCCCTTGCTAAGAAGGACTAGGGTGTCCATGCCTTGGTACTAGGACCGGAGAGCCCATGCCCTAGTCCCTCTTAGTTGGGCCCTATTTTGAAATGGGGCAAGGGCCCTATCTCTCCAATCAAAATTCAATTGTGTGGCTCTGGCTAACCATTGGAGGTCAACCTAATAGGTAAATGACCTAGATACCCCTATATAAAGATATTTTATCAACCTAATTTCATCTATCTATTCTAAATATCCATCCTCAAGCATGCATGCATTCATGAAGCATTCATCAACCATTTTTAGAGATCTTTAAGGTTGCATATTCTTTATTCAATCATTGTGGATCAAAATTACATCATTCATATGCAAATATGTGTCTGTGATAAGGGTTTTGTTATGTTTGTGTCATTTCATACAGCATATGTGATTACATTCAAGAAGAAAAGCATCATCATCAATAATTACAGATCTAAGGTTTATCTTTCCATGATTCATTTTAGTATTTGTATTATTTCATTCAAGGTTAATTCCTAAATTACAGTTTGACTTAGGAAAACCCCTATTACCAACCATTTTCCTTTATTTACTTTGTGCACTAATAGGTATAGAGTTGCAACTTTCAAGATTGACATAATTCACATAGACAAACAAGTTCCCCTTTGGACGATAAAAAGTTCAGAGGACCAGAGAAATGGGCAATTTGGTCTCAAAATTTAGGTCAACCTTCTGGGAATAGATCCAAACATTCACATATTTCTCAGATCTAGGTTTGTGGCTCCATTTGATGACTGTAGCTCACTATTTATGCATAAGTGCTTCAGTTTACACACATTTACCCTAATTTCAACATTTTCACAATTCAACTTAAAAAGAGGGAATCAAAATCCATCTCAGTGAATCTAATCATAATTCTTAGCCCTATATTTGTTGGATTGAGGCTATATATATTGGATTCACCCCTCTTTAATGTAATTGGTCTCTAAGCAGAAATTAGTGGTTTTACTAATACTTAATGGTGGAAACCCTAATTTTTCACCATTACATTATGGTGAACCTAACTCCTTACACCCTTATTTCTAATTTATGTTCTTAGATCTGAGTTTTTATGCATTTTCAAATTCAAATTTACAAGTTTAATTTTTCAATTGAATTTCATAAATTTAGAGGTTGAATTCAACAAACCTTAATTTATAATTCTAAAATTGAACAATTTGTGGGTTGTCTAATTTGGGTTAATTGTTTCAGATTTGATTTGGGAACATTTAATTTTTAATTTTGCATTCATGGATCTTATTTTAATCAAATTAGATAAATTTAGAGGTTAAATTCACAAAAACCCTAATTTATTTTGGTTAATTTGGTTTGTGGTTACATAATTCATAACTTATATTTTCAGATTTGATTTTAGACATTCATAATAACACTTAATAGTTCCGATTTATTTACCATTTTACATATGATTACATTAATTTTCACTTATATTTATCATAATCATGTGTTGGATAATGGTTTCTTTCACTTCACATTGCTTCTTTTCATCCATAGTACTTTGGCATATTGCATTTTTAGAATTTACAAATTGCTTAATATTAATCAATTAAATCTCAAATCTTTTATCCATAGTGTATGTTGTTTTTGGTGATATTTTTAGAAAAATGCATTACATATGTAGATCATATCAAAGCTTTTGTAGATCCTGATCCTAGAGATGCTAATGGAAAACTTAATACTTCTACCTCTCCTAGGGTATCTAATGTGAATGAAGAAAGAGATAATACTCGAGTACCAATTATCTCTCTAATAGAGAGAAAGCATTGAAGAGAAACATGGCACCATCTTCTTCTCATACACATACCCTAGTGCAAGGGGGGAAGATCAAAATATTGGTGTTTCAATCTCTCTATATCTCCCTTATTCTTGTAGAGCCTATCTTAATCATTAGAACCTTTGTAGAGAAGACGATGTTATGAATTTCATTCCTAATCTATCTCCCCACATCAAATTAAGTAAATATGAGGCCTTGGATGATAAGGATCTTCCTTTCCAACCTATCAAAGAGGATATGCATGATGATAGAAAGGAGAATCTTCCTACACAAGATATTCCTTTTTCATCTACTTTTGTAGGTTTGTTCCTTCTAAATAAACATACACTACAAATTTTAGAGATATTCACTATAATGTTCCTCCTCCTTCTCAATTAAGAAATTCTTAAAGGAGTTGCTATAACATAATATCAAGACAAGGTTTTAGAGGACAAGGACTTGGGAAATTTGATCAAGGAATTAGATTTCCTATAAACTCTCCTACACAAACTACTACCTAAGGGATAGGACATTATCATTTATTCACCTATGGATGTGATGCAGGAGCATCCCTGGTTCTTGACAATCTTGCATCAACCAAAAAAATATTTCTTTTTTGTTTGTTTTTATTTTACAGTTTCAACATTTATTTCTATATTTTCTTGCATTGGCTCACCAAATCTTGTGGAGCTATATTTTTCTTAAGGACATGATCATCTTCCTTATTCTGAAACTGTGCAGCATTTGGATCATTTTTCGATAAGTTATCGATTTTGGATTCTGAGACAGTTTTCTGGTACCGGAACTGCTTGGACCTATTTGCATTGGTGAATCTATCGGATCCTTTTTGTATCTTGCGAAGTCCAGTTCATTGATTTCGATGTTCCTTGGTGTGTGGCCAACCTTCCCTTTGATCCTCACTTCATCCTTTGGATTTTCCAGAGGAATCTCTTTGGCGGAGGTCGACCTATTGGTTTTACACATTTGATCTTGTTCTTCGACATTCGATCCCCTTTTGCCAACTGAATCCCTTTGGATTGTATAAATAATTGTAATTGAGCATTAGAAATCAATGAGATAGAACATAGAGATAGATCCTCAGAATTAGAGGCCCGGAGTTGACCAATTCTGTAATTGAGCATGTATGTAGCAGACTAGTGAGATGAATCTTGTAATCCAAATGTTACAGGTTATCTATAATTAGTTTTCATGATCTAATTCATTCAGTTATGCATTGCCTCCATCATATCTTCTAGTTTTCGTTGTGTTTACTCTTGCTGCTTGGTCTGAATTGATCTCTTTGAGGTCCCTCCTAACCGGTGACTAGACCGGGATGATATACTTAGAATTCAAAACTTTAAGGATTATCTTGCAAGTCATAAGAATTATTGTCCATATAAGGGTGCTTCTTCAAACACTCCTTTTTGTTCATATCATCAAATCTATGACCATCATGCTAATGATTGTCTAGATTTTCAAAAAAGTATGCAGGAACTAGTTGATAATGGAACTATTAAAATCATAGATGACAATCAATCTTCTTCTAACAACCCTTTTCCCACATCACAAGAGACAAAGCCTAATCCAATTGATGACCAATAGAAATTAGCTACTAGAATCTTTTTGAGATTGAAGCATGATAAGAATGTTGTTTTTCCTTTTATTAAAATTAATCACAATTATAAGCATAAGGAAGGTGATGTGCATTGCATTTTTTATTGTAGTTACTCTCATTATCTTGGAAAGTGTAAAGAATTTATAAAATTTGTTCAAGACCAATATGATAGGGCTCATATAGCTCTGACAACTGATTTTGCACTCTTCCTTGGTGAAGAGGTAGTGCCTTAGCACTCCATTCACCCTTCATGTTTCTACTCACGCTATGGAATTATTAGTTAACTTTATTGGGGGATATTTGTCATAAGAGGTGATTATTTTTCAATTACAAACATCTTGGGGCAGCAACATATTTCACTCTTGGCTTTATACTTCATGGAAAGAATCTAATCTTATTCTTTCTCTCTATCTAAGGATTCATTATTCAGTTTAGGGGTTGCATTTTTCATAATTTGATGTCCTTTATTGAATGGAATGGTATATCTCTTATGGAATGGAATGGTATGTCTCTTATAGATAATCTATCCTTAGGGGAGTTTGTGATCACTCATTTAATTTTTTCTTTCTCTCTTTGAAGATTACCTCTTCTTTAGAGTTACATTTTACATATCTTAATGTCTTTTCTTGCATTGAATATTCCTTCATGTGATTACATTAGGCATTGCTTATGTCTAATCTTTCCTTAGAGGTTGTATAATAGTTCTCATTGTCCATTGGGGGGCACTGATACTTCTTATCCTTTCTAAGGATCCACTATTCCAATATTGAGTGGTGTTTAATTATGATTTGATGTCGTTCTTTGTTTAAAATTATTGTTTGCTCAAGGATTCTCTCTTATGCAAGAGGTGTGTGTCCTTGGCTATAACCTCTTATTCACTTGGCAATGTATATCTGTAGACAAGGAAAATGGGAATCAATTCGAAAAATAAAACAATACTGTAGCGTCCTAAAATTGTGACACTTGCAATTTCGACTGCATTTCGGTCTTCACGATGGCGACGCAACACGCAACCTGAATGGAGACCCCGAAACCTGACAACGACACCAAAAACTGCATTTTTCAAGCACCTTGGCCTGAACCTCCTTGCACCCCGTTGTCCCGGGAGGTGGGACCAGAGCGCCTAGCACCCTGGTCCTTTAGGACCAGGGCGCTCAGTGCCCTGGTCCCCCAGGACCATGGCGCCCAGTGCCCTGGTCCCTAGGCCTATTTTGGGCCCGGTCTCCTAAGGGGACTTCGGGTCTTTTTGTTTGCAATTTGGAAATAAACTTTCCTGGTCGGCCTAAGGTCGGGAAAATCAGTCTTTTAACCCTAATTGGCAAGTATATAAACTACATTTTTCTCTCTCATTTGAGATATGAGAAGGAGGTATGTGTACAAGCGTGGAAACTATACTCAAGCATTCAAGCATTCAAGCAATTGATCATTCCAAGTCTCCATTCAAGGCTAAGTGTTGCATTCAAGTCAAGGATTCAACCATTGAAGAGGAGATCACTTAATACATGCTACATACTACAACAATACAACAAACAACAACATCTAAACCTTCGCACATAAGGATACAAACATCCTTAGAACAAGGTATTAGTACTTGTTTTACATTACAGTCATTTACAGCATTTCTCATTACTTGGTTAATTCCAAAACCGGGGTTTGACCTAAAGGCAAACCCCTAATCCCTAACCCCCCAATCGTCTTCACTTTTCTGTGTATAGGTTGTAGGTACGTGGCTGAAATTGAAGATCTGGAATCCTTGTGCAGAGACGAACAGATCCCCCTTCGTTTCGCGGATTTTTCGGAGGACCGTGGCGGTCGGGTGCCATCGTCCCGGCGACTTTTGCTCAAATTTGCAGGACAGCGCCATATTGACATTTTACTACTAATTCCAGGTCCGCAGCTTCATCCTATATCCCTATCTCAGTTTATAAAGCGAATCTTTGTCACTTTCTATGCATTCCTAGCTTAATTCTTCTATCAACATTCTTTACAAAAGAGGGTAGCCTTGCTTTCTTAACCCTTGAAATGCATTTAGCATCCAATCTTGCATTGTGTGGGATTGGATCTTGTGGGTTTCAACCCCTCTTTTGAATGTAAAGTCTCTCCCCTAAGTGAAAACCATCAACCCTAGCGATCTCCCTTCTCTCTCCTCGGAGTTGGAAGAGGGGAGAGCAACTAGGGTTCGATTGTGATTTTCCGCTTTACATTTTGGTGAACCCAACGTGAACATCCTTTCTGATTATTCATGATTAGATCTGAAAATTGATTCCTTGATTACATTTCCATGTTTGATCTTTTGCAAAATTTTAGAGGTTAATTGCATAAAAACCCTAAATTTTCTTTTTGAAAATTGAACTTGTGAAATATTTAATTGTTAATGCTTGTTTCAGATTTGCCCTTCTATTTCAAATTATCAGTTCATATTTGTGCTTTAATTTTGAAAATTAAGTGGTTAAGTGTCAAAACCCTAATTTTTGAAACCCTCTTGATTCAACCTTTGTCTGACAATTTCACTGATCAAAACATCTCCAAATCAGCTGTAACTTTGGATTCCGCAATAAAATCACAATATCTTTCATCCCTGAAAATTTAGAAAAAAGTTGCGAGGACCGTGTGCACTCCGAGCGCCATCGTTCCCGACATTTTTTTCAAAATTTCGGGAGCAAGATCTTACTGTATTTTCCTGCTAAAATCCAGAATTTTGGCTGCTTTTATCAATTATAACACTTTCAAAATTACAGTCAAAGTTGGTCTTGTGATTGCTTGGATTGAGGCTTCTTATCATTCAAAAATTGTTGAAATTGAAATTTTGTGTCAAAATTGTGTTCTTACTACCCTAAATCTGAAAAGTGTGTTTGCATTCATTCGAAATTTCAGTGCTTTATTCAAATTCTTGCAATTTGTGACTTTTGAAATTAAGTGCTTAATTACAACAACTTTGATTTCCGCTTTCAAAATTGAATTTTGCGTGAAATTGAGTCAACTTTTGAATTTCAAAACTTGCATTGCTTTTGATATTCCCTCTAAAATCATAAAATTCACAATTTCAGTTTCCCTCTTTTTCAAAATTCAAATTTTGCATTTTTCGACAATCTTGGTAGGGTTCAATTTTGAGATTGCAACTTTAATTTGGCCTATCTACAGATCGTAAAATCACTCAATTTTTTCATATTAGCTCTAAAATCATCATACCTTTCATCCCTGCAAATTTTGAAAAAAGTTGCAAGGACCATGTTGCACTCCGAGTGCCACGGTCCCGGACATTTTTTCCGAAATTTCGGGAGACTGTCGTGATTGCATTTAACAGCTTAAATCTGGAAGATTGGCTAGTTTTACTGAAAATTGCTACCTCTAAATTCAAAATTTTCTCTCTCTCTCTAGTGCATGAGTTTTACAACAATAAGCCCTACTTACACTATTCCCGTTAGATGAAGCCGTAGAATTAAGTCTTTCCGAGGTTTAACTACTGAGGAGATGGAACCTAATTTGAATAGCCTTTTTAACGAGGACATGGGTAATTCCTCTAATCCTCCTAATGATGAAGAAGCTCTCCATGAGGTTTCTGTAGAACAACTTTTGAAATTGGATAACCAATTTGATGATTTTCACCAATGGATGTCTCATGAGTATCCCGATAGTCAAGCTCTTCCTTTAATTGAGGGTCTAAAACGTATGCTTCAAAGTGATAAGAATGGAATTGATATTTTGCGTGGTATTTCACACATTGTGAATTCGAATGTGATGCCTATGAAGAGTTGTGCCGAAACTTTAGGTTATACACAACCTCCTACACAAGTCAATCATTCTATTCCTTTGACAACTATCGCTAGCATACCTACCTTTACATCAAACATAATGACTACTTCTATACAAGACATTCCCCCCGTGATCACTAGTCATGGGGGCAATCCCTCTTCTTCAATTAACCCTATTCCTTCATTCAATCCGACTTCTTCATTCATTCCTTCAATGAGTGTTCCTATTACATCTCCACAAATGAACATGACGCAAGGGGGCAATTCATTCAACCATTCCATTCCTCCTTGTAGTGTTCCTCTTGTCTAATCATCCCCTATGGTTGACTATCATAGGGTCCCACCACCTTACTCTCTACCTTCTTTCAATAACATAACACCTCCATCTCAATCTAACACACCTAATATGAACTCTTCGACTGAAGCGACCATTAACAATCTTGCACAAACTGTCTCTTCTTTACAGCAACAAATTGCCTCTATGAATCAATCTAAGTTTAGTGTGCCCACATTTGATGTTGCGAGCCCACTTTCTCTTGACATTGTTCGAGCTATCCCTCCTAAACATGTTGAAATCTCGCATTTGGAACTTTATAATGGTAAAGGAGATCCTCTAACACATGTTAAGACTTTTCAAACAATATGTACTGATTTTGCTTATGACCCAAGGTTGCTTGCAAAACTGTTTACTAGAACATTAAGAGACAAAGCCCTACAATGGTATTGCTCGTTGCCTTCTTATTCTATTACTTCTTTCGAACAACTTGCAAATGCTTTCATTCAACAATTTCAAAACAATATAAGTCCTAAAGTTACTTTGATTGATTTAATGCATTGTAAACAAGGTGTTAAAGAAAAAGTGACTGATTTTATTGGTAGATATAAGCATTTATATGCTCAAATTTCTTTTCAAGTGCCTGACAATGATATTCAAAGAATCTTTATTTCTAATTTACAAAAAGATATTCGAGACAAACTTCTATTTTCTGAGTTTACTTCTTTCCAACAGTTGTGTGCAACTCTTCACAATTATCAACTGACTGTGAGTCAAATGGAACAATCACATCCTATGGCTCCGAGTGATAAGGGTGATAGCAGTCAACAACCATTTGGGAAGTTTAAACCGAACAGAGATTCTATCAAATTCAATGAAAACATCATCAACAACAATGTGAATGCAGCATCAGGTGTGCCTCATATTTCTAAATTTTTCAAGAAAGAAAGAAAGTATACTCCTTTGAATGAATCATTGCATAGTATTATGAATAAGTTATTGGAACAAAATGTGCTTACTCTTCCTCCTATAAGGCAAATTGATCCTGCAAAGATTACTTCACCCTATTTTGATAACAAAGCTTTTTGTCACTTTCATCGTCAGCCTGGGCATGATGCTGAAAAATGTTTTTCTTTAAAGGGTAAAATTCAAGATTTGATTGATAATAATACTATCTTTGTTTCTGGAGTGAATGATAAAGGCAACACATCTGTAGCTCCTCCTAACCAAAATCTTCAAATTTTTACTGATCCATTACCTTCTCATACTTCTCATACCTCTAATGCGATTGAGGCTAATGATTCCTCTCTCTCATCTGATGGTCTTGTGTCTATGACTCTGAATGTGATTAACTTTGTAGAGCAGCAAGAAAACCCTAAAGAACCTTCCATCACATTTGATTCTAGTGAAACCATTAGAGCACCTGATGGTCCTTTATACATAGTTGCAAAAGTCAAGAATACACCTTGCCGTGGAGTGCTTATTGATCCTTCGTGCATGGTTAATGTTATTACTAAAGAATTTCTTTTTACTTTGTAATTGAATCAAGTGGTCTATGAAAAAATAGATGTGATTGTGAAATTATTTGATGCATTTTCCTCTCCTACAATTGGTTCTATTACATTACCTATTGAGGTCCATAACAAATCTCTTGATGTGAACTTTGTTATTATTCCTTCATCCGAACAATTTTGTGTGAAGCTTGGCTATCCTTGGCTATCTTCCATGAAAGATATTGCTTCTCCTATTCATAAATGCTTGAAATTTCCCCATAATGGTGAAGTTGTTACTATCAATCATAGTCTCTTTAAACCAGCTGAAAGAACTTCTAGTGTTCCTATTGATTATTTTTGGCCTAAACAATTCCAATCCCTTCCTCCGCGAAGTGATCATCTTTTCAAATCTTATCAAAAGTGGAAAACAGATATGATCCTATCTTTAAGTGAACCTAGAACACCCAAACTTGATATTCCTATCATTCTTGAGAAGGAAGTTCTACCTTTGAAAGATAAAACTAATGTCTTTCCTCAAGAAGATTCCCAACCCATCCCTATGGATGTGACTATGTCTATGCCTAATAAACCTTCTAAAAGTAGACCTATACCTCCTCGTCATGATGGACTTGGTCTTCTTCCTAAACCAAAAATTCCTCCTTTATATGGAGCAGTTCCTCCTCCTGCCTTTTATAGAGAGAAGAGACCTTCTTCTTCTCCTATTATCCAGCCTAAGAGACCACAACCTAAACACCCAAGTGATAAGGATGAGAACGTTCCTCCTCCTCAATCTTCTTCACTTCCTACTAAGACTAGATGAAATCGTTCTACACGTGAACGCCGATGAAACCGTCGTCTTAGGGCTCAAGCAGCCGCTTCTCAAACTTTACAATCTCCAAGAACACCTTCAACAAGCATTATTCCATTTTCTCCTCAGCCGGAAATTGAGCCTAAATCTCCTAAACATAAGATGCATGATGGTCTTGATCCTGTGCGAGTTAAAAATCCTATTTTTATAAATCTTGATGATGATATAGATGAAAATGTTACTCCTCTTGCTTCTGATAGTGAATATGAACTTGTTGATGTTGATAACCATTTATCTAATGAATTTTCTAAAGCACTTATCCTAGCTCCTAGACAAGAACAATGTGGCTTGGAACATGAACATAGCCCTTGTTTGGATCTTGTGATAGCTCCATCTGCTGTGTTGGATGTTCCTCCTCTAGCATGTTCCCTGCCTTCCCGAAACATTGATCAGCAAGATCGGGGGGTAGATGACGTGCTAGATTAGTTACATTAGCATAGTAGATTCTCTCCTCCTCTCTTTTGTTACTTCTTCTATATGTTATTCTCATTCTTCTATTTGTTGTCCTTAGTGTTGTCTACTTGAGGATGATGCAAAGCATTGAGATCTCTTTTGGTCTCTCTCATGTTGACTCAAAAGACACATGTGTTCCCTTCTTCTAGGTGACCTTCCTTGATTGGGGAATGAAGAACAATTATGCATACATACATATGATATATATACATGACTTATCATACAGCATACTGACCCCGAGGAAAGCAAAGTCACCTCGTGCTTTGTGTTTTGTATCTATTATCCTTGGGTTTATCTCACACTTGGGGGCTAAATCTTTGCGATAACGTGCTCCTTTCCTTTCTTATTTCTTATGTGTATCACTACGTTAAAACAATCACCCCCGTTGAGGCGTGTGTGATCGCTTTAACGTAGGGGGGCATACACCCTGTCTATCCTTTCAATATACTTGAAAATTTCTTGGTGAACTTAGCTTTGCCTTGAAAATTTTTGATATCTTTCTTGCATGACTCATAGTGAGGGAACCTTACTACTGACAGTCATGGTTCTCCCTCGTGATCTTTCCTTTTACTTTGTCAATCGAAGTCGTAAGATCCTTAGTCCACTGGGGGCTTGGTGTATCTTGCCTCCTTGACGTGGTGAAAGTCTTTTCAATGTTGTTTCCTTGTACTTTACCGGAAGTATGAGCATACATACTCCCGCTAAAGTGGGGGCTAAATGTAGCGTCCTAAAATTGTGACACTTGCAATTTCGACTGCATTTCGGTCTTCACGATGGCGATGCAACACGCAACCTAAATGGAGACCCCGAAACCTGATAACGACACCAAAAACTGCATTTTTCAAGCACCCTGGCCTGAACCTCCTTGCACCTCGCTGTCCCGGGAGGTGGGCGCCCTGGTCCCCCAGGACCATGGCGCCCAGCGCCCTGGTCCTTGGGCCTATTTTGGGCCCGGTCTCCTAAGGGGACTTCGGGTCTTTTTGTTTGCAATTTGGAAATAAACTTTCCTGGTCAGCCTAAGGTCAGGAAAATCAGTCTTTTAACCCTAATTGGCAAGTATATAAACTACATTTTTCTCTCTCATTTGAGATATGAGAAGGAGGTATGTGTACAAGCGTGGAAACTATACTCAAGCATTCAAGCAATTGATCATTCCAAGTCTCCATTCAAGGCTAAGTGTTGCATTCAAGTCAAGGATTCAACCATTGAAGAGGAGATCACTTACTACATGCTACATACTACAACAATACAACAAACAACAACATCTAAACCTTCACACATAAGGATACAAACATCCTTAGAACAAGGTATTAGTACTTGTTTTACATTACAGTCATTTACAGCATTTCTCGTTACTTGGTTAATTCCAAAACCGGGGTTTGACCTAAAGGCAAACCCCTAATCCCTAACCCCCCAATCATCTTCACTTTTCTGTGTATAGGTTGCAGGTACGCGGCTGAAATTGAAGATCTGGAATCCTTGTGCAGAGACGAACAGATCCCCCTTCGTTTCGCGGATTTTTCGGAGGACCATGGCGGTCGGGTGCCATCGTCCCGACGACTTTTGCTCAAATTTGTAGGACAGCGTCGTATCGACATTTTACTGCTAATTCTAGGTCCGCAGCTTCATCCTATATCCCTATCTCAGTTTATAAAGCGAATCTTTGTCACTTTCTATGCATTCCTAGCTTAATTCTTCTATCAACATTCTTTACAAAAGAGGGTAGCCTTGCTTTCTTAACCCTTGAAACGCATTTAGCATCCAATCTTGCATTGTGTGGGATTGGATCTTGTGGGTTTCAACCCCTCTTTTGAATGTAAAGTCTCTCCCCTAAGTGAAAACCATCAACCCTAGCGATCTCCCTTCTCTCTCCTCGGAGTTGGAAGAGGGGAGAGCAACTAGGGTTCGATTGCGATTTTCCGCTTTACAAATACATACAATCTATCTAAGCTAATCATAGAAACTTAAATTGCATGCTAAATTCCTAGTCCTACCAACAAAATAACCGAAACAAAATACAAAACAAATGCAAACCATACATTATTCCTTTAGTTAGACCTCATTGCTCTTCCTTTTAGTTATAATGTGGATATGTCACTCTCAAGAAGCCAGGTGCATGAAATGGTGAAAGCCAAGTGGTTTGATACGCAAACCTTACTCGGAATGTGTGATTAAAGATGATGATCTGGATAGAGTAACAATGTGATAGAATGACATTGAAAGTGGATTCTATAAATTGATAGAGTAACAATGCTAATGTTAGATGCTAAGTGTTATCACTGTTTTAAAATTGGGTTCTTCTTTTCCCATAATTGGCTATGGTACCTTGAAATTTTTCGAATAGGGTGTAATCCCAAGTGCTTCAGCTTTGTTCTAAACCTTGGGGGTTTAAGGGTTTTTGATTTTTTAGATCTTATCCTTTTGTGTTAAACCCTCTGGTTTCTAATCTTCCGTTACTTTATTCACTTAAGTTATGGGTCGTGGGGTCGTAGGAAGTGTCCCCCCTTGTTATTTGCCTAGGCAGTTACGTTGATTATTTGAAAATTTTATGCCTTGTATGCTTTCCTTCTAAAGTTGTTGGGCCCAATAATTAGTGATTAACTTGAGAGATGATCCGACGGTCGACGCTATTTCGCAAGGGTAAAATGTTTCCCCTTTAGGCCCGCGAAATAGCGAGAATGAATGAGGGTCGTCCATGTGTCATGACGGAGGAAGTAAAGGGTGTAGCTATCAAAGGTGGTTGGAGCCCTGTGGCTTTCTTTTGGCATATTAAAAGGTAGCACCTGGCACAAGTCACCACAGTCAGCAAGTTAGGATTAAAGGTTCGAAGTGGGCCCCAGAGATGACCTGGTAGGTACAGTTGTTAACAATTTATTGAGACCCCGTGGTTTCCTTCTAGAAAATGATAGAGTGACAAGTCAGCTCCGAAAGTGACAAGGCGCCAGGTGTCCATGATGGGTCAGCGGGCCCACCTCTCCTGAGAGCCTTCTCAGAAGATTAAATGCCGATCAACTTAAGAGATAATCCAACGGCCCGCGCTATTTCACAAGGGTAAAATGCTCACCCTTTAGGCCCACGAAATAGCGAGAATGAACGAGAACCATCCACGTGTCATGATGACACGCGGTCTAAAAGGAAAATGTGGGTCCCTATGGTTCCCTTCTGGCAAATGAGAAAATGACAAATCAGCTCCGCAGGTGACTGGATGCCAGGTGTTAGTGACGAGTCAGCGGGCCCACCATTCCTGAGAACATTTTTAAAAGATTAATTAGTGATCAACTTGAGGGATGATCCAATAGCCCACGCTATTTCGCAAGGGTAAAATGCTCACTCTTTAAGCCTGCGAAATAGTGAGAGTTAATGAGAGCCGTCCACGTGTCATGATGATGACATGGTCTAAGAAGAAGGTGTGGGCCCGTCACAGTATAAAGAAATACACGTGGTCAATATCAAGTGGAATGCGAAGGGATTTTTAAGGCCAATGGTTGGGTGCCACGTGGTATTATGTAGCCAATAGAAAAGCAGGACCCAGACTAAAGACAAAGCTGTCAATAACGAAAAGGTAACAGTGAAACACTTGTAGGAATGTTGTGACCTGTTGGAGCTAAAAATACGAATTCTTGTATGAATTCGATTTTGAAGGGACGACCGAAGCATGCGGAATCAATGTTATAGTTAAGGCCCTGAGTACAAGTATTTGATTTCCTAACAACCAAGTGAAGATATCTTTTAAAAAGATTTTGCAGAAGAGCAGACACAGAGTTATCTTTTTTAGATATAGAGCAGGCGGTTCAGTTGCAGAGCAAATTCCTTCAAACAAGCATCAGGTTCTCTCATGTTTTGTAGCAATTCTTGTGTGGTGTTTTAAGTAAAATCATTCTCGTGTTGTAGGATTGTTTAAGAGTGTATTCATTTTCTTGCATTTTCAAATGGCTCCTTAAAGGGAATTTTCTGGCAAGGTTAATTATTTAGAAAGAAGTGTATGTGATGATTTTTTAGAACAGTTGACATTGTCAACTAACCAGGCATCAAAGGCCAAAGAGTTAGTGCCCAGGGCTCCCCGTCTGAAGATAGGAGAAGGATTGTATGACAAAGGTAATTGGCTGAGAGACCCACAGGTTGGACTGTCCGGATTGGGGTTGTTTAGAGTTGTATTTGGAATGAGAAATTCTCCTGCTCCTCAAAATAGTATTTGGGAACTAGATGTTGGGAAATTAGTAGTCCCAGGGGTATTCATGGATACAGACCTGCTAACCCAAATGGCATTGAATTATGATTCAGTCACAAGATGCATCTGGGATGTAAATGGGAAAACCCTTGTGGAAATTAATGCGGAAGAATTAAGGATAGCATTTGGGCTCAATGAGTTCACAAACTTCCTGGAACCCATAAATTTCACATCATTAGCCCAAGTGTACAGTGCACAGAGGAGTCATCTCAGGAATGGGCCTCTTAAAGAACTTTTTCTGAAAATAGGAGGGTTAGCAGTTGTAGGGCCCAACACACAAGAGCCTTTTTCATTGAGTATGTTTACCTTGAGGGCTATAGGAATGTATTGGGCACTTTGCCAAGTTCTAGGAGAGGATGCTGAAGTAAATATGCCAAATCATTACTTGCTAATCATTGTTCAGATTTTGAATCCTTCTCTTGCTATCACATTCGATTATGCTTCTTTCATTGCCGATGCTATCCATGGAGGGTTGATAGGAATAAAAAATGGAAAGGTGGATAGACCTTTTGGATGGTATTCACTCTTAATGCACCTTTTTCTCTTCAAAGGTGGTGATTATTTCGCCAGTGGACTAGACCTTGTTAAAGATAAGAAAGTGGAGAAAATGCTAGTACAATTATGGAGTACTGTGTTGTCATGGGACAGAGAGGATGCTAGTTTCCTAAAGTTTGATAAATATTTTGCATCTAAAATAAGGACTCTCCTTTGCTCTTATAACCCAAGAGTCCCCAAGGTTCTTTTGGAGTTCATAAGGCCAAAAGAATTCGTAGAGAACATCAAAATTGTTCATAACTGGGGCGACATGTCTTTATATCCAGTATCCACGGTTTTCAGAGTTTTTGGTTTCAAGGGTACTCCATTTTTGTTACCTTACCAGGTCCCTCTCAAAGTGGGAATAGCTGAGATCCTTAGACAAATTGGTGGCCTATAAGAGATAGAATTAACAGGCAGAGGTAAAGGGACTATTTTCCCTGCAGCTACCATAGCCCACCAATTCGTAATTACAAAGGGAGGCTAGAATTGCTTTGAGGATTTCCTCAAACCTTACCATTTATCCACTACAGTGTCCAGGTGTGCTGATCCAGAGGACTTCTTCAATGGTATGTTCAGGAAGAAGGTAGCATGCAGAGGTAGGCCTCATCAATTCCAATTTCCTGAAGATCTCATCAGAAATGAATTTGATTTAGATGAGCAGGAATTAAGGAAAGAAAAGTGGGTGGCTTGTAAGAAAGCCTTGGATTTTGTGCATCAATTTGATGCTAGCTATGACCCCTTGTCTAGCTTCTTCCCACTGGAAGAAAAAATAAAATTTTTGATTGTTTGCTTTGAAGATGTGATGCAAACACTGACGGAGAGGAGGGAAGTTGTGATTAAGAGTAACCCTGAAAAGGCTAGAATGATCCTGAGCAAGTAAGCTTCCACCAAAGAAATTCCTCCTGATGACTACACCCTGCATAAGAAATCAGGTTACAGTGTGCTGGTGCCTACAACAGGGGAGCCCTCTTCATCCAAAGGAAAGAGGAAAGTACAAGATGTCATTGACATCCAAGACAACCCAAAGAAGCAAAAGGTGGGGAAGGAAGTGCAATCAGATACATCCTTGTATTCCCCATCCCAATCCCCTATTCATATAGGAAATGAACAAGCAGCAGCTGAACACCTCTTACAGTTGGGTAGCTTAGGTGAAATCGCATACACCTATGATGAAGTGGAAGAAGGGATGCCAAAAGAGCCCATTGAAGCTGAAATGGACATTACCTCAACTGAACTTAGAGGCCAGGAGTGGGATCCTGAGATAAAAAAGGCAAGTAGTGCCTTTTTAGCTGATGACACCTTTGTCACATCAGAAGCATTCATGCAGTTCATTCGGAAACAACATATAAATAGATATAATGCTAGATGTGAGACAAGAAAGGCTAAGCAGCCCGATAAAGATCCAGCCTCAGTGGAGGAAGAAATAAAATAGGAGATGATGGAAGAATTCAAAACCATCACTCCTGAATAGGGAAGAGATCTAGTAGCACAAGCTAGAGTGCTCATCTTACCAGAGTGGGATATTGCTGATGCTCTGGTGCTAGATGCAGTAAGAAAAGAAACTAAACCCATGGAAGGGGTTACATTCAGTAAGGATAATGCTACACTACTTATGTGGTCCCTCAAGAGAAATGAGGGCAAGAAAGGCAAAGACACCCCAGGGTCAAGTCACCTTGGTGGATTGATGGTAAAAAGAGTGCAGAGTACAGGGGTAGTAGAGGCTGCTAGCACTGTACTAGAAACTGCAAAATTCAGTGTTGCAGTGGCTGAGAAGGAAGCCAAAGAAAAGGAGGCCCTCCAAATTAAGTTGGAAACAGTTTTGAAAGCCTATAACAATGTCAAGGAGGAGGTGAGAGGTAAAGATAGCATCATTGCTAGATTACAAAGCCAGTTGATGGGACAACACCAACATGGTGAGCCTTCAACATTGATGATTTCCTCCTCTCCTACAAGACCTCCGCCTACAAGCCCTATCATCAAATTTCCACCATCTCCAACACCTTCCACCTCCCAAACGATTGAGATTACTCCTCAGGAACTAGAAAACCTGAAACAAGCTCAGGCTTTATATGCAGGGAAATATGAGGAAAAGGTAAGAGCCACAATCTCCAGTTTTGCAGATACGATAAATGCCTCATTGCTTTAATACAATGTGGGAAAAGTTATGGAGATCTGGAATGAACTGAGGAGAGATAAGGCCATTTTGACACCCATTTTTGACAAATGGAGGCCTAGGGAGCAAGATCTAGAGTTCATGTGTGTATCCTGTGATGAAGCAAGAGCCAATCCCATTATCAAATCCACTTTTGATGTCGCTAAATTTTTAATGCAATTGGCAGTAGATGTAGATAATGTGGATAGAAAGGTCAATTTATGCAAGAATGAATACACTGATCAAGTTTTTGAGTTGCTCCTAGGAATTTTTGCCAATCCGAATCAGTTGAAAGACAAGCAAATATGGCTTAAAGAGATAGAAGTTAAATTGTCAGCAAGGGTTAAGGGAATCATTGATCTTGATGATACCTCTTTCTTTGTTATAACAATACAGGAAATAGAAAAAATTAAATCACATTATAGTTTTCTTAATTCAGAAGTTAACAAACTGAGAAATTCTTGGAAAAGGTTGACTAAAAGTAAAGATGATGTGATTAATTTTTCATGGCCGACAGAAGAGACATATAATGAGTGGGAAGTTAAATATTCTACCCATGATCTGGAGCAGTTGGAGAGTGTCCCTGAAAAGATAGAAGAGGTTGCGACCGAACAGCCTGTTGAACAAACTGTAGAGGCTGAAAAGAGCGCATAACTGCTTTTATGCAAAAATTGTAATCTCTTCAATTTTTGAAATAATTGTAACTAACTCTCCTTGAGAAGTCCGAAGCTTTGTGCATCCATGTTGTTATAAATGGATACCAGGACTAGAGAGAAGGGAGATCACAAAATTTTTGTAAGAAAACGCTACAGAAATTTATCTGAGCTTTTCGAAAGTTTAATGGAGAATCAGAATTTCTTGTAATATTTCTTGAAATGAATATCAATATACAGGCCATCAGTTTTGAGTAAAGCTTTGTGTTGTCTTCAAGTTTGTTCACAAATTTATTTACCGTCTTTATTCTGAATAATCCAAGGTTGTTTAGTTTGAATGGAATTACAAAGCAATCTCAGTATAAGTGTTTGTTAGCTTTTCTCTTTAGGAGGGAAATTAAATACGCAGGATCACTCATACCAGTAAATTCTTTGGAAGGAACTTTGAATTTTGAGGACCATAGCTTAGTCTAGAATGATTGAATTCTTGTATGTGTCAGGCATATATAAGGATTAATGGAAACCAAGCCGACGGGAAGCATAAAGATATATTGTTTCAGGAGTTTTATTTGAGTTTAGGTGACTCTGTAACCTTGGATAAGGCACTAGTATTAATCAAGGTTGTTTATTGCATACTTTGTTGATCAAAATGCTGAAGTCAAGTATAGTTTCCATTCTTTGTTTTCAGTTGATTTCAAGGTGAACAAATCCACTAGTTTCTAGACTGGTTTGCTGTGGGTTTATTGTTTGAAAGTGTGGAGTTAATTCACAAAGATATACCCACCTGGGCTCCAAGGAAGCCCGAAGTGTAGAAGGTCTAATCAAACCTTGTCATATGTTGTCTCTGGAATTTCCTTATCTTTGATGTCTCCTCTGCACCCAACTTAGATCATATTATTCTAAGGACATTGAAAGGAATCAGATTTTGAAGACAACAAAAGTGGTGACTCTGCTGGGGAGAGTTATAACAAAGATATAAACATAGATCTGTGCCGAGACTTGTGGAGAATATTGTTGTGTGTTTGTCGGTAAGACTGCTTGTTTTCTTTTTTCCCATAGTTTTGTTTGTAGCAACTCTGTTACTTTTCAACCAGTCCTTGTGAAATACAAATTTTCTAAAAGAAAGACAAGCGAGATGCAAGGAAATAAGAACACAAGATCATTCATGAAGAAACATCCTCGTGAAACCTTGCAAGAAGGTCTGCCAGAATAGTCATGAAGAGGCCAGAAGAGATCTATGATGCATGAGCCATGAAATGCTGTGTGGGTGTAGAAAAACAATAATACTGGTAAGATGCCTGATCGAGCTGTCTATGCAAAGTCAAATTCATCTTCTAGAGATTCAGAGCATGATATTTTAGGTTTCCATTCAGGATTGTTTGGAAATATTGATGATGCACCTATTTTAAATCGAGATCTATTTCATGTTAGTATTTCTGCAAAAGATAGAACCAATTCAAATGCAATTAGGCACTCTGTTCCTAGGATAATAGATGGGAACATTAGTCTAATTGACATAGATCAAATTAATGTATCAGACTCTGAAGAAAATTACCCTGATGAGGATAAGATGTCTCAAGAGATTGAAGATTTAAACAAAAGAGTCCATCATTTAATCTCCCTAAGAGCTCAAAAGGAGGCAAATAAGGAAAAGGAAGTTAAAGCCAAATTAATGGAGAGAGATAGGCTCCTTAGACAGATAGCCAATCTTGAAGTGCTTGCTAAGGAAAAAGAAAAAAGTGATGAGGAAGGCCCAGTGATTAGGGAGATCCTAATCCCTAAGATTAGACCAGCTTCTAAGTCAGTAGCCTAGCCAATTAAGGAAGTATCTAATGACTCCCAGATTCCTAAAGCCAATTTAGACAAAAGAAAATAGATATGGGTAGATGATGAAGTAGAATCTAAAACTGCAGAAGGGATTTCTCATAGGATCCTAGCACATGAGAGAGAGATGGAAAGGATAAGGAAGGAAAAGGAAGACCTCCAAATGGAATTGGAAAAGGTTGAGTTAGAAGCAGCGAATCAGGAAGTTAAAAGAAAGATTAACTACTTAAAAGCTCCCCCTATTACATTCCCATCGGAAGATCTTAGCAAGCTTAATCCCCAACACATCTCTTTTCCTCAGGTCAATACTCAACCTGCAATACATTCTAATATTGCCTCAGTAAGCCAAATACCCTCAAATAAACAGTACACCCAAACATCTCAATCTCCAATCCCAAAAGCTAAAATGATCATGGGAAATAATAGTGCTATTTCCGCTTTTCAAAGAAGGCCAATCAATCTAGAATAATATAGGCAATTGTTTTTTGATGGGATCCTAGGATATCCAAATCATGTTCCTACTGAGCTAAGAGACAGACTCCATAAGTTTGTTGGGAACAATGCAGTCAGTGCTGAGGAACATCTGAAATCTTTTGGGGATTTGATAAATGATTATGAGATAGCAGATGAAGATGTTATTATGAAACTGTTTGTTCAATCCCTGGTTGATGATGCAAGAGATTGGTACAGAGGTCTTCCAGTAGCTAGCATAGGTTCATGGGAAGATTTTAAAAATTTCTTTCAAGAACAGTATGGTGATAAGACTAATGTGAGTTTCATGCTGAATAAGTTCAATAACATTAGAAAATCTGAAAATGAAATAGTCACTGATTTCAATGCTAGATTCCAGAAAGCTATGCACAGATTATATCAGGTAATGAGGCTAGATGATAATATGTGTCTTAATACATACTATAATGCATTTGATTCCAAAATGGCTTATATTTTGAGAGATAAAAATCCTCATAACCTGAGAGATGCCTTTAGAATTGCCATAAATGTAGAAAGTAATAGAAAAGCGTCTGGAAAATTAGGAAGAAGGACAGATGGTAGATTATGGCATGAAACCAAACAACAACCTAACAAAGTTGCTAAAAAGGATGATAAAATAGAAAAACTGGTTACTGCTATGAAAGATTTGACTGCTAAGGTTAACAAAAATGATAAACCCCATTATAACTGGCAAGATAGACCTCCTAGATTACATGATATGCCATACAATACAAATTGGAAGGATGGTAAACCCCAAGTTGAGAAGCCTAAAATTGCCCAAAGCCAAGACACACTGGATCCTTTGAAAAGGAAAATTGTTAATAATATAGAAAATACTCTTTGGTGTATTACTTGTGATGGACCACATTCTCCTCATCAGTGTGCAGTGGCTCAAGCTCTGGAAGAATCTATGAGGCCAGAAGTAGAGCCTGACATTAATATGTTTGAAACCATCATAGAAAGTGATAAGGAATCTATGCAAAGTGAATACAGTGATGTGCTAGATAATGAAAGGTTAGTGCAAGGATAGTTAGCCTTAGGTTGGCATCCTACATTGAATGTGGTAACAATTGAAGATGAAGAAGTTCATCTTAGGAGGCCTAGTGAGGAAGAAGTTAAAAATCTCACTAAGGTTGCAATCGCCAAAGCAAAACATAACTACAATCTGAGAAGTACCAAGAGAGACACTGATCAAGGTGAATCAGGTTCTATGTTTGTAAAAGAAGTCACAAAAAAGGGGGCATCAAGCGGTGTTACAGATATTCTTAAAGCCAGTCAAGAAAAAGAGGAACAAGTTAAAGACTTACCTAAAGGCATAGATGACAAAAATGTTGGTGATGTACAAAGGGCAGAGACAATGAAGAGGGCCAGTCAATTCAAAATAGAAAAGGTTAAGGTTAATACTGAAAAATGTAATAATTCTGCATTTGATATGGCCCAAGCTTTAACTCAAATGAAAGTCACTGTTCCATTAATAGAATTGCTAAAGATTAAAGAACATAAGGATGCAGCTTTGTCTTTATTCTCTAGTATATCTGATAGTAACTCAGTATTACCCACTGGTTCAGATATAGTTGGAAAGGATCAAGAGTTCCAAACCCCAAAGGTATATGTTGGAACCACTATCACTCAGGAGCCTTCTCAGGTAGATCCCTTCTATGTTACTTTGCTAGTCAATAACCAGTTGATTAAAAACTGCATGATAGATTCAGGAGCAGCTGCTAATGTAATGCCCTATGGTGTTATAAAAGAACTAGGGTTATTAGTAACCACTATGTATGGGAAATGTTATGCCATGGATAACAAAGAAGTGCCTGTGATAGGTACAATGAAAGATGTAGAAGTAAAAATAGCAGCATTTCCTGAAGCCACTTATAAAATGGATGTTATTGTTACTGATACTAAACCCCACTATGGTATGTTACTTTCTAGGTAGTGGGCAGCAGCAGTAGGGGGAAATGTTCAACTGGACTTGTCTTATGTTACTATTCCTATTGGTGGCAATCAGGTCAAACTATACAGGGAGCCACGGGCTCCTAAGGTAATTGAAAATGTGGACCCTAGTATGCTTAATTATATGATTGATGTAGATTTGGATAACTTCAAACTTCAACCAATATTTCCTCAGTTGAAGAATACTGACCCAATTGTAGTCGAGCTACAAGCACAACAGTATGGGTTGTGGCAAATGTATTTCGATGGAGCTTGCTCCAAAGAAGGATCTGGAGCAGGGGTTCTTTTTGTGTCCCCGTCAGGTATAACTTTCAAATACTCATTCTTATTGGCATTCCAGTGCACAAATAATACTGCAGAGTATGAAGCCCTATTATTAGGACTTGAGGTTGCAAAAAGGCATGGAATCCAACTGTTGAAAGTAATGGGGGATTCAGAATTGGTTGTCTCTCAAGTGAGATCTAGATATGCATCCAAGAATGATAGATTGAAGCAATATAAGCATGTTGTTTGGGATGTTATTGAGCATTTTGATGCATTTTCTATCAATTGGATAGAACGAACAAAAAATATTATGGCAGATTTCCTAGCTAATGTTGCTTTGAAAAATGATGATGCAACGCTAACCGATATTTCCACTGTGGAAATAAAATCTAGGCCGGCCATCCCTGATAATGTGTATAATTGGCAAGTTTTTGCTGATGATGAAGATATTCTTAGGTTCATCCAATGTGTTGATGATTATGATGGACAAAAGATTGATTGCAATGCATTGGTGGAAGTGGTGGATAATAGAGAGACAGTGTTTGGAAATGATATTGTCTAGTTGGAAACCAACGAGATACTTAAAGGGTTGGTGGAGCTAAAGAGTATGTTTAGTTATAATGATAGTCATTTACACCAGCAATCTACCACCAAGTTAGAAGAATTGGAGGAGGTAAACTTGGGGATAGAATCATTCCCCAAGTTGGTATATATTGGAAAGAAATTACCCCCTCATGTTAGGACTAACCTTATCAATTTATTGAAAAGGTATAAGCATGTCTTTGCTCGGTCTTATGAAGACCTAAAGGCGTATAGACAAGATCTTTTTTTAGCATGAAGTTCCCTTACTTCCAGATGCTAAGCCTTTCAGACAGAAACAGAGACCTATCAACCCCTTATTAGAAACTAAAATGCAACAAGAGTTGACTAAATTGAGAGAAGGGGGGATTATCAAACCAATAAGACATTCTTCATGGGTCTCTAATCTGGTACCAGTAAGGAAGAAGAATGGAGACATCAGATTGTGTGTTGATTTTAGGAATCTTAATGTTGCTTCCCTAAAAGATAATTACTCATCCCCAAATATGGAAGCAATGCTACAAAGAGTGACAGGATGTGATCTTTTATCCATGATGGATGGTTTCTTAGGATATAATCAAGTGCTAGTAAAGGAGTCTGAACAGTTTAAAACAACTTTCACTACTCCATGGGGAACCTATGTATATGTGAGAATGCCGTTTCGATTAAAAAATGCAGGAGCTACATTTCAGAGAGCTATGGATGTGCCTTTAAAGGAATTCATAAATATAATTATGGTGGTTTACCAAGATGATCTAACCTGCTTCTCAAAGAAAGCTGATGATCATTGTGGACATCTAGAGAAGGTGTTCGATAAAGTCTAGGAATTTGGTGTATCACTAAATCCCAAGAAATGTCATTTTGGGGTCACTGAAGGAAAGTTATTGGGACACATAGTTTCCAAGGAAGGGATAAGAATAGACCCTGAGAGAATTGAAGCAATCAACAGAGTGTCTGAACCTAAAAATGTGAAAGGAATCCAGTCTTTTTTAGGCAAAGTGAATTTTGTCAGGAGATTCATTGCAAACTTTGCTGAGATAGTGAAGCCTATTGTCAAGTTGCTCAAGAAGGATGCAAAGTTTCATTGGGATCAAGAAGCTTCAAAAGCTTTTGATGAGATTAAGAAGGCAATCCAGGAAGCACCAGTGTTGAAATCCCTGGATTATAGTAAGCCTTTTTCTCTATTTTCTTTTGCCTCATATCACACGATGGCTGCAGTATTATTACAAAAGGACAATGAAGGATACGAACATCCCATAGCTTTCTATAGTAAATCTTTGCAAGTGGCAAAACTAAAATATGAAACCATGGAGAAACAAGCTTATGCCTTAGTTAAAGCTGTTAAAGCTTTTAGGCCATTTCTGGTGAATGCAAACATCATTGCTTATGTTCCACATGCTGCAGTTAAAGATATTTTGTCTTAGTCTGAGGTTACTGGGAAGAGATGTAGATGGATCAATAGAATTCAGGAGTTCAATTTGGAGATAAAGATCACTAAATTGGTGAGAGGGTTAGGTTTGGCTAAGCTCATGACTGAGTCAAATCTCATGAATGTAGAAATACACAATGTTGAGGTTAGAGATGTTTTGGTTACTAGTATTGAGAGACAACCATGGTACACAGAGATAATCCAAGTATTGAAAGGTAACATACTGCCAGAAGAAATGACACACAATCAGAAGAGAACTTTGAAGCTTAAGTCCCAAAATTATGTGCTCATTTAGGGTGATCTTTTCTGGAGAAAAAGAGATGGAGAGTTACTAATGTGTTTGGATGAATTTCAAGCTAAACAGGTGTTGATTGAAATGCATGATGGAGTGTGTGGAGGTCACTATTCTGCTAAGACTACTGCTGGTAAGATAATACGGGCTGGGTATTATTGGTCTACCTTATTTAAAGATACCCATGCATATGTTCGAAGATGTGATCCATGTCAAAGATTTTCTTCTAAGCTCAAGTATGAAGGAGCCTTACCCCTAAATCCAGTCTCTGTAGAAGCTCCTTTTGTCCAATGGGGTATTGATTTTATTGGAGAAATTGTTGAGAAGTCAGGAAGAGGTCATGGATGGATTATAGTGGCCACTGATTATTTTACCAAATGGATAGAAGCCATCCCTACAAAAAGAGCTACTAGTAAAATTGTCATTGATTTCCTGATGGATAGTATTGTGACTAGATTTGGAACACCTGCGAAATTGGTAATGGATAATGTTATGTGTTTCAGATCAGAAGAATTTGTAGGTTTTTGCAATAGTCACGGTATACTCATGTCATACTCATCACCTTATCACCCTCAAGGGAATGGACAGGCAGAATCCAGCAATAAAAGCCTGTTGAATATCATCAAGAAAATTTTAGAAGAAAATAAAAGATCTTGGGATCAAAAGTTGAAGTTAGCTCTGTGGGCAGATAGAATAACAGTTTAAAAATCCATTGGAATGTCACCTTTTGAGTTGGTTTATGGTACCCAAGCCAGATTACCAGTAAATAACCTTCTTCCAGTGTATAAGTTTTTGCAGAATGAGGACAATGAAATATCTGAACTAATGGAAAACAGAATGATCCAAATTGTAGAAATGGTTGAGTTTAGGACTTCTGCCCATAAGAAAAATTAGAAGATCCAGTTGCAGTCAAAGTATCTTTTTGATAAGAGGACATCCTTAAGGAAGTTTCAAATTGATGACATGGTTCTTCAATGGAATGCAAAAGGACAGGATAAAGGAAAGCATAAAAAATTTGAATCACTATGGATTGGCCCTTTTGTGTTTTGTGACCTGAATGGTAAGGATTCATATTTTTTGAACAATATGAATGATGAAATGCAGGAATTTCCAGTGCATGGACAATTCCTAAAGCATTATTTCTCTTAATGTCCATGCACGGTAGGTCCTTTGTTTGTATATATTTTATTTTCTTTCTTGCTTTCCTGGTTTTGGTTTGTATTTTGATCTGTTTCTCTAGAGTTTCTGAGTTTTCTTGTGTTGATCTCACAATCAACCATCCCCAGTTAGAGCCACTGTTATCACTGTTTTAAAATTGGGTTCTTCTTTTCCCATAATTGGCTATGGTACCTTGAAATTTTTCGAATAGGGTGTAATCCCAAGTGCTTTAGCTTTGTTCTAAACCCTAGGGGTTTAAGGGTTTTTGATTTTTTAGATCTTATCCTTTTGTGTTAAACCCTCTGGTTTCTAATCTTCCGTTACTTTATTCACTTAAGTTATGGGTCGTGGGGTCGTAGGAAGTGTCCCCCCTTGTTATTTGCCTAGGCGGTTACGTTGATTATTTGAAAATTTTATGCCTTGTATGCTTTCCTTTTAAAGTTGTCGGGCCCAATAATTAGTGATTAACTTGAGAGATGATCCGATGGTCGGCGCTATTTCGCAAGTGTAAAATGCTTCCCCTTTAGGCCCGCGAAATAGCGAGAATGAACGAGGGTCATCCATGTGTCATGACGGAGGAAGTAAAGGGTGTAGTTGTCAAAGGTGGTTGGAGCCCCGTGGCTTTCTTTTGGCGTATTAAAAGGTAGCACGTGGTACAAGTCACCACAGTCAGCGGGTTAGGATTAAAGGTTCGAAGTGGGCCCCAGAGATGACCTGGTAGGTACAGCTGTTAACAATTTATTGAGACCCCGTGGTTTCCTTCTGGCAAATGACAAAGTGACAAGTCAGCTCCGAAAGTGACAAGGTGCTAGGTGTCCATGACAGGTCAGCGGGCCCACCTCTCCTGACAGCCTTCTCAGAAGATTAAATGTCGATCAACTTAAGAGATAAACCAACGGCCTGCGCTATTTCACAAGGGTAAAATGCTCACCCTTTAGGCCCACGAAATAGAAAGAATGAACGAGAACCATCCATGTGTCATGATGACATGCGGTCTAAAAGGAAAATGTGGGTCCCTATGGTTCCCTTCTGGCAAATGAGAAAATGATAAATCAGCTCCACAGGTGACTGGATGCCAGGTGTTAGTGACGAGTCAGCGGGCCCACCATTCCTAAGAACCTTTTTAAAACATTAATTAGTGATCAACTTGAGGGATGATCCAACGGCCCGCGCTATTTTGCAAGGGTAAAATGCTCACTCTTTAAGCCCGCAAAATAGCATGAGTTAATGAGAGCCGTCCACGTGTCATGATGATGACATGGTCTAAGAAGAAGGTGTGGGCCCGTCACAGTATAAAGAAAGACACGCGGTCAGTATCAAGTGGAATGCGAAGGGATTTTTAAGGCCAATGGTTGGGTGTTGTGTGGTATTATGTAGCCAATAGAAAAGCGGGACCCAGACTAAAGACAAAGCCGTCAATAACGAAAAGGTAACAGTGAAACACTTGCAGGAATGTTGTGACCCGTTGGAGCTAAAAATATGAATTCTTGTATGAATTCGATTTTGAAGGGACAGTTGAAGCATGTGGAATCAATGTTATAGTTAAGGCCCTAAGTACAAGTATTTGATTTCCTAACAACCAAGTGAAGATATCTTTTAAAAAGATTTTGCAGAAGAGCAGACGCAGAGTTATCTTTTTTAGATACAGAGCAGGCGATTCAGTTGCAGAGCAAATTCCTTCAAGCAAGCATCAGGTTCTCTCATGTTTTATAGCAATTCTTGTGTGGTGTTTTAAGTAAAATCATTCTCGTGTTGCAGGATTGTTTAAGAGTGTATTCATTTTCTTGCATTTTCAAATGGCTCCTTAAAGGGAATTTTCTGGCAAGGTTAATTATTTAGAAAGAAGTGTATGTGATGATTTTTTAGAACAGTTGACATTGTCAACTAACCAGGCATCAACGGCCAAAGAGTTACTGCCCAGGGCTCCCCGTCTGAAGATAGGAGAAGGATTGTATGACAAAGCTAATTGGCTGAGAGACCCACAGGTTGGACTGTCCGGGTTGGGGTTGTTTAGAGTCAGATTTGGAATGAGAAATTCTCCTGCTCCTCAAAATAGTATTTGGGAACTAGATGTTGGGAAATTAGTAGTCCCAGGGGTATTCATGGATATAGACCTACTAACCCAAATGGCATTGAATTATGATTCAGTCACAAGATGCATCCGGGATGTAAATGGGAAACCCTTGTGGAAATTAATGTGGAAGAATTAAGGACACCATTTGGGCTCAATGAGTTCACAAACTTCCTGGAACCCATAAATTTCACATCATTAGCCCAAGTGTACAGTGCACAGAGGAGTCATCTCAGGAATGAGCCTCTTAAAGAACTTTTTTTGAAAATAGGAGGGTTAGCAGTTGTAGGGCCCAACACACAAGAGCCTTTTTCATTGAGTATGTTTACCTTGAGGGGTAAAGGAATGTATTGGGCACTTTGCCAAGTTCTAGGAGAGGATGCTGAAGCAAATATGCCAAATCATTACTTGCTAATGATTGTTCAGATTTTGAATCCTTCTCTTGCTATCACATTCGAGTATTCTTCTTTCATTGCCGATGCTAACCATGGAGGGTTGATAGGAATAAAAAATTGAAAGGTGGATAGACCTTTTGGATGGTATTCACTCTTAATGCACCTTTTTCTCTTCAAAGGTGGTGATTATTTCGCCAGTGGACTAGACCTGGTTAAAGAGAAGGAAGGGGAGAAAATGTCAGTACAATTATGGAGTACTATGTTGTTATGGGATAGAGAGGATGCTAGTTTCCTAAAGTTTGATAAATATTTTGCATCTAAAATAAGGACTCTCCTTTGCTCTGATAACCCAAGAGTCCCCAAGGTTCTTCTGGAGTTCATAAGGCCAAAAGAATTCGTAGAGAACATCAAAATTGTTCATAACTGGGGCGACATGTATTTATATCCAGTCTCCACGGTTTTCAAAGTTTTTGGTTTCAGCGATACTCCATTTTTGTTACCTTACCAGGTCCCCCTCAAAGTGGGAATAGCTGAGATCCTTAGACAAATTGGTGGCCTACAAGAGGTAGAGTTAACAGGCAGAGGTAAAGGGACTATTTTCCCTGCAACTACCATAGCCCACCAATTCATAATTACAAAGGGAGGCTGGAATTGCTTTGAGGATTTCCTCAAATCTTACCATTTATCCACTGCAGTGTCCAGGTGTGCTGATCCAGAGGACTTCTTCAATGGTATGTTCAGGAAGAAGGTAGCATGTAGAGGTAGGCCTCATCAATTCCAATTTCCTGAAGATCTCATCGGAAATGAATTTGATTTAGATGAGTAGGAATTAGGGAAAGAACAGTGGGTGGCTTATAAGAAAGCCTTGGATTTTGTGCATCAATTTGATGCTAGCTATGACCCATTGTCTAGCTTCTTCCCATTGAAAGAAAAAATAAAATTTTTGATTGTTTGCTTTGAAGATGTGATGCAAACACTGAAGGAGAAGAGGGAAGCTATGATTAAGAGTAACCCTAAAAAGGCTAGAATGATCCTGAGCAAGTCAGCTTCCACCAAAGCAATTCCTCCTAGTGACTACACCCTACATAAGAAATCAGGTTACAGTGTGCTGGTGCCTACAACAGGGGAGCCCTCTTCATCCAAAGGAAAGAGGAAAGTACAAGATGTCATTGACATCCAAGACAGCCCAAAGAAGCAAAGGGTGGGGAAGGAAGTGCAATCAGATACATCCTTGTATTCCCCATCCCAATCCCCTATTCATATAGGAAATGAACAAGCAGCAGCTGAACACCTCTTGTAGTTGGGTAGCTTAGGTGAAATCGCATACACCTATGATGAAGTGGAAGAAGGGATGCCAGAAGAGCCCATTGAAGCTGAAATGGACATTACCTCAACTGAACTTAAAGGCCAAGAGTGGGATCCTGAGATAAAAAAGGCAAGTAGTGCCTTTTTAGCTGTTGACAACTTTGTCACATCAAAAGCATTCGTGCAGTTCATTTGGAAATAGCATATAAATAGATATAATGCTAGATGTGAGACAAGAAAGGCTGAGCAGCCTGATAAAGATCCAGCCTTAGTGGAGGAAGAAATAAAATAGGAGATGATGGAATAATTCAAAACCATCACTCCTGAACAAGGAAGAGATCTAGTAGCACAAGCTGGAGTGCTCATCTTACCAGAGTGGGATATTTCTGATGCTCTGGTGCTAGATGCAATAAGAAAAGAAACTAAACCCATGGAAGGGGTTACATTCAGTAAGGATAATGCTGCACTAGTTATGTGGTCCCTCAAGAGAAATGAGGGCAAGAAAGGCAAAGACACCCTAGGGTCAAGTCACCTTGGTGGATTGATGGTAAAAAGAGTGCAGAGTACAGGGGTAGTAGAGTCTGCTAGCACTGTACTAGAAACTGCAAAATTCAGTGTTGCAGTGGCTAAGAAGGAAGCCAAAGAAAAGGAGGCCCTCCAAATTAAGTTGGAAATAGTTTTGAAAGCCTATAACAATGCCAAGGAGGAGGTGAGAGGTAAAGATAGCATCATTGCTAGATTACAAAGCCAGTTGATGGGACAGCACCAAAATGGTGAGCCTTCAACATTGATGATTTCCTCCTCTCCTGCAAGACCTCCGCCTACAAGCCCTATCATCGAATTTCTACCATCTCCAGTACCTTCCAGCTCCCAAACGATTGAGATTACTCCTCAGGAACTAGAAAACCTGAAACAAGCTCAGGCTTTATATGCAGGGAAATATGAGGAAAAGGTAAGAGCCACAATCTCCAGTTTTGTAGATACGATAAATGCCTCATTGCTTTACAACAATGTGGGAAAATTTATGGAGATCTGGAATGAACTGAGGAGAGATAAGGCCATTTTGACACCCATTTTTGACAAATGGAGGCCTAGGGAGCAAGATCTAGAGTTCATGTGTGTATCCTATGATGAAGCAAGAGCCAATCCCATTATCAAATCCACTTCTGATGTCGGTAAAGTTTTAATGCAATTGGCAGTAGATGTAGATAATGTGGATAGAAAGGTCAATTTATGCAAGAAGGAATACACTGATCAAGTTTTTGAGTTGCTCACAGGAATTTTTGCCAATCCGGATCAGTTGAAAGACAAGCAAATATGGCTTAAAGAGATAGAAGTCAAATTGTCAGCAAGAGTTAAGGGAACCATTGATCTTGATGATACCTCTTTCTTTGTTATAACAATACAGGAAATAGAAAAAATTAAATCACATTATAGTTTTCTTAATTCAGAAGTCAACAAACTGAGAAATTCTTGGAAAAGGTTTACTAAAATTAAAGATGATGTGATTAATTTTTCATGGCCGACAGAAGAGACATATAATGAGTGGGAAGTTAAATATTCTACCCATGATCTGGAGCAATTGGAGAGCACCCCTGAAAAGATAGAAGAGGTTGCAATCGAACAGCCTGTTGAACAATTTGTAGAGGCTGAAAAGAGTGCATAACTGCTTTTACGCAAAAATTGTAATCTCTTCAATTTTTGAAATAATTGTAACTAACTCTCCTCGAGAAGTCCGAAGCTTTGTGCATCCATGTTGTTATAAATGGATACCAAGACTAGAGAGAAGGGAGATCACAAAATTTTTGTAAGAAAACGTTGCAGAAATTTATCTGAGCTTTTCCAAAGTTTAATGGAGAATCAGAATTTCTTGTAATATTTCTTGAAATGAATATCAATATATAGGCCATCGGTTTTGAGTAAAGCTTTGTGTTGTCTTCAAGTTTGTTCACAAATTTATTTACTGTCTTTATTCTAAATAATCCAGGGTTGTTTAGTTTGAATGGAATTGCAAAGCAATCTTAGTATAAGTGTTTGTTAGCTTTTCTCTTTAGGAGGGAAATTAAATACGCGGGATCACTCATACCAGTAAATTCTTTGGAAGGAACTTTGAATTTTGAGGACCATAGCTTAGTCTAGAATGATTGAATTCTTGTATGTGTCAGGCATATATAAGGATTAGTGGAAACCAAGCTGACGAGAAGCGTAAAGATATATTGTTTCAGTAGTTTTTTTTGAGTTTAGGTGACTCTGTAACCTTGGATAAGGCACTGGTATTAATCGAGGTTGTTTATTGCATACTTTGTTGATCAAAATGCTGAAGTTAAGTATAGTTTCCATTCTTTGTTTTCAGTTGATTTCAAGGTGAACAAATCCACTAGTTTCTGGACTGGTTTGTTGTGGGTTTATTGTTTGAAAGTGTGGAGTTAATTCACAAAGGTATACCCACCTGGGCTCCAAGGAAGCCTGAAGTGTAGAAGGTCTAATCAAACCTTGTCATATGTTGTCTCTGGAATTTCCTTATCTTTGATGTCTCCTCTGCACCCATCTTAGATCATATTATTCTAAGGACGTTGAAAGGAATCAGATTTTGAAGACAACATTAAGACTAATAGAATAAGATTACTTAGAAATTAGATGAATAATTCAAAAAAATAAAAATGCATGAAAGTTAGTTGATTTGATTGAAAGAGAGTCTCAATTTATAGAAAACCAAAAACTCAACAAACAGACAGGATCAAAAAGATTTTTGATCGAGCAGATGGATGAGATCGAATGCACAACAGAGCTTCCATTCAAAGAAAGATGAAGGAGATGAAGGAAAAGGCGATAAAAAGAAAAAAACATATTTTTGGGGATGCATACCTCATTTTCAAATTAAAAAAAAGAAATAAAATGAGATATTAAGAATTTTGAAAATCAAAGATAAATCTTGAGACAAACTTGCCATTTTTCAAAGTTGGGAAGATATTTCCTATTAAAAATCTAGAAAAAAAGCGGATATTATCCTCATGCAAGAAGATAATTAAGAAAATTTAAAAAAGAAAGATATTTATTTAATTCGAAGACATAATTAGATAATTAAATGATTAAAATGAATTATTTAACTATAGGTTAAAATGAATGAACCTTTAATTAATCAATTAAGATTGTTTAATCAAAGGGGATAAATCAAAATTAAACAAATAATGCAATATTACTTAATTAATTTTAAAATAGATAGGGGTTTAATGACAAATTAGGGTAGAATAATTAATAAAAAGGGGTTTAATTAATTAAATCTAAAAGGTCTAATTAGTCAAATTGACATCCAAGGACCTAAAAGAGGTCAATTTGGGTCAAAATGAATGAAATTAGAAATAATGGGAAGTTCTAGATAGGAAATGAGATGATCCGAGTGAAAAAATGCAAATTAGGGTAAACCGGGTAAAACCAAGTAAACTAAGTCAAAGCGGGTCACCAAATAGAGAAGGGACAAATACGACACCATGGGACTAGAAAAGAGGTCAAAATGAAACTTTTTCATATGTCTGGATAGGAAAGGGGATCGAACAGGATAAAAATAGGAGGGAAGCGGCGAAAGTGGAAGGAGGGAAGCAATGAAACCCTAAAAAGACTAAAACCGAGATAGAGAAAATGGTCAAAAATGGCCACTACCGAAGTGAGGGGGGAAAAATCCAGTGCAATGGAGCTAAAGAAAAAATGAAACTTTTGCATCAGGAGTGGGAAGAGAGGGGAAGAATCTAGATAGGTGTGTAAAAGGTTGAATGAGAGGGTCAAATTAGGGGCAAAAAACCCTAATCGGGATACAATTAGGCAAAACGTCACTGTAAAAGAGACAAGGGAAAGGTTTGATGAAAGAGGGACAAGATTAAAGGTAAAATGGAATCCCAAACCTGAAATGGGAAGACAAGGGAGAAAACTAATCAAGGAATAGAGGAGACATAATCGCGCGAATTAAAGATCATACACATGATTAGGTTAAAAATGGAGAACGAAGTTGATGTAGATTTTTCAGTGTCTACATTTTTCCCCTCTTTGAGACAATGCGATTTAGAGCATTGTTTCAAAGAAAATTGAAAAAAAGAAAAATCATGCCCCAACAAACTGAGGGAGAGAGGTAGGATGCCCCCTCGAGAGATTGTTTGTGTATATGAAAGAGCTAAATAATCTCTTGAAAGAAGAGAAGAATGCTAGATGAAAGAGGGAAAAAAATGATGAAATATGTTAGTAAGGAACAAAAAGATGAGATGAGGACCATTACTAATGATGAAATCCTTGTTTTCATTAATGCACCTTTGGCGATAGAGAGCTTTATTTGATATAGAAAAATGGATACATCATATTGTGACATAGATGGTCAAAGTGATAATGCTATCCATTTCCAATTCGGACAAATATATGTTGCAGACAAAGAATGTGTCCATGATGGGTTCTAAAAAATTGGGGTGTACATCAAGGGTTGAGGTATGAGCAATAGTCATAAAATGACAAAACTAGCACAAACACCCAAGATGGACATTTCTGATAACATCATGAACAACATCCCACAAATAGAATACAATAACAAAATAGGTCGTGAACCATCCTAGCCATTCTCATCACTCATTGATATCCTCGAGTAGCATAGGAACATGACCAAAGATAGTCAACAACCATTCTTATCTTGTTGTCAAAGTTGATAGTTTGATGTTTGTGTTTGATTGGATGATCACAATGTTTGGTTTTAGGAATGAAGTACCCTGTTTAAGACGAACATTGTCTAGTTTCGATTATACTACAGCCTATATAAGACACATGATGGTAAAACAAAGGACAAGTTGATAGGTTGATTGATGTGACATGTTGATTTGATCGATTGTTGACTAGATTGATAGTGTATCTATTGATGTGTGATTTGATAAGTGCAGTGCTATGAGTTTTTTGTCTATGTCTACTCAAATATCTATCCATTTCAAAGGGCAAGTTTATTGGAACCGATAATGATGATTATTGCCTGGGTTTTTAATTTTTGACATTTTTAGGATTTTGTGGTTATTCGAATGTTTTTGGAGATTTTTTTAGGATCATTTTGTGAATGTTTTTGGATTGAGTTTTTCAGGACATTATTTGGATGTTTTTGGATTTTTTTTTAGGACATTTAAGCTATGTACAAGTGTCATTCTCTATCTACATAGTGAGAAGGACTCCATCGATTGATCATGATAAAGAAGATGTCCCTAGTGTTTAGCAATGGTAGGGATATTACATATGGATGAATGAACTGGCATAATGGAAATAGATAGAGGAAAGATAATGGGGGTGTATGATGGCATCGAAGCTACCTTGATTGTCAAGGACTATCCAATGATGGGATGACATATTTTTGCCAAGCTAATGGATTGGACATGACAAGACAAGATGATAGCATAATACACTAGATGGCATGTGGTCCACAAGAAGGGACATGTCAAGAGGTTTTTTTATTTTTCATATTTTTCACTTTTCTATTTGTCCTTAGCTTTGATCAAGATCAAGAAATGGATTCTGGACATAATAATTGGACATGGATGTGATAAGAAAGATAAAAAAAATGGATGAGAGATATGAATAGGATCAGGGCATGATAAGAGAACTAATATGATGAGGAATATGAATTTTTAGACTTAGATGGATGGAAGTGGGATTTAGTAAGGGTATCAACATCTTGAGAGTGAGTTATGTAGCCAAGGCCATGGCCATCAAAATTTGGTTTGATATGGAGGGGTTCTAAAATTCTTTGTTCATGTAGGCCTAACCCTTTTCCTTGATAATGCATGCTTTGACAAATATTTTTACCAATGGGGTACTTTTTATTTTTGAAACAAGACACGAGTCCATTTTGAGGGGGATATGGTATGGAATAAATGATAGGCTCACAGAGTAAACCGGATCAGATGAAGATGGAGGAATCCATTTGATATGTAAGGGATTCATGAACAACTTGCATAGAGGCATTGGGATCATGAGGGGGACTAGGAGAAATGGTAGGTTCATCTAGTGAGATGGAATCTTGTGAGGGACAAGGAGGATTATGACATGTAGATGAAGGGATGAAGGGATCTTGACAAGGATATGGAGGAATAATGGGATCTTGTTTAGGACATGAAGGTGAAGGGATACTTTGATCTTGACTTGGAAAGGGATCATTGGACTCTATTTTAAGGGTGTTTTGTTCTTGATTTTGAATTAAATAATTAGGAAGGATGGAAGGGATGGCATGATATTTCTTAGGAAGTAGAGTGTCAATAAGACTTGGAAGGACAATGTACTCTTGAGGCAAAAAGGGATCACCTTGGATAGGATGGGTAGGAATGGTTGGACCATCAAAGGAAATGAGATCTTGGTCGAATGTTGGATGCAATGGCAAAGCTTTAGGATCTTGATCTATTTAAGTACTTATTTCTTTATTTTCTAGATCATTCTCTTGACAAGGGGTTGGAATCTGCAAATGTCTAGGGTATTTTGGGAAGGAATCAATGTTTTGACACGAGGGTGATGGAATTTGCAGGGGACTCTTTGGAATAGGAGCATATGACCGTGTGATTGGCCCTTGAATTTTTTTAACATGGAAGGGACTAGCATCATGAATTGTATTAGCTTGGAAACCTAGTATGGATAGCCCTTGGGAGGTTGTGTCATTGGATAGAGATGGTGTGGACAACTCTTTTGAAACTTCAGAGGATGAGGAAATGGTGGGAGATATGGAGGAGCTACTTGAGGGTCAATATCTTGATGGGAAGAGTCATTGCTAGACATGGGCAGATGATCATGTTCTAAAATAGTCTCATGTGCATGGACTAGTATTTGAAGCAAATCATTAAAAGTTTCAGGTTTTCATTTTTGTTGTTTGGGCGATTGTGTTTGTGATATCACTCTGACGTTTGTGTTTTGCAAGTTATTTTGGGATTGACCTTGTTGCATGATAGGTGACACATTGACTACATTTGATTGATACCCAAAGGGTGGTATATTTGTAGATACACTTGTATTTGTTTGGGACACCCTTGATGGTGTATTTTAAGACATAAAAGGATGTTCATTGACATGTGATGTGATTGAAGGAAAAATTGATTGTGTAATTGTGTGTGACCTTGGAGGGGTTGACTTATTTGCACAATTACTTGTGGTTCTTGGGTTTGTCAAATCGATTGTTCCTGCATTGTCGGTAAAGGATGATGTTTTTGTTTCCCACGTTGTTGCAATGGTGTTATCAATATTTGTTGTTGATCCCTTGGTTGAGTTATTTTTTGTTGAAATCCAATAACTTGTGGCATTTGTTGTTGATATTGTGGCACATGTTGTCATTGTACTTGTTGAAATTGTGGGTCTAGTTGATATTGTTGGATGGTGGGTTGTTGTTGTTTCATTTGGTGTGTTGGCCTAACATTTTGATAAGCTTGGGGTTTCTGAGACTAATATTGGATGTCTACTTGCATAGTTGGACATGTTTGTTGTTGATATCGGTTTCTCATGTTTATTTGTGAGAGGAGACATGGTATTTATGATTTTGCAATAACATCTTGTACATCAACTAGCTCTAAGTTTGTATTGGGACCTCTAAATTTGTGAAATAGTTTGGACATATGGGATCTACTCTCTTCACTTTTCTTCACTTTTTGTTCCAAAATATCTATTTCTCAAGCTGGTTTTTCTTCAAGTAATGGAGAAATAGGCATGACACTTGTTTGTTCCTGATAAGTTTGATGCATGTTTTGGGACATGTATAAGTTAGATTGACATGACTAATTGTGTAGTTGCAATGACATGGACCCATGAGAGTAGGAAGATTGATATGAGGAATGTTGTCTCCTAGAAGCTTGAGAGCTTGTTTCAACCATTGCAATATATGCCATTTTTTTAAGATTTTTGAAGTTAAGGGATGAAATGCAATGCAACTAAGGGATGGAAATGCAACCCTATTTTTTTGGATTTTGAGAATTTTGAAAATGGGAAAATGCAACTAAGAATGACAAATGCAACCTAAGTTTATGGTATTTTTGACAAATTGGATTAAGGAATGACAAGATGCAACCCTAAAGAATGGCAATATAACCTATATTTTTGTTGTTTTTGAAGATTATGAAAAACCTTAGGAGTGCAAGTCTAAAGAGATACCCTAAGGGATTGAAATGGAATTAAGACCTTCAAAGGAAAAAAGGACAAATTGATAAAAGTACAAATTGACAAAGTCTCACTTATGGCTTGGATACTAAGCTAGGTTTGATGAGATATTGTTATTAAAAGAACAAGGGTTGATCAAGATAAAGACTCCCTAACAATGACTTTGTATACGATCTAAAGATTTGATTCTTCAAGTTTGACACATCTAATTTGGAGACAATGCCAATGTGAAGATTGATACTAAGGAAATGATATAATTTAAAATAAGGATAGTGATGAAATGTGCTAAAGGGAAATGTAAATGGACTAGTATGACAACTTTGGACTTAGATTAGGAAATACCCTAATTTTGAAGATATTACAAAATGAAGATAATGATTTGAACCTATGACTTATGGGGATGAATACTATGCAAAATATTATCCTAAAATGATATGTGACTGATATAAACAATGATTTTTGAACAATGCTATAATTGACCTAGAGACTAGGGAGGATAGTGATCACTAAAAGGTTATACTAAAATGATATGGATTAATGCAAAGATGACTCTAAGACTTAGGATAATGGATAATGAAAATGATATGTGAATGAATCCTAAACTAAGGATAATGACAATGATATGAAAATGAATCCTAAAACAAGGATAATGATAATGATATGAAATTCTATCTATACCAAGGATAATGATATGATATAAAAATATACCTAGACCAAGGATAATGACAATTATATGAAAATCTACCTAGACCAAGGATAATGATATGAAAATATAAGATGAAGCCTATGTTTGGTTGAAACAATTTTTCTAATGTTGGAGACAATTTTGAAATGTTTGAGTTTGATTGATTGGACAAGTTTCTTGTTTAATTGTTTGGAACGTTTGAAGTGTTTTGGACAAATGTTTGGATTTTGATTACTTGGAAGGTTTTAAGTTTTTGAACAAGTGTTTGCATGAAAAATATTTGTCTTTGTTTTGAAGCAGTCAACATACATAGCATACAAAATGGCCACTTAATTTTGACTATGAAATGAACGCATTCAAGTACAACCCTAGGTTAGGCAAAGACAATACTTGTTGAATCCCCTTGCCTAGAATACCATATTTAGTTGGATAGATAGAAACTTGGTAGCACTGGCTCCACTCCATGGCACACACTTCTCGAGCATACCTAGCTTCAAATTTCTAAAGATCCAAAGATCTCAAGAAATTTTCTCTCAAGTTGAAGGATACATGAGGGGTTTCTTCAGCATGTACATATCACAACACTTGAGTCAACAAGTAGAAGGTTTTTAGAAATCTAAAATAGTTGGTTTGTAGTAATTTTTTGATGGGTCCAGTCCAACAACAAATCCACAAATAAATCCATTTAAGGATCTAATTGAGCTTATCAGTGCAGAGAAGGCCTCCACATACACTGAATTCACTCAACACTCTGATCTTTTGACTAGGTTTTTTGTATAGCAGCTCAAAAACACATCGCTCAAGATAGGAGAGATGATATCCCCTATCCCAATTCAAAATACCCTTGTGAGGTGATCAAATCCCCATCAAAGATATCCCTCTACTACAAAAGAAAATGTGGGTGTCATTATCACCTTTCCCTCTCTCCCAAGAACCTGAAGGCGGGTGGAAAGGTACTCAATGCAATAGTGAGCCCACCCTACAGATTGAGCAAGTGCTCTAGAGATGGAAGACAAGATTTTATTTCCCTTAAAGATAGGAGTATGTGAGCTACTCTAATAAGAAGGTAGTCCCATGTCCATTTTGAACCAAATTAAAAAGATAGCAGTGGTGAGTTACACTACTAGAACATTTGTTTGACATTCATTATTCGATAATCATTCTACATCAAACAAATTAGTAGTTTATGAATTTAATATTCATCCCACATATGCCACAATGTTGTAAGAAATGGATTAGTAACCCAAGAAAATGAAATGAAAATTTAATCTAATTGATTGACCAAGATGACTCAAGAATCCAAGTATACTTGTCAATTGCCCAAAAAATGACCAACTGCTCAGTAGATTAAACCAACTACATAGTGGATTTGACCAACTATGCACTTTATTTTACCACCTATGCACTAGATTTGACCAACTACACACTAGAATTGACCACTTGCACACTATAATTGACCAAGTATACACTAGAATTGACCAATTGTGCACTAGAATTTACCACCTACACACTAGAATTGACCACTTGCATAGAAGATTGATAGAGCTTCAATTTTTCAATTTTTGACCAATAAAACCCTAATTTAAGCACAAATTGAAAAAAAGAGGGTGAAAGAAGATTTAATTTTTCTGTTGAGGTGCAAGATTGCTCTAATTTCGATGTTGTTCATGCTATTTTTCAAGTCTCCTTTGTTCTTGTTCGTGTTTACTTTATCAGACTTGTCTTTTGAAGCTTGAAAAGATTGTAACTTGAAATTGAATGTTCAATTACTCTCCTAATTAGGATTAGATGAAAATAGTGACTGAAATTAAAACCAATTAGCCTCCTAATTAGGGCTAGATGAATATTGTGACTCAAACTGAAAGTTAATTGATCTCCTAACTAGAATCTAGATGAAAATTGTTACTAAAATTGAAAGTTGATTGATCTACTAATTAGAGCTATGTGAAATTTGTTGCACGAAATTGAAAGGATTAATTCAATAGCTAATTAGGTCCTAGATGAAAGTTGTTATAACAAAAAATTGAAAGAGCTAATCCAAGATTTAATTAGGTCCTAGATGAAAGTTGTTTGCATGAAATGAAAGGGTTAACACATGCTTAAATAAGATCCCAAATGAAAGTTGTTTGATTGAAATCTTGCAAATAGGTCCTTCAAATCTATCAAAACATGTAAATTAACCTATCAAAATGATCAAAAACCTACATACAACAAGCCTGTTAATCAAACCATGCATATGAAGCAAGTTAAGGTGAAATTACAATCTGTCTAGCTAACTACGCACTAGATTTGACCAACTATGCACTAATCTTAACCAACTGCACACTAATATTTGTTGGCATTATGTGAACCAGTATGAGGACATAATGACATTATATGTTGTCATTGATGTCAATATGTTGAAGAGGTGAGAACTGGCATAACATTGTGAACCAACATTCGTGCCAAAGTGAACCAGCATAACACTATGAACCGGCATTCGTGCCAAAGTGAAGCGGTATGCTTGTTCAAGGTGAACTAGCATATGGTTATGGGAACCGGCACATGGAAGCGTTGTATGAAAACCAGTTGGTAGTCTCAACTTCAGGGTTTCCGATTGAATTGCTTCAAGCCTGTGTGGCTCAACCGGTGACATTGTGTGATGAGTTAGCACTGTAATGAAGAATAGATCATGTTGCCACGTTAGCCTTGTGCACGTGAAGGATCTTGCATGAAGGAGATTATTCCTATCTACCTTGGGAATGTATGAAGTCTATAAAACAGTGATAACATGTGATGGGTTATCAGCCGCCATGAAATCAGTGAAAATGGACGATGGAGAATATCTTGAGATTGGATCAAGACTGTTGCAATTAATGGAGTGTTCTCAATGGTCAGGATTGAACCGTTTGAATTCCTTAACCTAACAGGTTTAGGGTTTAGGGTTTATGCTACCAACCTATCTGTTTTCCTATAAGGTCGATGTTGTGTCTCTTTCTATGGTTGTTGGCAAAAGTTGTGTGTGTGTATCCAAGAGAAGGGATACGTGACTCTTGCCAGACCAAAAGAAGAGAAGTGATACCTGTAGAGTGTAAGTGTAGAAGGTGAAGAGGAGCTTAAGCGGATCTGCATTGGCATTGAGTGTTGTTACCAGATCATTGTAATATTTGTTGATCTCTAACCACTTCAACAGTTGGAAAATCCCTTAACAAGGTAGCCTTAATCGGCTTGCTGTAAATCCTTTAACAGGGTAATTCAAAGCTATTGAAGTTCAAAATCCTTTTGCTATTGAGTTCTTGAAATACTCTAACAAGGTAACCTTTAACAGGGTTTAACCCTTAACCGAGTATTGTAGCCATCCCTTAACAGGGTGATCTTTAATAGGATCAGTTCCTAGTAGAACCTATTGTAATGTCTCTAACCGGACAAGGCTCCTAACAGAGCGGACTTCTAAAGAGTTCAAAATAGCTTGTGGGTATCCATTCCCACCGTGGTTTTTCCCAGTTGGGTTTCCACATGAAAAATGTGTGTGTCATGTGTGATGCTTTTATCTTGTGATGCTTTCCTATTGTCTGTCAAGCATATGATGGTTCTATGTTTTATGCCTATCAATAAAACATGTTGAACTAGCTATTATTATAATCTGATGATAGATTACCTATTTATGCATAAGGGTGAAATGGTAGTGTAGTCTTGAGTTGAGTGAAAAGCTAAGTGAGTAACCGGTTAATGCTTGTCTGAGTCATTCTTAGCTTTAATGGTTGCACTCTGTTTCAAACCAGTGTCACTATTTGCTAGTCATTCGAAGTGTCTGTTGTCAAACTGGTTTAGGACTGTATTTTTGTCTGTACTGATTCACCCCCCCATCTCAGTATTGGGTTAGTACTATCCGTTCATCATTGAGTTATCAATTGGTATCAGAGTGTCCTCCAGGTCCTCTGTGTTATAAGCTTAACTGCTTGAGGTAAAGACCCCAGTCTAATGATGAAGAGGGAAGGTCCAAAGTTTAAAAGAGAAAATTTCAGTATATGGAAAGATAGAATTAAGAAATTCATCAGAAGCATGGGTGCTCAACACTGGAGCTATGTTGAGACTGTCTATGTTTCTCCTACCGGTACCCTTACCGATGACCAAAAGAGAGAGATGTGGGAGAATGGGCAAGTCATGGAAGCCCTAATTAGTAGTTTATCTGACATTGAGTTTATTGTTGTTCAGGATAAGGTATGGGATACTCTTGAAAATATCTATGGTGGCGATGAACATGTAAAATAGGCTAAGGAAGAAAGCCTTAGAGGGAAGTTTGAAGATACGCGGATGGTTGAAGGTGAGACCATTCAAAAGTATGGAATAAGAATCAAAATTGTTGTTGGAGATATCAAGAGTGCAGGTGGTAAAATAGAAGATGCCACTGTGGTAAGAAAAGTCTTGAGATCCCTATTGTTGGTCTATGCAATAAGGGTTGCTGATATTCAAGAGCTAAGATCAATAGACAAGACTAAGGTATCCCTAGGCTCCATCATTGCAAAGTTGACGGCCTATGAGCTAAATAGTTTCGATGGCAGTGTTCAAAAGACTGAATCAGCTTTTCAAGCTTCTACAGTACCATCTAGCAAAAGAAAAGAAGCTAGCACTAGTGGTGAACCAAGACAGGGCAGAGAAATGGATGATGAGGAGATTTTGATGGCATTTGAAGCTCTCCTTTCCAAGAAACTTCCAAAAGGAACCAGCAAATATAGAGGTAAGCTGCCTTTGAAATGCTTCTCTTGTAACCAGATAGGACATATTGCTATATATTGTCCTAATGGCGACAACAAGGACAAACCGAAAAGGTTCAAGAAATTCAAAGGAGGAAACCGGAGAAACTGTTTTGTGGTAGTTGATGAAGGTGTCACAGATGAAGAATCAGAGGATGAAGAAAATGAAGATATTGTGTTTGTTGTTGTCAAGGAAGATGTGTCAGACAAGAAGGTTCTTATCTCCCGGTTTGATAATTCCAATGAGTGGATCATTGATAGTGGTTGTTCTCACCATATGATAGGTGACTGGAGCAAGTTTCTATCATTGGAGGAGTATGATGGTGGTGTGGTTCGCTTTGGCAATGATGCACCATGCATGGTCAAAGGCAGAGGGTCCATCTCTCTGAATGGAAAAAGTAGTGTTGACAATGTGTATTGGGTTGATGGTCTTAGACACAACCTTCTGAGTGTTGCCCAACTGAATGACAGTGGCCTCACTCTAGGATTCAAGAATGGAGTTTGCAAAATCAAAGGAAAGAATGGTGAATTGGTGGCCACTGGCATGTAGACCAAAGGTAACCTATTTCATCTGAATACAAATATAAGTACATGTCTTATGGCTAAATTTGATGATAGCTGGATATGGCATAGGAGACTCTGCCATGTAAACTTTGATAACATTGTGAAAGCTAGTAAGATCAAGGCAGTTAGAGGGTTGTCGGTGCTAAGCAAACCAGATAATACCTTGTGTAGAGAGTGTCAATTGGGGAAAAAGTCTTCCTCAACCTTTAAAGGTAAATCTTTCACTGTTGACAACTTGCTTGATCTTGTGCATACTGATTTGTGTGGTCCTATGACAACTAGAAGTGTGCAGGGTGATAGGTACTTCATGATTCTCACTAATGACTGCTCAAGAATGATGTGTCTTGAAAGACAAGTCTGAAGCCTTTGTAAAGTTCAAAGCTTTTAGAGCTTTAGTGGAGAAGGAAAGCGGTAAAAGGATCAAGTGCCTAAGAACTGATCAAGGAAGGGAATTCACTTCTGGTGAATTCAAAAAGTACTATGTAGAACATGGCATCAAGAGGTTGTTGGCATTATGTGAACCGGTATAAGGACATAATGATATTGTATGTTGTCATTGATGTCAATATGTGATATGAAGTGAACTGGCATATGTGATATATGAGAAGAGAGAACCGGCATGTGTGTGAACTGATATATATGCCAAAGTGAAGTGGTATATTTGCTCAAGGTGAACCGGCATGTAGTTATGGGAACCGGCACATGGAAGCATTGTATGACTACCGGTTGGTAGGTAGTTTCCACTTCAGGATTTCTGGTTGGAGTACCTCAAGCCTGTGTGACTCAATCGGTGATCTTTGTGTGATGAGTTAGCAGTATAATGGAGAACAGATCATGTTGCCATGTAAGCCCTATGCACGTGAAGGACCTTGCATGAAGAAGACTATCCCTATCCACCTTGGGAATGTGCGAAGTTTGTCAAACGATGATAACGTGTGATGGGTTATCAGCCGCCATGAAATCGGTGGATAATGGACGATGGAGAATGTCTTGAGATTGATTCAAGATTGTTGCATTTAATGTAGTATGATTCAATGGTCAGGATTGAACCGCTTGAATTGCTTAACCTAATAGGTTTAGGGTTTAGGTTTTTTGCTACCCACCTATCTGTTTCCTATTAGGTCAATGTTGTGTTTCTTTCTAAGGTTGTTGGAAAAAGTTGTATGTGTGTATCCAAGGGAAGTGATACGTGATTCTTTCGAGACCAAAGGGGAGAAGAGATACCTGCAAAGTGAATGTGCAAAAGGTGAAGAGGAGCCAAAACGGATCTGCATAAGCATTGAGTGTTGTTACCAGATCATTGTAATTCCTATTGATCTTTAACCACTTCAATAGTTGTGAAATCCCTTAACAGGGTAGCCTTAACCGGCTTGATACAAATCCCTTAATAGGGTAACTCAAAGTTATTGAGTTCTGGGAAGCTATAGAGCTCTGGAGATCCTTTAGCTATTGAGTTCTTGAAATCCTCTAACAAGGTAACCCTAACTGGGTTTAACCCTTAACCGGGTATTGTAGCCATCCCTTAATTAGGTGATCCCTAACAGGATCGATTCCTAGCAGAACCTATTGTAATGTCTTTAACCAGCCAAGGCTCCTAACAAAGCGGACTTCTAAAGAGTCAAAAAGCAACTTGTGGGTATTCATCCCCATTGTGGTTTTTCCCATTTGGGTTTCCACATGAAAAATATGTGTGTCATGTGTGATGATTTTATCTTGTGATGCTTTGTTATTACCTGTTGAGCATATGTTGGTTTTGTGTTTTATGCCTGTCTATAAAACATATGGAACTAACTATTGTGAAGATCTGATGATAGTTTACCTATTCATGCATTAGGGTGTAATGGTTCTATAGTATTGAGCTAAGAAGAAAGCTTAGTGAGTAATCGGTTTATGATTGTTTTAGTTTCTCTGGGTCTTACTGGTTGCACTATGTTTCAACCAGTGTCACTGCTTGCCAGTCACTTGGAGTATTTGTAGACAAACTGGATTTGGATAGTATTTTGCCTATACTGATTCACCCCCCCCTCTCAGTACTGGTTTGGTACTACTCATTCATCATTGAGTTATTAGAGGCAATTGTATGCCCCCTAGACTCCACAGCAGAATGGCCTAGTAGAGACAAATAAGCAGACTGTGGTTGAAGCAGCTAGAACCATGTTGATTCAAGGAAAGGTAGCTCACACCTTTTGGAGAGAAGCGGTGAGCACTGCAATCTACACAACAAACTGGGTACTCATCAAGAAAGGTAAGGATAAAAATCTTTATGACTATTGGACCGGTAAGACACCTGTGGTTAGCTACTTTAGAGTGTTTGGTAGCAAATGTTACATCAAGAGGAGTGAACACCAAAGCAAATTTGATGTGAAATGCGATGGAGGGAATATTCCTAGGATATTCCACTAAGAGCAAAGCTCTCAAGTGTTTCAACAATAGGACTCAGAGAATTATGGAAAGCATCAATGTAGGAGTTGATGAAACCTCTGAGAAAACTGAGGAAACCGACAATGAGCAAGTGGTAAACAAACCGATTGCAACCTTCTGGGAACCAGTTGTCAGTCAACCAAGTACCAGTAACAATGTTCCTACACTGGCAAATGTAGATGTTGATATTGATGGAGATGAGGATGAAGAAGAAAAGCAAGAGGAATCTATCAAGACCATTCCTTGGTATGTCAAGCCGAATCATGATCCTAAGCAGCTCATAGGAGATAAGGATATAGGAATCCTTACAAGAAGAAAGGTCAGAGAAAACTCATTTATGATCTCTGAATTTGAGCCTAAATCATTCAAAGAGGCACACAAAGATGAAGATTGGATCAAGGCAATGGAAGAGGAACTTGACCAAATAGAGAAAAATGGTACATGTTCTTTGGTACCTAGACTGGAGCATAAAAATGTCATTGGTACCAAATGGGTCTTCAGAAATAAGCTGAATGAGGATGGCATAGTGATTAGAAACAAAGCCAGATTGGTATGCAAATGATATGCTCAAGAAGAAGGAGAAGGCTATGGAGAAACCTTTGCTCCTGTAGCCAGATTGGAAGGGGTTCGTATGCTTCTTGCATATGCAGCTTTTAAAGGTTTCAAAGTATATCAAATGGATGTGAAATCTGCATTCCTAAATGGTGTACTTGAAGAGGAGGTGTATATTGAGCAACCAAATGGGTTTGCCCTATCTGAAGACAGTGACATGGTATGTAGGCTACATAAAGCCTTATATGGACTAAAGCAGGCACCTAGGGCATGGTATGAACGTCTTCATTCTCATCTTGTGAAGATTGGATTTGAGAGAACAAGTGAAGATAGTAATATCTACTTGAAGTCTGAAGGAGATCAGATCTTGATCTGTGAGGTATTTGTTGATGACATTATCTTTGGTGGAGATGACAAGATGAGTCATGAGTTTGCAGATGAGATGAAGAAAGAGTTTGAAATGTCACTCATAGGGGAGATTAAATTCTTCATTGGACTGCAAATCTAGCAGACAAAGGATGGAATCTTTATCACTTAGTCCAAGTATGTCAAAGAGGTGTTGAAGACCTTTGGCATGGAAGATAGCGAACCGGTTGGTACTCCGATGGTGACCAGTTGCAAACTATCTAAAGAAGATGACTCAGAATTGGTTGATGAGAAGGAATACCAATCAATGATTGGTAAGTTGCATTATGTAGTGCATAGCAAACCGGATATTGCACATGCGGTTGGCATTACTGCAAGATTCCAGAAAAGCCCAAGAGAATCTCACTTGGTTTCAGTCAAGTGGATTCTTAGGTATCTGAAGGGAACTGTTGACTATGGATTGTGGTATCCTTATAGCAAGGATTTCAACTTGAAAGTATACATAGATGCTGATTGGGCAGGTAATATAGATGACCGGAAAAGCACAACCGATGGTGCATTATTTCTTAGTGGTAGACTGGTCTCATGGATGAGTAAGAAGTAGAGTTGTATCTCTCAGTCTATAGCAGAAGCAGAGTATGTTGCAGCTTTCTTGAACTGCACTCAGACAATTTGGATGAAGCATGTATTAAATGGCTTCAAAGTTCCTGTATCTGAACCGGTAAGTATATTTTGTGACAATACTAGTGCAATTAATATCTCCAAGAATCCGGTTTTACATTCTAGAACCAAGCACTTTGAGCTTAAGTATCATTTCTTAAGGGAAAAGGTTCATAACAAAGAGATTTCACTGGAACATGTTTCCAGTAAGGAGCAGTTAGCAGACATATTCACCAATCCTCTCCCAAAGACTACATTTATGCACTTAAGAGGTGAATTAGGGGTATTGCCCCTTCAGGAGGTAAAGTAAAAACATATGCTCCACATCAGTTAGGTAGTACATAGTCAAATTTATTTTGGATTGATGTGTTGAAGGATGCTACTCCTCAGGGGGAGCAGCATAATGGAACAAGGAAGCCTGTGCCTCCACTTTGGCATTGTTGTCAAAGGGGGAGAAGATGTGAAGTGGAGAAGATATCTATAGAAATTGGGGGAGAAGATGTGAAGTGGAGAGATATCTTTGTATATTGCCATCAATGCCAAAGGGGGAGATTGTTGGCATTATGTGAACCGCTATGAGGACATAATGACATTGTATATTGTCATTGATGTCAATATGCTAAAGAGGTGAGAACCAATATACCACTGTAAACAGGCATTCGTTCCAAAGTGAACCGGCATAACACTGTGAACCGGCATTCATGCCAAAGTGAAGCGGTGTGCTTGTTCAAGGTGAACCGGCATATGGTTATGGGAACCAGCACATGGAAGTGTTGTATGACTACCAGTTGGTAGTCTCAACTTCAGGGTTTCCGGTTGAATTGCTTCAAGCCTGTGTGGCTCAACCGGTGACATTGTGTGATGAGTTAGCATTGTAATGAAGAACAAATAATGTTGCCACATCAGCCTTGTGCACGTGAAGGATCTTGCATGAAGGAGATTGTTCATATCTACCTCGGGAATGTGCGAAGTCTATAAAACAATGATAACGTGTGATGGGTTATCAACTGCCATGAAATCGGTGAAAATGGACGATGGAGAATATCTTGAGATTGGATCAAAACTGTTGCAATTAATGGAGTGTTCTCAACGGTCAAGATTAAACCGTTTGAATTCCGTAACCTAACAGGTTTAGGGTTTAGGGTTTATGCTACCGACCTATCTACTTTCCTATAAGGTCGATGTTGTGTCTCTTTCTAAGGTTGTTGGCAAAAGTTGTGTGTGTGTATCTAAGAGAAGGGATACGTGATTCTTGCCAGACCAAAAGAAGAGAAGTGATACCTGTTGAGTGTAAGTGCAGAAGGTGAAGAGGAGCTTAAGCGGATCTACATTGGCATTGAGTGTTGTTACCAGATCATTGTAATACCTGTTGATCTCTAACCACCTCAACAGTTGGAAAATCCCTTAACAGGGTAGCCTTAACCAACTTGCTGTAAATCCTTTAATAGGGTAATTCAAAGCTATTGAAGTTCGAAATCCTTTAGCTATTGAGTTCTTGAAATCCTCTAACAAGGTAACCTTTAATAGGGTTTAACCCTTAACTGGGTATTGTAGCCATCCCTTAACCGGGTGATCTTTAACAGGATCGATTCCTAGCAGAACCTATTGTAATGTCTCTAACCAAACAAGGCTCCTAACAAAGCGGACTTCTAAAGAGTTCAAAAATAGCTTGTGGGTATTCATCCCCACCGTGGTTTTTCCTAGTTGGGTTTCCACGTGAAAAATATGTGTGTCATGTGTGATGCTTTCCTATTGTCTGTCAACCATATGACGATTCTATGTTTTATGCATGTCAATAAAACATGTTGAACTAGCTATTATTTCTGATGATAGATTACCTGTTTATGCATAAGGGTGAAATGGTAGTGTAGTCTTGAGTTGAGTGAAAATCTAAGTGAGTAACTAGTTAATGCTTGTCTCAATCATTCTTAGCTTTACCGGTTGCACTCTGTTTCAAACCAGTGTCACTGTTTGCCAGTCATTCGAAGTGTCTGTTGTCAAACCGGTTTAGGACTATATTTTTGTTTGTACTGATTCACCCCCCCCCACTCTCAGTACTGGGTTAGTACTATATGTTCATCATTGAGTTATCAATATTAACCACCTGTGTAAGAAACTCAACCAACTACACAATATTGGGTGCCACCTACACAAGTTCAACGTCGGGCATAGGAATCAATGTTCTTTAGTTTCTAGGTACATGCAATTGATCAAAACTCATAATAAATGTCAAATTTGTGTGTGCTTCATGTGTGGTTCACTAGATGTAGATGAGGAAAATGGGAATCGATTCAAAAAATGAAACAATGCATACAATCTATCTAAGTTAATCATGGAAACTCAAATTGCATGCTAAATTCCTAGTTCTACCAAAAAAGTAACTAAAATGAAATAAAAAACGAATGCAAACCATCCATTATTCCTTTAGTTATACCTCATTGCTCTTACTTTTAGTTCTAATGTCGATATGCCACTCTCGAGAAGCCAGGTGCATGAAACGATGAAAGCAAAGGGGCTTGATATATGAACCTTACTCAAAATGTGTGATTAAAGATGATGATCTAGATAGTGTAACAATGCTAAAGTTAGATGCTAAGACTGACCGAATAAGATTACTTAGAAATTAGATGAATAATTGAACAGAGTAAAAATGCATGAAAGTTAGTTGATTTGATTGAAGGAGAGGTCTCAATTTATAGAAAATTGGAGACTCGACAGACGACCAAGATCAAAAATATTTTTGATCGACGAGATCAAACACATGACAGAGTTGCCATTCAGAGAAGGATGAAGGAGATGAAGGAAAAAGCAATAAAAAGAAAAAAAACCAAATTTTTGGGGATGCATACCTCATTTTCAAATTAAAAATTGAAATAAAATGAGATATTAAGATTTTCAAAAATTAAAGATAAATCTTGAGACAAAGTTGCCATTTTAAAAAATTGGGAAGATATTTCCAATTAAAAAATTGAAAAAAAAGAGATATTATTCTCATGCAAGAAGATAATTAGGAAAAATAAATAAATATATTTATTTAATTCGAAGACATAGTTAGATAATTGAATAATTAAAATGAATGAACCTTTAATTAATCAATTAAGATTATTTAATTAAAGGGGATAAATGAAAACTAACCAAATAATACAATATTATTTAATTAATTTTAAAAGCGAAAGGGGTTTGATGACAAATTAGGGTAGAATAATTAATAAAAATCGGCTTTAATAATTAATGAATTAATTAAACCTTAAAGGGTGAATTAGTCAAATTGACATCCAAGGACCTAAAAGAAGTTAAATTAAGTCATTTTGGGTAGAAATGAATGAAATTATAAATAATGGGAAAGTTAAGATAGGAAATGAGATGATCCGAGTGAAAAACTGCAAATTAGGGTAAACCGGGTAAAACTGAGCAATACCGAGTAAACTAAGTCAAAGCAGGTCACTGAACGAAGAAGGGAAAATACGACACAATGGGATTGGAAAAGAGGTAAAAATTAAGCATTTTCATATGATTGGATATGAAACAAGATCTAACTGGATCAAAAATAGTAGTGAAGCAGTGAAACCCTGAAAAAAGCAGGCCTAAAAACCCTAAAACTTAGATAAAGAAAATGGTCAAAATGACCACTGTCGAAGTGAGAGGGGGGAAATCCAACACAAGGAGGATAAATCATGGGTCAAAATGCAACCTTTTCCTCAGGAGTGGGAAGAGACGGGAAGAATCTAGATAGGTGTGAAAAAAGTTGAACGAGAGGGTCAAATTAGGGGCAAAAAACCCTAATTGGGACACAATTAGGCAAAACATCATTGTAAAAGCAACAAGGGAAAGGTCTGATGCAAGAGGGACAAGGTTAAGGGTAAAATACAATCTCAAACCTGAAATGGGAAGACAAGGGAACAAACTAATTGAGAAACATTTTGGAATCAATGAACACTAAGAGGGGGGGGAATGAGTGTTTTGTAGCTTTTAAATTTCTTATCTAGTTCTTCAAAACCATTTAATGCAAATTAATAAAAGAGATAAGCATAATAAAAACACACATAAAAGTACCACCATACCATCAAGATTTTGTACGTCGAAAACTCTGTCAAGGGAAAAACCACGGTGGGAATCCTACCCATAGTAAGATAATACTTTGTTAGAAGTATGTGAAAAGTTTACATAGGAATGCACATGCATTTAGGCACACTTCCTAGAGCTCACTGCTCAATACAAATGAAATTCGAAAGGTTCACTACCTTACAAAGGAATTACAAAAGGTAACAACAAGATTGAACTATAAATTAGCATCTATAAATGCTTGGGATAGTTCTGATTTAAGCACAAAATACAACTGTCTCATTGCTCTGGGACTCTCTGCTCTGTTTTGTTGATCAAATTTAATTTAGAGAAAAAGTCCTTCAATTGTGCACGTGGAACTACACACAATCACACATACACAACACTCACACACTCTCTGACATACAAAATCAACTTTACAATCTCATATATATCCGCAACATGAATTTAGCTCACCAACAAGTCAGCTTCAAGAACACTTGCAAAATATGAAACGTGTAAGATGCGTCAGTGAAATCCGATCACCAATGCATATGCAGACCAAAAAAAATTTACTACATGCTTCCCACATGTCGGCCAAGCGATCTTGAATACAAAATCAATCACCAAAATTATTCCAATAATTCTACACAATATGTTACATCACTAGTTAGTCAAATAGCATTGTTCTTCCTGAAGTGTCAAATACTAGATCTTCAATCATGCATGAAAGACAACACCAGAGGCTAAGATTCTAGAATAAGCTACTCCAAACTTCCAACCAACTACCTATATCACCACAAAGAAAAATGTGCAACCAAAATGAAGTTCTACTCAAAATACTCCTATACTGCCCAATATTGTGTTCCACCTTCCAGACTTAAGCAAAATTTGACTTCACACTTCTAGTAGGATGAATCTATACAGTTTGGATGGAATCTTTGTGTTGGGTTTCCATCAATGAAAAATCCCATACACTTATCTACACTTATGCAGTGTCTCTTGCTAATAGAACGAACGCGACAAAATCACGTGAAATAAAGAAGATCATACACGCAATAAGGTTAAAAATAGAGAACAAAGGTGATGCATATTTAAAGTGTCTACAATATCTATTATAAAATTACCTCTCACATTGGGTCAAAGGTGTGTCATCCTTCATCAAGTATCCCTTTCAACTAGCAATAGGAGTAAGGTATGCATTCTTGTTCCCCCTTCCCTTCTTTTGGTAGATGTTATGTTTGTTCAAGAACTCCTCTCGGAGGTAGATGCATTTTGGGCAAAGATCTCTTCTCCTCCAAGGATCCATTTAAACTTGTTGCAATATATCTCTTTTTCAACTATCTTATCCTTGCTTGTAAGAGTGTTGTCTCTTTAGCTTGGATTTATGAACATTGTTCCCTAAAGGATATCTCCTTGGTGTTGAAGGTGGGTATCCTTGTTTCTAGATTCCTTAAGACATCAACATAGAGATATGTTGACATCTTAAGGGGGGCATATATATCGCCCTCTTTGTACTATATTGTACTATATTTTTGCATGTCTTAAATGGGGTGTTCATTCTCAAAACCAAAGAAAAAAAACTCTTACATGAGATGCTTCATGCCCGAAACCAAATGCAACATTGATATATGTCTTATACGAGGTGCACATTCTAAAAAATAGAGCAAACAAACTCTTACATAGTATGTCCTCGAAACCAAACATATATTTTTCTTAAACGGGGCTACACATTCTTGAAACTAGAGAGAACAAACTCTTATACGAGATGTTCCCAAAACCAGACATAGGCCCCTTGGAATTTCTCATTATATGTCTTACACGGGTTGTTGTATGCTCAAAACCAGAGAAAACAAACTCTTATATAGGTTTCTTAACACTTTAAACCAGACATCACTTGCACACACACACACAAGGATGAGTGAAACTAGAAAAACATAGCTAGACTATTCCTACTCTCCTCCCCAAAATGGATCACCTAGAAAAACACATATAGAATGTGTATCCATGTCCTCTCTCATTCTTCTTGTGGAACACCTAGAAAAACACATCTAGAATGTGTATCCATGCTTTCTCTCTTTCTTTTCAAGAGCTCATAGCTTTGTTATTTGTAGTTCATGGATGATGCATGCTCTTGATCTTTTTAAGTGATTACTTGTGTTATTGAGATGTCATTTTTCAAGAATGATATTAGTGGTTGAGACATTTTGATATTGAGGTCTCTTCGGCTAGTTGACTTGAGGTCTTCTTTTGGTCTTTAGCTTTTGTGTTTTGTGTCTTTTACCTTTTTTCCTTTTGTTTGTCTTTGTTTGCCTTTTGTTTTTGTCTTGTTTCATATGCCCTTTCATGTGTTTGAGTGAGTTAAGATTCTAAGATTGAGGGATTGGTTCCTTGAAACTAGTGATGTCTTACACTTCTTGTGATTATGATCCTAATTTCTTCTCTCTTTCATCTCTTTTGTCTACTTTATTGCGAGTATTTGCATAGGCTCATACTCTCATTAAAGTGGGGGCTAAATGTAGTGTTGTAAATTGTCATCGGACCAATTTATTCCTCACTTTTGTACCCCTAATTTAGCTTTGAAGGAACACAAATGGACCACTGAGAGGGGGGGGTGTGGATCAGTGGTATCTCAAAACTTGAACTTTCTAAAAGATTAAAGTTCTAAAACAAAGATCAAGCAACTATGAGCAAGGATATCAAACTAAACTTCACACACACACATAGAAATGTTGGTATTTTTGATGATGATGTTGTGATTGTCATTGATGGACACACACTTGCTTTGAGATCACTTTTTGTATGTATGAGTTATGCTCAATCGGTATTATGTATTATAGTCTTTAGACTATCGGTGTTTTGCAGAAAGTGTTTACCGATCTCAAGCAGTATGAAGACCCAAAGAGGTATGAAGACCTCAAGCGGTTCAAGGATCTCAAGCAAAACGAGGGAACTAAAGCGACAATTATCATTTTCCCAGTCTTCATTTTTGACAATCGGTAATCGGTAAAATGTACGAACCGGTATTACTCTCTGATGAGTTACCAACCAGTATTTTTGTGATGAGTTACCATCCACCGACATTTTGGCGGTGATTTTGTGTCATGTTACCAAATGTGTCTAGATGCAATGAACCTAGGAACCTGTAATGTAATCTTATTGGACCGACATGAAATCAGATTCCTTTTTAAGGACATCATGTCTAGGGTTTTAGGTGTTGTTAGGGTTTTTGGTGGTTGATGAGGTTCTTGTATGTGCGATCTTAGAAGAGAAGGTCAAGTCTATGTGAAGTAACAGAGTGTGGATATAATGAAGACTGAAGTAATGCTGAAACACATTAACAATGAGCTATCATGGATCTAACCAAGCAGAATATGCTATTTCCTAGATCACTCACTTGTTGATTACTCTCATCTTCGACAAGTCTGAAACCCTTAACCAGGTAGGCCCAAAAAAGCCTTTGTAAATCCTCTAACAAGGTGGTTCACAACTGTGGATCTGAAATCCTCTCACAAGGTAGTCTTTAATCGGACTTATCTCCTAATCGAGATTGAGATTCCTAACAGGATCTGTTTTGGTGAAGAACATTGTATGACCTTAACTGGTCTGGTTTCTATTCTACAGATAGTTACTTGTGAGTCTCAGCTCACCATGGTTTTTCCCATTTGGGTTTCCACGTCAAAACCTCTTGTGTTATGGTGATTGTGCTCTTGTGGGTGAATGTCTTATTTGTTGTTTGGTTTGCATTTGTTTTAACCGGTTTGTTAGTAAATCTATTTTACCGGTTGACTGCTAAACTATTTAAGCATTTGAGTTTAGTAATTTTTGGTATACTAATTCACTCCCCCCCTCTTAGTATTCATCAAGAAAGCAATCCCATAACACAAGATATACGAGGAAAACCCAAGATGGGAAAAACCTTGGTGAGAAATGTTGCTAGAGTCTAATGCTCTAATCCAGCCTCACAATGGAAATAGTCTAATTAAAACGTTTATGGGCACCAACCCAAAGGATCACCAACCCCTGATTTTTATGGGCACCAACCCTTGATTTTTATGGACACCAGCCTAAAGGAGCACAAACCCCTGATTCGAGCACCCACTCAGATGATTACAATAATGAAGAATTACAACTGCAAGTTGAGTACCTTGTTACATATGATGTTTTGTAACCGTCGCGTTTTCCACACCTGAAACTGAAACTGCTCTTTTCAGCTTACAAGCTTTGTCTTTTACTTCCCAATCTCTACAATAGCTCTCTGCACTCTATTTGTCTTTTCACCAATGCAATAGCTCTCTGCACTCTATTTGTCTTTTCACCAACTCTTTTGATCTTTGCAATAGAACTTTGCACTCTATCTTGTCTTTTCACCAGCTCTTCTTATCTTTGTTCTGATCAAATCTCTACTCTCTACTTATCTCTTACTCTACACAGTGTGAAATACATGTTGTATTTCTTACACTCTTTTTTCTTACTTCTTTTTTGTCTACAACAACGCACTTTAGTTCGCCTTCAACAACAATCGCTCATCACTTAGCAATTTCTTCATCTGCTTACTTCCAATTGATCAAAATCCTTTTACTTCTTAAAATTTTCTCTCCAAAATGGATTTTCCCTCCATAGGAAGATTCAAAGACACTTCTCGAAAACAAGAAAAAGATTTGCCTTAACTTTAGCTTTCTGATTTTCTACCTTTCTCATACTATCTTTCTAATTTCATCCAATTAACTCAGTGTTCTGAGATGATATTTGCATGCAACACTCATTCTCAGAAATGAAAATCCTAGTTGTCATTTCCTCAACAACCATATCTTGTTAGCAATCTTTGATTGGTCTTGTACATACCACATCCTCCATATCTCCTTTTAAATCATCAGTTCAAACTTGGTCAAACGTTGAGTGCACCACTTCTGTGTTGGTAAATTGTAGGATACCCACCATGTTCTCAACATCACAAACCATACCTTTGGGATGGTGGGACTACGCACCTTCTTCCTTTTAATTACTCCATAAGATCATTTTTCATTAGAATTTCTTTCTATGGGCTATCGGGCATTGTGCAAAACATGTCATTTGATCTACTGTGCAAGAAGTATCATTTTCGTCAAGACATATCATGTGTCATAGCGAAAAGATTCATATCACTATAACAACAAGAATTGGCAAGAAACAAATAGAGTTTTGCCAAAAAACATAGTCACATCAAAAAAGGAATATCAGTGTGAGCCAAGAGTGTCAAGGAGACTTGTTGGATCTCTCACCAAAATACAAAGTGACACCCAAATGCAAAGGTGATAAACACGATGTTATTGGCAAGACACGTGTAATGTCACATCAAAAATAGGAATATTGGTGTGACCCAAAGGTGTTGAGGAGACTTGCTGGATCACTCACCAAAATACAAAGTCACACCAAAATGCTTTATTATTGTGGTGCAAAACACATTGGGTTACCTCAACACATTTTCAGAAGATATTCGCAAGACTCAATTTATCTCCAAGACAACTAAGACATTTTGTCGAAAGGAAACCTCTCATCAATAAACTTAGGCACCTTGTTGCATGTAGATAACACGGTGGGATTTTTGCACTGCAACAATACATTTTATGAGCCATCCCAATTTGTCCAATACCTTCACAGCTCTATGGCCTTTGTCCTCTATCCACAAGAAAGTCTAATAGCTAACTCCATTGTCCTCTCTATATTTTTAGTGGCTTTTGACTACATGAACATTCCATACTTATTCAACTTGCTTGTATACAATAAGATCTACTCAACTCCTACAACATGAATTAATTTTCTCTTCATCAACACCACAACAACACACATTCAGCCAATCTGATCTTCCTTTTCAGCCAATCCGATCTTCCTTTAGGATATGCATCATCCAACATCTCTATCCAATCTTATCTCCACTCTTGAGCACTCACAATTGCTCAACTTTGCCAATCTGAGACAACACTATCTCAACCAAACTTGATCTTCATCTGGGGAATTCATACTGTTGCAGCTCTCTCTAGTGGATGTCTTTGTATTTTCTCAACTATTGACATCGATGACAATCTAATTGCAATAAGATTGTCCCCTCCTCATCTCCTATTTAGGTTTGATTTATGCTCAATCCTCAGTTCTGATGCTATGTACACCCATTGCTAGATTCCCTGGAGGGGTTCTCCCTAAGGCTTAATTGAGGCCCCTTGCTAAGAAGGACTAGGGTGCCCATGACCTGGTGCTAGGATGAGAGTGCACATGCCCTAGTCCCTCTTAGTTGGGCCCTATTTTGAAATGGGGCAAGGGCCCTATCTCTCTAATGAGAATTCAATTTTATGGCTCCACATGAGCATTGGAGGTTAGCCTAATCAATAAATGACCTAGATACCCCTCTATAAAGACATTTGATCAACCTAATTTCATATATCCATTCTAAGTATCCATCCTCAAGCATCCATGCATTCATCAAGAATTCATCAAGCATTTTCATAGATCTTCAAGGTTGCGTATTCTGTTGGAATCCAAGAACACTGAGAGGGGGGGTTGAATCAATGTTCTACTAGAATAGTCAATTTTAACCTTATTAAAACATGTATTCACCAACCGGTATACTAGTACATATATAAATGAAAGAAGTAAAGAAATCAATAAGCCAATCACACAAATGAATATCATAACACAGATAATTATACGTGGAAAACCTCAAAGAGGAAAAACCACGGTGGGATTTGTGACCCACAATATCAATCCACTGGCTATATGAAGAGATATTACAATATATGGGGGCATGCACTTGCAAGAAGGCTTACAGCCTAGAGCACACTGCTCATCACAAAAGAGTCTCACTGACTACAATTGCTATGAATAAGAAAACATAAAACTGAATGCATATAATGCATCTTCTATGCCTGATTGAGTTCCTGTTCAAACTCTAACTATTCCGGTTTTGATACCCTAAACCATTACCGAAATAACCTCTTATGTAATCAACATTCCTCACATTACAATTCTCTCTTTCACTCATATTACATTTCATCATACATACACATTCCAAAATGATCTAATCAACTAACCTATATACCTTTACAATCCTTCATGCCTTATGTCGTCTTACATAGATAATTACAAAATGAATATACATGTTGACTCAATTACATATATACATAAATATCAAATTCAATTGTTGATTGCTGGATCTCCCAAATGATGTTGGCCTCTTATATCGGTAACCCGATGAAGTCATGTCGGCCTGCAATGTTGGTACCCAAAGAATTCCTCCTACTGGTGAAGATACTTGCCAATGAAGTGTCTGTTGGTAAACAACCAAACCAAAATATGAAAGCCAAAACATGTTGCCATCAATGTCAACATATTGAAACCAATCAAATGAGTGTCAATTGCCAACATATTCTTCATTCAATCATTATGAAGAAAAATTGCATCATTCATATGCAAACATGTGTGTGATTAGGATTTTGTCATGTTCATGTCATTTCATACAACATATGTGATTACATTCAAGAAGCAGAGCATCATCATCAACAATCGCAGATCTGAGGTATATCTTTCCATTATTTATTTCAGTATTTGCATTATTTCATTCAAGTTTACTTCTTAAATTGAGTTTGACTTAGGAAAACTCTTATTCCCAACAATTGCCGCATCTCCCAAATGATGTTGGCCTCTTATATCGGTAACCCGATGAAGTCATGTCGGCCTGCAATGTTGGTACCCAAAGAATTCCTCCTACTGGTGAAGATACTTGCCAATGAAGTGTCTGTTGGTAAACAACCAAACCAAAATATGAAAGCCAGAACATGTTGCCATCAATGTCAACATATTGAAACCAATCAAATGAGTGTCAATTGCCAACATATTCTTCATTCAATCATTATGGAGAAAAATTGCATCATTCATATGCAAACATGTGTGTGATTAGGATTTTGTCATGTTCATGTCATTTCATACAACATATGTGATTACATTCAAGAAGCAGAGCATCATCACCAACAATCGCAAATCTGAGGTATATCTTTCCATTATTTATTTCAATATTTGCATTATTTCATTCAAGTTTACTTCTTAAATTGAGTTTGACTTAGGAAAACTCTTATTCCCAACCATTTTCCCTTTTTTACTATGTGCAGGAACAGGAACAGAGTTGTAACTTTCAGGATCGACATAATTCATAGAGATGAACATGTTCCCCTTTAGATGGCGAAAAGTTTGAAGGAACAGAGCGACGGGCATTCTAGTCCCAAAAATTTAGGTTGACCTTCTAGGAACATATTCAAACATTTGAATATTGCTTAGATCTAGGTTTGTGGCTCTGTTTGACGATTGTAGCTACTGTTTATGCATAATTGCTTCAATTTACACACATTTACCCTAATTTCAACATTTTCACAATTCAACTTAAAAAGAGGGAATCAAATCCAACTTAGTGAATCTAATTAGAATTCTCAACCCTATCTTTGTTGGATTGAGGCTATATCTATTGGATTCACCCAAGTCTTTAATGTAATTGGTCCCTAAGAAAAAAATAGCAGTTTTACTACACTTAATGGTGGAAACCCTATTTTTTCATCATTACACATACCAAACCTTGATGCAGTCCACTTCCATTCATTCTACCATCACCAATCCTTTTGAGTCTTCTATTATACCTACACTTAATGACCTTGTACCCATACATACTGCAAGTATATCAATATCCATTGAAAGACTTAACATTCCTACCATACATTACATTCATATTTCCATTCCATATTATTCTACTTTTGTACACATTAGCTTTATTATCAAACTTATTACAAGCATAACATTGATTATCAGATGAATGTGACCCCTTATGACTTTTGTACTTTATTATTTATGTCCAAATTTATTGCATGCAAAATAGTTACCATTGAAAGTTGATGATTACCTAGTCTGAGCAAGAAGAGCAGAAAACTTCCTAAAATGTATTTTGTTCTGGACCATAGTAAGGTCATCTTGATTTAATTCATTTTTGATATTTTCTTTTCCTTTATCTTCATTATTTAGCCTGCTTATGAACATGAATCAGTTTAGATCTCTAACACAAATTTATTTATGATCTATTAAATTTCAAACCACAACTAACATATTACTTTAATAAAATCATGAAAGCATAAAACACAATCAACTCATGAACACTAGATCTACGTGGAAAACCCAAGAAGAGAAAAATCATTGTGAGAGTCACACTCAAAATATAGATATAAATGATTAGGCCACATGCAAGGGAGCAGTGAAGCTCATTGCTCCAGACTTGATAGGTAAGGCACACAACCTTAGAGTGAGATACAAAGGACTTGCACAATTGAAACTCACTACTTCAAGGCATGATATAGAGAGATGCCAAGAGAGACACATTCTCTTCCAACAGGAATAACTGAATTGAAAATGAATAGGATCTCCTAATCATGAAGTTGGCCTTGAATGTCTATGTCAGGTGTCCAATATAATGGCAAATACGTCTAACCTCAAACTCTGTTACCAAAAATTGTCAAAGTTCTTCTCAACTAACTGTCACACACCTTTTGTATCAAATCTATTTGCATATCATTCACATCCACATCCACATCATTTAAAACACATCCCACGCTTCTATACACTTCAAAACATACATTTACTCATCCTTATATACGAATATATTCATTAAAATTCTCAATTAGGTTGACCCAAAATAGAGTATATAAAATTACATAAACTAGGCCATCTAGACCAATAATATCCAATGTGGTTCACTCCAGGAGAAAGAGGGGACCCAAAATCAGCACCTTGCATCCTTCTAAGTTGATTCCAATGAACCACATACCCTAACACATCTTCCAAAGCCGATTCCAAATGAAACATGTAGATAAACAATAAAATGCAACAACTAGTCAGCCCAAAAACATCTTTCAATGCAAATTACCTAATGCAGATCTGCATACACCACAATGAGACCCAAAACAATATTCTAACTCAATCCCCAATGCATATTCAAACCCAAAAAGCATGATCCAAACAACATAATCCATCCCAACACATTGAGATCCAACATAAGTGATCATAGCAAGCACAAGCTAGCATAACTCACTTGCTGAACACAAACAACACTAGAGACTCGAACTGGAACACGACATGAACCAAATAAGCATGTTCTCTAAACCGCAACACTTGAATTCACATATTCAGAAGCCACTAAGCAAATTCCGGACCAGTTTGATAGACACTCTCATAATCAGAGAACAAAAACAACAAATCTCATCATTTGAGCAACTATAGGACTTGCAAACTTGATAGTACACCAAATTTGCACACCATACTCTTCACAATTTGGGATAAAACATTCTTCCATTGGGGCATTAAATACTCTTTCATGCATATTGTAACCTCTGCTACATTGATCTTCCAAAAACTCCTCATATAAGTACAACATCTTCACCAGGCAATATGACAACATCTAAACACTCAATACCAGACCAAATATACCATTGAACATCTGTTACAACTTTATATAACTACGTAACTTCAATGACAACACAATCTCAACTAAGATACCAATCAAACTCAACAACAATACCAAGTAGCACATATTGACATCATACATCTTTGATCATCTTCCACAACAAACTCAACTAAGACACCAATCAAACTCAATAGCAACTCCAATTTATGACTTCCTTAATCAACAATACAAAATAGAGAAGCCTTCATATACTTGCATGACAACATAATAACAACTCACCTGACACCGATTGTCACCAACAGTAGTTTGCAACATAATAACAACTCACTTATCACCATCAGTAGTTTGCACAACACAAGATTATATTTGGACTAGACCACATCCAAACCAACATGTATATCTAGACCAGATCACATCCAAACCAACAAGTTTGACATCAATGACAATATAACTCAAATTTCCAACACATAACACATTCAATCAAATAGGTGAGGGAGTTTGTAATCAACACATTCACTCATTTGCCTATAGATTCACCCTTTTGCAGAGCATATTCGGTCATTTTTTAGAACAAAACATAGTTAGCAATTTTACCTCATGTATTTGCCTTTATGAGCCTGTTCACCCCTGTAAATCACGAAATCGCCTAAACCACAATGTATTCGCTTATCCACCACTTGAGAAGCTCAATAACAACCAAATTTATTAGTTGGACCTATGACATGGGTCCCACCAACTGTCAAAATGTGTGCAAGGAAAATTATGCTTCAAATGTGAACAAAATTGAATAAAAACAAATAACTAATCAACAATCAAATTAGGCTAAAAGGAGATCAAACCATGATGAAAATCAATGAAAACAAAGTTTGTCGATCTTCTCGTTGCAATGATTTGCCCATGATTTAATCGATTTGGATGTGTGCTCAAAAAAAAATTGGTAGCATAAGAATGTTCATTTGATTTGGATGCAAAATGATGAAAAAAATGGCTAAATGTGGAGACAATATGGAAGGAGGAGAAATTAATGGATGGGTAGGATGAGAGGAGAGTAGATCAATTGTGGAGATGGGTTTGGTTCTCTCAAGGCATGAGATGATGCCAACTATGGCATGAAGGATGAATGAGAGTGAGATTGGTACTTGAAAGGTCCCTATAGAGTGTGGACAAGATCTTGCCCTAAAGGAATTTGTTGTCCCACATTCCCCAGGTATGGGGATGAGAGAGGATTAATGAATACAAAATTCCTTTGTAAGGTACTTTGCTACTTTTTGAAAGAAAAGCCTATGTGGGGCTTTCTTCCAAAAATAGGAAGATTAATGAGGGAGGGGACAAGGTGGCTGACCATTAGTGGCAAGGAGTTGACTCCTCCCTAATCCACGATTAGGAACATGCACATGCTTAGAGGGGGAATTAGGTGGGATTATGATTAAATTAGGGAGGCAAGTGGGAAAAGGCTAGAGAATTTGGTAAGACGAAAAGGGAGACATTTGAAAGAAAAAAGGGATAAAGAGGCAAATTTAATAAATAAGAATGAAGAAGAAGGAGACATTTATTTAATTTTATGAATGAAGAATGAAAAGATAGAATAAAAAGGATAGATAATTAAATAAATTGACTACCTTAAGATTTGGGAAGAATAGATGAAAATAGAGAATATTAATTAAATAATATAATTAACATAGATGACAAAATGATTGTAATATTGGATTTACCTATACAAATTTTCCACGTAAGAAAAAGTAGATGTTTAGATAAACAGTCTTAAAGCTCTGATTCAAAATAAGATGTAATCTATTTGATCGGTTGCCCTGTTTAGCTGTCTCTATGACTGATTTTGATTGATTTTGTTTCAATTCTGGTTTGTGCTAGATTTGTAATGGGTTGGACCAGGCCTGGAATTTGACGGCCACCCCTGCCTATCATATAATTTTTTATGACGGTTTAGTAATTTTAATGCCTTTCATTTTACGCTTTAAAAAAAATGTTAAATGTCAATTTTTTTTTAATTTGTGAATAGTTTAATATAAATTCTTTAAGCTTCATAGAATTGAAGTTCCAATAAAATTCAATTGAGGTGAAAAGAAATAATTCCATAAAAAAAGTAAAACTTTGAAAAACAATGATAAATTAGTAATGCACTAAAAAAATCTTAAATTTACTTGTAAGTTTCTAAATTCAACCCAAAAATCTTGTTTATTATAAAAATAGAAACCATTTTAGATTTTTTTATTACAATATTTTAAAAAATTAGAAATGATTATATCTTATCATTTCAATTGTTAGAAGTTTCTATATTGATATTTAAGACAATCTTTTAAAAAATATTAAAAACTAAATTGACAAAGTTTCTAAATTTATATAAGAAAAACATACTAAAAATTCATATAAAAATAATATAAAATTAGAAATAATTATATCTTAATCATACCATTTAAAAATATTCTAAATAAATTCATATATTTATAATAAACATTGTAAAATAATATATATCAATATATATTACCTATTATAATATTACGGCTTATTAATAATTTTAAGTGTCATATATACGGTTTGTGGAAAAAATAGCGTGTCGATACTTACGGTCCACTAATTTTATTAGTTGTAATATACGATATAAAAGTGCAAAAACGGCCATATAGCCTGTCAAATTCCAGGCCTGGTTGGACTTCAGATCTTTTCCCTTATTTTAATAAAAAACATAGATAACAAAAAACAGACGAAAATATATATAAAATATATTTCTATTTATTCTATTATATCAGATGCATAACCATCATAAAGTTCATCCGATTTCTCTCTCTACATCTCCGTCATGCACAACGTTTTGACTGGAAATATTCCATAAACACTGGGTTTTCTCCCACTTTAGAACTCCGTCGGCTAAGTCGAAACAATTTGACAGGTAGCATTCCCAACACCTTCGGGAACATGTCCTCTTTGAACATTTTAGATTTGCAGGAGAATAAACTTGAAGGCTATGTTCCTTTGGCATTGGATCAAGAGAAATTCTTTTCCCCTCATCAAGTTGCACCACTCTAAAAACATTAGAAGCGGAAGACAATCACTTACCTCGAGGAATTCCAGTGCTCCAGAAATACCCTCTTTGGAGAGTTCTATCTGGGTGGTAATAGATGCTGGGTGGTAATAGATTTAGTGACAAAATTCTTCTTATTCTTTTCAATTGTTGGCAACTCCAAGAAATAGGCATAGAGGACAACCAGTCGAGTAGAATGGTGCCCGCAGGGTTGGGAAAGCTGCATAGATTTATTAACCTTTTCTTGTGGGGTAATGGATTGATGATATAAATCACACACATTAAGCTTTGATTTTTAAGCTTAAAAGTGTTAAACTAGACTTAATATGTTGATTAGCATGTAGTTTAAAACTGACCGATAATCGACAAGCCTGCCTATGCTTTATGCTTTTACTAATAATTCTCTTCTCAAAGACAATATATTTTCACAAAATTGCCTGATTCCTACTCTTTTCCATTGGACAGCTTTCTACAAAGCTGGAATTATTTCACTTGGCCTTCAATAAAATAGAGGGAAAATTCCTCTACAGATTGGAAGTCTCACCAGTTTAACTTTACTATCATTATAAGAAAATCTTGTTACAGGTGATATTCCTTCATGCTTCAAAAGCTGAAGAGATTGTTCTTCAGTAAGAACAATTTACAAGGAAACATCCCTATGGAGATTGCTAAGCTCAAAAGCCTAGGGTTCTCTCTCTTCAAGAAAATATCTTTCAAGAAATATTCCTGATACTCTTGCCTATCTCCAGTTAACTAGACTTCCATATCTAGATCACAACCAGTTAACAAGAAATATTCCTGCAAGTCTAAAGGAATGCCTCAAGTTGGAATCTCTTGATCTCTTTTACAATAAGCTAAGTGGACATGTACCCGCTAAGTGGACATGTACCTCGGCAGGTTGCGGTACTTCCAAATTTAGCTCTCTTTTCAACTTTAAGGCAATTTATTACTGGGGCCCCTGCCTTTAGAAATCGGAAAAGAAAAAATGGGTGGGGTTCAAGCCATTAATTTCTGCAAATCAATTAATAGGGCATATTCCAAATTCTCTGGAAGCTGCTTATCACCTGTATATCTAAATCTTTCCTCTAATGAATTCAATGGTCTGATTCCAGGATCTCTTGGTAAACTTCAAAATCTCCAGAGATTTGGATTTATACTGATGATGGATCACACTCTGTGGTCAGAAACATTGATACAATTTTTTCACAGTCTAATTCAGAAAGAACAACATTAGCAATGAAACTATGGATTGTGGAAATCTGATATCATTAATAGATTTATACTGTTAACAAACTATCTGAAGAATAATAGATTTATACTGTTAACAAACTATTTGTAAAATACCAATGTCACGGAGTGCTTCAAGATCTAAATTTATCTATAAACAAAGTTGTTAGGGGAAGTCCCAAAAGATGGGGTTTACAAAAGGCTTGGCGCAACATCACTCATCGGAAATCTTGGCTGCCATCGTGCCCTTCTCCCAGACACAGAAGTCTTAAGCATCTCAAAATAATAGTCAATACCTATTGGGAGTGCATTTTTGTCACATGGTGCATGTTGATGGGATTCTTTTGGACACGTTAGGACAAGATAAAACCATATTACCTCAAAAAGCCTTTGAAATTGGCCTCAGAGAAATTCATATAGAGAGCTTCTTGCTGCAAGTGATGGATTTAATGAGACCAACATTTTAGGAATTGGTAGTTTTGGAAAAGTATAGAGAGTTTTGAACAATAACACAAAGGTTGCAATCAAAGTTCTCAATCTGGAAAATGAAGTTGAAGGCAAGAGTTTTGATAAAGTGTGTAATGTTTTGAGTAGATCTCGACATAGAAATCTGCTTAGAATCATAACCTTTTATTCAGATCCAAAGTTCAAGGCCTTAATATTTCCTCTAGTGCCAAATGGAAGCCTAGACAAGATTTTATATCCTCCAAATGCACCAAGTTTTCAAGGGCAAGTGTGTAGCTTGGATTACAGCAAATAACAATGAGACATTTTCTGTATTATTTGCTTTATCCAATAAAAAAAATGTGTATAGCTTCGATTTAATTCAAAGGTCAAACATTGCATAAGGCATGGAATAGCTTCATCACATTGTTTTGTGCAAGTCATCAATTGTGGTTTAAAGCTGGGTAAAGTGCTTCTCGGTGAGGATATGATAGCTTATTTAATAGACTTCAGCATTGCAAGATTGTGTATTGAAAATTCTCTGCATTCATCTACTTCTACACATACACTAAAAGGATCCATTGGATACATTACTCCAGGTATGAGTTCAAATAATTGGTATTTAATGCAAATCTATTTCTTGGGTTTGTTGGGAAAACTGTGAATATGAAGCCTTATTATGATGTGTCAGAATTCAGAAAATGGAGTGGGTCGAGGTGTTACTGCAAATGGAGTGTGTACAGCTATGGAATAGTGTTATTAGGGATGCTGAATGAAAAGAAGCCAACCACTAGCATATTTGTTAGAGGAATGAACTTTGGAAATTAGGTGAATAGGTGTTTTCAAAATACAATTGTAGAAGTTGTTGACAGTCATTTGTTGAGGGCTGCTGTCAACAACAATGAAGATAAGGTATTATTGAATTGCCTCAGAAAATTCATTAAGTGTTGGTTTGCTTTGTACAAAAGCAGCTCCTCAAGAACGGCCAAGTATTATTGACATTGTGAGAAATATTGAAATATATCTAAGACACATTTCTAGGAGCTGATTCAACTCCAACATTCCAGTCAAATTTATCCCCTTTGTTTGGGAGTACAAATGTTCTAAAAAATAATGGAAGTGAAAGTTCTTCATTCTGTAACAAAAGAAACTCAAAAGGATGTGATACCTAATAACGTTAGGTAATTAGCATATCTTGGTAATGGTTTTGATTCGGTCTAGCTGAATCCTTCTCTCATCAATTTCAATATAACAAGTATTTAGTAGGATTCTCCTTGTTCTATATAGTATTATAGAGTTAATTTGAAACATACTAGAATCCTACTAAATAGTTGTATGTTACAAGGAGATTGAGCAATAACCTCTTATATTAGTATGTTTCAAATAAACTCTACAATATTATATAGAACGAACTTCCTGTATCTTTATGATTGCACTGTAGTCCACTAGTAATTATTTTCAGCTGCTCATTTACCTTCTGCACAACAAGCATGTTTGTCATCACGTCACTTAAATCTATCTACTCTAGGTAGTTTCACGTTTGATGTTCCATCTTGCCTAAAATAGAAACAAGCGACAGCAACCAAAATTTGGCAGTAAACAATAAAAAAGTTCTGAACAAAAATCCCTCTGATTAAAGTGTAGAAATCAAGTTTTTAATTGAGCAATAAAGCCCTGGATTTTTCTTAGAAATTTTCACTATGAAAATGAACTGCTTTTTATCACAACAATTCTTTCTAATCTATAAGTTTTTAACAATTATTATAAGTTGCATGTATCTTTCGTTGCCTTCATTATAGTCGTAGTTTTGAGATGAGCATGCAAGAAAATTCAAACATTTGTATCTATCTTATGTATATTGCCATCCACTGGAGGTTAAATTTATTTGATTGCTATTTGTATTCAACTGAAAGTTTTCATCCTGAAAAGATTTAAGGCGTGCGGAAAATTAATCAAAAGGGGCAATGGAAAACATGAAAGCTTCTGTAACATTTATTTTTCCCTTCTACATAAAAATTCAAAATGATTTTGCCTCTGGAATCGCAGCATCAACACTATAAAGTTAACAAATAACTCCACTTTATCAAATTCAAAAGTAGAAATCAAATAATGGATATCATATAGCCAATCGGCTTACACAGGGTTACTAAGAGAATCCCAATTCCTCTTAAATAGTTACACAATCCTGTCCTACTGTTAAACAGTATGACTCAGAAGTAAGGCTACCTACCACCAGAGAGTGTCTCTGCCACATAAATAGAATTTGCTGGCAGAACGCTATTTATAGAGAAAGGGGCCTTCGGAGGTACAGAACTTGTAAGTATTGATATTGCACTTTGGCTAGTACCACTGCTGGAACTGGTTTGAAGACTCTCCAAAGGTTTAGGAGCAGGGGGCTTTTCCATGGGCAGAACCCCCTCTAGCATTTGAACAACTTTACCCATGGATGGTCGCTGAGAGGGCTGCTCCTGAATACACCAAAAGCTGATTTCAATTACTCTTTGAATCTGATCAATATTTAAATTCGTACCAAGCTTTTCATCTATGATGTTCATAATATTTCCCCTTTCATATTCTTCATATGCCCATATTGAGAACCTTTTCCTTCCCGATGTCAAGATATCAAAGTTTCTTCTACCACTTACAATCTCCAGCAGAACCATGCCATAACTGTAGACATCAGAGTTGGATGTAATGGGTAAATTGGCAAGCCATTCTGGCGCTAAATATCCTCTAGTTCCTCGAACACTAGTCAATGGTAGGTTCTGATGACCTCTGGCATGTATGAGTTTGGAGAGCCCAAAATCAGAGACCTTGGCATTGAAATTTTCATCTAAGAGTATATTCTCTGGTTTAATATCACAATGAACAATACAATCCCTGCACTCCTCATGTAAGTAGGCAATACCCTTTGCAGTTCCAATGGCTATGTTATATCGGGTGTCCCAATCTAGTCTCTTGTCATGCTCTGAAGTAGTAAAAAGGAATGTATCCAGAGAAGAATTTTTCATAAATTCGTAAACCAGCAGCCTATGCCGGCCTTCTGAGCAAAATCCAATTAGCCTTACCAAATTCAAGTGATGGGTGCTGCTGATAGTTGCTACCTCCATGCGAAATTGCTTCTCCCCTTGCTCAATTCCTTCTAATTGCTTGACTGCAACCATGGCCTTGTTTGACAATTCACCCTTATATACTGTCCCAAACCCACCTGAACCTACCTTTTCTGTAAAATTCTTTGTACAACGTTGCAGATCTTTGTAGGAAAACTGAACTGGAGCTCCAGAGGCATACTCCAGGAGGGTGTAATGGGCAGCTGATTCTCCTAGCCGAAACCTAGGATTATGCCTACAGAATATCCACCAAAGGCAAATCTGGATGATAATCAGGCCAATGACTGGTGCTATAACTGCCAGAGCGATCCCAATGGCAGAGACCTTGGATTTATTCACAAACTTTGTTAAAGGAGGTGGTGGGGTTAGCGGTCGCCCTTGACCACATACCTTTACATAAGAAGTGCTTGGAATGCTTACCGTTTGATAAGCACTGGTAAAGTTGCTGGTCTTCATCCTGCAAGTGCCTGTACCGTCAGCCATGATTGTAGATGCAGTGCAGCTCGGATTCTTGAGGCAGTTCTGCCAACAATCTGGAATCCCCAGGTAATATATCTCAGAGTTTGATTCTGACTCTGGAGGATAAGAAAAGAATTCTGTATGATCCAGTTGAACCATACTCTGGTTATTGCTGCACTGTGTTATATCCTGTTGCCTCTTGCATCCCTGACTGGCATCTGTGGGATCTATCTGGTCAAAATCTGCAGATGGGCATTCGCAATATGGACCTGTATCATTGTAGACACATACCCCAAAATTTCCACACCATCCATAGACTTTGCACTGGTCTTCCACAGCACTCCATCCCGGCTGCCATGTCCCTGAACTCGTGACCCATCCATAGGACCTCAAATTTCCATTTGGTTCCAGCTTGATTCTGCGCACTGTGATAGAATTGTCCGTATAATCACTGCTCCGAGCAACCCAGATCGAATCCGCTGAAGAATTGGAGAGCTTGAAAATTCCTTGGCTGGTGAGAGATGCTGTGGTAGCTAGTGGAGTACCCTCATTCAAGTACGTGATGTTGTTCTTCCATTTCAGCGTGAAATTCCCACTGGTCTGCATGGTGAATGTGTAAGGACCCGATTGCAGGCTTTGACCCACAGTGAAATTCTGATTAATCACCAGACTATCAGTAGGATTTGCAAAGGTATCCCAAATAATGACTGAAGAGCCGTTTTGCAGTACAAAGTCCCCACCATCTCGCATATCTGCAGATGCCACCCCTTGATTGGATGTGTTTGTCTCCCAGACTGTTGCTGTCCCATTGCTTAAAACTAGATTGCCATCATTCTGTAAAGTGAAGGAACCTCCTTCTCCCACTTCGATTCCACCATTTAAACCTGCAGTCCATACTAGATTTGAATCATTGATGCTAGCAAAGCTGATGCCCACAACATAGAATCCCCTTTTTCCACTTGGGTGAAATCCCAAACTGAAATTCTTGCCTGGGGATTGCCAAAATTGTTGGCCAGAAGGCCTAAGGGTTGTTCCTAGACTCACAGCTCCCTCTGCAAACATACCCTGAATAAATATACCAACAATACATAATATTACACATTTTGAGATTGGCATAATTACTGGTGGCTTACAGATTTTGGGTGTGCAATCCAAGCAACCAATAAATGTCAGGTACTCCTCTTTTTATTTCTGGAATTGATTTGACTGAAAATTTCTTCCATTGCCATAGCTAATCACAATACCGTGTAGCACGGGACGTTGGGACAACCAACCGATACAGCTCTATGCGAATTTTTCTAGCTTATGTAACAATTTTGTCGCTATTAATTAGCTTCTTCAAATCAGATTTCTAGAAAATAGAGTCCAGTTTTCAGACAAATTCTGGAAGTCAACATAGCATGAGTTCTTTGAAATCTAGCCCTCGGAAGTGAGAACTTTTCCTCCATTCAATTTGAATAAAAGAAAACTGGATGGTAAAATACTGATTGACTATGACACCTCGGGGAATTACTTCAGTTTTCACTTCTATCTTGTTGTGAGGTAGGTGATTTACTGGGATGAAAAACTTCGATGCTGACCAAAATATATGAATTTGACTTCAGCTCTAAGCTCTTGGTCACATTTGGTAGAGCACGTTGAATAGTAGTTAGTTTTGAAAATATTTGTTAGGGAAAGACAATAATTAATTATAACTTTTTGATCTTTACGTGCATAACGGATTTCAGAGTGTGCATCATTACCATCTAGAAGTTAGAACAATAGCTATAAGTAGTTAAGTCGTATATAGAGACAACAACAAAAAAAGTCACTGAAATCCGATGTACCATTTAGAATCCGTGGGTGCTAGAAGTTAGCTATAACAACTACTGGTAGGCTTCCCCTATATGTATTTAAATTATATTAAAAAATTTATTGGTATTTCAAAAAAATTTGAAAAATTATTATTTTAGGCATTTAAATTATATTAAATTTTTAACTAGTATTTAGAATTTTTTTATATGGTGGATTTGATTCCTTTTCTTTGTAAAAACTTGTAAAATATTTTTTGTATTATTATATTATTGAGGTTTAGGAGGATCACATATAATGGGCTTTTTAAAATGATTTTTGATTTTTTATAATATGTATTTAAATATTTTGCATTCGAAATATTGTTCTTTTTATTTTGTATATCCTTTTAAAGATTTTTTATTAATCAATCTTATGCTTTTTATTTAAAAAGCAGTGAGAACAAGGGCACTAACCCTTTACATAGCAGAACTATCAATCATAGCGCAGAAACAACACTATAACAGCAATTAACAACACCAACCATCAAAAAAGGAACCAAGTCTTTTTAACAATAAAAAACAGCAGCATAAAAAACAAACTACATGGGAGCCTTGCGCACCCCAGTGGCCTCCATGGTACTGCTCCATTTGGTAGACAGGAATTTGTAGAGGTCCCTAGCCTCCTGTTTGTCCTCCTTAGTGTCAGCTTAGCGTTCCCTCAACAAAGAGAGGGTGAGTGCGAAGCTGCGTAACACCTACAAATGGAATTTGTTCAGGCCCACCATTTGGGCTTCCCAAGTCTCCATCTTGTTCTTAAGTTGTTTGACCTCCTCCTTGATAGACTGCAGTTCGAGAACAAGGCTGAGGTTTTCAATTCTCTACATGATGTCCAGCACATTCGTGCTCAGTTTTTCCATCTGTTGTAGAGTAGGGGCCTCTTAGGGATTCTTAGTAGCCAAGTCATCAGTAGTTTCCATAGTCTCTTTGGGCTCGCCAACAACAATGGAGTTGTCAGTATCCTTAACTAGGTCCATCAGAGGGATAGAATGCATCACCTATTCGGCCAAGTTTAAATCCTTATCCAAATTTCCAGGATCTAGAGCATTGATGTCAGGGATTTCCATACTCATAGGGCCCTCAATGTCCATGTTCAAAGGGGTCGTAACTTTATCGTCAATGAGTTCCTAGGATTTCCTTTCAGGGGTAGTCATATCAACAGCACCAACAGTGATCGAGACAATAGGGTCCCTAGTCATATTAACATTATCAGCATCCCCATCAGGGGCCCCCTTAGTTTTAGGCCCCTCCTCCTTCTTGTCCCCAATGGGGTCCTCCTTAGAGTCCAGATTCTCAATAACCAGGATCTTCTTCCTGCGGCCTTTGGAAGCAAGTCTGGAGGATCTCCTTTTAACCTCCGAGTCCAGGGAAGGGTTGTCATTCTTAGTGTCCTCGGTTGAAGAATTGTCATCATAGACAACGTGTTTGCATTTTGCGGGGGTTTTGCTTTTTCCCTTGGACAAGGAGCAAGAAGCATTGGGGGAGGCAGGTAGAGTTAAGCTAGGGGAGACAGCCGAAAGAGAAACAACTGAGGCATAGGTAGGCAGAGACATGGTGGTCATGGCAAAGCCCTCTTGGGGATATTGGAAGAATCTAGGGAAAGCTAGAGACAGGGCGGCAAGCTGCTAGGGAGTCGGCATTGGGGGCTGAGAGAGTGAAAGATTCCTAGGGGGGCAGAGAGCCTCATGGAATTTATACAACTATATATTCATATGTTATGTTAAATATATAGACTTACAAATATATGAATTCATGTATATTCTCTTTAATGCACATTTTTTATACATTTGTTCTATTTTAAATTTCTTGGAGTTGCATATGTACTCCCTATTTTGTATAAGCAAAAATGATTCAAGTAGGTTAAAATATTGTTTGAATAGTTTTGAGAGAATTTAGAGTAAAAGTTCTGAAAGAAACAATTGACATCTCATACATTCAATTACATAAATCATAGGCATCCGTTGTTATATGAATTCATATATAGACTTACAAATATATGAATTCATATATATTCTCTTTAATGCACATTTTTTATACATTTGTTCTATTTTGAATTTCTTGGAGTTGCATATGTACTCCCTATTTTGTATAAGCAAAAATGATTCAAGTAGGTTAGAATATTGTTTGAATAGAATTGAGAGAATTTAGAGTAAAAGTTCTGAAAGAAACAATTGGCATCTCATACATTCAGTTACATAAATCATAGGCATCTATTGTTATTTTGCATCATTTTAAATTAATTTATATGTGCATATTTTATGAAACAATTTGTACACATCTATGTTGGAACCTATCTCATGAAGAAAAAACTATTAGGAGGCTACCCTAGGAGGAAAACCTAGATATTACAACCACATTATTGAACTTAAAAAGTGATTTACCAAATCTACTATATTAAATTAAAATCTTCAAGATTTATCTAGTGTTGCTTTTGATCAAAAGAATTGTGTTTATGATTTGTCAAATAGATTGGAAAACCTAAATGCGTATATTTTTTCTAAATTTTCTAAACTTACCAAAACATAAATAATCACAAACCTCTCTCAAAAGAAAGTGTAACAAAAAAATATAATTTTAAAATAATAAAAAAAGGTTGAAAGTCAAGGAGTACCATTATAACACTACATGAAGTCATCATAGATGTTAAACTTACAAATAAGACTTCACATGTTATTTAAACCCTTAAGTCAAATGTGCCAACATGCCTTATCAATTAAAAGGATTTTTCCTCAAAGTTTGAATATATCGTACAACTTTGGCATAAATGGTTAAAAACCCTAGTTATGGTGGATGCAATAATATAAGAAAAGTTTGAGCATGAGAGACTAAGGGATCTCAAGTTTCTTAATCTTAAAATTAGGGGATAAAAGAAACAAGATGGTCCATTTGAGTCAACTAAATAATTTATTTAGAATACTTTGGGACAAAAGGCAATCATCTTGGAGAGAGCTTGGTTCACTAAATATGAAGTAGGCACCAACCTACTAGAAACACCAATCAACAAATGCATTTGCAAGCACCAACCTATAGGAGACACCAATCCTCTAATCCAAGACTCGAGTACCAACTTCGGATGTGAGATACCAACCTCACCAATATACAAAAGATATGAATTGTGGACCTACAAGGCTAAATACTAGTTACTCTCTTATCTGAACAACATCAGAACTACTTCATACATGGCATATCATTTTATGATGGAGTTGCACAATGATTGGGAAGCTACTCAAATTGCATCACCCACATACTCGCACATCATGTAATGCTCCTCTAACCTTGTCACAATTAAGAAGGTATTATGGTATCAAACCTATGCTTAATTACAAATGAACTAAGCATATTTATATTTATTTTTTGATGATATATGTTATATTCAAAGGCTCATTATAATGATGACGAGGTTATGATGTTAACCTCGTCTAGGGATTATTTGTATGCTCAACATTGTTGTAGGATAATATTGATGTCATCATTTAATGTAGTTAATTAAATGAGGTCATTGTTGATGTGTTTCAATGGATAATTAGATGAGAAATGGATGATATCGCATCATTCAAATATATGTGAATGCATATGATGTTAAGATCCTCTTTTGATGATTTTAATTGCTTCGATTATTTATATATATGCATGCGCAGGTGCTCTAGATGTGTGGATGTTTTAGTGGCTACAAGTATAGGGAATTGACTCCACCTAGTCCCATAGGTTTGAGCATGCCCAAATCTCTTGGTGGTTATTAGGAGATGACACATTGGCAAATTTCCTTTAGCCTTGTTCATCATACTCAATTGAGTGCAGTTTTCCATTGTTGGGATTTGTGTTATACAACCATAGTTGGTAGGCCCTGACCCTAACCTTATGTGGAGACCCCATAAAGAGTGTATTCATATTTATAAGCATTTCATATGAATTTTGTTGTTCATATGAGTTCATTCTTTAATTAGTGATTTAGCGGTTTAATGATTAAATATGATTAATTAAATTCAATGAGATATTTGATGATTTTGTGTGATGGCATAATGTTTGGATGATTGTTTTGGGTTCTAGGTTTAAACAAGGTTGAAAAGGAAGTATTTTACTTATTTAAATACAATTTTAGTTTGAAGTTGGATTTTATAGTGTAAATGCTTATGTAATGTTTTAAGGGGTTTAAATAGGGAATATTTGTGCTCAACATGATAGACGTTTCATAATTAATCAATATGGGGCATTTGGGAATTGAAAATGCATTTTAGTTATTTTGTTTATTTCTTTTATTTTCAAAAGGGAATAGTAACTTCATTGGATAAACAAAGGGAAAAAGAGGGCATTTGGAAAACTTAGACAATTTTGAGGAGAGAAACCATCTCTATGCTTGAATTTTGAAATGGGGAGTTTGAATTGGTTTATGGATGAATTTGAATGGGGATTGTTGCATTGGAGTAGGAATCGGGAGACAATTAAGTTGTTCAAGAGTGGTGCATTTTCATTGGGTATGTTGGGAATTCTTTCCTTTCCCAATTTGGGGCAAAACGAGGTAGGGCTCTTTCACATCTCCCTTGTTTTATTCTTCCTTGATCTCAAACTAGTTTTCAAATGAATTATAATGGTTCAATAAGTGTTTCCAAACTTTGAATGATTTGATTTGAGTGAGTGTGAATGTTATATGATTCAAAATTTAAAAATTGGGTTGAGTTGTGTTTCTAACATTCTATAGGAAGGGTATATTGGTATTTCAAATGCGTATAATGACTTGCCATTTGGATATCACATTGTGGGATCAAACTCAAGTTTTATCTTCTTGATTTTGTGATCAAGAAGATTCTTTCATGCATGGGAGTAGTTTTGTATGTAAAAGTAATTGATGTAATGAGATGATGCATTTGATGTCAACATGTTGAATTATACTGAAGTTGATATTGATGCTTGATTGGTGTCTTCTTGAGTGTTAGGAATTGATAGTTCATGATATAAGTAAATGAAATGAATGCTTATGTGTTTAATGGAAAATTAATTGTGATTGATACATTATGCTTCCTCATGTGATGATAGTTGAGTTCCTGTTTTCATGATGAGCACGATGAGCCTATGGTATAGTAGATAGAGATAGTTAGAAAGTGGATCCTAATGTGAAACATATGATTGAGACAACATGAGTTAATGGATTTGGTATTGTTGGTATGTGAGTTCCCCCTCATGCCTCAGTGTTTATGTAGGCTTGGGATGAGTTGGGAGGTTGAGCTTATCCATGAGAGATGGTTGATTGTTATTGGACTCCTTGTCTACATGAGAGGATCACTTGGTTCTACGTGAGCTATTGGTGCTATGCAATGACACTTCCCCGGAGTTCTCCCTATCATCTTACCCCATCATAGATTGAGTAGTATCGATTATGTATTGTGTTCTATGTGTTTATGGTGATGCATTGCATTCTATGTGTACATGATGATATTCTCTATGTTCATGTGATTGGTATGTTTACTCCTTATATGGCATGAGTGTAATCCTCCTTCCCCAAGTGTTTGTTAGGAATTACATGCAAAAAATATCAATTATATGTAAATAAATATTAAACAAAGGAATAAAAAAACATATAAATAATAATAACGAGGAGACAATCTCTAACGTGGTTCACCCAAAATCGAGCTACATCCACCAAATAGAGAGTCCAATATTATTATCCAGCAAATCGAACAGATTACAACCATCAATCTCTTGCAACTCAATACCATAGCAAATGCTATAGAAAACCCTAACCCTTAGCCATTTTATCAAGACTTATGTCACTTACAAAAATAGGGTTAGAATATGGGGGCGCTAACCCCAAACCCCCGTTAAATGATTGGGGGGAAACTGCGCTGATAGAAGTGGATAAAATTTAACCTCTGAGTCTGATTAGGCTCCATACAACAACAATGTCTTCTATGCTTGTTGTGTTTGGGTCGTGTAATCATCTCCAAGAGAACAGTGGGGTGGAACTAAGGGTTTTGCATGGTTGGGTGGCATTGCAAACTATCATTGGGGATCAAAGACTTGACATTGATTTTTGCATCAAACTTATGATTCTCCTTTTTCCCTATCCTACCTTATGTACTCTTGATCATGTTATTTCATTCTTTTTGTATATCTTCAAGACTCATGTCCTATGCATTCTAATCATAAAACTATGTATAATGGACCCTCATTATGAAGGGAAATGCATTAATAGAATGATGTATGTGGATTGTGGTTAGAATATTTACGTGTTGGTGTTGGTACCAAGAATGGAGTGTATTGTATTAATCTTATTGGACTCTCAATGTTGTATTATGGTTGTCATATAGAAACACTTCAATTGGTGCATTGAATTGAACATAGGTGTAACATGTGTAGATTGATGTAGTCATCTCCCAATGTCATCTCAAGTTCTTGTCCTTTTGGTGGATTTATTAAGGTAGTGATGTCTGGGCACCCTTGGAGGTGTCTTATATTAGTTTAGAGTAAGTTGGACAATGTTAAATGCAAGATAGTACTTATCGAACCTCGGTGGTGACACTTAAGAACTGGTAGGTGGTCCTATTTGTTGACCTAAGTCTTATAACTTCAGGGGTGGTATTGCATGATACTTATCACCTCTATGACCTTGTACTATAGTATTGAATACCCTTCCCCATGTTCAATTAGTGTTTCTTGAGTTTAGTATTTTGCATGTGCATTGTCATGCATCAACAAGTTGATCTCTTCTAGATATTTGAGTGTTCGTTCTTTGTTGTGTTGTTGCATGGAACTTATTTACTTAAAACAAAATCCATGTATTTCTTTTTTCTCTTGTCCTCTAGGGTTCCTTGGCAAGGAACTACACATCAACCTCTCCTTATATATACTACAATAATGGATATAGTAGGAGTGAACCTAGATTAACTATATATTTTAGTTACAATGAAAATTACATTCACATTTCGATCTAGAACATAATTACAATATCCACAATTCAACCATAGACAAATTTCTGAATCAAATGTGCCATAAGCTAGGTCCAAGAACCCACATGTTACTCTAGAAGAAAGAACACACTATGCATTACCCAATGTAGTCTTATCTAGTCTCGGGGTATCCCAATTCTATCTTCGGTGAGTACACATTACTAACCTCCGGTGCATCAAATTGAAACATCAACTTAATCTATCAACATGCACAATGTGAACTCTAACAATACTAACTTTTTATGTTGAAGATCAACTCATGAAATTTTGGAATTTGATGCATCACTAGCAACTTTACTTTGATTCCAAATCGTAGGTCATAATACTCATCTATGTCTGGATACAAAGCATAACAAATTACCAATGTAAACACACTATTTGAGGAATAAACCTCAAAACATTTCACAAACCCTTTCTAGATCACCTCAAACAATAGTAATAGATACAAGATGTTATAACAAACATTCTGCAATAGATGTCACCAACATAACTTGTCATAATCCTTCTAGATCCTTCCAGAGCACAAATGTACAAACATAGACATGAAAGTAATTGCACTCTTTCGAATACCTTGATATCAATGACATAATTGACTAACACCTTTGACATCAAAGACAAACTTTGTCCAACAATATTCCCATTTGTCATTGATGGAAAATAAAAATAAAAAATGTCTGCCCCCTCCCCCCCACCTCCCCAAGAATAATACTCCTTGAACAAGTTCTATCATCCAAACATTTTGGCTTTCTCTCTCCCCCTTTGACATTAATGGCAAAGAGCCACTCTGATTCTTTCTCTGAGACTTTATCTCCCCTATCTAAGATACTTTATGTATTGATTCAAACCTTTCTTCCATGTAAGACCACCAAACCTTCTTGGAAAAGGGATTCAACACTACCCCTCAACGTGTACTTCCTCTAGAACATTTAAAATATGAGCTCTCTCTCTCTCTCTCACATATTTTGAAGAACTCAAATGTATAGTCATATTCTTCCATTTTATACCAAGGTCAATTTTCATCTCTCTTTCCCAATAGACATTACATTTCCTTGGTTACAATTAGATCCTCTCCCTCTATGTTGCAACTATCCACAACACACTCACCAAAACTTCCTTCTATGGTTTCACATTCTTCCATATCAAATGTAACAATGTAACCTTTATCTTTAGATTTGGTACATATCTCAGACTGATCATGCAATTCTATATGAGGAGTTATTGAATTTTTTAGAATTGATTCTTCTTTCCTTATTTTCCACACCTTCCCATACTTATTCTTTTGATTAGTAGAGATGCTTTCATTTCTATCTAGTTTAGATGCTTTTACCAAATTGAGCTTCTGCAATGTCTTGCAATGTGTCCAAATTTGTTTCTCTTGTAACATTTAACATTGAATTCAACTAAAGGATTAAATGCATTTTTGCTTACAAAATTATTTATCCACTACCTTATGTCTATAATGATTGCAATTAAAATAATAACCAAACAAATAATGGTTGAACTTGGTATTGTATGCTTTCCTTCCCTGTGTGGGGGAAAAAGCGAGACTAGGTTAATCATGCCCTAATCCTACCTTTTGATACACATTATGGAATACGAAAGAGCCTAGAGATATCGCACAATTGGCTACTTCTTTTTGTGAAAGAGAGAGCCACGGGATATCTATTAGGATTTCTATTCCCTTGTTGAAGTTGTAAGATCAAGTAATGCAAGTTCAAACCCTAATCCCAAAATGCAAGTATGAGCTAATAACAAGATTGCAGAATTGAGATTAAACAATGAACAGCTGTAAATACAAGGATGAAATAAGAATGCAGATTTGTACCTGGAGTCAAAATCGGACTGAAAATGTTCGGGACGGGGGCGTGGGCGCCACTGTCCTAAAAACTGCACCGGAAACTGCTGTTCTGCACTCTGGAACACTGTCGGAAAGCTGTCTGTCCGGAGGACCAGGGCGCCCAGCGCCTCTATCCCAGGGACCAGGGCGCCCAGCGCCTCTGTCCCAGGGACCAGGGCGCCCAGCGCCCCTGTCCTGGCAGGACCAGGGCACCCAGTGCCCCTGTCCTATTCTTCTGCTCTGCAATTTGATACAGAATGTTGTCTCGACCTTCTCTCTCCGGATCTGTATCCCGCGGCGTCGTCTGAATCCCGAAACCTGCAATGATATCTGAAAAAGGGTGTATGGGCGGCTATATAGGGTTTTGCCTTAGTCAAACTCCCGCTTCGGTGATTTCCACCTCCATGAATAGCCAAGTTGTTTTGTAAAATGTATTGTGTGTGCAGACCTAGTGTGTATGCAAGGTCCTAAAATGCAAGAAAGCAAACTAGAGCAACCTAGAAAGTAAACCCCAATTGCTTGTAAATGATAACGTAAATGCTCTAAATCAAGATGCAAAGTGATCTAAAGCATGAATAAATGATGTATTGAAGCTTATGTAAAGACATGAAAACAACATGAAATCATACCCAACCCTCAAGGGAGGAGTACAAGTCAATCTTCAGTCGGTAATCTCCTATTGTTCTTCAATGTCTTCCAAGCCCTAAATGGATGAATGGAATTGATAAATGCTTGATAGAGGGATGTTGCAAGATGCTGAAGTCTTCAAAGATCTGCTCTTTCGCTGCATATGAAGTTCCTGAAAACAAAAATCCGATCCTTTCAAATGAAGAAAGAGAGCTCTTATGTATGAAACCCTAGGTCGCAATTTCGTCTTTTGGCCGACCTAGAGATTGAATATCCCGCCAATTTCTTGGGGTTAAGCTTTATTTTATGATTGGAACGCGCTCCTAAAATTTTGGGAAAAATGTCCGGGACCGTGTGCACTCCGGGCGCCACGGTCCCGACAACTTTTCACCAAATTTTCAGGACCGTCAGATATGATGATTTTAGAGAGAATCCCGAAGTTACAGGTGATTTCGAGATGTTCTGACCCCCGAAATTAAGCCCCCAAGCTCAGAATAGGGCCTAATTAGGGTTTTTGATTAAGTGATGTATTGGAGGAATAAAATGAAAGGGGCACGCTTTAATGAAAGGGCCCAACTTTGTGATGTGGAAAATGGTGAAATAGAACCTTTAGACCTAATTAATTCGATTAATTAAGTGCTAAAGGGGAAATGCCATGCAAAGTGCAACTGTGCCAAGGCGGGTGCTAAACTAGGTGTTAAATTGTACTGCTTTAGCAAGTGCGTACAATTTATGACGTTACATTTAGCCCCCACTTTAGCGGTCATATGAGTGCTACGTGCATATGCAAGCTAAAGTACAGAAAGTAAACATTATTTGAAAAAGGATATATCCATAAGTTGTCGGACGAAGCCCCCAGCGGCATCTGCAGTACACAGTTAGGAACCGCACCCTACAAAACACACGTTAGATCACAAAAATCACCTAATGCTTACTAAGGAAAGTGATGAAATCTGTGAGTAGCTGTATGCTCCCCCCTGTTTCGACTTTCTTATTAGGGAGGTGAAATAGGGTAGCATGTTTACTTACGACAAATTATGTAAGAGAGTATTGATGAGGGATGTTCACTAAAAAGGCTTCATCAGAGCACTTTTTGGAACATCCCGAGAGTAGGGGAATGAAAATACGATTCCTACGCAACAAACGGTTCGAAAATTGCATCTCCCAAACTCAAGTTATGATGAAATGAGTGAAAGAGGAAAATTAGGGTTTTGAAAATAAAGGTACAAGAATGAACGTATATACCTTGAAAGAGACACTTGCATTTGTCACTTTGTTGATTCTGAGTACTGTTCATTGCAGCGGAGCCCACATAGCTATCATCATGCCTTCACGACGACCGGAGCGTCCCACGAGGGTTGAGATCCTGCGCCAGGCCGTGATTGACGACGAGCCACTGGACGAGGTGAGTTGACTGAACTTTGACTTTTGATTTTCTGCATTTTGACTTTTCTGTGATCGTATGTGGGCCCTAAGGCTGACCCGGGGCCCACCCAGGGCGCCATGGTCCCTGTGGGGCGCCCTGGTCCCTGACAAGGGCGCCATGGTCCCTTCAGGGCACCATGGTCCCCTCAGGGCGCCATGGTCCCTGACAGGGGGCCATGGTCCCTGACAGGACACTATGGTCCCCAATTAGGGCTTGGCGAGGGGTTTCAGGACTAGCACACGATGTTCGACAGTTTGTATTAGCGATTTTGATGATCGAGTACTGATTACAGTTATGTTTTTGTGTTGCAGGGCCTTCCGTACATGAGAGAGCATACAGCGGGACATATTCTTCGCAGTTTACGAGATCAGATTCCACGGCTTACTCAGTCAGAGAGAGACACACTGTCGATAGTAGGATTATGGTATGTGATCCTCATGCCAGCCATTCGGTTCCATCCTGCGATGCTGATGGCATTGATGGAGCGATGGGATCCTGACACATGCACATTTCATCTTCCAGTAGGGGAGCTGACGGTTACACTCGAGGATGTGTACCGTATACTTCGTCTTCCTATCAGAGGAGCGACTGTTACATACGCGACTGATCGGTTAACGGAGGATCATCAGAGAGAGCAGGTGTATTGCATAGGGAGAGTCATGCCGAGCGAGATGAGAGGTCGCATCATGGTCAGCTGGCTCTTACATCCTACAGGGGAGGTACCCCTTCTGAGACGCCTTATGATAGCCATCATAGCACTAGTTGTCTGCCCTAATGGGCAAGGGACACACATGCATGGGGGTCTCACATGGTGCATCAGAGCGATGGAGAGACACAGGAGAGTGTATGCTTGGGGTCGGAGTATGCTTGCACATCTCTATCACGACCTTGAGGAGTACGTATTTGGATAGGGGTTCAGTTTGATGACATGCACACTTCTGCAGGTGTGGATTTTAGAGCACTTCACATGCACCAGGCCCGTCGGCTTTCCGCTGAGTACAGCGAGCGAGCGACCTAGGGTGTTCGCTTATCCACTTACCAGCGAGTGGAGATTTGGAGATTTGTTATATTGGAGAGTGATTTTTGACAGACTGACAACCGAGGTGACAGTGTGGAGACCTTACCTACGGATGCACAGATGGGATGGGATGGAGAGACAATTAGCATGCCTACAGAGGAACCGCCTACTGCGGGGATGATATGCACACATCATAGTCCCTTTCTACTTCGACCGAGTACGGAGGCAGTTCGGGCTAGAGCAGTGTGTTCCAGCCGATGTGCCCATCTATACTCGACACTCGCGGGTCCTTCCCAGACCTAGAGCAGTAGCGAGACCGACGATAGATGACATCGAGACCATAGACTTAGAGGGATCTGATCAGGATGTAGTCACTGACTACTTTGCAGAGCCTGGAGCACAGCACAGGTACGTCTCATGGTTTATGAGAGCATATCCAGGTCCTATCTTTCCACCAGATCATCCGACAGGCTATCCAGGCCCATGGAGACATGGAGACCAAGACGAGGACCAGGAATCCAGGTCAGAGGAGCCAGAGGAGGGAGAGGGTCATGAGGAGGCGGGAGATCCTGATCCACCTACAGGCGATCAGCCCAGTGCCGAGGAGGAGGAGGAGGATACAGATAGAGAGGAGGATGAGGGAGATGCAGGTGATGATGCGGATGAGGACGAGGATGAGGATGATGAGGAGGACGACAAGGAGGAGGATAGAGATGATGAGGAGGAGTCGGATGCAGCTCCCCACCATTCGGGAGACGATACCATAGCTCTGGATCCACCTCTTATTCCCCAACAGGGGGAACATGAGGCGATACAGAGACCTGTTCCTAGTACCATCTAGCCCACACCCATCGCGCACAGATAATTCGAGCGAGGGGAGCCTAGTGGTGCCCAGGCATAGATGCTACCATATCATGATCCCTACTAGCGTGAGGGAGATCCAGGTATAGTAGTTTTATATTGATTGATTAATGTTTTGATGATATAGAATGGTACTAACAAAAAATCTATTCTACTGCCAAAGCTAATGTGCAGGAGTGGCGTTCCTTAATTCAGTAGGCAATGACAGACATTTCCATGATAGCACAGATCCCCAGTTCCTCACAGATTGCCTATAGGCCTCAAGGGAACGCGGGTCGACATGAGGACTTGTTTTCCCCATTCCGAGTACAGGTAGATATATGGAGGGAGAGAGAGAGAGTCCTATCAGAGGACCTCCAGCAGGCGCGGCAGAGAGAGAGAGAGTCCTATCAGAGGACCTCCAGCAGGCGCGGCGAGATCTAGCAGCGGCTCAGGCCGAGGCTACCACCTATCGCGCGATCCTTATGGATAGGGATTGTAGGAGTTCCTCTCGGAGTCACTCACGGTCTGTATCGCGCTACACACCCATGTGTCCACCTTCACGGCCAGATCAGGAGGGAGCGTCCAGTCGACACTCTCCAGCCACTAGCCCTAGGGATAGGAGATGATTTTATGATGTAAAAGAGAGGTCACATTTTGGATATACAGTGACCTATATTTGTATACGATCCACACATATATATATGTATATATACATGCTTCTCTTTTGTCTCAAATGTGTTATCTTTAATGCTTAAAACAATGTATATTTTGTTTTGATTAAATCTAATACATCTGGTAAATGTACATGTATGTTCAGAATTTAATTTCCATGTGATTGATTTCTCAATGCTCCATGATTAAATTGATACATGTGTGACTTTATTAAATATTTAATCAAGTACTACATTGATGATAGGGAAGAGATATGCATTAAGTCTAAGAATCATATAACTAATGTGATTTAATTCTGAACTTAAACACAACATGATACGATTCTACTTAACACATAAAGACACTGTATAATATGCTAGCATAATGGAATGTAAATCTTTCACAATTTACATAAATGAATTCAAGACAAACCATAAAGTAAGAAGACACGCTTGTCAGGAACGAAGCAATGTAGATTAAACAACATAACATTTAATTCTATTTTGCTTTAATTAAGGCATTCACATTGCGCTGATTCTCATAGAGGACTAAGTCACCTACTGAGAAGGAACGTTGAATAACCTTATCATTATAGCTTCGTTGTAGAGTTTTGTGATACGCTTGAATATGCTCAAGAGCGTTTATACGCTGTTCATCAAGCATCTCAAGCTGTTGAAGTCGTTGTTCTCTATAAGAGTCATCATCTACTATACCTTTGAGAGAAACCCTAAGTGATGGAATCTCTAATTCTAAGGGCATAATAGCGTCAGCACCATAAACAAGATTATAAGGAGTAGTTCCCGTAGCAATTCGTACACTCGTTCGGTAGGCCCAAAGAGCATAGATTAGCTGGTTACTCCAATCCTTACCATGCTTATTCACGGTTTTGCGAAGAATTTGTTCAATTATCTTATTGGATGATTCGGCTTGACCATTTGACTGAGGATAGTATGGTGTAGAAAATCGATGTTTGATATGATACTTCTTGAGGAATTTCTTCACGTCCTTGTTCTTAAATGATGTCCCATTATCTGAGATTATAGTAGAAGGAATCCCGAATCGAGAAATGATGTTTTCTAGAAGAAATTGACAAATCACTTCAGCAGTGGTAGAGCGAAGGGGAATAGCTTCTACCCACTTCGTAAAGTAATCTGTTGCGGTTATAATGAAGGTGTGTCCTTGAGATGAAGGAGGAGATATTTTACCAATAAGATCCAAACCCCATGCGGAAAAAGGCCAAGAAGCTACTTGAGAATGGAGTTCTTGGGCAGGAGCATGAATCAGATTATTATGTTGTTGACATTGATGACATTTTTTAACAAATGAAAAGGAATCCTTCTGCATAGTTTGCCAATAGTATCCCATACGAAGCAATCTATGAACCAAGGATTTGCCCCCAAAATGCCCCCCACAGGCACCTGAATGTGCCTCTTCAAGAGCAACAAGGATTTCCGACTTGTTAAGACAACGAAGGAGAAGACCATCATAACCCCTTCGGTAAAGGACATTAGAAAGAATGATATACCTAGCAGACAACTTGCGGATTCTAGCCCTAGTGTTCCTATTAGCAGAATCAGGAAAGGTACCATCGGTCAAATATCTTACGATATGCGAGTACCATTCATCTGAGTCTATAAAATCACAACATGTTACCAAGCTAGAATCGTCTACAATAGCTGGAGAAATAAGGTTGTGAATAACAAATTTAAGATCAACCACAGGATCCTCTAAAGATACAAGAGAAGCCACACATGCCATTGCATCTGCATGTCGATTATCTTTTCGAGGAACAGGTTCCATGGTATAAGAATCAAATTTCTGTAATAAAGAGATGGCAAGATCTTTATATTGTGATAATTTGTCTTGTTTTGCTTGATATATTCCTATTACTTGTCTTATAATCAATTGCGAATCTCCATAGATATGTATGTGTTTTATGTTCAGAGCTAAGGTTGCTTTTATTCCCGCTATAAGAGCCTCATACTCAGCAGTGTTATTGGTACACTGGAAATTTAGACGATAGGATAAGGGAATGGGTTTCTTTGTAGGAGAAATCAGAACAACACCTGCCCCCGATCCCGTACGACACTTAGAGCCATCAAAGTATAACTCCCAAGTTTCATCTTTCTCTATAGAAAGAATGAAGTCGTCAGGAAAAGACTTAGGGTTAGGGAAGGAGAAAGGTGAAGGGGCCTCAGCTAGGTGATCGGTCAACGCTTGCCCTTTAATTGCTCTTTGTGAAACAAATTTAAGGTCAAATTCAGTTAACATCATAACCCACTTAGCTAGGCGTCCTGATAAATCAGTTTTAGAGAAAAGATGCTTCAAAGGATCAAACTTTACCATGACGTGGACTTCTGAGTTTAAAAGATAATGTCTCAATTTCTGAGTCGCAAATACCAAGGCCAAGCATTGTCTTTCTATTGCAGAATATCGGGTCTCATAATTGAGTAAGGTACGACTTATGTAATAAACCGGACATTCCTTACCATCTTTATCATGTTGTGCCAACAATGCTGCGAGAGCATGAGAGGAAGCAGACGTATAAAGAAGGAAGGGTTGAGAAGGTTCGGCCGGTCGAAGGATAGGAGGATTAGTTAAATACATTTTTAAATCTTCAAATGCTTGCTGACAATCCTCATTCCATTGAAAAGTGATATTCTTTTTGAGAAGTTGAGTAAAAGGAAAGGTACGATCCGCAAGCTGAGACACAAACCTACGAATAGCTTGAATCTTTCCTTGTAAGCTTTTAAGTTGAGACACATTTCTAGGAGGTGGCATGTTGACAATAGCATCTATTTTCTTAGTATCCACCTCAATCCCACGATGCGAAACTATGAACCCTAATAGTTTTCCACTATCCACACCAAAAACACATTTGCGAGGATTCAAGCGCATGTGATATTTACGAATTCTTTCAAAGATTTGACGAAGGATTTTAACATGATCCATGCGAAGAAAGGATTTGGCCAAAATATCATCAACATAATCCTCTAAAATCTTATGCATATAATCATGAAAGATAAGGGTCATCGCTCGTTGATAAGTTGCACCGGCGTTTTTAAGTCCAAAAGGCATCATTATCCAACAAAACGTACCCCAAGGAGTGGTGAAAGCAGTTTTGAATTGATCTTGAGGGTTAATAAAAATTTGATTGTAGCCTGAAAAACCATCCATGAAGGATAACAAGGCATGTCCTACCGTAGAATCAACTATCATGTCAATGTTTGGAAGAGGGAAATCATCTTTTAAAGAAGCCTTATTTAGATCCCGAAAGTCAGTACACATTCTTATTTTGTTGTCTGGTTTAGCCACAACGACAATATTTGAAATCCATGGGGAATAGTCAATAGGGCGGATAAATCCAGCCTCCAATAATTTTTCAATCTCAGCCTTAACAAGCAGAGCCACCTTAGGATTCATTTTTCGAATCTTTTGTTTCACGGGCTTAGCATCAGGAACTAAGACAATATTATGAGTAACGATCTTAGGATCTATACCAGGCATGTCAGAATATGCCCAAGCAAAGATCTCAGGGAATTCATGCAATAGTTCTTCATATTGTTTCTGTTCCTCTTCATCCAAACATTTCCCAATTTTAATGACTTTCTCTTTATTGCAAGGATCCATCTTAACATCAGTGGAGTCACTTATGAGAAGATTACTTTGTTGAGGAGTATCCTTTAACTGAGGGAATTCTTTCACAATCTCGTCATTATCAATCTCTTTTCCAAAATAGGCTTCAGTGTTCAAACAATAAGGGAGTCCCCTATTGTGATGATAATGAGGAAGAGTGTCATAGGCTCCCAAGAACTCAGCTAAAGCATCGTCGGTAGGGAAGACATCCAAAGCATAGGCACACGAAGGATCCCCATCAATATACTTAGGATGTTGTATTGATAAAGATGTAGAGATAGCATTAACACTAATGCATGGTCTTTTAGAAGCTTTAGTACGTTTGCAGGGATTAAAGCCAAGTCCAAAGGCATAATTGTGAAAATTAGTCTCTAGAGGAACTCTTATCCCTTGTTCATGAGCACCACAACCTTTTCCATGATACCCATGCTTAGCAAAAATGCGAAAACCACGACCATAACGATCAGCCATTTCAGGAAGAGAAGGTGGTTTTTCATAAGACAAAGAATCAAACTCTTCATAATTAGAGATGTGAGGAGAAGAAGTTTGAGAGGCGGCCACAAAATTATTACTCATAGATTCAGGTAAGGTTGACTGATTTTTAGTTTCTTCTTTCTTTTCAACTTTATGATTTTCAGCTTCTTCCTTCTTTTCAACTTTAATTTCTCTAGAAGGAACCTTATATTCACCCACAAAGGTAGGATTAAAATCAAGGGATCCCCAATCGTCGTCTTCGAGGATCTTCCCAGGATCAAAATCCTTCTTATGTGTAGTTTCAAGTCAAGAAGAATCTTCTCCAAGAGCTCCAGACTCATCCAAATAATTTTGATCATCGGAGAGCGAGGATTCACCGATAGGTATCTTATTTAAAGATTCATCACTAGATGAGGATGGCTTAGAAGAACCCCCCTTAGAAGTGGATGTTTGCAAACAAGCTTGAAAATTAGTATCACCTATCAAGGTATATGTCTTATTGTTATAAATAAATTTAACTTGTCTATGCAATGTAGAAGGGACAACTTGCATACTGTGAATCCAAGGTCTCCCCAGTAGCAAGTTGTACGTTAGATTTCCCGACATAACATGGATAGGTGTAGGCAAAGTAACAGGCCCCACTGTGATGGGTAAGGTGATAGTACCTAATGAAGTTTTAGCCACATTATCAAAGCCTCGAATAGGACAAGAGTCCGGTTCAATTAAGGATGTATCCACATTCATCTATGCAAAAGATTAATGCTACACACATTAAGACCAGAGCCATTATCTACTAGTGTTCGCCTTATAGCCGTGTCTTTCATGATAACCACAATCATCAAGGGATCATATTGTTGTTGAATTTCACTAGTAGGCAACTCATCTTGGGTAAACACAATTTGAGCTTTAGGATTCATCACAGAGTTAACCAAAGATGCTATATTACTAGATGTATTCGGTGGAGGAACATTCAAATCTTTCAAGGCATCTTGTAACATTCCATGATGAGCGGAAGAAGTTTGAATCAAATCCCAAAGGGATATCTTAGCAGGGGTAGCTTTAAGTTGTTCTATGAGATCATATTCCTTTCCAAGAACTTGTGAAATACGTGGAGCTTGTGGAAGAACCGGTTGAGGATTCGGAAGGGAAACTGGGATAACAAGAGGAGGACTAGGCCGCCTATTATTTCTGGTATGATAAGTATGGGCAACCGCATGATAACTCTCTCTAGTTATTTGCTTGGCATAATTATAAGGACTTATAGGTTTTCTTCCTTGCACAGTGATGATTGGTTTATTCAGAGTACGAAAGGAATCATGATCATACCCTCCTTGGACAGTAAGGAGAGGTGACTTAGAAACTTGAAAGGTGGGAGAAGGATAAGCTCCTTGGACTTCAAAGAGAGGCTTTTTATGCTCATTCAAGTTTATCATGTTAACTAATTTAGAAGTTTTGTTCTTGTTTAAAGATTTCGATAAAGCCACAAAGTCATCAAGAGCATCATCCAACAAAGCATGATTATATCTATTGAAAGGTTTATCTTTTGATTCAAAAGGAGACATCTCCTCATAGAGGGGATTGGTGAAAACAACCATGTTACTAGATTTAGTGGAAGAGTTGATAGGAATGTACCCTTGAGAGGACTCATTCAACTTATCTTTCTCATCACAACGAAATGGCATAGTAACAAGGTTTATGAGTTTTTGGTAAAATGAAGGTTTGGCATCTTTAGGGTTTAAAAACTCATCTAAAGCTTCATCTAATTCGTCTTGGCTATACTCATAATAATCATCGAAAGCATGAACATTTTGCAAATAAAAATCTGACATTTTGAAAAGATTACACAAAACTTAAACACCTAATGCAAAGAAACACACTTTTTTTTTTTTTTTCTTTTTTCTTTTTAATGAAAATGAAATGAAAACACACTAAATCTAGATCTAACAAATGCAATGCAAGAGGAAGCAATGATAGATTCACGTCGGGTTCACCAAAGTGTGTGGGGGAAAAAGCGAGACTAGGTTAATCATGCCCTAATCCTACCTTTTGATACACATTACGGAATACGAAAGAGCCTAGAGATATCGCACAATTGGCTACTTCTTTTTGTGAAAGAGAGAGCCACGGGATATCTATTAGGATTTATATTCCCTTGTTGAAGTTGTAAGATCAAGTAATGCAAGTTCAAACCCTAATCCCAAAATGCAAGTATGAGCTAATAACAAGATTGCAGAATTGAGATTAAACAATGAACAGCTGTAAATACAAGGATGAAATAAGAATGCAGATGTGTACCTGGAGTCAAAATCGGACTGAAAATGTTCGGGACGGGGGCGCGGGCGCCACTGTCCTGAAAACTGCACCGGAAACTGTTGTTCTGCACTCTGGAACACTGTCGGAAAGCTGTCTGAAAGCTGTCTGTCCGGAGGACCAGGGCACCCAGTGCCTCTGTCCCAGGGACCAGGGCACCCAGCGCCCCTATCCTGGTAGGACCAGGGTGCCCAACGCCCCTGTCCCAGTCTTCTGCTCTGCAATTTGATACAGAATGCTGTCTCGACCTTCTCTCTCTGGATCTGTATCCCGCGGCGTCGTCTGAATCTCGAAACCTGCAATGATATCTGAAAAAGGGTGTATGGGCGGCTATATAGGGTTTTGCCTTAGTCAAACCCCCGCTTCGGTGATTTCCACCTCCACGAATAGCCAAGTTGTTTTGTAAAATGTATTGTGTGTGCAGACCTAGTGTGTATGCAAGGTCCTAAAATGCAAGAAAGCAAACTAGAGCAACCTAGAAAGTAAACCCTAATTGCTTGTAAATGATAACGTAAATGCTCTAAATCAAGATGCAAAGTGATCTAAAGCATGAATAAATGATGTATTGAAGCTTATGTAAAGACATGAAAACAACATGAAATCATACCCAACCCTCAAGGGAGGAGTACAAGCCAATCTTCAGTCGGTAATCTCCTATTGTTCTTCAATGTCTTCCAAGCCCTAAATGGATGAATGGAACTGATAAATGCTTGATAGAGGGATGTTGTAAGATGTTGAAGTCTTCAAAGATCTTCTCTTTCGCTGCATATGAAGTTCCTGAAAACAAAAATCCGATCCTTTCAAATGAAGAAAGAGAGCTCTTATGTATGAAACCCTAGGTCGCAATTTCATCTTTTGGCTGACCTAGAGATTGAATATCCCGCCAATTTCTTGGGGTTAATCTTTATTTTATGATTGGATTGCGCTCCTAAAATTTCGGGAAAAATGTCTGGGACCGTGTGCACTCCGGGCGCCACGGTCCCGACAACTTTTCACCAAATTTTCAGGACCGTCAAATATGATGATTTTAGAGAGAATCCCAAAGTTACAGGTGATTTCGAGATGTTTTGACCCTCGAAATTAAGCCCCCAAGCTCAGAATAGGGCCTAATTAGGGTTTTTGATTAAGTGATGTATTGGAGGAATAAAATGAAAGGGGCACGCTTTAATGAAAGGGCCCAACTTTGTGATGCGGAAAATGGTGAAATAGAACCTTTAGACCTAATTAATTCGATTAATTAAGTGCTAAAGGGGAAATGCCATGCAAAGTGTAACTACGCCAAGGCGGGTGCTAAACTAGGTGTTAAATTGTACTGCTTTAGCAAGTGCGTACAATTTATGACGTTATATTCCCATATTTAGTCTTTTGGACCTTCTCTTCTATATCTAAATGTGGATGAACCATTCATCTTCTTCCTTGTCATGTTTTATCACTTTGGACTGATCAGATCTTAAAATTCCAAAACCAAGATCATCTAGATCTCTTACATTTTTCTTCACATTGGAGTCCTCTAAAACCTTATTTATTTTTCTTCAAATCTAATACTATTCTTGACATGCGGTGCTCTCCGATTGAAAATAATCTCATCTAATATCTCAGTTTTCTTTTCAAACTTTACTTATTTTTTAGTTGACTGTTTGCTTTCTCCTAGAAATTCTTCCTTGGGATACTACTTTTGCTTCAAGTTTTTCACAATCCTTGTCTCTTGTATTTAATTTATCAATCAAGACATCTTGCACCATTCTTCCTTCTTCTAGATCTATACTTTTAGATCTACAACCATCTTCTATGTCTTCTTAAGACTTTGTAATAGTTCATCTTTAGATTTGATTTCCTATGTAATTCTCTTCTTTAGATTCTTGATCCCTTTGCAATAACAATGAAGTTCTTCAAAATATATTTCTACATCTTTATTTCCAAAAAGTATATTTTTTACGCCACCATCTAGAGTTTCCAATGCCATCATGAATAAAGCCTTTTCATTTCTGGAGGTACGCTACTCATACTCATTTGATGAGTAACATTCTTCCTCAACATGAAAAGCATTCTTATTCTTGCTGCCAGTTCTCAGTCTGTATTTTAAAGAATTGTACCCAACTTTACCACAATTAAAATACTTAAAAAGTAACATACCTTGTACTTGTTGAAACCTCTTTTAAATCTCCCCCAAAAAATTGTTTCTTTCTATTGAGACATGGACCAGCTAGGACTCGAACCTAGGACCTTCCATACATTGCTGGAGTGCTCTACCATTGAGCTATTGGCCCCTATTGGACCAGTCCATCATCAGTCCGAGTGTGGCTTATTTCCAACACCAACACCCCCCCCCCCTTAAGCCACACCTCTCATGTGCTTGGGGCTCCTAGCCTGGACCTGGCTCTGATACCATGGTTCTAGGTTCGAGTCCTAGTTGTTCCATGTCTCAACACTTTCATATTAGAGTCTTCACTGTAATTTGAATCCTCATTCTCTATTGATGTCTTGAGAGCAACCTCTTTTCTTGACAATTATCCTCATATGATGTTAACATTCCATGTAACTCATCCATAGTCAATCTTAGGGAGAAGAGATCTGAGTACCTTTTTAAAAATCACTAATTCTTTCACTTCTTCACTAAGACCTTTGATGGTATTGACAACTTCATCAAATTGAAGTAGGCATGCAACAACATCTTCTTCCTCCTTCATGTTTAGACTTTCAAATGATCCTCAGTAGGTATGAAGTTTTACCTCCTTGAATTTATCATCACCTTCATAGATATTATACATCTTATCCCAAACTTCTTTTGCAATCTTACAATACATTATTTTCACAAACTCAGAGTTAGCTAACCCACATAAAATAGCATTTTGTGCCTTTTCATTAGCTTTACATGCTCTCTTCTCAGCTTGATCTCTTGGAGGATTTTCTAGAATCTCATAACCATCTACAATAGATTTCCAAACATCAAATGTTAATACCATCAAATAGGCTTCCATTCTTACTCTCCCAAATGCATAATTAATTCATCAAACAAAGGTGCCTTATTTAAATTAAGACCTTCTTGAGCAACTAAGTGTGCCATCCCAAATCTACCTCAATTTGTTAATCTTCTTACAAGGAACTTGGCTTTGATACTAATTAAAGGACACACAATATATTGAGAGGGGGGGGGGTGTGTGAATTAGTGTATTCAAAAACTCAACTTCTAGTACAACTTATCATTAACAATAATTTTTTTTATCATACCTTAATGTTACAATTGTTAAACACACTCCGAGACTGAGAGGGGGACTGAATCAGTCTTGACCAAATATTTAAAATTTATTTCACAAATCAATGTCAACTTAACCTTAACTTTATCAACAACAATGAAAGATAAAAAAATGGACACAATGCATAAGAGAACACTAGATTTATGTGGAAAACCAAAATAAGGAAAAACCATGTGAGAGTCAAATCACAATATATGAACAAGATTACAATATTGTTTTAGAATCACTACCAAGGAAGATCATTGCTCCTAGAGGGACTTGAAGGCTAAGGTGAACTACTCTAGGGCAAGATATAAGGTACTTGTAGCCCAATACTCACTGCCTTAAGGAAAGAAACAAAGAGATTGCTAGCGATACTCATTATCTTCGAGAAATTTATATGAATCGGGATTAATAGGCCTTCAACAACACTACTTCCAGTAATCTCCATGTATGAATCTTCCCTTGAACCTCTATCTCAAGCAACCTACTTCAAAATTGTCACCACACATTGTCCACGCTTGATTTTATCCCATTCTAGCCAATTGAATAAATATTTATTATTTATTTAATTAATCTTTTACCTTTATCCATCAACCTTAATTAAATAAATTTACATTCATTTAATTAAGATTAACCTTCACCTTTATCCCTCACCTTTAATTAAATAGATTTACATTTATTAAATTATGCCTAATCTTATCCTACAAATCCTCCTGCTAAATTAATTAATTAATACGTACTTAATTTCTTGATTTAAGCTAATTAACTCTCATTACCATTTTCTGTAATATTTAATTCTACACCACCTTCAATATTTGTGCACTCAATCCTAACGCTTGAATCCATCTACATGGTTCAAAATCTAAACTTGTCATCATGTGACAAGTGTACCTACCATCCTCTTGCTCACACATGTGTGAGCCTAAAAGGTTACATCATATCCACCCCACCTCTTACACATGTCACTTTCCTAAGTCACCCTATCTCTTACACATGTCTCTTTCATTCTCTTCCCAATGTGTTCTCACACATGTGTGAGCACACCTAGCTCTTACACCTCCATCCTCCTTGTGACACTTGTTAGAAGGCTAAGCCCTCAGTCCATTCCATCTCTATCAATTAATCTTATCCATCCATTAATCATCGAATCTTATACATTGATTCTCTCCATCAAAAAATTACAAATTGAGGCATTTGGTCTTAATTTGATCAGCGATCTTCTATCATCTATCATTATGCTGCCATTTTTCTATCAATAATAATCCTAACATCCTGTTGTTGGTTTGAGCAACCACATTCCTCCTATAAACAATATCAAATGATAAAATAAATTAGACACGGGTGAATCTACTTTTTCTCAATCCATGAGATGAGAAGGTAAATCTTATGTTTTCATTTTATTTATCTATTCATTTCTCTTATCCTTTCATCATCTTCAATTGTGATCTATCTAATTTCATTACAGGTTAATCTCTATATCAAATTCCTCTTTGGATTAATCTCTCTCAAGATTGCATAGCATTAATCACAACTTCTTCTCTTCAAATGTGATAGGTGTTTTACTTGCAAGTAATTCATGGGCTTGTGGGGTTGAACCAATAACTTCAACATTAATAATTTTAGATTACTATTGTGCGATATCAATTTCTATACATAACCACAAGATAACACCAATTCCTTAATTTCATTCCACATCCTTATTAAGGGTATGAGAAGACAAAGTCAAAATAATCATGGATGTATTAAAACATATATTCATAGTTAGTTGTGGCACTTTTGTTTCATATTATGTTTTGCCAAGGAAAATATGAAGAGAATTGACCCTTTTTAGAAAGGGGCCCACACATATTTGAAGGACCCAGTCATCATATTAGGGTAATGCTAGATAATGCAAATATTATGGTAGCATTGTAATTTTTTATTAGTATTGTTAAGGAAAGCCTAATATTGTGGTCCTTGTGCTTAGTTAGAACTTTTTCTAACTTTTCCAAATCCCTTTTCAATGTGCAAAGCCTTAGTTCATTGAAGTGGCCCCATCTCAAAGATGTGAAGTTGTGATCTATGAAGCTTTGATGTTGCTCCATGTAGCAAGTGTGTCAATGTGCCCTATCATCATCAAGCCATTTCCATTGGATCACAATGCTTAAGTCTATCACATTTTCTCAAAGGTGGGTCTACCACCAAAATGTGATTAAGTGATAGCTTGCCACATGTGTTTGTGGGATTGATATCCTCAGACTTTGTGTCTATCACTCTTTCATATGATAGGACCTAGTTTTAGTATATAGGCACGTAGAATAACACCAGGTGTCTCTGTAGGCCTCTTATAATTGGCATGTGTGTTCCACATAGCATGTTTCATTAGATCACATTGATTGAGCTTTTCACATGTTCTCCAAGGTGGTCCTACCATGAAAATATGACTAAGTGAGAGATCACTATGCATCTTTGTGGGATTGATGGACTTTCTTATCCATAATTTAGTCGATACGTTAATAATTTTTTTTAATATCATTGATCTTCCTGACCAAATAAGATCAATGTTCCATTTTTAAATCTATTTAGAATAATTAGACTAGGGTTGTTGATTTGTGTGTGCTTGCATGCATGTGCCTTAATGGAAATTTAAGATGATAATAGATTTCTATCGATCACCCACATAGTTATTGTTGGACATTGCTGCTGCTAGGATATGTTGTTGTCATTAATGTCAACATATTTCTGTGATTTATTGCTCTGGTGGTTGCAGATTGGCTTATTGGGATCATGGTTTGATGTATGAAGTATTTCTAGTATCATTATATCATTTTGTATTGGTTTTGGTGATCCGAAAGCTTAATTGATCATATCATATGATCCAGTTTGCAGTTTGGTTTTTCTGATTAGGGTTTTGTAGAGTTCGGTATTTCCTCCGGTATATTCCGATGTGATCAGATCTTGAGCTAATATTTTTTATGAGATTGTCTGGGATGTTCATGTGTATCTTCATTTCAGATGGTTCATGATTTGGGGCTTCGCAAGTTATCTTTCTTTGTGACAATTGTTGTTGTTTGAGTATTCTTGAGTTTTAGATGTTGATCGATGAAGATTTGATAAGTGGTGTTGGTGCAGCTATTGCAGATGATTCTAACGTGCTTGCTAATGTTTCCTAATTGTGTCATATTTGTTTTGATGATCTGCATTGGTCGTTGTGTGATTTGTTGGTGATTTCCATGAATCGGTGATATTCTTCATGTTATGCGATATTCTTGATGGTGTAATGTGCTGTGATGGATCTTGGCATAATTTCCAGTGGTGTTGCATGTTTGAGCATTTGATTTAGGTCAATGTTATATCATTTATATCATTATATTGGTCTGGTGGTCGATTTTTGTATCGTGTGATGTAATTTTGTAATTGTGATTTGAGGGTTTGGCCGACCTTGTTGTCAAGGTTGATGAATTGTATAAATAGGTGATATAGTCATGTAATTTAGGTATGGAGGTTGAGTCTGCATTATTAGAGAGTGGTGTATGTGTGAACAAAGGGATTCATCTTTCGATGTGGTGTATTAAGCAGAGATTGGTGTAGAGAATACAAATGTTCTTAACCAGAACTATCATCAAGCATTAGTAGATGCTATTATTGCAATTCATTCCTTCCGGATTGTAGTCTGAATCTTGTTGTAAGTTAGTGAGACTTCCTTGAGGGTTGTAGCCTTTCGGGTTATTGTATCTTGAGCAGTGAGCTCTAGGCAACGTTCTTGAATGTGGGTGCATTCCCTACTGTAATTATTTTCAAATATTAATGCAGAGTATCATCTTATTGTGGGTAGGTTCCCATCGTGGTTTTTCCCTTAACCGGGTTTTCCATGTTAAAATCTTGGTGGTGTGTGTTGTGCTATCAATTTTCTTATATTTGATGTTTCTACAGTTAATCAGATTTATATTTGTGGTTAAGTTTGTTAATCCGGTGAAAACTAATTCACCCCCCCCCCCCCTCTCAGTTTTATTTCATTATTGTTGCCAACAATTTGTATCAGAGATAGATCCTCCAGAAGAAGCTTAACTTCTTGAGGAGATCTGGGATGACAACTAGAGGTGTTATCTTTAAAAAGGAGAGTCTGAGATTTGATGGAAGTAATTATGCTATATGGAAAAACCGAATGGAGGTGCACTTGAGATGTCATGGAGAATATTACTGGAATATTACAAAGGATGCCTATTATGTTCCTCATAATGGACCAGTTACTGCTGTTGAGATCAAGGATGTTGAAAACAACATTAGAGCTAAGGAAGTATTGTTGAGTGCCTTGATTGATTCATAAATGACTAATGTAATGGGACTTCAAACTGCATGTGAGATCTGGGAGAAGCTTGAGACCCTGTATGAAGGAGATAAACAAGTCAAAGTTGCTAAGTTGCAGAGTTTGAAATGGAAGTATGAGATGCTGAAGATGGGAGAAGATGAGAACACCTTTATCGCTAAGGTGAATGAACTTGTCCTAGGTATCAAATGTGTTGGTGGAACTCTTGAATAAGATGAAATTGTTATTGAGGTGTTGCGATCATTTCCTCCTACTTGAAAACATAAGGTAGTTGCTATTGATGAGATCCAGAGTGTAACTACTGTGACAAGATATGTTGGTTGGGAAGATTGTTGCATTTGATCTGAGCAAATTTGGTGAATCGCATGGAAAATCTGAAACAACATTTAGAGTATCTATATCCGTAAAGAAGAAGTATGATCCCGATGAATGCAAAATATCCAAATATGAAAGAGAGAGAAGAGAGATGGAAGAGAAAGTAAGAGAATTGGATGAGCTTGAAGCATTGATTGCCCAAAGATTGCCTAAGGGGCTAGTAAGTATGATGGAAAATTGCCTCTGAAATGTTTCTCTTGCAATAAGATAGGATATTTTGCTTCTAGATGCACAAAGAGAATGTCTAAATATGATAGGCATGACAAATATGATAAGCATGATATGAATGATAGGTATGATAAGCCTTACAAGTCTAACTAGAAGTATAAGCATCAAAATAACTATTATTATGCTATTGATGAAGGTGTTATAGATGAAGAATCAAAAGGTGATGAAGTTGTGTTTATTTCTATCAAAGAAGATGGGCCAATACCTGTTGATCCCACAAGCTGCACTATTGAGGAGAAATCTTTAGTTGCTAAAGTTGAAGAGAAAGATGAAGGGGTGATTGACAACGGTTGTTCACATCATATGACCAGTGATAAAAGAAAATTTGTGAGTATGGAAAGGTATGATGGTGGAATAGTAAGATTTGGAGATGACAAAGCCTGTGTGATCCATGTTAGAGGATCTATTTCCTTTGATGGTAAGCATAAAACTGACAATGTCTTGTATGTTGAAGGTTTGAAGCATAATCTTTTAAGTGTTGGACAGATGGTTGACAAAGGTTATGATTTACAATTCAAGAATGGAAAATTCAAGATCGTAAATGCCTCTGGTATAGAGATTGCATCTGGAACTAAGAATGAAGGTACTATCTTTCATTTGAATGCTGATGAGAAAAGTTGCTTGCTCAGATTGATGAAAGTTGGTTGTGGCATAGGAGAATGTGTCATGTTAATTTTGACTCAATGATTAACATTAGTTCGACACAAGATGTTAGAGATCTTCCTAAAACTGTTAAGCTTGCTAATATGGTATGTAAGGAATGTCAAATGGGTAAGAAAACAAGAATTACTTTCAAGAGTAAGCAGTATACATCTAATGGATTGCTAGATCTTGTGCATATTGACCTATGTGGACCTACAAATATTAGAAGTGTGCAGGGTGACATATATTTTATGTTACTAATTGATAATTATTCCAAAATGATGTGGGTTGTCTTTTTGCAGGAAAAATCAAAAGCATTGGAGAAATTCAAGATATTCAAAGCAAAGGTTGAGATTGAGATGGGACTGAAGGTGAAATGTTTGAGATCTGACAGAGGAGGAGAATTTTGTTTTGGTGATTTTGATTCATTCTGTGAAAAGCATGTGATTAGAAGACAATTATCTTCTCCTAGAACTCGACAACAAAATGGAGTTCTTGAAAGGAAGAACATAACTATCTTGGATGCTACAAGGACAATATTGATTGAAGGGAATGTTCTGAAGATCTATTGGAGAGAAGTTGTTAGCTCTTCTATTTACACATTCAACCATGTGCATATAAAAGGTGATACCGATAAGACTCCTTATGAGCTATGGTTTGCTCATGTTCCTACTGTGAGATATTTTAGAATTTTTGAAAGCAAGTGTTATATCAAGAGAGATGAGGATACAGGAAAGTTTGATGCAAGAAGTGATGAAGGAATTTTCTTGGGATATTAAACAAAGAGAAAAGACTACCGGTACTACAATAAGAGATTGAGAAAGATAGTGGAAAGTGAAAATGTGAAAGTTGATGAGAACTGTGGAAAAGAGATCAAAGCATGTGGATATGATGATGGTCAACATGTTGTTCTAACACATTTAGACTGAAGAATTGAAGCAAAATGATCTGGTAGAGACAACTAACCCAGATATTGTTGTTGTGCTAGAACCTAAAAAATCAGAATAATCAAAAGACTCTGAGGTATGTAAGATTGAATCATTCTGAAAATCAGATTATTGGTGATAAAAATAAAGGTGTGATGACTAGAAGAAGGCTAGCTGCTAAAGTATGTTTGATTTCTAAAATTGAACCTAAAGATGTTGTTGAGGCTTGCAAAGATGAAAATTGGATAAGGGATATGGAAGAAGAATTGAATCAGATTGAAAAGAATAACACACAGGAACTTGTGCCTAGACCTAAAGATAAGAATGCGATTGGTACTAAATGGGTATTTAGGAACAAATTGAATGAAGCCGATGAAGTTGTCAGAAATAAAGCAAGATTGATATGAAAAGGATATTCACAAAAGAAAGGGATTGATTATGAGGAGACTTTTGCTCTGGCAGCTAGACTTGAAGCTATTAGACTATTGCTTGCATATGTTGCATATAAGGATTTCAAGGTATATCAGATGGGTGCCAAGTCAGCCTTTTTGAATGGTGATCCTGAAGAAGAAGTCTACATTGAGAAACCTGATGGATTTTTTTTATCAGATGATAGAGACATAGTATGCAAACTAAATAAATCTCTTTATGGATTGAAACAAGCCCCTAGAGCCTGGTATGCTAGATTGGATAAGTACTTGTTGAAATTAGGATTTAATAAAGGTACTGCTGATAGCAATTTTTATTTTTGTTGGCATATGTGTAGAAGTTTTATGATATGATGATATTGTATGTTGTCATTGATGTCAATATGTTGAAGTATGAACCGGTATATTGAAGTAAGCAAACTGGCAAGAGAACCAGTATTACGATGTGAACCGGTATATTTGAAAAAGTGAAGCGGTATTTTTGTTTAAGTGAACCGGTATGTTGGAATGTGAACCGGTATATGGAAAGTTTTGTATTGGGGTTTCATTTGGTATAACTACCAGTTGGTAGTCTCAGCTTCAAGGTTTCCAGTTGATGCATTTTAAGTTTGTGTGATTTGACCGACGACATTCTGTGATGGGTTAGCATTGAAATGAAGATCGGATCATGTTGCCACGTCAACCTTGTGTGCGTGAAGGATTTCCTTGAGGATCTTGCATGAAGAAGATTGATCCTATCTACCTTGAGAATGTGTGAAGTTTATGTAAACGGTGGAGAGTGCGTGATGGGTTATCAGCTTCCAGAAGAGGCAAAGAATGAACAATGGAGAATGTCTTGAGATGTGTTCAAGATTGTTTTACATTATGCAAAGTGTTTGAATAGTCAAGATTGGACCGATTGTATTGATAACCTAAATTTTTAGGGTTTAGGGTTTATGCTACCGACCTATCTATTTCCTATAAGGTCGATGATGATTTGCATTGTGAAGTTGTTGGCAAATGTTATGTGTATCCAAGTGAAGAGATACTTGATTCTTACCATACTAGAGAAGTGTGTTGTTACCTACAAAGTGTGATTGAAGAAGTAAAGGAGCTAAAGTGGATCTGCCTTGGCATTGAGTGTTGTTATCAGATCAGTGTATTACTTGTTGACTTCTAACCATTTCAGTAGTTGAAAAATCCCTTAACCGAGTAGCTTTAACAGGGTGACTCAATTCAATGAGTTCTTCAAATCCTCTTGCGAGGTAAATTTTAACAGGGTTCTAACCTTTAACCGAGTATTTAGCCATCCCTTAATCGGGTGATCCCTAGTAGGATCGGTTCCTAGCAGAACCTATTGTAAAGTCCTTAACCGGATTAGGCTCCTTATAGAGCAGACTTCAGAAGAGTTAAAATAACAACTTGTGGGTATTCATCCCCACCGTGGTTTTTCCTAGTTGGGTTTCCACGTGAAAAATCAATGTGTCATGTGTGATACCTTTTCATGTGATGATTAGTTTTTTTTGTTAAGTGGTAATGCATGCTAAACCAGTGGTCTTTATATTTCTGATGTATTACATGTTTATGCATATGGGTGAAGTGGAAAGGAGATATAAGGTGTGGTGAAGATCTAAGTGTTAACTAGTTTATGTCTTTCATAGTCATTCTATGTTTTACCAATAGTACCTTGTTTTAGATCGGTGATACTATTTACCAGTTAGTTCAGTCTTTGTAGTTAAAGTGGTTTAAGGAAGTTTTGTCTATACTGATTCACCCCCCCTCTCAGTATCTATTGAGTACTTTCTATTCATCATTATTCATCAATCGGTATCAGAGCAACCTCCAGGTCCTCTGTGTTGTAAGCTTAACCGCTTGAGGAAAAGATCCTACTCTAATGATGAAGAGGGAAGGTCCTAAGTTCAACAGAGACAACTTCAAGATATGGAAGGACGGAATGAAGATATACATCAAAAGCAAGGGTGCTCAACACTGGAGCTATGTTGAGAATACTTATGTTGTCCCTATCGGTACTCTCACTGATGATCAAAGAAGAAAAAATCATGAGAATGGACAAGTCATGGAGGCTCTTATCAGTAGCCTTTCTGATGTTGAGTTTATTGATGTTCAAGATAAAGACAATCCCAAAGATGTATGGGATACTCTGGAGTCTATCTATGGCAGTGATGAGCATGTAAAGTAGGTTAAGGAAGAAAGCCTTAGAGGAAAGTTTGAAGATATGCGAATGGTTGAAGGAGAGACCATTCAACAATATGGGATAAGGATTAAAATTGTTGTTGGAGACATCAAGAGTGCAGGAGGTACAATGGATGATTCCACCATTATCAGCAAAGTTTTGAGAACCTTATTACTGGTCTATGCAATAAGGATTGCCACTATTCAGGAGTTGAGATCTATTGACAAGACAAAGGTGTCCCTTGATTCCATCATTGCTAAGTTGACCGCTTATGAGCTAAACAGTTATGATGGAAGTGTTCAGAAGATTGATTCAGCCTTTAAAGCATTTGTTGCACTATCTAGAAAGGGTAAAGAAGTTAGTACTAGTTATGAACCTAGACAAAGCAGAGATATGGATGATGAGGAAATCGTAATGGAATTTGAAGCCCTTCTGGCCAAGAGACTTCCTAAGGGAATTGGTAAATACAGAGGTAAGCTCCCTTTGAAATGTTTTTCTTGCAATAGGATTGGACACATTGATGTTAACTGTCCTAATGGTGATAATAAGGACAAACCAGAGAGGTTCAAAAAGTTCAAAGGAGGAAATAGGAGAAACTGTCTTGTTGCAGTTGATGAAGGTGTCACTGATGATGAATCATAAGATGAAGAAAGTGAAGACATAGTATTTGTAGCTGTCAAGGAAGATGTGTCAGACAAGAAGGCTCTTGTCTCTCACTTTGATAATTCTAATGAATGGATTATTGACAGTGGTTGTTCTCACCACATGACTGATGACTGGAGAAAGTTTCTGTCTCTGGAAGAGTGTGATGGAGGTGTAGTCCGATTTGGTAATGATGCACCTTGTATGGTAAAAGGAAAAGGGTCCATCTCTCTAAATGGAAAAAGTAGTGTTGATAATGTGTATTGGGTAGAAGGTCTCAGGAATAACCTTTTGAGTGTGTCTCAGCTGAATGATAATGGACTCACTCTGGAATTCAAAGGTGGAGTATGCAAAATAAAGGGAAAGAATGGTGAACTGATGGCCATCGATATGCAGACCAAAGGTAACCTATTTCAGCTAAATGCAAATATTAGCTAATGTCTAATGGCTAAGTATGATGACAATTGGATATGGCATAGGAGACTCTGCCATGTAAATTTTGATAACACTGTGAAGGCCAGTAAGATCAAGGCAGTTAGAGGATTGCCTATGCTAAACAAATCAGAGAATCCTTTGTGCGGAGAATGTCAACTGGGGAAAATGTCTTCCTCAACCTTCAAAGGTAAATCTTTCACAATAGATAATTTACTTGATCTTGTGCACACTGATTTGTGTGGTCCTATGAGAACTAGGAGTGTTCAAGGAGATAGGTACCTTATGATTCTTACTGATGATTGCTCAAGAATGATGTACTGGTTGAAAAAGAAAGTGATAAGAGAATCAAATGCCTTAGAACTGATCAAGGAGGTGAGTTCACTTCTAGTGAGTTCAATAAGTACTGTGAAGAAAATGGCATCAAGAGGCAACTGTCTGCCCCTTGGACTCCACAATAGAATGGCCTAACAGAGAGGAACAACTAGACTGTAGTTGAAGCAGCCAGAACAATGCTAATTCAAGGAAAGGTTGCTCACACTTTTTGGAGAGAAGCAATTAGCATTGCAGTCTACACTATGAACCAGGTGCTCATCAAGAAAGGTAAGGATAAAACACCTTATGAGTATTGGACCGGTAAGACTCCTGTAGTAAGCTACTTTAGAGTGTTTGGTAGCAAGTGTTATATCAAGAGGAGTGAACACCAGAGAAAGTTTGATGCAAAATGTGATGAGGGAATATTCCTAGGATATTCCACCAAGAGCAAAGCTCTCAAGTGTTTCAACAATTGGACTCAGAGAATTGTTGAAAGTATCAATGTCAGAGTTGATGAAACCTCTAAGAAACTTGAGGAAACCGGTAGTGAGCAAGTGGTAGATGAACCGGTTGCAAAACAACCTAGTACCAGTAATAGTGCTCCTACACTGGTAGATGTTGATGTTGATGAAGATGAGGATGAAGAAGAAAAGCAAGAGGAAACAACTAAGATCATTCCTAGGTATGTAAAGCTGAATCATGATCCAAAGCAGATCATAGGAGATAAGGATGCAGGAATTCTTACAAGAAGAAAGGTTAGAGAAAACTCTTGCATGATCTTTGAATTTGAGCCTAAAACATTTAAAGAGGCACATAAAGATGAAGATTGGATCAAGGCTATGGAAGAGGAACTTGACCAGATAGAAAAGAATGGTACATGGTCCTTGGTACTCAGACTTGAGCATAAAACTGTTATTGGCACCAAATGGGTTTTCAGAAACAAGCTGAATGAAGATGGCACAGTGGTAAGAAACAAAGCCAGACTGGTGTGTAAGGGATATGCTGAAGAAGAAGGAGAAGACTATGGAGAAACCTTTGCTCCAGTAGCTAGATTGGAAGGAGTCTGAATGCTTCTTGCATATGTATCCTTCAAGGGATTCAAAGTGTATCAAATGGATGTAAAATCTGCATTCCTGAATGGAATACTTGAAGAGGAGGTGTATATAGAGCAACCAGATGGATTTTCCCTATCAAAAAATAGTGACATGGTGTGTAGGCTACATAAAGCCTTGTATGGATTGAAGCAGGCACCTAGAGCATGGTATGAATGCTTACAATCACATCTTGTAAAGATTGGATTTGAAAAAACTAGTGAAGATAGCAATATCTATCTAAAGTCAAAAGGAGATCAGATCCTGATATGTGAAGTGTTTGTTGATGACATAATTTTTGGTGGAGATGACAAGATGAGTCATGCATTTGCAGATGAGATGAAGAAGGAGTTTGAAATGTCACTAATTGGAGAGATTAAGTTCTTGATTGGACTACAGATTCAACAAATGAAAGATGGTATCTTTATCACTTAGTCCAAGTATGTCAAAGAGGTGTTGAAGACCTTTGGCATGGAAGACATCAAACCGGTTGGTACACTGATGGTGACTGGTTGTAAACTGTCAAAAGAAGATGATTCAGCATTGGTAAATGAGAAAGAATACCGATCAATGATTGGTAAGTTGCACTATGTAGTACACAGCAGACTGAACATTACACATGCAGTGGGCATTACTGCACGTTTCCAGAAAAGTCCAAGCGAATCCCACTTAGTAGCAGTCAAGCAGATTCTTAGATATCTGAAGGGAACTGTAGACTATGGATTGTGGTATCCATACAATAATGATTTTAACCTCAAAGTGTTTACAGATGCCGATTGGGCTGGTAATGTGGACTACCAAAAGAGCACAATCAATGGTGCATTCTTTCTTGGTGGTAGACTGGTTTCATGGATGAGTAAGAAGCAAAGTTGTATCTCTCAGTCTACAGCAAAATCAAAATATGTAGCAGCATTTATGAACTGCACTCAGACAATTTGGATGAAGCATGTATTAAGTGGTTTCAAAGTCCTTGTATCTGAACCGGTAAGTATATTTTGTGACAACACAAGTGCAATTAATATTTCCAAGAATTCGGTTTTGCATGCTAGAACCAAGCATTTTGAGCTCAAGTATCATTTCTTGAGGGAGAATGTTTAGAACAAAGAGGTTGTATTGGAACATGTTTCCAGCAAGGAGCAGTTAGCAGATATATTGACCATGCCTCTACCAAAGGCTACATTTACCTATTTAAGAGGTGAATTAGGGGTACTACCCCTTCAAGAGGTGAAATAAAGGTTTGTGCTCCACATCAGTCCGGTATTGCATTGTCAAATATTTTCAGGATTGGTGTGTTGAAGGATGCTACTCCTCAGGGGGAGCAGCATAGTGGAACATAGTTATTTATGCCTCTACTTTGGCATTGTTGTCAAAGGGGGAGAAGATGTGAAGTAGAGAAGATATATATAGTATTGGGGAGAAGATGTGAAGTGAAGAGATATCTTTGTATATTACCATCAATGCCAAAGGGGGAGATTGTTGTCATATGTGCAGAAGTTTGATGACATGATGATATTGTATGTTTTCATTGATGTCAATATGCTGAAGTATGAACCGGTATATTGAAGTAAGCAAACTGGCAAGAGAACCGGTATTATGATGTGAACCGGTATATGTGAAAAAGTGAAGCGGTATTTTTGTTCAAGTGAATCAGTATGTTGGAATGTGAACTAGCATATGGAAAGTTTTGTATTGGGGTTTCATTTGGTATAACTACCGGTTGGTAGTCTCAACTTCAACGTTTCCGGTTGATGCATTTTAAGTCTGTGTGATTCGACCAATGACATTCTATGATTGGTTAGCATTAAAATGAAGATCGGATCATGTTGCCATGTCAGCCTTGTGCACGTGAAGGATTTCCTTGAGGATCTTGCATGAAGAAGATTGATCCTATCTATCTCAGGAATGTGCAAAGTTTCTATAAATGGTGGAGAGCGCATGATGGGTTATCAGCTTCTAGAAGCGGCAAAGAACAAATGATGGAGAACGTCTTGAAATGTGTTCAATATTGTTTTACACTATGCAAAGTGTTTGAATGGTCAGGATTGGACCGATTGTATTGATAACCTAAATGTTTTGGGTTTAGGGTTTATGCTACCGACCTATCTATTTCCTATAAGGTCAATGATGATTTGCATTGTGAAGTTGTTAGAAAATATTATGTGTGTATCCAAGTGAAGAGATACTTGATTCTTGCCAGACCGGAGAAGTGTGTTGTTACCTGTAAAGTATGATTGAAGAAGTAAAGGAGCTAAAGTGGATCTGCCTTGGTATTGAGTGATGTTATCAGATCAGTGTATTACCTGTTGACTTCTAACCATTTCAACAGTTGGAAAATCCCTTAACCGGGTAGCTTTAACAGGCTTTGTGTAAATCCTTTAACAGGGTGACTCAATTCAATGAGTTCTTCAAATCCTCTTGCGAGGTAACCTTTAACAGGGTTCTAACCTTTAATTGGGTATTTAGCCATCCCTTAACTGGGTGATCCCTAGCAGTATTGGTTCCTAGCAGAACCTATTGTAAATTCCTTAACCGGATTAGGCTCCTAACAGAGCGGACTTCAGAAGAGTTCAAAGAACAACTTGTGGGTATTCATCCCCACCGTGGTTTTTCCCAATTGGGTTTCCACATGAAAAATTAGTGTGTCATGTGTGATACCTTTTCATGTGATGATTAGTTTTTTTTTGTTAAGTGGTAATGCATGCTGAACCAATGGTCTTTATATTTATGATGTATTACCTATTTATGCATATGGGTGAAGTGGAAAGGAGATATAAGGTGTGGTGAAGATCTAAGTGTTAACCATTTTATGTCTTTCACAGTCATTCTGTGTTTTACTGGTAGTACCCTATTTTAGATCGGTGATACTGTTTACTAGTTAGTTTAGTCTTTGTAGTTAAAGTGGTTTAAGGAAGTTTTTGTCTATATTGATTCACCCCCCCCTCTCAGCATCTGTTGAGTACTTTCTATTCATCATTATTCATCAATTTAAAGATTGAGATTGACAACATCTTGATTGTTGAAGTTTTTGTTGATGATATTATCTTTGGAGGAGATGATAACTTGAGTATGAAGTTTGCCGGTGATATGGAGAAAGAATTTGGGATGTCTATCATAGGAGATGATTTTTTTTTTAGATTTGTAGATTTCACGGACTGGAAAAGGTATTTTTATATCTCAAACTAAATATGTGAAGGAACTATTGAAGAAGTTTGGGTTAGAAGACTCTAAACCGATTGGAACTCCTATGGTGACTGGCTGAAAATTATCCAAAAATGATGAATCTTTGAAAGCTAATTAGAATTTGTATAGATCTATGGTTCATGGACTGCTATACTTGACTCAAACTAGACCAGACATTATGCATGTTGTGTGCATGGCTGCTAGATATCAAGTTGATCTGAAAGAGAGTCATGTCACTATTGTAAAGAGGATATTCAAATACTTGAAACGAACTATGGACTGTGCTTTGTGGTATCCAAGGAATGATGATTTCATGTTATATGCTTACACTGATGCTGATTGGGCTTGTGATGTTGATGAATGGAAGAGTACCTCTGGTGGTGCATTATTTTGGGTAAGAAATTGGTTTCATGGGCTAGTAAGAAACAATATTCAGTTTCCTTATCCACTGCCGAAGCTGACTAAATTGTTGCTACTAGTAACTGCACTCAGGTAGTTTGGATGAAGCAAATATTGAAGGATACCAGAGTCATCTATGATGAGCCTACTATCATATATTGTGATAATTCCAATACTATTAATATGTCAAAGAACCTAGTGCAATAATCAAATACTAAACATGTATCAATCAAATATTATTTATTGAGAGAAAAAGTCAGTGAATAGGAAATTAAGCTAGATTATGTGTCTACAAATGAACAAATTGCTGATATTTTCACTAAGCCTTTGCTTGCAGATACATTTGTCTATTTGAGAGACAAGTAAGGGGTATCCACCCCTCCTGATGGGAACTAGATGCATTGAGTTGCATCAATTCGATGGACTTCACAGTCTTATCTTTTTGTCCAGATTGATGAGTTTATACTGCTCCTCTGGTGGAGTAGTATGTTTATGGTTCAAATGAGCCGATTTGTTTATCTAAGGGGGAGAGTTTGGTTTTCTATTTTGAGAAACTTTGTCATTGATGTCGAAGGGGGAGAGAAGCATGTAAAAAAATGTTTTATCTGCTTAATCTTGGGGGTAGTCTATTGGAGATGTTTTCTGGTGCAGGGCACCTAGCACTCCAAGAATGTAAGCTTTGATTTTATTTTAAGTTTTGTGAGTTAATGTGTGATGTAATAATGGACCAACCATTGAGGACTCAGTAGAGCCATGGTTGAGTTTTCTAAATTTTGGTTTGAGTCAATTGTGCTCAGGATGTTGTTAACCTAAGAAGTGAGATGCTTAGGTAGTTCACAGGCAAAATACTCCAAATGAATGTATTAATGAATTAGGAGTCAATTGAGTCATGTTTAGGTCTTGCAAGGTGTTTGAGGACCTTCAAGAGTCTTAGAATGCAATAGAATGCAAAATTGCATCCTGGAGCAAAAGTTGTCAAAAGTTGTTGAGCAACATTTTGCAATTTCTTGCAAAAGTTGCATTTTTGGTTATGGGCATTAGTTAACTAGTTGAACCAACTAAACTAGTGGATATAAGCTAAAATTTTACTTCATTGTATGGGTTGGAGGATTGGAAATGCGAGAGCAAGTTTTTGGTTTGTGAAACAATCTTGTTTCCACCGGTTTTTGATAGTTTTGTCTTGTTTTCATTGCTTGTATAGTCCAGTACGGACTAGATGGTGTAAACTCATTGCCATATTTGTATGTCAATAAGGTTGATTTTCAGGTTTTATTGTTCCAGGTTGTAAAGATTCTACTCATTCTTTGCAACTAGGAGCAAAACCCTTGCAAGTAGGGTTTAAGAGCAAGAAATGGCTCAAGCCTAGGCATTCTTTGATGGAACTTGTTGAAATCATTAAGAATGCTAGGTTAGGGTCTATACATAGTTTTGAAATAGTTTGTGTGATGTTTCAGGTCCAGGAGGAGGAGAAACAATGAAGACCTTGGCTCACCACTGGGAGTAGGTGAGTTAGGATAGTAAGCAAAGTGTGATTTGTGAGCACTTGGAGATTGATGCAAGCCCAAGTGTCATATATATGGAAAGCCCTCAGAGTTTCCTTAAAGGTTCCCAAGGTGTTTGGAGAAGGATTTTTGACTGGTGAAAGGTTCTAGACCAATTTTGTCAAATCCATCGGTTAAGCCTAAACCCCACAAATTAGTGCAGTATTGGAAACCACACTTGTACAGATAACCCAGATCCAGTATTGTCTATAAATTCCAAAAGGGTATCCAAATCCATGATTTATTCCTAGGATTGTTTGGGACATCTACAAATTAAACCCCAAAAACTGCTTAAGGAGAGCTAATGCAATTATGCCTATTTAGGTGTCGGTAGAGACCTAGAAGGCTTGAGAAACCAAGGTGATGGAGTTGGTGAGTATTAAAATAAAAAACACAATGAAGACACCTTATTAATGCATTGGGAAACCCTAAGAAGAGTTGGTGTGTTAAGATCCTAGCAGGAGTGGTTGGAGCCCAGGAGAGGTGAGTGTGAGTAATTGTGGTGACAACCTCAAGTGGAGGAGTTGATTGTCCATAAACCATTGGCTATACCTAGGAGGCAAGTCAAGAAGGTTCAAACCTTGGAGATCTCATTGTCATAACCCTTACCAATTTCTATAGGAAGGACTTGAGTAGGACAAGTCACTCAAGAAGGTGAAACAAACAAGGCTCCAAGAATCTCTACATCAACGTGGTATCAGAGCCATTCTTTGAAATATTTGGTGTATGCTAGATTGTGAAGAATCAGAAGCAAGTTCAATGCCTCCAAAGGCAATGACTCCAGAAGCCATCTGATAGATGGTTGCAGAGATGATAGAAGGATTGAAGGATGCAGAAGGAAGCAAAGGAAACCAGAGAGGTAAAGAAGGAGAAGGGAAAGGTTAAGACATAATGGGGTGATGAAACTGATGAAGAAGTGGAAGATGGAGAGGAACCAACAACAGTAGCTATGCCTCAAGACCAAAAGTTATTCCTATATGCAGTCAAATCTGTTTCTAAGGACAATCTAGATGGGTTACCCACATATGGAGGAAACCTCAATGGAGAAGAGTTGCTAGTTTGGATAAAAGCTCTCAATAATAATTTTGATTACAAAGAGGTAGCAGAAGAGAAAAGAGTTAATGTGGCCAAACCAAGAATGAGAGGATCAACATTGGTTTGGTGGAATATGATGCAAGAAGAAAGCATACAAGAGGGAAAAAAGAAGATAACTTCATGGGAGCGTATGAAAATCAGACTTAAGGCACAATTCTTTCCAGGAGATTATGAAGTTCAAATTCATAAGAGACTGCAAAATCTGAAACAAAGGGAGTTAGATGTCAATGCATACAGTAAAGAGTTCCATAAGCTCAGTTTGAGGGCTAGGAAGCATGAGAATGAGGTGAAGAAGTTGGTCAGGTATATGAATGGCCTTAGATAGAATACACAAGATGAAATAAGTATCCTCACGCCAGACACTGTCCATAAGTGTTTTTAGTTGGCCCTAAGGGAAGAAGAGAAGATCAAAAGGAGGAGTGAGCAAAATCAGAAACATAGCAGAGGAAAGAATTTCAGAGGTAGAGGGAGCTTCGGTAGAGGGAAGAAATCACAAAGAAGTGAAGAGTAGCAAGGCCAAGAAGGTAGTGGAGACTCTTAGAGAATATCATTTAGAGGATCCTATAGAGGAAGGAGAAATTTTAGGGGTAAGTTTGGAAGCTCAGGTAGAGGAAATTCAATTTTCATTGGTAGATGTTACCATTGCAATCAAGTTGGGCATACCATGAGTAAGTGCTCAGGGAAAGCCTCAAGCTCTACAAGTTCATACATGGGGGAAAGAAGAACTCAATTTTTGCAAGAGGAGGACACTCAAAGTGTAACTTCTTCAATCAGCAAAGCGGGCCCAGTGAAAGAGGGAGAAAATTTGATGATGAGGTGAACAATGCTCAAGATACCCCAAGCTCAAGAGCTACCACAAAGGAAAAGCTTGTTTAGGACCACTTGTAGGTCACATGGAAAGATTTGGAAAGTGATTGTAGATTCAGGTTCCACTAAGAATATTGTCTCAGTTGAAATGGTGGACAAACTCAAACTAAAAAGATTACCTCACCTCACACCCTACAAGGTGTCATGGCTCAATCGGGGCCAACATGTATTGGTTGATGAACAAGCATGGGTGGATTTTGAAATTGGTGAGTACAAGGATATATTATTATGTGACATATTGCCTATGGATGCTTGTCATTTTCTGTTGGGCCGTCCATGGCAGTATGATGTGAAAGCTACTCATGATGGGGAGAAGAACAACTATCTTATCACCAAGAATGGGAAAAAGTATCAAATGGATCCACTACATGAACCAAAGGAAGAAAAACAAATAGGCGCAAGTGTGATGTTGATGAGTGGAAAAGAGTTTCTCAAAGTGTTGAAACAAGAAGGACATCAAGGCCATGCTATAGTGTTGAAACTTAGTGAAGAAGCTAAGGCAGATCCAATGAGTGAAGTGCCTTAAGAGGTGCAAGAACTACTCAAACATTATGCCGAAGTGATAGGGGATGACTTACCTGATTCCTTGCCTCCAATGAGAGATATAAATCATCAAATAGACTTAATACCAGGGGCCAATCTACCAAACAAAGCTGCCTACAAAATGACACCTAGTCAAAATGAAGAGATCGACAAACAAGTACAAGAACTCTTAGACAAAGGGTTTATTAAGAAGAGTTTGAGTCTATGTGTTGTTCCTACTATGTTAGTTCCTAAGAGGGAGGCAAATGGAGAATGTGCAAGGACTCTAGAGAAATCAACAAGATTACCATAAGGCACCGGTTTCCCATGCCAATGATTGAGGACCCATTAGACAATCTAGGAGGTGCAAGCTACTTCACCAAGGTGGACTTAAAGTCTGGTTACCATTAGATCAGAATCAGACCTAGAGATGAATGGATGACAACCTTTAGAACCAATGCTGGCCTATATGAGTGGTTGGTAATGCCATTTGGCCTCACCACTGCACCTAGTACCTTCCAAAGGCTCATGAATGAAGTCTTAGTTGAGTTTATTGGTAGATTTGTAATTGTATATGTTGATGACATTCTAATCTACAACAGGTTCAAGGAGGAAGACCTCAAGCATTTGGAGATGGTTTTGAAGAAGTTGAAGGAGGCTCAACTCAAGATTAACCTTGAAAAATGCGAGTTTTTGAAAACAGAGTTGGTATACCTTGGTTTTGTTATTTCTCATGGATGTTTAAAAATGGATCCAAGTAAGGTAGAAGCAATACTTAATTGGCCTATCCCTAGGGGCATAAGTGAAGTTATAAGCTTTCATGGAATGGCATCTTTTTATAGGAAGTTTGTGACAAACTTTAGCCATGTTTGTGCTCCTATTCTCAATACTATTAAAGAAGGGATTAAATGTCACTTTAAGTGGATAGAGGAAGCCAATAAGGGGTTTGAGATGTTGAAAACCAAGATAGTAGAGTTGCCAACCTTTAGATTGCTTGATTTCGATCAGTTGTTTACTATAGAATGTGATGTAAGCCAAAGGGCAATAGGGTCAGTTTTAATCCAAGAGGGACATCCTATAGCTTTCTTCTCAGAAAAGTTAAATGAAGCTAAGAAAAGGTACTCCACATATGACTTGGAGTTGCATGCACTGGTCCAAGCATTGAAAAAATGGCGTCACTACTTGCTGCCCAAAGAATTTGTAGTCTTCATTGACAACCATGCTCTTAGTTTTCTCAATGGGCAAGAGAAGTTGAACCAAAGATACCTAAAGTGGGTTGAGTACCTACAATCTTATACACTCACTATTAAACACAAGAAAGGGACAACCAACAAAGTTGTTGATGCACTAAGTAGGAGAATCATGACCATGCAGGAGATTCAATTGCAAAGTGTGGGTTTGAGTGAGTTAAAATACCTCTACAAGGATGATAAGGATCTTGCAGAGATATATAATGTTTGTACCGAATTTTCTAATACCTCACATGTCTCTTATTCAGAATATATGGTACAAGAGGGTTTTTTGTTCAAAGGTCATCTTCTTTGCATACCTCAATGTTCTATGAGACAAAATATTATTCAAGAGAAGCATCAAGGGGGTCTAGGAGGTCATTTTGGCATTGATAAGACTTTGGAGTAGGTTGGTAGGTTTTATTATTGGCCCAAGTTGCAATCAGAAGTGAGAAGGTTTATAGAGCAATGTACCATCTGTCAAAGAGCAAAAGGAACCTCAAGTAATGCATGTCTATATCAGCCCTTGGTCATACCTCAGAGGCCTTGGGAATGTTTGAGCATGGATTTTGTGTTAGGCTTGCCTAGGACATCAAGAGGATTTGATAGTGTGTATGTGGCAGTAGATAGGTTCATCAAAAAGGCACATTTCATACCTTACAAGAGTACCAATGATTCCACCTATATTGCAGGTCTCTTCTTCAAGGAGATAGTCAGAATTCATGGTCTTCCAGTTAGCATTGTGAGTGATAGAGATGTGAAGTTTTTGAGCCACTTTTGGAGGATACTATGGAGGAAGTTGGGCACCAAATTATCTTTTTCATCTACCTATCATCCTCAATTAGATGGTCAGATAGAGGTAGTTAACCAGTCATTGGGTAATTTTCTAAGATGTCTTACCAAACAATATGGGCAGACTTGGGATCAAGTACTTGGACAGGCAGAATATGCATATAATAACTCAGTGAACCATAGCACTGGTAAAATTCCTTTTGAGATAGTGTATGGATTCTATCCTGGGGGAATATTAGAGCTCAAAGATCTCAGTTCAATGGCACCCAAGAGTGCACAAGGGGAGAAATTTGCAAAAGGCATTAAAGAGGTGCATGATAAGGTAAGGCAGTCCTTACAACCAAAATCCGAGCAGTACAAGGTTGAAGTTGATAAAACAAGGAGGAAGCTACAATTTCAAGTAGGAGACTTAGTGATGGCATACCTCAGGAAGGAGAGACTTCCAAAAGGGCAGCCTATCAAGCTCATGATGAAGAAAATTGGACCTCTCAAGGTGGTGCACAAGTATGGGCAGAATGCCTATGAGGTTAAACTTCCACCTACCTTGGGGATATCTCCTATCTTTAATGCATGTGATATCTATCCATAAAAAGGGGAGTCACCAATAAATAAAAAAGACATGCCATCATCGGTTCATGAAGATTGGGTAAAGGATTTGCCACCTAGTCAACCGATTGAGTTAGAGAGTATCTTGGATACCAAGATAGTAAAAAAGACAAGGAAAGGAGTTTACAAGAACTATCTTGTTAAGTGGAAAGGGTTACCAGATTCAGATGCCATGTGGACATTATAGGTAGATATACTTCAACATGGAGTGGAGATTTTAGACCTTATAACTCAAGGGACTTGAGTTCTTTGACCCAGAGAGTATGGTGCAGGGCACCTAGCACTCCAAGAATGTAAGCTTTGATTTTATTTTAAGTTTTGTGAGTTAATGTGTGATGTAATAATGGACCAACCATTCAGGAGTTAGTAGAGCCATGGTTGAGTTGTCCAAATTTTGGTTTGAGTCAAATGTGCTCAAGATGCTGTTAACCTGAGAAGTGAGATGCTTAGGTAGTTCACAGGCAAAATACTCCAGATGAATGTATTCATGAATTAGGAGTCCATTGAGTTGTGTTTAGGTCTTGTAAGGTTTTTTAGGACCTTCAAGAGGACCTTCAAGAGTCTTAGAATGCAATAGAATGCAAAATTGCATCCTGGAGCAAAAGTTGTCAAAAGTTGTTGAGCAACATTTTGCAATTTCTTGCAAAAGTTGCATTTTTGGTTATGGGTATTAGGTAGTTGATTGAACTGACTAAACTAGTGGATATAAGCCAAAATTTTACTTCATTATATGGGTTGGAGGATTGGAAATGTGAGAGAAATTTTTTGGTTTGTGAAACAATCTTGTTTCCACTAGTTTTTGACAGTTTTGTCTTGTTTTCATTGCTTGTACGGTCCCATACAGAATAGATGTTGGTATTATGGATGTGTTGCATTGGTTTTGTCATTGATGTCAACACTTGTCAACACCTATCCTTCTGGAGATCTTTGGTTATGTTCATCGACATGTTCAGTGACTTATGCACAATCAACGGTATTTGGTTCACCGACAGATTATATTGTTCACCAACACAGAGGATGAATTTTTATTATCTGGAGATCACTTGGTTATGTCAAAGACAAGGTTTGGGGACATGTTTTTGGTGATTTGGTTATTGGTCTAATCAAGTTTTCATATATGATGTTATCGGCAAATTGGTCTAGGCTATGGACCGACATGCGTTATCTATTCCAGATCAACACAACACGTTATGGAGATGATTTATTGGTTATTATTATTGTAAATGTATTAAGATGACATGATGCATCACACATTGATTCATTTTTAATTGATTTAATTGTAATATTCTTAGTGAGCCGACCTACACATTTGGTCTTAGGTTTTGGTATATATGTAAGATCTCATTTATGAGATTAACAAGGTAGTGGAAGAGGAATGTAATAAGGTATATGTGAATATAAGCAGAGCTACTCATGCAGACATCATTTGAAGATTAAAGGAAGGTTTTGAAGAATACAATCAAAGCTTAACCGGTACTGAATCCAACATATAAAGATGCTACTTTGAGTAGTACATTATCATTGGATTTAACCATCCAATTGTAGTCAATGTGATTCTCATTTTGTGATTGAGCAGTGAGCTCTAGGCAGTTGGCCTTTCTGCATGTGTAGACCCCATTTGTACACACATACTATCTGCTGTAGTATCATTTGATTGTGGGTAAGGTTTCCCATCATGGTTTTTCCCCTTACAGGGTTTCCACATACAAATATCTGTGTTATGTGTTGTAGATGTTATTTGTCTTTCTGTTTCATGCATTAAACTTTACCGGTATTGGTATTAACTGTTAAACTATCAACCGACATTAAGTTTGGTTTACCGGTATTATGCATCAAGTTTGATTAAGTTATATTTGGGTTGAAATTAATAGACAACTGATTCACCCCCCTCCCTCTTAGTTGCCTCCATGTCCTAACAATTGGTATCAGAGCTAAGTCCTCTTTTTGCAGAAGTTTAACAGCTTGAGGAGATTCTATGGAAACTGACTATTTTAGGAAGGACAGTCCAAAACTTAATGGAACTAACTATGGTATATGGAAGATCAGAATGGACACACATCTGAATTACATTGGAAGATACATATGGGATCTTAAAAAGAATGGCTATGTTGGTCCTACACAGATTCAATCTAATCCACCAACTTGGCTAAAGATCAGGAGAATGATTGCAAAGTAAGAGAAGCACTTTTAAGCGCATTGTCAGATTGACAAATCATGGGATTATCAGACTGATCTACTACTAAATCTATTTGGGATAAATTAGAGACATTGAATGAAGGTGATACCACTATCAAAATTGCAAAACTAGAATGCTTTCGGGTCAAGTATGAAAATATGAAAATGGAAGAAGATGAAAGGATTTCTGCTCTTATGGAAAGAGTTAATGAAATTGTTCTGGGTATACAATGTTGTGGAGGATCCTTATGTGAAGATGATATTGTTTCTAAATTTGTAAGAGCATTGCCACCAGCAAACAAAATGAAAGTAACTACTATTAATGAATTGAGAACAATGCCTAATACATCAGTATCTAGAGATACCTTGGTTGGAAAACTTTCAGCTTTTGAGCTTGAGGAATTTGGTCATGTTGCTACAATTAAGACATATTTAGCTTTCAAAGCATCATCATCATCACCATCTGAGAAATCTGATTGGAAAACACTTTATACAAGAGAACTTGAAGACATCAAAAGGGAGAATGAAGAATTGGAAGAGCTTGAAGCACTATTTGCAAGGAAAATGCCTAAAGGTCCAGTTGGAAGTAAGTATGAAGGTAAAGCACCATTTAAATGTTTTAACTACAATAAAATTGGTCATATGGTATCTAGGTGTCTTGATAGACATGCAAGATTGAAAGAAGAAGCTAAAAGAACATATAAGCCTAACCCTGAATATTAGAGATACATATTTAAGAAGAATAGAGACAAATCTTATTACTATGCTGATGAAGGAGTTATTGATGATTCTAATGAGGAACTGATAGACAATGGATGGGATTTTGTTGCAGTAATAGAGGATAAACTGACACCTACTATACAACCGGTAGAGCAGGCCCTGACAGCTAAAATTAAAGAAAATGATGAGTGGATCATTAATTCCGGATGTTCACATCATATGACTGGTGATAAAAGTAAATTCTTAACCTTTCAGGAATACAATGGAGGTCTAGTAAGATTTGGGGATGATAAAGCTTGTTTGATCAGAGGAAAAGGTACTATATCTTTTGATGGTAAACACAATACTGACAACGTTTATTATGTTGAAGGTTTGAAGCATAATCTTTTGAGTGTTGGTCAATTAGTTGAAAAGGGATTTTAGTTACAATTCAAGAATGGTAAATGCAAAATCATGAATAGAACTAGTTTGGAATTGTAACTGGTAATCAAACTAGAGGTAATAGCTTTCACTTGAATAACAATGAGAAGATATGCTTGATTGCACATATTGATGAAAGTTGGTTATGGCATAAAAGACTTTGTCATGTAAATTTTGATTGCATTGTAAAGATAAGTACAACTAAGGCAATAAGGGATTTACCTAAGATTGTAAAACCTCACAATCTAGTATGTAAGGAATGCCAATTTGGAAAGCAAGTTAGAACAACTTCTAAGAGTATTCTAGAGAAATCCAATAATGTTCTTGATTTAATTCATACTGACCTATGTGGTCCGGCAACAACTAGAAGTATACAAGGAGATAGATATTTTATGCTAATCATTGATGATTATTCTAGAATGTGTTGGGTTACTTTTCTCAGGGAGAAATCAGAAGTTTTTGGGAAATTCAAACTATTCAAGGTAATGGTAGAAAATGAAACTGGTAAGAAAATCAAATGTTTAAGATCATATCAAGGAGGTGAATTTACATCTAAGGAATTTAATACATTTTGTGAAGTGAATGGAATTGGAAGACAGTTATCAGCACCTCAGACACCCCAACAAAATGGAGTTGTGGAAAGGAAGAACAAAACTATTCTAGATTTAGCCAGAAGCATGATATCAAAAGCAAATCTACCTCATGTGTATTGAAGAGAAGCAGTGAATACAATAGTTTACACATTCAACAGAGTTCACATCAAAGGTGAAACTGGTAAGACCCCTCATGAACTATGGTTTGGTGATACTCCTACTCTTAAATATTTTAGAATATTTGGAAGCAAATGTTATATTAGGAGAGATGATTATATTGGTAAATTTGATCCTAGAAGTGATGAAGGAATATTTCTTGGTTATTCATCTAAGAGAAAGGTATATAGATGTTTTAATAAAAGATTTTAGAAAATCATTGAGAGTGCAAATGTGAAGATTGATGATCAGTTTAGAGGTAATTCAAGGTCTATGGAATCTGAACTAGTAGTTGAGATAATCACAAATGAACCTATACAGAAGGCACCAGTACAGAATGTTGATCTAGTCACACCGACATCATCAGAGAATTCCATAGTGACTGAAGAACAACAGCAAATGAATACACCCAAGTATGTAAGATTGAATCACTCTGAAAGTCAAATAATTGGGAATAAGTGTCAAGGAGTTATGACAAGAGGAAGATTGGCAAATGAAGAGGTATGTTTAATTTCTCAAATTGAACCAACATTAGTTAATGAGGCATGTGGAGATAAACATTGGATTAAAGCTATGGAAGATGAATTCGAACAAATTGAAAAGAATAACACATGGACATTGGTTCCCCGACCTAAAACAAAAATGTAATTGAAACTAAATGGGTATTCAGAAATAAAATTAATGAAGATGGTAATATTGGCAAATGCACACTCCAATGAGAAATTGTAGGTTATTGAAGATTTATCATTGATGGCAACCTTGCAATCATAGGACACCGGCAAGACAAAGATACCGGCACTGGCGCCGACAGACTCTACACTGACATACAGAACATCGACAATGAAAGGAAGGATACCGACACCTTGGTTGACTTCAATCTTGTTTAAAATGTATTTTGTAATTAATTATAAAATCATTGTAAGCCTACATGGCGAGTTGTAATATGAATCATATATGTATGAGATCATTTTATAATAGGAAGTGTGTGGTATAGGATGCGAGATAAGAAGACCTAATATGCAAAATATTAGTTAATGATTTATGTTGTAGCAGAGCTTAAACAAGTACTGAATCTGGCATAGCAGATGCTGATTTGAAGCAGTACAAGACATTGGATTAGTATAATCCATTTTTCGTAAGTCAGTGTGACTTCTTTTGTAATTGAGTAGTGAGCTCTAGGCACTTGGCCTTCCTGCATGTGCAGGCCCCTATTGTAAGAGCAATATTCCCTTATTGGCTAGTAAGCAAATATTATGGGTCACAAATCCCACCGAGGTTTTTCCCACACCGGATTTCCTCGTTAAAATACTGTGTTATGGTGTGCTTCTAATGTTTTTATTATTATTCTTAGTTACTGCATTATTTTTGGTTTACCAGTACACAGTTTTAATATGCTTTTCAAGTTTTGAGTCAAGTAAATTGATATACCGGTTAGATACTGACTCACCCCCCCTCTCAGTATCTTTGGGAATCCTAACAATTGGTATCAGAGCTTGGTCCTCTATTTTCAGAAGCCTAATAGCTTGAGGAAGATCTTGTCACCGATAGAGATGGAAAACTTGAGAAAACAATTGGAAACAACTCTTATAGATTATGATGCAGAAAAAGTGAAGAATATCAAACTTGAGAATAATCTGAAAGCTGCTTAGGATATTATTCAAGCACTTCAAGAGAATTTTACTATTGCAAGGAACAAGAGGAGAGAACTTTGTGAAAAGATGCAAAATGAGGAAAATGAAAAGGAAACTCTTAATGATTTGATAAACAAGCTAAGACAGGAAATAAATACAACAAAGAATGAGATGCAAGATATGGCTATGAGATTCTGTAAAGAAATTAAAGACAGAAACAAGAATGAAGAAGACCTGGTTAGAAGACTAAATGATGCTAGAAATGAAAACACAAGACTCAGTCATGAAAATGATATGTTGAAGACAGATCTTATGCACACACAAAATGACAAAACTGAACTCATAAGACAGAAAGGAATCTTGGAGAGTGAACTGACTACTGCAAATCAAAACAAGGAGAAATTCAAGAAAAGTTTAGAAGAACTTGGTGACATGTTGAAGAATCAGAAACCTAATGGTGATACAAATGGCCTTGGATTTGAAGTTGGTGAAAGCTCCGGTACTGCAAACAATCATGATCATAGCAAACTGGTAAGACAACCTACTGCTTACAAATTTAATGGCAAACACTTTAACTGTAACAAGTATGGTCATAGAGAAAATCAGTGTAGATCTAGAAATTATCAGAATACTAATACACCCATTGGTCAATGTTCTAAATGCAACAAAGTTGGTCATAATTTAGAGAATTGCAAAATGAATATAAGATATTATATTTGTGGAAGATTTGGACACTTATCTAATCAATGCAGAACACATACTGACATAGGATATGGGAAATCTATTTAGAAGAACAATGTGACTTGTTATACCTGTAACAAAATTGGACATATTGAAATTTTTTGTAGAAGTAAGGCATCACTGACAAATAACAAAGGTCCTAGTTTGAAAGGTAAAGAAAAGGTTGAAGAGGTAAAGTAAGAACTCTCAAAACAATGGATCAGAAAGTCAGATCTAAATGTTGATGGGAATACTCCTCCACCGTAGAACAGAGTAACACTCCACCGGTAGGAGACTCTTCATCTAACTGAAGAAAAATCCTTTGGGGGTTTAGCAACAAATTAAAAACTTGCTATTATTCCCTCGGTTGATGGTGAGAAGTTGAAATTGCTTCTATACCGGCAGATGACTTAAATTGTGACTTAACAGACAAGCATTAAATGTGGTAGTAGGAAAAAATAATATTATAAAGCAAGTGTTTTGGCTCCTTTTTCATTCATCAAGCATTCAAATCTTCGAGAGAGCAAAAATTCCTGAGCAAAGGTATTCCAAGCGAAGAAGTGAAGCAATCCATCAAATCATTCATCCTTAAGGCAGATTGAGGTATTTATAGCTATGGCATCTTCATCCACTCTTGAATTTATTGCAATTGTTGAGGTTATTAAGCACCCTAGACCCGTTTTCAAACTGGTTCCCGAAATTGCAAAGAAAGATGATAGCATAGGTGCATTTTCTCAAATTCCTAAGGGAGTAGTATATGCTGAAGACCCTAGGATGTATATACATTGTCATATTGAGGAACTAGGTGATGATGAGATTAAGAATATGTATAAGTCTGTGTTTTGTGATGAATCTGAAAATGTCAAGCCGGAACACAAAATAGTGGAAACCCTAGGTTTTACTGAAATTCTTAGTATCTCAAACTTTCCCAAGGATATCATAAGGATTGTGTTAAGCAGAGTACATGGTGAATTTTTCTGGTTGGACTCAATTCATAAAATCACAAAAGAAGTCGTAAAAGCTATAACAGAGTTACCATCCATCGGTAATAGACCTGATAAAACAAAGAAAGTCTCAAATGACACAGTGACAAAACCTAATTGGTGCAACATTTGATAAAAGGTCCTTAAGGGTAAACGATGTAAAAGACATTAATGTCAGATTTATCAGTATGATCTTAGGTTATAAGGCTACACATGCAAATAGGTTAAATTCAGTTTCTAGCCTATGTATCAAAAGTGCCTATGATATGGTCAATGATAATGCAAGAATAGATATATGTGAATGGCTTAAAGATGAGCTAATAGACAATTTGGGAAAGATTAAAGGAGATAAGAAAGGAACATTCAGATTCAGAAACTTACTTGTTTGTTTGATGCTGTACATAACCAAACAAGTACTCGATATTGGTGTTAGAGAGTTTGGCTTTGACATCCCGGTAGGAAAACAACTGTTAGATTTACTAAGCAATATGGGAGAAAACAGGGAGAAAAACCTAAATGAGTATTTTCAAGCATTAAAGGCTCAAATGAAAACTAGAGTAAGATTGTCACAAGCTATTCTAGATAAGTATCAGAAAGAAATCTGTTTTGTGATCAAGAAAGATGAAATCTGGGTGGAGGCAGTTATCCCTAGAACTATTTGGGTAACTGAAATGGGCTATGAAATAGATGACAACATCATAGAAACTTATGCAAAAGCCCTCCTTGAAGCTCCAAAGGAACCAGAAGAGAAAGTGTTTGGTAGTGTTGAAACAATAGAAAGTACTATTCAATCTAGGAAAAGGGTTAAGAAAGTTGAAGCAATTATAAGAAAAGGAACTCGACAGACAAAGGCAATCAAGGAAGATGTTTTAAGACAAAATGGTATAAGTGAAAGTGAGTTGGAAGCACCTCAACCAGAAAATCATCTTTCACCAGTTGGAACTTCTTCTGAGAGTGATCTACCAACATTATTTAAAAGGGTGGAAACAAAAAGAAAACCCCCACCGGTACCCTCTCCTACACCAAAAAGGACAAGACAGAAGCAACAGGTAGTAAGGCCTCCGGTGAAGAAAATGACTCCTAAGAAGAAGAAGGTGAAACAAACTATTGCTCCTCTAGATAAACTTCTTAGTGAAATTACAGAGGATGGTAAGCTGAAGAACATAAACAAAATATACAATACACTATCAGCTGACAATAAGGAAAGCATAGAGAATAGTGTAGTTCTACACTTAGATAAAAACAAGAAATTTTTGATGCAAATTGTTGATGAAATTCCAAATGACCTGTATAGGAGATTAGAAGCTAGAAGATTAGCCATTGTTGAACTGGATAGAAAGATTAAGATTGAAATTTTTTTGGTAGTGCATCTAGTTAACTCACCTGATGAAATAGACAATTAATCAGTGAGGCTAACCAGACAGTATTTTCTACTGCTCACCAACATGTAGCACTAATGGCTAACAGAGTAACTGAAGTATCTAAGGAAACAACAGATGGATGGGATATATTCTTTGTGGAAAAAGAAAAAGATAGAGATAAGGGGAAAGGTAAGGTAGGTGGACCACCAAGCTTGAAAATAACTGACAATGTGCTCCCACCTCTTTCAGATACTCCACTGGTAGACACTACTGATAGACAACTGACCACAGAGAGTATGGAGACTTCGGTAGAAGAGACAAACCCTGAATCAGAAATTTTGTATACAGTAAATGTAGACACTCAGGAAGTTAACGTTGTGGTTGACAGAGAAACCATTGAGGATAAGGAGAAAATTGTGACTATTGAGTCATCGGCTGCAGAGGTTGAGATGAACACAGAAAAACCAGCACTGGCAGAGAAACCGACAGAGGATACCACTGAAAAACTGGTAGATACAACAGATAAACCATCTGAAGAACCGGCTAAGGAAAGTTCAGAGGTACAAATTGAGACTACATCTGAGAAACTAACAGTTAAAAGCTCAGAGAAACCCTCTGAGACATAGATAGAGAAACCAAAATAGGTACAGGTTGAAGCATAGGTTTAGACAGACATAGTGCCACCAGATCAAATTGAAAAGCAAAAACCTTTGTTTGCGGAAATGCAAACACAGAATGACCTACCAAAGATCAAATCAAGTAAAGTAATTACCACAACCGGTAGCATGTCTATTGTAAAAACTATTGGACAAACATTTGGCACAACTATGGCAGAATTCAAACCTACTAATGTAACAGAGGTCCTGTTAGATTCAATAAAGAAGATCACGGAATGCAATGCACAACCTATAAGGCTATTGATGATACAATACCAATTCTTAAATTGATTGCACCAAAGTGCACAATTGATAATAAAGATTCTTTAGAACAACTAGACACATTGTCTAAATTCATCACCGGTAACTTACTGACTATTGATCAAATAAATGAGGATACATTTAAGGAAAGGATGATAAACAAAAAAGAGAAATTCTTTGAGGATACTGTAAATAAAAATAAGGAGAAAATGGATACTCTTTTACCAGAACTTGGAGAAACAATTCTTGACTCCAAGAAACTGTACAGGGACACCTGTAAAACAAATATTTTGACAGAGGATCTTGACAAGGAGATCAGCAAAGCACAAGATAAGATAAAAAATATTGCTGACAACCTAATAGGTGCATCAAATTCATTTTTGGAGTTAGAGAAGAAGATTGCAAAACAGGAAGAGAAAATCAAGAAACTAGAAAATGACAAACAGGGAATAAAGGATAAGGCAAAGGACTTGAAATGCAGACTTAATCCAAGACTAGAGTATCTTATTTATTTGAGAAAAGAAATATCTGAGGCTCTGGTTCCTGGACTGAAGACACCAGAAGAGAAAATGCACATGCTCACCGATACTATGCAGAGAACTCAAGAGGCAATAAATGACAGCAAAACATTCAGTAATGGTATAAATTTGATCTTGATAGATATATTTTAGATTGTAACCCACCTGTTACAAGAAGCCTGACAGGACTCCATTGACACCGAATAACAACCTTTGTCATTGATGTCAAAGGGGGAGTAGTTGTTGGCAATATAGCATTATAACAGACAATGAAATATTGTTGACATTTTAATAAGGATATTGAAAAGGTTGTTGATGATTATGGATATAACTGATTAAGGATGTTTACTATCTTGATATTATTATTTTGTCATTGATGTCAAGAAATTGATTTTCTAATTCAGTATGATGTTGCCATATCTTGAGAAGTATGATTTGAAGAATATAAAGATGTCGGTAAAAGGCACAGGAAAGATTATGATGAATAAAGGGATGAATAAGGTATTCAATGGGCAACTATTACGGAGTCAAATAATGATGAGATCATGATGTTTAGATTGTTTTAACATCATACATATGTTGTAAATTGTAAAGGTTAATACTATACTATGTTATTAAGCAAATAATCTAGTCGGTAAACCCTAAGGAATCTAGTCGGTAAACCCTAAGGTTATCGCTATCGGTTAATGAAGGCAGAATGTCTACCGAGTGAAGTTTAGTATTTACCGAGTTGTAACCGAGCTGTAACAGAATGCATTAAATGTTTACATGCGTTATTTAATGAAGGAAGCTGATGAGCTGGAATTGATTAAATGGTTGGTATGCCGTAAATATAGTTTGTTAATGAATCTATGGCAAAGGAAAGTTGGCTTGAAGATCTACAATGCAGATTGAACCGCAATACCCTGACACAAGTTCCAAGAAATATATGCAAGTTCCTAGGCAGGGTAAAATGTTTTCAGATTGAAAGATGCATTGAACTTGGACAAGATTGAAGATCTGATGGCTATGATTGATCATGGGAAATGTGATCAAGGAGATTAAGCGGTTAGCTAATTGTTTATAAATAGGAAACTGTTGATAAACAATGTATGCGGGCAAGTGTATGCACATGGATGCTACATAGTGATTACTGAGCACAAAAGCTTGAAGACTTGTTTGAATAACAGAGTATAGAAGCCCAACAGATGGACAAGATTAGTTCTATGTCTAGATTGTATTGAACAAATAAGAATCTGCTTTAGCATTTTAGATGTGAAGTTGCAGATAGATTTTTATTACTATTATTTTGTGAAAGTGACAAAAAATCTCTCAACCGAGTGGACTTAACAGTCTTATTTGTAAAACCCTCTAGCAAGGTGACTGAGTGTTTGAAATCCTTTAACAAGGTCACTTCTAACAAGGTCTGAGGGAAATCCCTTAACCGGGTCACATCTAGCAATGTGTTTGTAATCTTTAACAAGATTTGCTTTTAACCGAGCATACTCTAGAAGAGTATATTTCTTAGTGGGTCTGAAATCCCATAGTGGTTTTTCCCTATTTGGGTTTCCACGTTAAATCTGGTGTTATGAGGTTTATGATGTTTATATGCTTTTGAGTTTGCATGTTTAACAGTTTTGGGTTATATTACCAAAGTATGTTATTGAGGTTGAATCTGATGTTTTTATGGAAGATTAAGTTTGTATGATTCACCCCCCCCTCTCATCTTGTTGGCTATTGGATCTATACTTACATTTAGTATCAGAACTATCAATTGGTATCAGAGCCTTGGACTCTAGAAGAAAAGTTTAAAGGCACTTGAGTTAAAGATCCAAAGATGTATAAGAGGGATGCACCGAAGTTGAACAAGTCAAGTTTCTCTACATGGCGGAAAAGGATGAAGCTGCATCTATCAGGAGTTGGAGAATATGTTGTATACTATCTAGAGAATGATTTTGTTACATCGAGCACCTATCCATTGACTATGGAAGAGATAAAGGCAAAGTAAGAACATATTCAAGCAATGATTGAAATAACATCTGCATTGACCAATTCAGAGTTTAATGATCAAGAAGGCTGCAATGATGCAAAGGCAATGTGGGACAATCTCATATCTGTGTATGGAGGAGATAAACATGTTCAAAGAGAAAAAGTAGATAGTCTAAGAGGAAAACTTGAATCTATAAAGATGAATGAAGGTGAGAACATAACTCAGTACAATACAAGACTAAAGGAGATTGTCAATCAAATCAAAGGAGCAGGTGGAACTATTGAAGAAAAGGATATAACAAGTAAGTTGTGAAGAACCCTTCTACCAGCTTATGCAATCTGAGTCTCTGCAATCAATGAATTGAGGTCTATACCTAATATGCCAGTTTCTTTAGATGCTACTATTGGTAAGCTACATGCATTTGAATTAAGTAACTTTGATAACAGTGGATCTTTGGTAAATAAAGTTGAATCTGCATTTAGTTCTTTTCATCTTGATGAATCTAATGATTTCAATGAAATAAAGTATAATTACTCTAAAGGAGATCACAGTGGAGCAAGTGAAAGATTTCGTAAGAACATGGAAGAAGTACACAAATTGTATGAGGAAATCAGAAAGCAAGAAGAGTTTGAAGCACTATTAGCCAAAAGGTTACCGAGAGGCAAAGGTAAGTACAAAGGAAAACTACCTTTGAAATGTTTCAATTGTGATAAGATAGGACATATGGCTTCTAACTGTCCTAACAAAGATTCTACTGAAAAGAGAGATTACCGAGATGACAGAGGACACCGAGATAGAAAGACATGCTTAATAGCCGATGAGGAATCTAGCGATGATAAATCTGATGAAACTGATATAGAGGAAGTAGTTTATGTGGCTATCAAAGATGGATCAGATGAAAAAAGCTATGAAGAAAAATCCCTAATATCTCACATAAACATTAATGATTCTTGGATCATAGATAGTGGATGCTCACATCATATGACAGGAGATAAACACAAGTTTGTTATATTAGAAGATTATGATGGAGGCTATGTTAGATTTGGTAATGATGCACCATGTACGGTGAAAGGTAAAGGATGTATAACACTTCTTGAAAATGCTAGATGCAATGATGTTTATTGGGTTGAAGGTTTGAAATACAATTTGTTGAGTGTAGCACAGCTAAACAACACAGGTTACCGAATAGAATTTCATAAAGGAATTGTCAAAGTTCATGACAAGAATGGAAATTTAGCTACTACCAGGACACAAACAAAAGGTAACACATTTCACCTTGACTCAACTCATAACAAGTGTTTGTATGCAAAGATAGATGATACCTGGTTATTGCATAAAAGGTTTTGTCATGTAAATTTTGATAATCTGATCAAAATAAGTAAGAAGCACCGAGTAAGAGGTCTACTGAGTCTTGAAAAACGTGAGAATGCTATGTGTCGAGGATGCCAGATGGGTAAGATGACAAGATCAAGCTTTACAAGTAAGTCTTACACTTCTAAGGGAATTTTAGATCTTGTGCACACTGATCTTTGTGGTCCTATGAAAGTTTAAATTTATTATGGTGATAAATATTTCATATTATTTGTGCATGACTATTCAAGGATGATGTCAGTAATGTTTTTAAAAGAAAAATCAGAAGCTTTTCAAATGTTTAAATGGTACAAGGCAAGAGTTGAAAATGAAATAGGAAGATAACTGAAATGTCTTAGATCAGATAGAGGAGGAGAGTTCACATATGATGAATTCAACTTATTCTGCAATGATCATGGTATTAAAAGACAAGTCTCTGCACCAAGAACTCCATAGCAGAATGGAATAGCTGAGAGAAGAAACAAATCTATTGTGGATTGTGCTAGAACACTGATGATTAAAAAGAAGGTGCCACAAACATTTTGGAGAGAAGCAATAAGCACAGTAGTTTACACCCTGAACTGAGTACAATTGAAGAAAGGTACTTTGAAGACACCATATGAAATCTGGTATGATAAGAAACCTAATGTAAGTTATTTTAAAATCTTTAGAAGTAGATGCTATGTTCACAAAGATGATAGAAATGGCAAGTTTGATCAGAAGAGTGAAGAAGGAACATTTCTAGGTTATTCTTCTAGAAGCAAAGCATTTAAATGTCTGATCAAATCATCTAACAAAATAGTAGAAAGTGTAAATGTGAAAATTGATGAATTTGGAGAAAGAAATGATGAAGGAAATTCCAAGGAACCAGAAGACTATGATGAATTTGTCTATGTTCAACCGAGAAGTTTGACCAAGAAGACTATTGAAGAAAATGAAGAGAATATCTAGTTACTGAGTGATGAAGAAGACCATATAGAGCCTACCAAGCCTGTATTAGCCAAGTATGTCAGAAGACATCATGCACCAAGTCAGATTATAGGAGATAAGGATGATCTAGTGATGACAAGGAACAAACTGAGACAGAACACATGTTTGATATCTGAATTTGAACCAAGAATAGTGAAAGAGGCATTTAACAGTGAAGATTGGATAAATGCTATGATAGAAGAGACTGATCAAATCAAGAAGAATGACACATGGACACTAATCCCAAGATCGAAGGACAAAAATGTAATCGGTACAAACTGGATTTTTATAAACAAGCTAAATGAAAAAGGAGAGGTCATTCGAAACAAAGCAAGACTAGTTTGCAAAGGTTATGCTCAAGAAGAAGGAATTGATTATGGTGAAACTTTTGCACCTATTGCTAGACTTGAAGGAGTAAGAACATTGTTGGCATATGCTGCTTTCAAAAATTTCAAGGTATATCAAATGGATGTCAAATCTGCATTTCTGAATGGAATATTAGAAGAAGAAGCTTTTATTGAACAACCTAAAGGATTTGTTGAAGACAAGATTAAAGATCAGGTATGTAAATTGAATAAAGCTTTATATGGTTTGAAACAAGCACCTAGAGCATGGTATGAAAGATTGCACTCTTATTTGATTAAGATTGGTTTTATAAGGACAAGTGAGAACAACAATATTTACATGAAGAATGATGAAAATGGAATACTGATCTCAGCCATATTTGTTGATGATATTATATTTTATGGAAATGACTCTTTATGCAAGAACTTTGGAAATGAAATGAGCAAAGAATTTGAGATGTCATTAATTGGTGAGATAAAGTATTTTATAGGTTTATAGATACTGCAAATAAAAAATGAGATTTTCATTACTCAATCCAAGTACATAAAGGCAATTTTGAAGAAATTTGGAATGGAGGATTCAAAATCAGTAAGTACTCCTATGACTACCAACTGGTAAATTATCAAAGAATGATGAATCTGCATCTGTTGATGAGACACTTTACCGATCCATGATTAGAAAGCTATAATATGTTGTTCACAGCAGACTAGACATAGCACATGCAGTAGGTATAGTTGCAAGATTCTCTGCAGATCCTAAGGAAACACACATACAACAATCAAAAGAATCTTTAGATACTTGAAAGGCACTGAGGATTATGGCTTAGTATATCAGAAAGGAAATGATTTGATTTAAAAGTTTATATTGATGTTGATTGGGCAGGCAACATTGATGACAGAAAAAGCACAAGTGGAGGAGCTTTCTTTTTAGGAGAAAGACTAGTGAGTTGGCTTAGCAAGAAACAAGGATGTGTTTCACAGTCAACAGCAGAAGCTAAATATGTTTCTGTAGCATTGAATTGTACCAACATTGCATGGATCAAACAACTATTGGAAGGTATAAATGAGAAGGTTATTGAGCCAGTAACTATATTCTATGACATTACTAGTGCCATTAATATTTCAAAGAATCCTGTTATGCACTCTAAGACAAAGTACATCTCTATCAAATATCATTATCTTAGAGAAGAAGCTCAAGAGAAGAAAGTGGTGTTGGAGTATGTTAGCACAAAGGAACAAATAGCAGATATCTTCACCAAGCCACTACCAAGGGACACTTTTGAATATCTCAGAAGTAAATTAGGGGTCCTACCCCTATCTTCTACTCACTGACTGAGTTCGGTGAAAGCATCAATCCGATGACTCTATCAAATATCTTTTAGGAGTTGATGCTGATTTACACACTTTAGGATGTTTTCTAAAGGTGTACAACAAATATTACAAGAAACAATATAGGGAACAAGAATTGAAGACAAAATGCTATGACCGAGATTGAATTGACACATTACAGTAGGAAATCACTTCATACAGGTAGAAATTATGTTTTAGTTCTTTACTTTTTGGCATTGTTGTCAAAGGGGGAGAAGACTAATAAAAAAGGGGGAGAAGACTGAAGTTTGGGAAGAAGACTGAGAAAAGATGAGAAGTCTAATGTATGGGGGAGAGCATTTTAGCATTTTAGAATCACAGCAATCCAAATCTTTTAAGGTCAAATCAATTGGTTTTGCCATCAATGCCAAAGGGGGAGATTGTTGGCAATATAGCATTATAACAGACAATGAAAGATTGTTGACATTTTAATAAGGATATTGAAAAGGTTGTTGATGATTATGGATATAACTGATTAAGGATGTTTACTGTCTTGATATTATTATTTTGTCATTGATGTCAATAAATTGATTTTCTAATTCAGTATGATGTTGCCATATCTTGAGAAATATGATTTGAAAAATATAAAGATGTCGGTAAAAGGCACAGGAAAGATTATGATGAATAAGGGGATGAATAAGGTATTCAATGGGCAACTATTACCGAGTCAAACAATGATGAGATCATGATGTTTAGATTGTTTTAACATCATACATATGTTGTAAATTGTAAAGGTTAATACTGTCATCCCAAAATTTAGGGCAAGAACGGGATAATTTTTTTTTAAAAAAAACATAACTTTTAAAAGCATTAATTCGACAAATATAAAATGCTACAACATGTTTTGTCTTAACTATGTTTAGATTAACTTTATCTACAAGCTCAAATGTTCGAAATTAAATAAAATTGAATGTGGAATTCTAAGTGAATGGTTTTATTGTCTACTCGAATTTAATAAGTCAACTAATTCGGATAATTAATTGGCGCAGACAAAATTAATCTCGGATAGCCATTAATTGATTTTAGGAAGCTAAATTAAAATTATTCTCCTAGCATCCATTTTAATCCATAATTGAAATGTGCTTAAATTAAATTAATTAAGATACAATTAAGCCCTTGACAAAAAAAATGTCCTATAAGATTTAATTCCAAAAATACTATATCTAAGAATGTTAATTAAATCTCAACCCCTTTTTTTTTCAAAATGAAATACCCCTAGGTTGATTAAAAAAAATAATGTTTACCCACTTGATTTTATATACTCTTAAAATCTACAACACTAAATAAATATTAAAATCTAAAGTTATACTTTATTCTTTAATTTCTACAACTATCTATTTTTATTCTCATACATGTGTAACTAAATATTTATATTTATATGCAAATACATATATAAATATATAAATTTAATTAAAATTTTTCCAAACTTTATGGAAACAAAGCCATGCAACCCTAGTTAGAGATTTGCATTTATAAAATGCCCCTAATCTAAATAAGTTACCATTTTTATTTATTTATTTATTACCCTAGCCCTACCCGGGCTAGGGTTTAATATATTTTTCTTGCTTAAAATTTTTGGTGCAGGGCCGAATTGGGGAGATTTGGCGGCGGCAATGGCAGATGGTGGCATTTGTTGGGGATGTCGGCACAGTGGTGCACAAAGCTCCACCAGTGGGCCGCCCACTATGGGGGTCGCGGCCCACACAGTGGCCTTGGCCATTGTGTGAGTCGTGGCCCGCACAGTGGCGCGACCCACTGCGCAGAGCACGGCCCACACAAGGAGTTGCGGCCTCCTGTGAGGGTCGCGGCCCGCACAGAGGCTGCGACCTCTATGAGAGTCACAGCCCGCACAGGGGCAGCGCCCCTGCGCGGTTGAGGCCCCGCGGGGTTTCTAAACCCGCCGCTATGCAAAACCTTTTTTTTGTTTAAATTTAAAAAAAAAAAAAAAAATTAATTATATATATATATTTATATGTATATATATATATGTTGTTGGCATTTTTGATGTTGATGTTGTGATTGTCATTGATGGACACACACTTGTACTAAGAACCCCTTCATATGTATGGGCTAGAGCTCAACCGGTATTTGTTCCAACCGGTATGTTGTATTCTAGTCTTTAGACTAATGATTTTGCAGAATTGTTTCCCAATCTGAATCGACATGACGACCCCAAGCGGTTCGTACATCTCAGCTGGTACAAGGGAGCAAAGTGGCACAACACATTCTTACCAGTCTTCATTTTTTTCAAACTGGCAACCGGTATTTTGTATGAACCGGTAATACTCTGTGATGAGTTACCAACCCACTGATTGATTGACGGTGCCGACACACTGACGGTGCTTTTTGTGTCGTGTTACTGAGTATGTCTAGATTCATTGAACCTAGGAAATTGTAATGTAATCCTATTGGACCGACATGAAATCAGATTCCTTTAAAAGGACATCATGTCTAGGGTTTTGAGTTATTAAAACTATTGCTGAAAGGGTTTATGTTGTGGCTAGGGTTTAAGGTGATTGTTGAGTTGTTGTAAGAGCGATCTTATCTGAGAAGATCGAGTTGTAAACAGAAAGAGATAGAGAAGAATGATGTAATGTTGGAGTGCATTAGCAGTGAACTATACTAGATCTAATCAAGCAGTCTGTGCTATAAGATAGATCAAACACTTGTTGATTACTCACATCTTTGACAAGTTTGTAGCCCTTAACCGAGTAGGCCTCAAAGCCTTTGTAAAATCCTCTAACAAGGTGGTTCACTTTTGTGAATCTGAAATCCTCTAACAAGGTAGTCTTTAATTGGACTTATCTCCTAACAGAGATTGAGATTCCTAATAGGATCTGTTCTGGTGAAGAACATTGTAAGACCTTAACCGGTCTGGTTTCTATTCTGCAGATAGTGACTTGTGAGTTCCATCTCATCGTGGTTTTTCCCAGTTGGGTTTCCACGTTAAATGTATTGTGTTATGGTTGTATTGCTTTTGTGGGTGAATGCTTTATTCGCATTTTGGTTTGCATGTGTGATAACTAGTCTGTCTGTTAGACTATTTTACCGGTTTATCTTCAGACTGTGTAAGTGTTTAAGTACAAAGATTTTTGGCATACTAATTCACCCGCCCTCTTAGTATTCATCAATTGGTATCAGAGCCTACCTTTCTACAAGTTTAACCACTTGGAAAGAGATATGGGGGAATACACTTTGAGGGAACTTACTCAACGGCTCACTAAGTCTGAGAAAGCCTATGATGATCTTATGGTCAAATACAAGGCATCTCAAGCAAAAAGGAGAGAACATGCAGAAAAGATGATGGAGCTATCTGAAAGTAGTTTTGAAGATGAAGCTAATATGGAAGCCATGATTGCAGAAGTGAATAAGCTGAGTGATTCAAACTCCAATCTAAGAAAGGAGTTGGAAGGACTGACTATCCAGTTTAGTCAAGAGCTTGAAAACTGTAGGAAAGCTGAAGATCGAGTAAAGGACAGAGATCATGAGATCTCCAAGTTGAAACAAGAGATTAGTGCACTGACTGCTTGCCTTCATGAGAAAAGGAAGACACGCAAGGTGAACTGAACATAGCTATCTCTGAAAATGCAAGTCTAATGGAGACAAATACTGCTATTTCCAAAGAACTCTCTGAGTCAAAGGAAATACTTGCTAAGTTTGGCAAAAGTACTGTCAAGCTAGAGCAAAAGCTTGAGTCATCTAGACCGGCAAAGAATACCAATGGTCTTGGTTTCTCTGGACATGAGGAAGGAGAATCCTCAGGAACAAATGCTAAAGCATCAAAGAAGCAACTGACACTCAAAGGAAAAGGTAAGCAAAAATTCAAACCTGTTTTCTTTAACTGTCTTAAAGAAGGACACACTGCCAATGTATGTAGGAGCAAAGTCTACAATAATTTTCCATATTTTATCAACAATGTACCTAGATCCAATAAGTTCAATGGTCATTGTTATGCATGCAACAAGTTTGGGCATAGAGCATCTGAATGTAGGTCTGTCATAAACAATATCGGAAGATTTCCTCAGAGGACCCAAGGAGCTGGTCCGGAATCTTTTGTAAACCAGAACCCTAACCGGTTCAATGCCTACAATTATCAGTCAAGCAACAATGGTTATCAACCGACAACCGGGTGGAGAGCAAATTGTTGGATTTGTCATGGACATGGACACACTGTGGCTACATGCAGAAGGAAGAATGGAAATATGAACAATGGACCTTGGAGAGCACCTGGATTGGTTTGCTATCACTGCAACAAACCGGGTCACATTGCAAGATTCTGTAGAAGCAGAAAGAGTATTTTTGATGATATACTGGTCACTCAGAAAGGAGAAGTTGATGTTGAAAAAGTTCAAGCGGATATGAACAAAACCTGGAGGAAGAAACCAACAATGTTGGAAGAGGAACCGGTTTCTGCACCTAGTGTAGAAATATCAGAATTGGTAAACTAAGCTCCAAAGAGGCTTAGGGGGAGCAAACGGCGAAATGATTGTGAACCCCTAGTTACACCGGTAAAAGACCTTAACTGGTACATGATACCTGTCACTTGCTAGAAGACCGAAAATGGTAAAGGAGGCAAATTAGGGTTTTTGCCCTAATAAAGGAGCATTAATGGCGGTAGGTGAGAGACATGTATAAAAGCATATTTCAAATCATTTCTCACTATCTATTTTCAAGCGAAGAAAAGTTTTCAAGTGTAGAGTGAAGAAAAGGCGATTTGAGCTAAGATTTTAAGAAATTGATAAATCTTGAAGGAGATTCAAATCCAGTTTGCAAGTGGTCATGGAGAACACAAAGCGGTGATTCGGCAACCAACGAAGAGTGGAGTGAAGCAGAATCAGGAAGCCCTAAATTCACATTGTAAAGGTATTTTTTGTGTTCTTGAAAATACTCAACAATGGCTTCCGCATCTCATACTAGTTCTAGTACATCCATTGAGTCAGAAAGTTTTATTCAGAGGAAGTCCAAATATAATACCTTATCACAAGTTCTGGCTGGAGTCATAGTTGAAGAAGGAATTTCTGATTATATTGATTGCAAAATAGAAGACCTAGGGTCTTTAGCTATACACACCCAGTTAGGTTTATTTTGTGGCAAGGACAAAAGGATCAAACTGGAGTTTAGTATCCTAGAGAAGAAGAAACTCCATAATGCAGTATACTCTCTAGAAGATTTTATGGAGGATCACATTAGGATCATTTTGAGTAGAGTCCACGGTGACACGATGTACCTAGAGAGGACGCATGATATCACACCGCAGTCACTAGTTTTTGCAACATAGGGGAAGTGCCAGCCCTAAGAATGGTAAGCAAAACCAAAATGGCCAAGCTCACTGGTTCATCAAGTGACTCACGGGGTATGATAGTTAATCCTATCAAGGATGATCTGGTGAAATACGCCTACATGGTGATAGGCTATAGAACATTTTCAGCCAGTAGGATTAATTCTATATCTACTGCAGCAGTAATTGCCGCTTACTGGATGATTAAAGAGGATGCATCTTTTGATGCACCCATATGCAGAGGCAACTCCTGTTGAATCTAAAGGCAATCAAACAGGACAATGCACTGAGGTTTAAGTTTGGACAACTATTGATAGGTTTGTTCTTCTATTTCCAAGGCTACTTTCCTGGAGTAGGAGATGTCCAGTGGTCTCCTGACCAATCGGTAACCAAGCAGATCAAGGAAAGAATACAAGCCATTGGAATTGGTTACCCTGAAGTACTGAACAAATATTTTGATGAGTTCAGAAGAAAGAAGAGTCAAAGGGTAAGGATACCAGGTGATATAGTTAAGAAATATGAAGATGACATCTGTTTCACCATTTAGGTAGACAAATGCTTAATGGAGGCTGTTGAGCCTAGAATGGAGGAAGTGGAGTCAATGGGCTATGAAGTTATGTATGATATGCTGGAAGGGTATGCCTCAACCTTTATTGCCTCGCCTCTTGATCCAAAGGCTAAAAGGATCGTAACCTACTTGGAGAGGATTGCACCGGCTGAAGAACCATCGGTTAAGAAAGGTAAAGAACCGACAACGAAGAAAGCCAAAGCAGTGCCTGCAGCATTGGCACCGGCTACCACTACAACTCCAAGAGTGACCAAGCGGTCACCTGCAAAGAAGCAACCAGAGGTAACACCGGCAAAAGTATTTGAAAGAAAAAGGAAGACGAAGACAAATGAACCGGACTCTGAAGAAACCGAGTCTGATGAAAAGCCAAAGAAGGCCAGATAGACAAAGAAAATGAAGAAGAATGAACTGGCAGCATCTACACTGGTAAATATTGACATCTCCTCATACAAACCTTTGACACATTTTCAAAGGATAGTTAAGAATATTAGGAGAAAATTGCTTCATGATTTAGTAGAATTATTATGATGATTTTAGTGATGAGGAAAACGAAGAAGTATTACAGGAAATCATCATTTATTTGTGTAAAAATGACCGGTCGCCATCAGAGATTAAATCTCAGACACCAGATTCTTTATTTAAAGCATTAGATCATAAATGGCACATTGCCATTGAAAAGGAACAGGAGATTAGGGAGAAAGTCTTTGCACAGTACTTTCCCGACCTCTCAAATTCAGAATTGTTTGATGTGTTGGACCAAAATAAAGGTCTCTTCTTCACAAGGAGAAGAAGACTCTGGTTGTTGGAGGGGAGAATTGATGATGTTAAAAAAGATACTCATCAGCATATGGATTATGCTATCAACTCTCACAAAGCAAAAATGGCCAACCTCCAAGCGGAAAAAGAACCGGCTATTTCCAAACCGGATGAAGTCTTTGATGAGGAAGGAAACTTGGTTGAAGAACCAATCGACACTATTGATGTCGATGCCCTGGATGTAGATGTTACTCAGGACATACCTTCTAAGGGAACAGAATAGGGGCAACAAGCTGAACAGGGTGGTGAGAAAGCTAAGGACAAACAGGAAGCAACTCAAGAACAGGAAGAGAAGAAGAAGAGGGATGAAGATGAGAAAAAGAGAAAAGAGGAAGAGAAGAGAAAAGAGGAAGAGGAGAAACGAAAAGATGAAGAAGAGAAGAAGCAAGAAGAGGAAAGGAAGAAGAAAGAAGAAGAGGATAAGAAAGAGAAGAGGAAGAAAGAAGAGGAAGAAAAGAAGAAGAAGGAAGAGGAAGAAAAGAAGAAGGAAGAGGAAGAGAAGAAGGAAGAGGAAGAAAAGAAGAAGAAGGAAGAGGAAGAGAAGAAAAAGATGGAAGAAGAAGAAAAGAAGAAGAAGGAAGAAAAAGAGAAAGAAGAGGAAAAGAGGAAAGAAGAAGATAGGAAAAAGAAAGAAGCAAAGAAAAGGAAGAAGGCAGAAGAAGACAAGGAAACAAAAGCAATGGAGAGCACTCAGATGGAGACTCCAAAGGCAACCGGGAGTCAAGCCAAACTGGCTGATATCTCCACTCCTATCGATCTCCAATCTACAAGTGAGTCAGAGCTTATGCAAAGCATCAAGGTTGCTCAAGAGCACCTTGAGATCATTCACAGGAAAAAGGAACAGGACATAATTCAGGTGGCTGTAGACACCCTTACCGGTTTAATCCCTGGTACCAATCTTCTTGACACTGAATCATCACTTGCATAGCTCAAACTACTATGTACTGTAGTGGATGATCAGGTGCAGAGCCTGGAAGAAGCAGCTGAGGCAAATGTCAAGAAAGAGCATCAAAAGGCTCTTAACATTGCTCTGGTGAAAAAGATGAATGAGCTTAGGACTGAACTGTTGAAAGACCAAAAGGACATAAGGAATGCCTTAGATGAGGGAAACTTGCTACTAAGCAAAATCTGTCAACCTCATCTATTCTGCGATGATGTGCTAGCTAAGAAGCAACAGCTTCAAATGGACTTATAGTCCTACTTGGGCACATTTAAGACACCTTATGATTCCTTTGCAACATATGGGCAAACCATTCACCAGTTCTAGATCCAGTCAGCCAAAATAGAGCAAGAGATCAGTACATGATCTAAAGATTTGCAAGAGCTACAACTGGTTTTACTTCCACGTCTGCAAATTCTTCAGAAGTGCTATCTAAACCTGGATGCCTTGACAGTCACGCAGGAGCTGAGCATAATTGATGCCATGGAGGAACAGGTATACCAAATGCAAACAGAAAAAGAAGTGGCGACCTCTTTACTTGAGTCCTAGTCTCTATCCATGAAACAATTTTTGCAGAACTATAAATCGGTTTTTGACAAATATTATTCGTTGTTGTCATAAACTTTTTATTTATATCAAATGGAAACAGGGTTGTTCAGCGGTACTTTGTCATTGTTGGCAAAGGGGGAGAAGTATCTGTTTTTGGTTTTAAAATTTTGATCTTCTGATACAGGGGGAGAAGTACTCTATCTATTTTGAAGACAAATAGGGAGAAGCATCTATTTTCAAAATTTTGATATATGTTTTGATATATGCTATATGCTTTGATGTCTCAATGATTATGCTCTGTATGCAAAATTTCTATACATCGTGTTGATTAAGGGATAGTGTATATGCTTAGGGGGAGAAATTTTGTTAATGGCAAGTTTTTATTATAAAACACTTAGATATCAAAATTTTATTTTCCTAAGTGTTGCCATCAATGCCAAAGGGGGAGATTGTTGGCATTTTTGATGTTTATGTTGTGATTGTCATTGATGGACACACACTTGTACTAAGAACCCCTTCATATGTATGAGCTAGAGCTCAACCGGTATTTGTTCCAATCGGTATGTTGTATTCTAGTCTTTAGACTAATGATTTTGCAGAATGTGTTTCCCGGTTTGAAGCGGCATGACGACCCCAAGTGGTTCGTACATCTCAACCAGTACAAGGGAGCAAAGCAGCACAACACATTCTTACCAGTCTTCATTTTTGTCAAACCGACAATTGATATTTTGTATGAACCAGTAATACTCTGTGATGAGTTACCAACCCACTGATTGATTGACGGTGCTGACACACCGATGGTGCTTTTTGTGTCCTGTTACTGAGTATGTCTAGATTCATTGAACGTAGGAAATTGTAATGTAATCCTATTGGATCGACATGAAATCGGATTCCTTTAAAAGGACATCATGTCTAGGGTTTTGACTTGTTGAAACTATTGCTGAAAGGGTTTATGTTGTGGCTAGGGTTTAAGGTGATTGTTGAGTTGTTGTAAGAGTGATCTTATCTGAGAAGATCAAGTTGTAAACAGAAAGAGCTAGAGAAGATTGAAGTAATGCTGGAGTGCATTAGCAGTGAACTATACTGGATCTAATCAAGCAGTCTGTGCTATAAGATAGATCAAACACTTGTTGATTACTCACATCTTTGACAAGTGTGTAGCCCTTAACTAGGTAGGCCTCAAAGCCTTTGTAAAATCCTCTAACAAGGTGGTTCACTTTTGTGAATCTGAAATCCTCTAACAAGGTAGTCTTTAATTAGACTTATCTCTTGACAGAGATTGAGATTCCTAACAGGATCTGTTCTCATGAAGAACATTGTAAGACCTTAACCGGTCTGGTTTCTATTCTGTAGATAGTGACTTCTGAGTTCCATCTCACTGTGGTTTTTCCCAGTTGGGTTTCCATGTCAAATATCTTGTGTTATGGTTGTATTGCATTTGTGGGTGAATCCTTTATACGCATTTTGGTTTGCATGTGTGATAACTGGTCTGTCTGTTAGACTGTTTTACCGGTTTATCTTCAGACTGTGTAAATATTTAAGTACAGAGGTTTTTGGCATACTAACTCACCCCCCCTTCTTAGTATTCATCATATATATATATATATATATATATATATATATATATATATATATATATATATATATATATATATATATATATATATATATATATATATATACATGCATTTTTTTATATGTATATAGGTACATATACATTTGCTTTCGTAAGTATTTTTATAAATTTATTTGATATATATATATATATATAAGTATATACATGAAATTGCATGTATATAATTATATATTTATATATAAATATATTTTATACAACAAAGATTATATAATGAATAGGCCATAGTATTTTGATTTCAGGTATATCTAAGAACAGGATACTGAGATATTATTTTGTTTTTAATTGATTTATTGCCTCTCATAAATATCTTAGGTGTAAAGATAAAATAGATTGATTAATAAATCTCTGATTCACATACAACAGAAGTATAGTAATTTTATTATTCCATTTAAACTACTACTGTAGGTGTTATTTTCTGCATATAAATAATGCCAGTATTTAATAAATTTCAACTTCAACTATATAATAGATTAGATTTAATAATTTTAGCAGCAACTCAATAAATCTAGCTTTTATTTAAATAAATCTATACAAGATTATGATTTTTTTTTTCTGCAATAAATAAATTGACAGACTTGGATAAACCTACAACAACTATTTAAATGACAAATATTAACAGCAACTAAATATAACTACTTATTTTATAAATCTGGGAACCTTAGAGATGGCTATAAAATCTTTGTTCTAATTTCTGCCAAATAAAAAAAATACAATCACAGATAAAATAAAATTCATAGAATCAAATAAAATGACTTTTACATTTTTCCTGTATTGATCTAAAAGCTTTTATTTTCAGCCTTCTACATGCATGCAAATCAAATTTCATTTCTTTCCTAATATTGGAGTATAAATACATAAAAGGAATAAATAAATCTTTTTCTTATCAAAATATCCTAAAACACAACATTGTAAATTTCCAGAAATGTAGAAAACTAAACCAAAGATACTTCTTTCTTTTCTGCACTAATTCATGAATAATTATTACAAAACTTTAAACTTAGTCATAAGACTTTATAGTTACTTTACAAATAGGTATCTCCTTTCAATCAAGTGAGGACTTTCAAAGAACATAAATTACATTTACATCATTTTTTTGCAACAACTAAATCTAGCCACATGTACTTGCCCTACTATTTTCTTCTAACAACCTGCAATTAAATCAAAAGCTGTGACCATGGAGAGCTCACCTCCCAGCCTAGGCTAATTGGTAGCCACCCCCGAGCTTGGAGAACCATGCCCTAGATAGGTAACACACATGCAAACACAAAAGACAGAAAACACACAAACTCAAACACAATCCCAACCCAGGCTACACTACACCACTCATTGTGATGTCCTTTCAAGGGTGGTAGTGGACCAAGTACCCTGAGGAGACTCCAAGTATGGAAAAACATATAGCCACCTCATGGAAAATCAAATATACCAAGTATAACAACCCCATATTCCTTATGGCCCCCAAGGCATTCATGCCTTGTTTCCCTCCTGATGACCCCCAATGCATAAACAAGCCATGCAGCAAGGGTCACATAAAATCCCTTGTGATCACTCTCATAACGAGAGCCTCTCACTCGAGGGCTGTCACTTCTACCACCCACAAGATCCTCCTCTCTCCCAAGAGTAGGAGGTCTTGATTACTCCCAAAACACATACATTGCAATACACAAAACACCAAATAAATTTCCAAGAAATACATGCACGAAAACTAGTCTTTTACACAAACATTTCTTTCAAAACACATGCAATAAGAAATCATTATAAGAAAAATAAAACCAACCTTAAACTGCCCAAAGGTATGCTAGTTTTGTTGAAGATGAGCAGCCCAATTCCACAGTTCTTCTCTTTCTACCCTTAGCCAAAATTCTCAAACCAAAATCTATCTTTTTCTTTTCAAAATTCTTTTGTCTCCAAAAATGGAGAGTGGGTGATTACCCACTAATTTTCTAATTTTTGCTTAAGAAGCCCATTGTGAGAGTTCTCACAAGTTTCTAAAAACTAAAAAGGAAGGTAAGGTGGAATGGGAAAGAGAACTCTCATTCGAAAAGGAAAGTTTACAACTTAGTTCAAGTCTTCTAATGTCAATTTTCGCACAACTCAGAAAAATCACTTTTTAGGGTGTCTAAAAGGTCACATGGGAGTAGAAACTTGCCTAAAATTACCCCTAACCCTTAGGTATACCTTATGGGCTTTAAGAAACCCTATTAAACTACCCCTAGGTGTCCATTTAACCCTTTTTTAACCCCTCTGAAGTTTATTTTCGGGTCAAACTTATGTTGACCATCCCAAAGATTCTTTCCCCAAGGCATTTATGGAATCTCATTACATTAATTGAAAAAGCTATAGTTAAACAATTCCCACCAAGAGATAAATTTAAAAATTCAAACATAAATCCACACATGTGTCAAGTGACACAAAGAAAATACTTTTACAAAATTATACATGAAATCGTGTCTCCTGTGGGATTTACATAAATCAATTAAATAACATTTAACACACATGGATCATTTACTATTATGAATAAAATACAACACAAATGGGGTGTTGTCTCTCCAAATAGACAAACCCTAGCTTTACGGACATACATAGGTCTAGGTTTGGTTCTCCGTAATATTTCCATGGTCACATGGATAACTTCCTGTGCATCTCAATTACACATTAGTAACTTCAAGTAACCTCATATAATACAAAACACAAGAATAATAATACACATCAAACACTTGCATACAATTTACATTTGAACAATTTAATACATCTTATATCTAAGTAATTTCTCATAAGCAATTATCCTAATTCTCATAATTTTGATCCACACATAAAGCATACATCCTATTTCTATCATCATAGTAAAGTCCTGCAAATTCAATAACAACATTTATCACCGCAACTCATCTTATTCAAAAATCATGTTGTGTTCTATATCATAAATCATATAAATAAAGCATCAACATATAGCAATGTTATCCAAATCATGGAATCATATAAGTTATAAATCCATAATGCATAGAAATAAAGCATCCATAATAGTCTCAACATAAAAACCACTGAAATGTCAGACTGAGTCAGGGTGGGACCTCACACCCTCCCCCTCTAGGCATGAACTTCCTCCTGGAGTTCATCAAAGAGGTGGGGGTACTCTGATCTCATTCGTGCTGCGTCCTCCCATGAAGCCGTAACCTCATCATAGCAATCCCACTGGACCCTAACCTGGTCCATCTCTCAACCTCGAAGGGCCAATGTCCAGCGTGCCAAAATGCGAATGGGCTCCAAAGCTAGTTGCCCGTCCGACTCCACCTGCAAGCCATCCCAATCTAAAATATGAGACTCATCATAGATATATTTCCTCAAAACTGATACATGAAACACATTGTGGATGCGTGACAGGCTAGGTGGCAATGCTAAATGGTAGGCAAGTAGGCCTATCATCTCAAGGATCTCAAAGGGTCCTACAAAGTAAGGTGCGAGCTTAGAACCCTTTCTGTAATGGATTGGACTCTTATGCGGCCGTACTCTCAAGAAGACTCTATCTCCAACCAAGTAGCTACGATCTATCCTCTTCGCATTAGCATATTTCTTCTATCTATCTTGAGCCTCTCTAAGATGCTGCCTAATCAAATCCACCTACCATTCCATATCCTGAACTATCTCAAGACCAATAGCAACTCTGTCCTCTATGCGATCCCAACTCAACGGTGTCCTGCAAGGCTTGCCATATAATGCCTGATAGGGTGGCATCCCCAAAGAAGTGTGATGCCCATTGTTATAGGCAAACTCCACTAAGGGAAGGTACTCTTTCCATTTAGTCTAATGATCCATGATGTACATGTGAAGCATATCCTCTAACACCTGATTAACCCTCTTTGTTTGACCATCCGTTTTCGGGTGATAGGCTGTACTAAAATTGAGCTTAGTGCCCATAGCTTCCTATAATGCCTTCCAAAAGGAAGAAGTGAAGAGGGAATCCCTGTCAGAAATAATCTTGCGTGGGATGCCATGAAGTCTGACAATGTCTCGCAAGAACACTTGTGCTACCGCTGGTACTGTGGAGGTAGTCCTAACTGGTGAAAAGTGAGCCACTTTGGTCAACTTGTCAACTGTCACCAAGATGGCATCATGGCGATGAGAAGACATAGGAAGACCAATGATGAAATCCATGGATATAGTATCCCACTTCCACTCTACTATAGCATGAGACTAGAGCAACCCACCTGGATGGCGGTGCTCCACCTTTACTCTTTGACATTCGAGGCATCGGGCTACTATCTCAGCAATGAGCTACCGCATTCCTGGCCAATGATATAACTGCCTCAAGTCGGCATGCAACTTTTTAACTTTGGGGTGCGCTGCATAAGGAGATCTATGAGCCTCCGTGACAATGAGCTCTCGCAATCCCCCAGAGGAAGGTACATAGATGCGCCCTCTATGGCATAATAGTCCATCAGACTCCAAAGAATAATCCACATATTTCCTCTCTAGAGAAACCTGTGATCGCATTACCTGGCAAACCTCTGCATACCATCCATCCTCTGGCAAGTGCTATAGTATACAGTCTCTCAAATCCATGCCCATAGATATGGTGTAAACCTCATGACATATCCTACTCAAAGCATCTGCAACTATGTTTTCCTTTCCTTTGATGTAGTGAACGTAAAAATTATATTCGCACAAGAACTCCATCCATCTCCTCTGACGTGCATTAAGGTTCGGTTGAGTGAAAATGTACTGAAGACTTTGATGATCTAAATGTAGCTCGAAGTGATGACCCAAAAGGAAGTGTCTCCACCTCACAAGTGCATGTACTATTACTACGAGCTCAAGCTCATGAGTAGGATAATTAAGTTCATGAGTCTTAAGTTTCCTAGACTCGAAAGCTATAGCCCTACCATCCTGCATAAGAACTGCTCCTAAACCCTCCAGTGAAGCATCTGTACAAACCATGAAGTTGGCTAAGGGATCTGGTACAATAGGGATAGGAGAGCTAGTGAGTGCCTTCTTGAGTTCCTGAAAGGCCTTCTTGCACTTCTCTATCCACTCAAATTTCTTCCCTTTACGCTGAAGAGAAGTAATAGGATGTGCGACTCTGGAGAATCCCTCAACAAAACGTTCGTAATAACCTGCTAAGCCCATGAAGCTCCTGACCTCTGTCACACTGGTCGGCGCTGGCCAATCCATAATAGCTCTGATCTTTGATTGGTCAACTGAGATCCCATCACCAGAAATAACATGCCCAAGGTACTTGACTTCTGATTGAAAGAAAGCACACTTTGACAAACTGCCAAACAACTGATTATCCCGCAAACACTGCAATACCTATTTCAGGTGCTCCTCATGCTCCTTCTCATTCTGAGAATATATCAATATATCATCAAGGAACACAATTATAAAGCGGTCCAGAAATGTACAGAATACCCCATTCATGAGGCTCATAAAAACAACTGGAGCATTCGTAAGACCGAATGGAACCACGGTGAACTCATAGTGACCATATCTAGTGCGAAATGCGGTCTTGTGGATATCACTCTCCACTATTCTCAGCTGATGGTATCCTGACTTCAGATCAATTTTGGAAAAGACTTTGGTACCCTGAATTTGGTTGAATAAATCATCAATTCTGGGCAAAGGGTATCGGTTCTTGATGGTTACTTTATTTAACTGTCGATAATCCATACAAAATCAGAGAGATCCATCCTTCTTCTTAACGAAGATGACTGGTGCACCCCAAGGGGATACACTAGGATGAATATGACCTTTCTCAAGGAGTTCTTTAAGCTGTATTGTGAGCTCATTAAGCTCATTTGTGGTCATCCTATAAGGTGCTCTGGAAACTGGCTCAGCTCCTGGTACAAGGTCTATATGAAAGTCAATCTCTCTACGGGGTGGCATTCCAGGTAGCTCTGAAGGGAACACATCTGAATATCCCTTAAGGATAGGATGGTCGTCAAGCGATGTTTCCTTTTCTTCCTCTTCCCCTCTATCATTGATAGTGATAGCAAAAAGCTGACATCCCTTTCGCATGCTCCGCTTAAGCTGCATTGCGAAGATCATACAAAGAGTCACGGGTCTCTAAATCCTGGTGATAACTATGGGCGATCCATGATCATCCTCACACTCGTTCTTTTTCAGGCAGCAATCCATCTTGGCTCTGTGGGCATAAAATCAATCCATGCCAAGTACAATACCGTAAGATCCAAGTGGTGTCACTCTAAGGTCTACTAATGTGGTGGTCTTGCCAATCTACAGCTGACATGCCCTAACCTCTGATTCCACTGACACTCTAGCCCCTGAAGCTAATTCCACTTCCCAACTGACACCCTATCTAGTTGCCACTAGCCCGCAACGCTCCACAACCAATGGAGATATAAAGGAGTTAGTAGCTCCTGAATCAAACAAAATAGATACATTGTTACCTTTGATCATACCTGCAGCCTCGATGACCGTGGCCTGATGCTCAGCCTGGCAGTTGTCAACCTCTACGAATACTCTATGGGACCTACCCATATCACCAACTATTGGCTCTGAAGTGGCCATTCGCTGATTCCCTGCCATCTGACCCTAAGGGAAATCCCTCGCCATATTCCCCATGGCTCCACATGTAAAGCAAGCACCCTGTGCCTGAAATTGGGCACCCTGGGGCCTAGAGAAAACCTATCCTCCTGTCCTGCTGGATCCGCTGTACCCACCCCTGGAGGATTGCTGAGTCCTTGCCAGAGATGTGTAAGGCACCTGCGCTCTTTGATCTTGCCTCTGACCTTGAGACTGCCACTGCTTGGGCTTGGTGCCCTGCTAATATTGTGGAGGCCTCTGCCTCTGGTTCTGTGGTGTCTGTTGCAGAGGAGGGGGTTTGGAGAACCCTTGTGAGTTTCAGTTATTTCCCTTCCAATGTGGTTTCTGGAATCCATAAGTCTGAGGTGTAGGGTTTTGGTTCTGAAACCGATCCCTAGTGTCTTGTGGTCTAACTTGAATCTCCTTGGTTATCAGTGCCTTCTCCATGACAACTCGAAGGCTCTCTGAAGCGGACATCCTCACTGGCCCGGCTATACCGACATTTAATCCTCTGATGAAGTGGTTAACAAGAAGTTTCTCATCCTTTAGATAATCCACATAAGGCAAGAGCTCAAAGAATTTGCTCTCATATTGGGTTATTGATAAGCCCTTTTGTTGGAGGTCATGAAACTCGTCTATCCGACACTGTCTGAAATGTTCTGATAGGTACCTCTCCTTAAACCTCTATGTAAATATCTCCCAAGTGAGAGTATTAGGAACTAATCCGCACTTGTACTCCTCCTGTCTCCACCATGTGGAGGTTGTTCCTCTCAACAGATGGACTATGAAACATATTTTTAGGTTGCTCTCGTAAGAGCGCAACGCAAAGCACCTCTCAAGGCTCAAAAGCCATGCCTCAGCTTCTACCCCGTCGGTAGAACCCCCAAAAGACGGTGGCTGGAGGCGCATGACCTCCCTAATAAGTTCCCCTGGATCCCGACGAGCTCTCTCAAAATAAACTAGCTCCACCACTGGAGGTGGTCCTGGTAGGTGCACAGACTTTGGTGCATTTCCACCCTGACTCTCTACAAGAATAGGAGCTGGACTCCTACTTTATTCCCTCTCAACTGATCTATGACTCCTAGAGTCCTGATTTCTAACCTGAGGGTTCTCTGCTGGAATCCTTTCCTGAACTATGCCAATTAGGTTCTGGATTGTTTCTAAGAGGTTTCGGTTAGGATCATTTGGCTGTTCGAGAGGTGCTTCTAGGTTCTCTTCCAGAACCGATTCCTCCCTAGCTACCTCTTCGCGTGCTATACGCACACGCCTAGGATCCCTTCCGTGCTTGCGAGCTTGTCGCATTGTCGGAGGCATCCTAAGAGAAAAATAAAATAAATAAAATAACTAATTTCTTTTAGAAAAATATTTAATTAATTAAATTTAAATAGCCTATAAAATCAATATAATAAAATAAATTAAATAATCGAAAGCAAAATGTAAGTGGAGAAAGGTTCCTAGTGTAGAAACCTTGCTCTGATACCAAAATGTCATGCCCAAAATTTAGGGCAAGAACGAGATAATTTTTTTTTTTTTAAACATAACTTTTAAAAGCATTAATTCGACAAATATAAAATGCTACAATATGTTTTGTCTTAACTATGTTTAGATTAACTTTATCTACAAGCTCAAATGTTCGAAATTAAATAAAATTGAATGCGGAATTCTAAGTGAATGGTTTTATTGTCTACTCAAATTTAATAAGTCAACTAATTTGGGTAATTAATTGGCGCAGGCAAAATTAATCTTGGATAGCCATTAATTGATTTTAGGAAGCTAAATTAAAATTATTCTCCTAGCATCCATTTTAATCCATAATTGAAATTTACTTAAATTAAATTAATTAAGATACAATTAAGCCCTTGACAAAAAAAACGTCCTATAAGATTTAATTCCAAAAATACTATATCCAAGAATGTTAATTAAATCTCAACCCCTTTTTTTTAAAAATGAAATACCCCTAGGTTGATTAAAAAAAATAATGTTTACCCCCTTGGTTTTATATACTCTTAAAATTTACAACACTAAATAAATATTAAAATCTAAAGTTATACTTTATTCTTTAATTTCTACAACTATCTATTTTTATTCTCATACATGTGTAACTAAATATTTATATTTATATGCAAATACATATATAAATATATAAATTTAATTTCTTTAAAAATTTCCCAAACTTTATGGAAACAAAGCCATGCAACCCTAGTTAGGGATTTGCATTTATAAAATGCCCCTAATCTAAATAAGTTACCATTTTTATTTATTTATTTATTACACTAGCCCTACCTGGGCTAGGGTTTAATATATTTTTCTTGCTTAAAATTTTTGGTGCAGGGTTGAATTGGGGAGATCCGGCGGCGGCCATGGCAGATGGCGGCGTTTGTTGGGGATGTCAGCACGGTGGTGCACGAAGCTCCACCAGTGGGGTGCCCACTGTGGGGGTCATGGCCCACACAGTGGCCTTGCCCGCTGTGTGAGTTGCAGCCCGCACAGTGGCACAGCCCACTGCGCGGAGCGCGGCCCGCACAGGGAGTCACGACCTCCTGTGAGGGTCGTGACCCGCACAGAGGCTGTGGCCTCTGTGAGAGTCGCGGCCCACATAGGGGCGATGCCCCCTACGTGACTGAGGCCCCGCGAGGGTTCTAAACCCGTCGCTATGCAAAACCTTTTTTTTGTCTAATTTTTTTTTTTTTTTTAAATTTAATTATATTTATATATATACATGCATTTTTTATATGTATATAGGTACATATACATTTGCTTTCGTAAGTATTTTTATAAATTTATTTTATATATATATAAGTATATACATGAAATTGCATGTATATAATTATATATAAATATATTTTATACAACAGAGATTATATAATGAATAGGCCATAGTATTTTGATTTCAGGTATATCTAAGAACAGGATACTGAGATATTATTTTGTTTTCTATTGATTTATTCCCTCTCATAAATATCCTAGATGTAAAGATAAAATAGATTGATTAATAAATCTCTGATTCACATACAACAAAAGTATAGTAATTTTATTATTCCATTTAAACTACTACTGTAGGTGTTATTTGCTGCATATAAATAATGCCAGTATTTAATAAATTTCAACTTCAACTATATAATGGACTAGATTTAATAATTTTACAGCAACTCAATAAATCTAGCTTTTATTTAAATAAATCTATACAAGATTATGATTTTTTTAATTTTTTTTTTCTGTAATAAATAAATTGACAGACTTGGATAAACCTACAACAACTATTTAAATGACAAATATTAACAGCAACTAAATATAACTACTTATTTTATAAATCTGGGAACCTTAGAGATGGCTATAAAATCTTTGTTCTTATTTCTGCCAAATAAAAAAAATACAATCACAGATAAAATAAAATTCATACAATCAAATAAAATGACACTTATATTTTTCCTGTATTGATCTAAAAGCTTTTATTTTCAGCCTTCTACATGCATGCAAATCAAATTTCATTTTTTTCCTAATATTAGAGTATAAATGCATAAAAGGAATAAATAAATCTTTTTCTTATCAAAATATCCTAAAACACAACATTGTAAATTTCCAAAAATGTAGAAAACTAAACCAAAGATACTTCTTTCTTTTCTGCAGTAATGCATGAATAATTATTATAAAGCTTTAAACTTAGTCACGAGACTTTATAGTCACTTTACAAATCGGTCTCTCCTTTCAATCAAGTGAGGACTTTCAAAGAACATAAATTACATTTGCATCATTTTTCTGCAACAACTAAATCCAACCACATCTACTTGTCCTGCTATTTTCTTCTAACAACCTACAATTAAATCAAAAGCTATGACCATGGAGAGTTCACCTCCCAGCCTAGGCTAAATGGTAGCCACCCCTGAGCTCGGAGAACCAAGCCCTAGACAGGTAACACACATGCAAACACAAAAGACAGAAAACACACAAACTCAAACACAATCCCAACCCAGGCTACACTACACCACTCATTGTGATGTCCTTTCAAGGGTGGTAGTGGACCAAGTACCCTGAGGAGACTGCAAGTATGGAAAAACATATAGCCACCTCATGGCAAACCAAATATACCAAGTATAACAACCCCATATTCCTTATGCCCCCCAAGACATTCATGCCTTATTTCCCTCCTTATGACCCCCAATGCATAAACAAGCCATGCAGTAAGGGTCACATAAAATCCCTTGTGATCACTCTCATAACGAGAGCCTCTCACTCGAGGGCTGTCACTTCTACCACCCACAAGATCCTCCTCTCTCCCAAGAGTAGGAGGTCTTGATTACTCCCAAAACACATACATTGCAATACACAAAACACCAAATAAATTTCCAAGAAATACATGCATGAAAACTAGTCTTTTACACAAACATTTCTTTCAAAACACATGCAATAAGAAATCATTATAAAAAAAATAAAACCAACCTTAAACTGCCCAAAGGTATGCTAGTTTTGTTGAGGATGAGCAGCCCAATTCCACAGTTCTTCTCTTTCTACCCTTAGCCAAAATTCTCAAACCAAAATCTATCTTTTTCTTTTCAAAATTCTTTTGTTTCCAAAAATGGAGAGTGGGTGATTACCCACTAATTTTCTAATTCTTGCTTAAGAAGCCCATTGTGAGAGTTCTCACAAGTTTCTAAAAACTAAAAAGGAAGGTAAGGTAGAATGGGAAAGGGAACTCTCATTCGAAAAGGAAGGTTTACAACTTAGTTCAAGTCTTCTAATTTCAATTTTCGCACAACTCAGAAAAGTCACTTTTTAGGTGTCTAAAAGGTCACATGGGAGTACAAACTTGACTAACATTACCCTTAACCCTTAGGTATACCTTATGGGCTTTAGGAAGCCTTATTAAACTACCCCTAGGTGTCCATTCAACCCTTTTTTAACCCCTCTGAAGTTTATTTTCGGGTCAAACCTATGTTGACCATCCCAAAGGTTCTTTCCCCAAGGCATTTATGGAATTTCATTACATTAATTGAAAAAGCTATAGTTAAACAATTCCCACCAAGAGATAAATTTAAAAATTCAAACATAAATCTATATGTGTCAAGTGACACAAAGAAAATACTTTTACAAAATTATACATGAAATCGTGTCTCTTGTGGGATTTACATAAATCAATTAAATAACATTTAACACACATGCATCATTTACTATTATGAATAAAATACGACACAAATGGGGTGTTGTCTCTCCAAATAGACAAACCCTAGCTTTACGGACATACATAGGTCTAGGTTTGGTTCTCCGTAATATTTCCATGGTCACATGGATAACTTCCTGCGCAGCTCAATTACACATTAGTAACTTCAAGTAACCTCATATAATATAAAACACAAGAATAATAATACACATCAACACTTGCATACAATTTACATTTGAACAATTTAATACATCTTATATCCAAGTAATTTCTCATAAGCAATTATCCTAATTCTCATAATTTTGATCCACACATAAAGCATACATCCTATTTCTATCATCATAGTAAAGTCTTGCAAATTCAATAACAACATTTATCATGACAATTCATCCTATTCAAAAATTATGTAGTGTTCTATATCATAAAGAATATAAATAAAGCATCAACATATAGCAATGTTATCTAAATCATGGAATCATATAAGTTCTAAATCCATAATGCATAAAAATAAAGCATCCATAATAGTCTCAACATAAAAACCACTGAAATGTCAGACTGAGTCGAGGTGGAGCCTCACAAATACTATACTATGTTATCAAGTAAATAATCTAGTCGGTAAACCCTAAGGAGCCTAGTCAGTAAACCCTAAGGTTAATGCTATCGGTTAATGAAGGCATAATGTCTACTGAGTGAAGTTTAGTATTTACCGAGTTGTAACCGAGCTGTAACAGAATGCATTAAATGTTTACATGCGTTATTAATGAAGGAAGCTGATGAGCTGGAACTGATTAAATGATTGGTATGTCGTAAATATAGTTTGTTAATGAATCTATGGCAAAGGAAAGTCGACATGAAGATCTACAACACAGATTGAATTGCAATACTCTGACACAAGTTCCAAGAAATATATACAAGTTCCTAGGTGGGGTAAATGTTTTCAGATTGAAAGATGCATTGAACCTGGACAAGATTGAAGATCTGATGGTTATGATTGATCATGGGAAATGTGATCAAGGAGATTAAGCGGTTACCTAATTGTTTATAAATAGGAAACTATTGATAAACAATGTATGCGGGCAAGTGTATGCACAGGGATGCTACATAGTGATTACCGAGCACAAAATCTTGAAGACCTGTTTGAATAACAAAGTATAGAAGCCCAACAGATGGACAAGATTAGTTCTATGTCTAGTTTGTATTGAACAAATAAGAATTTGCTTTAGCATTTTAGATGTGAAGTTGCAGATAGATTTTTATTATTGTTATTTTGTGAAAGTGATAGAAAATCTCTTAACCGAGTGGACTTAACAGTCTTATTTGTAAAACCCTCTAGCAAGGTGACATTCTGATTGAGTGTTTGAAATCCTTTAACAAGGTCACTTCTAACAAGGTGGAGATCCTAATAGATCTGAGGGAAATCCCTTAACCAGGTCACATCTAGCAATGTGTTTGTAATCTTTAACAAGATTTGCTTTTAACCGAGCATACTCTAGAAGAGTATATTTCTTAGTGGGTCCGAAATCCCACAGTGGTTTTTCTCTATTTGGGTTTCCATGTTAAATCTGGTGTTATGAGGTTTATGATGTTTATATGCTTTTGAGTTTTCATGTTTAACAGTTTTGGGTTATATTACCAAAGTATATGTTACCGAGGTTGAATCTGATGTTTTTATGGAAGATTAAGTTTGTATGATTCACCCCCCTCTCCCTCTCATCTTGTTGGCTATTGGATCTGTACTTACATTTAGTATCAGAACTATTAGTAGTGGGATGAGAAAAATGGTTAGAAAAAATGACATCATCTGCTCAGGGGGAGCATACATTTTTTAGCATACAACTTTGGTAAGACAATTTTGGCAAACTATTTTTGGATATCATTTTGGACACTTTTTGATTTTTCTCATGAGTGTTGCCATCAATGCCAAAGGGGGAGATTGTTGGAAAATGCACACTCCAATGAGAAATTGTAGGTGATTGAAGGTTTTGTCATTGATGGAAACCTTGCAATCATAGGACACCGACAAGACAATGATACCAACACCGGCACCGACAAACTCTACACTGGCATACAGAACACCAGCAGTGAAAGGAAGGATACCGACACCTTGGCCAACTTCAATCTTGTTTGAAATGTATTTTGTAATTAATTGCAAAATCATTGTAAGCCAACATGGCGAGTTGTAATATGACTCATATATGTATGAGATCATTTTGTAATAAGAAGTGTGTGATATAGGATGTGAGATAAGCAGACCTAATATGCAAAATATTGGTTAAGGATTTATGTTGTAGCAGAGCTTAAACTAGTACTGAATCTGACATAGCAGATGCTGATCTGAAGCAGTACAAGACATTAGATTAGTATAATCTTTTTTTGTAAGTCAGTGTGACTTCTTTTGTAATTAAGCAGTGAGCTCTAGGCACTTGGCCTTCCTGCATGTGCATGCCCCTATTGTAAGAGTAATATTCCCTTATTGCCCAGTAAGCGAATATTGTGGGTCACAAATCCCACCGAGGTTTTTGCCACACCGGGTTTCCTCATTAAAATACTATGTTATGGTGTGCTTCTCATGTTTTTATTATTATTCTTAGTTACTGCATTATTTTTGGTTTACCGATACACAGTTTTAATATGCTTTTCATGTTTTGAGTCAAGTAAATTGATATACCGATTAGATACTGATTCACCCCCCCCCTCTCAGTATCTTTGGGAATCCTAACAGGTAAGGTAATTAGAAACAAAGCAAGATTAATCTGCAAGGGATATTCACGGAAAGAGGGAATTGATTACAATGAAACCTTTGCACCGGTAGCTAGAATTGAAGCAGTCAGACTATTTCTAGCATTTGCAGCACACAAGAACTATAAAGTATATCAAATGGATGTTAAATGTGTATTTTTGAATGGTGATATTGAAGAGGAATTTTACATTGAACAACCTGATGGATTTTCTTTGACAAATGACAAAGATATGGTTTGCAGGTTAAGGAAATTTTATATGGATTGAAGCAAGCTCCTAGAGCTTGGTATGCTAGATTGGAAAAATATCTTTTGAAGCTTGGTTACACTAAAGGTAATGCTGACAACAACTTATATTTCAAAGTGACTAATGATGACATCTTGGTTATTGAAGTTTTTGTTGATGATATCATTTTTGGAGGAGAAGATGGATTGTGTACAGACTTTTCTAATAAGATGTAGGAAGAATTTGAAATGTCTATGATTGGGGAGATAAATTTTTTTTTAGGATTGCAGATTTCACAAACTGATAAAGGTATATTCATATGCCAATCAAAGTACTTGAAAGAACTACTAAAGAAATTTGGTATGGAAAACTCTAAATCGGTAAGTACTCCTATGACTACAACAAACAAACTATCATTGAAGCATGATACATCACTTGTTAATATGACAAGATATAAATCTATGATTGGAGGTTTACTGTATTTGACATAAACAAGACCTGATATTATGAATGTAGTATGTTTCAATATTTCAGAGTAATCCTAAAGAAAATCATGAATCAGTCGTGAAAAGGATTTTTTCGGTATCTACAAGGCACAACAAATCTTGGTTTATGGTATCCTAAAGATAAAATTTTTAATTTATGTGCATACACAGATGCTAATTGGGAAGGAGATGTAGATGTCAAAAAGAGCATCACCGGCGGAGAATTCTTTCTTGGTAGCAGATTGATTTCATGGCTGAGCAAGAAACACAGTTATACATTATTATCAACAGCAAAATAAGAATATGTTGCAGCAGCAACTAATTGTACTCAAGTATTATGGATTAAGCAAATGTTGAAGGACATAGAGGTAAAATGCAAAGAACCTATAATCATTTATTGTGATAATATGGCAGAAATTGATATATCCAAGAATCTGGTATTTCACTCTAAAACTAAACATGTTTCTATGAAATTCAATTTTCTGAAAGAGAATGTTGAAGCCAAAGAAGTGAAATTGGTTTATGTGAATACTAAATAACAGATCGTAGATATCTTTACTAAGCCTTTGCCTAAGGAAACTTTTGAATATCTCAGAGAGCATCTTGGGGTTATACCCTCACCGGTAGAGACATAGACAGTTGAAGAATGGCATCAGACCGACATAATTTACAAAGAAATCTGTTTCTGTCTTTGATGAAGGAGAGATACTTCTCAGGGGGAGTAGTTGGTTATAAGTTGGTATTTGTAATTAGTTCTATGAACTGGTTATATCTAGTTTTTGTATTTCTTTGGCATTTGATGTCAAAGGGGGAGAGATATTATAGAAAAACACATTATCTTTTGGGGAGAGATTATTCATTGGGGGAGAGATATTATGTATTTTGATTTTTGGTAATTGATCTCTTTGGGAGATTGTTGGTTTTTTGGTTTTTGGCATTTCTGCTTTGGCACTTAGATGGTTTTTCCATCTTGTGTTGCCATCAATGCCAAAGGGGGAATTTGTTGGTATTATGGATGTGTTTCATTGGTTTTGTCATTGATGTCAACACTTGTCAACACCTATCCTTCTGGAGACCTTTGGTTATGTTCATCGGCATGTTCAATGACTTATGCACAGTCACCCGTATTTGGTTCACCGATAGATTATATTGTTCATCGGCACAGAGGATGACTTGTTATCATCTGGAGATCACTTGGTTATGTCAAAACATGGTTTGGACACTTGGTTTTGGTGATTTGGTTATTGGTCTAATCAAGTTTGCATATATGCTGTTATCGGAAAATTGGTCTAGGTTATGGACCGGCATGCGTTATCTATTCTAGATCAGGACGACACATTATGGAGATGATTTATTGGTTATTATTATTGTAAATGCATTAAGCCGACATGATGCATTGCATATTGATTCATTTGTAGTTGTTTTAATTGTAATATTCTTAGTGAGCCGACCTACACATTTGGTCTTAGATTTTGGTATATATGTAAGATATCATTTATGAGATTAACAAGGTAGTGGAAGAGGAATGTAATAAGGTATATACGAATATAAGCAATGCTCTTCACACATACATCATTTAAAGATTAAAGGAAGGTTTTGAAGAATACAATCAGAGCTTAACCGGTACTAAATCCAACATATGAAGATGATACTTTGAGCAGTACATTATCATTGGATTTAACCATCCAATTGTAGTTAGTGTGACTCTCATTTTGTGATTGAGTAGTGAGCTCTAGATAGTTGGCCTTTATGCATGTGTAGACCCCATTTGTACACACATACTATTTATGTTATGTGTTGTGGATGTTATTTTTCTTTCTGTTTCATGCATTAAACTTTATCGATATTGGTATTAACTATTAAACTATCAATCGACATTAAGTTTGGTTTATCGTTATTATGAATCAAGTTTGATTAAGTTATATTTGGGTTGAAATTAATAGACAACTGATTCACCCCCCCCTCACAATTGCTTCCGGGTCCTAACACTAGATAGTGTAAACTCATTGCCATCTTTGTATGTTCATTGTATTTTCTTTCAATAAGGTTGATTTGCAGGTTTGTTCCAGGTTGTAAAGATTTCACTCATTCTTTGCAACTAGGAGCAAAACCCTTGCAAGTAGGGTTTGAGAGCAGGAAATGGCTCTAGCCTAGGAATTCTTTGATGGCACTTGTTGAAATAATTAAGAATTCTAGGTTAGGGTCTATAAATAGTTTTGGAATAGGGTGTGTGATGTTGCAAGTCCAGGAGGAGGAGAAACAATGAAGACCTAGGCTCACCGCTGGGAGTAGGTGAGTTAGGACAGTAAGCAAAGTGCGATTTGTGAGCACTTGGAGATTGATGCAGACCCAAGTGGCATATGTATAGAAATCCCTCAGAGTGTCCTTGAAGGTTCCCAAGGTGTTTAGAGCAGGATTTTTGACTAGTGAAAGGTTCTACACCAATTTTGTCAATCCACCGGTTAAGCCTAAAACCCCACAAATTAGTGCAGCATTGGAAACCACACTTGTACGGATAAACTAGATACATTGTCTATAACTTACAAAATGGTATTCGAATCCATGATTTATTCCTAGGCTTGTTTGGGAATTTTGCAAATTAAACCCCCAAAACCAATTAAGGAGGGCTAATGCAATTAGGCCTATTTAGGTTCCGGTAGAGACCTAGAAGGCTTGAGAAACCAAGGTGATGGAGTTGGTGAGTCTTAAACTACACAACATAATGAAGACACCTTATTAATGCATTGGGAAACCATAAGACAAGTTGGTGTGTTAAGATTCTAGCAGGAGTGGTTGGAGCCCAGGAGAGGTGAGTGTGAGTAACTGAGGTGACAACCTCAAGTGGAGGATTTGATTGTCCAAAAAACATTGGCTATACCTAGGAGAAAAGTCAAGAAGGTTTAGACCTTGGAGGTCTCATTGTCATAACCATTACCAGGTGCCATAGGAAGGACTTAAGTAGTAGTAGGGTTGAGTAGGACAAGTCACCCAAGAAAGTGAAACAAACAAGGCTCCAAGACTCTCTGCATCATTTTCTTTCTTTGAATTGATTGTTTTTTCACATCCATATGTTGCCATCAATGTCAAAGGGGGAGATTGTTGGATATTGCTACTGCTAGGATATGTTGTTGTAATTGATGTCAACACATTCCTATGATTTATTGCTCCGGTGGTTGCAGATTGGTTTATTGGGATCATGGTTCGGTGTATGAATTATTTCTAGTATCATTATATCTTTCTGTATTGGTTTTGGTGATCTAGAAGCTTAATTGATCATATCATATGATCCGATTTGCAGTTTGGTTTTTTTGATCAGTGTTTTGTAGAGTTCGGTGTTTCCTTCGGTATATTCTGAGGTGATCAGATCTTGAGCTAAGGTTTAGGGAGATTGTCTGGGATGTTCATGTGTATCTTCATTTTAGATGGTTCATGATTTGGTGCTTTGAAAATTATCTTTCTTTGTGATAGTTGTCATTGTTTGAGTATTCTTGAGTTTTAGATGTTGATCAATGAAGATTTGATAAGTGGTGTTGGTGCAGCTATTCCAAATGATTCTAACATGCTTGCTGATGTTTGCTAATTGTTTCCTATTTGTTTTGATGATCCGTATTGGTAGTTGTGCAAGTTGTTGGTGATTTCCATGAACTAGTGATATTCTCCATGTTATGAGGTATTCTTGATGGTGTAGCATGTTGCGGTGGATCTTCGTGTAATTTTCGGTGTTGTTGTGTGTTTGAGAATTTGATTTAGGTCCATGTTATATCATGTATATCATTATATTGGTCTGGTGGTCAATCTTTGTATTGTGTGATAAAATTTTATAATTGTGAGTTGAGGGTTTGGCCGACCTTGTTGTCAAGGTTGATGAATTGTATAAATAGGTGATATAGTCATGTAATTTAGGTATCGAGGTTGAGTATACATTATCAGAGAGTGGTGTATGTGTGAACAAAGGGATTCATCTTTCAGTGTAGTGTATTAAGAAGAGATTGGTGTAGAGCAGACAAATGTGCTTACCCAGAACTATCATCAGGCATTAGCAGATGCTATTATAGAAGTTCATTCCTTGTGTATTGTAGCCCAAATCTTGTTGTAAGTCAGTAAGACTTCCCTGAGGGTTGTAGACTTCTGGGTTATTGTATCTTGAGCAGTGAGCTCTAGACAGTGTGCCTGAATGTGGGCGCATTCCCTACTATAATTATTTTCACATACTACTGCAGAGTATCATCTTATTGTGGGTAGGTTCCCACCATGGTTTTTTCCTTAACTAGGTTTTCCACATCAAAATCTTGGTGTTGTATGTTATGCTATCAATTTTGTTATCTTTGTTGTTGTTATAGTTAATCAGATTTATATTTATGGTTAAATTTGTTAATCTGGTGAAAACTTATTCACCCCCCCTCTCAATTTTTTCATTATTGTTGCCAATAGTTACATCATTATAGTATTTAGATTATTGAAGAGCTAAGAAGAGTTGTAGTCAAAGAATTTCTAGGATTCAAGTAGTCCTAGCAATTACAAAAATAGTAAGGGTTTGCATAGAGTGATAACAAGTAAGTTTAATTTTAGGGCCTCATTTTTTTCATTTGTATCTACAAAAGGGTTTTCTCAGTATTCTAAGGCTTGGTTTTTGAAAATAAGTACTTTGAATGCTATATAATTATTAAATTTTGTAAAGGAAATTTTGAATTTTGGATTTCTTTGGATACCCTAGTTTTTACATTTCTTAGAAATCCTATGTTAAAATATGATGGATGGAACTTCAAGAAGAGCTAACAGGGGCATGGATGAAGATATTATTTCTCAATTTCTTGAATTTTCAAAAAGGGAAGGCATGCTCAGGGTATGGGTATTCTATTTGATATATTTATGCATATGGCAACATCTTGTGGGGAACCTTATGTCTCAATTAATTGATGAAATTTGTTCAGGTATGCTTACAAAATGATTAGAACCCCTATGCCTATGAACAATGCATGAAGATTGGATTTCATAAGGATTGTTGTCTCAGATATTTTTTTCAATGTAGATATAATTAGAGTAGTGGGAAAAAGATATAATCTAGACAATAGGTCTATCTACACAAACAAGGGTGTTTTGTTGGCCAAGTTTGACAAGAAAAATTGTTTAAAATATTATGATAAATATTAACGCACACATGCCCATTTATTTTGTATCTATGAGGAGAGAATGCAAGAGGTAAAAAGATAGCTTCAAGATTAAATGGATTTCATATCATATAATAAAGAAGAAGGATGGGAAGCCTATTGCATTTTGGAGGATAGACATTGAGCCCTTTGACTATAAATTTTTTGAGGATTATTTTATAAATACTTTGTAGTACATAAATTTTTGGCAATTTATGTATAGGCTAAGATGCCTTTGCATCTGATTATGATGTGTTGGAATCAATGAACATTGAGAGGGGGGGGTGAATCAGTGTTCTATAATTTACTAATTTATTAAACTGATTCTTTAACCACCGAATGCAAAACAAGGAAATTGTAATGCAGAAACATAAATAAAATAACCACATAATCATAACACCGGAATTTTTACGTGGAAACCCAGAAAGGGAAAAACCAGGGTGGGATTGAGTACCCACAATATTATTATACTATGCAAGTAGTAAAATAATATTACAAAAGTGGAATGCACTTGCATTCAAGCTCACTCCCTAGAGCTCACTGCTCAATTACAAAATAAAGCTACAAGCCCAGAGGACTCACTATCCTACAATTGACAAATAGAAGAAAATACAATTTCTGAATTGGAATACAATATCTATAAATGCCAAAAATCAGTTTTGGTTAAGCTCAAAATAATCCACTGCCACTGCTTAGAGAAACTACTCTGTTTTGCTCTGCTGTCAAATAACGGATCACCAAAAATCAAGATGCGCATTTGAAATTGCGCTTAATAGATCCCAAAAACAATTCCGCATATCCACCATCATATAAAATGATCATCCAAGTCAATATTATATATCTGCACCACCAAAATAGATCTCCATCAAGTCACAAAACTATAAAATATGAAACGTGTAGTCTCATGTCGGCTCAAACCATCACAAATCCATATAGTAGACCTAAAACATATGATCGCAAGCTTCACACGCAATGATACAAACTCCTCAAACACAACACCAATCACTGAAATCATCCCTTCAGTTCCACAATACACATTACCCAACTTGTCCAAACAATAGCTCTAGTCTTCTGGAATCATTGAATACCAGACCAAGAACCATGCACTAGAATCAACACTAGAGGCTAGAATTATAAAATGTTTTATCATAAACAACCAATCAAATATCCCAATCATTGCAACCAAAACTGCATCATTGGAAATGAATTGTGCTCACTGAATCTGTACACTATGTTGGCACTTTTTTAGACTTGTGCCTAAATTTAATATGACTTCCGGTAGATAAAAAATACAGGTACCGGATAGGATTACTAGGCCGAGTTTCCATCAATGACAACCCCTAAGTAATATCCATGTATCTAACATCACTGAAACAATGTTTCTTGCCAACATGGTGACCATTGAAATTCAATTATATACATATACCAGCACCTTTGTTGACTTTGCCTCATACTTTTCTAATGGTATTTACAAAGCTCTTGTTGATATCAAGTAGGGTAGCCCTTTTGTTTATTTCAAGTGGCATTCTTTATTGTGACACTTTTTTTGTATAATGGAAGTAAGGCTTGGCCTTGACACCCAGAACTAAAGTTGAGATAGGTAGATGAAAAGAATTTGGTATTGTTGATTCAAGAATAGATGTATTTATGAGACATGCATTGTCAAAATTCTAAATATATCATTGTCAATATTGTGATACATATTTGGGGTGCTTGGTCAATTGGATATTATTTGATAAGGTGATGATTTTTTAGGCCCCTTAAGCAAGGAGCTGAGCTAGGAGTGAAGAATGATTAGCGAGACAATTTTTTCTCCTATAGGTACATATAATCAAAGTTTATGGTGCACTAGTTCAACCCCATATTTTGCCTAGAGATGTACTAGATAGAATTTATTTCTTAGAAACTATTTTGTACTTGAATGAGTCTGACAAGAATCATATAAGAAATGAAAAGAAAGGCTAGTTCATCCCATCAAATATATATTTCTTTAATTTTGAGATTACAAACAAAGAAGGATTGGAGTCGGTATACTCTAAGTTATTTCCATATAATATGGCTTTTGAAATAGAAACTATGATCCTAAACACTTTATTCATTGGACTAGGGTTGGGGTCAAATTAGGATCCTTTATTCATGAGCATGATAAGATTGAAGACTTAATAAAAAATGCTTCTTTTAAGGTAGAGTTTCAAAGGAGAAGAGAGATATGGGTTAAGGTATAGATGGTAGAGGAAAAAAAAAAAAAGATTAATCGAACATACAAAAGGGCAAACACTAATTTGGAGGACCCAATCGTAAGGATCAAAGTAATGATAGATAATCTAGACAACATAATGTAAATCTACCTAAGTTATCAGCGTATATGACTCAATATTTAGTTTGGTAAGATGCTCCACCCCAATCCCCATAGATGGTGGTGCCATTATAGAAAATTCCACCTCAACCTTTGGTTGACTATCATGAAAATGTACTAGACATCAAGAAAGTGAGACTAATTATCAGATCTCTCCTAGAGTGATGGTTGAGTACATTCCTAAGTATATAATGATAATAAATTTTGAAACCATTAGACAAACAATAGATGATGTTAAAGCATTGGCATGCTCTACATTTTTTTTTGATGATAAGTTTTTACATCCCCAAGAATTTAGGGAATTTGTCATTAAAAAAAGGAGAAATTTTCTAATATAGTCAAAGAAATATTGGTATTAGGGATTCCTCAAGATAGTGATGAATTTATAGTTGAACTCTTACTAGAAGTGAATTTTAACATATCCAAGATGACCCCTAAGGATGCAAGGGAGATTGTAAGGGATAGTGTATGTTTGTTACTAAAGGATGAGACCTCTCTTCTGCAATTATATTGGATACTATAAGAAGGGAATATTCAAACTTTCTATCTCTTTACCAACTAAAGATTAGGCTCAAGAGTTGTATTGCACTGGTAGTATGTTCAATATTTCCTAAAGACCATAAGCCCCAAATTACATAGAAGGTACGGTATCTTATTGAAAACTTGGTTGGTAGAAGGTTGAGTGACACATTTTCACTACAAGTAACTTTTTCGGTAGTCAACACTTCTCTTTTTAGAAAAAGTAGCTATTAATAAGCTTCAAGCTAATTTTAACTTAAGTTAAAAGTTGACAATAAAAAAATGCTTGAAGAGTATAATAAGGTGGTGTCACTCTCCCCTTCACCATATCATAGCTCTGCTACTCCTTTCTCTTCCCAATCACCACTATCAGATGCTTTAGTTAAGGAGATTAAGCTCCTAAAGCATGAACTAGCAACATTGAAAGATGAGCTCAAAATGAGAAAATATGTTGATAAAAAGTCAAAAGATGATGGAGAGAAAAGAGCCAATTATTTTATTGAAGAGTATAATAAGGTGGTGCACTCCTCACTTCTCCATATGCTATTTATTCTACTCCTCCCTCTTCCCAACCATTGATATTAGATGATTCAAGTCCAATTCAATAGATAAAATCCCTTAAGATGGAGTAGAAAGGTTGAAAAATGAGCTCAAAATGAGAAAAGAGGCTAAGAAAAGGTCAAAAGATGAAGGAGAGAAAAGAAGATTGATTTGATTGATAATATTGTAATCCACAAGTTATCGTACATCCTTAACCATGTTAAAATGTTTGGGAGAGATATAAAATATTGATAGATACATTGACAAACCATGATAGGATAAGAATTGAATTGAAATGCTTCCAAATCAAGTGGTTTGCAGAAGTTAATTTTCTAAAACTCTTGCTAGATTATGCAAATTTTGATGTTAATAGTTTCAAATGCATTTCAAACATTACTACAAAATTTGATGACTTGAAAGATACACTCTGATATCATAAATTATTTCATGAGAAGCTATGTCAAGGGTTGAGTAATTTTGGAGAATTGGTTGAATTTTAGATGCCTTCAATTTGCATAAGAGAAGGGGAGTTGGACCTGTTTATATTGGAGGATTGATTTCACCCAAATACTCCATCCCATATTTAGAGAAATTTATGATGATGATAGGCTTAACTTGGATATCCTAAATAAAAGGATAGATAAGCTTTATATCCTTGGAATTGGGATGACCACTTTTATAAAGTTAGTGGAGATGGTGCTAGGAGATCAGTAGATCAATCATTAGACAATGATCAATAAACATTTTCCATGTAGGTGAAATGAAATGACCAAAACTTTGACTAACATTTCAATCTTCTAGGTCATCAGATTGCAATGCCAACTCATATATGCAAATATATGAAGAGAATGCTTCCATTATAATTATGATGAAATATGCTAAATATATGAAGAGAATGCTTACATTATTTACCCTTTGGAAATTTTATCTACAAATGCCTCCAAAATAATGATTTTTTCTAAGGGCTACTTCTAGTACTAAAAAAATACCTTGTTCACTAGATCCCAAAGCACCACCATCATAACACATTTTTCTGCTATGGCTGCCCCTATAAAATGTTTTTCTTTTGTGGCTTCACTTAAAAAAGGTTTGAATGAATATTTTACCTTGATAGGGATACGGGGGTTACTTTTTCATACCATCATCAAGTTCATCATTATTTTGTTCATCCTCAACTTCATTGACATTCTCTTTATTCCACAAACTTCTAAATTATTTATCCTCTGGAATGTCATCAAAATCTATAGCAATCTTTGGCTCACATAGGTCCTTCCTCATAGACCAGAACTCAGTAATTTTTTACTATTTCATATTTATATATGTACAAGCTAACCCTAGATGGTGTGGTATTTTTTGTATACTAGAAATTTTAACAACTCTTATATTAAAAAAATGAATCTCTTGATTGGCATATTTGGTGCTTTCTTTTGGTGCAGTTCCATTATTTTTGTTTATAATTGTTCAAAAGAAATACCTTTCTTTGTAGCAATTTCCTCCATTTTTTACCTTATCACAAAAATTCTTGTTTTTCAATATTTCTAGTGAGGGTTTACTTTCATATTGAATTATAATTGCATTATTCTTATCGGATACACATTTTTATTTAATAATGTCACATGGTTCATACTACAAATGATAGAAAAATTCAAAATTCAAAATTGAAAAAAAAATATTTACAACACTGAATGATTTTTTCTCAAATTTGAATCCTTCATATGACAAAGATAACATAGGAAATATAGTCTTTTTAACTGTATAATTGATTTGTACTATTCGATTGTCATATACATTCCAATGAAAAAGCCCTCTTAGTCACATGAATTGGACATTTATAGGGTTGTACTCCCAATAAAAAAAAAATAGTATAATATATTCTTCCTTGAAGTACCATTCATCCAATTGTATTTTTTATCCTAGTTGAATACAATTTCTATGACTTAGGCCATATAGGCATTGGAGTATTTGCAATTGCTTGATACAGTGGAGACAAAAATTAATCTATAAAATCATTGTAGTTACTTCAATCATCATGCATCCTTATCCTAGGGGTCCACTCACATAATAGCATGGGACCAATTTTCCCGCCCTAGCCTTATCATTCTATTTAACTGAATCTAAATTTTGTTGCTGATTTTTAAAAACATTTGACTAAAATTTTGTAGAAACAAATAGCACAAGTAGGCTATGAAACAAAATGTCTTAGTGTTCCAAGTGACTTTGGAACCTCCTTCAATCATTGCAAGTTGTTTCTACATGGATTCTACAACATGCTCAATAAATCTATATTTAATATTTGGAGTATTAAAATGGATTTATATAGCATTTCAAGGAGTCTTGTACCCACTTCCCTATTATTATCCATTCCAAGGCAAAATGTTGGCATGAAAAATGTTTGTTGAGCACATGATTTAAATTTTTCAATTTGATGAGGATTATTATTATTGGGGAGTATGATACCATCCATTTTTTATTTTATTGAGAAAATCATTTTTAATTTGTTGATCAATTTCTTTATATTCACAAGCTAGTTTTTCAAGGTCAATATGGTTGTCTCCAAAATCTTTGATTGAAAACTCTAACAATTTTCCAAGTTCTTCTCTAGTTCTGTGTGACATTCCTATTGGCTATAGTTTTTAACAATTAATTTTTTATTATCATCATAATTCTAGATGCAATCCATTATAAATTATTGGAAAGGAAAAACCTAAAGCAACATCATGTGATCCAATCTATTCACCCACAGTCCCATCATACTATAATTTGGTCTTGTTTTAGAATTGCTAGTATCAATTTGTTTTTTTAGTTTTATCTATTGAACCCAAGGTAGGAGAGGGTGAATCAATCTTGAACAAAAGTTAATGCAGTGCATAAATAATTAATCAACAACAAAAACACAACACATGAACACCAAGATTTTCTACGTAGAAAACCCAAATAGAGAAAAACCATGGTGAGCACTTGCCCACAAAATATATCTACTATGTATATCAAATTACAATGAAGGAGCTCATTGATCCAGACTTGTAGAACAAGGATAACTACTCTTGGGGCAAGATACAAAAAGAGGACTTGAAAACTTGAAGCTAATTACAACAAGGCAAGATACAAAATGATTTGAAAAGAAGGATCTCCTGATCATGAAGCTGTCCTTGAACTCTGCATCAAGTTGTCCTTGAACTCTACATCAAGCAACGAACATCATCTCACACAACTTAGACCTCAACTGTCAACACTTTGTCTCATACCTCTACCATAGTCTCAAAAAACTTGCATTTCATTCAATCACAACTCTTCTTCTCTTCTCTTCACCAAATTTCTCTGACTATGTTCACATCACATACTTCCCCACTCTTCCACACATACTCTCTATAGACACAATATTCATTATTTACAACATAGATCATCAAGGCTTGAATCAAGTCGGCCTGAAAAAAATATACCTTTGGACTAAAAATACACACGTTGATCCACTCCAAGAGAAAGAGGGGACAAAAATACATCTTCCAAAGATCTATCCACCGATCCACAATCACTGATACATAAATAATAACATACCAATACACAACATATCCATATAAGTAATTAATGGTCAAAACATATCCTCCAATGCAAATAACTCTACTTCGGATCTCCACACACTGTGATGAGACCCATAACACATCTAATAACCTTCCAAAAATTATATCCAGACCCAAAGATATTTTTAACATAGAATATCACAACTGGGTATGAATAATGCCACAACATCCAAAGAACACAAAGATATTTCCAGACCACAAAACCAACTCATCCACAATACCAAAAACATAACAAAAAAAGATAACAATATCAGGAACACTTTATGGACCAGAACACTTCTAGAACAATCAATAGAACAACTGCAATACCAACACAACAATATATCTTTATATCACAAACATTCCAAACTAACAACTACTCGAAGCAAGTTTGACATCAATGAAAACCACAAAAAACACATACTTCCAACAATATCCTCCTTTGTCATTGATGGAAACACTTGACTAAACTCAACACTCGACCAACTTGCAAAACAATACTACTCTATTAGAAATATTGCAACAACTTCTTTATCTCTCCCAAAATTGCTTCAACAATCTCTCCCCAAAACTGCTCAATCTCTCACCCTTTGCCATCAAAGACAAAGGCCACAACACTACTACACACTCCACTACTGCCCCTAAGAGTAGCCACAACATCAATCCAGGAAAATAAATAGACATGAAGGCTCCCCTTGGAAAGATGCACCTCCATAATGCACCTATCTAGAAGGAGAGATAGTAACCCCAAGCTTCTCCTGAAGAAACTCAAATGTATCCTTTTCCAATGCCTTCATGAAAATATTTTCAACCCATTTCTTTGTAGAAATGTATTCTAATCGAACTTCTTTCTCAACAACCTTCTCCCTTAAGTAGTGATATCTAATTGAAATGAGTTTTGTTCTTGAATACATAACTAGATTCTTTGAAATATTTATTGCACTTGTATTGTCACACATAATAGGAATTTATTTACCATATGTTACCTTGATATCTTTAAGAATCTATCTCATCCACATTACCTGAGTACAACAAGATATCACTGCAATATACTTTGCTTCAAAAGTAGATAGGGAAACTAAATCTTGTTTCTTACTGAACCAGGAGACCAATATGTCTCCTCAAAAGAAAGAATCACCACTAGTACTCTTTTGTTCATCAACACTTCCAACCCAATTTGCATCAATATAAGCTTTCAAGATAAAATCTCCACCTTTTTTGTACCAAAGTCTAAAATCCACATCACCTTTCAAATATCTGAAAATTCTTTTCACAACTTGCTCATGTATCACCTTAAGATTTTATTGAAACTTAGATACTAGACAAACAACCCATGTGATATCTGATCTAGATGCAATTAGACATAGCAATACACTAATCATCAACCTGTACTTCTTCTATTAAACCTCCAAAGACTCATCATCTTTTCTCAGCTTGCATGCAATGGTTAAAGGAGTTGTAACCGGTTAACAATCATCAAAACCAAACTTCTTCAACATCTCTTTCACATACTCTCTTTGTGAGATAAAAATTCCATCTCTAGATTGAATGAATTGCAACCCAAGAAAGAAACATAACTAACCAATCATCAAAATTTCAAATTATTTCTGCATCTCTTTAAAAAATTCTTTACATAGGCTATCATTTTCTCCAAATATAATGTCATCAACATAAATTATAACAATCAATAACTTATCTCCATTAGTTTTGAAATAAATATTACTATCTGCTATACCTTTCCTAAAATTTTGTTGAAACAAATACCTTTCTAATCTTGCATACCAGGCCCTAGGTACTTGTTTGAGTCTATACAATGCTTTCTTCAGTCTACACACCATATCCTGATCTTTTGTCAGTCTGAATCCATCTAGTTACTCAATGTATACTTTTTCTTCTAGATGTCCATTCAAAAATTCTAATTTGACATCCAGCTGATAAAATCTAAAGTTCTTATGAGCAAAAAATGCAAGAAACATACATATAGCTTCCATCCTTGCTACCAAAGTGGCAGTTTCTTCAAAGTCTATGCCTTCCACCTAAGAATATCCTTTACATACCAGTCTTGCCTTGTTCCTTGTAACTTTCTCATTTAGCTTGATCTTGAATGCCCATTTAGTTCCTACCACATTCTTGTTCACTGATCTAGGTACTCATTCCCAAGTCTTGTTTTTTTGTATCTGATTTAGTTCTTTTTCCATTTCTTTTAACCAACTCTCATCTTTACTCACTTCTTCATAAGTCTTCAACTCAGTCATTGATAGAAAACTATAACCGGCTTGTTCTTGACCTTCCTTTTTTCTTGTCTCCAATTATCTAGTTTTCTAAATGATGCTTCTGAACATATTTAGTAGGAACTTTTGTTGAGTCTTCCTCTTCTTCTTCTTCTTCTTCTTCTTCTTCTTCTTCTTCTTCTTCTTCATTTGATTCCTTTTCCTTGCTCTCTTCTAGATCACTTGTCTTCTCTAAAATCATTGGAACAATCTCAACCTTCTATATTAGGAGACATTTTGTTTCTCTCTTATCCTTTATGTAGTATACATTTCCACTTGTTCTAACTCCTTCTACAAACCTTGTACCACTCTTCTCTTTTTAATCATACATCCGATGCTACTGAACAAAACTTCATAACCTTTTCTACACATTTGACCATCACTTAACAAACTATGTCTTAATCCTTCAGCATAATAAACATCATCGGTTTTATGCTTACCATAAATAGAAACACTTCCAATACCTCTAATAACTGCACCATCTTCTCTAAAAAAATTCACTGATCCACCATCATATTTCTTAATATTAATAAACCTATCTTTATCACCGGTCATATGATTTGAACATCCAAAGTCAATGATCCATGTATTCGGTTTTATCTTGGCATGTAATGCAATCTTGAATGTCTTCTCCTTTATGGTTTCTCCAAAACATTCTTCTTTTCTTCAATTTCACTAAAAACAAAGATTCTTCATTTGAGTCATCATCCATTTCATCTTTAGATGTACGTTCCACTTGATGCAGAGCATCCACACCAAAACCACATTAGGGAGATTTCTTTCTCCCAACTTACCTATTCAATAGGTTTAATCCTTCCATAACTTCCCAAATCCCTCACTAGGCTCTTAATCCACTCACAAGGCTACAATAGCCTAAACATATCCAATCTCCTCAAACCCTTATCCAACCACTCACACACATTCCTCCATACATATTCAACCATCTTGAACCGACATCCATGCTCTAAAGCACTCAAATACCTTCAAACTCCTTTATGGTCACTCAACCTAGACTCTCCCCAATCAGGACCTCCACCTTTCACTACTACCCCACTCACAACTTGCAATAAGCAACCCAAAAAAATTACTTCATGGAACCCTTGAAGACTCTTTGTTCTTGACCAAATCACCTTTCTACACCCCCTATCCACCCTAAGGGATTCAACAACATTTATTGCAGGTTTACTATCTTTAGGATAGTCAAACTCCATGTAGGGATAGTCATATCTACAAGGATTACTTTCTTCCTAAAAACACTCCAAATTCTCATCACAAAGGTGATAAAATATTCTCATTCCTTCCTTACTCTCAACTCAACACCTACCCTCATCCAACTCTTGTTCAACAACAAATCTTGTCACATTGTTATATGTACCAGTCCTAGTATGTTTTAGGATAGTCATTAACTTAGGCTTCCTTCCCACTTCTCAATGCCTCCAAAGGCTTCTATTGACTCCTAGGGTCTCCTTAAACTCTCAGCAAACTACAACTACAAAACCAACCCACACTCATCCATACAACACAAGTTCTTGTATACTGTCAAACTATGACAGTCACAAAGCAAATTCTAGGACAGTCATAAAACTTGGGTATTTGGTTCACTTCCCTTGTCTTATAACCACCGAGGACTTGTTCTTGCACTATCCTCAAATTCTACCATGTATTCACCAACTTTCCAAACCCTTATCACACTTTCTAAATCTCATAACCAACCCGTGTTCTCAGTCTTAGACAAATTTCAGAACTTTCCACTGATTTGTACATGCCAAAAATGAGCATGTATCCCTAGAAGTAAAACAAAAACAAAATATATACAAGTGATCTGCATTCCACCAATATTTGGCCTTTTATCAAGATGGAATGGAGGTGAAATACATTTTATATTCTCACTGTTTACCCTAGTAGGGTTTTGACAGTGTTTTATAAAATTTGTTAGATCTCTCACAAAACTTGATGGAAAGAAAAGAAATAAAGATCAAACTATTGAGGATTAAACCCCTCATCATTCCAAATTTATTTAAAATTAAAACAAATTAGTTTTCAATAGGAAAATCACTAGATATAAGACTGTCATGTCTGAAACATACAACAAAAATGCAAGAAATCACAATCTTTATTGATATTTTGCTTATTACATCCACCAACAACCATCTTCAAACTTTTACAAGGATTTTATTATTACTTATAAGACTTCATATTTTTGTAACCACAATCATAACTTATTTTGGACAAACCATGTCTAATTACCCTTACAAACACAAAAGTTACGTGACAACTTTTTAAACAACTTTGACAATTTTGCTCCAAATTGAACATAGACCTAATCTATGACTCCCATGCCCCAATAATTACTAAAATAGGTCCAAATAGGCCACAAAGACCCTTAAATATCATAAACAAAATATTTGAACCATTGACACTCATTTTCAACATAATGACAACTTTTGACAATTTTTGACAATCTTGTCAATATGACCTCATTATGACTCAAAACCCTATCTAATGATCCCAAATACACTTATTACATCAATAATGGTCATTATTGACCTTATTACATCACATTAACTCAAAAACTTATGATATTTCATCATGGCCTCATTAAGGCATGAAGACCTATTAGGTGCTCCTGCACCACCTCTATAGAACATAAACCCTTTTTATCTCTTCTATTAAATTTTTGTTTCATAGTTTTGTTTTCTTCTCATCATCATCTAATCTCTTATAATCTTCCTTGTAAGTGTAGAGAGAAGCATAATGTCCAATTCTACTACAAGAAAAAAAAAATTAGAGGTAACATACCTCTATATTTTCTAGTACCTCATTGCAATCTTCTCACAAAGTTTTCTTAAGCTTCATCCAAATCTCCACTGCATTCTAGATCATCATGTCTTGAAACATTAAATGTTTCTTGTTTCTTTCCCTTTTATCTTCCTCCATATCTAAAATTTCAAAGGTTGCTAAGGTACCGGTAAGCTGGATCAATAGTATACTTTCTCAAGTCATTGCTTTCTTGAACGTCACACCTTGTTACTTTGTAGGATTTTAGTAGGGTCAGCAAGATCTTCTGAACAACATCACATTCATCAAAATATCCACCAAAATTTCTAATACCATAAAAAAAAATTAGTCACTCTATGAATATAGTTCTCAACACCTTCATCTTCAAGCATTCTTAGATATTCATACTTTCACTTCAAATTCATCAGCCTAGCCTATTTTGTCTTTGGATCTCCTTCAAATTACAAACACAACTTGTTCCACATAGCATTATCTTCTTTCAATCCTTTTACTCTTCCAAATACTGAGTCACTTATACAACTGAAAATTATAGCTTTGGCCTTTCCATTAGTCTCCTTTAACTTTATCTCATCTGGAGTTTGAGGACCACCCTACAGAGGTTTATATCTAGTCTGAATCATTTCCCATATTTCATTTTGCAATGTCTCCAAATGTAATTCCATTCTCTCCTTCCAATATGGAAAGTTTGTAACATCATAGATTAGTTCCTTGTAATGCATGTCATGCGCCATACCAGATCTACCTCAAGTGGTTAAGCTTACTCAAGAGGAACCTTGCTTTGATACCAAATTTTGAACCCAACGTAGGACTAAGAGGGGGGTTAATCAGTCATGAACAAAAATTAATGCAAAACATAAATAATTAATATGCAACACAAACACAACATATGAACATCAAGATTTTCTACATGGAAAACCTAAATGGGTCCAAAAAACCATGGTGATCACTTGGCCACAAAATATATCCAATATGTATATCAAATTACAATGAAGGAGCTCACTTCTCTGAACTTGCAGACCAAGCCTAATTTCTCTTGGGGCAAGATACAAAAAGAGGACTTGTAAACCTAAAGCTAACTACAATAGGGAAAGATACAAAATGCTTTGAAAAGAAGGATCTCCTAATCATGAAGCTTTCCTTGAACTTTGCATTAAGAAACCAACATCAACTCACACAACTCATAATTAAACTATCAACACTCTATCTCATACCTCTACCATAGTCTCAAACAACTTTCATATCATTCAATCACAACTCTTTTTCTATTCTCTTCACCAAATTTCTCTAACTATGTTCACATCACATACTTCCCCACTCTTCCACACATACTCTCTACACACACAACATTCATTATATACAAGATAGATCGTCAAGGCTTGAATCAAGTCAGCCTGAAACAAAAAAATACCTTCCGAACCAAAAATACACACTGATCCACTCCAAGAGAAAGAGGGGATCAAAACACATCTTCCAAAGATCAATCCACCGATCCGTAGTCACTAAAACATAACTAACAACATAGCTACACACAATACATCCATATAAGAAATTAATGGTTAAAACATATCTCCAATGCAAATAAATCTACTCCAAATCTCCATACACTATGGTGAGACTCATAATACATCCAATAACCTTCCACAAATCATATCTGGATGCAAATATAGGTTTAACATATAATATCACAACTAGGTATGAATAATGCCACATCTAGAGAACAAAAATATATTTTTGGACCATAAAAATAACTCATCCATAATATCAAAAACATAACCAAAGAAGATGACAACATCAAACAATATCAGCAACACTTTCCAGACCCGAACACTTTTAGAACAAGCAATAGAGCAATTGCAACACCAACACAACAAGATATCTTTGTACCATAGACTTTCTAGACCAACAACTATATATGAAACAAGAAGTTTGACATCAATGCCAACTACAACAACACATACATCCAACATTATCATGTCCTTTATTCCTAGATATAATGAAAAAAGAAGTTTGACATCAACCACAACAACACATACATCCAACATTATCATGTCCTTTATTCCTAGATATATGTCAGATCCTATGAGGATCCAGTTAATACTGAGAGGCGGGGGATGAATCAGTATTCAGACCAATTGAAACTTTAAACCCAAAAACAAACTTATATTAGACCTGAAACCTTATAACAAATATCTCAACTTTTTTAATCAGATCTAATACCCTCTTTATCAAATTTTCTTAACACATTAATCAAATCATTTATCAATACTTTCACCACCAAAGAATTCATATAAACTTGATCATTTATCAACTCATTAACCTTATCAATTGGATCAAAAAATCTCTCAAACAACTTCTTATTAGTCCTGGTAACCTCTGATAAACTTCTGATAAAACATCATGACCGGTGTCTCAGAAATAATGCATGAAATAAAACATAAACATCACATGAAAAAAATTCCACACATGAACACCATAAGTTTTTGATGTGGAAACCCAAATAGGGAAAAACCACGGTGGGAGTTGGCACCCACAAATATTTGTACTCTTTTGAAGTACGCCCTGTTAGGAGCTTACAATATGCTTGGTTAAGACCATGCCTTGTTAGGAGTCACCCGGTTAGGGGATTTGCCTTGCAACCTAGTTAGGAGCTTGATGATCTATTAGGATCAACCTTGTGAGAGGATTTTACACTCTTTTGAGAGCTGCCCTGTTAGGACCTACCTGATTAAGGGATTTAACCTGCTGCAACTATTAGGGAATGATAACTCAATGGTGAACGGATAGTACCAAATCGGTACTAAGAGGGGGGGGGGGTGAATCAGTACAGACAAAAACACAATCTTAAACTAGTTTTTCAGTAGACACTATGCATTGGTAGACAAATAGTAACACCAGTCTTTAAACAGAGTACAACTGGCAAAACCCAAAATAACTGAGACAAGCATAAACTGGTTAACACTTATCTTCTCATACAATATAACACTTCATTTCCATTTCACCCTAATGCATGAACATGTAATCTATCATCAAAGATATATATATATATATATATATCAACATGATTCATCGCTTGACAGAAAACAACATAGTATCACATGAAGAAGACATCACATATGACACAAATATTTTTTACATGGAAACCCAATTGGGAAAGACCACGGTGGGGATGAATACCCACAAGCTTGTTTTTGAACTCTTTAGAAGTCCGCTCTGTTAGGAGCCTTGTCCGGTTAAAGACTGATACAATAGGTTTTGTTAGGAACCGATCCTGTTAGGGATCAACCAGTTAAGGGATGGCTAGAATACCCAGTTAAGGGTTAAACCCTATTAAAGGTTACCTTGTTAGAGGATTTCAAGAACTCAATGGTTTTGAGTCACCCTGTTAAAGGATTTACAGCAAGCCGATTAAAGCTACCCTGTTAAGGGATTTTCCAACTGTTGAGGTGGTTAGAGATCAATAGGTATTTCAATGATCTGGTAACAACACTCAATGCCAATGTAGATCCGCTTTAGCTCCTCTTCACCTTTTGCACTTACACTTTGTAGGTATCACTTCTCTCCCCTGGTCTGGCAAGAATCACGTATCTCTTCTCTTGGATACACACACACAAATTTTGCCAACAACCTCAGAAAGAAACACAACATTGACCTTATAGGAAAATAGATAGGTCGGTAGCATAAACCCTAAACCCTAAACTTGTTAGGTTAAGGAATTCAAACGGTTCAATCCTAACCATTGAGCACACTGCATTAAATGCAACATTCTTGATCCAATCTCAAGACATTCTCTATCGTTCATTTTCCACTGATTTCATGGTAGTTGATAACCCATCACACGTTATCACCGTTTACAGACTTCACACATTCCCGAGGTAGATAGGAACAATCTCCTTCATGCACGATCCTTCACGCACACAAGGCTTACGTGGCAACATGATCTGTTCTTTGTCACCATGCTAACTCATCACACAAAGTCACGGGTTGAGCCACACAGGCTTGAAGCACTTCAATTAGAAACCCTGAAGTTGAGATTACCAACCGATAGTCATACAATGCTTCCATGTACTGGTTCCCATAATCATATGCTGGTTCACCTTGAACAAACACACCGCTTCATTTTGGCACAAATGTCAGTTCACAGTGTTATACCGGTTCTCTTCTCTTCATCATATTGACATCAATGACAACACACAATGTCATTATGTCCTTATACCAGTTCACATAATGCCAACAATCTCCCCCTTTGGCATTGATGGCAATATACAAAGATATCTCTTCGCTTCACATCTTCTCCCCCAATTTCTGCAGATATCTTCTCTGCTTCATATCTTCTCCCCCTTTGACAACAATGCCAAAGTGGAGGCACAAGCTTCCCTGTTCCATTATGTTGCTCCCCCTGAGGAGTAGCATCCTTTAACACATCAATCCAAATTTTTTTTTGACTATGCAGTACCTGACTGATGTGGAGCATGTGCCTTTAGTTTACCTCTTGAATAGGCAACACCCCTAATTCACCTCTTAAGTACATAAATGTAGCCTTTGGGAGAGGCTTGGTGAATATGTATGCTAACTGCTCCTTACTAGAAACATGTTCTAGTGCAATCTCTTTGTTCTGAACCTTTTTCCTCAAGAAATGATACTTAAGCTCAAAGTGCTTGGTTCTAGAATGTAAAACCGAATTCTCAGAGATGTTAATTGCACTAGTATTGTCACAAAATATACTTACTAGTTCAGATACAGGAACTTTGAAGCCATTTAACACATTCTTCATCCAAATTGTCTGAGTGCAGTTCATGAAAGCTGTAACATAATCTGCTTCCACTATGGACTAAGAGATACAACTCTGCTTCTTACTCATCCATGAGACCAGTCTACCACTGAGAAAGAATGCACCATCGATTGTGCTTTTCCGGTCATCTACATTACCTGCCCAGTCAACATCTGTGTATACTTTCAAGTTGAAATCCTTTCTATATGGATACCATAATCCATAATCAACAGTTCCCTTCAGATACCTAAGAAACCTCTTGACTACAACCAAGTGGGATTCTCTTGGGATTTTCTAGAACCTTGCAGTAATGCCAACTGCATGTGCAATATCTGGTCTACTATGCACTACATAATGAAACTTACCAATCATTGATCGGTATTCCTTCTCATCAACCAATGTTGGGTCATCCTCTTTGCATAGTTTACAACCAGTCACCATCGGTGTACCAACTGGTTTGCTATCTTCCATGCCAAAGGTCTTCAACACCTCTTTGACATACTTGGACTAAGTGATAAAGATTCCATCTTTCATCTGCTAGATATGCAATCCAATGAAGAACTTAATCTCCCCTATGAGTGACATCTTAAATTCTTTCTTCATCTCATCTAAAAACTCATGACTCATCTTGTCATCTCCACCAAAGATAATGTCATCAAAAAATACCTCACAGATCAGGATCTAATCTCCTTCAAACTTCAAGTAGATATTTCTATCTTCGCTTGTTATCTCAAATCCAATCTTCACAAGATGGGAATGCAGGCATTCATACCATGCTCTAGGTGCCTGCCTTAGACCATACAAGGCTTTATGTAGCCTACACACCATGTCATTGTCTTTAGATGGGGCAAAACCATCTGGTTGCTCTATATACACCTCCTCTTCAAGTACACCATTTAGGAATGCAAGAAGCATACAAACTCCTTCCAATTTGGCTACAGGAGCAATGGTTTCTCCATAGTCTTCTCCTTCTTCTTGGGAATATCCTTTGTACACCAATCTGGCTTTGTTCCTAATCATTGTGCCATCCCCATTCAGCTTATTTCTGGAAACCCATTTAGTACCAATGACATTTTTATGCTCCGGTCTGGGTACCAAAGACCATGTACCATTTTTCTCTATCTTGTCAAGTTCCTCTTCCATTGCCTTGATCTAGTCTTCATCTTTATGTGTCTCTTTGAATGATTTAGGCTCAAATTTAGAGATCATACATGAGTTTTCTCTAACCTTTCTTCTTGTAAGGATTCCTACATCCTTATCTCCTATGATCTTCTTAGGATCATGATTCAGCTTGACATACCGAGGAATGGTCTTGATAGATTCCTCTTCCTTTTCTTCTTCATCCTCATCTCCATCAGTATCAGCATCTACATCTACCGGTGTAGGAACATTATTACTGTTACTCGGTTGACTGATAACCGGTTCCCAGAAGGTTACAACCGGTTCATTTACCGCTTGCTCATTGCCGGTTTCCTCAGTTTTCTTAGAGGTTTCATCAACTCTTACATTGATGCTTTCCATAATTCTCTGAGTCCTATTATTGAAACACTTGAGAGCTTTTCTCTCGGTGGAATACCCTAGGAATATTCCCTCATCACATTTCGCATCAAATTTGCTCTGGTGTTCACTCCTCTTGATGTAACATTTGCTACCAAACACTCTAAAGTAGCTAACCATAGGTGTCTTACCAGTCCAATACTCATAAGGAGTTTTATCCTTACCTTTCTTGATGAGTACCCGTTTCATTGTGTAGACTATAGTGCTCATCACTTCTCTCCAAAAGGTGTGGGATACCTTTCCTTGAATCAACATAGTTCTATTTGCTTCAACCACAATCTGGTTATTCCTCTGCTACGCCATTCTATTGTGGAGTCCGGGGGGTAGACAGTTGTCTCTTGATGCCATGTTCTTCATAGTACTTGTTGAATTCACTGGAAGTGAATTCCCCTCCTTGATCAGTTCTCAGGCACTTGATCCTTTTACCACTTTCCTTCTCCACTAATGCTCTGAAAGCTTTGAACTTTACAAAAGCTTCAGACTTATCTTTCAAGAATGTGACCCACATCATTCTTGAGTAGTCATTAGTGAGAATCATGAAGTAACTATCACCCTACACACTCCTAGTTTTCATAGGACCACACAGATCAGTATGCACAAGATCAAGCAAATTGTTACTAGTGAAAGGTTTACCTTTAAAGGTTGAGAAAGACATTTTCCCCAATTGACACTCTCTACACAAGGTATTATCCAGTTTGCTTAGCACCAGCAACCCTCTAACTGCCTTGATCTTACTAGCCTTCACAATGTTATCAAAGTTTACATGGCAGAGTCTCCTATGCCATATCCAGCTATCATCAAATTTAGCCATAAGACATGTACTTATATTTGCATTCAGCTGAAACAGGTTACCTTTGGTCTGCATGCCGGTGGCCACTGATTCACCATTCTTTCCTTTGATTCTGCACACTCCATTCTTGAATTCCAGAGTGAGACCACTGTCATTTAGCTGGGCAACACTCAGAAGGTTGTGTCTGAGACCATCAACCCAATACACATTATCAGCACTACTCTTGCCATTTAGAGAGATGGACCCTCTGCCTTTGACCATGCATGGTGCATCATTACCAAAGTGAACCACACCACCATCATACTCTTCCAAGGATAGAAACTTGCTTTGGTCACTAGTCATATGGTGAGAAAAGCCACTATCAATAATCCACTCATTGGAATTATCAAACCGGGAGATAAGAGCCTTCTTGTCTGACACATATTCCTTGACAACAACAAACACAATATCTTCATTTTCTTCATCTTCTGATTCTTCATCTGTGACACCTTCATCAACTTCCACAAAATAGTTTCTCTAGTTTCCTCCTTTGAATTTCTTGAACCTTTCTAGTCTGATCTTGTTGTCTGCATTAGGACAGTTTACAACAATATTTCCTATCCAGTTACAAGAAAAGCATTTCAAAGGAAGCTTACCTCTGTATTTACCGGTTCCCTTAGGAAGTTTCCTAGCAAGAAGAGCTTCAAATGCTATCATAATCTCCTCATCATCCATTTCTCTGCTCTGTCTTGGTTCACTACTAGTGCTAGCTTCTTTTCCTTTTCTGGATGGTACAACAAAAGCTTTAAAAGTTGATTCAGTCTTTTGAACACTACCATCAAAACTGTTTAGCTCATAGGCTGTCAACTTTACAATGATGGAGTCTAGGGATACCTTAGTCTTGTCTATTGATCTCAGCTCCTGAATAGCAGCAACCCTTATTGCATAGACCAGTAATAAGGATCTAAGGACTTTGCTTACCATAGTGGAATCTTCCATTTTACCACCTACACTCTTGATATCTCCAACAATGGTTTTGATTCTTATTCCATACTATTGAATGGTCTCACCTTCAACCATCCACATGTCTTCAAACTTCCCTCTAAGGCTTTCTTCCTTAGCTTGTTTTACATGCTCATCACTGCCATAGATATTTTCAAGAGTATCCCATACCTCTTTGGGATTTACCTTATCTTGGACATCAATAAACTCAATGTCATCAGTGAGAGTACTGGTAGGGGCAATATAGGCATTCTCAACATAGCTCCAGTGTTGAGCACCCATGCTTCTGATGTATATCTTCATTCTGTCTTTCCAAATACTGAAGTTTTCTCTGTTAAACTTTGGACCTTCCCTTTTCATCATTAGACTGGGATCTTTACCTCAAGCGGTTAAGCTTATAACATAGAGGACCTGGAGGATGCTCTGATACCAATTGATAACTCAATGATGAATGGATAGTACCAAACCGGTACTGAGAGGGGGGGGTGAATCAGTACAGACAAAAACACAATCTTAAACTGGTTTGTCAGCAGACATTGTGCATTGACAGACAAATAGTAACACCGGTCTTTAAACAAAGTACAATTGGCAAAACCCAGAATAACTAAGACAAGCATAAACTGGTTGACACTTATCTTCTCATACAATCTAACGCTTCATTTCCATTTCACCCAAATGCATGAACAAGTAATCTATCATCAAAGATATATATATAAACAACTAGATCAACATGTTTCACCGCTTGACAGAAAACAACATAGCATCACATGAAGAAGACATCACATATGACACACATATTTTTCATGTGGAAACCCAATTGGGAAACACCACGATGGGGATGAATACCCACAAGCTTGTTTTTGAACTCTTTAGAAGTCCGCTCTATTAGGATCCTTGTCTGGTTAAAGACTAATACAATAGGTTCTGTTAGGAACCGATCTTGTTAGGGATCACCCAGTTAAGGGATGGCTAGAATACCCAGTTAAGGGTTAAACCCTGTTAAAGGTTACCTTGTTAGAGGATTTCAAGAACTCAATGGTTTTGAGTCACCATGTTAAAGGATTTATAGCAAGCCAATTAAAGCTACCCTGTTAAGGGATTTTCCAGCTATTGAGGTGGTTAGAGATCAACAGGTATTTCAATGATCTGGTAATAGCACTCAATGCCAATGCAGATCCGCTTTAGCTCCTCTTCACCTTCTGCACTTACACTCTGTAGGTATCACTTCTCTCCTCTGGTCTGGCAAGAATCACGTATCTCTTCTCTTAGATACACACACACAACTTTTGCCAACAACCTCAGAAAGAAACACAACATCGACCTTATAGGAAAATAAATAGGTCGGTAGCATAAACCCTAAACCCTAAACCTGTTAGGTTAAGGAATTCAAATGGTTCAATCCTAACTGTTGAGCACACTGCATTAAATGCAACAGTCTTGATCCAATCTCAAGACATTCTCTATCATTCATTTTCCACTAATCTCATGGTGGTTGATAACCCATCACACGTTATCACCATTTACAGACTTCACACATTCCTGAGGTAGATAGGAACAATCTCCTTCATGCACGATCCTTCACGCACACAAGGCTTACGTGGCAACACGATCTATTCTTCGTTACCATGCTAACTCATCACACAAAGTCTCCAGTTGAGCCACACAGGCTTGAAGAACTTCAACCGAAAACCCTGAAGTTGAGACTAACAACCAGTAGTCATACAACGCTTCCATGTGCTGGTTCCCATAATCATATTCTAGTTCACCTTGAACAAACACACCGCTTCACTTTGGCACAAATGCCGGTTCACAGTGTTATACCAGTTCTCTTCTCTTCATCATATTGAAATCAATGACAACACACAATGTCATTATGTCCTCATACCAGTTCACATAATGCCAACAGGGAACAACGGTAAGAAAATGATTTGTTTACTTGCACTTCTCTTCTTTCTTGATCAAATCTATTTATACACAACACTCTCCAACTCTTAGGCAGATCTCACACTTCAGTTGGATGACTTAACACATTCTCTAAGACCACTGACACAATAAACATCAATTGTGTCATCCTAAATAGCCATCTCAACTAGGTTAGCCACAAAACCCTAATTACATCTTGAATTTACAATTCAAATCACAAGAGATCATCACATATCGATATACAGATCATTACAACAAATTACAATGCAATATCAACTATTGATTGATCATAACCCATCACAAAAATCTGATCTGTACCAAAGTCAAACCTTCAAAATACTCTACTAAGCATTTTGTTGATTCCCAAGAAAATCTTCCTTGAATCGCACCAAGACAACAATTAAATCTTTCATTTGGGTTGTGTCGTGTTACCAACTTCATGTAGACTTGTCGTCAATCATCGTCATAATAAAAATCATTACTGATTTGATGATTTCTTCATTGGTCTTAAACCTTACTAAAAACTTAGTAAAACTTCATCAAAAATTTGAAACACGCCTTCTAGTAATCTTCACAAGTTCTGGTTTCGATTAGATACACCTTTCCATGATACAAGTTCACCATCCAAACCACAAATCACCAATCATCGTTGATCATCTGGTCCAATCAGAACAACTCTACTTTATCAGTTAAAGTCCTATTTCACAGACTTTAGCTCTCTGTCGGTAAACCCTATCTTCTAGTAAACCAAATAACTAAGATGACAAAACAAAACATTAGGAACATCATTTGACATTAGTTGACATCAATGACAACACAAATAACTGATCATGTCATCTATTTATAGAATCTCAATCTCTTAATCACAAATAGACTTCTAAACTTTACCGGTGCAGTCATCCAGCTTCAAATGCATCACCTGCATTTGTATGAGTTATGCCAAATGCCAACAGATGACAAGATCAAAAAATATCAGCAACACTTTCCAGACCTGAACACTTTTAGAACAAGCAATAGAACAACTGCAACACCAACACAACAAGATATATCTGTACGTCAAACTTTCTAGACCAACAACTATATGAAACACGAAGTTTGACATCAATGCCAACCACAACAACACATACATCCAACATTATCATCTCCTTTATTCCTAGATATATGTCTAGGTTTTGAGGTAATACAACTGGTACTCATCAACAAAACTTGGTGTTTTAAGTAGCTGACATAGTCTATTTTCTGATATGCTTTATATTTCCCAATTTTAGTTCTACTACTATTGTAGAAATGTTTGTAAATATACAACCCTAAACCTTAAAAACTATAAGTTATAAATTGAAGGACTATAATAGTATAGAATTTGATAGAATATATGAATTCTAGGTTTTAATGTTTCTCTTACCTATAATTTGAACTAATGAACAAGAAAATCAAGCCAATTAAGTCATAGAATCTCTCTAGTTTACTAAGCCTAGTCCTAACTCCCCCCTCTTATTTTAGTTTTCTTCACTATATCAAATAGCAGTTACAAAAATACAACTTAAATTATCATTTCTCTTCTTATTCTAAATTCCTTGAATTTAATAGAAAAGTAAATTAAATGTTTCTTATTGTACATTCCTTCAATTTAGTAGAAAAGTGAATTAAAAATGTCCATGATGCTCAAGACAACCATTATTTCCACTTTGAATAAAATTTAATGTTATTATTAGAGATTACTGGGTGTTTCAAGAATCAAGGTCACAACTTAAAACTAATAGATAGGTCCCACCTTAGTGCAATAGTGCAGATGTGAGGCAGGGAAGGCCAAGAAGTCCTCCTCTTGTGCACAATCAATGGGGGACATCCATATTGGAGCTAACTAGACTAATAGTAGGGACCACAACATGAGGCACACTTGAATATAAAATTAGGAAAAATGAAAAATAATTTGAGCGATGGTCATGCATAATTATTATTGACAAGAGGGGCCAGATTTAAATGAGGAAAAGACACATAAATGATAACTTTCACTTAAGACACTAGTCATGAGAAAAGGCTAGTCAATGGGAAAATATGACAAAAGCAACTTTCTGAGTGGAAGAAATTGATTTACTCTTGCCATATGATCAATATAATCACCCCCTATCATTTTTTCCACAACCTTAAAAAAAATATACATCCCATAATCTAGCTTGGAAAGGTTGTTTAAGCTAGAGTTCAACACATCCATGTTCAAAATTCAATCTTCTCTCATTATTGATTTCTCTAAAAATGGGAGGAAGGATTTGAGTGAAACCAGTCTTCCAAGCTAGAATTTTCTATAACTCTTATTTTAGATCCTTAATATATGACATCTATTTTATGTTTGGTTCAAAGAATCAAAGAATTTTCATCTTTTACTTTAAAAGAAGCAAAGAACAAAGAATATACCACAAAAATTTGCAAATATGAATGGAAATATTCTTGATCATTTTATTTCAAAAGATATTGAACATAATCTTGGAGATAATTATAACAAAAACATGTGTTCTTTGTTTGTATTCTAATAAGATTTTTTATATAGACATTAGAACTAATAGACTATAACTTCTTTCTAAGCACCAAGACACTTTTACAAAAAGCCTACTTGGAAAAAATATAGAATCCCTATTAAAAATAAATATGAAGGAGACAGACCCAGGTTCTATTATCAAAGGATTTCTGCAGTTTTAGTTTGGAAAGCTTGGACTCGATCCTATTGTGGTAGCAAGTAGATTAATTTAGGTCCTACTTAGGTATTTAATTTAAAAGAAATAACATATACATATATAGGAACCACAATTAGATTTATATATATATATTCATATACCAATTTATCAAATACATTCCTTACATCTCATTTATGTCTTCTATCTTCTTATCTTATATCTCATCTCTCTATTATCCATCTATCTATTCTATGGAATAGATCTATGTCCTCCATTTATATCTCTAGTTAGGAATATTGGGAATGAGGTGTTGTACACCTTACATAATGTTTATAGTTGTATTATTTCATTATTATGTATGTTTCACCTAGGGGAAACTACATGGACATGCATCACATAGAGATTCCATTATTGTGGCCACTTGATGAGTTGTATTGTAACATTTAGATATTATATTGTATTCATTTAATATTGGGGAAAGTAAATTAATAAATTGAAATCTTAGTACGCAGTACTAAATGTGGGGTTAATGGTTTTTAATCCCATGGTTTTAGTTACATAGTTTTATGTAATACCAATTGGTATTTTTGTGGGAACTTGATTCTATAAAAGCAACCACAAGGGTAGTTGTTTAAGGTTGACGAGTTAGTAGGTTAGCATTTTTAGAGGTTTGAAGCATTGCATGGGATATATGTACAGTTACATGCTTGTTAATGGCTTGTGATTTAGAGGTGTTCATGGGTGTATTGTTTTATTGCATTGTTAAATAGTACATGGTGGATGGATGCTTTTGGAGATTGGTGTTTCCCTAATGAGAATTTTTCTAGGGTATATCGTGTGTCATATTTTATGGGTACGTTGTATTTTCTTTTACATATAGATTATAAGTACTTATTTGAATTGATCTCTCATCTAGGTTATGTGGAAATCGTCATTGTATGACTGCATATTTTCTAACATTTGGTATCAAATCCATGGTTGTGGTTGTATAACCCTAAGTTGAGAAAATTGTGTTAAATTTGAATATATGGCTTTCATGATAGAATGAAGACATGGCAAGATATGAAGGTTTTGTGAATGTTATTATTTGCAGATTCGAGGTTTGGGTGTTGTAGATTTTTGGACTTTTTTTTTATAAATTTGGGTTTATGAAAATTTATGTCAATAAGCTTTTTGAATGTTCATTTTAAGGGTTTTGGGAGGAAGGTTTCACAAATGAACCAATGGGAAAAAATGAACCTCATGGTTGGATTTAGAAGGCTTGAGAGATAAATTTTGACATAAAATTTGACTTATTTGGGTGAAATTGTAAAAAGGCAAAAACAAATGTGCCCCCATAGCTCATTGTATGATCGTATGAATGTATACAAATCTATACAGAGGTGTAAACAATAAAAAAAATATTGCAGCAAAAATAACCTTAGGATTTTATGAGGTCTGAGGAAAAAAATTGTTTTAGGTTGGGGTGGGGGGAGTTCGCAGACCCCCCATCCACTGTACCCATAGGGTACTTGCGGGTATGATAGCCCTAAGGCATGTTAGCCATAGGCCCTAGCTAATATCCATGTTACTGGAAGTACCTCAAGGCCCCACCCTTTGTCATTGCTACTATGGGGACAACAGGGACATTTGCAGGGCAAGGTGGGGCCTAAGACTTTACAACAAAAATAATAAAAAATAATTTGATTGTCCTTTCAAAAAAAAAAAAATTAAAATGCCACCTATTTCTAATGAAACCATTTTAGTGTTTGGGGTTGGGTCTACCCTTGAACCCCAATTATAATTTTTTTAAAAGATGTGAAATTATGGATTTAAGCAATTTGGGAAATTTTTTTAAATCCATGTATACCAATATTTGCAAATAAAGCCTAATAGGCTATTTTTTTCCACATAGAATAACTTAGGCCAAGAGTATCAATTTTTTGACTTCTTATAGTCATTAGTGTAGTGTTATAAATTGTTACCAATCCAATTTATACCTCATGTTTGTGCCTCTACTTTAGTGTGTCCTATTCTCATCTCCTTTCTAGGTTCATTTGTGCCTATTCTCCAGCTTTGAGGCCATGCACCTTTTGTGGGTCCTTGTTAGCATTTCACAAAGGGAGATTGTTGGAATTCCAGTAAGTTTGTTGGTATGAGGATATTGAGAAGGTTGTTGAAGATTATGGATATAACTGAGAAAGGATGATTACTATCTTAATAATATTTGTAGACATCTAAAAATGGTCAACGCTTGCAGAGTCATACTTTAACATTTGCACATTGCCTTATTTTAGGGTTCTTGTGTCACATTAACATTTCTTCTATGTTGCACACTTGGTCTTTATCATTTGTGAGCATCGAGTCCTTCTTCTGCATTCCTCATTTTTCTCGCTTTCAAATTAGGTCTTGTCGATAGCAATCTTCAGTCATGATTTTGGTCGATTTTATCCTGTCACATCAATGTGCATGCTCATTTGTCATATTTTGGACATCATCAATCCTAATCGATGATAGAATTAGGGTTTTTTCCTCTTGTCAATCTTGTCACCTTGCGATCGATTTGTCATCGATCCTTGTCCTCTTGTCAATTTTGCGATCGATTTGTCATCGATCGTTGTTCTTTTCAATCTTGTCACCTTGCGATCGATTTGTCATCGATCCTTGTCCTCTTGTCAATTTTGCAATCGATTTGTCATCGATCGTTGTCCTTTTCAATCATGTCAATTTGGATCAATTAGTCATTGTTCCTCGTCAATTGGCGCCTTTCAATTGGTCTCCTTGTCAATCTTGGTCAATTTGTCATTGATTTTTGTCAACCAATTTTAATCATTTATCAACACTGGTCCTTTGTCAGTCAAAATCATGATCAAATAGACCCTACATCAATTATCTTTTGTCAAGACCTAATTGTCGTCATTGCATTTCTAATTCATCTTCTAGGGTTTTATGATTTATTCATTTAATCTTGTTTGTCATTTTCCCTCTAGGTTAAATAATTTATTTATTTATCCTAAGTCTTCTTGTCACAATTAAATATTTATTTAATTGGCTAATTAATTCTCTCTTTTTGTGAATTAATTAATGAATGAGAAATTATTAATTAATCCACCTAATTTTCATCAATTTCTAATTTCCTAATTCCTAATTTCTATTTTCAAATTTTTGTCATAACATCCTTGCATAGCAATTTGTCATAATTTGTCATAACACCTTGCATAGAAATTTGTCATACATTTGTCATAATTTTTCTATTCTTGATTTGAATTTCCTTTCAAATCTCTTCATGCTAATCTTGTCTTTTCTCCAATTTATCTATAAATTGGATGAGTTTCTTCAATTAGGGATCCGAATCAATCACACTTCTAGTATCCTTATGCTATCTTGTCAATCTTGCTTTCATATTATGCTTATGCACTTGTAGGTGAGATCCAAAAACACACTAATTTGAAGGAGAAAGGACAATTGAGAATTTTGGAGGAGACATTCACATTTGTAATGGTTTGCATTTGGTTTGAATGTCTTATTTTCAATATCTCTATTGAATGTTTTAGGATTTCTTCTCATTGCAATCTAGTTTTTGTGATTGAGCTAGTTGATATCTATTGATTTGATGAATCCTCAATTTCCTAGTCTACATTTTTGGTGAACCTGATGTGAACTAACCATTTAACTATGTTTTGAGTTCCTTTTGAGCTGATTTGCAGGTGAAAAACCCAAGAAACAGGGCAACTCAGGGCTTTCTGGACACTTCTGCGCTTGTGTAGGAGGGATCTGCACCTGTTTCAAGGAGATCTACGCCTATGTCAAAGGGATCTGTGCCTATGTCAAGGCATTCTACACCTGTGTCAAGGCATTCTGTGCCTGTGTTGAAACATTCTACGCTTGTGTAAGGCCAGAAACAGAGGTGAAAATCAATGTTTTTACTTGCAAATTACTTTGTTTTCATTTTGTTCTTATATTCTGGGTTTTCTTTGGTACTGATTCTCTATGCAGCACCTTGGCATTACATGTGACAAAGACTAAGAATACAACTACTAACAAATCTCATGCAGGATGCGGTCAAAGACTCACATTAAAAACAACATTTTTCTTGCAAATTTTTAAAGTAGTTGCACATTTCATTTTTAAAGGATAATGAACACCATGCATGCTTTGTTTGTTTTCAATTTGATTGTGTGTTTTAAGCCTTAGAATTGGGCCTGCCTCTCGATTTGCCTGGCACTTCACACAGGCATTGGTGAGAGGGAACGACCCTAAGTGGTGACGAGCTAAAACCAATCTCTTCCGAACCACTCTAAATAACCGTGGATGCAACTAAAGTTGTAGACAACGGGTGCTGGAATGGTATTGCGATGATTTATTCACCGGATCAATACCCACCCGAATGGATGCCCTTACTAGACTCTCTTGTTTTTAGAGGCCAAAATCCTTCTATCTGTTGGCTCAGGCGTTGTGATACGCGCATGCCGAAGACACCTCTCATGTACTCCTTAGTTAGAGATAGCAAGTTCTTGGGAAGTGATGCCCCTTGAACTCGAAGCTTGGTATGCCCGAGAAGTGAGTGCACTGTAAGGGGGAGCCAGTGCTACCAAGCGTCTAGCTATCCAGCTAAGTGTTGTATTTTATGGTCAGAGGATTCAACAGATATTGCCCTTGCCATCCGTAGGATTTGTTGTAAATATGCTTGATTGTCTTGAGTCAAAGTCAAACAAACATTTGTTTTCCATGATTGTCAAAGGTTAAATTAAAAACAAGCTTTCAAAAGTGCTCATAATCAACTTGGATTTTTGAAATCAACAACATTCAACTCAAAACACAATCCAAACAAAGGTCCAAATTTGTCCAAGTATTCATCCAACATTTGAACATGGTCGTCAACACATTAAATGTCTTTGTTTCAAAATTCATGTCACTTTAGGTTAGGTTTTGCATAGTCCCACTTAGGTCCTAAGGCATATTGTCATCTCCTTTCATTTTAGTCCTTTTCATTGCAAGCGTCCTCATTTTGCACTTAGGTCCAAGATCATTTTCCCTAAGTTTGCATTTCATTGTCATATCCAAGACAACTTTCTATTTAGGTTGCATAGGTTGCATTTCGCATATTCCAAGTCATTGGTCTTCGCATTTCCTTATCATTGCATTGTCATATCCATAGATCATTTTCATATCATATCCTGGGTCATTGTCATAATCATTGCTTTCTTGCATGTAGTCTCAAAAACTAGGTTTTGTCATACTTGAGTAATCCAAATCTTTGAATAAACCCTAAGGCATTGTTAGGAAGTCTAGACCTTATCAAACTTTTGTCTTTTTGTCATCAATGTCATTTGGTCAAACCTAGCTTAGTATCCAATCATATAGGGGAGACATTGTCATTTTGTCCTTTTGTCACTTGGTCCTTTTGTCCTTTGAGGTCTAGACATCATTTCAATTTCCTAAGGGTCTCTTTTTTAGATTTGCATTCCAAAAAGTTTGTCAAAATTTTGAAAAAAACAACCAAAAACATAGGTTGCATTCTTGCCATAGATTGCATTTTTGTCTATTTAGTTTGCATTTAGTTGCATATCATACATCATCCTTGAAAAATTCCAAAAATATTGCATTTGCATAGTGACATGCCTGTTGAAACAAGGTCAAAATCTAAAAAGATGGGCAAACCAACATATCAACCCATTGACAATGTATCAAACTCACAATTGCAACCTAGTCAATCATTACAAATTGAAGGTTTGTCAAACACATCATTACCACCATATGGAATGGTTCAACTTGGACCACCTCCATTATATGAGCCAGTGTTTGTACCCATGAAACCAGGATATGGGAGTGTTCCACCAACACCAAGAGGAAATGCACCTTTTGATTGGAATCAACCGGACCTGCAACATGAAATTCAAACATTACATGAGGAACAAACTCTTTCACAAGGATTTGGTTCAGATCAAGGCATTCAACAAGAAACAAATCCAAATATTTTACCAGATTCTGATGCTTCTGATGATGTTGATATGTTCCTTAAAGATCCAAAGTTGACAAAAAAGATGGATAAATTCTTGAACAAGGTCTTTAAGATGTTCCCACAAAAATATCTTGACATGATGAGTAATGTGACCTCCTCAAGTGAGCAAATTAATGTGCAAAAACAACCAGGTGGTGAGTTGTTAAGTTTCTCTCCACATCCAAATGAAGAAAATGTGCAACAAGAACCTCAACACACCTTGATGAGTAAACGTGCTTCAAAAACGTTGATAGTGACTATTCCTCAAAAGTCACCATTTGAAACAATAAACAATCCATTATTTAATACACCTGTAACACAAGATCAAATGAGGGCCACACAAATATTGACATCTATCCCTCAACAAGAAATGATTCCTTGAATAATTACAAGTGGATCAAAATCTAAGATATAAGAAAGCTTTACGACTGGAATGCCTGATCTCACCAATGTCCAAAACAATTAGACAAAGCAACAAAGTTCCTATGTCCCATTAAGTTCAATATATTTGCCAAATACTCAAGTACCTGTTATGCAAAATATTGTGACAGATCCTTCGATAATGGCAACACAAAGAGCTACAAATAGTGGTTTGCACCAACAACAAATGTTGCAACAATTGAGTAATACACAAAAAGCACAATCGAATGTGCAAACAAGCAATGCACAATAGCAACAGTATCGCATTCAACAACATGTTGCAGTGTCTTTTGCACCATTACAAGTTAATTCAAACTTGCAACCACCACAGTGGATTGGACAAACAACACAGCAAGTAAATGTGAGTGCCATACCCCATCTCAAGGAGAAACAACAAAAACCTCCCAAACAAAGTTTTTTGCAAATGATGGGATTTACATCAAGACAACAACAATTGGCACAAAGTCAACAAATTCCAATTCATTAGCATCAACAACAACATGTGCCTCAATATGTGCCAAGATAAACAAATTATCATACTTCACAACCACAATTGATGTCCATGCAATATCAACAACACCCTCAATTGCAATATCAACCAAGGCTACCAATCATGATTCCACCACAAGAAGCACAACAACAAGGTCAATGTCAAGGCACGGCACAACCACAACAACAAGAGCTGTATCAAGAACTTTATACAAATCCCTTGTACTAATTGGAAATGCAAGATTTAATGCCATCAAATGCTTCTCTTTTAGAGAGTCCCATTCAAATTCCATCCCCTTCGTGCCAAAGAATTGATTCCTTGTCAAAATCCTCCATGCATATCCAAAGTCCAACCCCATGTCAAGAGGATAATTTAGAGCACAAAGAAACATGTCTTGAAATAGATCAAGATCAAGATCCTAAAACCTCATCATCCCATCCAATTGTTGACCAGGATCCCATTTCCCTAGACACTCGCAATGATTCCATTATTCCTGTCCATTCTATCCAAGAACACAATGTCCTTTCAAATCCCATTGATATTCCACTTCCTAAGAAAGATCAAGATATTCCTTCCATCTTTTCTGATGATTCCATTAAAAGTCAAGAGCAAAGCACCTTTAAAGAGAAATCCAATGATCTTCCTCCTTGTCAAGATCAAAGTATCCTTCCAAATTCATTTCCAACACAAGACCCTATCATTCCTTCAGATCCTCCACAAGATCCACTTGTTCCTCCATCTCCATGTCTTAATCCTCCATATACACTCCAAGATCTCATTTCTTTTGATGATCCCATTATTTCTCCCATTCCATCTCTTGAAGAGCCTATCATTGAACCATGTCCACTACACAATCCTAGTCCCCCTCATGATCCTAATCCCCCTCATGATTCTAACATGTCAGTGCAAGATGTTCATGAACCCTCGATATGCATAATGGGTTCTTCCACTTTGGTGCAATTTGATCCACTTCAAGATCTCATTATTTCTCTCATATCATATCCACCTCATAATGGACTCACATCTTCTTCCCAAAGAAAAGAGTATCCTACAAGTCAAAATAGTCATAAAGGCAAAGAGGTAGACATCCATAAGCAAGAATCCCTTCATGTTAAAGAAAATATTAAGGGTCATGGCCTGAGTGAAATTTCTCAAGATGTGGGTACCCCTACTAAATCCAACATCCCTTCAAAATCCAAACATATCCCTTCCCCATCATACTTTCCATCCATCTTAGGTCCTTATATCCCTTTGTCCTCTATGCAAGGTTAGAAAAGGCACACATCCTTGAGTAAATTTCATCCATCCAAAAGAAGTCCATTTCATTCATATCCATCCATGCATTCCTTTCCCCCTCCAAGCAATTTGGATGCCAAGTATAAAAGTCATAAGTCTAGAAATCCACATGTATTCAAGGATCAACATGTCCAATATAATTGACATGTCAAAACAAAGAACAATATGATCTATAAAGAAAAAAAAAATATCCAAAAGGCCACAAAGGTTCACTGAGAAAAATAAAGGAAAGTCAAAATCTATATGGGTTCCTAAATCCCTTGTGCAAGTAATGCACTCCAAGGAACCACAAAAGTATGAAAATAAAAAACCATGTGGATCCCTAAGCAGCTCCTTGAAGCACAAAAGCCTAAAGAAACATCCAACTTGGCATCCAAAATTGCTATTCCTCCATCCAAACCTCTCAAATTTGTTTCTCCACCACCTTCTTCATCCATTTTGGGCCCTTATGTCCAAAAATCCCAAGCTATTCCTCCATCCAAATCCCACAATCGGAGATCCATTTTTCTTCCATCAGTCCATCACCCCTCAAGGTGTGTGCCAATGTTGATCTTGCCTTCATTTCCATCCACTGAAGCCCAATTCTTCCAATTCCCTATCCATTATCCAATGCATATTTTCCATCCTTCGATCCCTTTGATCCCATCCTTTGCATAAATCCTTGCCTTAATTTCATCTCTTTTTCCATGTCCTTATCCTACCAACGTCTTTGAGCATACTTTTAAAGGTCATGGTCCATTTATTTCAAGGTTACTATCCAATCAAAAAAAAAAGACGCTTGAGTCCTTCTTCTATTGAAAAAGTCAAAAGTGAAAAAATAAAAACAAAAGAAAAAAGCAAAGCAAAAATAATTCGTCCACTGGTGAAAACCTAGCAAACAGGCGCTTTGGGCAAGTACCGTGATGAAAACCTAGCAAACAGGCGTCATGCGTAATTTATGAACTTCTTGCACACCACACTTGGGGGTAGGTTTTATCCTATCATATCCTTTTGTCCTTCATTGTTCCATTATCCTATCGAACCCCTATCATTAACCTTCATATCCTATTGTCCCTCATGTCCATTTCCTCTTTCCACCTTTGACCTTGACAAGGCTGAGGATCATCATGAGCATCATGCATCTTGTTTGTAGCTTTTAGTCCATCATAGCTTTTGGTCTTTATCCATTTGCTTATTATAACCTTTCATCCATATTCCCTGTCTTATTGCAACTTTCTGCCACTATCCCTTAGCCAACCCCGACCTTCAGTCCATGTCCCTTATCCATTCTTGGTCTTGCTTATCCTATCCATATCTTATCACTGTCCATACACTCTTTTTCATTCCTTGATCTTGATCTGACATAAGGATGCAAAATTTAAACATGGATTCAAAAACCTCTTGACATGTCCCTCATGCCATGTCATTGCTTTACATTGTCATATCCAGTCTCTTGTCCCATCATGCAATAGCCCTTGAAAATTGCATCCGTATTGTCTCCATAACAAAAGGCCTTTATTTTCCCTCTATCCACCAACATTTCAGAAAGCCTATTTATTCACTTGTCATATTCCTTGCCTTGCTAGACGCTAGGGGCAAAACCAAAAAAAATCGAATAATGTCCTGAAATAATTCAAAAAAATCAAATAATGTCCTGAAAAAATCCCTAAAAATCAAATAATGTCCTGCAAAAAAAAAAATCCAAAAACAATTCCTTTGGCATTTTGTATTTTGTTAATAAATGGTCCCCTTTGTGCATAGATGGATTGCTGAGCATACAACAATCAATCAAACATTGTTCTTTAACTAAAATCATGCATTAACAGATGAAATTTTCATTCAAACCAGACATTCAAACTGATCAAAATTGTCATGTCAATCAATCAACATCAATATCATTTGTCCTTGCCACTATTATCATGGGTCTTATACAAGGTGTGGTATACTCGAAACCAAACTGTGTCCTATCTTAGATGGGGTACCGCATTCCCTGAAACCAGATAGCATGATCATTCTTGTTTTCCACCTTAATGATGATTAGAGTGTTTGTTTTACTGGGTTGAATTTGTACATCTTATCTTTTTACTGATTTATCTTTGGCTTCGATCATGTTCCTATGTTGCTCGATGATGTCACTGAGTGATTTAGAGTGACCAGGATGGTTCATGGTCCCCTTTCCTTGTTTGTTGTTTGTGGAATGTTTGTCACAAACTGGGGCAACTATATCATTCGGTGTCTGTGATAAGTACGTTCGCTTTGTGAACGCCACACATACCTCGACCCCGGATGTATGCACCCTAGGATGCTTCACTCATTCCTTGTGTGCGATGTGTCTGTCTATTGCAAAAGGGGTTGTGTTCCAGCTCTAGCCTTCAATGCCATGATGCTCTGCATCTGCTTTGCTACAATTAAATAAAGGTTCTCACTTACTTATGTGCATTTGTGAAAGAAAGTTTTCCTTCATCTCTAACTGTCCTTTGTCTAATTTCTACTTACTAACATTTCTTCCGTCAGTCTTGGCAATCCATTTGAACCTATATTTGAACCTATCGTCTTCTGTCATTCTTATTGATCAATTGGCCTCTTTTCTGGATTTTTCTGGCCAATTTCTCGAGGGGGCATGCATATGTCATTGTCATTGTCTGGGGCATTTTCATTATTGTTCTTTGAAACAACGCTTAAAATTGCATTGTCTCAAAGAGGGGCAAAATGTAGACATCTAAAAATGGTCAACGCTTGTGGAGTCATACTTTAACATTTGCGCATTGCCTTATTTTAGGGTTCTTGCATCACATTAACCTTTCTTCTATGTCACGCACTTGGTCTTTATCATTTGTGAGCATTGAGTCCTTCTTCTGCATTCCTCATTTTTCTCGCTTTCGAATTAGGTCTTGTCGATAGCAATGTTCAGTCATGTTTTTGATCGATTTTATCCTATCGCATCAATGTGCGTGCTCATTTGTCATATTTTGGACATCATCAATCCTAATCGATGATAGAATTAGGGTTTTGTCCTCTTGTCAATCTTGTCACCTTGCGATTGATTTTTCATCGATCCTTGTCCTCTTGTCAATTTTACGATCGATTTGTCATCGATCGTTGTTCTTTTCAATCTTGTCACCTTGCAATCGATTTGTCATCAATCCCTGTCCTCTTGTCAATTTTGTGATCGATTTGTCATCAATCATTGTCCTTTTCAATCAGGTCAATTTGGATCAATTAGTCATTGTTCCTCGTCAATTGGCACCTTTCAATTGGTCTCCTTGTCAATCTTGGTCAATTTGTCATTGATTTTTGTCAACCAATTTTAATTATTTATCAACACTGGTCCTTTGTCAATCAGAATCATGATCAAATCGACCCTACATCAATTATCTTTTGTCAAGACCTAATTATTGTCATTGCATTTCTAATTCATCTTCTAGGGTTTTATGATTTATTCATTTAATCTTGTTTGTCATTTTCCCTCTAGGTTAAATAATTTATTTATTTATCCTAAGTCTTCTTGTCACAATTAAATATTTATTTAATTGGCTAATTAATTCTCTCTTTTTGTGAATTAATTAATGAATGAGAAATTATTAATTAATCCACCTAATTTTCATCAATTTCTAATTTCCTAATTCCTAATTTCTATTTTCAAATTTTTGTCATAACATCCTTGCATAGCAATTTGTCATAATTTGTCATAAATTGTCATAAATTGTCATAACACCTTGCATAGCAATTTGTCATACAATTTTCATAATTTTGCTATTCTTGATTTGAATTTCCTTTCAAATCTCTTCATGCTAATCTTGTCTTTTCTCCAATTTATCTATAAATTGGATGAGTTTCTTCAATCAGGGATCCGAATCAATCATGCTTCTAGTATCCTTATGTTTTCTTGTCAATCTTGCTTTCATATTATGCTTATGCACTTGTAGGTGAGATCCACAAACACACTAATTTGAAGGAGAAAGAAGGACAATGGAGAATTTTGGAGGAGACATTCGCGTTTGTAATGGTTTGCATTTGGTTTGAATGTCTTTTTTTCAATATCTCTATTGAATGTTTTAGGATTTCTTATGATTGCAATCTAGTTTTTGTGATTGAGCTAGTTGATATCTATTTCTTTGATGAATCCTCAATTTCCTAGTCTACATTATGATTTTGGTCAATTTGTTGGTATGAGGATATTGAGAAGGTTGTTGAAGATTATGGATATAACTGAGAAAGGATGATTACTGTCTTAATAATATTATTTTGTCATTGATGTCAAGCAATTGATTTTCTAATTCAATATGATGTTGCCATATCTTAATGAGTATATTTTGATAAGTATAAAGATGTCGGTAAGTGACACAGAAAGAATGAAAATGAAGGGGAGTAATAAGTTATTCAATGGGCAACTATTACCGAGTAAGACAATGATGAAATTTTGTTGTTTTGATTATTTTGATATCCTATATAATGAGTATTCGAAGACTGAACATTAAGGAGAAAAGATTTCATTGAATAGATGAATATAGGTTTGATAGTGATCCATGTTACTGAGCAAAGAAGCTAGTCGGTAAACCCTAAGGTTATCGATATCGATTAAAGAAGGTAGAATATCTACCGAGTAAAGGTTCAGTATTTACCGAGTAACAATTGAGTAATAACATAAAGCATTGGATGGATAAAAGCATTATTAAATGAAGGATTCCAATGAGCTAGAGATGTATAGATGATTGGTATGTCATGCAAGAAGTTTGTTGAAGATCTACGACAACGAAAATACAAGAGTTAGATCTACAACATAGATTCATCGGTCATAACCTAGCACAAGTTCCAAGGAAGGAATACAAGTTCCAAGGTGAGATAAAACATTTTCAGATCGAAGGATACAATGAACCTAGTCAAGTTTGAAGATCTGATGGCTAAGATTGATCATGGGAAATGTGATCAAGGAGATTAAGCGGTTAGGAATTGTTTATAAATAAGAAATTGTTGATGAAAAATAGATGTGGGCAAATAGAAGAACAATGATACTACAATAGTGATCACCGAGCACAGAAGATTGAATATCTGATTAAAGAACAAATTGAGAAGCCTAGCAAGGAGCAAGATAAATCTTATGACAAGATTATTTTGAGCACATAGAGTCTGCTTTAGCATTTTAGATGTGAAGTTGCAGATATATCTTATACTGTTATTTATTTTGTAAGTGACAGGAAATCTCTTAATCGAGTGGACCTAATAGTCTTATTTGTAACTCCTCTAGCAAGGTAACATTCTGAATGAGTGTTTGAAATCCTTTGACAAGGTCACTTCTAACAAAGTGCAAGATTCTAACAAATCTGAGGGAAATCCCTTAACCGGGTCACATCTAGCAATGTGTTTATGTAATCTGTAACAGGATTGGCTTTTAACCGAGCATACTCTAAAAGGGTATATTTCTTAGTGGGTCCGAAATCCCACAGTGGTTTTTCCCTATTTGGGTTTCCACATTAAATCTGGTGTTAAATGTGTTATGATATTTTAAGTGTATCTGTTTATGAGTTTGAATGATTTACAATCATAGTTACATATCAGTAAAGGCTACCGAGGTTGAATCTGATGTATACAATGATTATTGAGTTTTTATGATTCACCCCCTACTCTCATCTTACTAACAATTGGTATCAGAGCTTTGGACTCCAGAAGAAAAGTTTAAAGGTACTTGAGGCAACATCCGAAGATGTATAAAATGGATGCACCAAAGTTGAACAAGTCTAGTTTCTCCACATGACAGAAAAGGATGAAGCCGCACTTAAGAGGAATTGGAGAATATGAAAAATACTATCTGGAGAATGATTACAATGTACCTAGCACCTACCCTATGACAATGGAAGAGATAAAGGAAAAGAAAGAACATATTCAAGCAATGATTGAAATAACATCAGCATTAACTGACTCAGAGTTTAATGATCTAGAAGGCTGCATTGATGCCAAAGCAATGTGGAACAAGCTTATATCTGTTTATGGTGGTGATGAACATGTTCAGAGAGAAAAAGTAGACATTCTAAGAGGTTAACTTGAATCCATGAGAATGAATGAAGGTGAGAAAATAACCCAATATAGTACAAGGTTAAAGGAAACTATCAATCAAATCAAAGGAGCAGCAGGAACTATTGAAGAAATGGATGTAACAAGTAAGTTGCTTAGAACACTTCTACCTGCTTATGTCATTCGAGTCTCTGCAATCAATGAATTAAGGTCTATACCAAACATGCCAGTCTCTTTGGATGCTACTATCGGTAAGCTACATGCATTTGAGTTAAGTAATTTTGATAACAGTGGGTCTTCGGTAAATAAAGTTGAATCTGCATTCAGTTCTTTTCATCTTGGTGAATCTGATGATTACAATGATAGAATGTATAAGTATACTAAAGGAAATCATAGTGGAGCAAGTGAGAGATTTCACAAAAACATGGAAGAGGTACACAAACTATATGAGGAAATCAGAAAGCAAGAATAGTTTGAAGCATTATTAGCCAGAAGGTTACCAAGAGGCAAAGGAAAGTTACCTTTAAAATCTTTTAACTATAATAGAATAGGACATATGGCTTCTAACTGTCTTGACAAAGAATCTAGTGAAAAGAGAGAATACTGAGATGACAGACAGAAAGACAACCAATACAGAGGACACTGAGACTTCAGAAGGAGAGATAGAAAGACATGCCTAGTAGCTGATGATGAATCCAATGATGACAAATCTGATGGGACTGAGATAGAGGAAGTTGTATATGTGGCTATCAAAGATGGATCAGATGAAGAAAGGTATGAGGAAAAAACCTTGATATCTCACATAAATAAAAATGATTCTTGGATCATAGATAGTGGATGCTCACATCACATGATAGGTGATAAACACAAGTTTGTTAAATTAGAAGACTATGATGGAGGTTATGTAAGATTTGGTAATGAGGCACCATGTCTGGTGGAAGGTAAAGGTTCTATCACACTTCTTGACTCAACAGCTAAACAATACAGGATATCGAATAGAATTTCAGAAAGGAAGGTTTGAAATACAATTTGTTGAGTGTAGAACAGCTAAACAATACATGATACCGAATAGAATTTCAGAAAGGAAGTGTCAAAGTTCATGACAAACATGGAAAGCTAGTTGCTACCGAGACACAAACAAAAGGTAATACATTTCATCTTGACTCAACTCAGAACAATTGTCTGTATGCTAAAATAGAAAATCCCTGGTTATGGCACAAAAGGTTTTGTCATGTAAATTTTGATAAGCTGATCAGAATAAGTAAGAAGCACCGAGTAAAAGGTCTACCAAGCTTGGAAAAACCTAAGAATGCAATATGCCGAGGATGCCAAATGGGTAAGATGACAAAGTCAAGCTTTACAAGTAAGTCCTACACTTCTAAAGGAATTTTAGATCTCGTGCACACTGATCTCTATGGTCCTATGAAAGTTCAAAGTTATTTTGGTGATAAATACTTTATATTATTTGTGGATGATTACTCAAGGATGATGTCAGTTATGTTTTTAAAAGAAAAATCAGAAGCCTTTCAAATGCTCAAATGGTACAAGGCTAGAGTTGAAAAAGAAACAGGAAGACAATTGAAATGTCTAAGATCTGACAGAGGAGGAGGATTCATTTCTGATGAATTTAACCTATTTTGCAATGATCATGGTATAAAGAGACAAGTATCTACATCGAGAACACCTCAGCAAAATGGGATAGCTGAAAGAAGAAACAAATCAATTGTAAATTGTGCCAGAACCCTGATGATAGAAAATAGGGTACCTCAAACATTTTGGAGAGAAGCGATCAACACTACAGTTTACACCCTGAACCGAGTACAACTGAAGAAAGGAACTTTGAAGACACTATATGAAATCTAGTATGCCAAGAAACCTAATGTAAGTTACTTTAAAATATTTGGAAGCAGATGTTATGTTCACAAAGATGACAGAAATGGAAAGTTTGATTAGAAAAGCGAGGAAGGAACATTTCTTGGTTATTCTTCTAGAAGTAAAGCATTTAAATGTCTGATCAAATCATCTAACAAAATAGTGGAAAGTGCAAATGTGAAAATTGATGAATTTGCAGAAAGAAATGATGAAGGAAATTCCAAAGAACCAGAAGATTATGAAGAGTTTGTTTATGTTCAACCTAGAAGTCCTACCGAGAAAGTTGATGAAGAAAATTAAGAAAATACCCAGTTACCAAGTGATGAAGAAGATCATACAAATCCTACCAAGCCTATATTAGCCAAGTGTGTCAGAAGAAATCATGCATCAAGTCAAATTATAGGAGATAATGATGATCCAGTGATGACAAGGACCAAACTGAGACAAAACACATGTCTGATATCTGAATTTGAACCGAGAATAGTAAAAGAGGCATTTAGTAATGAAGATTGGGTAAATGATATGACAAAAGAGATTGAACAAATCAAGAAGAATGAAACATGGACACTGGTCCCAAGACCAAAAGAGAAAAATGTGATTGGTACAAAGTGGATTTTCAGAAACAATCTAAATGAAAAAGTAGAGGTCATTCGGAATAAAGCAAGACTAGTTTGCAAAGGTTATGCTCAAGAAGAAGGAATAGATTATGGCGAGACTTTTGCACCTGTGGCAAGACTTGAAGGAGTGAGAACATTGTTGGCATATGCTGCTTACAAAAATTTCAAGGTATATCAAATGGATGTTAAATCTGCATTTTTAAATGGTATACTAGAAGAAGAAGTTTATATTGAACAACCTGAAGGATTTATTGAAGACAAGAATAAAGATCAGGTATTTAAGTGGAAAATTATTATATGGTCTAAAGCAAGCACCTAGAGCATGGTATGAAAGACTGCACTCTTACTTAATCAAGATTGGATTTATAAGGACAAGTGAAAACAACAACATGTATATGAAGAATGATGAAGACAATGGAATACTGCTTTCAACCATATTTATTGATGATATTATTTTTTGTGGAAATGACTCTTTATGCAAGAACTTTGGAAATGAAAAGTGCAAAGAATTTGAAATGTCATTAATCGGTGAAATAAAGTATTTTATAGGTTTACTGATACTGCAAATGAAAAATGAGATTTTCATTACTCAATCCAAGTATATAAAGGAAATCTTGAAGAAATTTGGAATGGAGGATTCTAAACCTGTAAGTACTCCTATGATTACCAATTGTAAACTATCAAAGAGTGATGAATCTGCATCTGTTGATGAGACACTTTACCAATCTGTGATTGGAAAGTTGCAATATGTGGTTCACAACAGGCCAGATATAGCACATGCAGTAGGTATAGTTGCAAGTTTTTCCTGCAGATTTGAAAGAAACCCATATGCCAACAATCAAGAGAATTTTCAGATACTTAAGAGGCACTGAAAATTATGGTTTAGTGTATAAAAAGAGGAATGATTTTAACTTAAAAGTCTACACTGATGCTGATTGGGTAGGGAACATTGATGATAGGAAAAGCCCAAGCGGTGGAGCTTTCTTTCTGGGAGACAGACTAGTAAGTTGTCTTAGCAAGAAATAAGGATGCATTTCACAGTCAATAGCTGAAGCTGAATATGTCGTTGCAACATTGAATTGTACCAATATTGCATGGATCAAACAACTATTGGAAGGAATGAATGCGAAAGTTACCGAGATAGTAACTATATTTTGTGATAATACTAGTGTCATTAATAGTTCAAAGAATCTGGTAATGCATTCTAAGACAAAGCACATCTCTATAAAGTATCATTATCTCAAAGAAGAAGTTCAAGAGAAGAAAGTTGCGTTGGAATATATTAGTTCAAAGGAACAAATAGTAGACATTTTCACAAAGCCACTACCAAAGGACACTTTTGAGTATCTCAGAAGTAATTTAGGGGTCCTACCCCTATCTAGCACTCACTAATAGAGTTTGGTGAAAGCATCAATTCTATGAATTTACAGATTAACTATTTATGAGTTGATGCCGATTTACACACTTTAGGAGGTTACCTAAAGTTGTGCAGGCAATAATGATTGAAGACAAGTTTCTCTGACCAAGACTGAGATGATACATTTGTATTTTCAGCAAGCAAATTACTTCACAACGGAAGAAATCATGAATTAGTTTTACTTTTTGGCATTGTTGTCAAAGGGGGAGAAGACTAATTAGTAAAGATTAATAGGTGAAGATGGGAGAAGACTAATGACTGGGGGAGAATTCAAGGATAACAGGAGAAGATTATCAACAATCCGAATCTGAATCAATTGAAATAAAATCAAGTTGGTATTGCCATTAAAAGTTGGTTTTACCATCAATGCCAAAGGGGGAGGCTGCTAGCATTTCACAAAGGGAGATTGTTGGTATTCCAGTAAGTTTGTTGGTATGAGGATATTGAGAAGGTTGTTGAAGATTATGGATATAACTGAGAAAGGATGATTACTATCTTAATAATATTATTTTGTCATTGATGTCAAGCAATTAATTTTCTGATTCAGTATGATGTTGCCATATCTTAATGAGTATATTTTGATAAGTATAAAGATGTTGGTAAGTGACACAGAAAGAATGAAAATGAAGGGGAGTAATAAGTTATTCAATGGGAAACTATTACCGAGTAAGACAATGATGAGAGTTTGTTGTTTTGATTATTTTGATATCTTATATAATGAGTATTCAAAGATTGAACATGAAGGAGAAAAGATTTCATTCAATAGATGAATATAGGTTTGATACTAATCTATGTTACCGAGCAAAGAAGCTAGTCAGTAAACCCTAAGGTTATCGATATTAGTTAAAGAAGGTAGAATATCTACTGAGTAAAGGTTCAGTATTTATCGAGTAACAACCGAGTAATAACAAAATGCATTGGATGGATAAAAGAATTATTAAATGAAGGATTCCAATGAGATGGAGATGTATAGATGATTGGTATGTCCTGCAAGAAGTTTGTTGAAGATCTACGACAATGAGAATATAGGAGTTAGATCTACAGTGCAGATTCATCGGTCATAACCTAGCACAAGTTCCAAGGAAGGAATACAAGTTCCAAGGTGAGATAAAACATTTTCAAATCAAAGGATACAATGAACCTAGTCAAGTTTGAAGATCTGATGGCTAAGATTGATCATGGGAAATGTGATCAAGGAGATTAAGCGGTTAGGAATTGTTTATAAATAAGTAATTGTTGATGAACAATAGATGTGGGTAAATAGAAGAACAATGATACTATAGCAGTGATAACTAAGCACGAAAGATTGAATATCTGATTAAAGAACAAATTGAGAAGCCCAGCAAGGAGCAAGATAAGTCTTATGGCAAGATTATTTTGAGCACATAGAGTTTGCTTTAGCATTTCAGATGTGAAGTTGCAGATATATCTTATACTATTATTTATTTTGTAAGTGACAGGAAATCTCTTAACCGAGTGGACCTAACAGTCTTATTTGTAAATCCTCTAGCAAGGTAACATTCTGAATGAGTGTTTGAAATCCTTTGACAAGGTCACTTCTAACAAAGTGCAAGATTCTAACAAATCTGAGGGAAATCCCTTAACCGGGTCACATCTAGCAATGTGTTTATGTAATTTGTAACAGGATTGGCTTTTAACCGAGCATACTCTAGAAGGGTATATTTCTTAATGGGTTTGAAATCCCACAGTGGTTTTTCCCTATTTGGGTTTCCACGTTAAATCTGGTGTTAAATGTGTTATGATGTTTTAAGTGTATCTGTTTATGAGTTTGAATGATTTATAGTCATAGTTGCATATCAGTAAAGGCTACCGAGGTTGAATCTGATGTATACAATGATTATTAAGTTTTTATGATTCACCCCCCCTCTCATCTTACTAATAGTCCTACCATGGGATACCCACCTCATTTTAAAATTGTTTTGGTCTTGATTATAGTGGGACTAGGGTGTGGACTAGACCATGGCACCCCAAAATGAGATGGTCTTGCTCAATCAGGCCCCAATTTGAAATGGGCTAGGGGTTATATCTCATTGGTAATATTTGATCCCCGTGGCTCCGCATGACCATTGAAGGCCAACCTAATTGGTAATTTACCTAGAAGCCCCTATATAAAGACACTTTATCAACCTATTTTCATATAAGCAATAAAAGTCTCCATATGCAAACAATATAACATTCATGCATCTATGAAAAATTTATTATGAAGCATTTTCAGAGATCTTCAAGGCTGCATATTCATTCTTCAACCATTATGGAGTAAAATTACATCATTCTTATACAATCATGTTTGTGTGATTAGGGTTTTTTGTTTGTCATGTCATTTCATACAACATTTGTGATTTCATTCAAAGAGAAAAGCATCATCAACAACAATTGCATATCTAAGGTATATCTATTCAGTATTTATTTCAATATTTGCATTATTTCATTCAAGGTGAATTCCTAAACTAGGGTTTGACTTAGGCAAACCCCTATTCCCAAAAATTTGCCCCTTCTTTCTATGTGCAGGAAATAGGTATACAACTATGTTCGGGAGGATTGAGATAATTCATAAAGACAAACAGGTTTAGGTTTCAACTACGAGAAATTTAGAGGACCATAGTGAATTGATACTATCGATCTTAAAAAATCAGGCCAAAGTTCTGGGAACAGATCCATGACATCTTATTTTGCCCAGATGTAGGTTGGTGTATCTATATGATGACTGTAGCTCATTGTTTCTGCCCAATCACTTTAATAATCACCTATTTTTCCCCAATCTTCAACAAATCAATTCAATTCAATTTAAGGAGGATAGAGCCCTATCAAAAGGGCCAGGAATTTGATCAAATCTTGGTCTATCAAGGCTAGATCTATTAGATTCCTCTCCTCCTTAATGTGATGGTTAATTAGGTAACTTAGTGGTTTTATTATCTTAATTCAACCTTAATCCTCATTTTACACCAATACATTTTGGTGAACTGGACTCCTTAAACCACTATTTCTGATTTTTATTCTCAAATCTGATTTGTGAGTGTTTTAATTTTCAAGTTTGCACTCATAGATTACATTTTTAATCAAAATACATAAATTTATTTTGGTTAATTTGATTTGTGGGTTGCATATTTGGTCACTTATGTTTTCAGATTTGATCTTAAGCATTCACAATGGCACTTAATATATCTGATTTATTTGCCATTTCACATATGGTGACATTGATTTTTACCTAGATATTTATCAAAATCATGTGTTGGATAATGGTTTCTTTCACTTTACATTGCTTCTTTTTATTCATAACACTTTGTCATATTGCATTTTTAGAATTTGAAAAATGCTTCCTATTAATCAAAACAAGTAGCGTAGAAATTAGGAATCATCAAAACAAGTAGATCAATCAAAACACAAGACATGATAGCTCAATCAAAAGAACACTCATTGAAATGAACCTAATTCCAAGCACATTCAATGGAGGTATGAAAACAAAGTATTCAAAATGAAAATTATGCAAACCAGACGTAGAATTGAACACTCCTTCCATGCGGCTCCATTGTTGTTCTTTCCTCTTCAATGGGTTTGTGGATCTCACCTACAAGTGCACATACAATTGAAAGCAAGAAAGTTCAAGAGTACTAGAAACAAAAGTTTGGTAGTTTGATAGAAATTCGGATTCGGGATTAGAAGGGATTCAAGAATCAAGGGATTTGATTGAAGAAATTCATCCAATTTATAGAGAAATTGGAGAAATGGACAAATTAGCATGAAAGAGATTTGAATAGAAATTCAAATCAATAATAGCATATCTATGACAAATTGCTATGCAAGGCTTATGACAATTCATGACAAATTTCTATGTCAAGAATTTATGACATTTTATGACAAATTCTATGACACATTTCTATGTCAAGAATTTTATGACAATTTATGACAAATTCTATGACAAATTGCTATGTCAAGAGTATGACACATGAAGCACAAAAATAGGGAGCACTAAAGACAATTTAATTAGGTGGAATTGCAATTAGGAAATTAGAAAATAGGTGGAAATTAGGAATTAGGAAATAATGAAATTAGAAATTAGGTAAATTAGAAAATGAGAAAATTAGGTAAATTAATTAATAATATTTCATTTATTAATTAATTCACAAGAGGAAGAATAATTAGCCAATTAAATGAAGATTTAATTGCAATGAGAAGACTTAGGATAAATAAACAATTTATTAATCCTAGAAGAAGAAATGACAAATTAGGTTAAATGAATAAATCATAAAACCTTGGAAGATGAATTAGAAATGCAAGGATGACAATTAGGTCTTGATGATAGATAATTAATGTCGATTCGATCATGATTTTGAATTGATAAATGACCAGTGTTGATAAATGATTTGATTGAGATTGGTTGACAAAAATCAATGACAAATTGACCAAATTGACATGATTGAAAAAGGACAAGGATCGATGACGAATTGATCACAATATGACAAGATTGACAAAAGGACAAAGATCGACCAAAATCATGATTAAAGATTGCTATCGACAAGACCTAATTCAAAAGCGAAACAGATGAAGAATGCAGAAGAATGACTCGATGCTCACAAATGATAAAGATCAAGTGCGTGACATAGGAGAAATGTTAATGCGACGCAAAAAACTAAAATGAGGCAATGCGCAAATGTTAAAGTATGACTTCCGCAAGAGTTGACCATTTTTGGGTGTCTACACATAACACTTTGTCATATTGCATTTTTAGAATTTGAAAAATGCTTCCTATTAATGAATTCAATCTCAAAGCTTTGATACATTATTCATGTTGTTTTATGGTGATATCTTTAGAAAAATGCCTTACATATGTAAATAACATAAAAGATTTTGTAGATCATAATCCTAAAGATGCTAATGAAAAACTTAACACATGTACCTATCCTACAATATCTCATGTGAATGAAGAAAGAGCTAATACCCCTACCAATGATCTCTTTAATAGAAAGAAAGCATTGAAGGGAAACATGGCACAATCTTCTTCTCATACACATACCCTGGCGCAAGGGGGGAAAGGTCAAAATAGTGGTGTTTCAATCTCTCTAGATCCCCCTTATTCTCCTAGAGCTTATCTTAACCATCAAAACATTTTTCAAGAAGATGATTTTATGCATATCATTCATGATCTATCTCCCCACATAACATTAAGTAAAGATGAGGCCTTAGATGATAAGAATCTTCCTTCCCAACCTATCAAAGAGGATATGCATGATGATAGAAAGGAGAATCTCCCTACAAAGGATATTCTTGTTGGCAAGAGATATTGTACCGATAGATTTGTGCATGAGAAATGCATTGGGGTTGTCATTGATGGAAACTCAGATCAAAGATCACATCTGGTATATGCAAATTTTTTATACCACATGTGATCTACGGGAAGTTTGATATTCACTTATGCTTAAGTTTGGAAGGTGGAATACAGAATTTAGTAGAGTATAAGTGCATTATGCAGATCTCCATTTTGGTTGCATAGTTTTGGTTGTGGTGATAGAGGTAGTTGATTGGATGTTAGAAGAAACTTATTTCACAATCCTAGCCTTCAATATTGATTCTCATGCAAGATAGAAGATTCGATATCTGATAATTCAGGAAGAACGGAGTTCTTTTGGTGTAACGTGTTGTGTGAAATCTTTGGGATGATTTTGGTGATTGTTTTTGAGCTTTAGGTGATTGAGCCAATATGTGTTAAGATTATTATCAATTTGTTTAGGTTTGCATATGGATTGGTAATTGGATTAAGCCGACTTATGGTTACACATTTCATGTTGCATGATATGTGGTTTTTGGAGCCGACATGGAAATAGATTTATTTTGTTGATGTGGTTATATAAGACTGATTCATTTGAGTATTTTGGTATGAGATGTGAGTAGGCGAAGATTGTATGAGTGATCATGCGAAGTTATGTGCTCTGGTATATGACAGAGTAGCATAACTAAGCAAAGAGACAAAACAGTGGTAGAAGACTAATTGTGCTAAACCAAAACTGCTTTTTGGCATTTGTAGATGCTACTATTTAGTTCAGTCATTCTTCTTATCATTTGTTATCACTTGTAAGGAAGTGAGCCTTCCTCCGAGTTGTAGCCCTCTTTTGTAATTGAGCAGTGAGCTCTAGGCACTATGCCTACATGCATGTGCATTCTCCTCTTATAATATTATTTTTGCAAGGTGTGCGCCCTTGGTCGCCTTGTACTATGTAGCGCAATGCTTGGGTTTGTGTCATGGCTTAACTACATCCTATAGATTCTATAATTCTATTGGTTGTATCAGGCATTAACATGTTGATTTTTGGTGCAATGACAACCACACTTGTAACAAGTGGTATCAAAGCTTGGTAATAGGTTCAAACCCCTCGCTTGCACTGGGGGGGATTGTTGCAAGGTGTGTGCCCTTGGTCTCCTTGTGTAGTGCAGTGCAGTGCTTGGGTTTGTGACATGGCTTAACTACCTCTTGTGGATTCTATAAGTCTAGTGGTTGTATCAAGAATTAACTAATGAATAAATGATGAATAGTTAGTACCAAACCGATACTAAGAGGGGGGGTGGTGAATCAGTATAGGCAAAAACACTTTCCCTGAATTGGTCTGACTACACACACTGAACTTTGAATAGCAAGCAATAACACCGGTCTAAATCAGATTACTACCAGTAAAACACAATCAGAATGTGAAAGACATAAACTGGTAACTCTTAGATTTTCATACAATCTAATACATCATTTCCACTTCACCCTTACACATAAACAAGTAATATATCATCAAAAATATAATGACTGCTAATTCAACATTTTTTACCACTTTGACACAGAACACTAAACCATCACATGAAAGGAATCACACATGACACACTGATTTTTCACGTGGAAACCCAACTAGGAAAAACCACAGTGGGGATGCATACCCACAAGCTGTTCTTGAACTCTTTTGAAGTCCGCTCTATTAGGAGCCTAGTTCAGTTAGAGACTTTTACAATAGGTTCTGCTAGGGATCACCCGGTTAAGGGATGGCTAAATACCCGGTTAAAGGTTAGAACCTTGTTAAAGGTTACCTCGCAAGAGGATTTGAAGAACTCATTGAATTGAGTCACTTTGTTAAAGGATTTACACAAAAGCCTGTTAAAGCTACCTAGTTAAGGGATTTTCCAACTACTGAAATGGTTAGAAGTCAACAAGTAATACACTAATCTAATAACAACACTCAGTGCTAAGGCAGATCCACTTTAGCTCCTTTTCTTCTGCAATCACACTCTGTAGGTATCAACACATTTCTTTGGTCTGGCAAGAATCAAGTATCTCTTCACTTGGATACACACATAACATTTTCCAACAACTTCAAAATGAAAAACATCATCGATCTTATAGGAAATAGATAGGTCGGTAGCATAAACCCTAAACCCTAAACATTTAGGTTTTATATTTCAATTGGTTCAATCTAGACCATTAATCATACTGCATTGAATACAATAGTCTTGAACAGATCTCAAGATGTTCTCCAATGTTCATTCTTTGCCACTTCAGGAAGCTGATAACCTTCGCACATTCCCGAAGTAGATAGGATCAATCTCCATGCAAGATCCTCAAGGAAATCCTTCACACACACAAGGCTGATGTGGCAACACTATCAGGTCTTCATTATAATGCTAACTCATCACAAGATGTCATCAGTTGAATCACACAAGCTTGGAATGCATCAACCGGAAACCTTGAAGCTAAGACTACCAACCGGTAGTCATGCCAAATGAAACTCCGATACAAAACTTCCATTTATGAGTTCTAATTCCAAAATACCGGTTCACCTTGAACAAACATACTGCTTCACTTTTTCACAAATACCGGTTTACATCATCATATCAGTTCTCTTGCCTGTTTGCTTACTACAACATATCAGTTCATACTTTAGTATGTTGACATTAATGACAAGATACAATATCATCATGTCATCATGCTTTGCACATATGGCAACAATATCCCCCTTTGGCATTGATGACAATATACAAATATATCTTTCTGCTTCTGCTTCACATCTTCTCCCCAATACTACAGATATCTTCTCCACTTCACATCTTCTCCCCCTTTGACAACAATGCCAAAGTGGAGGCACAAATAGCTATGTTCCACTATGCTACTCCCCTTAAGGAGTAGCATCCTTCATCACATCAATCCTAAGAAAGATTTATCAATTGCAATACCTGACTGATGTGGAGCACACACCTTTAGTTCACCTCTTGAAGGGGCAACACCCCTAATTTACCTCTCAAATAGGTAAAGGTAGCCTTCGGTAGAGGCTTGGTGAATATGTCTGCTAACTGCTCCTTACTGGAAACATGTTCTAGTACAACCTCTTTGTTCTGAACCTTCTCCCTCAAAAAATGATACTTGAGCTTGAAGTTCTTGGTTCTAGCATGTAAAACTAGATTCTTGGAGATGTTAATTGCACTTTTGTTGTCACAAAATATACTTATCAGTTCAGATACGGGAACTTTGAAGCCATTTAATACATGCATCATCCAAATTGTCTAGGTGCAATTCATAAATGCTACAACATACTCTGCTTTTGATGTAGACTGAGAGATACAACTCTGCTTCATACTCATCCATGAGACTATTCTACCACCAAGAAAGAATGCACCACTATTTTTTGGGAATCATGCAGTAATGCCCACTGCATGTGTAATGTCTGATCTTCTATGTACTACATCGTGCAATTTACCAATCATTGATCAGTATTCCTTTTCATTTACCAACACTGAGTCATCCTCTTTTGATAATTTACAACTGGTCACCATCAGTGTACCAACCGGTTTGCTATCTTCCATGCCAAAGGTCTTCAACACCTCGTTGACATACTTGGACTAAGTGATAAAGATTCCATCTTTCATTTGTTGAATCTATAGTCCAATGAAGAACTTAATCTCCCCTATAAGTGACATCTCAAATTCCTTCTTCATCTCATCTACAAAGTCATGAATCATCTTGTCATCTCCACCAAAAATTATGTTATCAACAAAAACTTCACAGATCAGAATCTGATCTCCTTCTGATTTCAAGTAGATATTGCTATCTTCACTTGTTCTTTCAAATCCAATCTTCACAAGATGGGAGTGCAAGCATTCATACCATGCTCTAGGTGCTTTCTTTAGTCCATACAAGGCTTTATGTAGCCTAAACACCATGTCACTATCTTCTGATAGGGAAAACCCATCTAGTTGCTCTATATACACCTCCTCTTCTAGTATTCCATTAAGGAATGCAAATTTTACATCTATTTTATATACTTTGAATCCCTTGAAAGCTACATATGCAAGAAGCATATGAACTCCTTCTAATCTGGCTACTGGAGCAAAGGTTTCTCCATAGTCTTCTCCTTCTTCTTGAGCATATCCTTTACACACCAGTTTGGCTTTGTTTCTTACCACTGTGCCATCTTCATTCAGTTTATTTCTGAAAAACCATTTAGTGCCTATGACATTTTTATGCTCAGGTCTAGGTACCAAAGACCATGTACCATTCTTTTCTATCTGGTTAAGTTCCTCTTCCATTGCCTTGATCCAGTCTTCATCTTTATGTGCCTCTTTGAATGTTTTAGGCTCAAATTCAGAGATCATGCAAGATTTTTCTCTGACCTTTCTTCTTGTAAGAATTCCTACATCCTTATCTCCTATGATTTGCTTTGGATCATGATTCATCTTTACATACCTAGGAATGATATTGGTTGGTTCCTTTTTCTTTTCTTCTTCATCCTCATCTTCATTAGCATCAGTATCTACCAGTGTAGGAGCATAGTTACTGGTACTAGGCTGTTTTGCAATTGGTTCCCAGAAGGTTACTACCAGTTCATCTACCACTTGCTCGTTGTTGGTTTCCTTAGGTTTCTTAGAGGTTTCATCAACTCTAACATTGATTCTTTCAAAAATTCTCTAAGTCCTATTGTTGAAACATTTGAGAGATTTTCTCTTTGTGGAATACCCTAGGAATATTCCCTCATCACATTTTGCATCAAACTTTCTCTGATGTTCACTCCTCTTGATATAACATTTTCTACCAAACACTCTAAAGTAGCTTACTATAGGAGTCTTACCGGTCCAATACTCATAAGGTGTTTTATCCTTACCCTTTTTGATGAGTACTCGGTTCATTGTGTAGACTGCAATGCTTGCCGCTTCTCTCCAAAAGGTGTGAGCAACATTTCCTTGGATCAACATTGTTCTGGATACTTCAACTACAGTTTGATTGTTTGTCTCTGCTAGGCCATTCTGCTATGGAGTCCAAGGGGCAGATAGTTGCCTCTTGATGTCGTTCTCTTCACAGTACTTGTTGATTTCACTGGAAGTGAATTCTCCTCCTTGATCAGTTCTTAGGCACTTAATCCTCTTACCGCTTTCTTTTTCCACCAGTGCTCTGAAGGCTTTGAAATTTCCAAAGGCTTTAGACTTGTCCTTCAAGAATGTGAGCCACATCATTCTTGGGCAATCATCAGTAAGAATCATAAAATACCTATCTCCCTGCACACTCCTAGTTTTCATAGGACCACACAAATTAGTATAGACAAGATCAAGTAAATTGTTTGTAGTGAAAGATTTACCTTTGAAGGTTGAGGAAGATATTTTCCCTAGTTGACACTCTCTGCACAAAGGATTCTCCAGTTTGCTCAGCATAGGCAATCCTCTAACTTCCTTGATCTTACTGGCCTTCACAATATTATCAAATTTTACATGGAAGAGTCTCCTATGCCATATCCAGCTATCATCAAACTTAGCCATTAGACATGTACTAATATTTGCATTCAGCTGAAATAGGTTACCTTTGGTCTGCATACTGGTGGCCATCAGTTCACCATTCTTTCCCTTGATTTTGCACACTCCATCTTTGAATTCCAGAGTGAGTCCATTATCATTCAAATGGGCAACACTCAAAAGGTTGTGTCTAAGACCTTCTACCCAATACACATTATCAATACTTCTTTTTCCATTCAGAGAGATGGGCCCTCTGCCTTTTACCATACATGGTGCATCATTACCAAAATGAACCACACCACCATCATACTCTTCTAGAGATAGAAACTTACTCCGGTCACCAGTCATATGGTGAGAACAACCACTGTCAATAATCCACTCAATGGAATTATCAAAGCAGGAGACAAGAGCCTTCTTGTCTAACACATCTTCCTTAACTACTACAAACACAATGTCTTCACTTTCTTCATCTTTTTATTCCTCATTAGTGACACCTTCATTAACGACTACGAAATAGTTTCTCATGTTTCCTCCTTTAAACTTCATGAACTTCTCCGGTTTGTCCTTGTTATCACCATTAGGAAAGTTTACAATAATGTGTCCTATCCTATTGCAAGAAAAGCATTTAAAAGGGAGCTTACCTCTATATTTACCAGTTCCCTTAGGAAGTCTTTTGGCAAGAAGAGCTTCAAATTCCATCAGGATCTCCTCATCACCCATTTCTCTACTTTGTCTTGGTTCACAATTGGTACTAGCTTCTTTACCCTTTCTAGATGGTGCAGCAGATGCTCTAAAGACTGACTCAGTCTTCTGAATACTACCATCATAATTATTTAGCTCATAAGTTGTCAACTTAGCAATGATGGAGTCTATGGATACCTTTGTCTTGTCTATAGACCTCAACTCCTCAATAACAACAACCCTTTTTGCATAGATCGATAATAAGGATCTCAAGACTTTGCTAACAATAATGGAATCATCTATTTTACCACTCGCACTCTTGATGTCTCCAACAACAATTTTGATTCTTATTCCATATTGTTGAATGGTCTCTCCTTCAACCATCCACATGTCTTCAAAATTTCCCCTAAGGCTTTCTTCCTTAGCTTATTTCACATGCTCATCACTGCTATAGATATTCTCAAGAGCATCCCATACTTCTTTGGGATTGTCTTTATCTTGAACATCAATAAACTCAATGTCAGATAGACTACTAATTAGGGCTACCATGACTTGCACATTCTCCTGAATCTCTCTCTCTTTTGATCATCGGTGAGAGTACTGGTAGGGATAACATAAACATTCTCAACATAGCTCCAGTCTTGAGCACCCATGCTTCTGATGTATATCTTCATTCTATCCTTCCATATTTTAAAGTTGTCTCTGTTGAAATTTGGACCTTCCCTCTTCATCAATAGAGTAGGATGTTTTCCTCAAGCGGTTAAGCTTACAACATAGAGGACCTGGAAGGTGCTCTGATACCAATTGATGGACAAATGATGAACAGTTAGTACCAAACCAGTACTAAGAGGGGGGGGGGTGAATCAGTATAGGCAAAAACACTTTCCCTGAACCGGTCTGACTGCACACACTGAACTTTGACTGGGAAGAAATAACACTGGTCTAAATCAGATTACTACCGGTAAAACACAATGAGAATGTGAAAGACATAAACCGGTAACTCTTAGCTTTTCACACAATCTAATACCTCATTTCCACATCACCCTTATGCATAAACAAGTAATCTATCATTAGAAATATAATGACTGCTAGTTCAACATGTTTTACCACTTTGACATTAAACACTAAACCATCACATGAAAGACATCACACTGACACACTAATTTTTCATGTGGAAACCCAACTGGGAAAAACCACAGTGGGGATGAATACCCACAAGCTATTCTTAAGCTCTTTTGAAGTCCACTTTGTTAGGAGCCTAGTTTGGTTAGAGACTTTTACTAGGGATCACCTGGTTAAGGGATGGCTAAATACCCGGTTAAAGGTTACCTTGCAAGAGGATTTGAAGAACTCATTGAATTGAGTCACCTTGTTAAAGGATTTACACAAAAGCCTATTAAAGCTACCTAGTTAAGGGATTTTCCAACTACTAAAATGGTTAGAAGTCAACAGGTAATACACTGATCTGATAACAACACTCAATGCCAAGGCAGATCCACTTTAGCTCCTTTTCTTCTGCAATCACACTCTGCAGGTATCAACACACTTCTCTGGTCTGACAAGAATCAAGTATCTCTTCACTTGGATACACACATAACATTTGCCAACAACTTCAAAATGAAAAACATCATCGACCTTATAGGAAATAGATAGGTCGGTAGCATAAACCCTAAACCCTAAACATTTAGGTTTTACATTTCAATCGGTTCAATCCTGACTATTAATCATATTACATTGAATACAACAGTCTTGAATAGATCTCAAGACGTTCTCCAACGTTCATTCTTTGCCACTTCAGGAAGTTGATAACCCATCACATGCTCTCCACCATTTATAGAGACTTCACACATTCCTGAGGTAGATAGGATCAATCTCCATGCAAGATCCTCAAGGAAATACTTCATGCGCACAAGGCTGACATGGCAACACTATCAGGTCTTCATTATAATGCTAACTCATCACAAGATGTCATCGGTTGAATCACACAAGCTTGGAATGCATCAACTAGAGACCCTGAAGATGAGACTACCAACTAGTAGTCATGCCAAATGAAACCCCGATACAAAATTTCCATTTACTAGTTCTCATTCCAACATACCGCTTCACTTTTTCACAAATACCAGTTTACATCATCATACCGGTTCTCTTGCCAGTTTTCTTACTACAACATACTAGTTCATACTTCAGCATATTGACATCAATGATAACATACAATATCATCATGTCATCATGCTCTACACATATGCCAACATTAACAGGTTGATCTTTTGGTGGAACGTAAACCATACTTATAACAATTATCATACTCTTGATCACAATACTATAATATTGTGGGTTCCAATCCCACCATGATTTTTCCCTTTCTAGGTTTCCACGTAAAAGATTTTGGTGTTATGGTTTTGTGCTTTTTTGCATTAAGTTTTTGTACTTTACTTTTATTCATTTGTATCTGGTGGTTAAAGAATCAGTTTTAAGAAAGTTGTTAATTGTAGAACATTGATTCATCCCTCCTCTTAGTGTTCATTGATTCTAATAATTGGTATTAGAGCTTAGTTCCTTTGAGCAAGTCTAACAACTTGAGTAAGATCTGAGAGATTGAATAAATGGACTCTGGTTTGTAGAAGTAACTTATTGTGGCACTTGAAGACCTAGATGGAACAAGAAAAGAAGAAAGTAACTCGAGAAGAAATATGAGTGATGGTGAAAGTTTCATTGTCATTGAAAGATCAAGTGAACACATCTAGAGAGAAGAGAAAGGAGTTGATGGAAAAACTCAAGGAGAAAGAAGAGAAAAGAATTGATGATCAAGTTCTAAAAGATGAGACTGATGAATGTAAAAAACTTGTTAGAGATATTGAAATCATGAAGAATGAAATGCAATCCATTGTGATGAAGCTGACAAAGGAGATTGAAGAAAAGAAGAAGAGTGAAGAATGTCCGACTCTGTCATTGAATGATAGATCTGATGAATGTTGCATATCGAATCATGAAAATGACCCGCTGAAATTTGAACTAATACAATCCAAGAATATTGAGCAAGATCTTGAGAGACAGATTATAATTCTGAGAGATGAACTTACCACTGCTAATGAGTACAAAGAAAAGTTCAATGCTAGCTCATCCAAGCTGGATGAAATGCTACAAAGTCAAAAGAGTAAAGGTGACATGGGAGAACTTGAATTTGAGAAAGGAGAAAGCTTTGGGTTTGGTCAGAGCGATCATCAAAAGAACAAGAAAAATCTGATAAGACAACCTAATGCTTATAAATTCAATGGTAAATGTTTTGTTTGTAATAAATTTGGTCATATGGCAAGTCAATGTAGAAATCAAGGTAATCATAACAATTCATCATTCTTCGGACAATGTTTCAATTGCAATAAATATGGTCGTAAGTCAGTTGAATGCAAAAGTATGGTAAATAGGAGAAATGTAAGATGCTATGCTTGTGGAAGGTTTGAACATATTGCTAACCAATGTAAATGTAGAGGAAATTGAGGCAATTTCAAGCCTAATTAAAGAAACAACATTACTTGTTATGCTTGCAACAAAACCGGTTATATTGCAAAATACTATAGAAGCAAGAATGTGAGTAAGAATGCTTCGACAAAAAAGAAAAAAGAAGATGAAAAGGTCAAAGAGAAGGTGTAAGAGATCAAATATTAGCACAAGAAGATGTGTGTTAAAAAGGAAGATTCAAATGTAGAAAATGGGTCCACACCTAATTCCAGCGTTGGATCTTCATCCGATAACTAAGGCATTTGGCCTTAGGAGGAAGCCTTTCATGTAGATCCTTAAAACCTCCTTTCTGATATTTTCAACTGGCTATGGATGGATGTAGATGGTTGTAGATGGTTGTGTAGATGATCATGAAAGATATCTGGAAGGTCTGATGCCAATTTGATGCTCCCGTACAATGTTCATGAGTTGCAAGGTATACGGAAGGACTTTAGGGTTGAGCATTTATTGCACCTTAAAGTTAGGTATTCGAAGGATAAAAAGGCATTTTAACATTCATTTCTCACATTGTGTGTGAAGTGAAAGAGAAGAGGAGTGTGGCAAAGGATATTGCGAACTAAAACAATGCTTAAGAGGATTTGACGAAGATTTCTTGTATCCGATTGAAGTCACGAAGGTATTCTCTGAGTTAGAAGCTATTTTTTCATAACCTAGATTTCGATAATGGCATCTTCTGGTTCTAGTGTGGAAAATCCATTAGTTGTTGAGATAACTGATTCATACAAATCAATGGAAGATGATTTGAATGGTGTATTCTCATCTATTCTATACGGGGTATTGCATGTCGAAGACATTAGGGCATATATCTACTACAATATTGAGGAGCTTGGATTATGCAAAAATGCTATCACTTTACACCAAGAATATGATTGATGGTATGGGAAACGTCAAACCTAATTTCAAATCTTTGCAGGATAAGGGTTTCATTCAGTTCGTGAACTTTTCAGTTATTAATGAACCCGAATGGGTTAGCTATATTTAGAGCAAAGTACATGATGAATTTATATGGCTAGACAAACCATACAATATTACCAAGAACACAATCCAGGAAGTAACATGTTTTAATGCAACCAGTGAAGTTCTCAGTTGGAGAAATGTGAAGAACACAATTGTGACAGAGGTAACAGGTTCAATGCATGATAGAAGATCGATGAAAATAAGAGATATTATTGAATATGATGTGAGATTCACATCCATGGTGGCAAGATACAAAGTATACCAATCTAGAAGAGCTAATTCAATCTTCGGTACTGCAATTTATGCAACATATCAAATTGTGAAGGATAAAAAGTTGTATGACTTGTGTGAAGTATTGCTGAGTGAATTAAAGAGCAATTTGAAGAAGATTAAGAAGAATAAGAAGCACGTCTTTAAGTTTGTCACTATGATTGTCTGTTTGGTTTTCTATTTCATGAATGAAATCCCCAATTTAGGTAAGGTACAATGGGCATATGATAAACTGATGGCTGTGCAACTCAAAGAAGCTTTGCAATGATTGGGTGATGCATAAGCACAAAAAGTTGTTCTATGGGGATATTTTAAGTCTTTCCAAAGTATGATGTAAAGTAGAGAAATGATTCCAAAGGACATTGTAGAAAAATATGAGGACAACATATGCTTTATGGTGGAAATTGACCAATGTCTGATGGAAGCTATTGAGCCTAGGACAATATGGATCATGCCCATGGGGTATGAAGTCGATGCAAATACTCTTGACATGTATGCTCAACATCTTTTGAACAAGTCAGTGGATGAGAAAGAAGAGAGATTTGGAACCTATAAAGTTTTCATTCTCAATTTACCAAGCTTGGTATGTAGAAGAGAGTAAGGAAAGAGGTAGAGTAACTTGCTAAAGATATGGGGATAACCAAGAAAAATAAACTAGTGACTCCTCCAAAGCCAAGGAAAACAAATCCAGCACCTTCCTCCAGTGCTCAAAAGCTTGTCCCTCCACCTAAGCCTCAAACCAAATCATCCAGTGGAGAAAAGAAGAGGAAGAAAGGGAAGTCTGAGGGAGTCTATGTGGCAGCCACTGCTTAGGAGAGACAAAATATGATGAAGCAGTGAGGGAAGTGAAGAAGAATGCTACCTCTACTAGGGTAGTTAGGAAGCCACCATCCAGTGAAGGCTAGCCAAGCAAAAAGAAGAAAGTTGGAGCTAAGCAAACCGATAGACTTTGTCCCAACAAGAAGACGAAGTTTGAGCTTGATGAAGCTCTGAAGTATGGAAAAATAGAAGGTACTTATACTATTGTGCCCCCAATGTCATTAAGTGAGATAGTTGATGAAGTATTGAAGGAAGAAAATTTGAAGAATATATCTAAATATTATGAGAATTGTGATGAAAATGATCAAAGAGAAATAGAGGAAGTCATTGTACAATATATGAATATATATAGAAAAGCCTTGATAGAATTATTATCTATGATTTTGAAGGCTTTATATGAAATTTTGGATGCCACAAGGCATATGACTAGTTTAGAAGATGAGAGAATGAAGTGTATGCATTAGTTAACTTGTGCTCTATAATTCCAAAGAGTGAAGTTGACAGACTCCTTAGGTTTTAAAGAGTAGATTTAGAAGAAAAACAAGAGTTAACAAGATCATGCTTGGAAAAATAGACGAAGTGGCTAAGGAGACAGAAACAATTTTGAAATATTTTTGGAAGAGAACATGTATGAAGTAAATCCGGAAAAAGTTGACACTTATTCAGAAGTACATGTATAGGATGATACCTCTGCTCCAGATGTGCAGACAAATGAACAAGATATAGTTGGAGATGATACTATTGATACTCAGAAGGTTATTGACTTTGGTGAAGCTAATCAGAATCCTCCGGTGATAAATGTTGAATCTGAGAAGGAAGTTGAGGATGTTGGAGATGGAAAGGAAGTTGATGAAAAAAAAGGTGAAGATACGAAGAAGGATGAATTTAAGATTGAATAGGTTTCAGTGGTGATGGAAAGAGACATTGTGGACAAAGGGAAATAGATTATCATAAACACAGATCACACCAAAGGACCTATTGATCTTAACTCTCTATCTCTGGTTCAAGCACTAAATCTTGCAACAATTTTGTAGGCCAAGGCGAGTGAAGATTTATTGAAATATCATTCTGAGGATAAAGAATTGATCTCTATGGCGACAAGTATGTTGGAGAAGGTTTTTCCATCATTCAAGCAAGATTTAGTTGATACTCCCTTCGGTAAGCTAAGGAGAATATTAAAAGTAGTTGATTCTCATTTTGTCTTTAGATAAATAAACGAAAGAAAAGTTACTTAGTCAATTTAATGCTATGCAGTTAAGGACAATATTGAAGATGGTTGAAGGCGATAAGGTTAGTCTGATTTCCTATTTAAAACCTATAAAGGAAGCATTGGATGAAGATGGTGATATATAAGTATCATGCCTTTTGCCTAACTTTACTATTGATATTGATAAGCAAAACAAAGAATGTGAAGGAAAATTAGCTAGTATTTCTCAGTCCTTTCCCCCCAATCAGTTTTTGCTAGTAATCTAGAAGCTTAGGTGATGGATCTACTTGACAAAATGAAGAGCTTTAATCAGGATAAAGATAGAAAAGTTGTTAGAGTGGGAGAACTCTAGAATTTAATAACTCCTCGGTTATACACCTTGTTGAGTAGTCAGTAGGAGGGTATGAATGCTCTGAATAAGAGTGTTTTGGTAGATATTAGTGTAGACACCTAAAAATGGTCAACGCTTGCGGAATCGTACGTTAACATTTGCGCATTGCCTTATTTTAGGGATTTTGCATCGCATTAACATTTCTCCTATGTCATGCACTTGGTCTTTATCATTTGCGAGCATCGAGTCCTTCTTCTACATTCTTCAGTTTTTCTCACTTTCAAATTAGGTCTTGTCGATAGCAATCTTTAATCATGATTTTGGTCAATCTTGTCAATCTCTTATCAACTTGTCAATCTCGTCATTTTACGATCGATTTGTCATCGATCCTTGTCCTCTTCAATCATGTCAATTTGGATCAATTTGTCATTGTTCCTCAGTGCATTTATCAATCAAATCATTTATTAATTCAGAATCATGATCAAATTGAATCTACATCAAATCAATCTTACATCAAGACCTAATTGTCATTCTTGCATTTCTAATTCATCTTCCAAGGTTTTATGATTTATTCATTTAATCTTGTTTGGAATTTTCCCTCTAGGTTAAATAATTTATTTATTTATCCTAAGTCTTCTCATTGCAATTAAATATTTATTTAATTGGCTAACTTATTCCTCTTTTTGTGAATTAATTAATAATGACAAATTATTAATTAATTTACCTAATTTTCTAATTTTCCATCATTTCTAAATTTCCTAATTCTTAATTTCCACCTATTTTCTAATTTCCTAATTTTAATTTCCACCTAATTAACTTGTCTCTAGTTCTCCCTATTTTTGTGCTTCATGCGTCATACTCTTGACATAGCAAGATGTCATAAGGTTCTAGTTCTCTAAGCTTTGCATTGGCAATATGTCATAATTCATGACATAGAAGGTGTCATAACCTTCTTCCTTCAACTCAATTGTGCCATTTTTGAAATCAATTGCCTAAATATCAATTTCATGCTAATCTTGTCATCTCTCCAATTTATCTATAAATTGGATGAATTTCTTCAATCAAATCCCTAATAATTGGTAATCAGGCTATCGAATTTACGCTTCTAGTACTCTTGATCAATAATCAATGTCCATCTTGCTTTCAATTGTGTGTGTGCACTTGTAGGTGAGATCCACAATCCAACCATTTGAAGAGGAAAGAAGAACAATGGAGCCGCATGAAGGAGCATTCAATTCTGCATCTGGTTTGCACAATCATTAGTTTTGTATGCTTTGTTTTCATGTCTCTATTGAATGTGTCTTAGGATAGATTCATTGCAATTATGCATTTGTGATTGAGCTATTATGTTTATACTTGTTTGTGATGATTTCCTATTTCCTAATGCTACAATTAGAGGAGAAGAGATGCATGCTTATATTTTTAGTGCTCTGATCAATATTTTGGAGAACTTGTAGTAAGGTTGGAATGGTCACGTACAGTCCCTAAAGACCATTTTTGTGGACATCTTTGAATTCATATAAGATATTGAGTATACCCCTATATATAAATTTTGGTGGATACCTATCATTGGCATTGCTGTCAAAGGGGGAGAGAGAGAGAGATGAAAAAAGTTGCATATTCTTAGGGGGAGCTTATTGAGTTGTTACAATTTTGAAGTTTTGCAGACAATTTTCATCGTACAGTGTCATTTTTCATCAAGTGTTGCCATGAATGCCAAAGGTGGAGATTGTTGGCAAGAGACAATGTATTGGTAGAGATTTGTGCATGAGAAATGATTTGGGGTTGTCATTGATGGCAACTCAAATCAAAGATCACATCCGGTATATGCGGATTTGTTCTACCAGAAGTTTGAGAAGTTATATTCACTTATGTGTAAGTCTGTAAGGTTGAATACAGTATCCGATAGAGTATAATTACATTATGCAGATCTCCTTTTTAGTTGTATAGTTTTGGTTGTGGTGGTCTAGGTAGTTGATTAGATGTTAGAAGCATCTAATTTCACAATCCTAGCCTCTGGTATTGATTCTCGTGCAAGATCGAAGATCTGGTATCCAGTAATTGAGGAAAAATAGACCTACTTTGGTGTAACTGTTAGGATTCCCACAAATACTGAGAGGGGAGGGTGAATCCGTATCTAACTGGTAATAAGATTTTCTTAACTTAAAACATGTAGAGCATATTAATACCGTGTACTGGTAAACAAAAAGTAATGCAATAAACAAAGATAAAAACAACCACATGAAAAACACACCATAAAACAATATTTTAATGAGGAAACCTGGTGTGGGAAAAACCTCAGTGGGATTTGTGACCCACAATATTCACTTACTAGCCAATAAGAGAATATTACTGCTACAAGAGGGGCCTACACATGCAGGAAGGCCAAGTGCCTAGAGCTCACTCCTCAAATACAAAATAGGAAGTCTCACTGACTTACAAAATGGATTATATAAATCCAGTGTCATGTACTACTTCAAAATAGTATCTATAATGCCAGATCGAGTACCGGTTTCTACTCTGCTTCTTACATAAACCCTTAACCTATGATTCGCATAACAGGTCTGGCTTTTTTCGCCTAATTACTTTCCTTCTTCTCTTCACAAATGTTCTACAATGATCTCTTATATATATGAGTCATTTTACAATGTTGCCAAGTTGGCTTAAAATGATTTTACAATAATAAACAAAATATATTAACAACAAAATTCCCGTCGGCTTCTGAGTTGGTATGCTTGTTTTCACTGCTGGTGCCAGTGGTCTATGTGCCAATGTAGAATTTAAACTTTGCTGGTGTCGATGGATTGCCTTTTCGATGACATAGGATTGTAAGGTTGCCATCAATGACAAAACCTTCAATCATCTACAATGTCTCATTGGAGTGTGCATTTGCCAACAATCTCCCCCTTTGGCGTTGATGGCAACACTCATGAGAAAATTCAAAAAGTGTAGTCCAAAAATATGTTACCAAAAATGTGTGAACTCCCCCTGAGCAGATGAGTCCTAATTATTTTCTCATACCACTACTCCCTCTTTGGCATCAATGACAAAGGTTGTCAAAGTGTCAATAGAGTATGGTTTCCTATCTCAACCTTGTAACTAGGTGGTTACAATTTGAAAAAGATCTGCCATAACCAAATTTAGGCTTTCAAGAAACTTTTTACTGTCTTTTATTGCTGCCTCTATTCTTTGAATTGTACTGGTGAGGTGTTGCATTTGCTCTGCCGGTGTTTTCTAGTCCTTGAACTAATGCATCAAATATTTCTTTCCTTAAACATGTGAGGTAGTCCAACTTTGAACTTAATCTCCATTTCAGATCCTTAGCCTTACTTTTTATTTTCTCCTTTTCTCTTTCTAGCTTTAGTAACTCTTCCTCAAAACCTGTTATCTTTTGCTCAAAAATTGATAATGAATCAGATGAATTAATAAAATTGTCAGCTAGCTTATTAATTTCCTCCTGTATCTTGCTCATTTTCTTGTCTATGTCAACTGTCAAAAAGTTTGTCTTACAAATGTCTCTGTATAAAGTTTTGAACTCCTTAAGTGTGCTGCATAGTTCCGGTAGAAGTGCCTCAAACTGCCTTGTACACTTCTTTATTTGTTCCTCAAAGAATTTCTATTTTTCTTTTTCTAACCTCTCTTTGAATGCTTCTTCCTTTATTTGCTCAATTGTCACTATGTTGTCAATAATATATTTAGATAAAGTGTCAAGTTGACTCAAAGAATCCTTATTATCTACATTGCATTTTGGAGCTATCATCTTCAAAATTGGAATTGTGTCATCTATAGCTTTATATGCCTTTGAACTACAATCTATTATTTTCTTTATAGAATCTAAAAGAACTTCAGTCACATTTGTTGATTTAAATCCCGTAGTTGAAGGGTCAACACTCTGAATTCCACTAGTGGGAGCAATATCCTTGCTTGTAGTGACCTCTAGTAGGTTAGTCTGTGTTTCCATTTCTTTAAGCAAAGGTTTTTGTTGTTCTCTTGTTGCTGGTGGCACTGTTTCCACATGAACTTGTTGCTCTATGTTACCATCTGTCAGTTTTCCTTGTGTGTTATCTGTTTCATTATTTACTAGTGTCTCACTAGCCATATCTGTCTTACCGGTTGTGTCCTTGTCTATCATAATGTTGACTTTTTGAGTATCAACATCAACTATGTATATTACCTCAGAATTAGGATTTGTATCCTCTTGTGATACATCCATACTCTCATCAGCTGGTTGATCTTCAGTTGTTGTTACCGGTGGAGTAACCTGAGGTGGTGGGGATAAATTATCTCTTATTTTGATGCTTGGAGGTCCACCAACCTTTCCTTTTCCCTTATCCTTGTCTTTTTGATATACCTTGATTGGTTTAGGGTTTCTATACTCTTCCTGTTTTTCCTTCTCAACAAGGAATATATCCCATGCATTTTTAGTTTCCTCTGCAACCTCATTTACTCTTCCAACCATTAGTGCAATATGTCGATGTGTAGTAGAGAATACTGACCGGTTAGCCTCTGCAATTAGATCATCTATTTCTTTCGGAGAGTTAACTGGGTAGACAACAAGTAGTTTCTCAATCTTTATTTTCTTGTCAAGCTCTATAACAACTTGCCTTCTAGCTTCAAGTCTCTTAAATAGTTCTACTAGTACTTCATCTACAATTTGCATCAAAAATTTCTTGTAGATATCCAAGTGTAGAATTACACTATTTTCCACTTTCTCCTTGTCATCAACTGATAATGTATCATATAGTTTGTTAATGTTCTTAAGATGTCCTTCCTCTGTTATTTCATCCAACAGTTTGTCAATTGGAGCAATATTTTGTTGAGTCCTTTTCTTTGGTGTCAACTTTTTCTTCTTAGGAGTAGACTTCTTGATCGAGGGCCTCACTGCCTGTTGTTTTTGCCTGGTTCTTCTAGGTGAACGTGTGGCTACTGGTGAAGGTTCCCTTTTCCTTACAACTCTTTTGAATGCTATAGGCATATCACTCTCTGAAGAAGTTGCTACTGGTGAAAGGTGAGTTTCTGGTTGTTGTGTTTGTAACTCATCTTTAGTGATACCGGTTTGTTTCAGTACATCTTCTTTTATAGCCTTAGCCTGCCTTGACCTCTCCTTACTGTTGCTTCTACTTTCTTCACTCTCTTCTTGGATTGAATTTGTTTTTCAATGGTTTTAGCACTATCGAATACCTCTTCCTTAGGTTCATTGGGTGCTTCCAGAAGGGCTTTAGCATATGTTTTAGTGATGTGATCATCTGTCTCATAACCCATTTCAGTAACCCAAATTGTTCTTGGGGTAACTGCTTCCATCCAGATCTCATCCTTCTTGATGACAAAACATATCTCATCCTTGTATTTATTTACAATTTCCTGTGATAGTCTGACTCTAGCATTCATCCGGGCCTTCAATGCTAGAAAATACTCATTGATATTCTCTCTTTGTTTTCACCCATATTGTTCAATAAGTTAGATAACTGTTTCCCTACTGGTATGTCAAATCCAAGGTTGTTGTTACCTATACCGGGCACTTGTTTGGTTATATGTAGCATTAAGGAAACAAGTAAGTTACCAAATCTGAATGTCCCTTTCTTGTCCTTCTTGATCTTTCCCAGATTGTCAATAAGTTCATCCTTTAACCATTCACATACATCAATTTTCACATTATCTTTAACCATATCATGAGTATGTTTTATGCATAAGCTGGAAACTGAGTTAAGTCTATTTGCATGAGTTGTTTTACATAGCCTAGAATCATGCTAATGAATCTCACATTTATGTCAGTTACATCATTCACCCTTAAAGACATTTTGTCAGATGTTGCACCTATCAGGTTAGTCACTAGGTCATTTAAGACCTTCTTTGTCTTGTTGGGTCTGTTACCAGTGGAAGGTGACCCTGTTACAACTTTCACAACTTCTTTGGTAATTTTATGAACTGAATCTAGCCAAAAGAAAGCACCATGTACCCTACTCAATACTATCCTAATAACTTCCTTAGGGAAATCCAAAATGCTGAGGATTTCAGTGAATACTAGGGTTTCAATAATTTTGTGTTCAAGTTTCACATTACCAGAATCATCACATATGACAGTTTTGTACATGTTCTTGATTTCCTCATCACCTAATTCTTCTATGTGGCAATGGATGTATATTCTAGGGTCTTTAGCAAAAATAACTCCTTTGGGGATTTGGGAAAATGCACCAACATTATCATCCTTTTTAGCTATCTCGGGAACTAGCTAAAATACGGGCCTAGGGCGTTTGATTAGCTCAACTAAAGTAGGGTTTGCTATGAATTCAGGTACAGAAGAGGATGCCATGATTATAAATACCTTTTTTTGCCTTTGGAAAGATTGATTGCTGAAATGCTTTGCCTCTTTGCTCGAAATGTCTTAGCTTTGGAAATTTTGTGCTTTTCAAATGTTTGAATGCTTAGTGAAGTGAAATGGAGCCAAAAACACTAATTTATAATGTCAATCTGCCAACTACCACATTTAATGCTTGCCGGTTAAGTAATCACTTAACATATCTGTCGGTATAGAAGTAATTTCAACTTCTTACCATCAACCGAGGGAGTAATAACATATTTCTCATTTGATTGCTAAACCCTCAAAAGAATTTTCTTCAATTAGATGAAGAGACTCATGCCAGTGGAGTGCTACTCTGTTCTGCTGGTGGAGTGTTGCTTGGTTCTACCGGTGGAGGAGTATTCCCAACACCATTTAGGTCTGACTTTCTAATCCATTGTTTTGAGAATTCTTTCTTAACTTCTTCAACTTTTTCTTTTCCTTTCAAACTAGAACCTTTGTTGTTTGCCAGTGGTGCCTTACTTCTACAGACTTTTGCAATATGTCCAATCTTGTTACAAGCATAACAAGTCACATTATTTTTCTGAATAGTCTTCCCATAACATATGCCGGTTTGTGTTCTACATTGATTAGATAATTGTCCAAATCTTCCACAAACATAACATCTTACATTCATTCTACAATTTTCAGAGTTATGACCAATTTTGTTGCATTTTGAACATTGACTAGTGGGTGCATTGGTATTCTGGTAATTTCTAGATCTACATTGATTTGCTCTATGACCATACTTGTTATAGTTAAAGAATTTTCCATTGAATTTATAAGCAGTAGGTTGTCTTACTGGTTTGCTATGATCCTGTGTGTTTGTAGTACTAGAGCTTTCTCCAACTTTAAAGCCAATTCCACAAGTGTCACCTTTAGGTTTTTGATTCTTTAGCAAGTTACCAAGTTCTTCTGAGCTTTTCTTAAATTTCTCTTTATGCTAATTTGCAGTATCTAGTTCTCTTTCTAAGATTTCTTTCTGCCTCATCAGTTCATTTGAGTCATTCTGTGTGTGCAACAGATCTGTCTTCAACAAATCATTTTCATAACTGAGTCTTGTGTTTTCATTTGCAGCATCATTCAGTCTTCTAGTCAAATCTTCTTCATTCTTTTTTCTATCTTCAATTTCCTTACAAAATCTCATAGTCATATCCTGCATCTCATTCTTTGTTGTCATGTTCTCTTGTTTTAGCTTATTCATCAGATCACTAAGAGTTTCTTTTTCATCATTCTCATTTTGCATCTTTTCACAAAGTTCTCTTCTCTTGTTTCTTGAAATAGTAAGATTTTCTTGAAGTGCTCGAATAATATCCTGAGCTGCTTTTAGGTCATCTTCAAGTTTGATATTTTTCAAATTTTTCTCCATCATAGTCTGAGAGAGCTGCTTCAAGTTGCTTCATCAAGTTTTCCATCTCTACCAATGTCAAGATCTTCCTCAAGTTGTTAGGCTTCTGAAAAATAGAGGACCAGGCTCTAATACCAATTGTTAGGATTCCCACAGATATTGAGAGGGGGGGGGGTGAATTAGTATCTAACTGGTAATAAGATTTTCTTAACTTAAAACATGTAGAGCATATTAATACTGTGTACCAGTAAACAAAAAGTAATGCAATAAATAGAGATAAAAACAACCACATGAAAAACACACCATAACACAATATTTTAATGAGGAAACCCGGTGTGGGAAAAACCTCGGTGGGATTTTGTGACCCACAATATTCACTTACTGGCCAATAAGAGAATATTACTGCTACAAGAGGGGCCTGCACATGCAGGAAGGCCAAGTGCCTAGAGCTCACTGCTCAAATACAAAATAGGAAGTCTCACTGACTTACAAAATGGATTATATAAATCCAGTGTCATGTACTACTTCGAAATAGCATCTATAATGCCAGATCCAGTACCGGATTCTGCTCTGCTTCTTACATAAACCCTTAACCTATAATTCACATAATAGGTTAGCCTTTTTTCACCTAATTACATTCCTTCTTCTCTTCACAAATGTTCTACAATGATCTCTTTTATATATGATTCATTTTACAATGTTGCCAAGTCGGCTTAAAATGATTTTACAATAATAAACAAAATATATTAACAACAAAATTCCTATCGGCTTCTATGTCGGTATGCTTGTTTTCACTACTGGTGCTGGTGGTCTATGTGTCGGTGTAGAATCTAACTTTACTGGTGCTGGTGGATTGCCTTGCTGGTGACATAGGATTGTATGGTTGCCATCAATGACAAAACCTTCAATCATCTACAATGTCTCATTGGAGTGTGCATTTGCCAATAGTAACATGTTGTGTGGAATCTTTGGGATGATTTTGGTGATTGAGCCGACATGTGTGAAGCTTACTATCAATTTTTTTAGGTCCACATATGGATTGGTAATCAGATTAAGCCAACTTATGGTTACGCATTTCATGTTATGTGATTTTTGGAGCCGACATGGATATAGATTTATTTTGTTGATGTGGATATATAAGACCGATTCATTTGATCATTTTGGTATGAGATGTGAGTCGGTGAATATTGTATGAGAGACTGTACAAATTTTTGTGTGAGTGATTGAAAGTTTTGTGCTCCAGTATATGACAGAGCAACAAAACTGAGTAGAGAGACAAAACAGTGGCAGAAGACTAATTGCGCTTAACTGGAATGACTTTATGGCATTTGTAGATGCTACTATTCAGTTTAGTCTTTCTTGTTATCATTTGTTATCACTTGTAAGGAAGTGAGCCTTCCTCCTGGATGTAGCCCTCTTTTGTAATTGAGTAGTGAGCTCTAGGAAGTGTGCTTGAGTGCATGTGCATTCCCCTCTTGTAATATTATCATACTCCTAATCATAGTATTATAATATTGTGGGTTCCAATCCCACCATGGTTTTTCCTTTTCTGGGTTTCCACATAAAAAAATCCGGTGTTATGGTTTTGTACTTGTTTGCATTCAGTTTCTACACTTTAATTTTATTCATTTGTATCTAGTGGTTAAAGAATCAGTTTAACAAAGTTGTTAATTACAGAACACTGATTTACCCCCTTCTTAGTGTTCATTGATTCCAAAAATTCCTTCTTCATCTACTTCTCCCTTTGTTCCTTCTCAATATACTTACACTACAAATTTTAAATAAATCCATTGTAATACTTCTTCTTCTCAATCGAAAAGCTCTTATAGGAGTGGCTATATAATATAATATCAAAACAAGGTTATAGAGTGTTGGCATTATGTGAACCGGTATATGGACATAATGACATTGTATGTATTCATTGATATCAATATGTTGAAGAGGTATGAACTGACATATGCGAGAACCGGTATAACACTGTAAATTGGCATTTGTGCCAAAGTGAAGCAGTGTGCTTGTTCAAGATGAACTGACATATGTTTATGGGAACCAGCACATGGAAGCATTGTATGACTACCGGTTGGTAGTCTCAACTTCAGGGTTCCCGGTTGAAGTTCTTCAAGCCTGTATGTCTCACCTGGTGATATTGTGTGATGAGTTAGAATTGTAATGAAGAACAAATCATGTTGCCATGTCATCCTTGTGTCCGTGAAGGATCTTGCATAAAGGAGATTGTTCCTATCTACCTCGGGAATGTGCGAAGTCTGTAAACAGTGATAATGTGTGATGGGTTATCAGCCGCCATGAAATCGGTGGAAAACAAACGATGGAGAATGTCTTGAGATTGGATGAAGACTATTGCATTCAATACAGTATGATCAGCGGTCAGGATTGAATCGTTTGAATTCCTTAACCTAACAGGTCTAGGGTTTAGGGTTTATGCTACTGACTTGTTTGTTGTCCTATAAGGTTGATGTTGTGACTCTTTCAGAGGTTGTTGGCAAAAGTTGTGTGTGAGTATCCAAGAGAAGGGATACGTGATTCTTGCCAGACCAGAGGAGAGAAGTGATACCTGCAGAGTGTAAGTGCATAAGGTGAAGAGGAGCTTAAAAAGATCTGCATTGGCATTGAGTGTTATTACCGGATCATTGAAATACTTGTTGATATCTAACCACCTTAATAGTTGGAAAATCCCCTAACAGGGTAGCCTTAACCATCTTGCTGTAAATCCCTTAACAGGGTAACTCAAAGTTATTGAGATCTGGAAAGCTAGAGAGCTCTGGAAATCCTTTAACTATTGAGTTCTTGAAATCCTCTAAAAAGGTACCCTTAATAGGGTTTAACCCTTAACCGGGTATTGTAGCCATCCCTTAACCAGGTGATCCCTAATAGGATCAGTTCCTAATAGAGCCTATTGTATCTATCTTTAACAAGACAAGGCTCCTAATAGAGCAGACTTCCAAAGAGTTCAACAACAAGCTTGTGGGTATTCATCCCCACCGTGGTTTTTCCCAGATGGGTTTCCACGTGAAAAATATGTGTCATGTGTGATGCTTTTATCTTGTGATGCTTTATTATTACCTGTTAAGCATATGATGGTTCTATGTTTTATGCCTGTTAATAAAACATGTTGAACTAGCTGTTGTGAAGATATGATGATAGATTACCTATTCATACATAAGGGTGAAATGGTAGTGTAGTTCTGAGCTGAGTGGAAAGCTAAGTGAGTAACCGGTTTATGATTGTTTTAGTTGTTCTGGGTTTTACCGATTGCACTCTGTTTCAAACCGGTGTCACTATTTGCCAGTCATTTGGAGTAATTGTTGTTGAACCGGTTTAGGACTATATTTTGTCTGTACTGATTCACCCCCCCCTCTAAAGCCTTTATGAAGTTCAAATCTTTCAGAGCATTAGTGGAGAAGGAAAGCGGTAAAAGGATCAAGTGTCTCAGAACTGATCAAGGAGGGGAATTCACTTTCGGTGAATTCAACAAGTATTGTGAAGAATTTGGCATCAAGAGGCAACTGTCTACCCCCCAAACTCCATAGTAGAATGGCCTAGCAAAGAGGAATCGCTAGCCTGTGGTTGAAGCAGCTAGAACCATGTTGATTCAAGGAAAGGTAGCTCACACCTTTTGGAGAGAAGTGGTGAGCACTGCAGTCTACACAATAAACCAGGTACTCATCAAGAAAGGTAAGGATAAAACTCCTTATGAGTACTGGACCGATAAGACACCTGTGGTTAGCTACTTTAGAGTGTTTGGTAGCAAATGTTACATCAAGAGGAGTGAACACCAGAGAAAATTTGATGCAAAATGTGATGAGGGAATATTCCTAGGATATTCCACCAAGAGTAAAGCTCTCAAGTGTTTCAACAATAGGACTCAGAGAATTATGAAAAGTATCAATGTGAGATTTGATGAAGCCTCTGAGAAACTGGCAGTGAGCAAACTGTAAATGAGCCGGTTGCAACCTTCTAGGAACTGGTTGTCAGTCAACCAAGTACCAGTAACAGTGTTCCTGAACCGATGAATGTTGATACTGATGAAGATGAGGATGAAGAGGAAAAGCAAGAAGAACCAGTTAAGACTATTCCTTGGTATGTCAAGTTGAATCATGATCCTAAGCAGATCATAGGAGATAAGGATGCAAGAATCCTTACAAGAAGAAAGATCAAAGAAAAATCATGTATGATCTCTGAATTTGAGCCTAAATCATTCAAAGAGGCTCATAAAGATGAAGACTGGATCAAGGCAATGGAAGAGGAACTTGACCAGATAGAGAAAAATGGTACATGGTCCTTGGTACCCAGACCGCAGCATAAAAATGTCATTGGCACCAAATGGGTGTTCAGAAACAAGCTGAATGAGGATGGCATAGTGATTAGGAACAAAGCCAGATTGGTGTGCAAAGGATATGCTCAAGAAGAAGGAGAAGACTATGGAGAAACCTTTGCTCCTGTAGCCAGATTGGAAGGAGTTCCTATGCTTCTTGCATATGCAGCTTTTAAAGGCTTCAAATTATATCAAATGGATGTAAAATCGGCATTCCTAAATGGTGTACTTGAAGAGGAGGTGTATATTGAGTAACCAGATGGGTTTTCCCTATCTGAAGATAGTGACATGGTATGGAGGCTACATAAAGCCTTATATGGTCTAAAGCAAGCACCTAGGGCATGGTATGAGCGCCTTTATTCCCATCTTGTGAAGATTGGATTTGAGAGAACAAGTGAAGATAGTAATATCTACTTGAAGTCTGAAGGAGATCAGATCCTGATTTGTGAGGTATTTGTTGATGACATTATCTTTGGTGGAGATGACAAGATGAGTCATGAGTTTGCTGATGAGATGAAGGAAGAGTTTGAGATGTCACTCATAGGGGAGATTAATTTCTTCATTGGAATACAAATCCAATAGATAAATAATGGAATCTTTATCACTCAGTCCAAGTATGTCAAAGAGGTGTTGAAGACCTTTGGTGTGGAAGATAGCAAACCGGTTGGTACACCGATGGTGACCAGTTGTAAACTATCCAAAGAGGATGACTCCGCATTGGTTGATGAGAAGGAATACCAATCAATGATTGGTAAATTGCATTATGTAGTGCATAGCAGATCGGATATTGCACATGTAGTTGGCATTACTGCAAGGTTCCAGAAAAGTCCAAGAGAATCCCACTTGGTCACAGTCAAGTGGATTCTTAGGTATCTAAAGGGAATTGTTGACTATGGATTGTGGTATCCATATAGCAAGGACTTCAACTTGAAAGTGTTCACAGATGTTGATTGGGCTGGTATTGTCAATGACCGGAAGAGCACAGCCAGTGGTGCATTCTTCCTTGGTGGTAGATTGGTCTCATGGATGAGTAAAAAGAAGAGTTGTATCTCTCAGTCTATAGTGGAAGTGGAGTATGTTGCAGCTTTCATGAGCTACACTCAGACAATTTGGATGAAGCATGTACTGAAAGGCTTCAAAATCCCTGTATCTGAACCGGTAAGTATATTCCGTGATAACACAAGTGCTATCAATATTTCAAAGAATCTAGTTTTACATTCTAGAACCAAACACTTTGAGCTTAAGTATCATTTCTTGAGGGAAAAGGTTCAGAACAAAGAGATTGCACTAGAGCATGTGTCTAGTAAGGAGCAGTTAGTAGACATATTCACCAAGCCTCTTCCAAAGACTACATTTACATACTTAAGAGGTGAATTAGGGGTACTGCCCCTTCAAGAGGTGAACTAAAGGTATATTCTCCACATCAGTCATGTATTGTATAGTCAAATCTTTCTTTAGGATTGATGTGTTGAAGGATGCTACTACTCAGGGGGAGCAACATAATGGAACCGAGAAGCTTGTGCCTCCACTTTGGAATTGCTGTCAAAGGGGGAGAAGATGTAAAGCGGAGAGATATCTTTGTATATTGCCATCAATGCCAAAGGGGGAGATTGTTGGCATTATGTGAACTGGTATGTGGACATAATGACATTGTATGTTGTCATTGATGTCAATATGTTGAAGAGGTATGAACCAACATATGTGAGAACCGGTATAACACTATGAACTGACATTTGTGCCAAAGTGAAGTGGTGTGCTTTTTCAAGATGAACCGGCATATGGTTATGGGAATTGGCACATGGAAGCGTTGTATGACTACTAGTTGGTAGTCTCAACTTTAGGGTTTTCGGTTGAAGTGCTTCAAGCCTGTATGGCTCAACCGGTGATATTGTGTGATGAGTTAGCATTCTAATGAAGAACAGATCATGTTGCCACATCAACCTTGTGCGTGTGAAGGATCTTGCATAAAAGAGATTGTTCCTATCTACCTCAGGAATGTGCAAAGTCTGTAAACAGTGATAACGTGTGATGGGTTATCAGCCGCCATGAAATCGGTGGAAAACAAATGATGGAGAATGTCTTGAGATTGGATCAAGACTATTGCATTCAATATAGTATGATCAACGGTCAGGATTGAACCATTTGAATTCCTTAACCTAACAGGTCTAGGGTTTAGGGTTTATGCTACCGACCCATCTGTTGTCCTATAAGGTCGATGTTGTGACTCTTTCAGAGGTTGTTGGCAAAAGTTGTGTGTGAGTATCCAAGAGAAGGGATAAATGATTCTTGCTAGACCAGAGGAGAGAAGTGATACCTATAGAGTGTAAGTGCAGAAGGTGAAGAGGAGCTTAAGTGGATCTGCATTGGCATTGAGTACTGTTACCAAATTATTGAAATACCTGTTGATCTCTAACCACCTCAACAATTGGAAAATCCCTTAACAGGGTAGCCTTAACCAACTTGTTCTAAATCCCTTAATAGGGTAACTCAAAGTTATTGAGATCTGGAAAGCTAGAGAGCTCTAGAAATCCTTTAGCTATTGAGTTCTTGAAATCCTCTAACAAGTTACCCTTAATAGGGTTTAACCCTTAACTGGGTATTGTAGCCATCCCTTAACCAAGTGATCCCTAACAGGATCGGTTCCTAACAGAACCTATTGTATCTATCTTTAATAGGACAAGGCTCCTAATAGAGCGGACTTCGAAAGAGTTCAACAACAAGCTTGTGGGTATTCATCCCCACCATGGTTTTTCCCAGTTGGGTTTCGACGTGAAAAATATGTGTGTCATGTGTGATGCTTTGTTATTACCTGTTAAGCATATGATGGTTCTGTGTTTTATGCCTGTCAATAAAACATGTTGAACTAGCTGTTGTGAAGATATGATGATAGATTACTTATTCATACATAAGGGTGAAATGGTAGTGTAGTTCTGAGCTGAGTGGAAAGCTAAGTGAGTAACCGGTTTATGATTGTTTTAGTTGTTCTGGGTTTTACCGATTGCACTCTGTTTCAAACCAGTGTCACTATTTGCCAGTCATTTGGAGTAATTGTTGTTGAACCGGTTTAGGAATATATTTTGTCTGTATTGATTCACCCCCCCCTCTCAGTACCGGTTTAGTACTATTTTCTCATCATTGAGTCATCATAGAGGACAAGGACTTGGAAAATTTGAACAAGGAATCAAAGTCCCTATAAACCTTCCTACACAAGCTAGTATGAAAGGTCTAGGAAATTCTCATCATTCACCTATGGATGATCTCCTTAGGGTTAAAAAACTTAACGATTACTTTGCAAGACATAAACTCTATCATCCATCTAAGGGTGCTTCTTCCTCAAACACTCCTTTTTTTATCACATCATCAAACTAATGACCATGCTACTAATGATTGTCCAGGTTTTCAAAATGGAATGAAAGGACTCATTGATAATGGCATAATCAAAATCATAGAAAAAAATCAATCTTCTTCGATCAACCCTTGTCCTACATCTCAAGAGAAAAGACTTACTCCTATTGATGACCAAGAGAAATTAGGTACTAGAATCTTTTGGATATTGAAGCATGATAAGAATATTGTTTTTATTTCATTAGACTTAATTATGATTATAAAAATAAGGAAGGCGATGGTCATTATATTTTTCATCATATTTATTCTCATTCTCTTGGAAATTTTAAAGCATTTTAAACATTTGTTCAAGATTAATATGATAGAGCTCGCACAACTCTTACAAACAATCTTGCAATCTTTCTTGGTGAAGAGGTTGTGCCTTAGCACTCCATTCATCCTCCATGTTTCTCCTCACCCCATGACACTAGTAGTTAATTGCATTGGGGGCTCTTTGTCATGAGAGGTGATGCTTTTTCAATATTAATCATCTTGGGCTAGAAACATAATTCATTGTTGCCTCTATTCTTGGGAAGAAAGAATATTATCCTATCTTTTCTCTCTATCTAAGGTTTCACTATTTCCTTTATGTGTTACATTTTTCATACCTTGATTTCCTTTCTTGCATGAAATGGTACGTCTCTAATGAATAATCTCTCCTTGGGGGGTATGTGATCCTTCAACTTAATCTTTCCTTATTTGAAGATTAGCTCTTCTTTAGAGTTGCATTTTGTATATCTTTATGTCTTTTCTTACATTGAATATTCCTTCATGTGACTACATTGTGAATTTTATTATTTATAATATCTCCCTAGATGTTGTGTAATTCTTCTCATTTTCCTTACACTTGGGGGGCATTTATTTCTCCTATCCTTTCTAAGGATCCACTTTTCCTTTGTTGAGTTGTGTTTTATTATGATTTGATGTCATTCCTTGTGTGAAGTTGTTGTTTTCTCAAGGATTCTCTCTTATGCAAGAGGTGTATATCCTTGAATACAACCTCTTTTACACTTCGCAATGTATATCTATTTAAAATGAGCCCCTCACTTTGGGTCAAACATGTGTTATCCTTCATCAAGAATCCCTTTACCTAGTAATAGTAGGAAGGTAGGAATTCGTGTTCTCCTTCCTTTCTTTTCATAGAAGATGTTATGTTTGTTCAATAACTCCTCTTGGAGCTAGATGTCTTTTGAGAAAATATCTCTTCTCCTCCAAGAATTCCCTTTATACTTGTTGCAAGATATCTCTTTTCAACTATCTTATCCTTTCTTAAAAGAGTATTGCCTCTTTAGATTTGATTTATGAACATTGTTGCCTAAGAGGATATCTCCTTAGTGTTGAAGGTGGCTATCCTTTTTTATAGCTTCCTCAAGACATCAAAATAGGCCTCTATTTACATCTTAAGGGGTGGGGGGCATAAATGTCATCCTCTTTGTACTATATTGTACTATATTTTTGCAATATCTTAAACGAGGTGTTCATTCTTGATTCAAGAGAAAACAATGTATTACATAAAATGCTTCATGCCCTAAACCAAACACAACAATTATATATATCTTATATGAGGTGCACATTCTTGAAACTAGGGAAAACAAACTCTTACACAAGATGTCCTAAAAAATAGGCATATATTTGTCTTATATGGGTTTACACATACTTGAAACCAAAGAAAATAAACTCTTACATGAGATGTTCCTAAAGCTAGACACACATTTGGATTTTCATTTTATGTTTTATACAGGTTGTTGCATGCTCGAAACAAGAGAAAACAAACTCGTATAAGGGATGCTTAACACCTAAAACTAGACACTTGCATACACAACAGGGTGAGTGGAATTAGAAAAACACATCCGGACTATTCTGACTCTCCTCCCCAACATGGATCATCTAGAAAAAAATAGCTAACTCGTGAAATCCATATCTTCTCTCCTATCTCATTTTCCTCTCATGGATCACCAATAAAACACAACTAGAGTGTGATATCAATGTATTCTCTTTCTTCTCATCATGAGCTCATATCTTTGCTATTTGTGGTTCATGGTTTGATGTGTGCTCTTGGTCTTTTAATATGATCACTTGTGTCCTTATGATGTAATTTCAAGAATGATATTAGTGGCTGAGACATTTTGATTATCAAGGTCTCCATGGCTAGTTGACTTGAGGTCTTGTTTTGGATTTTAGCTTTTTGTGTTGTGTGTCTTTTTCCTTTTATCTTTGTTTGTCCTTGTTTACCTTTTTCATCTTTGTCTTGTTTTGTTTGCCCTCGCATGCAATTTTGTGAGTTATGATCCTAAGATTGTGATGAGGAGGGATGATAGAAGGTTAGTCTTCTTTTGAGGTTGGTGGGCTTTGTTCTCAATGTACTTCCCAAATCAATCCCTAGGCACAAATGGGATTCTTCTAAACCTTTCTCCTATCTCCTCCTCTCTATTCAACACTGCTTGCACCCTATTGTATTGGACATCACTCCTCCTTACCTTCCATGCTAAGGCATTCAAGTCTGAAATGAGATCCTCTTGTGTGTCACCAAAAATGAACAAGTTTGATTGTCCAACTGGCTGAATCTCCTCTCTTCCAGGAATGGGCAACTGTTGGAGAACCATGGTTTACCTAACCTTGTTTTCACATTTGAGGATTTCAATCATATTAATGTGTTGAATGAGCATCTAAACAAGTCTGCAAAGTGTGATGACTGTCCTTCACCTTGCAAGAATGAAAATTTCCAAGTTGGGTGCAAAGAATGTTGTTTTACTCAAGGCAACTTCTAGGTTCAAATGGTCATTTTGATCAAATGAATTAGTGCAATGCTTAGGAGCTTGTATTAGGGTTTCTTAGGTCTTAACTTATCAGTTTTTATGATTTGAAACCATCACTTACTCCTCCTTCCTTACCAATTTCATGAAATTGTCAAATTTGCTCCAAAAAGGCTACTAGAATTAGCCCTAGTTTTTAGTGAAATTTGTTCACCCTGCTCAATCTGTTATACTTCATGGAAAACCCTTGGATATGTGGTCTATTGATGATGAAGACTCAAGGATTTTTGCTATGGCAAGTACTATATGGACTATTTGAGTCCTGTCCCACAAAATAGGCACTTTTCAAGGTTTTTTAAGAGTTTTGGTGAGGGTTTGCAAATTAAAGGTTTCCTCCATGATGCTAGACCCAAGTTAAATGTTCACACCTTGCTTTAACATATGCCAAACACTTCCAAAGATTCAAAACTTATCTTAGACTACTGTCATAATATCAAACAAGTGTCATACTGCTGCCCTTACACAGAAATAACAGTCTAGATGACTGGGACAGCAACGTTTTTAAGATTTTGCATATACTTTGATCATTGATAAACCAAATACAATGAAAGTATGTCAATTAGGGATGCAACAATGGTTTGACATCAGTTGGAACACCCTGCACAGCAAATAAGAAAGGATTTTATAACTGTTGTTCATACATAGTCAACACTGCATTTTTGACAGCAATAAGGTTAATGCAACTTCCTTTCTTTGTTTTGTTTGCTTCTTTACTCTGTCCCTAGCCTGCAAAAGGTGTTAATGGCAAGGCAAAAACAAATACATATAATCTCTTCAAAGATCTTTTAATTTGTACACTTGAAAGATGCCACAAGGCATGGCAGCATTATGAGACTATGACAGAAAATACACCTTTCTAGGATCCTTATTTAGGTCCTTTACAACCAAAGTGTGTATCTTGCCTTCTTAACATTGAAGACATTTACAAATACATTCCATGATGCATAAACAAAGGAATCCATCATTCCATGTTGTCCTTGAGGGAGGTTGGCACTGAGGTTTTAACAGTGACACACTGTCTTTCAGTCTGTTTACACCTTTTCTTCTTGCATCCAACCAAGTCATGAGAGAGAAAAGGATGGTAAAGTGCAATAATAACTCTTGCCAACTTAAGTCTACTTCAAAATTTCAAAGTACAGTGCTATGAACAGCAAAGTACCATTCAAACAAATCTAAGAATACCCAAGCCAAGTTGCTCACTCCACATACTTGCCATGGGTTTACAAACACCTGTGCATTGTTAGAAAAGGAAAATGGATGTATGGTACAGTATGTACAGATCCAAAAAATTCCCTCAAAGCCATGGATGAAGAGACTTTGAAGAAATTAGTTGGACCATGAATGGTCTTCCATTGGAACCACAAAATAATGCCTTTCTCAAGAGCACTTCAAACAAAACTTGTTCCAAACCCCAAGAAAAGATCAGAGATCACTAATAAAACATCAAAGGAGATCACATAAATCAAAAACAAGTTCAGTACGGACTCATGGATCCATGGTACGGACTGTACTCTAAAAAGTGCAGAAAACTAGTTAAAAACTCACAGAAAACAAGAGCAAAACAAGTATTTTTCTTGATTTTCCAAAATGAACAACCCATAGAATGATTGGAACATGGTTTTTATACGTGTGCCAACTTATTGAAGCCCTTGTATGGATAGGTACAGGCTGGAACTAACCAAAACCACCAAAAACCACTTTTTTGACAACTTTTGACAACTTTTTGACAACTTTTTGTTGCTCAAAAATTGCATTTTGACTTCCGGTGACTTGGAACTCAAAACAATGACTCAACATTGTTTAGAAACACTAAATAAACATTCTCCAATGCCTTTCAAGGCTTTACAACATAAAAAATTCAAAAATGCTCATTTGGACCCAAAATTGACAATTTTTAGCCTACCGAGCAAAAAACCAAAAAAAACCTTGGAAACTCACAAAATGAGTTCCAAACCTTATTACACCACAAAAAAAACCTATTAAACCTACTAGAAGCATAAAAATAAACACACATGCTTAATTTGCAATAAAATGTTATACCTGCTAGGATTTGAGCATTCAGGTGCTCAGGTGCTCCTGCACCAGATTGGGGGTTTGGTTCCTCAAAATTAGTGATGTCTTATACTCCTTGTGATATCGATCCTAATTGCTCTTTTCCTTCATCATTCATCTAATTTACCATGAGAATTTTCATAGGGTCATACTCCCATTAAAGTGGGTGCTAAATGTAGTGTTGTAAATTATCACCGATCCAATTTCATCTCCTTTCTAGGTCTATTTGTGCATATTCTCTAGCTTTGATGCCATGGAAAACCTTTTGCGGGTACTACCATGGGATACCCACCTCATTTTAACATTGTTTTGGTCCTGATTCTAGTGGGACAAGGGCATGGAATGACCTAGTCTGGACCAGGGAATGGAACACACTGGTCTGGACCATGGCATGGAATACCCTAGTCTAGACCATGGCACTCCAAAATGCCATAGTCCTACTCAATCGCGCCCTAATTTGAAATGGGGTAGGGGCTATATCTCATTGATAATATTTGATCCCCATGGCTCCACATGATTGTTGGAGGTTGGCCTAATTGGTAATTTACCTAGAAGCCCCTATATAAAGATATTTTATCAACCTATTTTCATCTAAGTAATTGAAGTCTCCATCTACAAGCAACCTAACATTCATGCATCTATGAGGCATTCATTATGAAGCATTTTTAGAGATCTTCAAGGCTGCATATTCATTCTTCAACCATTGTGGAGAAAAATTACATCGTTCTTATGCAAGCATGATTGTGTGATTACATTTTTGTGTTTGTCATGCCATTTCATACAATATTTGTGATTTCATTCAAAGAGAAAAGCATCATCAACAACAATTGCAGATCTGAGGTATATCCATTCAGTATTTGCATTATTTCATTCAAGGTTAATTCCTAAACTGGGATTTGACTTAGGCAACCTCTATTCCCAATAATTTCCCCCTTCTTTCTCTATGTTGTAAATAGGTACAGAGATGCATTTGGGAGGATCAACATAATTCATAGAGACAAACAGGTCCAACTTTTGACCACGATAAATTAAGTGGACCATGGTGAATTGATACTATCTAGTCTTGAAAAATGAGGACAAACTTCTAGTAACAGATTCGTGACATCTTATTTTACCCAGATCTAGGTTGGTGTCTATGTACGATGACTATAGCTCACTGTTTATTCCCAATAACTTCAATAATCACCTATTTTTCCCTAATCTTCAACAATCCAATTTAATTCAATTTAAGGAGGATAGATCCCTATCAAAAGAGATAGGAATCTAATTAGAATCTTGGTCTATGAAGGCTAAATCTATTAGATTCCCCTCCTCCTTAATGTGATGGTTAATTGATAAACTTATAAGGCACTAAGAGGGGGGGGTGAATCAATGCAAGCAAAAACAACAACACAAATCTGATCACCACTTTTATCAATTTGAAACTTAATAAGCATGCAAGGAAAATAACCACATAAGCTAACACCCAATAAAGCATGCAACTCATAACAAAATCTTTTTTACGTGGAAACCCAAATGGGAAAAACCATGATGGGAATTGGTACCCACAAGATCAACTATCTGCAGAATAGGGATCTAACCAGTTAAGGTCTTACAACTACTCTATTAGGAGCACACCAATTTAAGAGTGTCTTAGCCCGGTTAAGAGCTATTACAATAAGGCTTGTTAGGAGCTACCCAACAATGGGATTTAAACAACACAAGTTAATGTGTGACCCATTTAAGGGATTTAAACTTTCAGACCTATGAGGATCCTACCGCACCATGTTAAGAGTGACCTTGTTAGAGGATGTTATCTTGCTACAACTGTTAGGGAACAAGTTTAGCTGATCTGCATATAGAACCTATGTGCTTGATTAGATCCACTTTATTTCTACTTCTAACACTGACTAAACACAATACAAAACTTCACCTTTCACCGCACAATCACATTCACACTTTGGATCTCATGACTCATTCATCATCACACAATATACTTCTTTTTATAAACAACTCTACTAAGTTGGGTAAGAACCCTTGGAACAATTTTCTATGTTAAATGTATCTAGTCAATCTTCCAAATTACTCTTTCCTCATGTCGGCCACAAACAACTTAACTCAAAAATAAAACATTGTCTACCGGTTTACCAATCTATGTGACTATGCTCTATCGGTTAATTATTCTTCAAGACTGACTGCTCAGATATCATAACTCTCTCATTCAGTTGAATTTGTTGATGCGGTTCAAGTCATAGACTCTTGCCAATGTTATGAACATGTGTTTCAAACTACAACACTTAACTCATCACCAATATTCCACACCGATCGCTTGAACATAGCTTTGTCACTATTTACCAGTTCACTATTTAACTGCTTCCTCTACCAGTTAGGCTTTACCAATTGGACTAAAAGACTTAGATGACTGAAAAAACATGGTTGCCATCAATGAAAACACAATACAAGTCATCAATTAACCTCTTACGACAAAATCATCATCATGCCAACAATCTCCCCCTTTGGCATTGATGGCAACACTTACGAAATTTTTTTTCTAAGTGTCACATTACAAAATTTATGACTCATGACTCAAAACTCAAAACTCCCCCTTAGCAATTACATGCTATTACAAAATTTTAAACTGATCAATATACTACTCCCCCTTTGACAGCAATGACAAAGGTACACAAATATATGTGAAAAAAAAAAAAATACAATAGACCAAAATTTATATTACCAGTGCAAAGAGTATAAGAGTCAACAGGTTACATATTACATTTTTAAAAAAATGTCATCAAAATTAATCCTAAAAGCCTGCAATTCATTATCCCATGTTGCTAAAAGAAAAGATGTGATCTCAATGTGTGTCCAGATCTGATATGCAAGTTCCTCCATGGCATCTAGTGTGCTCATCTCTAGTGTCAACAATATTGCCTTTGTTTCCTTGTAGCCTCTCTGCAAAATTTGTAATTGGGATATATATGTCTGTAACTCCTATAGAGTTGCAGTCCTCTTAACCTTTTCTACCTCATATGACTTCAACTTATGATGTACACTTACAATAGATTGGCCAAAAATTGTAGCTAAATCATTTAGAGGATCAAATGGTTCACTCCTAACCTTTATTGTCTGCTATTCTGCCTTGATCTTATTCTCTATATCATCAAGAAATAATGAAAAATTATAAATTATAGACAATATTTTACCTCTGGTCTCTAGTGCATCTTTTATCTATTCCATGTTATCACTAAGACCTACCCTGTCTCTGTCAATTTCCTTGATCAAAATTGCAATCCTTCGCTTCTCATATTCCTTCTCAGCATTCTTGATTGCAACTTCTTCTAGGCTCTTCATTTGCTCACCTGCTAATGTAACCAAATGTTCTAGTTTGTCAATAGGTGTAGGAAGACTGGCAATATCAGTCTCTGGTAATATACTGGAAAGTATATCTATTGCACTTTGAATAGTTTGTGCTTCTTTTCTCTAAGCCTTCATAATCTTCTTTTGTTCCTTAGATTGCATGGTAGATGCAATCTCCATCAGCTTAGTAGGACCCAGCATATCCATGTTTATTGGTCCTTGTATGCTCACAGTGTCATATTCCTCATCTTCATCAATTATCTTCTTTGATGTAAGTGACCAGGAGGTCACTTTCTGTTCTTGCTCTTCCTTCTATTTTTCTTCCTCCTTTTGTTTCTCTTCATCCTTCTCACGTTCCTCTTCCTTCTCCTTGTCCTTCACTGGTAGTGTAGTTGTTTGCACATTATCTGTTTATGTAACTACCAGTGTCCCTTGTGCTTTTGTCTTGTCCGTTTGCTCAGTGGGCTGCATATTTTCTATTTGCTCATTCACCGATCACTTAGTCATTTCTTCATCTTGTTTCTAAGCCTTCTCTGCATCTTCTTTACCTATACCAGTTAGATTCACTTCTAGTAATACTCTCTCATCATCAGTGATAGTGATTGTTTCTTCCTCAGTGTGTGTATCATGTGTTGTGTCAACAAAAACAATCTCATTCAGTATGCTTTCATCAACATTTACATTGTGTGGGATATCTTCTCCCTTTAAACTCTCTGGTTCCTCTTCTTCAAGAATAAGTCCTATTTTTGTTTTCAAAATCTCCTTAGTCTCATCTTGTACCAACTGGGATTCTTTAACAAGTAATCTTATAAGCCTTTTCTTTGATCTAAAGAATGGTTTTGAATTCAAAAAGATATTTTCTAATTCCTCCTTTGAGGCTTTCGATTGTAAACTTACAAGAACAAATTCAATAATCTCACTATCTTGTTTTATTGCAGCTTGCCATCTTGCATATAATTTACTATACAAAGAATTTGGTATTTGCCCTTGTAATTCAATTAGATCTTTACTGAACTTATTCATTGACAAAAATACTGCATCTTCAATTTTCCTTTTCTCTTCTTCACTAAATTTGTCATAAAGTTTATTCAAACCAAATAATATACCATACTCCTTAATGTGTAACACAGACATTGTTAGGATAACTAGTGAACAACTAAGAAGGGGTGGGGTGGCGGGGGGGGGGGGGTGAATTAGTTATTAACATATTATGTGAGTTAAAGCACTTAAAACCTTATACCATTATAACTAATTAAGCATTAAAGCATAAATGAAAACCAGAGAAGCAATACCATGCAACCATAACACATAACACCATGATTTTTACATGGAAAACTTCAATTTGGAAAAACAATGGTGGGAAACCCTACCCACAGTCAGATGATACTTCTGCAACAAGTATATGATTACAATAAGGGGCCTACACATGCAGGAAGGAACACTTCCTAGAGCGCACTACTCATCACAATGGAGTCTCACTGAATACAGATATGTCAACCACCTCAATATATTTGGAAAACAATCCATTGAGAAGAACTGCCAGTGATAGCATCAAACATGCCAATTTACAATTCCGATTAAGCTCAATACCAGAGGTCTAAAACCTCTTACATAAACCCAACTCAATCACCTATGATCGACCAAATCATCTGCACAAATGATTATTAAATTATTCGCTCCTTGCCCATTCCCATATATGATCTACAATGAGATCTTACATATATTTATACCAACCTGAGACCTAACCAATTAGGTCGGCCATACAAATGACAATTCAATAGATCCATTATATAATCCTAAAATAAAATCATAACACATGTCGGCCTAAGGCCAAACAAACATCATCCAATCAATAAAACATCTCGGAAGCACATCACAGGATCCACCAACATGTTTCATGCAAACCAGTCCATAACCTAGATAGCACCAGACCTAGATTAGATCCATACACATCAAAGAAATGACAACAATCAGTCGAGGCATGAACACAATCACCATCAACATCCTGAATCATTTCTAGAAGCTGCACCAAAACCACTTATTCATAACATCAAAGATCTTCAATAAAGCTCTGCCAGTGAAACCCTTATTGGACCAATAAAGCAAGCTTAATAGAACATAAGATAGAATCCGATCATTAAATCAATACCAACTGTCTGAAACATACTTTACAAGCATATGAACCATCCATACAAACTTATTCCATCATTCAGATCATACTAGTGGCAATCAACTGATTATCTTCTCAATCCAATCCATCTACTGGAAGTCGGTAAACAACCATAACAACAAGTATTGACATCAATGGCAAAACATCAATGACAAAACATCAATGTAACACATAATCATTCTAGAATAATCATTCTATAATAATCATCAATGACTAACATGAAATATCTATCACCTTGAAAGCTTCTTGTATTAGCTGGACCACATAGGTCAGTATGAATCAAATCAAGAACATCATTATATTTATTAGGTATGCTCTTAAAAGAAGTTTTGATTTGCTTACCCATTTGACATTCTTTACATATCAGATTATGAGGCTTCACAATCTTTAGTAAATCTCTAACTACCTTAGTTGAATTGATCTTTACAATGCAATCAAAATTTACATCACACAACCTCTTATGCCACAACAAACTTTCATCAATATGTGCAATCAAACATGTCTTTTTACCATAGTTCAAATGAAAGATGTTACCTTTTGTCTGTGTACCGGTTGCAATCTCCAAACCTGATTTGCTAATGATTTTGCACTTTCCATCCTTGAATTGTAATTGAAATCATCTGTCTACCAACTATCCTACACTCAAAATATTATGCTTCAAACCTTCAACATAATAAACATTATTAGTGTTATGATTTCCATCGAATGAAATGGTTCTTCTTCCTTTGATCATGCATGCCTTGTTATTACCAAATTTGACTTGACCACCATCAAATTCTTGCAGGGTTAGAAACATTCCTTTGTCACCTATCATATGATGAGAAGATCCACTATCCATTACCCATTCATCTATGTCTTCAACTTTTTTTGCAAGGACCTTTTCCTCATTCTTGATAACTGGTTCCGGATCATCTTCCTTCATAGCATAAAACACCTAGTCTTTTCCATTGTTGGATCCACCAAATGAATCTCCTGCCAGTTCTTCTTCTGAGTCATTAGTTACTCCTTCCTCATTAGCATAGTGGTATGATTTGTTTTTGTATTTCCTATACTTATGCTTGATCTAATATTCAGAGTTAGGCTTAAAATATCTTCTTGCTCTTTCTTCCAATTTTGAATTCCTTTCAAGACATCTAGATGCAAAATGACCTATCTTATTACATGCAAAACATTTGAAAGGAGATTTTCCTTCATACTTACTTCTTGATGGAACTCTAGGTATCCTTCTAGCAAATAGGGCTTCAAGTTGCTCAAGCTCTTCATCTTCTTTCCTGATCTCATCCAATTCCTTTGCATACAAAACTTTCTAATCTTGCTTGCTGGTTGATGATGTAGATGCCTTAAATATAGTATCAACCTTTGTAGCTCTAAGAGGACCAAATTATTCAAGCTCAAAAGCATATATCTTCCCAACAAGAGTATACTTCCTCTTAATACTTTTGAAACAATCACTTCCTCGCTCAGAGATCCACCACAACATGAATTCCCAATACAATTTCATTAACCCTTTCCATGAATGCATAAATTCTTTCATCTTCTTCCATCTTCAAGATTTCATATCTTACTCGGTAACCTTCAAGTTTTGTAATTTTAACAGTAAGATCACCTTCATTCAGAGTCTCCATCTTGTCCCATATAGCTTTTGCCGATGATTTGTCTAATAGCCCCATGATTTGTTGATCTAATAAGGCACTTAAGAGGGCTCCTCTAGCTCTGTAATCATTCTCAACATTCTTATCCAAGTCTGTTGGTGTAGGAATGTCAGATGCCAGATTATGAGGAGTGTAACCATTCTGAGTTATTTCCAGATTATGAGGAGTGTAACCATTCTGCCTTATTAAAACATGCATACACCAACCAGTATACTAGTACATACAAAATTGAAAGAAGTAAAGCAACCAATAAGACAATCACACAAATGAGAACCATAACACACATATTTATACATGGAAAACCTTAAAGAGGAAAAACCGCGGTGGGATTTGTGACCCACAATATCAATCCACTAGCCATATGAAGAGATATTACAAAATATGAGGGGCCTTCACTTGCAGGAAGGTTTATAGTCTAGAGCACACTGCTCAATCACAAAGGGAGCCTCACTAACTACATTAAATTCTAGACTACAATCCAGAGAAGTGTGAACTACTAAGATAGCATCTTCTATGCCAAAATACAGTTCCAGTTTAAGCTCTATCTATTCCGGCTTGAATCCCTAATCCTCTTACCGGAATAACCCTTACAATAATTTACTCACATACATAATCTCTCTGACCTATTTTGCATCATATTACATTCACATATCCATAATATCCAATCTCATGTCTCTTTCATATATGTCAAAATGATCTATCAAACTAACTTATATACACTATACAAATTTACATGCCTTATGTTGGCTTACAAAGATATATACAATATCAAATTACATGTCAACCAAAATAACATAAATGCATAAACATTAAAATCAATTTCCAATGCCGGATCCAAGATATGTCGGCCTCCAATACTAATAACCTTTACTAAACCATGTCGATCTGCATTGTCGGTGCCAATGTTGGTGCCAATGCTGGTGTAGTATCTATGCAGTGCCTGCTGCTACACTGTAGAACCAAAACATGAATTTGGAACACAATACCATGTTTCCATCAATGACAACATAGTGAAACCAAGCAATTGAGTGTCAATTGCCAACAATGTCCCCCTTTGGCATTGATGGCAACACTCATGTGAAAAATGGTCAAAGTTTCATCTGCCAGTTTCATCCTACCTTGCTCCCCCTTAACTGAATATGCAAAATTCTCCATATCTCCAAAACTCCATGACTCCATAATTTTGTAACTCCCCCTAATGTATACAACTCCTTTTATTCTTTTTCACATCTATACTACTCCCCCTTTGACATCAATGCCATCAAAAATTCTAAAAGGAATGTCAAAGAAAAAGAACTATATAATGAATATCCCAAAATGTCTTACCGAAGCTTAACCAACTTCAAAATTTCTAGATAAGACTTCTCCAGTAACTCAAGATAAGTATCCCAGCTAGTTTTGAATGTGTCGAAAATAGATACAAGTCCACTCAATAAATGTGCAAAAGATTCTTTCTCATTTACCTATGCCGGTGTGGGCTTTCCTACCATATCCATGCATTATTTCTTGTGTACATTGAGTGAATCCAACTGGGGACTCACCAAGCCTCTCAAACTTCTGGCTTTTTTGATTATTTTGTCTCTTTCCTTCTCAAGAACATAAATTTGGTTCTCCAAAACTAAAATTTGTCCATCAATTGATGTAGTCAATAAAATCAATCCGTCAAAAGAATTAGCTATATTTACAATTTTCTCGTGAATCTCTTTTATCTTTTTATCCACATTAGCTATAAGTATTTCAGTGTTACAACATACCCTATATATATTTTTAAATTTCTTCAAAGAGTTTTCTATTAGGATCAATGTCTCCTCAATCTTTTTCTTCTCAATTTCAATTACCTGATCAAATGCAACTCTCTTAGCCTGAGTAAATATTTCTAGTGCTTGTCGGTTTGAGATTTGTTGGAAGGATTGAAAATCCTTTGAAATATGCTCAGTGATTACCTTAAGCTTTTCGAATGGGATCGCTTCATTTTTAATCTTACAATCTGGGACCAGTCTGTGTAAAATAGTGATTGATTGATCTATAATCCCTTTATTTGTGGATCCCTCCTTCATCAATTTTAATGTTGCCATCATCATGAGTTCAGTGGGACTCATCTCTGTGATGTTTTTATTTTCTACCTATGAAGTGTCAATTGACAGCAATGATGAACCAACAACCGGTACCCTGCTGGATTCCCATGCCTTCTCCTATGAAGATTTATCCTTTATAACCTCCTCACTTGCACTAGTGGCTTTGCCACTTGGTGCAGTCTATGTAACTGTCGGTTCCTCTGTAAAAACAGTAACCTCAACCTGTACATTTGTAACCAGAGGACAATTATCCTCAATATTAGAATCCTGTACAATATTAGCCGGTTCACTCTTTGTATTAACTGGTATCTCAATATTTTTCTATACATCTGCATTTACCGGGGGCTCAATTTCTACAATCTTAATATTTTTTAAAACCGAGGGTGAAGTACCCATATACCCCTTTCCTTTTCCTTCAACCGGGGTATCTAGAGTGTCTGTCTTGGTTTCTAGTGAAGTAAAGAATCCCCTATTTTCTCCAACAAATTTAACCCATGCTTTTTGAGTCTCCTTTATTATCTCATTTACTCTTCCCAACATCAGACAAGTTATCTTATGTTTGCTATTGAAAACCTTTCTATCTGCCACCTCAATTGTCTTTTCCATTTCATCAGGAGAAATAGTAACACAAATAGATAATAGCTCTTGAATTTTAATATGTTTATCTTCTTGCATAGCTGACAGTCTTCTAGCATCTAACATATTATACAATTCAGTTGGTATTTGATTATATATTTCTATTAAGGATTTCTTATAAATATCCAAGTATAATAAGATTGTTTCCTCTACCTCTCTTTGTTCATCATCCTCTAAGTGCTCATAATAAAATTGAACATTCTTCAACATGCCATCTTTAGTGATTTTATCTACTAATTCTACACAAGTTTTAGGTGGTATGATAGTCACATTACCATATTCAATTGCTAAGTCGATGGCACTCGTCTTCTTTCTCTTTGCAATACTGGATGCAACTGTAGGTGTAGCTTTTGGGGCTTGCTTCTATGCCAGTATTTTGATTGTTACCTTCCTAACTGGTTACTTCCTAACTTCTACCTTTGTTTCATCTAGTTTCTTCCTAACAATCCTATTAAATGCCAACGATGTGTTATCCTCAGATTTTGATTCTATAGTAATAGGCTCAATATGAACTTCAAGATCCTTCCTCTTCCTACCTTTCTCCGGGACAACATCACTTAGTGCTTTGATGTCCTTTGAGACATTCTACACAAATTTGCTTGCTTTTCCTTCCTGCTTCTCTCTTTTCTTCCGATTGAACTTTGTTTCAACCTCTTGAGTTTTCTGCTCTGCAATACCACAGGGTTTCTTTGCCTCATCAATTGGTGCACCAATCAGCATTTTTGCATAAGCATCAAGAATCTATGCATCCACCTCATAGCCCATTTCTTCAATCTAGATCTTTTGGGTCTTAACTACTTCCATGAGTGTCTCATCCTTCTTTACCATGAAGCATATGTTGGAAGAATATTTTTCTACAATATACTTAGGTACCCTTACCCTATACCTTATACATTTTTGGAATGCTTTAAAATACCCCCATACCTTATCATCTCTCTGACTTCCTAAAGCAACAATTGACTTTTTCAATTGTCTCCCTACCGAGATGTCCAAACCCCATTGCCTCTTACCAAAACCAAGTGTATGATTCATGAAATATAACATCAAGCAAACTATCAAGTTTCCATACCAGAATGTACCCTTCTTTTCACCCTTAATATTCCCTAGATTTATTAACAACTCATCTAGCATCCAACCACATAGATCTAATTTTACATTCTCTCTCATCATTTTGTATGTAGCCAAAATGCATGAACTAGAAATAGAATTCAATCAGTTTGACTGAGTTACCTTATACTTGATGATTATGCTACCAAATTTGATGATCATATCTGTGACAGTTCTCACTTTCATGGATCTTTTGTCAAATGTCCCATCAGTGATCTTTCTCACAAAATCATTTGAAACCTTCTTGTCTAGATGTTGCCCAACTGTTGGTAAACTAGTGATTGCTTGGATGGCTTCCTTGGTGATTTTGTAAGGTCTATTTAACCATATAAATTCCCCATGTACTTTGCTCAAAACGCATCTGATTATAGCATCCTCAAATTCTAGAATATCCAAAATGTCTGTAAACCCTAGGTCTTCAATATGTTTGTATGTCAGTTTGATCTTTCCAGATTCTCCCATCAGCTTAGTACTATACATGCCCTTAATTTATGAAGTTCCTAAGTCCTTGATGTGATAGTGAATAAATTCCCCAACATCTTCTACATAGATAACTCCCTCTAAAATGCTTGAAAATTGACTTGGGGAGGTCCTTGACCTCTACCACAGTTGGGTTTGAAACAAAAACAAGAATAGATGATGATCTCACTTCCATGTTTAAAGATAAATACCTTTTGTTCGCTCTCGGTGAAAACCTCCAACAAATTCTTCCAAACACCGGTGAGATCGCTCAAGAAGAAATCTGATTGCTCTAAATTGACTTTGATCACATTTAGTCACCCTTAATCGCTTTGAAATCGCTCTGAATGCAAGGTGATTATCAATGAACTATATTCGACCTTTTAACCTTCGAGAAAAACCCTAATCTTCTATTGACATAAATGACTACCAGTGAAAGATATCGGATCTCGCTCAGAACATATCCATGCCGGATAATCATCTTGAATATCTGGAACAACTTCTAGAACCTCTTCTCGGGGCATATGCAACATCTTCATGAATTTTGCCTACCCCTAAGGCATCTGCCTTAGTTACTAGACAAGATCCCTGTCGGTGCAAGAGCAGTCTCTTCTACTGAATAATTAACCAAGACATTGCCATCTGATTATTGTTCTTAAGTCTTTCTAACCCATCTCTGAGTATGATCTTGCCGGATTTCAAAAACCTTCTATTTTCCTTTCTGATTTGATTCTCCATTACCAACTGGTGGATTTCTGCTTCTACATAACTGAGCAATATGTCCAACCTCATTACATGCATAACATATAACATTGTTCTTTTGAATTGCTTTGCTAAAACTGGTGAAATTACTTGACTTGCACTAATTAGCCATATGTCTAAATTTTCCACATGCATAGCATTTAACATTCATTATGCAATCTTCTGTCTTATGACCAAACTTATTGCATTTAGAACATTTACCAGGAGTAGAATTAGGGTTCTTATTTGCTTTGTTTTTACATTGCTTAGCCATGTGACCAAATTTATTGCAAACAAAACATCTACCATTGAATTTATAAGCATTAAATTTCCTTATCGGTGCCTTATGGTTCTGATCTTCATTAGTAGTACCGGAACTCTGTTCTTGCTCAAATCCAAGTCCATTGGAATCTCCAATCTGCCTTTGTCTCTTCAATAACTCATCTAGTTGTGCTGAGCTAATCTTGAATTTTTCTTTATACTCACTTGTAGTAGTTAAATCTTCTCTCAGTATTATCATTTGTCTCTCAAGCTCTTGTTCAATACTCTGGGATTGCACCAAATCAGTTCTCAACATACCATTTTCATGAACCAACCTACCACATTCTTCAAATTTGTTCTTCAGGGATACAACAAGATTTTCTTGCTTCTTCTTTCTGTCCTCAATCTCCTTAAACATCCTCATAGTTATAACTTGTATTTCATTCTTCATAACCATGTTCTCCTGACTCAATTTATGACATTGTTCCTTAAGTGCATTTTTCTCTTCATCATCCTGACTTTGCAAAAGTCCCTTCCTCCTAGCTTGAACAAATGATAGCCTCTCTTGTAGGAAAGGAATGATTTCCTTGGCATAATTCAATTCATCTTGTAGTTTTAAGTTCTTTAACCTTTCATCATCATAATATTCAAGTGCCATCTCAAGTTGCTTCTCCAAAGCCATATCCATGGATTCCGGTTTCAAGATCTTCCTCAAGCTGTTAAACTTCCTCCAAGGTACAAGGCTATGATACCAATTATTCAAAACTAATAACACTAAGAGGGGGGGTGAATCAGTGTTATACCGGAATAATAAGTTTTAGCCTTATTAAAACATGCATACACCAACTGGGATACCGGTACAAACATAATTGAAAGAAGTAAAGCAACCAATAAGCCAATCACATAAATGAGAACCATAACACACAAATTTATATGTGGAAAACCTCAAAAAGGAAAAACCACGGTGGAATTTGTGACCTATAATATCAATCCATTGGCCATATGAAGAGATATTACAAAATATGAGGGGCCTCCACCTCCAGGAAGGCTTACAGCCTAGAACACACTGCTCAATCACAAAAAGAGCCTCACTGACTACATACAATTCCAGACTACAATCCAGAGAAGTGTGAACTACTAAGATAGCATCTTCTATGCCAGAATACAGTTCTGTTTTAAGCTCTATCTATTCTGGTCAGAATCCCTAAACCCTTTACCTGAATAACCCTTACAATAATTTCCTCACATACATAATCTCTCTAAACTATTTCACATCATATTACATTCGCATATCCATAATATCCAATCTCATGTCTCTTTCATATATGTCAACATGATCTATCAAATTGATTTATATACCCTATACAAATTTACATGCCTTATGTCGGCTTACAAAGATATATACAATATATGTTAGATACAATGACAGTCCCAAAGACACTGAGAGGGGGGGGGGGTGAATCAGTGTCTAACCAGTTAATGGAATATTTGAACTTATATATAACTTTGTAACTCAAATTAATGTACTAGTAAACAAGAAATAGTGCAACAAAGAGAAATAATAGAGACAACATAAATGCACACCATAACACAAGATATTTTGGCGAGGAAACCCAGTAAGGGAAAAACCTCGGTGGGATTTGTGACCCACGATATTTACTCACTGGCCAATATGATTAAATATTACTTACAATAGGGGCCTGCACATGCAGGAAGGCCAATAGCCTAGAGCTCACTACTCAATGAAAGAGTCTCACTAACTACAAAATGGATAATTAAATCCAAGAGAATGTACTACTCAAAATAGCATCTGCAATGCTTGATTCGGTATTGGTTTAAGCTCTGTCAGAAACCATAACCAAAAACCTTGCCAGTGAATGAAATTCACTCACATAACCTATCTTCCTTATTACAAAATCCTTTCGCTATCTTCTACATAATATCATTCCATGCTATATCAAAAATGACCTATAAGATCTCATACATATATGAGTCTTTACAATACATCATGTCAGCTTCCAAATAATTAATTACATTTAAAATACAATAAAATTTACATAAATAAAACTTTGTCTCATGTCGGCCTGAGTGCCGGTATGCTTCATTGTCGGTGTAAACTACATGTCGATGAATGAACTTTGTTGTGCCTGTCGGTGCCGGTGAACCTATAGAATCTTGTTACCAGTTGGTTGCCATCAATGATGACGTCAACCATTCTCATGTGAGTGTAGAATGCCAACAATCTCCCCCTTTGGCATTGATGGTAACACTAATGAGAAAAATCCAAAAATTGTTGTCCAAAAATGAAGTCCAAAACTGATCCCAAAAAAAAGTGTGCTCCCCCTGAGCAAGTGATTTCTTCTATGCATTTTCCTCCATATATTTTTCTCCATACTACTCCCTCTTTGACATCAATGACAAAGGATGTCAAAAAGAATCAAAGAATACAAAACTTCTACCTCATAGCCTGTAACCGGTTATGTACAATTTGAAAGATATCTACCAAAATTAGATTCAGGCTCTGCATAAATTTATTACTGTAAAAAATAATGGTTTCAATTTGTTGGATCATGCTGGTCAGATAATGTATCTGTTGTTCTAGTGATCCTTCTCCTTGAATTAATGCTTTAGATATCTCAACTTGCTAGGTTATAAGACTATCCAATCTTGGACCAAGTTTGTTTTTCAGTTCTCGGGCCTTCAACTTTAACCTTGTTTTTTCTTGCTCTAGTTTCTCTATCTTTTCCTCAAAAACCTCCATCTCTTGATCAAAAACCAAGGTAAGTTCCAAAGAACCTATCATATTATTTGCTATATCGTCTATTTCCTTTTGTGTTTTCTTAATCTCCTCATCAATGTCTTCAGTCAGGTGGTGAGGCTTGCAAGCTTCTTTATACAAATCCTTATATTCCAAAATTGTTGAATTTAGTACCGATAATATGGAATCAATATGCTTAGTACAACCCTTGATAGTATTCTCAAAGAATTCTCCTTTTTCTTTATTCACCTTTTCCTTAATGGTTTCTTCATTGACCTTATCTACATTTAGAACATTTGAAGCAATAAATTTGGACAATGCATCCAATTAACTCAAAGAACCATCAATATGATCTATCTTACATGCTGGTACAATCATTTTCAAAATAGGCAACATATCATCAATAGCCTTAAATGCTAAGGCATTGCACTCTGTGATCCTCTTGATTGAATCCAAAAGAACATAGGTTACATTTGTAGGTCTAAAGTTTGTAGTGGATGTGCTTGGTTCTGCAATGACTTTCTTTTCATCAGACACTTGACCAATTATCTTAACAATTTCTTCCTTGTTTCCATCATTTGTCTCCTCTTTATTTACTATTTCTACTAGTTTCTCACTCTGTGTTATTACCTCTACTTATGCTAGTTTTTTAGTCTGTGTATGTTGTTGGCATTTTGAGATTGTTGGCATTTTGCATAGAGATTGCATTAATGATATGTTGTCATTGATTTCAATTGAACCGGTAATGGTATTCATGTTATTGCTGATATTGTTGTTTTTGATATTGGCTAGTAACTGGTATGAAGAGCTTTGTGGAAGATGTTGTAAACCAGTATGTAAAGTTTGTGAGTTGAACCATTGAATCGGTGTAAAGGGTTAAACCTTTCGATGTAATGTAACCAATAAACCCTATCAGTTGTTAACCCCTAACTGATCAAGTTTGTTGGTTTATTATCTGATAAGCGGTAATGATGGAGACATGTGTGATCATTGTATGAGGATATGTTCAAATTGTTTTGGCACATTTGTTTTTTGTCTAGGGAAGGAGAAAAGTGGATTGCATCTAATGCACAACGCATGATGAGTTACAAAGTCCGATGAAGCAATGATCATAGAGCGGTTGGAATTTTCTTGAAGAATGTGAAGAGATTGTCATGATTTCTAATGGTCAAGATTGTACCAACTTGTTTGTAATCTAGATGATGAGAATTAGGTTTTTGTTGTGTTACCGACCTAATTGATTTGTATTTAAGGTCGATGAGGTTGTTTGTAAAGGTTGTTGGCAAGATTGATTGAAATCAGTTGAGTGTGTAGTTGCCTAACCGGTGAATGGATCTACACTTTGAGTGAAGGCAGATTGAAGCTTAGAAGAATCTGATCAAGCAAATGTAGTGCTACTTAGACAGATCAAGAAAACCTGTTGTTTTCTAATAACTATAGTAGAAGTGAAATCCCTTAACCGGGTAACCTCTAACAAGCTTGGTTACTCATTAAATCCTCTAACAGGGTGGTCCATTAGCTTGGATTCTTAAATCCTCCAACGAGGTTACTCCTAACAGGGTATTTTGCTTTTCATTAGGCATATTTGTAAATCCCTTAACCGGGTGATTCCTAACCGGACTCAGTTCTTAACAGGACTTATTGTAAAGCTTTAATAGGCTTTTCTCCTAATAGAGCAAACATCAAAAGAATTTAGATAGCTATCCTTGTGAGTCTCATTTCACTATGTTTTTTACCTATTTGGGTTTTCCACGTATAAACATTTGTGTCAAGTGGTGATTGCTTTTGTGATTGTGATCTTATTTGTTGATTTGGTTAACTTTTGATAAGGAATGTTAAGTAGAAGCATTGAGAGATGAATATGTTGAGTTATGATTAAGCATTGTTGATGTTTCTAAGTTGTTTACTGTTAAAGTTGTCATAACAGTTAAACCAGTTGATGTCAAGAATTCTTATGAATATTGATCTTGACTGAGATATGTTTACTTTGTTTGACAGAGTTTGAGTTTGGGAACTTTGTATCAGTTTTTCAATATACTGATTCACCCCCCCTCTCAATATTCTACCAGATACTTATTCTTTCATCATACCATCAATTGGTATCAGAGCATCTCAGGTTCTCTTAAACTAAAAGCCTAACAACTTGAGGAAAAGATCTTGTAGATCATGATGAAGAAAGAAGGTCTGAAGTTCAATAAAGATAACTATAAAATATGGAGTGACAAAATGAAGATTTACATTAAGAGTCTTGGTAGTCCATATTGGGATCATATAGAAAATAAGTATACTACACCTACTGGACCCCTAACTGATGATCAGAAGAAAGAACAACAAGAAAATCACCAAGCATTAGAGGCTATTATCAGTTCCTTGTCTGATGTCAAATATGTAGATGTTCATGGTCTTGAAACTGCATATGAAGTATGGAAGAAATTAGAAGAGATTTATAGCAGTGATGAACATGTTAAGATTGCCAAAGAGGAGAGTTTAAGAGGAAAATTTGATGATATGAGAATGTTGAAGGTGAGAATATCCAACAGTAAGTCAAAGGATTAAAGAGATAGTTGGTGAGATAAAGAGTGCAGGAGGGAAAGTGGAAGATGCCACAGTAATCAGTAAGGTACTAAGAACCCTGCTACCGGTCTATGCTATCCAAGTTGCAGCTATTCAGGAGCTGAAATCCATTGACAAGACAAAGGTAACTCTTGACTCTATTATTGGCAAACTTACTGCTTTTGAACTAAATTGCTATGGTGGTAGTGTATAGAAATCAAAATCTGCATTCAGGGCTTCTGTCTCTAACCCATATGTGAGAAGAAGTAGAGATACCGGCCATAGCTATGAATCTAGATCCATCAGAGATGCTGAAGATGAAGACAACTTAGTGGAACTTGAAGCATTGTTGGCAAAATGACTGCCTAGAGGCATTGGTAAATATAGAGGCAAGCTACCTTTAAAATGTTTTGCATGCAACAAGATTGGTCATATAGCAACCAATTTCCTTAATGGTGAAAATGAATAAAAGAGAGACAAATTCAAGAAGTATAAGGGTAAAGGCAAGAGAGATTGTCTTGTAGCTATTGACAGTGGTATTACTGATGAAGAATATGATGATGATGCTAGTGAAGATATTGTGTTTGTAGCTATTAAGGAAGAAATATCAGATCAGAAGGCACTAGTATCCAGAATGGCTAACTCTGATGATTGGATCATTGATAGTGGTTGTTCACATCACATGACCGGTAATCAGAGCAAATTTCTTTCCTTGAAGCAATTTGATGGTGGTGTTGTCAGATTTGGCAATGAATCACCCTATATGGTTAAAGATAAGGGAGTTATTTCTCTTAATGGGAAGAGCAGTGTTGACGATGTCTATTGGGTTGAAGGCCTAAACCACAATCTTTTAAGTGTGTCACAAAGTAATGACAGAGGATACCCACTGGAGTTTATACATAGAATGTGCAAAATCTTTGACGACAAAGGTGAATTGATTCCATCACTGACATTCTTTTATCCAATTCCATCACTGGCATTCTTTTAGCCTCTAATCTTATGTACAAGTCATTAGGCAGATCATCTACAACCTCAATCAAAAATTTCTTGTAGATGTCAAGGTGCAAAATAATGCTTTCCTCTATTGTCTCCTTGTCCAAATCCTTGAAAGAATGATAAAATTTATTTACATTACTAAGATTACCTTCTTGTGTTATTTTATTAATCAATTCCTCCGGTGTAAGGGTATCCAATACCTTAGTTTGTTTCTTCTTTGGAGTTAGTTTCTTCTTAGGCTCCCTTACAGCCTGCTGCTTCTTCCTTAATGTTCTTGCCTTTTTAGGAGAAGGTATTAGTGAGGGTTTCCTCTTCTTCCTTTCAACTCTCTTAAACTCTACTGCCTTACCACTATCTGTATCCGAAGAAGTGACAACTAATGAAACATGAGCTACCGGTTCTAGTCCTTCTAGTTCACTAGCATAGATACCACTCATGTCGATCACGTTATCCTTAACTTCCTTGACCATTTTGGATGCATCTCTGATGAATTTTTCTCTTGTTTTTCACTGCTTTTGCATCAAAACAACACTCTCAATCGTGCCAACACTACCAAAAATTTCTTCAAATGGTTCCAAAGGTGCATCAAGAAGTGTCTTAGCATAAGCCTCAAGAATATTCAGATCAACTTCATATCCCATCTCTGTTATCAAAATAGTTCTAGGAGCAAAAAATTCCATCCATATTTCATCTCTTTTGATTACAAAACAAATTTGTTTGTCATAAGTATCCACAATACACTACGGTATCCTTTCTCTAGCCTTCATTTTGGTTTGAAATTTTTTGAAGTAGGCTTTTACCATATCATCACTGTTAGCACCAATGCCGATAATAGCTTCCATGATCTGTCTACCTACTGGGATGTCATATGCAAAATCCTTTCGCTATCTTCTACATAATATCATTCCATGCTATATCAAAAATGACCTATAAGATCTCATACATATATGAGTCTTTACAATAAATCATGTTGGCTTACAAATAATTAATTACATTTACAATACAATTCACATAAATAAAACTTTGTCTCATGTTGACTTGAGTGCCAGTTTGCTTCGTTGCCGGTGTGAACTAGATGTCGAATTATGAACTTTGTTGAGCCTAAAGGTGTTGGTGAATGATGTCTGCGTTGCTGATGAACCTATATAATCTTGTTACCGGTTGGTTGCCATCAATGACAACATCAACCATTTTTATGTGAGTGTAGAATGCCAACAATATCAAATTACATGTCAGCCAAATAACATAAATGCATAAACATTAAAATTAATTATCGATGTCGGATACAAGATATGTCAGCCTCCAATACCAATAACCTTTACTAAACCATGTCAGTCTACATTGCAGGTGACCAATGAAATCATTCTATCCTACCGGTAGTGTTGGCATTTGGCATTATAACAGACAAGGAGAGATTGTTGGCATTTCAATAAGGATATTGAGAAGGTTGTTGATGATTATGGATAAAACTGATTAAGGATGTTTACTGTCTTAATATTATTATTTTGTCATTGATGTCAAGAAATTGATTTTCTAATTCAGTATGATGTTGCCATATCTTGAGAAGTATGATTTGATGAGTATAAAGATGTCGGTAAAAGACACAGATAGAATATGATGGATAAGGGGAGAAATAAGTTATTCAATGGGCAACTATTACCGAGTTAGACAATGATGAGATCATGATGATTAGATTGTTTTGATATCCTACATATATTATTGATTGAAAGGTTAATACTATACTATGTTACCGAGCAAAGAACCTAGTCAGTAAACCTTAAGGTTGTCACTATCAGTTAATGAAGGCAGAATGTCTACCGAGTGAAGTTTAGTATTTATCGAGTTGCAATCGAGTAATAACAGAATACATTAAATGATTACATGCATTATTTAATGAAGGAAGCTGATGAGTTGGCTATGATTAAATGATTGGTATGACGTGAATGAAGTTTGTTAAAGAATATATGACAAAGGAAAATGGGCAGGAAGATCTACAGCTTAGATTGAACCACAATACCCTAGCATAAGTTCCAAGAAATGTATGCAAATTCCAAGGCAGGGTAAAACATTTTCAGATCGAATGATACATTAAACCTAGACAAAGTTTGAAGATCTAATGGCTATGATTGATCATGGGAAATGTGATCAAGGAGATTAAGCGGTTGGCAAATTGTTTATAAACAGGGAATGTTGATAAACAATGCATGCAGGCAAGTGTATGCACAAGGATGCTACATAGTGATTACCGAGCACAGAAGCTTGAAGACTTATTTTGAATAAAAAAGTATAGAGCCCAACAGATGGACAAGATTAGTTCTATGTCTATATTTTATTGAGAAAATAAGAATCTGCTTTAGCATTTTAGATGTGAAGTTGTAGATAGATTTTTATTACTATTATTTTGTGAAGTGACAGAAAATCTGTTAACCGAGTGGACTTAATAGTCTTATTTGTAAAACCCTCTAGCAAGGTGACATTCTAATTGAGTGTTTGAAATCCTTTAACAAGGTCACTTCTAACAAGGTGAAGATCCTAACAAATCTAAGGGAAATCCCTTAACCGGGTCACATCTAGCAATGTGTTTGGAATCTTTAACAGGATTTGCTTTTAACCAAGCATACTCTAGAAGAGTATATTTCTTAGTGGGTCTGAAATCCCACAGTGGTTTTTCCCTATTTGGGTTTCCACGTTAAATTTGGTGTTATGAGTGTTATGATGTTTATATGCTTTTGAGTTTGCATGTTTAGCAGTTTTAGTTATATTACTGAAGTATATGTTACTGAGGTTGAATCTGATGTTTTTATGGAAGATTAAGGACAAAAATATAATTGGTACAAAATGGATTTTCAGAAACAAGCTGAATGAAAAAGGAGAGGTCATTCGAAATAAAGCAAGACTAGTTTGAAAAGGTTATGCCCAAGAAGAAGGAAATGATTATGGTGAGACTTTTGCACCTATAGCAAGACTTGAAGGAGTAAGAACATTGTTGGCATATGCTGCTTACAAGAATTTCAAGGTATATCAAATGGATGTCAAATCTGCATTTTTGAATGGTATATTAGAAGAAGAAGTTTTTATTGAACAACCTGAAGGATTTGCTGAAGACAATAATAAAGATTAGGTATGTAAATTGAACAAAGCTTTATATGGTCTAAAACAAGCACCTAGAGCATGGTATGAAAGATTTCACTCTTATTTAATCAAGATTGGTTTTATAAGAACAAGTGAAAACAACAATATTTACATGAAGAATGATGAAAATGGAATACTGATCTCAACCATATTTGTTGATGATATTATATTTTATGGAAATGACTCTCTATGTAAGAACTTTGGAAATGAAATGAGCAAAGAATTTGAGATGTCATTAATCAGTGAGATAAAGTAGTTTATAGGTTTATAGATACTGCACATGAAAGATGAGATTTTCATTACTCAATCCAAGTACATAAAGGAAATCATGAAGAAATTTGGAATGGAGGATTCAAAACCAGTAAGTACTCCTATGACTACCAACTATAAATTATCAAAGAATGATGAATCTGCATCTATTGATGAGACACTTTACCGATCCATGATTGGAAAGTTGCAATATGTTGTTCACAATAGGCTAGACATAGCACATGCAGTAGGTATAGTTGTAAGATTCTCTGTAGATCCTAAGGAAACACACATGACAACAATCAAGAGAATTTTTAGATACTTGAAAGGCACTGAAGATTATGGCTTAGTATATCAGAAAAAAAACAAAACTTTGATTTAAAAGTTTATATTGATGCTGATTGGGCAGGCAACATTGATGACAGAAAAAGCACAAGTGGAGGAGCTTTCTTTTTAGGAGAAAGACTAGTGAGTTGGCTTAGCAAGAAACAAGGATGTGTTTCACAGTCAACAGGAGAAGCTGAATACGTTGCTACAACATTGAATTGTACCAACATAGCATGGATCAAACAACTGTTGGAAGGTATAAATGAAAAAGTTACCGAGCCAGTAACTATATTCTGTGACAATACTAGTGCCATTAACATTTCAACGAATCCTATTATGCACTCTAAGACAAAGCACATCTCTATCAAATATCATTATCTTAGAGAAGAAGCTCAAGAGAAGAAAGTGGTGTTGGAGTATGTTAGCACAAAGGAACAAATAGCAAATATCTTCACCAAGCCACTACCAAGGGACACTTTTGAGTATCTCAGAAGTAAGTTAGGGGTCCTACCCCTATCTTCTACTCACTGACTGAGTTTGGTGAAAGCATCAATTTGATGACTCTAAAGAATATCTTTTTAGGAGTTGATGCCGATTTACACACTTTAAGATGTTTTCTAAAGGTGTGCAGGAAACAATATAGGAAATAATACAGGGAACAGGAATTGAAGACATAAATGCTCTGACCGAGACTAAGTTGACACATAACAACAGGAAATCACTTCATATAGGAAGAAATTATGTTTTAGTTCTTTACTTTTTGGCATTGTTGTCAAAGGGGGAGAAGACTGAAGAAGAGGAGAAGACTGAAAAAGAGGAGAAGACTAATGTATGGGAGAGAATTCTGATGACAAGGGGAGAGCATTTCAGCATTTCAAAATCTCATAGCAATTTGAATCAATTAGGTCAAATCAATTAGTTTTTCCATCAACGCCAAAGGGGGAGATTGTTGGCATTTGGCATTATAACAGACAAGGAGAGATTGTTGGCATTTCCATAAGGATATAGAGAAGGTTGTTGATGATTATGGATAAAACTGATTAAGGATGTATACTATCTTAATATTATTATTTTGTCATTGATGTCAAGAAATTGATTTTCTAATTTAGTATGATGTTTCCATATCTTGAGAAGTATGATTTGATGAGTATAAAGATGTCGGTAAAAGACATAAATAGAATATGATGGATAAGGGGAGAAATAAGTTATTCAATGGGCAACTATTACTGAGTTAGACAATGATGAGATCATGATGATTAGATTGTTTTGATATCCTACATATGTTGTTGATTGAAATGTTAATATTATACTATGTTACCGAGCAAGGAACCTAGTTGGTAAACCCTAAGGAACCTAGTCAGTAAACCCTAAGGTTATCGCTATCAGTTAATGAAGGCAGAATGTCTACCGAGTTGCAATCGAGTAATAACAGGAATAGATTAAATGATTACATGCATTATTTAATGAAGGAAGCTGATGAGTTGGCTATGATTAAATGATTGGTATGCCGTGAATGAAGTTTGTTAAAGAATCTATGGCAAAGTAAAATCGGCAGGAAGATCTACAACTTAGATTGAACCGCAATACCCTAGCACAAGTTCCAAGAAATGTATGCAAGTCCCAAGGCAGGGTAAAACATTTTCATATTGAAGGATACATTGAACCTGGACAAAGTTTGAAGATCTGATGGCTATGATTGATCATGGGAAATGTGATCAAGGAGATTAAGCGGTTGGCGAATTGTTTATAAATAGGGAACTATTGATAAACAATGCATGCGGGCAAGTGTATGCACAGGGATGCTACATAGTGATTACCAAGCACAGAAGCTTGAAGACCTGTTTTCAATAACAGAGTATAGAGCCCAGCAGATGGACAAGATTAGTTCTATGTCTATATTGTATTGAGGAAATAAGAATCTGCTTTAGCATTCTAGATGTGAAGTTGTAGATAGATTTTTATTACTGTTATTTTGTGAAGTGACAGAAAATCTCTTAACCGAGTGGACTTAACAGTCTTATTTGTAAAACCCTCTAGCAAGGTGACATTCTGATTGAGTGTTTGAAATCATTTAACAAGGTCACTTCTAACAAGGTGAAGATCCTAATAGATCTGAGGGAAATCCCTTAACCGGGTCACATCTAGCAATGTGTTTGTAATCTTTAATAGGATTTGCTTTTAACCGAGCATACTCTAGAAGAGTATATTTCTTAGTGGGTCCGAAATCCCATAGTGGTTTTTCCCTATTTGGGTTTCCACGTTACATTTGGTGTTATAAGTTTTATGATGTTTACATGCTTTTGAGTTTGCATGTTTAGCAGTTTTGGTTATATTACTGAAGTATATGTTACCAAGGTTGAATCTGATGTTTTTATGGAAGATTAAGTTTGTATGATTCACCCCCCTCTCTCATCTTATTAGCTTGGCATTTGTACTTATCTTTAAGTATCAAAACTATCAGGTACCAATGTTGGTGTTGGTGTAGTATGTTAGGTCCCGAAGACAACTAAGAGGGGGGGTGAATTAGTTGTCTAATAAATTCAAAACAAAAACAACTTAACCAAACTAAATGCTTAATACTAGTAAACCAAACTTAATGCCGGTAGACAGTTTATCAGTTAATTGCAGTACCGGTAAAGATTAATGCATGAAATAGAAAGACAATAACATTCACAACACATAACACCAACATTTGTACGTGGAAACCCTATAACGGGAAAAACCACACTGGGAAACCTTACCCACAATCAGATGATACTACTACAGATAGTATGTGTATACAATAGGGGGTCTGCACATGCAGAAAGGCCAAGTGCCTAGAGCTCACTGCTCAAACACAAATAGGCGTCACACTGACTACAATTGGATGGTTAAATCCAATAATGATGTACTGCTCAAAATAGCATCTTCATATGTTGGATTCAGTACCGGTTCAGTTCTGATATGTCTTCACAAAACCTTCCTTCTACCTTCAAATGATGTCTACGTGTATAGCTCTACTTATTCTCGCATATACCTTACTTCATTCACATTCCTTCCTTCTACTTCGATCAAATAAGATCTTACATATATACCAAAGCCTAGGACCAAAATGTATAGGTCGGCTTTACAAAAGATATTACAATAAAAACAATTTATAAGTAAAACAATAACCGATGCAATATCCAATTCAACATGTCGGCTTAATGTATTTACAACATTAATAAATCATCTCCATAGCGTGTCATGCTGATATGGAATAGATAAGCCTATCGGTGCTTATCCTAGACCTATTTGCTAGTAAACAACAAATATGCAAACATGAATATACCAATGAACAAATCTTCAAGACAAAGTGTCCAAATGATGTCTTCAACATAACTAGGTATTTTCCTTGTCATTCCAAGTGTCGATGAACAATATATCCTATCGTTGAACAAGATATCGATGACTGTGCATAAGTCACTTGATTGCCGGTTAACATTGCCAAAGTTGATAAGTGTTGACATCAATGACAAAACCATATCAACATATCCAAAATACCAACAATATCCCCCTTTGGCATTGATGGCAACACAAGATGGAAAAACCATCAAAGTGCCAAAACAGAAATGCCAAATACCAAAAACCAACAACCTCCCAAAAGAGATCATATCCAGAAATCAAAATTCAGGTACAAAGAGTAATCAATCTCTCCCAAAATAACAATCTCTCCCTAAGGGATAAAGTCTCTCCCCCTAGGAGTAACATGTTTTTTTCCATATCAATCTCTCCCCCAAGTAATACAAAAACTAGGTTCAAATACAAAATACCAACTTATTCAGTATACCAACTACTCCCCCTAAGAAGTAGTTCTCCTCATCAAAGTCGAAGTAAAAGATTTATCTGTTAGTTTTGCCGGTTCATGACAAACATCAACTGTCTAAGTCTCTACCGGTGGGGGTATGACCCCAAGATGATCTCTAAGATATTCAAAAGTCTCCTTAGGCAAAGGTTTAGTGAAAATATCTGCAATCTTCTCTTTAGTATTCACATCAACCAGTTTTACTTCTTTTTCTTCAACATTCTCTTTCAGAAAATTCAGTTTGATAGAGACATGTTTAGTTTTAGAATGCAGTACCAGATTCTTAGATATATCAATTGTTGTTGTATTATCACAATAGATAGTTATAGGTTCCTTGCTTTTCACCTTTATGTCCTTCAACATTTTCTTAAGCCATAATACCTGTGTACAGTTGGTTGCTGTTGCAGCATATTCTTATTTAGCTGTTGATAAAGATGTGCAACTTTGTTTCTTACTCAACCAAGAAATTAATCTGCTTCCAAGAAAAAATGCTCCACTTGTGGTGCTTTTTCTATCATTTACATCTCCTGCCCAATTTGCATCTGTGTATGCATATAATCCAAAGTTTTCATCTCTAGGATACCATAGGCCAAGATTTGTAGTGCCTTGTAAGTACCAAAAAATCTTTTTTACTGCTGGTTCATGATTTTCTTTAGGATTACTCTGAAATCTTGAAACAATACATAGTATATTTGTAATATCAGGTCTTGTTTGTGTCAAATATAGTAAACCTCCTATCATAGAATTGTACGTAGTTAGATTAACAGGTGTAGATTCATCCCTTAGTGATAATTTGTCATTTGTAGTCATAGGTGTGCTTACCGGTTTAGAGTTTTCCATCCCAAATTTCTTTAGTAACTCCTTCAAGTACTTAGATTGATTGAAGAATATACCTTTATCAGTCTGTGAAATCTGCAATCCTAAAAAGAATTTTATCTCTCCAATCATGGACATTTCAGATTCTTGTTGCATTTCAATAGAAAAGTCTTAACATAATCCATCTTCTTCTCCAAAGATTATATCATCAAAAAAAAATTCTATAACCAAGATGTCATCATTAGTCACTTTATAGTATAAGTTGATGTCAACATTACCTTTAGAAAAACCAATCTTTAAGAGGTATTTATCCAATCTAGCATAGCAAGCTCTTGGAGCTTGCTTCAACCCACACAAATCTTTCCTTAACCTATAAATCATATCTTTGTTATCCGTCAAAGAAAATCTATTAGGTTGCTCAATGTAAACTTCTTCTTCAAGATCTCCATTCAGAAATGCACATTTAATATCCATTTGATATACTTTGTAGTTCTTGTGTGCTGCAAAAGCCAAGAATAATATGACTGCCTCAATTCTAGCTACCGGTGCAAAGGTTTCATTGTAATCAATTCCTTCTTTCTGTGAATATCCCTTACACACTACTCTTGCTTTATTTCTGATTACCTTACCATCTTCATTAAGTTTTTTTTTCAATACCCATTTTGTTCCAATTACATTTTTGTCTTTAGGCCGGGGAACTAATGTCCATGCGTTATTCTTCTCAATTTGTTCTAATTCTTCTTCCATAGCTTTAATCCAGTGTTTATCTTCACATGCCTCATTAATTGATGCTGGTTCTATTTGGGAAATAAGACATACCTCTTCATTTTCCAATCTTCCTCTTGTCATAACTCCTTGATATTTGTTCCCAATTATCTGATCTTCAGAGTGGTTCAATCTAACATACCGGGGTGTCTTTGTTTGTTGTTGTTCTTTAGTTACAATGGAATTTTCAGATGATACCGGTGTAAATGGATCTTCATTCTGTACCAGTGTGTTCAATGTAGGTTAATTTGTTAGTATCTCTATTGCCGGTTCAAAGTCTATATACCTTGAATTTCCTCTAAACTGTTCATCAATTTTCACATTTGTACTCAACAATTTTCTGCAATCTCTTGTTAAAACATCTATATTCCTTTCTCTTAGATTTCCTTCATCACTTCTAGTATTAAATTTACCAATATACTCATCTCTTCTAATATAGCATTTATTTCCAAATATTCTGAAATATTTAAGAGTAGGAGTAATACCAAACCATAGTTCATGAGGGGTCCTACCAGTTTCACCTTTGATGTGAACTTTGTTGAATGTGTATATTATTGTGCTTACTGCCTCTCTCCAATATACATGTGGTAGATTTGCTTCTGATAACATCCTTCTAGCTACATCCAAGATAGTTCTATTTTTCCTTTCTACAACTCCATTTTGTTGGGGTGTCTGGGGTGCTGATAACTGTCTTTTGATTTTTCTGGAATACTTTTAAAGGATGCTCTAACTTGTTTTCCAAATTGACATTCCTTACATACCAGATTGTGAGGTTTAACAATCTTAGGTAAGTCTCTAACTGCTTTAGTTGTACTGATTTTCATAATGCAATCAAAATTTACATGACATAGTCTCTTATGCTATAGCCAACTTTCATCAATATGTGCAATCAAGCATGTCTTTTCATTATTATTCAAATGAAAGATATTATCTCTAGTTTGATTACCGGTTGCAATTTCCAAACCAGTTCTGTTCATAATTTTGCATTTCCCATTCTTGAATTGTAACTGAAATCTTTTTTCAACTAATTGACCAACACTCAAAAGATTATGCTTTAAACCTTCAACATAGTAAACATTATCGGTATTATGCTTACCATCAAGAGATATAGTACCTTTTCCTTTGATCAAACAAGCTTTATCATCTCCAAATCTTACTAGACCTCCATTATATTCCTCAAAAGTCAAGAATTTACTTTCCTCACTAGTCATATGATGTGAACATCCTGAATCAATGATCCATTCATCCTTAACTTCAATTTTTGCTGCCAGAGCCTGCTCTACCGGTTGAGTAGTGGGTGTAGGTTGATATTTTGTTATAGAAACAAAGACCCATCCATTGTATACCGTATCCTCATCAGAATCATCAGTGACTCCTTCATTAGCAAGATAACAAGACTTGTCTTTATTCTTCTTAAATCTGTATCTCTGATATTTAGGGTTAGGCCTGCATGTTCTTCTAGCTTCTTCTTTCAATCTTGCATGTCTATCAGGGAATCTTGAAGCCATATGACTAATCTTATTACAGTTAAAACATTTAAAGGGTGTTTTACCTTCATACTTACTTCCAACTAGACCTTTAGGCATTTTCCTTGCAAATAGTGCTTCAAGTTCTTCAAGTTTTTCATTTTCTCTCATGCTTTCTTCAAGTTCTCTTCCATAAAAGGATTTCCAATCAGACTTTTCAAATGATGATGCAGATGATGTTGATGCCTTAAAAGCTAAATATGTCTTTATAGTAGCAATAAAACTAAATTCCTCAATTACAAAAGCTGAAAGTTTTCCAATTAATGTATCTCTAGTTACTGATGTATTAGACATTATTCTTAACTCATTTATAGAAGTAACTTTCATTTTGTATGCCAGTGTCAATCCTCTTAAAACTTTTGAAACAATTTCATCTTCACTTAAGGTTCCTCCACAACTTTTTGATACCCAAAACAATTTCATTTACTCTTTCCATAAAAGTAGAATTCCTTTCATCTTCTTCCATTTTCAGATTTTCATACCTGATCCAGAAGCTTTCAAGTTTTGCAATTTTGACTATGGAATCTCCTTCATTCAATGTTTCCAAATGGTCCAAAATAGCTTTAGCAGTAGATCTATCTGATAATCCCATGATTTTTTGATCCGATAATGCGCTCAAAAGTGCTTCTTTTGCTTTGCAATCATTTTCCTCATCTTTTCCTAAGGTTGGTGGATTAGGCTGACCGGGAGTAGGAGTAGTATAGCCATTCTTTGTAACTTCCTAGATATCCTTTCCAATGCAATTTAGATGTGTCTCCATCCTGATCTTCCATATGCCATAGTTTGTTCCATCAAATTTAGGACTGTCCTTTTTGAAATAGTTAGAAGACATTGGATCTCCTCAAGCTGTTAAACTTCTACAAAAAAGAGGACTAGGCTCTGATACCAATTGTTAGGTCCTAGAGACAACTGAGAGGGGGGGTGAATCAGTTGTCTAATAAATTCAAACCAAAAACAACTTAACCATGCTAAATGCTTAATACTAGTAAACCAAACTTAATGTTGGTAGACAGTTTATTAGTTAATTGTAGTACCGGTAAAGATTAATGCATGAAATAGAAAGACAATAACATTCACAACACATAACACCAGTATTTGTATGTGGAAACCCTGTAAGGGGAAAAACCATGGTGGGAAACCTTACCCACAATCAGATGATACTAATGCAGATATTATGTGTATACAATAGGGGGTCTGCACATGCAGAAAGGCCAAGCGCTTAAAGCTCACTGCTCAAACATAAATAGGAGTCACACTGACTACAATTGGATGGTTAAATCCAATAATGATGTACTGCTCAAAATAGCATCTTCATATGCTGGATTCAGTACTGATTCAGTTCTGATATGTCTTCACAAAACCTTCCTTCTACCTTCAAATGATGTCTGTGTGTATAGCTCTACTTATTCTCGCATATACCTTACTTCATTCACATTCCTTCCTTCTACTTCGATCAAATAAGATCTTACATATATACCGAAGCCTAGGACCAAAATGTATAGGTCGGATTTACAAAAGATATTACAATAAAAACAATTTACAAGTAAAAGAATAACCGATGCAATATCTAATTCAACATGTCGGCTTAATGCATTTACAATATTAATAAATCATCTCCATAGCGTGTCATGCTGATCTGGAATAGATAAGTCTGTCGATGCTTATCTTGGACCTATTTGCTAGTAACAACAAATATGAAAACACGAATATACCAATGAGAAAATCTTCAAGACAAAGTGTCCAAACGACATCTTCGACATAACCAGGTATTTTCCTTGTCATTCCAAGTGTCGGTGAACAAGATATCGGTGACTGTGCATAAGTCACTTGCTTGCCGGTTAACATTGCCAGAGTTGATAAGTGTTAAAATCAATGACAAAACCATATCAACATATCCAAAATACCAACATAGTATCTGTGAAGTGCCCGTGGATTCACCATAGAACCAAAACATGAAGCTAGAACACAATACCATGTTGCCATCAATGACAACATAGTGAAACCAACCAATTGAGTGTCAATTGCCAACATATCAATACCATGCAATCATAACACATAAGACCATGATTTGTATGTGGAAAACCTCAATGAGGAAAAACCATGGTGGGAAACCCTACCCATAGTCAGATGATACTTTTGCATCAAGTATATGATTACAATAGGGACCTACACATGTAGGAAGGCACACTACCTAGAGCGCATTGCTCATCACAATGGAGTCTCACTAATTATAGAGATGTCAACCACATATAGATGTTTGGACTACAATCCAAAGAGAATAACTGTCTATAATAACATCAAACATTTTAGATTATAGTTTCGGTTAAGCTCAATACCAGAGGTGTAAAACCTCTTACATAAACCCAGCTTGATCACCTATGATCAACCAAATCCTCTACACAAATGATTATTATATTATTCAATCCTTGCCCATATCCATATATCCACACCTGATCTAAAATGAGATCTTACATACATTTATACGAACCCGGGACCTAACCAATTAGGTGCCACAAAAATGATAATACGATATATCCATTACATAATATTGAAATAAAATCATAACTCATGTCGGCCTAAGGCCAAACAAACAACATCCAATCAATAAAATATCCCGAAAGAACATCGGAGGATCCACCAACACATTTCATGCAAACCGGTCCACAACCTAGATAGCACCGAACCTAAATTAGATCCACACATGCCAAAGAAAGCTTACTAGAACATAAGATAGCATCAGGTCATCAAGTCAATACCAACTGACTGAAACATACTTTAGAAGCATATGAACCATCCATACAAACATATTCCATCAACCAGATCATATCGATGGCAATCAACTGATTATCTTCCCAATCTAATCCACCTACCAGAAGCTAGTAAACAACCAAAACAATAGGTGTTGACATCAATGACAAAACATGAATGCAACACATAATCAAATCCATCATATGGCCAACAAAATTATCAAAGAAGCTAACAGCTAAGCATGGATATGAGAACTTGAAAATGGAAGGAGGAGAGGATATAACAAACTATTTTTAGAAGGTTGACAGTGCAGTAAATGAAATTAGAGAACTTGGTGGCACCTTGATAGATGAAAACATAATTGAGAAGATTTTGATGTCTCTACCGGAAAGCTACAATGACAAGATCTTTGCTATTGAAGAAACCTATGATCCAAAGAAGTTCACTAGGGAAAAAGTCTATGTTACTTTATCAGCATTTGAGATAAGGAAATTTGGAAAAGACAAAGCTAAATCTAAACATGCCTTTAAAGCCTCCGAGGAAGATCTGAAAGATGAAAGTTCATATGGGATGGAAGAAAACTTTGTGAGGAAACTGAAGAAAGGCACTGATAAATACAAAGGTATGTTACCTCTTAAATGCTTTAGATGTGGAAAGATTGGTCATATAGCTACTAGATGTTTGGAAAAAAGGATCAAGACAAAAGTTTAGAGAAGGTAAAGGGAAATTTAATAAGAAAGTCTATTATGTCAAAGATGATGCTGGTATTTCAGATGATGAATCAGACTACGAAGATGGTGATTGTTTGTTTTTGGTAGAAAAAGATGTACTTAAGATTGATATTCTTAAGACTGTTACTATTACCTTACATGTTAGAAGAGATAGAAATGAATTGTTGATTGATAGTGGATGTTCAAATCATATGACTAGTGATAAAAATAAGTTTGTAAAACTTGAAAAGTATGATAATGGTTCTGTTAGGTCCGGAGATGATCAGACATCACAAATTGTGGGAATTGGTTCTATTTCTTTTGATGGAAAGCATAATACTGACAAAGTTTATTATGTAAAGCATTTGCATCATAGTATTTTGAGTGTTGGATAGTGTTAGATACTTGATCAGTCCCAAAGACACTGAGAGGGGGGGTGAATCAGTGTCTAACTGATAGATGAAATATTTTAACTTGTTTGCAACTTTATAACCCAAATTAATATACCGGTAAACAAATAATAATGCAGTAAAGAGAAACAAAAGTATAAGAATCAATGCACACCATAATACATATATTTTTGGCGAGGAAACCCAGTAGGGGAAAAACCTTGGTGGGATTTGTGACCCACAATATTTACTCACTAGCCAATATGAATAAATATTACTTGTACAATAGGGGCTTGCACATGCAGGAAGGCCAATAGCCTAGAGCTCACTATTCAACACAAAATGGAGTCACATTGACTACAATTGGATGGTTAAATCCAATAACAATGTATTGCTCAAAATAGCATCTGTAATGATAGATTCAGTACTGGTTTAAGCTCTGTTAGATACCTCTGCCATAAACCTTTCTTCACTATGCTCTTCTCTTATTCGCTCATAGGATAATTACATCAAAATGCATATACAGTTATTTGTTTACATACAAACCTATCAAATCTCATATATCGCTTCCTTCATTACCTAACTACATTTCAAAATGACCTACAAGATCTTATACATATATGAGTCTTTACAATACATCATGTTGACTATACAAATATAATTACAATACAAAACAATATTATTTCAAGTTGGCTTAGAGTGTCGGTATAATCTATTGTCGGTGTAGATTGGATGCCGGTGTGAATAAACTTGTAGTTCCTACCAGTGTCAGTAGATGATGTCTGTTGCTGGTGTAACCTGTGAACCTTTTACCAGTTGGTTTCCATCAATGACAACATCAACTATTCTCATTTGAGTGTATAATTTCAACAATCTACCCCTTTGGTATTGATGGAAACACTCATGAGAAAAATCCAAAAACTGATATCCAAATTTGAAGTCCAAAAGTTGGGTGTGCTCCCCCTGAGCAAATGATCTCCTTTTGTACATTTTTCTCACACACCACTACTCCCCCTTTGACATCAATGACAAAGGATGTCAAAAGAATCAAAGAATTCAAATTTTACCTAGAAACCTATAACCGGTTATGTACAATCTATAAAATGTCTGCCAAAACTAAGTTAAGACTTTGCAAAAACTTAGTACTATTAGAAATTATGGTCTCAGTCTATCAAATCATACTGGTAAGATAATACATTTGTTTCTCTGGTGATCTTTCTCCTTGAATGGTCACTTTAGACTATTGAAATGTGGCGACTGATTAGTAGAGTACTATACACTCAGCACATATCCTTGCTGGGGTCCGGGACCAGGCTGGGCCCCGGGCAGGGGTTTGGGGGCAGGAGCCCCTGAGAAAAAAAATTTTGGGTATTTTTTTTTTTTAATGATGAAAACCAACATTGTAATAAAACCCTAAAAAGGCCGACTTTGTTTTTGCCCTAAAAATACATGTTATAAGCAACTGGGATGCTTAAAGCATTGTAAGGTTGATGTACTATTTTTGCTGGATAATGAGAAAGATTGGACGACTGTGTATGGTGGAATTAACCCATTTTGGGTGAACCACGTTAAATCTCTGTGTTATCTATATCCTGTTTTATTTCTTTATCTTTTGTATTTAAATCTGCATATAATTGTTAGTTCATATTTGCTTCGGATTTTCTTGAATCCCTAACAATTGGTATCAGAGCGAGGTATTCTATAAATTGGCAGGACTCTTAGATTTGAGTGGGAGCAATGGAGGATTCCAAATTCAAAGTCGAAAAGTTTAATGGCCAGAATTATCAGTTATGGAAAATGCAGATGGAGGATTACCTATATCAAAAGGATTTGTGGCGGCCATTGGAAGGAAAGGCAAAGAAAGCGACCACAATGTCAGATGAAGAGTGGGACATTTTAGATAGAAAGGCACTGGGATCCATTCGATTGTGCCTTGCGCTGTCTGTAGCATTCAATATAACAGAAGCAAAAACGGCTATAGATTTGATGACAACATTGGCTAAGTTGTATGAGAAACCCTTGGCTTCGAATAAGGTATTTCTTATGAAGTGTTTATTTAATTTGAAAATGAGTGAGGGAGGATCTATAGCGGAGCACTTAAATGAATTTAATACAATTACCAGTCAATTGTCTTAGGTAAAAATTAGCTTTGCAGAAGAGGTTAGGGCTCTTTTGATTTTATGTTCTTTGCCAGAAAGCTAGAATAGCTTGGTTATGGCTGTAAGTAACTCTGTTTCTGGTAAAAATACTTTGGTATTAGATGATATTGTTGGTGTTATCCTAAGCGAGAAAATGTGAAGGAAAAGCACAGGTGAGACTCCAACATCATCAAGTAGTGTTTTGAATGTGGAGAACAGAGGAAGATCAAAGGAAAGAGGAAAAGGCCCTTGGAATGAGAAGTCACGAGGGAAGTCAAAGAAAGGATGCTCTCAATCTAGAGGAAAGAAAGATTGCTGGTACTGTGGAAAGCCTGGTCATCTAAAGAAAGACTGTTGGTCTCAAAAAAACAAAAAGGAGACAAAAATGAAAATGATAGTAAGGAAGCTAATATTGCAAGTAATACTTTACAAGATGCTTTAATCTTATGTTTAGATAATGTTAATGATTCCTGGGTAATAGATTCTGGGGCTTCATTTCATGCTACACCTCAAAGAAAATATTTTCTAGATTATGTTCAAGGTGATTTTGGATAGGTATATTTGGGTGATGATGAGCCCTGTCAAATTGTTGGAAAAGGAAAGATAAAGATCAAGTTGCAGAATGGAAATGACTGGTTTCTGCAGGAGGTAAGACATGTTCCTAACTTAAGAAGAAATTTAATTTCTGCAGGGCAACTAGGTAGTGAAGGTTGCATAGTTACCTTCTCAGACAGTATTTGGAATATCAGTAAAGGATCATTAGTAGTAGATAAAGGTGCGAAGGTAGGCACATTATATCTATGTACTGGTAACACTTACTCTACCTTAGCTGCTACATATAAAGTTACTGCAGGGATAGCAACAATAGATTTTGCAAGAATAGATTCAATAATGTGGCACCATAGGCTTGGGCACATGAGTGAGAAAGGGATGAAAATCCTTCACTCCAAAAATCTATTGCCAGGAATAAAGAAGATTGATTTAGAGTTCTGTGAAAACTATGTTTATGGCAAATAGAAAAGAGTCAGATTTCTCAAGGTTGGGAAAGAGAAGAAGAGTGAGAAGTTAGAGCTTGTGCATTCAGATGTATGGGGACCGACTCAGGTATCATCTCTTGGTGGCTCTTGTTATTATGTTATTTTTATTGATGACTCAACTAGAAAAACATGGGTATATTTCCTAAAACAAAAATCAGATGTTTTTGAAACTTTTAAGAAATGGAAAGCTTTGGTTGAGAATGAGACAGGAAAAAAGTTGAAGTGTCTCGGATCATATAATGGAGGTGAGTATTGTAGAAAAGCATTTGAAGATTATTGCTCCTTAAATGGGATTAGAAAGCAGAAGATAGTTCTAGGAACTCCACAGGAAAATGGTGTGTCAGAGAGAATGAATAGGACTATCATGGAACGCACAAGGAGCATGAGATTGCATGCTGGATTGCCCTTACATTTTTGGGCAGATGCTATACATACTACTGTCTATTTGATAAATAGAGGACCTTCAACCCCTTTGGATGGTGGTATTCTAGAGGAGGCATGGACTGGTAAAAAGGTAAATTATTCTTTTCTGAAAACTTTTGGTTGTGAAGCTTTTGTCCATGTTGATAAAGAAAATAGAACCAATCTTGATGCTAAATCTCAGAAATGTACCTTCATTGGATATGGGATAGATGAATATGGCTATCGATTATGGGATTTTGAAAATAAGAAAACAATTAGAAGTAGAGATGTTATATTCAAGGAGAAGGTTATGTATAAAGAACTGATGCAGGAAAAGAAGCATGAACATGACAAACAAGAATATGTGGTGTTGGATGAGATTCCTGAAAATGAAATGCCACACGTACCTGATTCTCAATAATAATAGATTGTCCCACAAACGCTTGCAACTATTAGACATTCTACGAGGTCAAGTAAACCCCCTAAAACATTTTCTCCTTCTTTGTATTCTATTTTATTAACTGATTCTAGTGAACCCGAAGAATATGAAGAAGCAATGCAAGTGGATGTCAAACAACAATGGGAGCTAGGCATGAAAGAGGAGATGGACTCCTTGATAAAAAATAAGACTTGGGACTTAGTCCCTTTACCTATAGAAAAAAGAGCCTTGCCTAACAAATGGGTTTATCAGCTGAAGGAGGAGGAAGGAGGTCAGAAAAGATATAAGGCCAGACTTGTGGTAAAAGGTTTTGCACAGAAAAAGGGTATAGATTATGATGAAATATTTTCTCCAGTTGTAAAAATGACTTCAATTAGAACTGTACTTAGTCTTGTGGTTGCAAATGATTTAAATCTTGAACAATTAGATGTGAAAACAACTTTTCTCCATGGAGATTTGGAGGACAAAATTTACATGTTGCAACCATAGGGATATGAGGTCAAAGGTAAGGAGAACTTGGTGTGTAGGTTGAAGAAAAGTTTGTATGGCCTAAAGCAAGAACCCCGACAATGATATTTAAAATTTGATAGTTTCATGGCTAAACATGGTTATCATAGATGTCATTCTGATCATTGTGTATATTTTAAGAGATTGGATAATGGCAGTTATATTATCCTGTTGCTTTATGTTGATGACATGCTTGTTGCTAGTTCTAACATGGAACACATAAATGATCTTAAACAAAAATTAGCCAAATCATTTGCTATGAAGGATTTGGGTGCAGCTAAGCAAATTCTGGGTATGAGGATTACATGGGATAGAAAAAATAGAACCTTGAATTTGTCCCAAAGTGAATATATAAAGAAGGTGTTGAAAAGATTTAACATGTAGGATGCAAAAGCAGTTAGTACACCTTTGGCTAGTCATTTCAAATTGACTAAGGAGATGTGCCCAAAGGCACAGGAAGAAGTAAAGAAAATGTCTAACATCCCATATTCATCAGTTGTTGGTAGTTTGATGTATGCAATGGTATGCACAAGGCCAGATATTGCAAATGCAGTGGGAGTTGTGAGCAAGTTTATGAGTAATCCGGGTATGGAACATTGGAATGCTGTGAAATGAATCCTTCGATATTTGAAAGGAACCACTACGAAGGCATTATGTTTCAAAGGATCTAATGCTACTCTGAGTGGATTTGTTGACTCTGATCTGGTAGGTGATATTGATTCATGGAGGAGCACTACAGGGTATGTTTTTAATATAGGGGAAACTACAGTCAGTTGGATTTCTAGGCTGCAAAAGGTTGTTGCACTTTCAACCACTGAAGTTGAGTATGTTGCTGCTACAGAAGCCAACAAGGAGACGATTTGGTTACAATGTTTTTTGGAGGAATTGGGTCAGACACAGGAGGATCGTCCATTGTAAACTGATAGCCAGAGTGCCATTCATCTTGCAAATAACTCTGCTTCTCATTCAAGGACAAAGCACATTTAGCTCAGGTACCACTTCATCCTGACTGTTTTGGAGGAGGGTTAGTTATGGCTTGAGAAGATTCACACAAGTGAGAATCCTGCCGATATGTTCACGAAGGTAGTTCCACAGGAGAAGCTGATTTCTTCATCAGTTTCTATTAGTCTTCTTGATTGATAATTGTGGAATTTATACCAGTCAAGTCTTCTTGATTGATAATTGTGGAATTTATACCAGTCAATTCCTAGTGTTTTATCCAGTGGATGTTGCATGTACAGTGGTGTTGTGTAGTATCAGTCTCCAAGTGGGAGATTGTTGAAATGTGGCGACTGATGAGCAAATTATTGTACACTCAACACATATCCTTGCCGAGAATTTTTTTTTTTTGGTATTTTTTTGGTTGATGAAAACTGACATTGTAATAAAACCCTAAAAAGGCTTACTTTGCTTTTTCCCTAAAAACACATGTTATAAGCGGTTGGGATGCTTAAGGCATTGTAAGGTTGATGTACTATTTTTGCTGGATAATAAGAAAGATTGGATAGCTATGTATGGTGGATGTAACCCATTCTAGGTGAACCACATTAAATCTCAGTGTTATCTGTGTCCTATTTTATTTCTTTATCTTTTGTATTTAAATCTACATATAATTGTTAGTTCATATTTGCTTCGGATCTGCTTGAATCCCTAACATAGACAGCTCATTCTAGTGTGTTAATAAGTTGTTCAATCTAGGACCAAGTTTGTTCTTCAACTCTCGGGTTTTCATTCTCAACCTTGCCTTCTCTCTTTCTAATTTCTCAATCTTCTCTTCATAGGTTTCCATTTCCTGATCCAAAATTGAAGTAAGTTTCAAAGAACCAATAATATTATCAGCTATATTATCAATTTCCTTTTGTGTTTTCTTTGTTTCCTTATCAATATCCTCTGTTAAATGGTGAGGCTTAAATGCTTCCGTATACAACTCTTTGTATTCCAGAATGGTGGAATTTAGTGCTGGTAACAAAGAATCAATGTGTCTCGTACAATCTTTAATTGTCCTATCAAAGAATTCATCTTTCTCCTTATTCACTCTTTCCTTAATGGTCTCTTCATTTATTTTATCCATAGTTTGAATGTTAGAAGCAATGAATTTGGACAATGTGTCCAATTTACCTATAGATCCATCAATATGATCAACTTTACATGCCGGTGCAATCATTTGCAAAAAAATGGTAAACTATCATCAATGGCCTTAAATGCTAAGGCATTGCATTCTATAATCCTCTTTATTGAATCTTTAAGTATTTATGTAACATTCGTTGGTCTATAGTCCATAGTAGAGGTACTAGGTGGAGTGGTTGGTTCTACAATTGGTTTATTTTCTTCTTCGGATGTCTGCACAATTATCTTAACCTCTTCTTTATCCACTTTTTCTACCTTCTTATCTTCATTCTTATCTTCATTCTTATCTTCATTCTTATTTTCAACCTTACTTTTTGTCTTACTATCTGTCGGTTCAGATATATTTTGTTCATGTCCCTTTTCTATTTCTTCTTCTACTTTTGTTGGTATTTCGGTGTTAAGCTGAGAGTCCACAGTGTTCACCGGTGACTTAGAGATCACATCATTTGTAGCTTCAACATTATTTACCTCTGCAGTTTCCTTATCCAATACAATATTGATATCCTGAGTGTCAACATTCATGGTAAAAAGAATGCCTGACTCCAGATTAATGTCATCTTTTGTTACTTCCTCCGACTTCTCTTCTTCAGGTTGACTATCCATTTGTGCTGATGCCTTTGAGATCATTGGTGCGGTGTCCTGTGCCAATGGAGGTAGATTATCCTTAACTGCAATATCTAGTATATTGCCAATTGTTGGCATTGCACACTCCAATGAGAATTGTAGATGATTGAAGGATTATCATTGATGGAAACTTTGCAATCATATGGCACCAGTAGGCACCGATAGTGACAAAGATGATTACCAGCACCCCAGCCGATAAGATTTTAATTATCATATTTTGTATTTAATTATAATATCTTTTTGTAAGCCAATAAGGTGTATTGTAATAAGACTCATATATAAGTATGAGATCTTGTAGATCATTTAAGATGTGGACGTGGGAAGATTATTGCAGAAGCAATGTGCGAATATTAAGGCAGATTTTGTTCAAGGGTTTACGGTTATTGTATGAGCTTAAACTGGTACTGAACCTGGCATAGCAGATGCTGAAATAAAGAAGTACATTATATTAGATTTCCACAATCCATTTTGTAAGTCAGTGAGACTTCCTTTTGTAATTAAGTTGTGAGCTTTAGGCAGTTGGCCTTCATGCATGTGCAAGCCCCTATTGTAAGTAATATCCATTCATTGGCCAGTGAGTGAATATTTTGGGTTACAAATACCACCGAGGTTTTTCCCCCACTGGGTTTCCTTGCCAAAAATATTGTGTTATGATGTGCTTTCTATGTTGTGTTTATTGCCCATATTTACTGCATTAATTCTTGTTTACCAGTACACTATTTTGGAATGCAATTTATTTAATAAGATTAGAAAATTTGTTAACCGGTTAGATAATAATTCACCCCCCCTCTTAGTATCTTTGGGAATCCTAACAATTGGTATCAGAGCCTGGTTCTCTATTTTCAGAAGTCTAACCACTTGAGGGAGATTCTGACACTGGTACAGATGGAAAGTTTGAGAAAGCAATTGGAAACAACTCTTTCAAATTATGATGCAGAAAAGTTGAAGAATATCAAACTTGAAGATGATTTGAAGGCTACACAGGAAATCATTCGAGGACTTCAAGAGAATCTTACTATTGCTAGAAACAAAAGAAGAGAACTTCATGAGATGATACAGAGTGATGATGATGAAAAGGAAACTCTTAATGATCTTGTAAGCAAGATGAGGCAATAAAACATGACCTTGAGGAATGAGATGCAAGATATGACTATGAGATTTTGCAAAGACATTGAAGATAGAAAGAAGAATGAAGATGACTTGACTAGGAGAATAAATGATGCTGGAAATGAAAATCTAAGACTCAGTCATGAAAATGATATGTTGAAGACAGATCTGATTCACTTGGAACATGATAAAATTGAACTCATGAGACATAAGGATTTCTTGGAAAATGAGTTGGCTACTACAAATCAACATAAAGAGAAATTCAAGAAAAGTTCAGAAGAACTTGATGACATGCTAAAAAGTCAGAAACCTAATGGAGACACTAATGGATTTGGCTTTGAAGTTGGTGAAAGCTCTGGTACTACAAACAATCATGATCATAGTAAATTGGTAAGACAACCTAATGCCTACAAATTTAATGGGAAATGCTTTAACTGTAACAAGTATGGTCATAGAGAAAATTAGTGCAGATCTAGAAACTATCAGAACACTAATGCACCCACTGGTCAATGTTCCAAATGCAACAAAATTAGTCATAATTCAGATAATTACAGAATGAATGTAAGATGTTATGTTTGTGGAAGATTTGGACACTTGTCTAATCATTGCAGAACACAAACCAACATAGGATATGGAAAGGCTATTCAGAAAAACAATGTGACTTGTTATGCTTGTAACAAGATTGGACATATTGCAAAATTTTGTAGAACTAAGGCATCATCGACAAATAATAAAGGACCCAGTTTAAAAGGTAAAGAGAATTTTGATGAGGTAAAGAAAGAATTTTCAAAACAATGGATTAGAAAGAGAGATCACAATGTTGATGAGACTATTCCTTCACTAGTAGGACATAGTATCACTCCATCGGTAGGAGATTCTTCATCTAACTGAAAAGAAACCTTTGGGGGTATGGCAACTAATTGAAAATCATGCTAGTTTACCCTCAGTTGATGGTAAGAAGATGAATTGCTTCTTTACCGACAGATGTGTTAAGTTTCACTTAACTGACATGCATTTATTGTGGTAGTTGAAGGAAAAGACATTATAAAGCAAGTTTTTTTTCACTCTTTTTAACTCACCGAGCATTCAAATTTCTTAAGAGCGCAAAAAACTCAAGCGAAGGCATCCACAGTGAGAAGTGAAGAAAAATATTTCAAGCATCCAAACCTAAAGGTAGATTAAGGTATTTATTAATGGCTTCCTCCTCTGCTCCTGAATTCATTGCAAACCCTACTGTTATTGAAGTGGTTAAACACCCTAGGCTCGTATTCAAGAGCATACCCAAAGTAGCAAAGTAGGATGATACCCTAGGTGCATTCTCTAAAATACCTAAAGGAGTTGCATATTCATAAGACCCTAGGATATACATACATTATCATATTGAGGAACTAGGTGTTGATGAAATCATGAATATATATAAAACTGTCATTTGTGATGGGAATGGTGTTGTGAAACCGGAACATAAGATCATAGAAACCATAGGTTTTGTGGAAATACTTGATATTATGGATTTCCCTAAGGAAATTGTGAGGATTGTACTCAATAGAGTTCATGGAGAATTATTTTGGCTTGATTCTATCCATAAGATCACTAGAGAAGCAGCAAAGGCAGTGACTGGTTTACCTTCCACCGGTAGTAGGCCTGACAAAACTAAGAAAGTTTCAAATAACATTGAGATGACATTAACTGGTGCAACCCATGACATCAGATCCTTGAGAGTCAATGATGTGAAAGGCATAAATGTCAGATTCATTAGCATGATACTAGGATACAAAACTACACATGCTAACAGATTGAACTCTGTTTCTAGTTTATGTATCGAGAGTGCTTATGATATGGTGAACAGTAATGCTAAGATAGATATATCTGAATGGTTGAAGGATGAATTGATTGACAAATTGAATAAAATTAAAGGTGATAAGAAAGGTACTTTTAGATCTGGTAATCTACTTGTGTGCCTAATGCTATATATTATAAAGGAAGTTCTCGATATAGGCAGGAAAGAATTTGGTTTTGACATACCGGTAGGTAAACAACTATTGGATATCTTTACCGGCATGGGAACTGACAAGGAAAACAATATAATTGAATATTTCAAGCATTTTAGGCTAGAATGAAAACAAGGGAAAGGCTACCTCAAAACATTGTTGACAAATATCAGAAAGAAATTTGTTTTCTTATTAATAAAGATGAAATCTAGATGGAGGCAAGGGTTCCTAGAACTGTTTGGGTGACAAAAATGGGTTATGAGGCTGATGTAAACATAATTGAGACATATGCCAAAGCCCTACTTGAAGCCCCTAGAGAACCTGAAGAGAAAATATTTGGTAGTGTTGAAACCATTGAAAGCAAAGTACAAACACTTAAATGAAGAAAGAAAAGAGAGCAATATATCAGAAATGCAACTAAACAGGTGAAAGAGATTAGAGAAAATGTATTGAATATCACCGATATTAAGGAAAGTAACTTAGAAGGGTTACAACCAGAGGCTCACCTCTCATCAGTTGGAACTTCATCTGATAGTGAAATACCAGCTGAGTTAAGAGAGTAGTAAGGAAAAGAATACCTTCACCGACACCCTCTCCTGCATCAAAGAAAACAAGAACGAAACAACAAGCTGTAAGGCCAAAGAAAATGACACCAAGGAAGAAGAAGGAAAAATAGGTTATGCCTCCTTTAGACAATCTTCTAAATGAAATAACAAATGATGGAAACTTGTCTAATGTTAGTAAACTATATGTACTTTCACAAATGAGGAAAATGATAGCATAGAAAATAGTATCATTCTACACCTAGATATCTATAAGAAATTTTTGATAGAGGCTATAGATGATCTGCCCAGTGACTTGTATAGACAACTTGATGCCAAGAGGCTAGCTATTATGGAATTGGATAAGAAAATCAAAGTTGAAAAGCTACTTGTTGTACACCCTGTTAAATCAGAAGAAGAAATCGATGAGTTAATAAGCGAAGCTAACAAGACAATATTTTCCAGTGGTCACCGACATGTATCTTTAATGGCAGGCAAAGTTAATGAAATCACTGAAGAGACATCAGATAAATGGGATATCTTCTTTGTGGAGAAAGAGAAGCAAGAAGAACTCAATAGACCCAAAACATTTAAGGTATATCAAAAGGATAAGGACAAAGGTAAAGGCAAGGTAGGTGGACTACTCAACATAAAAGTAATAGACAATTTGCCACCACCTCCTTCTATTACTTCACTGGTTGAAACTGTTGACACACTAGCAACTGAGGATATGGAGACTACACATGAGGATACAAATCCTGATTTTGAAGTTTTATACACAATGAATATTGATACACAAGAGGTCAATATTGTGGTTGATAAGAAAACCACTGGTGAGAAGAAAGATGTGGCTACTGAGCCACTAGTTGATAAAGTTGCAGTTGAAACACTAGCTGATAACATTGAGATTGGGATTGAGACACAAAAAACTGAACAATCAGTTGATCCCCTGGTTACTAGAATGGATACTAACAATACCATTAATACAAACATTGAAAAACCTATAGAGTTAGAGCAACTGGCTGATAACACAGAGAAACCAGTTGAGTTACCGGCAGTGGACAGGTACAAAGGTGCATACTGAGAAACCGACAGTGAATACCACTGAGACATCATCAGAGAAACTGGCAGTAGAGAGAACAATGAAACCCACTGAGGAACAGGTTGAGAAACAAGAAGAGAAAAAGGTTGAGTCACAGGTTCATGTAGAGATAGTGCCACCGATAACAACTGAGAAGCCTAAGCCTTTGCTGATAGAAATGAAGACACAAAATGACCTACTAGAGGTCAATACAAGCAAAGAGGTTACTCACACCAGTAGAATGCAGATTGTTAAGGTAGTTGGACAATCATCTAGTTCTTCCATGACAGAATTCAAACCAATTAAGAAAATCATAGAGTGTAATGCACTAGCATATAAGGCTATTGATGATACCATTCCTATTCTAAAATTGATTGCACCCAAGTGCAAAGTGGACGATAAAGATTCTTTAAGTCAATTAGACACATTGTCTAAGTATATCACTGCTAACATATTGATAGTTGAACGGATAAATGAGGAAGCATTTAGAGAGAAAATGCATAAGGAGAAAGAGAAATTCTTTGATGAGACAATAAAGAAGTGCATGGGACACATTGACACCCTCCTACCGACACTAAGCAAAACAATAATGGAGTTTAAGGAATTGTATAGAGACACATGTAAGATAAATCTTTTGACAACAGATATTGATAAGGAGATCAGTAAAGTATAGAAAGAAATAAATGATATAGCTGACAACATCATTGGTTCCTCCAAACCAATATCAGTTATAGAGCAGGAGATAGAAGGTTTTGAGGAGAAACTTGAAAAATTGGAGAAGGAAAAGGAAAGAATAAAAGGAAAGGCAAAAGCTCTTAAATGTAGACTCGGTCCCAAATTGGATTACCTCATCTCTTTAAGGAAAGAGATATTAGAGGCACTTGTTCAAGGACTGAAGACACCGGAAGAGAAAATGCATCACCTCACCAGTACAATTCAAAGAACAGAGGCAACATTGAAGGATAGTGACAAGTTCACTGAGAGGCTGAATTTTGTATTAGCTGACCTTTTTCAGATTGTAACCAATTGGTTATAGGGTTATAGCTGATAACTACACTCAATTGACATTTTGACAACCTTTTTCATTGATGTCAAATGGGGAGTGGTAGAGAAGAGAAAAATCCAATGACTTAGAGATCATCTACTCAAGGGGAGCACATAGTTTTGGTAAGATTTTTGGATACAATTTTGAATTTTTCTCATGGGTGTTGCCATCAATGCCAAAGGGGGAGATTGTTGGAATTGCACACTACAATGAGAATTGTAGATGATTTAAGGTATTTTCATTCATGGAAACCTTGCAATCCTATGGCATCGACAACAACAAAGATGATTACCAGCATCCCAGCCAACAAGATTTTGCTTATTATATTTTGTATTTAATTGTAATATCTTTTTGTAAGCCGACAAGGTGTACTGTAATAAGACTCATATATAAGTATGAGATCTTGTAGATCATTTAAGATGCGGACATGGGAAGATTATTGTAGAAGTAATGTGTGAATATTAAGGCAGATTTTGTTAAAGGGTTTATGGTTATTGTATGAGCTTAAACCAGTACTGAACCTGGCATAGCAGATGTTGAACTAAAGCAGTACATTATATTGGATTTCCATAATCCATTTTTGTAATTCAGTGAGACTTCCTTTTGTAATTAAGCAGTGAGCTTTAGGCAGTTGGCCTTCCTACATGTGCAGGCCCCTATTGTAAGTAATATCCATTAATTGGCCAGTGAGTGAATATTGTGGGTCACAAATCCCACCGAGGTTTTTCCCACATCAGGTTTCCTCGCCAAAAATCTTGTGTTATGATGTTCTTTCTATGTTGTGTTCATTGCTCATATTTACTGCATTAATTCTTGTTTACCGGTACACTCTTTTGGAATGCAATTTATTTAATAAGGTCAAAAAATCTATTAACCGATTAGATACTGATTCACCCCCCCCCTCTCAGTATCTTTGAGAATCTTAACACCAATCTTACCCTTACCCTTATCTGTCTTCTGATATACCTTAGTAAATGACTTATCCACCTTTTATCTATCTTTCTCTTCTTTCTTCTCTCTCTCTCAACAAAAAATATGTCCCATTTATCAGTCATTTCATCTGCAGTTTCTTTAACTTTGTTGGCCATAAGACTAACTTGCCGGTGACCACTCACAAAAATAATTATATTGGCTTCAGATATAAGGTCATCAATTTCCTACTTGGAATTAACAGTATGCACAACTAATAGAGCTTCTACCTTCAATTTCTTATCAAGTTCCATAACAAACATTCTCTTTGCTTCTAATCTTAAGTACAAATCATTAGGTAGAACATCTACAACTTCAATAAGAACCTTCTTGTATATGTCTAGATACAAAATAATGCTTTCCTCTATGGTATCCTTATTAGAATCTTTAAAAGAATGATAAAATTTATTTACATTACAAAGATTACCATCTTGAGTGATTTCATTGACTAACTCTTCCGGTGAAAGAGTATCTGGTTCCTTTGGTTCAGATTTCTTCTTAGGACCAATAGGCTCTCTTACAGCCTGTTGCTTCTTTCTAAGTATCTTTGATTTATTAGGAGATGGAGTAGGTGTCGGTGAGGGTTTTCTTTTCTTTCTTTCCACTCTTTTGAATTCAGCCACCTTATCATTGTCAGAATTAGATGAGGTACCCACATGAGAGATATGTGCTACTGGTTGTTGTTCTGTTCTTCTTTCTTGTTCAGCAACACCTTTCATCAGATCTAGTTTCAATAAGCCTGTCTTAACAATTTCAACAAATGTCGAAGCATCTTTCATTACCTTGTCTCTTATCTTCTTCTACTTCTCAACTTCAACACCTTTCTCAATTGTTTCAGCATTTCCAAATATCTCCTCTGTTGGTTCTAATGGAGAATCTAGGAGTATTTTAGCATATGAATCCAAGATGTGTGAATCCACCTCATAGCCCATCTCTGTAATCGAGATAGTTCTAGGTCTAATTGCCTCCATCCATACTTCATCTCTTTTGATCACAGAGCATATTTGTTTGTCATACTTATCAACAATGCTTTGGGGAATCCTTTCCATTTGTTTCATTTTTTCTTGAAAATTCTTGAAATACTCTTTTACCAGTTTGTCACTATCAGGTCCCATGCCAGTAATTGCCTCCTTTATTTGTTTTCCAACAAAAATATCATAGGCAAAATCCTTATGTCCAATACCAGGAATCTCCCTTGAGAAGTAAAGCATTAAACTCACAATTAGATTTCCAAATTTAAAGGTTCCCTTCTTATCTCCTTTTATCTTGCTCAAATTCTCTAGCAATTCATCCTTTAACCATTCACAGATGTCAATTTTAGCATTATTCAAGATCATCTCATGAGCACTATGAATGCATAAACTAGATGCAAAATTTAGTCTATTAGTATGAGCAACTTTATAACCAATGACCATACTTGCAAATTTAACATTGTTATCTTTTATATCATCAACCCTAAGTGACGTGTTGTCAAATGTAGCTCTGGTTAAGCTCATAACTTCCTTGTTTGGAATTTTCTTTTTCTTTTCAAACCTAGTGTCGATGGAGGGTAAACTAGTAACAACCCTTATAGATTCCTTAGTGATCTTAAAAACTGAATCTAACCATATAAATTCACCATGAACCCTGCTAAGAACATAGCGGACAGTTTCATTTGAAAAATTCTGGCATATGGAGGATGTTAATGAACCCTAAATACTCAACAATCTTGTGTTCTGGTTTGACTATACCTTGGTTGTCAGCAATAGCATTTATGAACATATTATTTAAATCTTCGGACCCTAAACTTTCAATGTAGAAATGTATGTATGCCCTAGGGTCTTTAGCAAATGCGACTCCCTTCGGGATTCTAGAAAATGCACCAATGGAGTCACCTAGTTTTTCTATCTAGGGATTATCTTGAAAATGGGTCTAGGTCATTTTATGTTCTCCACAATGATAGGGTTTGCAACGAATTCAGGAATGGAGGATGGAGAAGCCATTGCATAAGATAAATACCTTTTAGCTGAGAAATCCTTGAATGATCTAAAAAAAGTTTTGCCGCTTCCCCTTTGGGATACCTTTGCTCAATTTCTTCTTTGAATGCTTGAATGCTTTGGTGAATTGAAATGAGAAGTTACCGTGCTTTATAACCAAAAAGTTTAACTTACAACTGCAATAAATGCTTTGCCAGTGAAGTGAAAATTCCACATATCTGCTAATAAAGAAGAATTATAACTTCTTACCACCAACCTAGGGTAAATACATTATCTTCAATTAGTTTCCTTACCCCTAAGTATTATTCCTTAGTTAGATGAAGAATCTCTTGTCGGTGCAGAGATAGATTCATCATTCCTCTGATCTCTCTTCTTGATCCATTGTTTAGAAAATTCTTGCTTGATTTCAGTCACCTTTTCTTTGCCTTTGTCATTAGATCCTTTATTGTTTGCCGATACACTCTTGCTTCTACAAAATTTTGCAATATGCCCAATCTTGTTACATGCATAAAAGTTACATTGTTTCTCTGAATAGCTTTTCCATAACCTTGACCGGTTTCAGTTTTGCATTGATTAGATAAATGTCCAAATCTACCACAAACATAGCATTTCGCATTCATTCTACAATTGTTTGAGTTATGACCATTTTTATTGCATTTGGAACATTGAGTGGTGGAAGAGTTTGTATTCTGATTATTCCTAAATATGCACTGATTTTCTCTATGACCAAATTTGTTGCAATTAAAACATTTCCCATTGAATTTATAAGGATTAGGTTGCCTTATCAATTTTCTATGATCATGATTGTTTGCAGTCCCAAAACTTTCTCCATGTTCAAATCCAAGTCCAATTGTTTCTCCATCAGATTTCTGCCTTTTTAGCATATTATCAAGCTTCTCTGAACTATTATTGAATTTGTCTTTGTATTCATTTGCAATGACCAACTCACTTTCCAAAGTGCTAACTTATCTCATAAGTTATTATTTGTCATGTTGCATGTGAATCAAATCTATTTTAAGCATAACATTTTCATAACTAAGCCTTAGAGATTCATCTGATCTTTCATTAAGTCTTCTAGCCAAATCTTCTTCATTCCTCTTTCTATCTTCAATATCCTTGCATAATCTCATGGTTAAATCTTGTATCTCATTCTTCATGTTATTGTTCTCTTGTCTCAATTTCTCTGCAATATCTCTGAGAGTTTCCTTTTCTTCATCATCTTGAATTTGCAATTGCACATGTAATTATTTTCTCTTATTCTTTGCTATAACCAGGTTATCTTGAAGTGCTTTGATGAATTCCCGAGTAGTTCTGAGTTCATCTTCTAGTTTGATATTCTTCAATTTTTCTGCATCAAAATCTTCAAGATTTTCTTCCAACTTTTGTCTAAAACTTTCCATTGGTACTAGTTTCAGAATCTTCCTCAAGTTGTTAGGCTTCTGTAAATAGAGGACTAGGCTCTGATACCAATTGTTAGATACTTGATCAGTCCCAAAGACACTGAGAGGAGGGGGTGAATCAGTGTCAACCTGGTAGATGAAATATTTTAACTTGTTTGCAATGTTATAGCCCAAATTAATATACCAGTAAACACATAATAATGTAGTAAAGAGAAACAAAAGTATAAGCATCAATGCATACCATAACACATATATTTTTGGTGAGGAAACCCGGTAGGGGAAAAACCTCTATGGGATTTGCGACCCACAATATTTACTCACTGACCAATATGAATAAATATTAATTTTACAATAGGGTCTTGCACATACAGGAAGGCCAATAGCCTAGAGCTCACTATCCAACACAAAATGGAGTCACACTGACTACAATTGGATGGTTAAATCTAATAATAATGTACTGCTCAAAATAGCATCTGTAATACTAATTCAGTACCAGTTTAAGCTCTATCAGATACCTCTGCCATAAACCTTTCTTCACTCTGCTCTGATCTTATTCTCTCATAGGATAATTACATCAAAATGCATATACAGTTATTCTCTTACATACAAACCTATCACATCTCATATATTGCTTCCTTACATTCCCTAATTACATTTCAATATGACCTACAAGATCTCATACATATATGAGTCTTTACAATACATCATGTCAGCTATACAAATATAATTACAATACAAAATAATATCAATTTCAAGTCGGCTTAGAGTGCTAGTATAATCTGTTGTCAGTGTAGACTAGATGCCGGTGTAAATAAACTTGTAGTGCCTGCTGATGCTGGTAGATGACGTTTGTTGTTGGTGTAACCTGTGAACCATGTTACCAGTTGGTTTCCATCAATGATAACATCAACTATTCTCATCTAAGTGTATAATGCCAATAGATAGATGTGCGAAAATGGTTACAATGTTGTTTTTCAAGATGATGGTTGTGAGATCTAGAACTATTATTGCACCACGAAAAAGGACTAGTGGAAACATGTATCTTCTAGAAGAAGCTACAAAGCATTGTTTGTTATCTTAGATCAATGATAGTTGGCTCTAGCACTAGAGGATGTGTCATATTAATTTTGACAACTTGGTGAAGATTAGTTCATTAAGTGTAGTGAGAGATTTACCAAGGCTGACCAAACTAGATAACAACATTTTTAGAGAATGTTAAGTTGGAAAGCAAATGAAAGGAAAATATAGAGGAAAGGAGCATTCATCCACCAGATTGTTGGACTTAGTGCGCACAGACCTATGCGGTTCTACCAGAACAAGAAGTATACAAGGTGAGAAGTATTTCATGTTCTTGATTGATGATTATTCTAGAATGTCATGGATTGTATTTTTAAGGGAGAAGTCAAAAGCATTAAAAAAATTTAAGATATTCAAAGCTAAAGTTGAAAATGAAGTTGACAAAAATATTAAGTGTTTGAGGTTTGACAGAGGAGGATAATTTGCTTCTGATGAATTTAACAACTTTTGTGAGAAACATGGTATTAGAAGATAGTTGTTTGCCCCAAGGACACCTCGACAGAATGGTGTAGTGGAAAGAATGAATCAAACTATACAAGAGGTAGCCAGAACAATGATCAAAGGAGCAGAACTCCTAGAAGTATATTGGAGAGAAGCAATTCACACTACAGTCTATGATAAAATAGCTCTGATTTAAGGAAAACAACTAAGAGGGGGGGTGAATCGGTTGTCTCAAAAACTTACACAATTTTAACTTATTCTCGGATATGATAATTAAGCATGAAAGCATAAATTAGCAACACATCAAAAACACACATAACACAAAGATTTTTGACATGGAAAACCTGGTCAAGGCAAAAACCACAATGGGAACCTATGCACAATATGATGATACTCTGTTAGAAGTATTAGAAATATTACAACGGGGAATGCACATGCATTCAGGCACACTGCATAGAGATCACTGCTAAAAAAAACAAGGGCTACAACCCAGGGAAGACTCACTATCTTACAAACAGATTTGGATCACATCTAGAAGATCATGAACTCAAAAAATAACATCTTCTTAATGTTTGGTTACAATTCAAGTTAAGCACATAACAACTTCCATTTCCTCACACTTCTTCTGTGCCTCTGAAAGATGTATACATTCAGTGAAAATACATTCTAATTCTCATCCATACACACTCAATTACAAATAAAATACATTTATTTATACATGACATCAACCTTGTGAAGATCATCAAGGTCGACTCAACACACAACACCTAATTACAAAGATATAACCACACATGCTACAATATCATATAAGTACCAAGCAATATCAGCCAAGACATAGCACAAACCCATATCACATGCCTTGAATGCGAAAAACCTCCAAGAATTTTGCATCCAACATTTGTAACATGCTACAAGCATCTAGTTGGCCACAAATATGAAGAACACTAATACATCGGAGAAAATCATCAATTACGCGTACAATGATCAATGCGGACCACCAACACAAAAGGCACATGATCCAAAAACATCCACAAGCATCATGAATTACCACCACAACATCTACACAAATATGAATTACTAGAATCACATCATCATTATACCAAACTTCAAGAACACTAACTGGAATGACTATCAACCTTGAAAAATAACTTGTGGACCTCCAAATCACAAACCACTTGAGTTGAGGACACACATCAATGTCCCAAACATATCTCCAAATCTGTAAAACAAGATATTACAATGCAAAGCAATGTTGAGCAATGCAAATCAAAATATTGACCACTAACACCACTAAACAATTGAAAAACTAGCCACAACACATATATCCATAACTTACTCAAATCTTCATGTGAACCTCTAAAAATTGCATTAAATCATCTATAAGCAATCCTCTACAAACCCTTTAATATGTAAACTCTGATCATCACCATATAGAACAAACCAACTCACTGAACTTCACTACATCATTATCACAGATAAAGAAATATGTTGACATCAATGACAATACATCTCTCAGATATCACTCAAGCACATATCTGCAAAATACTTATTCCCCACACATCCAACAGTCTACACTCTTAACAAAATTATATACCAAAAAAGACATGGAAAGAAATCATATGAACTATGGCATGGTAGAACTCTGACAAGGAAATATTTCAAGGTATTAAGAAGTAAGTGCTATATCTGGAGAGATGAAGATAATTTTGGAATATTTGACAATAGAGAAGATGAAGGCATATTCCTAAGATATTATACAAGGAGAAAGGCATACCAGTGTTACCTTGATGCCCTTTTTCCTAAGATATTCTATATGGTTTGCTTTAAATTTTTTAAAATCTTTTCAACAAATCTATTTTGCACATGTCCAACTATCATCTCAGTCTATGAGATAACATCTCCTTGAGGAATTCTTTTAAATAGTTCACTTACTTTATGCTTGTTGGAAAAAAATATGTAGATTTGTCATTTGTACTAGTGAAGATTTTCCATAAATACATTTTGTTCAAACCATGCGATAAGATCTTATTGAAGAATTCTATCAAAAACTTCAACTGTCACATGTATAACTCCACAAATAAGAGACTCTTCCAAATAGTTCACTTGCCTCACAAAATACATATATTTTATAGATAAAAGGAAGTGTTGCAAAGTGGCTCTTATTTCATCTATGAAAAAAAAAATGACTTCTCATCTTACAAATATGTGCATGTTATTAGATATGAATAGATTTGTAAATTCAAACATGATGAGACAATATAGAAATAATTGCAGAGTTCTACTAAGTATATACACAAATTAAAATAACTCATCTCTTTTGTAAATCATATAAACCTTTTATTCAAGTACTCAGTGACATATTCATACCATCCAATGGTGGGGTAAGCTCTGTTAGGTCCCAGAGACAACTAAGAGGGCGTGGGGGTGAATCAATTGTCTAATAAATTCAAACCAAAAACCAATTAACCAACTTAATGCTTAATACCGGTAAACTAGTTAAGTGTGTTGGTAGATAGTGTTAACAGTAAATTGTTATACCGGTAAAGATTAATGCATGAAACATAAACATAGAGTCATCCACAACACATAGCACCAATATTTTGTACGTGGAAACCCTGTAAGGGGAAAAACCATGATGGGAAACCTTACCCACAATCAGATGATACTACTACAGATAGTAAGTGTACATAAATGGGGTCTGCACATGCAGAAAGGCCAACAACCTAGAGCTCACTACTCAAACACAAAATGGGATTCACACTGACTACAGTTGGATGGTTAAATCCAATAAGAATGTACTGCATAAAATAGCATCTTCATATGTTGGATTCAGTACCGGTGTAATGTTGATATGCTTCTACAAAAACCTAGGTTCACCTTCAAATGATGTCTTCATGTATACCTCTGCTTAATCTCACATATACCTTCACTCAATTATTTTTCTGCATTCCACACCTGATCTTACAAATAAGATCTTACATTTATACCATAACCTAAGACCAATTTTAGTAGGTCGGCTCTACAAGATATTACAATAAAAACATTTTACATACAATATAATATCCGATGCAATAATCGATTAAACATGTTGGCTTAATGCATTTACATCAATAATAAATCATCTCCATAGCGTGCCATGCTGATCTGGAAAAGATAAACTTGCCAGTGTAACCCTAGATAATCCTAGACCTATTTGCCGGTAAAAGCAAATATATAAATATGAATATACCAATAATTAATTCTTCAAAACAAAGTGTCCACATGATGTCTTCGACATTATCAAGTGTCTTCCATATCATTCCAAGTACCGGTGAATGTTATATCCTGTCGGTGAACCATATACCAGTAATTGTGCAATAGTTGCTTGCTTGCCGGTGAATGTTGATGGATCTCCAAAGTGCTAGTTTTCAGTAGGTGTTGACATCAATGATAAAACCATACCAAAATACCAACAATCTCCCCCTTTGGTATTGATGGAAACACAAGATGGAAAAACCATCAAAGTGTCAAAACAGAAATGCCAAATACCAAAAACCAACAATCTCCTAAACAACAATCTCTCCCCATGGGAGCAACATGTGTTTATCCAAAGATTTAATACCAATCTCTCCTTAAAAGATAATGTGTTTTTCCATAGATATCTCTCCCCCTTTGACATCAAATGTCAAAGTTACAAAAATCAAGTTCATACAAAATACCAACTACTCCCCCTAAGAAGTAGCTTCCTCATCAAAGACCGGAGTAAAAGATTTGTCTTTCAATTTTGTCAGTTGATGACAATCATCAACTGTCTAAGTCTCTACCGGTGGTGGTATGAATCCAAGATGATCTCTGAGATATTCAAAGGTCTCCTTAGGAAAAGGTTTTGTGAAAATATTTGCAAGTTGTTCTTTAGTATTCACATAAACCAGTTTTATCTCCTTTTCTTCAACTTTTTCCCTTAGAAAATTCAGTTTGATAGAAACATGTTTTGTTTTAGAATTTAATACCGGATTCTTGGACATATCAATTGCTGCAATGTTATCACAATATATAGTAATAGGTTCTTTGCATTTTACCTTTATGTCTTTCAACATTTGCTTAAGCCATAGTACCTGTGTACAGTTAGTTGCTGCTACAACATATTTTGATTCTACTGTTAATAAAGATGTACAACTCTATTTCTTACTCAACCAAGAAACTAATCTCTTTCCAAGAAAGAATGCTCCTCCAGTGGTGCTTTTTCTATCGTCCACATCTCCTGCCCAATTTGCATTTGTGTATGCACATAGGTCAATGTTTTCATCTCTAGGATATCATAATCCAAGATTTGATGTGCCTTGTAAGTACCGGAAAATCCTTTTTACTATTGATTCATGATTTTCCCTAGGATTACTTTGAAATCTAGAAACAATACATACTGCATTCATAATATCAGGCCTGGTTTGTGTCAAATATAGTAAACCTCCTATCATAGATTTGTATCTAGTTGGATTAACAGATGTAGATTCATCCCTTTGAGATAATTTGTCATTTGTAGTCATGGGTGTGCTTATCGGTTTAGAGTTCTCCATCCCAAATTTCTTTAGTAATTCATTCAAGTACTTTGATTGACTAAAAAATATACCTTTATCAGTCTGTGAAATCTACAATCCTAAAAAGAATTTTATTTCTCCAATCATAGACATTTCAAATTCTTGCTGCATTTTAATAGAAAATTCTTTACATAATCCATCTTTTCCTCCAAAGATTATATCATCAACAAATACTTCAATAATCAAGATGTCATCATTAGTTATTTTGTAATATAAATTGCTATCTATATTTCCTTTAGTAAAACCAATCTTTAAAAGATACTTATCCAAACTTGCATACCAAGCTCATGGGACTTGTTTTAATCCATACAGAGCTTTTCTTAACCTACAAACCACATCATTGTCATTTGTCAAAGAAAATCAATCAGGTTGTTCAATATATACTTCCTCTTCAAGATCTCCATTCAAAAATGCACATTTAATATCCATTTGATAAACTTTGTAGTCCTTGTGAGCTGCAAAAGCCAAGAATAATCTGACTGCCTTAATTCGGGCTACCGGTGCAAAGGTTTAATTGTAATCAACTCCTTGTTTCTAAGAATATCCCTTACACACTAGTCTTGCTTTATTTCTGACAACCTTACCATCTTCATTAAGTTTGTTTCTAAATACCCATTTGGTTCCAATTACATTTTTATCTTTAGGTTGGGGAACTAATGTCCAAGTATTATTTTTCTCAATTTGTCCTAATTCTTCTTCCATAGCTTTAATCCAAAATTTATCTTCACATGCCTCATTGATAGATGATGGTTCAATTTGAGAAATAAGACATACCTCTTCATTTTTCCAATCTTCCTCTTGTCATAACTTCTTTAAATTTGGTTCCAATTATCTGATTTTCAGAATGATTCAATCTTACATACCTGGGTGTCTTAGTTTGATGTTGTTCTTCAATTACTGTGGAATCCTCTGATGATACTGGGGTAACTTAATCTTCATCCTGTACCGGTGGATTTAGTGTAGGTTTATTTGTCATAGTTTCTATTGCCGGTTCAGAGTCTATATACCTTGAAGTTCCTCTGAATTGTTCATCAATCTTTACATTTGTACTCACAACAATTTTCGACAATAAACAAGATGAATAACCAAGAAATATTCCTTCATCACTTCTAGGATCAAATTTGTCAATATACTCATCTCTTCTAATATAACATTTACTTCCAAAAATTCTGAAATACTTAAGAGTAGGAGTATTACCAAACCATAGTTCATGAGGGGTCTTACCGGTTTCACCTTTGATGTGAACTTTGTTGAATGTATAGACAACAGTGCTAATTGCCTCTCTCCAATACACATGTGGTAGATTTTCTTCTGATAACATACTTCTTGCTACATTCAAGATAGTTCTATTTTTCCTTTCAACAACTCCATTCTATTGTGGTGTCTGAGGTACTGATAATTGTCTTCTGATTCCATTCACTTCACAGAATGTATTAAAGTCCTTAGATGTGAATTCTCCTCCTTGATCTGATCTTAAACATTTGATTTTCTTACCGATTTCATTCTCAACCATTGCTTTGAATAATTTGAACTTTCCAAGTGCTTCTGATTTTTCTCTGAGAAAAGTAACCCAACACATTCTAGAATAATCATCAATAATTAGCATGAAATATCTATCACCTTGTAAGCTTTTAGTTCTAGTTGGACCACATAAATCAGTGTGAATTAAATCAAGAGCATTATTGGATTTTTCTGGAATACTTTGGAAACTAGCTCTAACTTGTTTTCCAAATTGACATTCCTTACAAATTGTATTCTGAGGTTTCACAAATTTAGGTAGATCTCTAACTGCCTTAGAAGTACTTAATTTTTAACATGCAATCAAAGTTTACATGATATAGTCTCTTATGCCATAACCAACTTTCATCTATATGTGCAATCAAGCATGCCTTTTCACTATTATTCAAATAAAAGATATTACCTCTAGTCTAATTACCAGTTGCAATTTCCAAACCAGTTCTATTCATGATTTTGCATTTTCCATTTTTGAATTGTAATTGAAATCCTTTCTCAACTAATTGACCAACACTTAAAAGATTATGCTTTAATCCTTCAACATAGTAGACATTGTTAGTGTTATGCTTACCATCAAGAGATATTGAACCCTTACCTTTGATTGAATAGGCTTTGTCATCTCCAAATCTTACTAAACCTCCATTGTATTCTTGAAAGTTCAAGAATTTACCTTTGTCTCCTGTCATGTGACGTGAGCATCCTGAGTCAATGATCCATTCATCCTTTACTACTTTAGCTTCTAGGGCTTGTTCTACTAGTTGAGCAGTAGGTGCCAGTTGATCTTCTGTTATAGCAACAAAAACCCATCCATTGTCTATTGGATCCTCATTAGAATCATAATCACACCTTCATCAACAATGTAATAGGATTTGTCTTTATTCTTCTTAAATCTGTATCTCTGATATTCAGGATTAGGCTTGTATGTTCTTCTAGCTTCTTCTCTTAGTCTAGCATGTCTATTGGGGCATCTTGAAGCCATATGACCAATCTTATTGCAGTTAAAACATTTAAAGGGTGCTTTACCTTCATACTTACTTCCAACTGGACCTTTTGGCATTTTTCTTGCAAATAGTGCTTCAAGTTCTTCAAGCTCTTCATTCTCCTTCTTGGTTTCTTCAAGTTCTCTTGCATAAAAGGCTTTCCAGTCTGATTTGTCAAATGATGGAGCAGATGATGTTGATGCTTTAAAGGCCAAATCAGTCTTTATAGTAGCAACAGGACCAAATTCCTCAATTTCAAAGGCTGAAAGTTTTCCAATCAATGTATCCCTAGTTACTAATGTATTAGGCATTGTTCTCAACTCATTTATAGTAGTAACCTTCATTTTATATGCTGGTGGCAATCCTCTTAAGATTTTTGAAACAATTTCATGCTCACTCAGGGTTCCTCCACAACATTTAATACCCAAAACAATTTCATTTACTCTTTCCATAAAAGCAGAAATCCTTTCATCTTCTTCCATTTCCAGATGTTCATACCTAACTCGGAATCTTTCAAGTTTTGCAATCTTGACTATGGAATCTCGTTCATTTAGTGTTTCCAAATGATCCCAAATAGCTTTAGCAGTAGACCTATCTGATAATCTCATGATTTGTTGATCTGATATTGCACTCAAAAGTGCTTCTCTTGCTTTGCAATCATTCTCTTCATCTTTGGCTAAGGTAGTTGGAGCAGTCTGACCAGCTACAATAGTAGTATAACCATTCTTTGTAACTTCCTAGATGTCTTTACTGATGCAATTCAGATGTGTCTCCGTCCTGATCTTCCATATCCCATAGTTGGTTCCATCAAGTTTAGGACTGTCCTTCCCGAAATAATTAGTAGACATTGGATTTCCTCAAGTTGTTAAACTTCTGCAAAAGAGGACTAGGCTCTGATACCAGTTGTTAGGTCCCAAAGACAACAGAGAGGGGGGGGTGAATCAGTTGTCTAATAAATTCAAACCAAAAACCAATTAACCAACTTAATGCTTAATACCGGTAAACTAGTTAAGTGTGTTGGTAGATAGTGTTAATAGTAAATTGTTATACCGGTAAAGATTAGTGCATGAAACATAAACATAGAGTCATCCACAACACATAACACCAATATTTTGTACATGGAAACCCTGTAAGGGAAAAACCATGGTGGGAAACCTTACCCACAATCAGATGATACTACTATAGATAGTAAGTGTACATAAATGGGGTCTGCACATGCAGAAAGGCCAACAGCCTAGAGCTCACTGCTCAAACACAAAATGGGAGTCACACTAACTACAGTTGGATGGTTAAATCCAATAAGAATGTATTGCATAAAATAGCACTTCATATGCTGGATTCAGTACCGATGTAATGATGATATGCTTCTACAAAAACCTAGCTTCACCTTCAAATGATGTCTTTGTGTATACCTCTGCTTAATCTCGCATATACATTCACTCAATTCTTTTTCTGCATTCCACACCCGATCTTACAAATAAGATCTTATATTTATACCATAACCTAAGACCAATTTTAGTAGGTTGGCTCTACAAGATATTACAATAAAAACATTTTACATACAATATAATATCCGATGCAATAACCAATTAAACATGTCTGCTTAATGCATTTACATCAATAATAAATCATCTTCATAGCATTCCATGCTGATTTGGAAAAGATAAACTTGCCGGTGTAACCCTAGATAACCCTGGAGCTATTTGCCGGTAAAAGCAAATATGTAAATATGAATATACCAATGATTAATTCTTCAAAACAAAGTGTCCACATGATGTCTTCGACATTACCAAGTGTCTTCCATATCATTCCAAGTGCCGATGCACATTATATCCTGTCGATGAACCATATACTAGTAATTGTGCAATAGTTGCTTGCTTGCCGGTGAATGTTGCTGGATCTCCAAAGTGCTAGTTTTCAGTAGGTGTTGACATCAATGACAAAATCATACCAAAATACTTGTTGTAGAGTTGTACTAAGTATATACAGAAATTAAAATAACTCATCTCTTTTGTAAATCATATAAATCTTTTATTCAAGCACTCAGTGATATATTCGTACCATCCAATGGTGGGGTAAGCTCATGGTAGTTTGAATGTGCTTCTCCCCCTTTTACTTCTCACTTTAATTTTTACTATTCTTGGGTGTGAAGGAAAAATCTATTTATCTATAAATTATGTCAAGAGGGCCAACAATTTCTCGTAATAGGTAATTTAAGCTAACATATGTTATCATGAAAATATATATGCTCTCGGCCGTTGCTTCCTATGGACTAGTTTCGCCTCAACTCACCTCTACAAGACCCCAAAAGTTGGCCAAAAAAGTAAGACCAAGGAAAGGTCAGCTGAGAAATTGGGTTGAGTCGCAAGGGGCCAATGCTTGTCATAGCTTCCGGGGATAACATAGGATTATCAAAAAAAAAGAAAAAAGAAAATAAATATGCATTCTTTAAATTTTAAGGTGCAAGTTTATGTGGATTCATGTATGAGAATCACCTTAAGAATGTCTCAATATTATTGTTGCATAAAGTATTGAAATATTATCGTCACACCTTCCATGAACTTTCCTTGGCAACTTTAATTTTGTTTATCTAGATCTTAGGAAAGGAAGTAGAGACTTCAATGGTGTAGTTCCTTGATGTCCATGTCTCTAATCTATTTTTCATAAATAGATGAACCAAAATTGTTTTTCATGATATTTTTCTTATAAGGCATAACTACACCTTGGGTTTTAAGTTTTTTTGAGTTTGTATTTGGATCATTTCTTTTCCAATATTTCTATGGAACAAATAAGATTTATATCTCTAATAACAAAGAGTTTGTTATCCATATTATATCCAAATGAACCAAATAGTCCACTCCCTTCTATAAAGGAAAAAGGACATCAAGGTGGATTGAAAACCCAAGGTAAAAGATAAGCTAACCTTACTATACATACTACTGTTAAACATTGTGATATTGTTGATACCACATAATGCAAGTTACATAAGGAATTACAATAACAAAAGTATTTTGAAGTCTCTTTCTTTCTATAATGATGAGGTCTACTAGTCTCAACCTTTTTGAGGATAATAAGCCTAGAATATAACCTGAATTTATTATGCATCTATTTGTAAGGATTCTCATTACATTTCATCAATTTTTAACCTTACTATTATTAAAAAAAAATATCTTGTATTAATCATTATAATGGGGGGCTATCACCCTAATGCACTGTTTGAGGAGCAAGCTTGGAAAGAATAGTTCACCTATTGCTTATATTTTTTATGGATCATTATTATAAGTAGTAGAATGTCTATTTTTATTTTTAACGAGACAAATAATTATTCATGCTTATTCTCATGAAAATATATGTTGATCTCCTTGCTACTTTTATGAGGAATACTATATGACCTTTGAAAAAAGACAAATCCATAACATTATATTTTTCTTTGCACTAAGAATCAAGTTTAATTGATTACTATGTTCTTGACTATATTGGTGATTCTATTTTAGATTATGCCTTGAAAACTTATGGTGTAGGTGCTAGTACATCAATGGTGCAATACTTTAATGAAAATGTTATCTTCTATGTGTTTTTGAATTTTTGAATCAAAAGGGCAAAATATGAAAGTAGCTCTTCAAGAATCAATATGGCCTTAAAAATGTATGGAAGAGTTCCTATTGGATACATGCAAAAGTACCATCTTACTTGAAGTTATTTTACTCCTCCCAAAGAATATCATTTCTAGAGAGAGAAAAGAATGTTGAAGATCATGGGCACCTCACTAAAATGAAAGTATTTCATCATAAAAGTTCTCTCCAATTTCATCATGAAATAACATTATGTTGGAATCCAAGAACACTGAGAAGGGGGGGGGGGGGGGTGAATCAGTGTTCTACCAGAATAATCAATTTTAACCTTATTAAAACATGCATACACCAACTGGTAATCGGTACATATAGAATTGAAATAAGTAAAGCAATTGATAAGCCCATCACATAAATGAATACCAGAACACACAAAATTATACGTGGAAAACCTCAAAGAGGAAAAACTGCAGTGGGATTTGTGACCTGCAATATCAATCCACTGGCCATATGAAGAGATATTACAAAATATAGGGGCTTGCACTTGCAGGAAGGCTTACAGCCTAGAGCACATTGCTCAATCACAAAAGGAGCCTCACTGACTACATAAAAAATACAGACTACAATCCGAAGAATTGATTGAACTACAAAGATAACATCTTTTATGCCTGAATACAGTTCTGGCTAAGCTCTATCTCTTCCGGTCTGAAACCTTAAACCCTTACCAGAATATCCCTTACATAAATATCCTCATATAAATGATCTTTCTCATATGTTTCGCATTACATAACATTATTCTATTCTCCTTTTAATCCATATTTCAAAATGATCTAACCAGTTGACCTATATACCCTTTACAATTCATCATGGCTTATGTCGGCTTACAAAGATAATTACAATATGAACATACATGTTGGCTAGATAACATAAATACATGAATATAAAAAACTGTTGGTATTATGAAAGACTTCATCATGTGTTGCAATGGTTTTGTCATTGATGTCAACACTTATCTTTCTGGAGGTCTACATTGTTGATTTGGCACTCTGGTTATATTGGTTTATTATTGAACCAGCACATTGTGGTCCCCGTATGGATATTGGCTTATGCACAGTCACCGATATATGGTGTTAGGTCCCGGAGACAACTAAGAGGGGGGGTGATTCAGTTGTCTTATAAATTTAAACCAAAACAACTTAACCAAAGTTAATGCTTAATACCAGTAAACCAAACTTAATGTCGGTAGACATTTTATCAGTTAACTGCAATAGCGGTAAAGATTAATGCATAAAACAGAAAGACAATAACATCCACAACACATAACACCAATATTTGTATGTGGAAAACCTGTAAGGGGAAAAACCATGGTGGGAAACCTTACCCACAATCAGATAATACTACTACTACAAATAGTATGTGTATAAAATAGGGGGTCTGCACATGCAGAAAGGCCAAGTGCCAAGAGCTCACTGCTCAAACACAAATAGGAGTCACACTAACTAAAATTGGATGGTTAAATCCAATAATGATGTACTGCTCAAAATAACATCTTCATATGATGGATTCAGTACCGGTTCAGTTCTGATATGTCTTCACAAAACCTTCCTTCTACCTTCAAATGATGTCTACGTGTATAACTCTTATTATTCTTGCATAAGCCTTATTTCATTCACATCCACACTTTTTGTTCGATCAAATAAGATCTTACATATATACCGAAGCCTAGGACCAAAATGTATAGGTCGGCTTTACAAAAGATATTACAATAAAAACAATTTACAAGTAAAACAATAACTGATGCAATATCCAATTCAACATGTTGGATTAATGCATTTACAACACTAATAAATCATCTTCATAGCACGTCATGCTGATCTGGAATAGATAAGCCTATCGATGCTTATCCTAGACCTATTTGCCGGTAACAGCAAATATGCAAACATGAATATACCAATGAACAAATCTCCAAGACAAAGTGTCAAAATGATGTATTCGACATAACCAAGTGTTTTCCATGTCATTCCAAGTGTCAGTGAACAATATATCGTGCCGGTGAACAAGATACTGGTAACTGTGCATAAGTCACTAGCTTGTCGGTGAACATTACCAATTCTCCAAGTGCCAGAGTTGATAAGTGTTGACATCAATGACAAAACCATATCAACATATCCAAAATACCAACAATCTCCCCCTTTGGTATTGATGGCAACACAAGATGGAAAACCATCAAAGTGCCAAAATAGAAATGCCAAATACCAAAAACCAACAATCTCCCAAAAGAGCTCAAAACCAGAAATCAAAATTCACGTACCAATTCTCCAAGTGCTAGAGTAATATGTGTTTTTCCATATCAATCTCTCCCCCTTTGACATCAAATGCCAAAGCAATACAAAAACCAGGTTCAAATACAAAATACCAACTTATTCAGTATACCAACTACTCCCCCTGAGAAGTAGCTCTCCTCATCAAAGCCGAAGTGAAAGATTTCTCTATAAGTTATGTCGGTTGATGATAAACATCAACTGTCTAAGTTTCTACCAGTGGGGGTATGACCCCAAGCTGATCTCTAAGATATTCAAAAGTCTCCTTAGGCAAAGGCTTACTGAAAATATCCGCAATCTGTTCTTTAGTATTCACATAAATCAATTTGACTTCTTTTGCTTCAACATTCTCTTTTAGAAAATTCAGTTTGATAGAGACATGTTTAGTTTTAGAATGTAGTATCGGATTCTTAGATATATCAATTGCTGTTGTATTATCACAATAGATAGTTATAGCTTCCTTGCATTTTACCTTTATGTCCTTCAATATTTTCTTAAGCCATAATACCTGTGTACAGTTGGTTGTTGCTGCAACATATTCTGATTCAGCTGTTGATAAAGATGTGCAACTTTCTTTCTTACTCAACCAAGAAATTAATCTGCTTCCAAGAAAAAATGCTCTACCAGTGGTGATTTTTCTATTATCTACATCTCCTACCCAATTTGCATTTGTGTATGCACATAATTCAAAGTTTTCATCTCTAGGATACAATAGGCCAAGGTTTGTAGTTCCTTGTAAGTACCGGAAAATCCTTTTTACTATCGATTCATGATTTTCTTTAGGATTACTCTAAAATATTGAAACAATGCATACTACATTCATAATATCAGGTCTTGTTTATGTCAAATACAGTAGACCTCCTATCATAGATTTGTACCTAGTCAGATTATAAGGTGTAGATTCATCCCTTAGTGATAATTTGTCATTTGTAGTCAAAGGTGTGCTTACCGGTTTAGAGTTCTTCATCCCAAATTTATTTAGTAACTCCTTGAAGTACTTAGATTGACTCAAGAATATACCTTTATCAGTCTGTGAAATCTGCAATCCTAAAAAGAATTTTATCTCTCCAATCATAGACATTTCAAATTCTTGTTTCATTTCAATAGAAAAGTCTTTACATTATCCATCTTCTCCTCCAAAGATTATATCATCAACAAAAACTTCTATAACCAAGATGTCATCATTAGTCACTTTATAGTATAAGTTGTTGTCAGCATTACCTTTAGAAAAACCACTCTTTAAAAGGTATTTATCCAATCTAGCATACCAAGCTCTTGGAGCTTGCTTCAACCCATACAAAGATTTCCTTAACTTGCAAACCATATCTTTGTTATCTGTTAAAGAAAATCCATCAGGTTGCTTAATGTAAATTTCTTCTTCAAGATCTCCATTCAGAAATGCACATTTAATATTCATTTGATATACTTTGTAGTTTTTGTGTGCTGCAAAAACCAAGAATAATTTGATTGCCTCAATTCTAGCTACCGATGCAAAGGTTTCATTGTAATCAATTCCTTCTTTCTATGAATATCTCTTACACACTAGTCTTGCTATATTTCTGATTACCTTACCACCTTCATTGAATTTGTTTCTTAATACCCATTTTGTTCCAATTACATTTTTGTCTTTAGGTCAGGGAACTAATGTCCATGTGTTATTCTTCTCAATTTGTTCTAGTTCTTCTTCCATATCTTTAATCCAATGTATATCTTCACATGCCTCATTAATTGATGCTAGTTCATTTTGAGAAATAAGACATACCTCTTCATTTGCCAGTCTTCCTCTTGTCATAACTCCTTGATATTTGTTCCCAATTATCTGATCTTCAGAGTGGTTCAATCTTACATACCGGGGTGTCTTTGTTTGTTGTTGTTCCTCAGTTATAGTGGAATTTTCATATGATACTAGTGTAACTAGATTTCATTCTTTACTAGTATGTTCAATGTAGGTTCATTTGTCAATATCTCTATTGCCAGTTTAGAATCTATATACCTTGAAGTTCCTCTAAATTGTTCATCAATTTTCACATTTGTACTCTCAACAATTTTCTACAATCTCTTGTTAAAACATCTATATGCTTTGCTCTTAGATGAATAACCAAGAAATATTCCTTCATCACTTCTAGGATCAAATTTGCCAATATACTCATCTCTTCTAATATAGCATTTACTTCCAAATATTCTGAAATATTTAAGAGTAGGAGTAATACCAAACCATAGTTCATGAGGGGTCTTACCAGTTTCACCTTTGATGTGAACTTTGTTGAATGTGTAGACTGATGTGCTTACTGCCTCTCTCCAATATACATGTGGTATATTTGCTTTTGATAACATACTTCTAGCTGCATCCAAGATAGTTCTATTTTTCCTTTCTACAACTCCATTCTGTTGTGGTGTCTAGGGTGTTGATAACTGTCTTCTAATTCCATTTACTTCACAGAATGTATTAAATTTCTTAGATGTGAATTCACCTCCTTGATCTGATCTTAGACATTTGATTTTCTTACCGGTTTCATTCTCTACCATTGCCTTGAATAACTTGAATTTCCTAAGTACTTCTGATTTTTCTCTGAGAAAAGTAACCCAACATATTCTAGAATAGTCATCAATGATTAGCATGAAATATCTATCACCTTGTAAGCTTTTAGTTCTAGTTGGACCACATAAATCAGTATGAATTAAGTCAAGAGCATTATTGGATTTTTCTAGAATACTTTTAAAAGATGCTCTAACTTGTTTTCCAAATTGACATTCCTTACATACCGGATTGTGAGGTTTAACAATCTTAGGTAAATCTCTAACTGGTTTAGTTGTACTTATTTTCACAATGCAATCAAAATTTACATGACAAAGTCTCTTATGCCATAGCCAACTTTTATCAATATGTGCAATCAAGCATGTCTTTTCATTGTTATTCAAATGAAAGATATTACCTCTAGTTTGATTATCGGTTGCAATTTCCAAACCTGTTCTGTTCATAATTTTGCATTTTCCATTCTTGAATTGTAGCTGAAATCCTTTTTCAACTAATTGACCAACACACAAAAGATTATATTTTAAAACTTCAACATAGTAAACATTGTCAGTATTATGCTTACCATCAAGAGATGCAATACCTTTACCTTTGATCAAACAAGCTTTATCATCTCCAAATCTTACTAGACCTCCATTATATTATTAAAAAGTCAAGAGTTTACTTTTATCACCAATCATATGATGTGAACATCCTGAATCAATGATCCATTCATCCTTAACTTCAATTTTAGCAGTCAGGGCCTTCTCTACCAATTGAACAGTAGGTGCTAGTTGATCTTCTATTATAGCAACAAAGACCGATCCATTATCTATCAGATCCTCATCAGAATCATCAATGACTCCTTCATCAGCAAGATAACAAGACTTGTCTTTATTCTTCTTAAATCTGTATCTTTGATATTCAGGGTTAGGCTTGTATGTTCTTCTAGCTTCTTCATTCAATCTTGCATGTCTATCAGGGTATTTTGAAGCCATATGACCAATCTTATTATAGTTAAAACATTTAAAGGGTGCTTTACCTTCATACTTACTTCCAACTGGACCTTTAGGCATTTTCCTTGCAAATAGTGCTTCAATTTCTTCATATTATCTCCTGCTTTCTTCAAGTTCTCTTGCATAAAAGGCTTTCCAATCACATTTGATGAATGATGATGCAGATGATGTTGATGCTTTAAAAGCTAAATCTGTCTTTATAATAGCAACAGGACCAAATTCCTCAATTTCAAAAGCTGAAATTTTTACAATCAATGTGTCCCTAGTTACTAATGTATTAGGCATTGTTCTTAACTCATTTATAGCAGTAACTTTCATTTTGTATGTCAGTGGAAATTCTCTTAAAACTTTTGAAATAATTTCATCTTCACTTAAGGTTCCTCCACAACATTTGATACCCAAAACAATTTCATTTACTCTTTCCATAAAAGCATAAATTCCTTCATCTTCTTCCATTTTCAGATTTTCATACCTAACCCGGAAGCTTTCAAGTTTTGCAATTTTGACTATGGAATCTCCTTCATTCAATGTTTCCAAATGGTCCCAAATAGCTTTAGTAGAAGATCTATCTGATAATCCCATGATTTGCTGATATGATAATGCACTCAAAAGTGCTTCTCTTGCTTTGCAATCATTTTCTTCATCTTTTCCTAAAGTTGGTGGTTTATGTTGACCAGGAGTTGAAGTAGTATAGCCATTCTTTGTAACTTCCCAGATATCCTTTCTAATGCAATTCAGATGTGTCTCCATCCTGATCTTCCATATGCCATAGTTGGTTCCATCAAGTTTAGGATTGTCCTTCCTGAAATAGTTAGAAGACATTGGATCTCCTCAAGTTGTTAAAATTCTGCAAAAAGAGGACTAGGCTCTGATACCAATTGTTAGGTCCCGTAGACAACTGAGAGGGGGGGGGGTGAATCATTTGTCTAATAAATTTAAACCAAAACAACTTAACCAAACTTAATGCTTGATATCGGTAAACCAAAATTAATGTCGGTAGACAGTTTATCAATTAATTGTAGTAGTGGTAAAGATTAATGCATAAAATAGAAAGACAATAACATCCACAACACATAACACCAATATTTGTACATGGAAACCCTATAAGGGGAAAACCACAGTAGGAAACCTTACCCACAATTAGATGATACTACTGCAGATAGTATGTGTATACAATAGGGGGTCTGCATATGCAGAAAGGCCAAGCGCCTAGAGTTCACTGCTCAAACACAAATAGGAGTCACACTAACTACAATTGGATGGTTAAATCCAATAATGATGTACTACTCAAAATAGCATCTTCATATGCTGGATTCAATACCGATTCAATTCTGATATGTCTTCACAAAACCTTCCTTCTACCTTCAAATGATGTCTGCATGTATAACTCTTCTTATTCTTGCATAAACATTATTTTATTCACATTCCACACTTTTTGTTCGATCAAACAAGATCTTACATATATACCAAAGCCTAGGACCAAAATGTATAGGTCGGCTTTACAGAAGATATTACAATAAAAACAATTTACAAGTAAAACAATAACCAATGCAATATCTGATTCAACATGTCGACTTAATGTATTTACAACATTAATAAATCATCTCCATAGCGTGTCGTGTTGATCTGGAATAGATAAGCATGTCGGTCCTTATCTTGGACCTATTTGCTGGTAACAGTAAATATGCAAACAGGAATATACCAATGAACAAATCTCCAAGGCAAAGTGTCCAAATGATGTCTTCGACATAACCAAGTGTTTTCCATGTCATTCCAAGTGTCGGTGAACAAGATATCGGTGATTGTGCATAAGTCACTAGCTTGCCGGTGAACATTGCCAATTCTCCAAGTGTCAGAGTTGATAAGTGTTGACATCAATGACAAAACCATATCAACATATCCAAAATACCAACATATGGTTCACCGACAATGATGATGACTTGTTATCATTTGGAGATCATTTGGTTATGTCAAAGACGTGGATTGGATGTTTGTATTTGGTGTTTTAATTATTGGTCTGATTGGGTCCACATATTTACCTTTACTGGTAGATAGGTCTAGGTTATGCATCAGTACAAGATATTATGTTCTAGATCAGCATGAAACATTTTGGAAATGGTTTATTGATTGAATAATTTGTAAATGTATTGAGCTAACATATTGTATCACATCAAGACTTATTTTGTAAATGTAATATCTTTAGGGAGCCGACCTAATCATTAGGTCTTAAATTTTGTCTAAATAATTGTAAGATCTTATTGAAGATCATTGTATAAGAAAATCCTTGTGCAAATCACATAGATATTAGAGGTTGAAGGAAAGGTTAGGAAGGTGTTTGGCTCTCATGGTCAGAGCTTAAACCAATACTGAATCCAGCATGGCAGATGCTATTATGAGGAATTACATTGTTTATTGGATTTAACCATCCAATTGTAGTCAGTGTGACTCCTATTTTGTGATTGAGCAGTGAGCTCTAGGCGGTTGGCTTTTCTGCATGTGCAAACCCCATTATTGTATACACTTACTATCTGTAGTAGTATCATCTAATTGTGGGTAAGGTTTCCCACTGTGGTTTTTTCCCTTACAGGGTTTCCATGTCAAAATCTTTGTGTCATATGTTGTGGATGTTGTTTTCCTTTTTGTTTCATGCATTAAGTTATACCGGTACTGCTATAAATATTAATCTATTTCACCGACATTAAGTTTTAAGTTGGATTAATTAGTTTTGGGTTGTAATTTATTGACAACTGATTCACCCCCCCCGCTCAGTTGTCCTTTTGGTTCCTAACAATTGGTATCAGAGCTTAGTCCTCTTTTTGTGGAAGCCTAACAACTTGAGGAGATCCTATGGTAGCAAATATTTCCAAGAAGGACAATCCTAAACTCGATGGAACTAACTATGGTATATGGAAGATCAGAATGGAAACACATCTGAACTGCATTGGAAGAGATATATGAGATGTTACAAAGAATGGCTATGTTTAGCCTACTCCGAATAACCCTCATCCACCGACATTGGCTAAAGACTTGGAGACTGATTGCAAGGAAAGAGAAGCACTTCTAAGCGCATTATCAGATCAACAAATCATGGGATTATCAGACAGATCTACTACAAAAGCTATTTGAGATAAACTGGAAACATTGAATGAAGGAGATACCACTGTCAAGATTGCAAAATTGGAATGTTACCGGGTCAATTATGAAAATTTAAAAATGGAAGAAGATGAAAGAATTTCTACATTTATGGAAAGAGTTAATGAAATTGTATTAGGAATACAATGTTGTGGAGGATCTTTAAGTGAAGATGAAATTGTTTCTAAAGTTTTAAGAGCTTTGCCATCGACTTACAAAATGAAAATGACTGCTATTAATGAATTGAGAACAATGCCTAATACATCAGTTTCTAGAGATACTTTGTTGGAAAACTTTCAACATTTGAGCTTGAAGAATTTGGTCCTGTTGCTACAGTCAAAATTGATATAGCTTTCAAAGCATCATCACCACCATCATCTGACAAATCTGATTGGAAAGCACTTTATGCAAAAGAACTTGAAGATATCAAAAGAGAAAATGAAAAACTTGAAGAACTTGAAGAACTTGAAGCACTATTTGCAAGGAAGATGCCTAAAGGTCCAGTAGGAAGTAATTATGAAGGTAAAGCACCTTTCAAATGTTTTAATTGCAATAAAGTTAGTCATATGGTGTTTAGGTGTCTTGATAGACATGCAAGACTAAGAGAAGAAACTAAGAGAACATATAAACAAAACCCTAAATATCAGAGATACAAAATAAAGAAAAATAGAGATAAGTCATGTTACTATGTAGATAAAGATCCAATAGATAGTGGATGGGCATTTGTTGCAATAAAAGAAGATCAACTGACACCTATTGTCAAACCGGTAGAGCTAGCATTGATAGCAAAAAATGAAGAAAATGATGAATGGATCATTGATAGTGGTTGCTCACATCATATGACTAGTGATAAAAGAAAATTCTTATCATTTCGGGAATGTCATGGGGGTCTAGTAAGATTGGGAGATGACAAAGCTTGTTTAATCAAAGGAAGAGGTACTATATCCTTGGATGGTAAGCACAATACTGACAATTTTTATTATGTTGAATGTTTAAAGCTTAATCTTTTGAGTGTTGGTCATTTAGTGGAAAAAGGATTTCAATTACAATTCAAGAATGGAAAATGCAAAATCATGAACAGAACTAGATTGGAGATTGCAACCGGTAATCAGACTATAGGTAATATCTTTCATTTGAATACTAGTGATAAGACATGCTTGATTGCTCACATTGATGAAAGTTGGTTATGGCATAAAAGACTCTGTCATGTGAATTTTGATTGCATTGTAAAGATCAGTTTAACTAAGGCAGTAAGGGATTTACCTAAGATTGTGAAACATCATAATCTGGTATGTAAGTAATGTCAAACGGGAAAGCAAGTTAGACCAACATTTAAGAGCATTTTTGAGAAATCCAATAATATTCCTGATTTAATCCATACTGACTTATGTGGTCCAGCAAGAACAAGGAGTCTTCAGGGTGATATATACTTTATGCTAATAATTGATGATTATTATAGAATGTGTTGGGTTACTTTTCTCAGGGAGAAATCAGAGGCTTTTGGAAGATTCAAGATATATAAGGCAATGGTAGAGAATGAAATCAGCAAGAAAATCAAATGCTTGAGATCTGATCAAGGAGGAGAATTTACATCTAGGGAATTTAATGCATTCTGTGATGAGAATGGAATCAAAAGACAACTATCAACACCCAGAGACCTCAGTAGAATGGAGTTGTGGAAAGGAAGAACAAAACTATATTGGATGCAACAAGAACCATGATGATGGAAGCAAATCTACCTCATGTGTACTGGAGAGAAGCAATGAATACAACGGTTTATACTTCAACAGAGTTCACATCAAAAGTGAAACCGGTAAGACCCCTTATGAACTATGGTTTGGTCATACTCCTACTCTTAAATACTTTAGAATATTTGGAAGCAAATGCTATATTAGGAGAGATGAGTCTATTGGCAAATTTAATCTTGGAAGTGATGAAGGAATATTTCTTGGTTACTCAACTAGAAGCAAGGCATACGGACGTTATAATAAAAGATTACCAAAAATCATTGAAAGTACTAATGTGAAAATAGATGAACATTTTAGAGGAGATTCAAGATCTGTAGGTTTTGAAATGGCAAGTAGAAATGATTATAAATGAACTGGAACAAAATGAAGAACCAGTCCCACTGGCATCATCAGAGAACTCAACTATTACTAAAGAACAACAACATCTAAATGTAAATTAGAATAAACCTAGGTATGTAAGATTGAATCATTCAAAAAATTAGATAATTGGAAATAAAAATCAAGGTGTTATGACAAGAGGAAGATTGGCAAATGAAGATGTATGTTTAATTTCTCAAGTTGAACCAGCATCAGTTGTTAAAGCATGTCAAAATAAACATTGGATAAAAGAAATCTAAGATGAATTAGAAAAGATTGAAAAGAATAATACTTGGACATTAGTTCCTCGGCCTAAAGACAAAAATGTAATTGGAACTAAATGGGTATTTAGAAATAAACTTAATGAGGATGGTGAAATAATCAGAAACAAAGCAAGATTAGTTTTTAAAGGTTATTCTTAGAAAGAAGGAATTGATTATAATGAAACCTTTGCACCGGTAGCCAGATTTGAAGTAGTTAGACTATTTCTTGCATTTGCAGCTCATAAGAACTATAAAGTTTATCAGATGGATGTAAAATGTGCATTTTTGAATGGAGATATTGAGGAAGAAGTTTAGATTGAACAACCTGATGGATTTTCATTAATAGATGATAAGGATATGGTTTGCAGGTTAAGGAAACCTCTATATGGATTGAAGCAAGCTCCTAGAGCTTGGTATGCTAGACTAGATAAATATCTTTTAAAGCTTGGTTATACTAAAGGTAATACCGATGGTAATTTGTATTATAAAATCACCAATGATGACATTTTGGTTATTGAAGTATTTGTGGATGATATCATTTTTGGAGGTGAAGATGAGTTATGTAAAGACTTTGCTAACAAGATGCAAGAAGAGTTTAAATGTCTATGATTGGAGAGATAAAAAAATTTCTAGGTTTGCAGATTTCACAAACAGATAAAGGTATATTCATATGTCAAACAAAATACTTGAAGGAACTTTTGAAGAAATTTGGTATGGAAAACTCCAAACTGATAAGCACTCCTATGACTACAACTGATAAATTGACATTAAAGGATGATTCATCTCCTATTAATCCGATAAGGTATAAATCTATGATTGGAGGATTACTGTATTTGACATAAACCAAACCTGATATAATGAATGCAGTGTGTATAGTATCAAGATTTCAAAGCAATCATAAAGAAAATCATGAAAGTGCAGTAAAAAGGATTTTCCGATACCTACAAGGTACAACAAATCTTAGTTTATAGTATCCTAAAAATGACAATTTTGAGTTATGTGCATATACAGATGCTAATTGGGCAGGTGATGTGGATGACAGAAAGAGTACCACTGGTGGAGCATTCTTTCTTGGCAGAAGGTTAATTTCATGGATCAGCAAGAAGCAGTCTTGTACATCATTATCTACAGCAGAAGTAGAATATGTTGCAGCAACAACTAATTGCACTCAGGTATTATGGGTCAAGCAAATGTTGAAGGATATAAAGGAAAATTCAAAGAACTGGTAATTATTCATTGTGATAATTCAACAACAATTGATATATCAAAGAATCTGGTATCTCACTCTAAAACAAAGCATGTTTCTATTAAGTACAATTTTCTAAAAGAGAATGTTGAAGCAAATGAAGTGAGATTGGTTTATGTGAATACTAAAGAGCACATTCCAGATATATTTACAAAGGCTTTACCTAAGGAAACATTTGAATATCTCAGAGAGTAGCTTGGGGTAATCTCCCCACTAGTAGAGACTTGAATGAGAAGATTGGCATCAAACCGACAAGGACTACTAGAAAAATCTTTTTTTGGCTTTGATGAAGGAGAGCTACTTCTCAAGGGCAGTAGTTAGTTGAATGTTATGTTCTAATTTTGATTCTTAACTACTTTGGCATTTGAAGTCAAAGGGGGAGAGATATCAATGGAAAAACATTGTACTTGGAGGGATGTATTTTGGTTTTGGTTTTGGTTTTTGGTACAGAACTTTGTATTGATCTATTTTGGGAGATTATTGGTTTGTTGGATTTTGGCATTCTATTCTTAGTACTTAGATGTTTTTCCATCTAGTGTTGCCATCAATGCCAAAGGGGGAGATTGTTCGTATTATGGATAACTTTGTCATGTGTTGCAATGGTTTTGTCATTGATGTCAACACTTATCTTTTTGGAGGTCTACATTATTGATTTGGCACTCTGGTTATATTGGTTTATTGTTGAACCGACACATTGTGGTCTCGGTATGGATATTAGCTTATGCACAGTCACCAGTATATGGTTCACTGATAGTGATGATGACTTGTTATCATTTGGTTATGTCAAAGACATGGATTGGATATTTGGATTTGGTGTTTTGCTTATTGGTCTGATCAGGTTCACATATTTGCCTTTACTAGTAGATAGGTCCAAGTTATGCACCGGTACAAGATATCATGTTCCAGATCAACATGACACGTTTTGGAAATGGCTTATTGATTGAATAATGTGTAAATGTATTGAGCCGACATATTGTATCACATCAAGACTTATTTTATAAATGTAATATCTTTAGGGAGCCGACCTAATCATTAGGTCTTAAGTTTTGCATAAATAATTGTAAGATCTTATTGAAGATCATTATGAGTGTGTGTGAATATTTAAGATCATTGTATAAGTAGATCCTTGTGTGAATCAAGCAAATATTAGAGGTTGAAGGAAAGGATATGAAGGTGTTTGGTACTCATGGTTAGAGCTTAAACTAGTACTGAATCCAGCATTGCAGATGCTATTATGAGGCAGTACATTGTTTATTGGATTTAACCATCCAATTGTAGTCAGTGTAACTCCTATTTTGTGATTGAGTAGTGAGCTCTAGGCGGTTGGCCTTTATGCATGTGTCATGCCCAAACTTTTGGGCAAAAACACACACAACAATTTTTTTTTGAAACACTTAATTATAGGCAACCTATGCTTAATTAGATGTGACAACTTAATAGGTTGTTCCAAGCGAAATCTTAAATTATAATAAAACATTTTTCTAACATGAGCGATGAATAGAAAAAATTTATCTAAAAGCCTTAGGTTTCTATAAAACTCCTAGACGTCACAGTTAGGTTATTCCTAACATAACAAATTACGATAACTCCTATAATCAAAAGGAATAAAAATGATTTTATAAGGACAATAATAAATTCTCACCGAATGTCCCTTTTATTACTGTTTAGCACATCCAGTAAACAGCGTAGCGCATCCGGTCCACTGTTCAGCACATACAGTCCATAATCCAGTGCATGAAGTTTATACATTAGCGCATCAAATCACTAGCTTTCCTGTAGGTCTCAGCGCGGGAGAAAACCAGAGTAGCGCCTTCGGCGCATAGAGTAGCGCATCTAGCCAATGGGGTAGCGCATTGATAATTAATTTTAGCGCATCAAGGGTATATTGTAGCACATACAGTCTGTTATGTAGCGCGTCGAAGATAGAAACAAAAAATTGTAACCGAAAATGAAATTTTAGACTTGTGGAAGTCCACCAAATCAGCTAACATTTTTTTTCTCTGATTTGCTTGCAGGATGCTAACCAAATTTGTTGCAGAAAGGAGCGTAATCTTAGAATTTTTAGATGGTTAAGATTTTCTCTAACTTAGTTAAGTTAGTTTAAAATTTTAAAACATCTTTTATTCTTAAAATTGACCTCACTTATTTCTTTTGGGCTATAAAAATGAACTACTATCCGAAATCTTCTTGCTTTTATAGGAGAAAAACACTTCATTTTGGAAGCTATAAAAAGAACCAACAAATATTTACTTTGACAAAGGGATTTACAAAGAACTTCACCATCCTTTGGTTCGTAAAAGGATTCACTTCAAATTTTTGCAAAGTAAAAGAATCACACATGTCCAGAGTCAGTTACAACTAAAGAGGGAAGATCTTCCCCTTTTAATCGATTTCTTTTGTTGACAAAACATCGAATTTACTTTGTTGATCAAATTCCTTTTCATAGATCAGAAAATCATTGCCTTCAAAGGATAAAATAAACACCATGTTTTCGTGGAGCAACATCTCCATATAGATTTTAGTAAATCACTGAATTGAAAGGATAAAAAGAACCAACTTGATTGCTTTGTCTCGAAAGTGGAAGGAATATGCTCTCCCCTTAACTGGGTGATCAAAAAGCCAAACCACTCTTAAGCTTTCTGTACTTCAAGCATTTACATCCTTTAGCAGGCCTGCCTTCCCGAGGGGTTGAAAAACTCTTAAAGCCATTCTTTGGCCGGTGTGAAGGGAATGACCTAAATGGGGAATGGCTTTGACACCAAGAATTCCAACCCACTATAATCAAATGTGGAAAGTGACGAAAGTCCTTTTCAACGGTTGCGCGCAGCGATTAGCTTTCCCCCAGTATCCTTGAGATACGTAAATCCTTTGTTCTAAAGGTTGGGAAGCCTTCTAAGGGAGTTTATCACTGACGGCGAAACGGGAAGCCTGAGTACGAACCATAGAAATAGAAGCTTTGAACCGAGTCAGTAACCAGATATTTATAACATCATAGTGCAAGGGTGGGGAAGAATCTGCCCTCAAGATTACTCACCATATATCTCCCAAGATAACTACTCAACTGTGAAGCGATTCACTTTAAGTTAATTTCTGGCAAAAGGCAAAAAAATGGGCGCCCTCTAGGGGGTGACACGGCTGTTTGAGCTGACGGAGTATCAAGACTAGTGGGCTATGATGTTATTTATGACCCTTGACTAAAGAGTCTTTTTGAAATGTATTATTTGTATCCAAACCTGTTAAAACATTGGGGATTTGAACACATCCTCGCAGAACATACACTTTTTGTTAGATTAGGCAAAATGGTTGTACTTTTTGTGCCGTGCTTACATTTATTACTTTAGAAAATCATCCATCAAACTTGAAAAATCCGCAGCAAAAATTCAAAATTCACAAAAACCAAACCAAAGAAAAAATCAGGGCAGTTTAGCACATAAAAGTAACTTATTAGCGCGTGGAGTACTTTTGTTAGCGCATCCAAACCTCAAGTTAGTGCGTCGGTTCCAAATAGTAGCGTTTTATTTCAAGACAAATCAGTGTTGAAATGTTTTAGCGCATCAAAAAAATAGTCTAGCGTGTGGAAGCAACATCTTAGCGCATGGAAACCAAAAATTAGCGCATAAAGTCCAACAGTTAGCGCGTGACAGACCCAAGATAGCGCATAGGTTTGTCAACTGTTAGACAACAATTTTTAAATAGTCAAAACTTTAGCGCGTGTTTGGGGGCAGCCTAGCACGTGTGGTTATTATTTTAGCGCATAGAAGAATTTCAGTAGCGCATGTAGACTCTGTTCTAGCACGTGATCCAAAACAGAAAAACAAAGAGCAAAACCGAAAAAAAATTTGAAATTTTCAAAAACATTTTTTTAAGCCTTTTTCCATCCACATCATCTTTCATCAAAATGGAGTGACAAACAAACCATTAAAACTATTTCGCAAGCTAAATTTGTGTCAAAACAAAAGTTGTCAGAATCCGAAATGATCGCGCCATAAAGGATGTCTCTTCTATCATAATCCGAAAATTTCATCATCAGTATCAACAGAATCCTTTACCATCTTACGGATTTTATCTCAAAACACTTGTTTAAAACTTTCAAATTGTCAAATCAAGTTTCTAGATCGGGAGGCTTTTATCCATATCATTTAACACACTTTGTCATGAAGGGGCATCTAAACCTTCACTTTGATAAAGTAAGATTTGAAATTTTCAAAAACAATAATCAACTGAATCCAAACCAATCAAAGGAAACCATTGATCACTCATGCATGACTAATCCCCTTATTCTGAGAAGAAAGAACCTTTATCGTAACATCACGTTAAAGAAACAACAACCTAGTTTTTCCAAATTCATCAAGAGAAATAAGTTTTTATACATCAATCGTCAACTCTTCAAATCTCATCGGGTATTCCTTCATCACGTCAAACGGTATATCCAAAACAAATCCAGCGAATTTGACAAAGAACCTTTGAAGACAAGAGCATACTGTCAAAAGTCTACTTTTAATCAAACCATAAACCGCAGCGAAAAAATCAATCCTGCATTCTTGCCCGACGAGTGTATCACTTATAACGCATCTCGACCAGAGCCACTCACCCTTGAACAACATATCAACGAGGCTTTTGTCCCTTTCATCACTGAGAGTTTCTACTAAAATGCCTGTTACTCGCTCTCAAAGAAACAAACAAAGTGAGACACCCGCTGAGTCTAGCATGAATCAAAGATTATCAAATCCTTTTGAAGTTCCACCCATAGAAGAACCAGAAATTACTGAAGCACTTCTTTAGGAATGTCAAGAAAACCCTTCATTCCAAAAGCTCATGGAAAATGACAAAGAAAAATATCTTCTCATGCTTACAAGTAAAGGCATTAAACTTCCTGAAGATTTAGACCCAAACATCTTTAAAAGTGGATCTCGACAATATGCATATCAAGAACAACAAAGAGAAGAAGAAACCCATAATTTTGAACAACATATACCTTAACAACACATTCCAGAACAACGCATACCAGAAATGCGTATACCTGAGCTAGAAACACCAGAGCAAAATATACCATTTACCACACCTTTTCAGCTGAGAACAAATACAAGGGAAGAACTCTTCCCTCGGCAAGATAATGCACCTTTGGTTGCTCTTACTCAACAAATGCAAATGTTGCAAAGGCAAATACAGGATATGCAACAAGGGACAACAGTATGGTACTCTTTAAATGAAATCTGTCCTTATCCATTTGACAGAAGATTGAACATGGTGCGTTTTCCTCCAAACTCAGACATTCCCAAATTTGATAAATATGATGGGAAAAGTGATCCCCGAGATCATGTTCGGGAATTTTGCACACTGAGCCTTGAATTTGCTCATGATGACACCTATTTGATGAGGTTATTCCCCAGAAGCTTGGGAGGGCAAACCATGGAATGGTTATCCAAAATTACACTGCCTGTGAGATCATTTGATGAGTTGGTTAACAAATCCATAACCCACTATTCCTACAACATCCAACATGCCATAACCATGCTAGATGTTTGCAACACCAAACAAAAGAACAATGAAACATTCATGGTGTTCCTTCAACATTGGCAATGCATGGTCTCCAAATATCCTCGAGATATTCTCGAAAAGGAGAAAATAGAAATCTTCATCGATAACTTGAATAGTGAAATGAGTTACAGAATAAAACTTCAATGCATACCATCTTTCGCTAAATTGATTGAAAATGGCATTCAAGTAGAGGAAGCCTGTGTCAAAAAGGGAACACTCAAATTTTACAAGGAAGGAACAAACTCATCAAACTACAATAACTAGAACAACACCAACCTTGACAAATCTCGATTTTGGACTTGAAATAAAAACGAAGGCAACAATGAAACACATGATCTCAAATCTAAACAACCAGTGCTTGCATTATCTGGAAATCCTCAAAACACGAAAAATCCTAAAAATGCTAATCCAAATGCTAACACATATACACCAAACACTGATCAAGGACAACTCAACACAAACAACACCAACGATACTCAAAGCAAAAACATGAATCCAGGACCTAACAACAATTCACGCAACAACATGAACAATTTCCAAAAGCGTATCTTCACACCACTGGGACAATCATTAGAATCCGCATTCAGAGAACTTTTGGCAAACAAGATTCTTTCTTTGCCTCCAATCAGCAACTATGAACCCCCAATCAAACCACCTTGGTGGAATGATTCACACTATTGTGATTTCCATCGCAACAAGGGTCATAGAACAAACGAGTGCATGAGATTGAAACACATAGTACAAGACATGATTGATCGAGCTGACTTAACGGTGGATGGTCTCAAAACAAATGGTGATCACGGAGCCTTCAAAAATCCTCTCCCTAATTACAACAAAGATGGAGCATCCACTTCAGATGATACACGCGGAGCTCGTATCAATCACATCTACAATAATACGATCAACCACATATCAGCTAAAGATCATCAAGTCAATTTCATCACCTTCCGAAATAAGCATGATCATGAATCTGTCAATGTAACAACCCGAACTCAGAAATATGTCTTGAAGGGACATACTGCACCTACAACTACCACACCAAAAATCCAATATGACTTGGTTAGCCAACTACGCAAGACTCCAGCTCAGATATCTATCCTGGAATTATTGAAACTATCACCAAAGCACAAAGACATATTAGAACAAGCGCTATTGGAAACAAATGTACCTCAAAATTTGGATACAAACAGATTTCAAGCCATGGTCGCCCATATGATAGGACCTCATTACCTCACCTTCTTAGAACATGACGATGTTTCATTAATCCATCCGCATAATACTCCTCTCCATATCGAAGTCATTGTTTGCAAACACCAAGTAAAAAGAGTCCTAATAGATGGAGGAGTTGGACTTAATATATGTACTTTAAAGCTTATCCATGCATTAGGCTTCTCAGAAGAATCTATTGATCCTCGCAAGAAGATTACCATAAAGGCATATGATGATGAGGAAAGGTCCTCTAAAGAAATAGTGATATTACCTATTCAAGTAGGACCAGTACAAAAGGATACTATATGTCAAGTCTTAGACATAGATCTAACCTACAATATCTTGTTAGGGCGACCCTGGATACATGAAATGCAAGCAGTACCTTCCACATATCACCAGTGTGTAAAATTTCCTTATGACGGACAAAAAGTATCCATATCTGCTGATCACAATCCATTTCAACATTGCAACACAATGGGGACAGCCCAAGACAGTTTGGTTCCTCATAATAGAGAAAAGCAGTGATCTTCAACATTAGATCCACAAACAGCAAAATCCAACTCCTTATGGGGAGACTTCAAATAGAAAATGCAAATCAAAGACCAAGGTATGGGAGAATACTCTTTGGAGCCTTTATGTTTGGCTAAATTGCCAACAACACCTAGATCTCATGGATTGCCTACTACATCAACACATCTGGTCACTCAGCCCATCACCAAATTTGATGGTACCTTCATCCAATTGGGTACTCTAGCACATGAATCAGAAGACAAGGACATTCTTAGCTGGTTATACAAAGATGAGGAAGAAGATCATAGAGCAGCCGCTCTGGACATTGTTCTACCAACACACCTGTATGGAAAAGGCTACTTAATCATGAAGCAAATGGGATATGGCGGTAAAAGACCTATTGAGAAACACAAAGAAGGAGTCACTGAACCTATAGATCTTCCTTCACAACCTAGTATAAACAAAGCAGGATTGGGTTCTAAACTCACATTCCTGTTGAAATAGCTGCCACACCTAAAACCTCAATGGAAGGTAAAGAAGAAGTACAAAGAAGAATCTTGGCAGGAAGCACTCTTTGAATCCACAGAAACAATCCGCAAGGCACGGGAACGTCAAGATCAGAAGTTACATCAGGAAAAGCTTCTAAAACACAAAAAGGCCCTATCTACAGTAGTAGCTCATATTCAAACACCAATATCTCAAAAACAAATCATGTCATCTCCAGATACCGTTATTCCTCCCCGAGGAAGCACAGTCTATGAACAAATCCAGAAAGTAGAAGATGGATCTGACACAGAATCAACAAAAACTATCAAAATGGTATCTATCGTCAAAGATTTGTTTTCACCATACAACATACCAGTTTACAACACTAATAGAATCTGGGATGATGCCTATGAGATAGATTCCAATGAATATGAATGGGGTACCTGCTCCAATGCTACTACAGATATCCCTAATGATACTGATCCTATATCTCTTTCTCAAGAAGAACATAACACAGAAGAGAGACCTCTTGAATTTGGACCGCAGAATATCTATGAAGCCACGGAATGCGAATAGAAACATTATGAGAAAGTCTATGTAGAAGATAATACCATCAAAGACCTCGATAAAATCCGAAACTTCTTTAAAACCAAGAACAATCATGATGAAAACTCTGTCCTAACACTCACAGTAGCTGAACTTGATCCACCTAATGATTCCTTACTGCTTGTCTTTCCTGACCTCATCGACTGGGATGAACCTGAAATCTATGATATACCAATTTTCCCAAATGATGACTCTATTATCCATTACCTATGTATCGTAAATATGGAAACAGGCTCTACCAGTGAAAAAAATAACGATGTCTACAAACCAGGGAGTGCCAATCTCTCAGTCACAAAAATGAACCAAATAAAAGATCTGATGCTGAAAACCAGTCAATGGCAACTCTAGATCACAAAAAAGTAAAAATAAAGGACGCATCTGAGGGTGAAAACCTTTTTAAGGCACCTAATGATGGGAGACTTGACACTCTTCTTGAACACTTTCATGAGCGATCACCCATATTGATTGAGCCCACTCAATCAATCAACATTGGTACCACGGAAGCAGCCAGAAACATACACCTTGCAGAATCTCTGATAGAGGCAGAAAGATCAACATTCATCATCTTCTTCAAAGAACAGCAAATTAACTTTTCTTGGTCATATGCTGATATGCCTGGAGTGGATCCACACTTAATCATGCATCACTTGTCCATTTCTACAGGAATTAAGCCAGTCAAACAAAAGCTACGAAAGATGAATCCCTAGGTGGCACTCATGGTCAAAAGTGAACTAAAGAAACTATTAGATGTCAGATTCATCCAACCCATTGACTATGCAGAATGGATTTCCAACATCGTTCCAGTATCAAAACCAGATGGTAGTATCAAAATATGCACTGACTTTAGGGACGTCAACAAAGCTTGTCCAAAAGATGACTTTCCTCTGCCCAGTATCGACATCATTATAGATCTCACAGCAGGCCACGCAATGCTCTCACTGATGGATGGTTTCTTGGGCTATAATCAAATCAAAATAGCCCCAGAAGATCAAGATAAAACCGCGTTCACCTGCCCTTGGGGAATGTACTATTGGAATGTTATGCCTTTTGGCTTAAAGAATGCAGGGGCCACTTATCAAAGAGCAATGACCACAATATTCCATGACATGATGCACACATTTATGGAAGACTATGTGGATGACTTACTAGCTAAATCCTTCACCAAAGCAGAACATCTTGGCATCCTAACAAAGATCTTTGATCGATTGGAGAAATTCCAAGTCAGGCTCAACCCTAATAAATGTGTCTTTGGGGTTACATCAGGCAAGTTACTAGGCTACATTGTCTCAGCTAAAGGTATTGAAGTAGATCCAGCAAAGGTACAAGCCATTATAGACATGCCACCACCAAAGAATATCAGTCAACTCATATCTCTACAAGGATGACTTCAATCAATCAGGCGATTCATCGCTCAGCTAGCAGATAAAAGTATACCATTTAACCATTTACTACACAAAAATGTACCATTCAAATGGGAGGCCAAGTGTGCAGAATCTTTTTACCAAATCAAACAGTACCTGATGAATCCACCAGTGTTGGTACCACCAGTCGCAGGAAAACCTCTTATTTTATATATCTCAACAACAGATATATCGTTGGGGGCACTATTGGCACAAGAAGATCAACAAGGGAAGGAATGCACCATATATTACATCAATAGGACATTGAATGGCTATGAACTCAACTATACATTCATTGAAAAATCTTGCCTAACAGTGGTCTTTGCATCTTAGAAGTTCTGACATTATATGCTAGCACACACCATCAAGCTAGTCACAAAAATTGATCCTCTCAAATATCTACTTAGCAAAGCAGCTCTTACAGGCCTATTGGCTAAATGGGTCATGATTCTTAGTGAATTTGATATCCAATACACAGAAAGATGAGCCATCAAGGGACAAGCAATTGCATATCAGTTGGCTGAACCACCCCTACCAGGCAAACACATCATGGAGATTGAATTTGCAGACAGGGACGTTCTTGCTCTTTCTACTAAACAATGGACCCTATACTTTGATGGATCCTATACACAACATGATTCGGGTGCTGGCATTCTATTCATCACTCTTGAAGGACACACTATACCAAGATCATATAGGCTTATGTTTCCATGCACAAATAATGTGGCTGAATATGAGGCATTGGTTATAGGCATCAAAATGGCCATAGAATGGAAAATCACAGAGTTAAAGGTCTATGGAGACTCGCAACTAGTCGTCCACCAAATCAACAATGACTATCAAACAAAGGATGACAAGCTACTACCCTACAAGCGAATGGTGGACGACTTCAAACAATATTTTGTACACATCACCTTCAAGCAAATACCAAGGTTAAACAAAAAAGCAGCCGATACAATGGCTACTATCGCTTCATTACTACAAATTCCGAGCAACAGAGTCGTTACGAGTTCCTGGTAGAGCAACTGTTCTCCCCCGCCTATGACCACTCTGAATCCCAAGTTATCTATGCCTTGACTGGTTCAGATTCTCCATTATATGGACCAATATACGACTACCTCAAGCACAATATCTTACCCATTGACCAATCCCGTAACCAAAAATGTAACTTTATCCAACAAGCTGCCCGTTACACCCTTACCGTTGATACTTTATATCGTCGAGGTCTAGATGGTACTCTTCTTCATTGCCTTGATCGTAATGATTCTGATTCTACTTTACATGAGCTTCACAAAGGTATTTGTGGCACACATTCAAGTGGTACTACTCTTGCTAAAAAGCTTCTAAGGATGGGATACTACTGGCCTACAATGGAGAAAGACTCATATCACTTCGCTAAGAAATGTCCTAAATGCCAGATCCATGGTAATCTGATACATGCACCAGCACAAGAACTGCAACCATTTACAACATCCTGGCCCTTTTGTCAGTGGGGACTAGACTTGGTTGGCAAAATTCATCCTTCCTCTTCAAATGGACATAAGTTCATTATAACAGCAACAGAGTACTTTACCAAATGGATCGAAGCAGTTCCCATGACCACAGTGACTGGGAAACAAATTGCCTCTTTTATCCTAAATTATCTAATCTGCCGATATGGTATTCCAAGTTCAATCGTCACAGATAATGGACGACCTTTCAAAAACCAAGATGTACAGGAACTATGTGAAAAATTCAAAATCCAACCATACTACCCATAGGGAAATGGTCAAGCGGAAGCGTCTAACAAGACAATACTGAAAATCCTCAAGAAAACAGTGAATGATGCCGGCAAAGATTGGCACGTACAACTCAATCCAGCACTTTGGGCATACAAAACCAGCATCCGCATACCTACAGGAGCAACACCATATTCATTGGTGTATGGATCAGAAGCTATTTTACCCCTGGAGGTAGAAATCCCATCTCTCAGAGTCTCTTTGAAAGGCTTAATCCCAAATGAAGAGTATCAAGTTAACCGACTGCAAGAACTTGAACTATTAGATGAAAGACGCCAACATGCTTACACTCATCTCAAAGCATATCAGCAACACATGTGTAGGAGCTACAATCATAAAGTCATCCCCCACAACTTCAAGGTTGGTGACCTAGTCCTCAAAGAAAATCCAAGAAATCAACAAGATCGAGAAAAGAAAGGGAAATTTGAACCTAACTGGTTGGGTCCCTATGTTATTATATCCATCTATGGATCAGGTGCCTATCAGCTAACAAATTCAGAAGGTGATGTGCTCGACGAACCAACTAACAACATCCATCTGAAGAAATACTACACTTAAGTAGCCTAATGTATGGAAAAAGCCAAAATAAGCAAAAAAATCAAAAAATCTAGAAAAACAAGCAAAAACAAAGTACAATAAAAACAAATGGTGAAAACCTGGTAAACAGGCGCTCTTGTGAAAGAATGGCTCCTCCATCTATATCAATACCATTTTATCCATACAAACACTATCAACCATTGCCCAACACTTAGCAAATATCCATTCAGGACATACTTAGCATAGTCACTATCCTGATTTGTCTATATATATCCTCTTACCACTAATCCACCATGGCTTGGAAATCATTGTACATATTCACATCAAGAGGCACATTTAGCTAGGGGCATTCCAATCATCTAAAATTGGTAAACATTCAAAACATCAAGACTATTTGCAAAACTCAGAAGCATGACATCCAACAACCAACACCACTCTTCATCGCAAAAACAAAACAACACAATTCACAAAAATACCAAGGATGGATGATTTTCTAAAGAACTGGATGTTGCACTATAGCATAAAATCTTGACTAGTTTTGCATTTTGAAATTTTTGAATTATTGGATTCTCTTCCTTGTCTCACTAAATGCTTCACAACTAAGGATCATGAGGAACTTCCAATATTTTCTTAGTCTTCTGTCTGGGAGGCGATCACTTGTACTATGTGAATACATGCCTTGAGACGTGATACATCGAATATCACTGAATGTCTGATTCCACTTCAGGCATACAAATGATCTAATCTTGTCTATTTACGCAATACGCACTCAGGTCGTCCTGGTTCAATTATACCTTGACGCTTGTGCTATCTTGCAAGATCAAATATCATGTAAATTTTTCTCAGGTCATCATGGTTCAATTATACCATTATGCTTGTATAAATTTTCAACATATCCTAAACAAATCAATGCTCAATGATGATATCTACAAAGAAAGCAAACAAATGGCTATATCGGATGGCAAATACAGAATAAGTATGCTACCAAAAACATAGTTTGCATATCATTTTACAATTAGTTGCATATCATTTTAATGATTAGTTGCATATCATTTTAACATCATTGCACATCATTTTACATTTAGTTGCAAATCAAATCATACATGTCATTTTTAAGATTAATCACACCGCATATCAAATCATACATCTCATTTTCAAGATACATCTCACAGCATATAAAAGCATACATCCTGCATCATACATTACATCATATATTTAAACATTGCATCATCATAAAGTAACAAAATAGCCCACATAACATGCATCCATATAAACACATCACATGATCAAAGCAAATGGTGCCGAATATATATATCTCAAAATGATCCAAATGTACAAAATGTGTCAAAACACTGTGTCCAGTACAAAGAATACAATACTCAAGAATACAATGGAGACCATGTCTCTCAAGTATGACTATCCCCTGACGGAGATGGTCTCGCTCCAGATGTCCCTGCTCCTAGATCTCCAGGAGTGTCCTGTCTCGGTGGCCCCGTAACACCTCAGCTCTCAGATCGCGACCCAATATCTTGAGATTGACTAGATCTCGACTGTGCAAAACTTTGTACTCAATGATCCCTGGATACTGCAGCCTCATAGTGCCGCCTATAATACTCTGCCTCCTGAGCTCTCAGCGCCAGCTCTCTCGGGGTGTCTCTCATCGAACCACCCGCCATTGCTCTCTGCATACTCGACACCACCTCCTCTGCTCGTCCCCTCCGCTCTATCTCGGTATCTCACTCAGTGGTCAACTGAGAAATCTACCGCTGATAGGTCAAAATTTGTGCCTGTAGCTATTGTACGGTCACCTGTAGGGTCCAGATCTGTGCATCCTCCATATGACCTGGGACCCGAACCCATAGCGGTACCTGTGCTGGAGGAACCCCTCCCACTCGGCCTGTCCTCGGTGCTGGAGGTGGGAGTAAATCCATCCTCCTCCTCTGCATTGGTCGCCTAGGCTCATCATCACCCCCCACCATCGCTAGCACCTCCCCCACTCTCCCCTCTCCACTGGCTCCGATAGCCAATCCACCTCTCCCCCTATCTATCCTCCCCTGTCTCACCACTCTCTCCACACCCCTATCTCCTCTCCTCACTCTACCTCCCCACCTCCCTCTAGCTCCTCTCCCTCGTCCATCTCCTCCATCATCCCCATCATCTCCATCATCTCCCCCATCTCCCTCCTCCTCGTCTGAATCAAAAGCTGGCCTCATCTCATCAGGATCAGATATCCTGGCCACCGCTCGCACAACAAACAATCAGGAAAACTCATCCATCATGCTCGCATCCTGAATCTCAGGGGCATAATCCCATATCTGCCCGGCCAACCCCACAAACTCCTCCACCGCCACTGCACTATCAATGGTCGGCCCCCAATCCGCTACATCCTGCCGTCGCCATGCATATAGGCACACTCCCTATGGAATACTCTGCTGGTGCCCAAACTACCTCAAAACTTGGGTCACCATGAATCTCTCTATCACGAACAGGGTCCTCCCGATCAGGTATCTGGTCATAAATACAAAGGGCATCTCCAGCCCATCCTCTGCTCACACCTCACATCCTATATACGGTCACCAGGTGACCATATCTATGTCATCAAGTACCCTCCTCCAATGCTCTAGTTTGCCTAGCTTACACTGGACAACTAGACCCCTATATCCATAGGCATATGCCACACCTACAGGCCTGTCTTTGTCTGCTAGTGGCCTCGTCGCTAGAATGTGCTCCCAGCACCATACCTGTAATAATGTCATGCCAACTGACAAACAACTGTAACCGAGGTATACCACCTCATGCAGACCCCTGTATAGATGGGCCAGCATAGCTGACCCCCATGAAAACCTCTGGCCTTGTGTGACCATCTCCTCCAAAACCAGCCCTCATCCCACCAAAAATCCCTTTGACCTGTGATTAGGACAAAGGAATCCACCAATGAACCCTGCTAGTACGGATGGCAGTGGTGTGTAATCCAGGTCTAGAAACTCCTGCCATGGGATCTCATAGCCACAGACTGTATCATCCTGAAAAATGCGACGCAGTGCCTCTGTCCCACCCTCCTCCGACTGCTCATATGGTAGTAGTGCCCCTACTACAGGGATGTGCATAATCCTGTAACAGTCCTCTGGGGTGACTGTCATCTCTCCAGTTGCAAAATGGAAGGTGTTCGTATCACTATGCCACCTCTTCGCAAGTGCTGTCAATAACCCTCAGTTCACAGTGAACCGAGGCATATCCAAGAGAGAGGTCAACCCACATCTCTCAATAATATCCAAATCAGCCTGCGACAACCGCGGTATCAATGTCCATGGTTTCGGAAATCTCTCCCGCGACTGAACCACACCCAATCGCTCCTGTCAAACAAGCAAAACAAATCCAATGTCAGTTTCCACATCAAACCAACGATATCAAAATCAAACTCACATCAACAATATGAAACAAATTTGCTCATCTACATCAAGTTCAAAATCCTATCATTTCATATCAACTTGTAAAACAACTCAAGTTATCAAAAACCATATCAAAACTTGTAACACAACTCAAGTCTCCACAATCACATAAACTTGTAAAACAACTCAAGTTTCCCACCCATATCAACTTGTAACACAACTCAAGTTTCCAACCCATATCAGCTTGTAACACAAATCAGGCTTCACACATTGAATTTGAAACACGGTATGCAAACAAATCATATTTTGATCAAAACACCACATTGATATCTATACATAACTTGAAAAATCACAAATTAAAACAAGTTATATCAACACTCATATTGGACAAATCCATACAATCATGATAGACAGACACAACAAATTTACAAATCGGCTCATCTCGCAAAAAAATTTCAGATGCGCTAAAGCAGACTCCCGCTGCGCTAAACTTTACCCACGTGCTAGGCTGTTTTTCCTACGAGCTAATCTATTTACCCTATGCACTAGACTGACTCTACGTGCTAACTCTTTCCCCCCATGCACCACCTAACCTACCCTATGCGCTAGACTGACTCTACGCGCTAATCTACACCTCCTAGGCGCTACCCGTTTGACCCTATGTGCTAGGTTAACCCTACGCGCTAAACCCCCTTACCTATGTGAACCCCTACGACCCCTATGCGCTAGGTCTACCCTATGCGCTAATCTGTTGACCTGACGTGCTACCCGACGGTTGCCATGCGCTATTCTACATATATGCGCTAACCTATATTTCCTATGCGCTATCCTATCTATTTCGGACGCGACCCCTAATATTCGACTAGATGCGCTACTTAAAACTTCATATGCGCTAATCTATGACTTAGACGCGCTAAACCGTTAAACCCAAACTTTGAAAATAAAAAAATGACTAAAAAATACCAAATGAAAAGTCAAAAGCGGGTCAAAAATGTTGACTTACTGGTGGTCCATACGCTGCAGGTCTCCGGTACCTCCGAAAGCGCTCGAAACGGTGTCTATGATAAGGAATAGGCATTTTCTCTGTAGACGTATAAAAATGACCATATTCCTAAATGAATATTTTATGTTCATTTCTCCATTTGATTAAATCCAATTTAATTAAATTATCCACATTCTTCTATTTTATTAAGTAAATTACTCAATTTATTTAAATAAAATTCACTATACCCATTTAATGAATAAATCATTTTATTCAATTAAATCCCCCCTATCCACTTTTAATTAAATTCAAATTTAATTAAAATAGTTATCCTAAAATTGAATAAATCTAATTTATTTAATTTCCCCAAATTGCAACCAAATTGAATTAAATTACTTTATTTCAATTAAATCCTATTATCCCTCCATCCACTTGCAAAATCCTAAACCCCTTTCTAATCCCTTCTAGAATCTTCTAATCACTTCTAATTAGCCTAACCCATCATTCTAAACTTTGTCACATCCCTAAGCAAAAGGAAGTCACTTCTCAAACCTCAAAGTCTTTGATAACCATTAAAGGCTTCCAACCTTCAACCACTTAATTCCTCAAAGTCTTTGATAGCCATTAAAGGCTTCCAACCTTCAACCACTTAATCCCCCAAAGTCTTCAATAACCATTAATGGTTAACTCAAACCCTCTTACATGGTTAAAGAATTTGTTTTAACTCAACCTTCACCCAACCCAAGGGTCTCATCAAGCCTTTAATGCTTTGACCATGATTATCTCTTAATCATTTGCACAAAGGTTTATCCTTGGATTAACTCTTAATCCATTGGGTAAACCTAACTTAAGCTTGACCCTTACCCTCTAGATAACCTTGAGGTCTTCTTAGGTATTTAATGTCTCCAACCCCTTCTCTCAACCCAACCCTATGTTGACACTTGTCACCATTTCATTGGTGCAAATTGCAAACATTGATTCCCAACTTTCAAACTCAACTCTTGATTGAATCTTTCAATCCTGACCATCCATTGCCCTGTTTTTGCTATAAATAGAGCTCTCATTCCTCCATTTTAAACATCCTTCAAATTTGTAGTATCACACCTATGCTCAAATACATTCAAGCTTTCATATCATTTTTATGCTCATCATTTTAGCCTCTTTTAAATCAGGAATTAGTCTAAATATGCATGTTTAGAATACTTTCTTTATCATTTAGCTCAATCATAGACTAATATATATCATGTTAGGATAGTATTTATACTAATCTTGTCATCTTATCATTTAGTTTATTGCATTTTAAGATCATGCATAGCTTAGGATGCATCTCATACTAAAAACTATCAAAGCATCCCTCGTTCTTGCATTTGCCATCCCTAAACCATTTTGCTCAGTGATCTGAGGGCAAAAACATTGGTTTGAGGGATATTGTGAGATAGAGAACCATGGGACCCACCTTGGCAAGCTGAGTAATACGTTATTACTCCATAGCTTGCACCAAGAAGTCCTGTGTGTGTGTGTGGACAAGTCATTTAGCAATATTTTCACATATTGAGTTTTATCAACCCACTTTTCCCACATACAATTACAGTTGCAAATTATAATTCTTATTTAGATCGACTTCTACTAAATAGGCATTAATATACTTACTTGATTCAATAATAATCATTTATCTCCTAACAAGTTTCCTCCATCCGTGATAAAACATCCCTCCTTTATACTTGATTAAATCTTGCATCTATAAATTAATTATTAATATGATTTTAAAGTAATAATATTAATTAATCGAGCAATTGAAAAATGAAGTGTCAAACGTTAAAATGTTAATTGCTTTATTTAGTATAAGATTTCATCTAGGCTAAATGAGTTCGCAAGATCAAGGTCTTGGACTTATTTTCGAAGATATATAATTCCACCACGATATCCTCTTCCAAAAAAATTATTATTATCCCACCACTTGATAAATAAATAAATTTATTTATGCAAAACTCTCATAAATAATTGACAAAGATAATATTAATCTCCAATAATCATTAATTGCTTTTAGGAACTAAATGAATTAGTCCTAGCACTTAGTTTATAATGTCTAAAATTTATTTTAACAATAATTAAAATGTGGTTAAACTATATCGACTAAAGGATCAATTAAATTCATAATGAAATTTGTCCTATAAAGTTTAATCTCAAAACCCTATATCTAGGTGGACTAAAAATATTCCCTATAGTCAAATAACTTACAAACAGAATAAATTTCCTAAATGATTAACTCCAATCTAATTTAAAATTTAAGACTTCATAATTAAATGTTTATTTAACATATATAAAATATGAATGTTAAATAAACTAATTAAATTAAAGTCAAATTTATACATCCATGAGTTAAAACTATATATATATATATATATATATATATATATATATATATATATATATATATATATATATAATCATTTAAGCACCTATATAATTATATGTGAGGATATTCCCTTTTTTTTTTTAAATATACATTATTATCAAATTACTCACGAAAACCCTAACTAAAATATATATATATATATATATATATATATATATATATATATATATATATAATCATTTAAGCACCTATATAATTATATGTGAGGATATTCCCTTTTTTTTTTTAAATATACATTATTATCAAATTACTCACGAAAACCCTAACTAAAATATATATATATATATATATATATATATATATATATATATATATATATATATATATAAAATGGCCCTACATTTTTTTTATCTCTTCTTTATTCTTTCGTACTACCCTTACCCTAACTGCGCTGGGGTTTTATTTTTGATTCTTTGTTTTGTGCAGGGCCGAGGTTTCTCGCATGGGGGAGCGGCGGCCATGGGAGAGTAGCAGCGGGGGTTGTGGAGGTGGAGGCCATGGGGGCTCCCCACAGGGATGGCCATTGCCGAGCCTGCGGGTCACGACCCACAGAGGCGGCCTTGGCCGCAGCTGTGGGTCGCAGCTCGCAGCCCGGTAGCGCCGTCGTTGTGGGGTGCTACTCACAGAGGGGGGCCGAAGCCTCCCCAACTGTGGGTTATGGCCGCCACTGGGGGTCGTCACCCACTATGCGGGGGGGGCCGAGCTCCTCGAAACCCAAGGTCATTTTTAAAAAAAAAATTAATTTCCCTTTTTTTTAATTTAAAAACAAATATAATATATTATATATATATATATATTTATATATATAAATATATTATATATAAATGTATTTTAAATATAAATATAAGTATATATATATACACACACACACACACATATATATATATATATATATATATATATTTGTGAAACTTTTTAAACATATTGATTAAAATATTCTGATTTAAATCCATGTATTTATTTTTTTCTTTATTTTAAATACCATAAATCAGAGATAACCTATTTGACTTTAGATTTATTTTCTGCAAATAAATGATTGACAAAATCCAATAAAATTAAACAACAACTATAGAAATATGATATTATTTAAATTAAATAGACTAATTAACTCTAGATTTTAATTTCTGCAAATAAGTAAATGACAAAATTCAATAATTTTAAACAACAACTATATAGATGTGATATTATTTAAATTTAACCTTAGAGATATGCATAAGGAAATAAACTGATCTTTTATTTTTAGAAGTCACATGCAATTTTAAGCTTTCATTTTCAAAATACCATGTATACAATCAACACTATTTCAAGATCAATACATAACTTAAACTTCAACATAAATAATTCATTTTGCAACAAAGTAATACTTAATAAAAATAATGTATTTCCTTAAAGTATATTTAAATTACAATATAGTCAACCTTACAAATGGATCTCTCATTTCTATCAAATGAGGACTTTAAATAAAATAGATGCATTCCCTTTTCAAAGTAATTACAACATATAGTTTTCCTTTCACATTGCTGCAACTTAAAATATAAAATACTCCATTTCCAAATCTTTTTCTGCAAACAAATAAATCCAGCAACTTCTACTTGTCATTTTCTTTTCTCTCAAACAACCTGCAAATAAATCATAAGCTATGACCATGGAGTGCTCACCTCCTAGCCTAGGCTTACTAGAAGCCACCCCCGGGCTTGGAGAACCAAACCCTAGACAGGTTACAGACATGCAAACACAACAAGCAAGGGAAAATCACATAACAATCACTTTCCCAACCAAGGCTACATTTCATCACAAAATGTGATGATTTTTCAGGGGTGGTAGTGGACCAAATACCCTGAGGAGACTGCAGGAATGGTAGAACACAATGCCACCTCATTGCAAACAAAGTTATTTCATAAGATCATTAACCCCTCATTCCTCATGCCCCCCAAGGCATCTATGCCATACTTTCTCCCCTTATGACCCCCAAATGCACAAACCAGGCCATGCAGCAAGGGTCACAAATACACCCCTTGAGCTCGCTCTCATAAAAAGAGTCTCTCACTTGAGGGTTGTCAAACTTCTACCACCCGCTAGACCATCCTACTCTCCCCAGAGTAGAAGGCCTTGGTTACCCCCAATACACAAAAAATGCATACAAGAAAATAAAAGATATAACACAAAATAATTTTCACAAAGGAAAATACAAGAAACCAACCTCTACATACAAGCAATCTTTTCAACATAAACATGCAACATAAAAACAAAGAGGTGAACCAACCTTCAATCTGCCCAAAGGTATGCTAGAACTAGTTTGAGGATGAGCAGCCCAAATCCACAAATCTTCCTTCCACACTTAGCCAAAATTTTTGAATCCAAAAACCAAACTTTTCAAAATGCATAGTCTACAAAAATGGAGAGTGGGTGATTACCCACAAAATCTCTCATTCTTGCCTAAAAAGACCTTAGTGAGGGTTCTCATAGGTTTCTAAAACTGAAAAAGGAAAGAGTAAGAAAAAGATCAAAAAGGATCTTTCATCAAAAGGGAAGGTTATCTAACCTAGATGGCACCTTCTAAATTTGAATTTTCGCACATCTTAGAAAACCCACTTTTGGGGATGACTAAACAGTCACATGGGAGTAGACACATGCCTAAAAATACTCCTAACTCATAGGTATACCTTATGGGCTTTAGGAAACACTTTTAAACTACCCCTAGGAGTCCATTTGACCCCTTATAAACCCATCTAAAGTTAAATTTCGGGCCCAACCTGAGTTGACCACTCCAAAGACTCTCTACCCAAGGAAATTTTAGAACCACATTCAAATGTTTGAAAAAACTATAGTTGAACAACTCCCTTCAAAAGACAAGTCAAAATTCAAGACATAAATCAACACGTGTCAAGTGACACAATAAAATACATTACAAGATTACACATGGGAATTGTCTCTTGTTGGATTTAAATAAATCAATAATAAAATTTAACACACATGCATCATTCACTATTACAAATAAAATATGATACATACGGGGTGTTGTCTCTCCAAATAGACAACCCCTGGTTTTACGAATGTATATAGGTCTAGGTTTGGTTCTCCATAATATTTCCATGGTCACATGGATAATTTTCCTGCGCATCTCAATTACACATTAGTAATTTCAAATAACCTCATATAAAATTAAGCACATAAATAAGAATACACATCAAACACTTTGCATACAATTTACATTTAAACAAATCGATATATCTTATATCCAAATAAATCCACATAAGCAATTATCATAATCCTCATAATTTTGATCCATACATAAGACATGCATCATATTTCTATCATCATAGTAAAGTCCTACAAATACAATAATGACATACATCATCTCAAAGTTATCCTAGTCTAGAATCATATAAAGTTATGTATCCATAACACATCAAAATGTACACCTCAAGGTGAAATGATTCCGTAACTTGGTTCAATTTCTTTTCTCACCAATCTATCCATCTAACATAGCTCATCCTATTGAATTGTAGTATTTATTAGTAAGGTCAACCATGGTCAACTGAGTTAACCGGAGCTTGATCAGGGAGGGGCTCTACAGCATGTGCAGACCTCATTATTGTATACACTTACTATCAGTAGTAGTATCATTTGATTGTGGGTAAGGTTTCTCACCATGGTTTTTCCCCTTACAGGGTTTCCATGTCAAAATCTTTGTGTCATGTGTTGTGGATGTTGTTTTCCTTTTTGTTTCATGCATTAAGTTATACCGGTACTGCTATAACTGTTAATCTGTTTTACCAGCACTAAGTTTTAAGTTGGATTAATTAGTTTTGGGTTGTAATTTATTGACAATTGATTCACCCCCCCTCTTAGTTGTCCTTTTGGTTCCTAACAAAAATAATTGTCGATGTCGGATCTCCAAATGATGTCGACCTCCAATACCAATAACCTAATTCTAAACATGTTAACCTGCATTATTGGTAACCAAATAAATCTATCCAACCTGTCGGTGTTGGTGTTGGTACTGATGAAGTGTCTATGAAGTGCCTTCCGGTACACAAGTAACCCAAAATATGAAGCCAGAACAAGTTGCCATGTTGCCATCAATGACAACATATTGAAACCAACCAATTGAGTCTCAATTGCCAACACATTCAAGATCACGGGCATAAGTTATATATTGGAATCTTAGCCATCACTTATTAAAACCTCTATACACTGACTGGATTTTAGGTGGTGCCATTTAGGGGGAGTGTACATGACACAACTTAGTGGCTAAATCCTAGTTTTAAATCATGTGGGTAGACATAAGTAGATCCTAATAGACATAAAATAAGACCTATATAGGCATTAGTAAGTTTGTTAAGCTAATAGGTAGGCATACATAAGTCTTTTATTGTTTTAAATACTACAAGCAGGCATTAGTAAGTCCTATAGAAACATTTGTGCTGAAGTCCTACAAGCATATTGTAAGTTCTTCTCCTTTTAAATATTCCACTTGTAATAGCATTGTATTAAGACCTATGGGAAAATTTGTATTAATTCATACAGGCACTATATAATGAACGTAGGGAGAGCCTAATTTGAGGAGACCTCTTGCTCCAATTTTTTTTATATAAGACCTCATAGCATCACTTTTAAAACACTAGGATTATTAATTATGACATCACGACTTTCATGTAGTTTGGAGTGCATGATCTTCATGTTGGCATATATTTGTGTCCATGTTTATCACTGTCAAAGAAGGCCTACATTATTGGGGTACTTCATTTTTTTATTTTATGAAAATTGGCAGCTAATGCCCCCTATTAACATTAAGGGAGAGTGTTAGAACATAATATTATTAGGGGTCATACTCTTATACATTTATATATGATGTTCTAATATAAGGTTATAAAACCTTATATATTATATGCTTTATATGCATATACCATTTGAAATAATTATAATCTAATAATTATTAGATTATTAATTATTTATGAATGGGAGTTAGTAAAAAGGTGTGACTAGTTAAGCTACCCTTCATCCTATATTTAAGGAGGTTTTCACTCATTTGAAAAGTGTGTGAATTTGGAGATTTTTTGTGAGTTGTATCACTATGCACAAGAGGTATTAATGCTTATGTGAAAGTATAGGAGGAGTGTCCCTAGGTTCAAGTCTATTTTATGATAGCCTATATATTTGTAAGTGTTTCAATTTAATGATGCATTATGGGATTTTCTACCTGAAAGGGTTTTTCCCATGTATATAGTTTGTAATGTATTAATTTATGGTTGTATGATTCTTAATGGATTTGTTTTATATCTTGTTCATAATGATTAGTATCCTAAGATCTGAATTTCTAACAATTGGTTTATAGGTTATGCATATTGTTATGGACGTTCCTTGACACTATATGGTTATGTTTACACATTCTATATGATTTTATTAGTATATCATTGGATGTCTAGATCATTTTTCAGATTTGATATTACCTATATAGTGGAAGATTTTAGGTGTATATGCGGCATTTATGCCACTTGGATCTTATGATTGCATGTTATGGGTTGTATATATTAATGACATGAGATTCACTTGACATGTTTTGTATATCTTGAAGGTATGGATGGTTGAATGCGTTAGCACTTTATATGGGTTCTATTTTAGCTTTGAATATTGTTTTTTTGTACCTATCAATGCATTTTATACCTTTGGATTGAGTGTTTATGTTTGGTATATCAGTTGAGGTAGGACTTATGCTTCATTGTGACAGATTGTGTGGTTTCTATTTGGATTGAATCTTATCCTTGTGTAGAAGAATTTACATTATGGAGGATGAGAGAATTCATGTTTTACATGGTGGTCACTTCATTTCTTGTTGGAGGTTGGTGCAGTCACCGATTAGGAGGGACCTCAAAGAGATCAATCTCGACTGGTCAAAAAGAGTAAACACAACAGAAACAAGAGGATATGATGGAGGCAATGTAGAACTGAATGAATTAGATCATGAAAACTGATTACAGATAACCGATAATATTTGGGATACAAGATTTGGCTCATGGGTCTGCTACATACATGCTTAATTACAAAATCGGTGAACTCCGAACCTCTAATTCTTAAGATTTATCTTCTAACTTTCTTTGAATTAAATTATAATTCTCAATTACAATGATTTATATGATCCAGGGAGATCCCGTTGGCCCAAAAGGGATCAAATGCCAAAGAACAAGATCAAACGTGTAAAAGCAACAGGTCAGCCTTCGCTAAAGAGATTCCTCCAGAAAATCCAAAGGATGAAGTGTGGATCAAAGGGAAGGTTGGCCACATGCCAAGGGATATTACAATCAATAAAATGAATCTTTGCAAGCTACATAAAGGATCTACAAGATTCACCAATAGCAAATTGGTCCAAGCAGTTTTGGGGCCAGAAAACTATCTCAAAATCTGGAAGCAATAACTTGTCAGAAAATGATCCAAATGCTTCATGGTTTAGGAATAAGGAAGATGATCATGTCCTCAAGAAAAATCCATCTCTGCAAGATTCAGTGAGCCAATGAAAGAAAATGCAGAAATAAATGCTAAAACTGCAAAACAAAAAACAAACTGGAAAGGAAATGTTTTTGGTTGATGCAAGATTGCCAAGAACCGGGGATGCTCCTGCATTAGACATCTGAGGTTGTTGAAAAAAATTGAGTCTCTCACTTTGCTGGGGTTAGAGGAAAACCAAGGTGGTCCACCTCTGCCTAAGAAATCCAAGATGAATCTTCAACTGGTCTGGCCTTCCATTTCACGAGATACTCCTTGTACTGATTGCTCTGGGTGCTACTGTTGGCAATTGGCACTCATCCGGTGATCTTTGATGCTTGATTTATGGTTTATATTTTTCATTGATGGAAACTCTTCTTGAAGATTCAATCTAGTGGTTGTGATTTATCTTATCCGGAAGCTAGCTAAAGTTAACCAATAGGCAGTTAATCGGTAAAATAGGGTATCTCAGTAATGTTTTGGTCCAGAATTATTTCCAATGATTGTGGTATTTTTGGTGATTGTTTTTGTGATTTCAGTGAATGGGAAGATCCTTAGGAAGCATGTGATTATAATCTTTTGATCCGATACTATGTTTTGTTCAAGATTGAAGCCGACTTGAAGCTATACGTTACACTTCTTGAAGCCAACTTGAAGGAGATTGCTTTTATGTTAAGACTGGATATATAAGATCGATTTTGCAATTGGTTTTTGGTAGAAAATAAGAGTGGCGATCAGTTTTGGTGTGATTGAGTGCAGTTTCATGTGCGCATTTGATTCACAGGCAATCTGGTAGCTGACTGAGATAGGAACAAAGTATTTAGCAGAGTGAAGTCAATCAGAGATTCAATGCTTAACTGGAAATCATTCTTGCATAGTCAGATGCTACTTGAGAGTTCATTTGATTGTATTTTCTCATTAAAATCAAATTGTAAGTCAGTGAGACTTCCCTGAAGGTTGTAGGCTTTCTGACAACTATATTTGAGTAGTGAGCCTGAATACAAGTGCATTCCCCATCTATGTAATATTTATGTACTCCTGGCCATAGTATATGAATATTGTGGGTTGCAGCCCCACCGTGGTTTTTCCCTTTCTAGGTTTCCATGTAAAAATTCTAGTGTTGTGGATTTGTGGTTTATTTACTACATGTTTATGTTCTTTTTTGTTATGCATTTCTAACTGGTAGATAAAGAATAAATTTATGGATTTGATTTTTGGTATATCATTGATTCAACCCCCCCTCTCAGTGATCTCTGATTCTAACAACTATGCCTAATCATACTATCCAAAATGTCTTCAATCTGATCTGGTTCCTTCAAGGGCAACTATTTCTCCAAGTCTGTAATATTGTCTTCACTGAATTCTTATCATGATACTGATGTAGATCTGCAATGTTGAATATAGGTGAAATACTCAAACTATCTGGTAATTCTACTTCATATGCATTTCCATAACTGAATTTCCTCAAGATTTTGCAAGGTCCAAACTTCCTCATCTACAACTTGTTATAGGTTCCAACTAGAAATCTTTCTTTACTCACATACACCATCACTTCATCGTCAACTTCAAATTCCTTATGTCTCCTCTTCTCATCTACTTTCTTCTTATACTTATTGTTCATATCCTCCAAATGCTGCTTAACCTGAATATGCAAGGCCTTAATGTGATCTACAAATTCTTCTGCTTCTGCACTCCTCTTGTCTTCAATACTAATATATCTCAATTCTGATATTCCTCTATGGTGTGCTATTGTAACAATCTCAAAAGGTGTTCTTCAGGTACTCCTGTTCACTGGATTATTGTAGACAAACTCTGTTTGTACAAGAATCAAATCCCAACTTCCGGTTTTCTCTCCAACTAAGCATATCAACAAATTTACCAAGCTCCTGTTTACTACCTCTATCTGTCCATCAGTCCGTGGGTGAAAAGTAGAATTGAATTTCAAATATGTCTTCATCTTCTTCCATAGTGTTCTCCAAAAATAACTAACAAACTTAGAGTTTCTATCTGAAACTATGCTCTTAATTAATCCATGCAATCTCACTACCTCCTTGAAAAATAAGCTAGCTATATGCACTGCATCTAATGTTTTCTTACAAGGTGTGAAATGAGCCATCTTTGAGAATCTATCTACCACCATAAATATAGAATCATTTCCTCTTTGTGTCTTAGGCAATGTAAGTATGAAATCCATGCTTATATCCTCCCAAGGTATCTCTAGTACTGTCAAAGGTTTATACAATCCCACATTCTGACTACTACCTTTTGCAACTTGACAAACTCTATAGCTCTACACAAATTTCCTGACATCCTTATGAATCTGAGGCCAAAAGTAATGTTCACTGACCAATGCTACTATTTTGTCAGCACCAAAGTGTTTGGCTAATCCTCCACTATGCTTCTCCTTTATCAGATTTGCTCTCATGGAACTTTTAGGTATACACAACTGAACTCCTCTGAATAACATCCCATCCTAAATGAAATAATCCAACCATTAACTTCTGTCCACCATAATTGGTTCTCTACATGCTTTGCAAGGTTCTGCAAAATTTGGGTCATCATCATACAAGGTCTTCAACTTCTCAAATCTTAATACTGTCACTCTCATCTCTGTCAACAAATTATTTCTTCTACTCAGTGCATCAACAACTTTGTTTGACTTCCCACTCCTAGGTTTCAAAACAAAGGTGTAACTCGGCAAGGACTCTACCCATCTCATATGTCTCTGATTCAACTTACTCTAACTATTCAAATATCACAAAGCTTGAAGATTAGTATACAACACAAATTCCTTAGGCAACAGGTAATGTCTCCATTTCTTCAAGGCTTGAACTTTGGCATAAATATTTTAATCATACAATGCATATCTCCTTCTAGCATCATTCAAAGTCTCATTGAAATAAGATAACTCTCTCCCTTCTTGACTCAATACTGCTCCAATTGTGTTCCCACTTGCATCACAATCCACTTCAAATACTTTGTTGAAACCTGATAAAGCTAACACAGGCTGCTCAGTGACCTTTTGCTTCAGAAATTCAAAAAATTTATTTGCTCTGGTTGTCCACTTGAATTCCTTCCTATCTCCTCTCATTGTCTCAGTCATAGGGCTACAAACTGAACTGAAATTTTTGATAAACTTCTAGTAGAAACTAGCTAATCCATGAAATGATCTAACCTCTCTGATGCTTTTTGGTGTAGGCCATTCAAAAATTTCTCTTACCTTCTCGAGGTCCATCTTCAATCCATCTGTAGATATCACAAACCCCAAATAGACTAACTCTTCCTTCATGAAAGTATACTTCTTTAGATTTATCAGCAACTTTTCTTCTCTCAACCTCTACAAAACTTGTCTTAAAGGCGACAAATGCTCCTCTTTTGTCTTACTGAAAATTAGAATGTCATCCAAATATACAATAACAAACTTACCCATGAATTTCTTCAATACCTCATTCATCAATCTCATGAAGGTACTTGGTGTATTAGTCAACCCAAAAGGCATCACCAACCATTCATACAATCCTTCATTTGTCTTGAATGTTGTCTTCCAGTCATCTCCTTCTCTAATTTTGATTTGAAGATATCCACTTTTTCAGGTCTATCTTTGTGTAGTATTTGGCTCCACTCAAACAATCCATTATGTCATCCATCCTAGGTAAAGGAAACTAATACTTTACTATGATCTTCTTTATTGCTCTGGAGTTGGTACACATCCTCCATTCTCCATTCTTCTTAGGTGCTAACACTGCTGGTACTGCACAGGGACAAACTTTCTCTAATCAAACCTTTCCTCAATAGCTCCTCCACTTGTCTATTCAACTCCTTATTTTTTGTTGGTGTCATCCGATGTACAATTTTGTTAGGAAAACTATCTCTAGGAATTAGGTCCATGCAATGACTAATACTCCTCACAAGTGGTAATCCATCAAGCACATTATTTGAAACAATGTCTTCATATTTTGTCAGCAATTCTTTTATCTCCTTCGGTTGTTCTTATTCATGTTCTAGGTTCTCAGCCTTCTTAGGAACTAAGAAAAACACACATTTTCATGTCTCATTCCATCCAAGAATGTCCTTCCATCCACCAAATAGATTCTAGCATTCGTACAGACTTCACTCTTCAAAGGCTCCTCTAGGGGTAACAAGGTTTGTTTCATCCCAATCACTACAATGGTATATATGTTTTTTCTCCTATCATGTATTGCCTGTCTATCAAACTACCAAGGTCTACCCAACAAAAGGTGACAAATATCCATAGGTATAATATCACACAAAACTTCATCATGATAATTCCCAATTTTCAATTTCACCAAAAATTGCTCACATACTAACAACTTATGATCATCCTGAATCCATACTATCTGATAGGGCTTAGGGTGTTTCAATTTTTCCAACTTCAATTTATTCATCATTTCTTTGAAACAAGAGTATCCAAACTACCACTATCAATAAATACTTTATAGCACTTATCGGATACCTTACATCTAGTCTTGAACAAATTCTGCCTCTGCAAGGGCTCTTCATCTTCTCTGGTATGACACAAAGCTCTCCTCATCATCAACAGTTCTCCATCTTCCGATTTGTTAGCTGATCCAGTAGGGCTTTCTTCTACCAATGCTATTCTCCCAGTATTCTTTGTCTTCTTATATTTGAAAGCATGATGTACCTCTCCTCCACACTTATAGCAAGTTCCTCTAAACACTCTCTTGTCTTGTCTTTTGTCATCTTTTCCAAAACCCTCATTCCAGTAACCATTAGGTTCTCTTCTCTGGTGGGAATTTTTTTCATCCTTCCAATATGAACTTCTATCTTTTCTTATTTCCTTTTCCTTGTTCTCATCTATACAGATTCCTCTTCCTTTGAAATATCCTCTTCCTCCTTGAAATATTCCTTTAGAAAACCTTCCACCTCTACCTCACTCTCTCTGCTCATGTCTTTTGTTCAAATTCTCTTCTACTTTCAAGGCATATTGATAAGCTTTTTCAGCACTCTGCAACTTGATCAAACTGAGTTCATCTTGTATAGATATCTGCAATCCATTCAAATATCTCGCAACTTGTTCAACCTCATCATCAACATCTCTGTATCTGATATTCAACTTGTAGAATGATTCGGTATACTCCTTTACAATAGATTCTTTTTGCTTCAAGTTTTGCAACTTCCAAAATAGATTTACTTGATAATTAGTTGGCATAAACTTTGATTTTAACTTGGCAACCATTCACTCCCATGATTTGATCTTCTCTTTACCTCTTCTCTATCTATCACCCTGCAAATGTTCCTACAAAAGAGATGCATGACCTTTCAACCTAGTACAGACATATTTCACCTTTCTTTCTTCTACGGTGTTCTCAAAATCAAAATACTTCTCCATCTCCAAGATACAATCCATTAATTTGTCTGAATCTAACTTACCATCATACTCTAGTGGGGTAAAATGTGGTTTAGTGTTCGTCCTACTCAAAACCCTCAAGAACCTCTCTTCATCTGGATTTATCATCAGTGGATTTGATTCTTGTTCTGTCAGTGCTTCTTCTTGTTCATCTTCACTTACATCTTCAAAATGTCTTCCTCTTCTCTGGATTGTCTCAATGGCTTCCAACCAAGCTGCAATTCCTCTCAACATTTCCATCACAACAGGGTTTGCATTCTCATGCACTCCATCATGTTAGGATTAATGATAGTCCCAAAGATACTGAGAGGGGGGTTGAATCAATATCTATACCGGTTAACAGAATATTTAACCTTATTAAGTATTTTGCATTCCAAAATAGTTTACCGATAAATAAGAATTAATTCAGTAAACAAGAACAATAAAGATAGCATAGAAAACACACCATAACACAAGATGTTTAATGAGGAAACCCGGTGTGGGAAAAACCTCGATGGGATTTGTGACCCACAATATTCACTCACTGGCCAATGAATAAATATTAATTACAATGAGGGGCCTACACATGCAGAAAGGTCAACTGCCTAGAGCTCACTGCTCAATCTACAAAATAGAAGTCTCACTGACCTACAAAATGAATTATGAAAATCCAATATAATGTACTGCTTTAAATCAGCATCAACTATGCCAGGTTCAGTATCATTTTAAGCTCATACTATAACCATAAACCTTATACAAGATCTGCCCTTATTATTCGCTCATTCCTATCTCATCTCCTATTCCATTCACTTCTATCAAAATTATTTACAAGATCTCTTACATATATGAGTCTATTACAATATGCCATGTTGGCTTTACAATAGATATTTAAAATTAAATACAATAAACAAAAGTTTATTCTTTTTGGCTGGAGTGTCGATATGCATTGTTGTTGTTGTCGATGAAGTGTCTGTCGGTGGTTTACCAGATGAATGCCGATAGGTTGCCAGTAGGTTTCCATCAATGACAACACCATCATTTCTCACTAGATTGTAGAATGCCAACACACCATTCCTATTTCCTCTTTACACCATCTTCATGCCAATCCTCTGCAGCTGCAGGTCAGATCCACAATCTACCACCCTAGAACAATTTTTTTTCTAGGATAACACAATCTTCAGAATGAAATCTTTCTCTAATACCACTTGGTGTAATCATCGATTAGGAGGGACCTCAAAGAGATCAATCCAGATTGGGCAACAAGAGTAAAAATAACATAAACAAGAGGATATGATGGAGGCAATGTATAACTGAATGAATTAGATCATGAAAACAGATTATAGATAATCAGTAACATCTGGGATTCAAGATTCGACTCACTGGCCTGCTACATACATGCTTAATTACATAATCAATCAACTCCGGACCTCTAATTCTTAAGATCTATCTTCTAAATTTCTTGGAATTAAATTCAAATGCTCAATTACAATGATTTATATGATCTAGGGAGATCCAGTCAGCCCAAAAGGGATCAAATGTTGAAGAACAAGATCAAATGTGCAAAACCAATAGGTCGGCCTCCGCTAAAGAGATTCCTCCAGAAAATCCAAAGGATGAAGTGTGGATCAAAGGGAAGGTCTTCCACATGCCAAGGAACATTGGAATCAACAAATTGAAGCTCTGTAAGCTACGGAAAGGATCCGCAAGATTCACCAATAGCAAATAGGTCCAAGCGGTTCTGAGGCTAGAAAACTGTCTTGAAATCCGGAAGAAAGAACTTGCTAGAAAATGAACCAAATGCTCTATGGTTTAGGAATAAGGAAGATGATCATGGCCTCAAGAAAAATCCAGCTCCGCAAGATCCAGTGAGCCAATGGAAGAAAATGCAGAAAGAAATGTTGAAACTGCAAAATAGAAAACAAATTGGAAAGGAAATGTTTTTGGTTGATGCAAGATTTCCAAGAACCGAGGATGCTACAACATCAGAGGTATCTTGATGGAGAACATGGGTCATTTTTATTCCTTGATGGTATATGTGGATAGAGAGCTTATTCCCTTGCTGCTGTTTGAGGTTACTGGCTACACCTTATGCAATGTATACAACAAGTGGGAGAATGTTGGGAAAAAGGTGTTGTACACCTTCTATAATGTTTATAATTGTATTATTTTATTATTGTGTGTTGCACTTAGTGGAACCAATATGGACATTCATCATGTAGAGATTCCATTATGCGGGCCACTTGATGAGTTGTATTGTAATATTGAGATATTATATTGTATTTATTTAATATACTATTGAAAAAATCTTGTTAGGATTTTATGAAGTCTGAGAACAAAAAAAATGTTTTAAGTAGGGGGTCTGCAAACCCCTCGACCAATGTACCTATAGGTATGTCAACCACAAGCCCTCACTAGTATCCATGGTATCAATAGTACACAGGGATTAGCCCCTAGAGTCTAGTATTGTGGGGACTATAGGGACCCCTATGGGGTAAGGGGTTAAAACTTTAAAACCAAAAAATAAAAAATTGTCTTGTCAAAAAAATGAAAATTAAAAAATATCGACTTATATATATACCAACATTTGAAAATATAGCCTTGTTGGAATCAGGGATCACTAAGAGGTGGGGTGAATTAGTGATCTACCAGAAATAAAAATTGCAAACTTAATCTTTATCCACTGGTTAATAATGCATAACAAATATGAACATAAACATGCAACAACAAAAGTACAAATCCACAACACCATAATTTTTTATGTGGAAACCTAGAAAGGGAAAAAGCACGGTGGAGCTGGAACCCACAATATTCATATACTATGGAAAGGAGTACATAAATATTACATAGATGGGAATGCACTTTCATGTAGGCTCACTGCCTAGAGCTCACTACTCAATTACCATTGCCCAAAAGGCTACAACCTTTAGGGAAGGCTCACTGCCTTACAATTTGATTACAAAGTGAGTTTACAATGAAATGAACTCTTAGAAAGTATCTGACAATGCAAAATTGAGTTCTAGCTAGGCTCTATATCACTGTTTGTCTTTGTTCTGCCAATTACCCTATTCCAGTCTCAGTCAGTTATTGGTTGATCTGAAAGAAAAATATGCACGTGAAACTATGCTCAATCGCACCAAAACTGATCACCAAAACACTCAACACATTATAACCCTCAGAAAATCAACTGCTACAATGATCTTATATAGCTGGTCTCATCACAAAAATAAATTCCTTCAAGTCGGCTTCAAGAGATGTAACGTGTAGATGAAGTCGGCTCCAATCTCAAACACACTATAGCACTAGACTAAAATATTACAACCACATGCTTCCAATAGGTCCTAACAAACACCAAGATCACAAAAATAATCACCACAAACACCGCAAACACCGGAGATGATTTCAGATCAACACATTGCCAAAATACCCTATTTTACCCTGTTCTATCAGTTAACTGTCTACCGGCTACCTCCATCTTCCGAATAATCTAAGTCATGACTATCGGATTGAATCACCCTGAAGAGTTAACATCAACGACAACTCTAAACAACTAATCAACCACCGAATGTCTCCTGAAATCACCGAATGAGTGTTAATTTCCAACAATCTCCCCCTTTGGCATTGATGGCAATTCCTGTGAAAAATGGCTAAGAGCTGAAATTTGTACAATCGGATGAAAGAATAAAAAAATACAAGAGTTCCAAGACTCCCCCTTAGACCAACAATCCAAAAGCCTACAATACATCGGGATTTACACTCCATACAAAGAATTAGTCTATACATTTTGCACTTTTCACCTTATCTCCTCTCTCCCTCTATATATTTTTCACCACATCTCTCCCCCTTTGACAATAATGCCAAAGATAGGGTGTCCATAAAAATTGTTGTACATATATACAAATTCACTAGAGGATTAACTCTATACATGCTCCAATATATCTACATAAGATAACTTAAGGAACCCTAGATAAGTGTTCCAACCTGCCCGCAATTTCTCCAAAATTGAAACCAAACCATTTAGAAAATATGCATGAAATTCTATTGCAGCAATGTTTGTAAGAGTATCGTAAGACATATTTTGTATACAGTCCATTTTATGATACAATAAGGTGTCCAGCTAGGGACCAATTAGATTTTGGAGTTCACCTATTTGCCGAACTATCCTCTCCTTCTCCTTCTCAAAATTTTTGATCTGCTCAGTGATATTCAAAATGTGTCCCTCTATACTGCCGATTAGATTTGTTTGGGGATCATAGGCCTAAGAGATCTGAATTAACTGACTTTTACAGTTCTCTATTTGCTTGTTTATGTCAGTTATATATTTTACCACCTTCTCCTAATGCCTCATCAACCAGCTTTAACTCCTTATCTAACTATGCCTTATCATTATTTACCATTTGTAAAAATGTTTGAGTTTTGGCATCCTTAAAATTCTCCATGGCTTGTCGGGTGGATGCCTTAGACAAAGAATCAAATTTACTGGAGATATGATCAATTAAATTGTTTAGCTTACCAGATGAGCTAGTGCTTGCATCAAGTTGTACTTTCGGTATCATCTGACCCAAAACTTTCATAGATTTCTCAATTAGCTTTTCCTCCTCTAACTCGGACTAGGCTAACTCTTGACTGGCTTGTTTCTGAAGAGTATCAGCAGCTATCATCCTCTCAACCAGAGATATTTGAGAAAAAGGTTTATCAAAATTGATGTTAAACTTAGGAAAAATCCCTAGGCTTTGTGTTTTAGCAGTGTCAATTGCCACTAATACTGGAGTTTCCAAACCCTTGCCCTTATCCTTATCATTGTCCTTATCCGGTTCAACCTGTTTCTCCTCATCTTTCTTTTCAGCATCAATAGGTCTAGATTTATCTTCCTTGGGTGCCTTGTGTGCACCAATGTCACCACTTGGTGCACCATCCATGGCCTCTTCTTGTTTTTCTTCATTATTTGTAGCCTCATCAACAAAAAAATCCAAAACTTGTTGATCACCATCATCCCACATATCCTCATATTTATTTACAATTTCTAGTAGAAGATTATCTGACTGAGTGGCTTTGATTTGAGAGTCATTGTCTATAAGTTGGTTCTTAGTTAGAAACTTTTTCCAAATCTCTCTAGTCTCTCTCCTTATTTCTTCAAATCTTCTGGCCATCAAACTATTCACCCTATGTTTACTCTGAAATTCCTTTTTATTAGCCAATGAAATCAATCTATCAATATATTATATGGTGATGCTGGTTCAATGATTAACCAACTCACTTTCCTTTATTTACCTATCCATCTGACTTGCTGATTTTCTTATAGCATCAATAAGACTGTACAAATATTTGGGTAGATATTTATCTAACTCAATTAATGCCTTGCTAAATACATCCATATACAAAATTACTGCTTCTTCTATCTGTCTTTGATCTTTATCATTCATATTTACATTATGAGTTAGAAGCTTGTGTAGTTGAAGGTGATCATAGTGTCATGGGTGTTCCTTGTGTTTAGAGACTTTAGCATGACATGATTGTATTTGGAGCTGATTTGTGATGGTGTTAGATTGAATTATTGATTGGCTATGACAGTGTATTATATTGTTTGATGATCATGGTTTTACTTTGGCTTTTGGTAGCTCATGGTATGCATTTGAGTTCCTTGATTGATTCTCATTTAGAGGATGGCTTATCATGAAGTAATGGATATCTTGTTTGCACTTTTTTAATGGGAGCTAGTGGCAATGATGTTTGGTCTAGTTTTATATCTTCTTCACTTCGAGACCTTGGTTTCACTTGATGTTATTGACATTTAAGTTTATGTATGTCTACCTGGATGATCTTAATTTAGTAGTTGTTTATCATGATGCCACATGTGATTCGGTATCATGGTTCAATGAGACTTGTTGGCGGTGATGTGGATTCATCATTTATTTGGCATTTCATTTCATGAGTGAGCTACCAAAATTTTTGGGTAAGTTTTGGGATATAACTTGACAAGCAGCCATGCAAATTTAGGACCATGTTATAAAATTTTAGCACCTCCTACACGACTACATATTAGGTCTTCATTAAATTCATCAAAAAAAGTTGTAGGATAGGGAATATGTATCTCTTATGATATGTTTCAAAATTTCATCAACAACATTATCTTCTTGGTTCACAAAAATTACCTTTATGGAGGCAATTTAACATTGAACATCATAGTTCCCCAAATTAACATATGAAGTGACACATGTAGAGATAGTTTCCTATGTAGAAACACTACTTAGCCTCCCCAAAGATCCACAAATGGAGAAGTTTAAAACTTAGCATATGGACAAGAATAGGAAAATCTCAAAGAAAAATTGGGTGTTCCTAAAAAGGACCTAGAGGAACAAAGTGCATCCTCTTCATGGAGGTCTAGGAGATTTCATGTAGGAGCATTACCAATTTAATCTACTCAATCTAAGGGGAGATCAAAAAGGGCTAGAATAAAATTGCCAATCACACCATTGCAAATGGAGCCATTAGTGTAAGAGGTCTTAAAGACACTCCTACAAATGAGTGTAAAGAAGAAGAAATGAAAGAAATAAAAGGAACATAAATAAACCTATCATACAAAATAAGATAGTAAGGAAGAGGATCCACCAACAAAAGAGCAAGTAGAACTACTAGTATAAGAAGATTAAATATACAAAAAGCTATTCCAAAAGGAGGTAATAAAGGAGAAAAATAAAATTTATGATTATATGGAAGCACCTAATAAGGTAGTCATTGAGTGAGCACTAGTGAGATACATATTTGAATACTTAATGGAAAGACTCTTGGCTCAAGTAGCTATTCTACTGAAGTAGAGAAGAGACCATGTCACACAATAAGAAGATAAATTAATAAGTGTGGCTATTGTGGTGGTAGTTCCCTCAACCACTTAGGCTTGGAACGAAAAGATAATAGAGTTGCAAACTAGGGAGTTCATGTCCAAACAAAAATTAGACAAAATAATTTTTAGGAAGAGGGAAACCACCAAGCAAATTCAAGTAAAAATCATAGAATCCACAGTAAAAACATGCAAGCATATTTTTAAGGAAGAATCAAAATATGAAAAAGTTGACTTCTTCAAAATCTGACTCCATAGACCATAGAGTCACCTCTCCCTGCATACCTTCAAACACATTTATCCTCTACCACCTCCTCTACGCAATCAATCACATACTTCTTGGTCAAACAAAAACAAATATATCTAGTAGCCTCTCTACAACTACTCCAATAATAGCTAATTGGTTCCCAAGTGGACATTAGTAATATCCCTCTAATCCACAAATTTCAATTATGGTATCTACTACACCAAACAATAAGAGAAGAAATTTTGAAGCAACATGTAGATAATATTGAATAGTTAAAAGAATTATAAATAATTTTTAATAGAAATGTCCTCATTTACAAGGGGGTTCTTCCCTTCCACTTATGAAATAAGTTATGTTATTGATAGATGGGTTACTCCAAGAAATGCATTTATGAAAAATAATAATATGGCATAACATAGTTGCAAAGATGCAAAAGAAAAGAATGGAAGTAGAAAGAAATAAATGTGCCACCAACCACTCTAATTTGGAAGCCCGCATCAGCACACTAAAAATCATAGAAGTGACATTAATACCTTATATTAGTTTTTTATTTAGTGGCTAAATGTCACAACATAGTTGTAGTGTCATAATTTGTACTCTTTTAATTATGAGTCAAATTTCACACTCTCCTTAGCATTTATTTTAATTTTCCTATTTCTCTAAGTATTTTGGGACCTATTCTTGCCTTGAATTAATCCTCAATTTGGATATGATTCCTATTTTACTTTAATCCTTTAACACATTCTTATTTGGGCCCTTATTTTAAGTGTGCCCCTTCTCCTATTTCATTTTAATTCTATGTGGGTCTTATCTCATTTTAAAGTTCACTGCACTTTTTCCCAAATTAAATATTGTCATTTTTCATATAAGTTATAGATATGGTATCGGGTCCCCATTATCATACGAACCTAAAAATTTAGGCCTATTTTGTTGGGACTGTGTCTTAACCACATAGTTTGATGGTTTTTGGCTATAACTTCAAGAGGATAATGTGTCACTCTTGCCAGTTCCAGATTTATCCTCGATATGGGAAAATGATTATTTTAAGTCAGTCAAAAAGTGAATTTATCTTGAGAAACCTATATAAGTCATTACTCCCTAATCTATATCATCATCTCATTATCATCTACAAGCTTCATTCCAAGAGAAATTATTATTTTTCAAGAGCATATCTAAGTTTAAGGAGTGGCAAGCTACAACAAGGCATCTTCAATTATGTTTTCATGATGAATTTTATGATGATTTAGCATGTTATTGCATCAACACATGGAGGAATTATCCTAGGAGCATTGCATCATCAATTCAAGGTATAATCATTTTCATTCAAGTATTTTACTTTATATTTCTATTTATATATCATCATTATCGTAGGGTTGAGCCCAAATCGAGGTATAACTAAGGAAATCCCCTATACAACCCAACGCCATTTTTCTCTCCTTTTCTATAGATCTAGGTTCAAAAATATGTTTCATATTTAGATTGGGAGTACAAGATCACAACAAACTAGGCAAATTTCATCAAAAAAGAGGAGGACTAGAGGTCCTAAAACCATAGTCCATGCATTTTTACTTGAAATGTTACATCCCACTTGTGCCCTAAATATTTTGATGATATTTTATACACTGATACTTGTTGCTTAATATTGTTGAATGGTGATTTGTAATGTACATGTTAATAATTTAGTTCTAACATTATGAAATGAGTTAAATTTTTTATCCATGTATGCAAATGCTAATGTTATGATAAGATTGCAGACTAACTATAGATCTGATTTTCACCTAGTGGACGCAGGAAGTCGTCATCCTTTGAGAAGGGAGGGAAAGTATCATCACGAGCAAGAGGTAACAGAATAAGGACCTAATACCATCTATAACCCTAATCTATAAGTTTAAGATTGGTTGAGACGAGTGGAGTTGGTACCATCAGTTTTGTGTCAATCGAGGTAAACCCTATTGGTCAGTCTAAGTGGATAGGATTGTTTTATCCTTGTCATAGGTTACTTTTTCCCTTTTGAGTAAATTATTAATTTAAAACAATCAAAAAAGTAATTAAGACCTTTTTATTTTATCTCTATTTGTTTCTTACGACAAGAGGAAAACCTTCATGCACATGTGTGAATATTATGAAAATATTATTTTACATGTGTGTGTGTGTGGGGTACACACACACACATATATATATAGTGTCATAAAATTGTGACCCTAGAAATTTTTTACTACATTAGGGTCCTCACGCATGCGAACTCAAATCCTCTAAGCCTGATCAGATATTGGAGATTGCTTGGCTTGAAGAAACAACTTCTTCCTTGGCCTTTTCATCACCTCATCTGCACTCTTCCCTAGAGAAAGGGGTAGGACAAGGGCATGGTTCCACTATCCCCCCTTGGATAGGGGCATGGAGCCCTTGTCCTCCCAGGACAAGGATATGGCGCCCTTGTCCTTGCCCTATTTTGGGGCATGACCCTTCCTAGGGTTGCATTATTAGTTGTGCCTCAATCAAGTAACTCTCCCGATGTCGGTCCATGATGAAATTCAAATCCAACAACATGTATTTAAGGGGAAATTCACTCTCTTATTTGCATAAGTTGGATAGGTCAAAGTTGGAGAGATTCAAGGTGCACAAGTGATCAAGTATTCAAGCATTCAAGCATTCTTTTCCAGCATTGAGCATTCTCAAGTCTCCATTCAAGGCTAGGTGTTTCATTCAAGTCAAGGATTCAATCATTGAAGAGGTGATTGATTCCAACATTCAATTCCACACAAGTTTTTCTATCAACATTTCTACTACAACCTCCCTTGACGTGATTTACAATTCAGTCTTTCATTTACATCTACTTGAAAGTACTTTCTTTCATTACTTGGTTAATTCCAAAATTGGGGTTTGACCTAAAGGCAAACCCCCAATCCCAACCCATTTTCCTCTCTTTTTTGTGTGTAGGTTGTAGGTGTGCAACTGTAATTTCAGGTTCGGGCTTCATTTGCAAAGGTAGAAAAACCCTTTTCATTTCGCGGATTTTATGGAGGACCGTGTACATTCCCACCACGGTCTGGACAACTTTTCCTCAAATTCACAGGGTGACTTCATCTCAACATTTTATTGTTAGATCCAGGTGCACAACTTCATCCCATATTCCAATCTCAAGTTATAATCGATTCTTTGTCACTTTTGCACTACATAATTCAATCAATTTCCTTTCCAAATCAAACAAGGAAGAGGGGATCAACTTAGCATTCCCAATTCATTTAGAATTCAATCTACCATCTTTGTGTGGAGAGATTGAATCTAGTTAATTATCCTCTCCTCTTCCTAATGTAATGGTGAAAAGTGCTTGAGTGGTAAATGATAGCAAAACTCTCATCTCTCTTTGAGGGAAAGGGTAGTTTACTTCTTGATTTATGATTCAACATTTTCCCACCATTACATTTTTGTGAACCTGACATCTTGCATGCTTTCCTTTGAACAACATTGCATATTTTTCATTTACAAGTTTCAACTTTTTGCAAACTTAGTGGTTAATTCATTCAAAACCCTAGTTTTTAAATTTATAATTGAACTTGTGATTTGTAAAAATTGTTTGTGGTTATCTTAGATCTGAAAATTGTTTTGTTTGTCAAATTCAATTTCCTCATTGTCTTGTTCAATTTGCAATTAAAATTTCCAAAATTAAGAGGTTACTTGTTAAAACCCTAATTTTCAAAAATAATCTTGAAATTGTGCAAGAAGTGGATTTCCATTTAATTTTCAGATTTCTGATTGTTCTCAAATTTGTTTGTAATCCTACAATTCAAATTTTTAATTTCCCCCCATTTTCCCAAAATTCAAATTTCAAAATTAAGTGATTAGGTCATCAAACCCTAATTTTTAAAATTAATTGGATTTTGTGTGAATCTCACAAATTTCATTTACATTCAAATTTTTAAATATTTTCCAAGGTGTCCCTATCCATTAGGTCTGCCCCTTTTCAAAATTATAATTCAATTCCACTTTTTCTTCAAAACCCTAATAGGGTCCTATTTTCACATTTGTGCCTTCATTTCACCCATCTAGAGATCATAAAATTCGCCAATTTTTGGGGGTTATCTTTAAAATCATTGTAATATCCATCCCTGAAAATTTTGAGAAAAGTTGGTCAGACCATGTGCGTTCCCGCCACAGTCCTCGCCTTTTTTCCCGAAATTTCAGGAGACTATTATGACTATATTTAATAGCCTAAATCTAGAAGATTGGCTGATTTTATCAATTTTTGATCCCTCTAGAATCAAAAATACCTTCAAAATTCAACATTTCAACTTTCACGAATTTTTTTAAAATTAAGAGGTTAATTATAGTTGTCATACCCTAAAAATGATCACCTAAACCATGGGCCCCTAATCTCGACAACATCACCAAGGTCCTAATTAAAGGCAATTAAATCAACCTTGAGCACCTAATTAATTAATTCTTCAATCATTAAAGTCACATGGCAAATTAATCACACAATATCAATTAAATATTTATTTAATTAATTAAATCATTCCAAGTAAATCATTTTAATCAATTATCAAAAAGAGATTTATCACAAAAAGAGGAATTAATCTAAAAAAGGAAGAGTTAAATTGAAAACAAAACAAAAAAGAATTAAAATTTGAGAAAAGAAATCAAATAAAGATAATCTTGAAAATCGAATTAAAAATTGAAAAAATCTCAGAAAAGCAATTAAAACAATTAAATCTCAAAATTGAATAAAATAAAGAATAAATCAGTTTTTTCTGATTTTTTCTTAATTTTAGTTCAATTTCCTTTAAAACTGAGAAAAGCAGCCAATCACATCAATTCACCTCAATTGTGTTTCTTCTTGGAAAATCTTGACCACTCATCATCATTTGATCTTGGTTGTCGCTTTCTTTCTGAATTTTCTATAAATTCAGACTCTCATCTCTTAATCAAGGATCCTGGAGAATATATTGTTATTATGTTGTTTTTGCTCTAGGTTCATTAAGATTTTGAATTGAGAATATTTGCATATTAGTTATTGTATATTTGTTAAATCATTCAGCTTAATATTCATTCATAGCTTAATCTTGTTAGCTTAATATTCATTAATCTTGCATATCTTGCATTTACCTAGCTTAATCTTGAATCCATTTAGCTCAATTTCATACTCATATAGATTAAATCCTTTGTTTAGGTGTTGTCTAGTCACTGGTATTGCATATAAAAGTCTGAGAGAAAGATTAAACTCGCATCTACTAGAAGACAACGGGTCGCTTTGTGATGGTTTATTGTTCATTGTTGAATGATTTACTAACTATGCATCTAATGACTTAATTGAAGTGTTGTGTATTCCACATACAGATAAAGGTCCACTTCTCACACACACATTTTTGACACCCACTGTGGGGCTCGGAATTCATTCTTTTGGCCTCAAAATGTTATTTTTATCTCTCAGGTTTCATTCGTACAAGCCTCTGCAAAAGGTCGTACGAGTACTTACCAAACATCGTACGAGCTTTTGTCTATTTCTGTCTTTTATCATTCAGATTAGCAAGAATACTCATACGAGTTTCTGCTTTGCATATTTGATTCTGTGTTTTGTCATTTTGGTCTGTGGGAATACTCATACAGGAAGGTATAGATTATCATATGAATTTATGTTTTATCATTTCAAAAACAGTATACTTTTCAGGGTTTTTCGTAAATAAAATTTGGATTTTACTAACACTGGTGCTAACCCTGGTTTCTCTTCTGTCTGCCTGAGATTTTTCACATCCTAATTGGTTTTCTATAGAACGCTTGTCAAAGAATACATCAATCGAACATACGCCTGTCAAAGAATCAAAAGAAAAATTACTACTAATGCGTTGTTCTTGCAAGTTGCCTAAAAAGAATCGACCAAACATCGTGTATTCTTTAAAGTTCATTTTTTTTAGGAACTTAAATTGCTATGTGGTTAATGAACAAATATATCTTTTGTGCTTGAAAAAAAATATGAGAGGTAGGAGAGTATGCTCTTGTCTTTTACAGACAATTAGAAATCTAGACCCTCGAAGTTTTTTCTAAGTATTGAGATTTGTGTACCTTTAGCGGGCCTGTCATAGTGGGAAAAAGTAATCGTCCTGTGAGAATGACCCAAGTGAGTACAGCTAGACCTGAGCATTCCAACTCACTATAATAAATAGACTTCTAGTGATTAAAGTCTCAGAGGATGGGATTATTTGAGTTTTCTCTTTGAGATCTCTCATATCAGGCATTTTGCAGGGCCTCATAGTCTCAATCACGTTTATGTGACTACAACTTGTTTCGATACCTTGTCGAGTTATAGGCCTCAATCATGCTTGTGTGACTTCAAGGGGTAATTTCGAACCCCAAGATTCACCTCTGAAAGGGGATAATCTTTGTGCAAGAGAGATAGTAACTCTCCCAAGATACTTGCCATATCGTGCCCCCATTAGAGTTTGGAGTCAGCTAATATGACGTTGAGAATCCATTGTGTGAGACTCAACAAACATATTCTGATTAGCTATTGGGTGTGTACCTAAGTCTGCAAGCAAGGATTTTCTTCTCTAAGTCAACTTCTGTAGGGTTAGTGTGCTTTGCTTGAAAGCCATTATACATCTTGTGTGTTTACTATGTTTTCATTCTTGAAACTAAAACTGAAATACTGAAATTGGAGAAAACAAATCAACAGCATCAACAACTCAGTGATCAAAACTATGTCCGTGTCAAAAACTGGTCTTAGTCAGTCATCAAAACTCTATTTGTGTTAGAATCTCATCTCTGTCTAGTCCTCTATCATATGAGTCTGTTGAATTGTCATCTAGCTACATACCTATTATCGTACAAGTCTTCATTGGTCCTATTAGTTTATCGTCTAGCCCTATCAGAATTGTCATGCGAGTATATAGAATTATCATTCTGTTGTTAGAGAATTGTCGTATGACCCTTAGTTTATTGTCTTATGAATAATTATAATACTCATCAGATTGTCATCTAGAGAGCACCAAACTGTAATGTGAGTTTAGGCAGCAACTCGTACGAGAAACTGTCTGTGTCGTTTGAGAACCTGTAAATAGTCGTTTGGGTCTGAAAACTCTGTTGTATGAATTCCTGATTTTGTCAGTCCAGAAACTTGTCTATCTACACACTTTTCCAGAACAGCCATACTTGCCTAATCAATCTATAGCAAGCATAAATCTGGTCATCATAATTTTGTGCATAAACAATCTTGATAGTGTACCCCTGTCATTGTGTTGCACAATTTTGTCGACCATCTTTCAGCTAGTTCAATCAACTACTTATCAAACTTAAGTTACTTTGATCACGTCTTATACATGATAGATCATTCCTGAAACCAGACTAATTCTTATTCACTTCTCTCAAATCAAATTAAGTTACTTAGATCACGTCTTATACAGGATAGATCGTTCCTGAAATTAGACCGAGTCTTAGCCACTTTTCTCAATCACTACGTTAAATGAACAACTAGCTTCAATTTTATCTTGACTTCTGCAACACATCTAGCTCTTGGTCCCATCCTTTGTAAATGCCTGTTCAAACTAGAAGTTCTTCTAAAAATTATGACAAAAGTAAGAAGCCCATGGCTACCTTGGCCAAACAAATTCAAGATCTCTAGAGAGAAATATATGACATTCAAGCCCAACAAAAAGATTCAATGACACCTCTTGAGATTAAATTTCATGATATTAAGAACGCTAGACTTCAAGAAATGCTAAAACAATTACATAAGGTGGAACAAAGAGTAATTGAAAATCAAAAGCCAAATCTCATACAAGATCACAAGACATCTTCACCAAGACAAAAAGACATATATCCCCTAGATAGACAGTTTACACCTTTGGGGCAATCTATTGAGTCAACTTTGAAAGAGCTTCTTAAGCACAATCTTATCGTATTGCCTAACAAGACCACATGGGGATGTGAAATTTTGAGTAATTACTATACTTACCATAGGCATAACAAACATAAGACTTCAATGTGTATAGAATTAAAACATAAAATTCAAGACCTTCTTGATGATGATGTTATTGAAATCGAAGATCCTAAAAATTCACCTAAGGAGAAACCATATGTCATTACCAAGCATGATCAAAATTATGAACATGTGTCTATCAATGACCCACATGTAGCCTCCATCTCCTAAGGCTTCTCAACAACAATCCATATCATATCCCTCAAATAATGAACCTAATGATGATACTTTTCATCTTAACCCTCAATGGCTATCTCAAGCACCATCCCATACAATGGTTGAAAAGGATCTTACCTCCCTAGAATCCCATGATGATCCCATTATACCTTTTCATTTCTTCCAAGATGATCTCCTTCCATATCAAGATAAAATCATCCTTCCTAAACAAGATCATGATGCCTCTTCCACCTTTTCAAACGATCCTATTCAAAATGAAGATTCAAACACCCTTCCTACTCTATCTAATGGTCCTCTTCCATGTCAAGATCAAAGTATACATTCATCTCCTTGTCATAATCCTCCATTTTCATCTCAAGGATCCTTCATGCCTACAATGCCCTCTCATGATCCTACAATTTAAAATATTTATAAACGCAAAGGGGTACACCTTCACAAGCAAGAACCTCTCCATATTAAAGAGAATATTAAGGGTCGTGGCCTCAGTGACATTCCTCAAAATGTTGGTACCCTTACTAAACCAAAATCCAAGTACACGCCTTCCCCTTCATCTCTTCCATCCATTTTAGGACCCCATATTCCTCCATCCCTTGTGCAGGATCAACAAAGGTGTGCACCTTCATGTACCTTCCATCCATCTAGAAGGACATAAAGATCCATTGAGAAAAAGAAAGAAAAATCAAAAGCTATATGGGTTCCTAAGGCATTTGTAGAAGCAATGCATTCCAAGAAACTACAAAAGCATGAAAAATCAAAAAACATGTGGATCCCTAAGTGTCTCCTTGAAGAACAACAGCCTAAAGAAAAATCCAAATCAACAACCAAGATTGTTGTTCCTCCATCCAAACCTTCCAAATCTATTTCCCCATCACCTCCTTCATCCATTTTGGATCCTTATGTCCCAAAATCCCTGATTGTTCCTCCATCCAAATCTCAAAATATGAGACCCACTTTTCCTCCATCAATCTACCATCACTCAAGATGTGTGCCAATGGTGATCCTGTAAACCTTTCCATTCGCTCATGCACCAAACTTTCAATATCTGATCCATTATCCAACACCTCCTTTTCATCCTTCCATACCCCTTATCCAATCCTTTGCATAAGACTTTACCCTAGTTTCATCACAAAATCCAAAAACTAAGGAAATCAACATTGGAGATGTTGAACATGTACACTTAGCTGAGTCCTTATATCCTATTGGAAAAAACATCTTTATATGACTCTTCAAACAAAGACCAATGAACTACCTACACAAAATTCCTTGACCCAATGAACAACATGCACCTTAAAAGATACTATATCTAAGGGTTGCGTTAGTTTCAATTTTTCTTTTTTTTTCATTGCATATCATTTTATTCAAAGCACTGCATCACATATAGTTTCTTTTCTTAATGCATCACATTCAAAAAATTTCTGCATTTGCATACAGAAGCATCAATAAAACAAGGCAACTGTCCAAGTTTATTATTTGTTTACATTCAAGAGAAAAAAGGGTTGTCTCCTTTCTTAGATATTCGGACATGAATTCTTTCACATCCTAAGGTCATTCATTTTCGACATTACCTTGTGACGATACTTTACTTATGGTTGGGTAGTGATTTCACTATTTGAGACTTGGTAACTCAAAATTTATCAATTGCTATATCTCAAACACATTAGCAAAATCTCTAATTCATTCTAGACACCTAGTTGATCATATGACTAGTGAAAAAATCTAAAATTCTACTTCAGCGCCACTGTAATTGTCACACCCAAGTAGGTTTCATTACTTACAAGTCAAGGTAAGAAAAAAGAAAGTGCTATGCCAAATATTCATCTCAAGGCAAAAGAGAAATGATATATAATTGAAATATGATGCATACAAGTGTGACAAAAAGATTGACTATTGGAACATGTGAGTAACTCCATCAGGGCTATGGACGCCTATTGACAATAGAGCAATATTCAATAAATTACAATCTATAACCTCGTCGGAGCTCTAAAAGCTTGATGGCAGCGTGGCTCTATTCAGGATGCTTTTGAAGTTAGGATAATCCATGTAGCTAGTCATATAGGATGCTAAGGAGCTTTAGTGAACACAAGAGAAGGAATTAACTCATTTGCATGCACATGGGCAAAAAAAGATAAAATTTTCAAGAATCAATGAGGAAGTGTTCCGCATCTCCATTTGTAAATCCTAGTCACTAAGTGTGTTGATTTGGATGTTCCAAGGGACCTTAAGGATCAATTGACCGCTTATCTATGAAATCATTTGTACCTCCAATTCAATTGGTGTATTACAAAATGTTGAACAAACATGGTCATCCTTGTTCGAATAGGAAATGCATCTTCATCATGCATATTGCATTAACATAGGTGTTGAGAAAAATGGTGTCTCAACCTTGCATTTATGCGAGGTTACTATTTATAGTAAGTATTCATTTGAGCACAAAATGGTGCGAAACTCTCCTTGAAGCTTCTGGTTGGCTAGATAAGCATTCCGGTAAAGTTGCGTCGCAAGGTCACAGCTAGTTTTGAAGATATTAAAGTTTTCATCTTGGAGGGGTGCAATAAAATGTTTAAACTTAATTTTGGGGACTTTAGAGGCTCCTAAATGCCCTAAAAAGTGGCCGTAACCGGCCAAGCGGGTTACGAGGTGATAGAGCACTTCGCGAGCTTTCCGGCACTTCAAACGGTTCGTCAATCGGACACCCGGTTCTCAAGTTATGGCCTCCGGAAGTTTGTACTCCTGAAATAGGAAAAATAATTTGTATCGGATATATGAATGAGCTGTAAAAGGGAGCAACACGTGTTGATGTGTGCTTTAACATGTCATAGAAGGGAGATAAGGTCGGCTACACCTTATTGGGTGGTTTTAGCCCATGGTTTTGTAATACCGTTTGACGGTTTCTTGTATTGTATCTCCTATTTATGAGGTGTGTGAGATAGAGGTTGTGTGTAAGAGTCTCATGGCTATTGAGTTGCCTCTGAATCTCTGATTAGTGGTACTCCTGCGAAGAGCTTGCTCTGCAAGTATGTTGTAATCTGTTTTTGATTGCTGAATAAAATATTGAGCTGCTTTTGAGGGTGGGGTTTTTCTCCCGAAAGGGTTTTCCCCACGTAAATCACTGTGTTATGGTATGAATGCTATTATATCTATTTCTATTTTCTGTAACTGTTGTAACGATCTGAAAAAGTTTTGCATTACCCTCCTCTCAAGGTTAGTGTAGGAAGTTGTTTCCGCTACTTTACTTCCTTACAAGTGGTATCAGAGCCTGATCACCTTTGGTTTCAATTGTGGGCAGTTGGGTTTTTTGAACTAATCCAGATTTGAGTGGGAGTTTGTGCAGAAGACACTTTTTGATCTTGTTGGAGGAATATTCAGATGGCGAGTTCGTCAGGGAGAATAGAGGTGGAGAAATTTAACGGAAGTAATTTTGAGATGTGGAAGCTGAAGATGGAAGATCTGCTAATAGATCAAGATCTTTGGGATGTTGTTGATGCAAATGTCCAAAGGCCCTCAGATCCTACTGCAGCAACTCAGTATGATGTTATGGACCGAAAAGCCAAGGGTCTAATCAGACTGTGCCTAGTAGACTCTGTTCTAATCAATGTCCATGAAGAAAACTCTGCAAAGAAGCTATGGACTAAGCTTGGTGAGATGTATCAAGTGAAATCTTTATTAAATCAAATTTTCTTAAGAAAGAAATTGTATTCCTTAAAGATGGAAGAGGGTGGACGAATTGCGGACCACCTGGAAGCATTCAATATGTTGGTGGCTCAATTAGTATCCGTCGGTGTTAAGATGGACGAGGAGGAGAAATGTCAAATCTTGCTTTGTTCTTTGCCTGATTCGTGGGATTCTCTTGTTATGGCTATTGGTAGTACTTCTGTTGTTTTGAAATCTGAAGATGTGGTGGGTGCCCTACTCAGTGAAGAGATATGAAGGAAGGTATCCATCAGTTCAAAGGAAGCCCTAACCGTTCGTGGAAGACCTAAGGAGAAAGGCAAGAAGAATGAGAAGCGTGACAAGTCCAAATCCAAAGGGAGATCGAAATCTCCTGGAAAGTCCAAAGTCATTTGCTGGAATTGCGGTAAACCGGGTCACATCCATAAGGACTGCAAAGAAGAAAAGAAGAAGAAGAAAAAGAAAAGGTTCGATTCTGATTCTGAGTCCGACAAGGAAGATGGCGATGCATTTATTGCGGCTTTGGCGACTCATGCAGGTAATGATGCCTGGCTAATTGACTCAGGTGCATCTTTTCATATGACTTCCAATAGAGATTGGTTTTCTGAATATTAAGGATTTAATGGAGGTAAGGTGTACTTGGGTGATGATTCACATCTAGACATTGTTGGTCGAGGTAAAGTTAGAATCAGGTTTTCTGATGGTAGAATAAAAAGGATTAATGGTGTGCTGCATATCCCTGGATTAAAACGAAACCTGTTATCTATGAGCAAACTGATAGATGCGGGTGTGCAGGTAGTCTTTTCTGAAGCAGGATGTAAGATGATTAAGGGTGCTATGGTAGTTGCTAGAGGTGTCAGGTTTGGCACTTTGTATAAGCTTGAAGCATACACTGTTGAATGTAATAGCACTTCTGTAAAAAGCAAATCTGCGGATACTTCACTGGAAGATTTGAAGGTTTCACCTTTAGCAGATGGAAATGGTTTTTGGGTACCTAAGGGTGCTCTTTCGTCTGAAGCAAAGTTACCTGCAGAGAAGACTATGTTATGGCACCAGAGACTTGGCCACATTGGAGAAAAGGGTCTAAGGACCTTGAAAAATAAAAACTTTGTTGAAGGTTTGAATGATTGTAATCTTGACTTTGATTTCTGTGAGCATTGCATTTATGGAAAACAAAACCGCGTTCAGTTTTACTCGAGTTCTCATAAAACTTGTGGTGTTTTGGATCTTATCCATTCTGATGTGTTTGGTCCAGTAGATGTCTCTTCGATTGGAAAATCCACATATTATGTTTCATTTATTGATGATTTTAGTAGAAGGACATGGGTATATTTTCTAAAGAGTAAATCTGAAGTTTTTAGTCGTTTTAAAGAATTTAAAGCAATGGTTGAGTTGCAGACTGGAAAGAAAATAAAATGTTTGAGAACTGATAATGGCGGTGAGTTTTGCTCTAATGATTTTGATAGATTCTTTAAAGACTGTGGAATTAACAGGCATAAGACAACTCCGTATTTTCCACAGCAGAATGGAGTTGCAGAAAGAATGAACAGGACACTGATGGAGAAGGCTAGGAGTATGTTGAGTGGTGCTGGTCTCGAACAAAAGTTTTGGGCTGAAGCTGTTGCCACTGCTTGCTACCTGATTAACAGGTCTCCTACATCAGCTCTTGTTGATAAAATGCCTATGGAAGCATGGTCAGGTCACAAGCCTTCATTGAGACATCTTAGAGTTTTTGGTTGCGAGGCATATGCACATGTGCCAAAGGAGAAGCGAACAAAGTTGGAGAACAAGGCTGTGAAATGTATCTTCATCGGGTATAGTTATGGTGTGAAAGGATACAAGCTTTGGGACCCTGTTGCACAAAAGGTAATTCACAGTAGAAGTGTTATTTTTAGAGAAATTAAGTCTCCTTCTGTTACATTGCAGCCAGAATAGACTAAAAAAGAAGATGTGATTCAACTTCCTTCTACACCTGAAAGAATTGAATCGAGACCCCTAGATAGGCAAGAATTTGAGGAGAGCTCGTCTAGCTCTGAATCTTCAGAAGAAGAGGAAGAACCTCCAACTCAGCTTGTTCGAAGGTCTACAAGACATAGACAACCACCTGAAAGGTATTCACCTGATGATTGGAGATGTATTTTTGCTCTGAATACTAGTGTGGATGAACCGAAATCTGTAGAAGAGGCATTAGGTATGAATGATGCAGAATCCTGGAAGATTGCTATGGAGGAAGAAATGGCAGCTTTGAAAAAGAATGATACATGGGATCTTGTACCATTGCCTGAAGGACGAAAACCTGTTGGTTGTAAATGGGTGTTCAAGAAAAAGATTGGTTCAAATGGAAGCATTGAGAAGTATAAAGCAAGGTTGGTTGCAAAAGGCTACTCTCAGGTTGAGGGTGTTGATTACGGTGAGATATTTTCTCCTGTTGCAAAAATGACGTCCATTAGATTTTTGCTTTCTATTGCTACTGCTTATGATTTAGAGGTTGAGCAAATGGATGTGAAAACTGCTTTCCTTCATGGTGATTTGGAGGAAGATATTTATATGACACAGCCAGAGCATTATGTGGTGAAAGGCAAAAGTAATTTGGTCTGTAAATTGAAGAAATCTTTGTATGGCCTCAAACAAAGTCCTAGGATGTGGTACCAGAAATTTGATACATATGTGTTGAGTTTGGGATTTGAACGTTCTAAATCAGATCATTGTGTTTATTATAAATCTTATGGTGATCATTTCTTATTCATTGCATTGTATGTTGATGATATGTTATTCATTGGCAAAGGGAAAGGTATGATTTCAGAACTGAAGTCTCAGCTCGCTGCTAAATTTGAAATGAAAGATCTTGGTGCAGCAAAGCACATTCTTGGGATGGAAATTAGAAGAGATAGGGTGAACAGAAAGCTATGGCTAGGCCAGAGTAAGTATGTGAATTCAGTGTTACAGAGGTTCAACATGCAGAATTGTAGACCATTGAGTGTTCCTTTTACAGTTGGAATGAAACTATCTATTTCAGATTGTCCTACATCCCCATTGGAGATGGAAGACATGAGCAGAGTGCCTTACCAGAGTGCGGTTGGAAGCTTGATGTATACTATGGTCTGTACTAGACCAGATATTGCCCAAGTAGTGGGAGTACTTTCTAGATATATGTCTAATCCTGGTAGAGTTCATTGGGATGCAGTCAAAAGAGTCTTCAGATATTTGAAGGGTACTTCAGAGTATTCTTTGTGTTATCATGGTAATTTAGTTGGAGACATGACTTCCCTTGATATCCATGGTTATGTGGATTCAGATTGGGCAGGTGATATTGATAGCAGAAGATCCACCAGTGCTTATGTGTTTACTTTGTTTGGTGGTGCAATTAGTTGGATGAGTAAGCGACAGGCTGTGGTTGCTTTATCCACTACTGAAGCAGAGTATATGGCAGCTACTCATGCTTGTAAAGAGGCCATTTGGCTTAAGAGACTGTGTTCAGATATTGGAATAAAACAAGGTACAGTGACAGTTTACTGTGACAGTCAGAGTGCAATTAGCCTAGCTAAGAACCCGACATTTCATGCCCGGACCAAACATATTGATGTTCAGTATCATTTTGTTAGAGATATGGTCGAAGATGGTAGGGTGAAGCTGGTTAAGGTGGAAACTTTGATGAATGTTGCAGATGCTTTAACTAAGGCTATGAGCATAGAGAAGTTCAGATGGTGTTCAGAGTCTATGGGCCTTATGGCCCCTAGCAATTGATTCATTGTGTTGACATTCCCTTCCGCTCATGCAAGGTGTTCGACAAGTGGGAGATTTGTTGAGAAAAATGGTGTCTCAACCTTGCATTTATGTGAGGTTACTATTTATAGTAAGTTTTCATTTGAGCACGAAATGGTGCGAAACTCTCCCTGAAGCTTCTGGTTGGCTAGATAAGCATTCCGGTAAAGTTGCGTCGCAAGGTCACAGCTAGTTTTGAAGATATTAAAGTTTTCATCTTGGAGGGGTGCAATAAAAAGTTTAAACTTAATTTTGGGGACTTTAGAGGCTCCGAAACTCCCTGAAAAGTGGCCGTAACCGGCGAAGCGGGTTACGAGGTGATAGAGCACTTCGCGAGCTTTCCGGCGCTTCAAACGGTTCGTCAATCGGACACCCGGTTCTCAAGTTATGGCCTCCGGAAGTTTGTACTCCTGAAATAGGAAAAATAATTTGTATCGGATACATGAATGAGCTATAAAAGGGAGCAACACATGTTGATGTGTGCTTTAACATGTCATAGAAGGGAGATAAGGTCGGCTACACCTTATTGGGTGGTTTTAGCCCATGGTTTTGTAATACCGTTTGACGGTTTCTTGTATTGTATCTCCTATTTATGAGGTGTGTGAGATAGAGGTTGTGTGTAAGAGTCTCATGGCTATTGAGTTGCCTCTGAATCTCTGATTAGTGGTACTCCTGCGAAGAGCTTGCTCTGCAAGTATGTTGTAATCTGTTTTTGATTGCTGAATAAAATATTGAGCTGCTTTTGAGGGTGGGGTTTTTCTCCCGAAAGGGTTTTCCCCACGTAAATCACTGTGTTATGGTATGAATGCTATTATATCTATTTCTATTTTCTGTAACTGTTGTAACGATCTGAAAAAGTTTTGCATTACCCTCCTCTCAAGGTTAGTGTAGGAAGTTGTTTCCGCTACTTTACTTCCTTACAATAGGTCATATCAAAAAATCATTGTCTCCATATGTATTCTACAGATCATCATGTCATATAGGTCTGCATATTGGAGGCATAGCTGAGAAAATCCTTAAAAAATCATAAAATGTCCTAAACAAAATCATAAAAATCATAAAATGTCTTGAACAAAATCCTAAAAAAAATAAAAAACTTGCAAAATAAAAAAATCAACAAAAATTCAAAATTCAAGAAATGCAAAGGCTTAAGATGGGTCACTTACCGCTGGGTCATAGTTTCGCGATCGATTATGTCGTCTCTGGTGCTCGAATCGATGCTCCTAGATTGGAATGACCATTTTTTTCTTCATAGAGGGTTTTTCAAATTTTAAACTTTGGGAGGTGAAAATGAATTGAAAATGACACATGAACCCCTTATATAGCCCAAACCCTAATTTTCAAACTTGCTCTGATGGACGTAAAACTTATATCCTAAGCTAAATTGACTATCCTGAGTCCATTTTTGGGATCGAAATCAAAATCTAACGTCACTTCTCTAGTTGAAATTTCACGACGTTGACCACTTAGCACTTTCATCCTCAAATCAATTTTTGAATCATTTTGCGCTCAATTCTAAATCTCAAATTAACTCTGGTTTTTATTCTTCAACATCAATCTTTGTGCTCAAATAATTATCGCCAAAAATTGCCTAAAATCATTGTACCCTCGCTATCTTTTGATTTCACTCCCAAGGGGGCATACTCTTAACATCTTTTCAATCATCATTATTCAAAAGTCGAGAATTTTTTTCAAATCATCTTCATCTAAAGTCAAGCAAAAATCTTTTCAAAACAAAGAAAATCAATTAAACCTAGGGGCATCTTAACTAAATTGCGTTGTATCAAGTTGAGATTCTTCAATGTCAAATAGAGAAATCTCTAGGGGCATATCAATCTTTGTCCTTATCTGAATCAATCTTCAAATTGATGTTCAGTTTTAATCACATCAAATCAGGCTAGACATTTTCTCTTGCTAATCGATTCTTGTTCAATCAAGTTCGAAATCAGTTTTATCTCACTTTTCTCAGTCGGTTCTTGTTCAATCAAGTTTGGAATCGGTTGCGTCTCTCGCTCAATCTAGTTCAATCAAGTTCTAGATAAATGCTCGTTTCTTGATCAATAAAGTTCAAGAACAGTATCTCTCTCTTTGTCGATTCTTGTTCAATCAAGTTCAGGATCGATATCACTTTAATCAAATCTGTTCAGTTTCATCACTTCAAATCAAGCTAAACATCTCGCTCTTCATCAATTTTTGATACATCAAGTTCAGAACTGATATCTATTTGACATCAACTATTCTTTGAACCAACGCGCTGCTCACACATTAATTCAAAGAGGGGCAAATGTCATACCCTAAAAATGGTCACCTAAACCATGGGCCCCTAATCTTGACAACATCACCAAGGTCCTAACCAAAGGCAATTAAATCAACCTTGAGCACCTAATTAATTAATTCTTCAATCATTAATGTCACATGGAAAATTAATCACTCAATATTAATTAAATATTTATTTAATTAATTAAATCATTCCAAGAATCATTTTGATCAATTATCCTATTTATTTAATTAAATATCCTAGCATATTTAATTAATTAATAAATTTGCCATTTAATCACAAAAAAAGGAATTAATTTACAAAAAGAGATTTATCACAAAAAGAGGAATTAATCTGCAAAAGAAAGAGTTAAATTGAAAACAAAAAAAAAGAATTAAAAATTGAGAAAAGAAATCAAATGAAGATAATCTTGAAAATCAAATTAGAAATTGAAAAAATCTCAGAAAAGCAATTAAAACAATTAAATCTCAAAATTGAATAAAATAAAGAATAAATCAATTTTTTCTGATTTTTTCTTGGTTTTAGTTCAATTTCCTTTAAAACTGAGAAAAACAGCCAATCACATCAATTCACCTAGATTGTGCTTCTTCTTGGAAAATCTTGACCGTTCATCATCATTTGATCTCGGTCATCGGTTTCTTTCTGTATTTTCTATAAGTTCAAGCTCTCATCTCCTAATCAAGGATCTTGGAGAATATATTGTTATTATGTTGTTTTTTCTCTAGGTTCATTAAGATTTTGAATTGAGAATATTTGCATATTAGTTATTGCATATTTGTTAAATCACTTATCTTAATATTCATTCATAGCTTAATCATGTTAGCTTAATATTCATTAATCTTGCATATCTTGCATTTATCTAGCTTAATCTTGTGTCCATTTAGCTCTATTTCATACTCATATAGATTAAATCCTCCGTTTAGGTGTTGTCTAGTCACTGGTATTGCATATAAAAATCTGAGAGCAAGACTAAACTCACATCTACTAGAAGGCAACAGGTCGCTTTGTGATGGTTTATTGTTCATTGTTGAATGATTTACTAACCATGCATCTGACGACTTAATTGAAGTGTTGTGTATTCCAGATACAGATACAAGTCCACTTTTCACACACATAATAATTTGCCCTAATTTTAAAATTAAGTGGTATTCCCTTGGCCCTAATTTTAAAATTCCATTTTCCTTTCATTTTTGGAAATTGTGTCATCCTCTTCCCCCAACAAAGGTCAAATTGTGTAATCATTATTTCCTTGCATTTTGCATTACTCAATTTTGTAAAATTTGTTCTACAATTTAAAATTCAAATTTTCCCTCTAGTGTATGAGTTTTACCCCTATTAGTCCTACCTATCCTATCCCCATTAGATGAAGCATTAGAATTAAGGCATCCCAAGGTTTAATTACCGAGGAGATGGAGCCTAATTTGGGTGACTTCTTTAATGAGGATCATGCTAATTCTTCCCATCCTAATCCTGTGCCTATTCACCCCATTGATGGATCCCATGATGAAGAAGAACCTTTAACTAGGGTTTCTTTAGATCAACTTTCTACATTGGACAATCAATTTGACAACTTTCAACAATGGATGTGCCAAGATTACCCTAATAGTAAAGCTCTTCCATTAATTGAAGGTCTTAAACCCATGCTTCAAAGTGATAAGAATGAAATTGATATATTGTGTGGCATTGCACATATTATTGATTCTAATGTCATGCCTATCAAGAGTTGTTCTGAAATCCTAGGTTACTCACAACCTTCAACACAAGTCAATTCCTCTATTCTTTTGACTAATCCTATGACTAGTATTCCTAATTTCACATCTAACATCATGGCTACTTCAACTCAAAATGTCATCCCTACAACCATAGGTCATGGGGGCAACCCTTCTTCTTCATTTAATCCCTCATCTTTACCTATGTCTTCTATGAGTATTCCTACTATTCCTCAACCAATTAGTGTGACACAAGGGGGTAATTCCTTCAAAAACTTTATTCCTCCTTTAAGTATCCCTTTTCCTACCCAATCATCACCAATGCCTACTTATCATAATGTCCCACCACCTTATTCTCAGTCCATGCCTTCTTTCAACAACATCACACCACCTTCTCAATCACCTATGTCTAACATCAATTCTTCCACCGAAATAACAATCAACAATCTTTCTCAAACTGTGTCTTCCTTGCAACAACAAATTGCTTCTATGAGTCAATCCAAGTTTAGTGTGCCCACCTTTGATGTTGCGAGCCCACTTTCTCTTGATATTGTTAAATTCATGCCACCTAAACATGTGGAGATCTCTCAATTGGAAATCTATAATGAAAAAGGTGATCCTCTTACGCATGTCAAAATATTTCAAACCTTGTGTATTGATTTTTCTTATGATCAACGATTGCTTGCAAAATTGTTTACAAGAACACTAAGAGATAAGGCTTTACAATGGTGTTTCTCTTTGTCTTCTTATTCTATCACTTCCTTTCAACAATTTCAAAATAACATTGGTCCTAAAATCACTTTGACTGATTTAATGCATTGTAAACAAGGTGTTAAAGAAAAAGTGACTAATTTCATTGGTAGATATAAGCATTTGTGTGCCCAAATTTATTTTCATATACCTTATAATGATATTCAAAGAATTCTTATTTCTAATTTACAAAAAGATATTAGGAAAAAGCTTCTTTTGTCTGAGTTTACTTCATTTCCGCAATCGTGTGCAACACTCCACAATTATCATCTGGTTGTGAGTCAAATGGAGCAATCCACTCTTATGGCTCCAAGTGATAAGGGGGAGAGTGTTCAACAATCATTCACGAAGTTCAAACCAACAAAAAACTTCATCAAGTTCAATGATCCAATCAACAACAACCATGTGAATGCTACAACAGGTGTGACTTCTATTTCTAATTTTTTTCAAAGAGAAAGACAGTTTACTCATTTAAATGAATCTTTACATAGTATTATGTCTCAATTGTTGCACAAAAATGTTATCAAACTTCCTCCTATAAAACAAATTGTTCCTTCCAAACTTTCATCTCCTTATTTTGATAACAATTCCTTTTGCCAATTTCTTCATCAACCCGGTCATGATACTGAATAATGTTTTGCATTGAAGAATAAGGTTCAAGACTTGATTGATAATAATATTATATATGTGGCAGGTGTGAATCATAAAGGGAATAAATCAATTGCTATTCCTAATCGAAATCTTAAGATTTTCATTGATCCCTTGCCATCTCATACGACTAACCTTATTGAGATTGTGCCTAATTCTCTCACTTCTGAAGAATTCACCTCTATGGCTCCAAACTTGGTTAATATGGTAGAGACACAAGATATGCCTAAGGATCCTTGTATTGCATTTGACCCTAGTCAGACCATTAGAGCACCCGATGGCCCTTTATACATAGTTGTGAAGGTTAAGGATATCTATTGTCGTGGTGCCCTGATTGATCCCTCTTGCATGGTTAATATCATAACTGAAGAGTATCTTTTTACTTTACGATTGCATAAACCACTTTATGATGCTTCTAATGTGGTTGTGAAGTTATTTTATGGCTTCTCTTGTCCTACCATTGGTTCTATCACTCTTCCTATTGAAGTTCATGCTAAATCCATGGATGTTGACTTTGTTATCATACCTTCTTCTGAGAAATTCTGTGTGAAGTTGGGATATCCTTGGCTATCTTCCATGAAGTATGTTGCTTCTCCAATCCACAAGTTTCTCAAATTTACTCATAATGGAGAAATCATAACCGTGAACCATAGCTTATTTCGTCCATCTGAAAGAAGCCCCAGCGTTCCTATTGATCTCTTTTGGCCTAAACAATTTCAATCTCTTCCATCAAGGAGCGATTATCTTTTTCAATCTTATCTGGAAGAATGATATGATCTTATCCTTAATTCAACCTAGATCACCAACACTTTACATTCCTATTATTCTTCAAGATTTGGTTCTTCCCCTCTCAGATAGAAATAATCTCCCTCCTAAGGAAAATTGTCTACCTACTCCTATGGATGTGACTTTACCTCCTCTTAAGGAGAAAAACAATATTCCTCCTAAGGTTAGACCTATACCTCCTCCTCATGATGGACTTGATCTCCTTCCTACACCTAATATTCCTCCTTTGTATGGAGTAGTTCCACCTCCTTCCTCTTATCGAGAGAAGAGGCCTAGTTCTCCTATTGTTCAACCAAAAAGACCTTAACCTAAACCTTCCACTATCAAGGAGAAAACCATTCCTCCTTCAAATGTTCCTCCTCCTTCTCATCCTTCCACTAGGACTTGATGAAATCGTTATGCGAGAGAATGCCGATGAAGGCATCATGTTCAAGATCATGAAGCTATCCCCCAGAATACTCAGTCTCCTCAGACTCCAACAATTTACATGATTCCCTTTTCTCCTAAGAAAGATGTTCAACCAACATATCCAAATCATAAGTTGCATAAAACATGTGATGGTTTTACTCCTATTCATGTTCTTGCTCCCCTTTCTTTAAAATTTGATGAAGAAATGAGTGTAAATGTTATTCATAATGGAAATACAACCCCTGATGCTTCTGACAGTGAGCATGAATATATTGATGTGGATAAATATTTATCGGATGAGTTTTCACAAACCCTAATCCTAGCTCCTCAAATCGGACAAAGTGACTTACAATATGAGCATAGTCTTTGTTTGGATCTTGTGATAGCTCCATCTATTTTGCTTGATGTCACTCATCAGGCATGTTGCTTGCCTTCCCAAAATATTGATCAACAAGATCGGGAGGCAGATTTCATGCTAGATTAGAAATATTAGCATTGCAAATCTTCTCTCTCTCCTTTCTTTCTTTTTTGTGACCATTCTTCTATATGTATTCATATTCTTCTATTGTTCCCTTAATGTCTACTTGGGGATGATGTAAGGCATTGAGATCTTTTCTAGGTCTCTTTCATGTTGACTCAAAAGATATCCTCTCTGCTCTTTTTTCTAAGGTAGTGTCCTTCTTTGGGGAATGAAGATTATTATATGCATATACATACATGATATACATGAGTTATCATACAACATACTGACCCCGAGGAAAGTGACACTACCTCATATTTTGTGTTCATTATCCTTAGGTTTATACCTCGATTAGGGGCTAAATCCTTGTAATAGCATGCTCCCTCTTCTCTCTCTCTTGGGTGCATCCTACCTTAAATTCATCGCTCTTGATAAGGCACGTGTGATTGCTTTAATGTGGGGGCATACACTCTACTCATACTTTCCATCTTGTGATACTTAGAATTACTTACTAAACTTTGTTTTGCTTTGCAATCTTTAGTATCCTTGCTTTCATGACTCATAGTGAAGGGAACATTGCTACTTGCAATCATGGTTTTCCCCTTCTTGATCTTCCCTTTTACTTTTTCAATCAAATTCATAAGATCCTAAGTCCACTGGGGGCTTGGCGCATCTTTCCTCCTTGACATGGTAGAAGTCTTTCAATCTTGTTTCCTTGTACTTTACCAATACTATTGGCGTATGCTTATACTCCCACTAAAGTGTGGGCTAAATGTAGTGTCATAAAATTGTGACCCTAGCAATTTTTGACTGCATTAAGGTCCTCATGCATACGAAATTGAATCCTCTAAGCCTGATCAGAGACCGGAGATTGCTTGGCTTGCAGAAATAACTTCTTCCTTGGCCTCTACATCACCCCATCTACACACTACCCTGGAGAAAGGGGTAGGATAGGGACATGGAGCCACTATCCCCCCTTGGACAAGGGAATGGTGCCCTTGTCCTCCTAGAATAGGGGCATGGCACCCCTGTCCCTGCCCTATTTTGGGGCAGGACCCTTCCTAGGGTTGCATTGTTGGTTGTGCCTTGGGTGGGAAACTCCCCCGATTTCGGCCCGTGACAAAATTTAAATCCACAAACATTTATTTAAGGGGGCATTCTCTCTCTCATTTGCATAAGTTGGATCGGTTGAAGTTGGATAGATTCAAGGTGCATAAGTGATCAAGAATTCAAGCATTCTTTTCCAACATTGAGCATTCTCAAGTCTCCATTCAAGGCTAAGTGTTGCATTCAAGTCAAGGATTCAACCATTGAAGAGGAGATTGATTCCAGCATTCATTTCCACACAAGCTTTTCTATCAACATTGCTACTACAACCTCCCTTGAGGTGATTTACAATTCGGTCTTTCATTTACATCTACTTGCAAGTACTTTCTTTCATTACTTGGTTAATTCCAAAACTGGGGTTTGACCTAAAGGCAAACCCCCAATCCGAACCCATTATTCACTCTTTTCTGTGTGTAGGTTGCAGGTGCACAACTATACTTTCAAATTCGGGCTTCATTTTTAGAGGCGGAAAAACCTTTTTCGTTTCACAAATTTTTCAAAGGACCGTGTACATTCTTGCCACAGTCTAAGCAAATTTTCCTCAAATTTGTAGGGCGACTTCATCTCGACATTTTATTGCCAGATCCAGGTGCACAGCTTCATCCCACATTCCGATCTCAAGTTATAATTGATTCTTTGTCACTTTTTCACTACATAATTAACTCAATTTCCTTTCCAAATCAAACAAGGAAGAGGGGATCAAATTAGCATTCCTAGTTCATTCAGAATTCAATCTACCACCTTTGTGTGGAGAGATTTAATCTAGTGAATTATTATCTCCTCTTCCTAATGTAATGGTGAAAAGTGCTTGCATGGTAATTGATAGCGAAACTCTCATCTCTCTTTGAAGGAAAGGGTAGTTTATATATATATATGTGTGTGTGTGTGTGTGTGTGTGTGTGTGTGTGTGTGTATACATACATACATACATATGTATATATGTATGTATGTATATATATATGTATGTATATATATATATACATATATATATATATGTATATATGTATGCATATATATATATGTATGTATGTATGTATATATATATATGTATGTATGTATATATATATATGTATGTATGTATGTATATGTATATATATATATATATATATATATATATATATATATATATATATATATATATATATATATATATATATATATATATATATATGTTTGGCCTTATAGACCTTGCCACGATTGAGTGGTGGGATTTGTAACACATTAAGTTTGTATAATAGTGATACTTACACCTTGGAATAAGCTTATAAGAGCAAATAATGGGAGCCATCGGCTCATAGCTGATGAAGATGATTTTAATTACACACTTGAAATTTTTTTGAGCTTAGGATCATCATCTTTACATGAAGAAAGAATGGGAATATATTACCATGGTTAGAAATCAATGAAATGAAACCTAAATTACCTTGAAATGATTGGTAAATGCATATAACTATTTCATAAAATCAATAAGAAAGAAGTTTGGGATCCATAAGTGATATACGAAGAAAATAATTATTTTGATGAACATGAACTTTCTTTCACGAACTTTCTTTTGATTAGAATATCAATTCTTCATAGCAACTAGGAGCTTATGCTTTAGTGGTATTCATACTAAGCGATCTTTGCCATAGGCGTAACCTACTAAGAAAGAAGCTAGTTGTAGCTCATTATTTTAGGAAGAACTCTTGCATTTTGTTCAGTTTAAACTTTACCAAGTCACATACTGGTTTATTTTGTGATGTGTAGAAGAATTTTAATATCAAGCATTACAATTAAGAAAAGAAAGAGAAATATGTTTTCTTTCCTTTAATTTGAAAATCTTATATCTTGCTTAGATGAAAGTTTTATGAGATGGACTAAAATAAAGGATTGATAAATGAATTTAGCCTTTATGACATTTATAGTCAGTCACTCTTAAAATAGTGAAACATATTTATACATATTGGAAACTTATAAGAGTTTTAGAGTGTGATGCATCTCACTAGCTTATTAAAAATAGTATCGTGGTCAATATGGTGAGAGCCTTATCAACCAACGCTAAAAGAACATTATGACATTTAGAGAAAGCCATTAGCTAAGACAAAGGTCTCACAGTAAATGAAAAACTCAGAAAATCAAAAAAATATCGTTGGATGCTTAGGCTCGTGGTAGAAGATTGAATAGTAATGACAATTAAATCAACATGCAATTCAACTGCAATATTAGTTAATAGTGAGCAATTATTGGCTACCTATTGTAGACAATCAAAATTGTACAGTCTAATTATCTAAGCCTAATTCTTCTATTAATTAAATAAATCTTTATTTATTTAATTAATTCATTTATCCTCTTCTAGCCTTATTTCTCATTTAAATAAATACATTTATTTATTTAAATTATCCCTTTCCTAAATTAAATAAATATTTTATTTATTTAATTGTCCTACTTCTTCTATTAATTAAATAAATCTTTATTTATTTAATTAATTCATTATCTTTTTCTACACATGACATATGTCATTCATCTCTTAATTCATACACTACCTACCTCTTTCATTATTTTGGTATTTCTTTTACCTACCCTCTAATCCTAGCCGACCTCTCTTTTTACACCTCTCAATCTTAACCCTCCATTTCATATTGTGTCTTCTATTTAAGGAGATGCTTCCTTCATTGTCAAACCCTAATGACCTAATCATTCATTCCTAATGACACATGCTAATGATCTTTTATGCAATTGACTACATTACGATCCTACTTGCAACCACATTCCGTTCTTTGTTGAGCTCTTGTGCATATAAAAATCTGAGAGCAAATATATCAAGCAAGATCAATGGAGATAGGAAGAATGGAGATCAAAACCCTATTGGACATGTGATGGTATAATCTTTGTGATTTTGAGTTATTTGCATTGTCTTAGGTAATCTTCATATGTTATGGTGGATCTTTGTTGATTGTTAGGCTAGGGTTTAGTGGTTGGATTCATTTAGCCTTTCAATATTGTTATTATTGTTATCCATTTTCACCATGAACATTTTGGCACGCCCGGTGGGACCCTTGTCCCTTTGCATTTAACAATTTTCTTGCAGATTTCGCATTTTTGAAGTTGCAGATCGGACAATTTCGACGATATTTTAGGTTTTTTCCGTGTCTGCGAGTGTTCGGATCGCGTTTTTGTGTTTCAGAAGCGTCTGCGATAGAGGGAATCGCGTCTGTGTTTCTGTCAATTTTTATTTTTGCAGGTTTCCGAAAGGTGCGTCTGTGACTCCTAACCGCGCTTGCGATGCATCGGACCGCGTCTGCATCATTTAACAGCGTCTGTGATCTCTGAGCGCGTCTGTGCATAACAGAACCACGTCTGTGTCATACAGATGCGTCTGTGTCTAGTATAGAGGCGTCTGTGCTTTCTGTTTTGCAATTTCAATTTTTTTGAGATTCGGGTTTTCGGATTTTGTACTTAGGATTTCAGATCTGGTTTATTTTCGGCTAACCCTTGCAGATCTAGCTAACCTGGTTTGTGCAGCTTGCTTTGGAGGCAAAAACGTTTTTGTTGAAGGCCCCTTTTCACAAAGTCTTTTGGGTTTTCTAAAAATTTACCTAACTTGTGTGCTTGCAAGAAGGGGTGATCATTTGAAACAACCCAAACTACTAACAATTTTGTTGCAGAGCCTTAGCTAGGGTTTTGTAGTTTTGTTGTGTGCCTTGTTTTTCATAGCTTAGCAAACACTTCCTTTGGTGCACTAAAATTGAATCATTGTCTTTTGTGTCTTGAGCAATAGGCTCTTTTTGTTTAATCTTTAGAGGGCCTGTCTTCCCGTGTGGTCATTAGGACTACTAGTGAGAAGAGAACAACCCAAGTGGTAGCGAGGAAAACCCACCTCATCCAAACCACTATAATCAAATGTATTCATGGTGAAAACTATGAATAACGTGTGCTGATTAGTTCATACCGACACTATGTCTCCCCATAAACCCGTTTGATCAAATTTATTTGATCATTTGTAGGGCGTAACCCCTACCGGCTGGGAGCCTTCTATATTTACAGAGCTGAAAGTGTCGCATGTATGGCCACACGAGCGGATGCCCTTACTAGCACCTCTTTGTTTTAGATGCCCAAATCCTTCTAGTTGTTGAGGCAGGAGGTCAGACCTCTGGTAGCGGCCCACACACATACGGTTCTTAGTAGAGATACAGAGTTCACCATGGGGAGTTTTCATGGGGACTGATGCTTGGCTGACCCGAGAAGTGAGTGCCGAGGGTGGATCCAGTGAGGTCAAGCATCTAAGTATCCGCTCTGAATAGCGTAGCCTCGGGGGTAAAACCCTATGTGGGATCAACAACTATTGTCTTGGCCAGCCCTAAGATTTGTGCTTGTCTTATGCTAAACACTCAAACATTCAAGACAAAATAGCAAAACATTGTGTCTTTTGTGTCTTCAAGTGTATGCAAAAAAATTTTACATCAAACAACACACTTTTGGAGTCTAAACAGTTTGCAAACATTGAGTCATCAACATTGTGTCCTCTTGTCACGAAAAACAGTCGAAAAATCAGATTTGGTCACAACAAAACAACTTCACAGATAGGAAAAATTGCACTAAGGTTACAGAAACGCGTCTGTGTCTATTCAAACCGCGTCTGCGTCAAATAAGCGCGTCTGTGAAGTACAGAATAGCATCTGTGTTTTTATCAGCGTCTGTGTCAAATAGAGAGGCGTCTGTGTCAGATAATCGCGTCTGTGAAGTATACAGAGGCGTCTGTGTCAGGATTTGAAAACTTTAACAGTCAAGCAAACAAAGAAAATCAGTTTTGGCATACTTGAGCTTCTTAGGTTGTCTCTTCAGGTTTCATCTAGCATTCAGCCTGTTCTAAGGTTTCACATAGTCCATCATTGCTTCACATCTCATTTTACATTCACAATTGTCTAAACTTGAGTCAAAAGGTCACTTGCTTGTCCTCATCATACTTTGTCAACACACTACATACAACTACACTTTGCTAAGTGGTCCCTCATCAAGGTTTCTTACCTTTGGGTCTCATTTGGTCTTACTTAGAGTCAAGCTCAGCTTACCTCATCAAGAGAAACTATCTTCTCTTTGGAAGTCACACCTACTCTACTACTTACATACTTGGTCTTACACTTTGGACATTGCAAGTACACCTCAAGATTCACTTACACTCCATACAACTCTTGGTCTTCCGTACTCTCGTCATTTTTCATCTAGTCTCTCACATCTTGGTCTAACACCTAGTTCATGGTTGAAACCCGCCTTCAAAAATCTAGGAGAATAGCTAAAGAAGCTCAAGAATCCGTAAACATGAGTTCTTATGAGTATGACAATGATCTATTCTACAATCCTGAGCACACGACATTACCAGACATGAATGTTTATAGACACAATCCAAATGTGGAAAGCGCAAACACTATAAACAACAATGCTACACACAATGACATAGTGGACAACTCTTCAATACTATCAGCAGACATACAAGAATCCATAATGGATCCTCAATTCAATAGATTGGTTGAAGAGATAATGAGGAGAGATCGTCAATACTTTTTAAACATGATGGCACAAAGTGGAGCTAAAATACCGCATGATTTTGACTTATCTCAACTTATGGAAAGTCGACCCTCACAACAAACTCAACCTAACATGGATCAAAGGAGACCAAATAGTGGAGGAAATAGAGGACCGAATAATATGATGCCTGAGTCACCATCAGCTTTGCTTCAAAAGCCAGCAATCTCACATACACAAGCTCAAACATATGATACTTATACTCAAAGACCATCATGGAGGCCTTATGCTCAAACACACACTCAAGGTATGGATCAACCAAAACAAGTGGATACTCAAGGACATCCTCAAAATTTTGACACAAGGAGACCTCATGTCAAAATTGGGGGCAACACAATGGAAAATGAAAGGCCTATTGAATATGGTTTATACAAACAAAATAGATATGGGGTCCCTCAACATGAAGTTATGCCAAATGCTCCATACATGTCGCAACAATATAAACCTCCATATGGACATGTCTACGATCAGTATCATCCATATATGCAACAAGATCCTCCTCAAATGGGTGTTTCAAACATGGGGTATGCTACAAGAAATCAATCTCCTCCCAAAAATAATTTGGAGCAACAAATAAGAGATTTACAAAAGAAAGTGGAGGACATGAGTACATCAAAACCTACATACACTATGAGAGATATATGCCCTTATCCCTTCGATAAGAGCATTCCAATGCCTCCATTTCCTCCACACTTTGTGACACCAAAATTTGACAAATATAGAGGGAGAGGAGACCCCAAGGCACATATAAGACAATTCTTCACAGCTTGCATTGAGGTAGCGGCAGAAGAAACATACTTAATGAGGTTGTTCCCACAGAGCTTAGGAGATCAAGCTATGGAATGGTTTTCTAAATTACCTCCCGGTATTAAGTCATGGGGTGACTTAGCAGAGGCATTCATTCAGCATTTCTCTTACAATATAGAAACAGATGTCTCAGTTACTACCTTGTGCAATACGAAACAAAAGGAAGGAGAATCTTTCGCAACATTTTTACAGAGATGGAGAAATTTAGCTAGCAGATGCTCTTGTGAAATCCCACAGAAACAAATGGTAGAAATGTTCACACAAAATGTTAACAAGGCTATTGGATATGATCTCAGGAAAGCTTGTTTGTCTACATTCAAGGATGTCATTGAAAAGGGCCTAGCAACAGAAAAGGTCTTAATTGAACAAGGAGTTATCAAACTATTCAAAGAAAACAAAGAGGACTTCAAAGGAAAGGACAAACCAAAATTTTGGAATAAGAACAAGAACACAGTTAATGATGGTGTTGTTGATGCCAACACAGTGAGACCCAAGTTCGTCTTTTCTGGATCAAGTTCTACCAACAATCAGGTGAACACTCAAACAACTTCTAGACCACGAAGGAAGTACACTCCATTGGGGGAACCACTTGAATCAGTATTCAAAAAGCTTGTAGCAAACAAAGTAATTACAGTTCCAGATTTTCCTCCTTATGAACCAAAGGTAAAACCAAATTGGTGGAATGATGATGAGTATTGTGAGTTTCATAAGAGCAAGGGTCACAAGACAGGTAATTGCCATCGATTGAAAAACATTGTGCAATATCTCATTGACAGAGGAGATATAGAGATTGAAGGACATTCATCTAATCAAGAGCATGAGATGTTTAAGGAACCATTCCCAAAACATGACAAAGGAAAAGGAAAAGTCACAGATGATCAAGCCAATTATACTAGAGCACCTTACAATTATGATTCTACTATCAATCACATCTCAATGGACAATCATATCTCTACCATTACTATCAAAAACAAAAATCCTGAGAATCCTTCTCAGAGACCCAAAATTGTCCTAAAAGGTGTGGGATCTTCATCCGAATCTACCTCTGAATGTCATGTTACAACCTGTCGAGGTAAGATCACATTGCCAGGTGCCTCCACTAAGAATACCAATCTTTCATCAATCAAGCCTGAGTACGACCTTGTAGAACAACTAGGGAAGACACTTGCACTTATCTCTATTCTTGAGCTCTTACGTATATCTCCTGCACATAAAGCTATCCTTGACAAAATCTTGAGAGATACTGCCATCCCTACTGATCTGAATGTGGACCAATTTCAAGCCATGGTGGGATACCTATCTATTCCACATTCCCTCACATTTACAGAAGCCGATGACGCCTCCATAAGTCAGCCACATAATGCACCTCTACATGTTGAAGCCTTCATACATAAACATAGAATAAAGCGAGTCTTGATAGATGGAGGAGCAGGTCTTAATATTTGTACCTTGAGTACCATAAGACAATTGGGATATTCTGACAATGCTGTGAATGCTACAAACCAAATCACCATCAAGGCTTATGATGATGAAGAGCGCTCGTCCAAGGGCACAGTCACCTTACCACTAAGAATAGGGCCAGTCACAAAGGATGTGGTTTGTCAAGTCCTAGATCTTGATCTCACATACAACATATTGCTAGGACGTCCTTGGATTCATGAAATGAGGGCAGTCCCATCAACATACCATCAGTGCATTAAGTTTCCTCACAATGGAGTTGAAGTGACCGTCAATGGTGATCCAAATCCATTCATATATTGTAATAACTTGAGATCACATACTGAGACTATCATCCCCAGCAATCGTGAGGCTACTCCTTCTTCAGCATATATTGATCTTGAGTCATTAAAGCCCTCGACATCCAAACAAGGTGAACTTAGAGCCAAGTTTCAAGACAAAGGCATGGGAGAATACACTCTGAATCAGACAATGTTTTTACGACAAGTCCTGAGCTCTCCAAAAGAATATGGGAGGCCACATCCTAACAAGCAAATCTCCATCATGATACTCAAATGGGATCCTACCATCTTTCAAAGGTGGGGCGAACTAGAAGAAGAAAATTTATACAAAATGCTTTATAAAGATATTGAAGAGGACGCACATGATCAGACTATTATACCCTGTGAGAACTATGGCAAAGGCTTTAAAATTCTACAAAAATTCAGGTATGATGGAAAAAACCCTCTCGGGTTACGCAAAGAAGGTGTCATGGAGCCCTTACAACCTGAGCTAACTACAAGAAGAGAACGCTCCAAGGGACTTGGTTTTCTGAATTCCAAGATTCACAATAAAAGAACAAAAGAGGTATGGCGAATCAAAGTTGCCGACGTTCAACAAGAGGATTACTATTCCACAGACTCCAATGAGTGGGAATGGGGTTCAGACAAATCCTCCAATGACTATGAGCTCACCGAGACATTTAGAGAGACAGATGAACCCATAGAGGAGGAGGAATTTTACAAAAAGTTCAGAGTTGGTCAAGAACCAACCCATAAGGATCCCGCACATTCTTCGTTTCAAGGTCCTAGGTCAAAATCGCATAGGATGAGGACACCTGTCCCAGAAGGCTCTACTAGTGATGACAATTTGGATTCGCTCACGATCGAAACTGATGAGGAGAGTGCCATCGATGACCTCGATGATTACCTTGACATACCTGAATATAACCACATCTTCACTATTAGTCCTGCAAACCCTGAAAGCACTAAAGACCTTCCCCTTGTTCACCCCCAACTCATTGACTGGGATCATGAAGGACCAGCACAATTTGATACATTTCAAAATGACGAAGCTATTATCGACTACCTTGGCATTCGAGATGATCTTCCCCCTGGAGACCACAAAGCAGGATACGCCATAGAGCTCAACAACATAGCATACTTCGGTGAGGGTGTCGGGCCTTCTAGTCGCAAAAATGTGAAAATAAAAACAAAACAAGGGTCTTATGGCGAAAACCACACTGTGGTGCTATCTGACCCAAAAAAAGTAAAAAGAAAGGACGTATCTGAGGGTGAAAACCTCTCTGAGGCACCCGAAGATGGAAGGCTCGACATTCTCCCAGCATCATACGAGGAAAAATCATCCATGTTGGTAGAGGAGACTATAAAGACAAACATTGGTACAGCAGAGGTTCCACACAACATATTTTTGGCTCAATCATTGACAGAGGCCGAGAGAGCAAAATTCATAAGCTTCTTTAAGGGACGACAAATCAACTTCGCATGGTCTTACGCGGATATGCCTGGGCTAGACCCAGATTTGGTGATGCATCATTTAACAGTCAAACCGGGGGCAAAACCAGTAAAGCAGAAATTAAGGAAAATGCATCCACAAGTGGCATTGCTAGTCAAGGCAGAGCTAGAGAAATTATTGGATGTCGGATTCATACGCCCAATTGATTATCCTGAATGGATTTCCAATTTAGTACCTGTCAGCAAACCGGATCGCAGCATCCGAATATGCACAGATTTCAGAGACATCAACAAAGCTTGTCCAAAGGATGATTTCCCATTACCAAAAATTGACTTGATCGTTGATCTCACAGCAGGCCATGAAATGTTATCTTTAATGGACGAATTTTCTGGATATAATCAGATCAGGATTGCACCTGAAGATCAACATAAAACATCATTCACTTGTCCATGGGGAACCTTCTGTTGGAATGTCATGCCCTTTGGGCTGAAAAATGCAGGCGCCACTTATCAAAGAGCGATGACCACTATTTTTCATGATCTCATGCACATAACCGTGGAAGATTATGTTGACGATCTCTTGGTCAAATCAATAGACAGAAATACACACTTGGACATACTTTCAGTTGTCTTTGATCGGCTAGAAAAATACAAGGTAAGATTAAATCCTAAGAAATGTGTCTTTGGAGTAACCTCCGGGAAGCTCCTAGGATTCATTGTGTCTAAAAGAGGAATTGAAGCGGATCCAGCAAAAGTCAAGGCTATCTTGGACATGCCGCCACCCAAGAATATTAGTCAACTTCGATCTTTACAAGGGAGACTCCAATCCATACGAAGATTCATAGCACAACTTGCAGATAAGTGTAATCCTTTCCAGCACCTGCTACACAAAAACATCAAGTTCAAATGGGATGAAAACTGTCAACAGGCTTTTCAGGCACTCAAAGACTATCTTTTGAACCCACCAGTCTTGATGCCACCAATTCCAAATCAACCTTTGTTACTCTACATATTGGCTACTCCGACAGCACTGGGGGCACTCTTAGCACAGCACATACCTGACGGCAAGGAAAAAGCAGTCTACTATATCAGTCGCACATTGGTGGGATATGAGCTAAACTACACACCAATCGAGCGTGCATGTCTCGCTGTGGTCTTTGCTTCACAAAAATTACGACATTATATGCTCACTCACAAGACTAAGTTGATTGCCATAATTGATCCACTAAAATATCTTCTCAACAAAGCTACACTTACTGGGCGGCTGGCCAAGTGGGTAATGATTTTGAGTGAATTCGACATTGAATACGTGGACAGAAAAGCTATAAAAGGACAAGCAATTGTAGATCAACTGGCAGATGCTCCCATGATAGATGATCCTCCTCTACAGTCAGAATTTCCAGATGAGTCCATTCTAACAATATCACCTGCAAAACCATGGCAATTATATTTTGACGGTTCATATACACAGCATGGGGCAGGAGTGGGTATACTCTTTATAACTCCCCAAGGCGATTCTATACCAAATTCATACCGCTTATCATTTCCGTGCACTAACAATATAGCGGAATACGAGGCATTAACAACTGGGTTAAGAATTGCAGTTCAATGGAAGATCCAAGAACTTCGTGTTTTTGGGGATTCTCAACTTGTCATCCGTCAAGAAACTGATGATTATCAAACAAAAGATGAAAAGCTAATGCCTTACAAACAACTGGTAGAGGAGCTGAAACAGCACTTTGCAAAGATAGAGTTTGAGCAGATACCAAGAGAACAGAATCGCGCTATTGATGCCATGGCTACAATTGCTTCGCTCATTGATCTACCGCAAAATGAGACCTGCTATGAGTTCCTGGTAGACAACCTACTACTTCCATCATATGAAATCACCCCTACGGAAATGATATGTGTTGTTGGTCCTGAATCCCAGTTATATGGTCCCATATTCACATACCTTCGCGACAATATCTTACCTCCTGATCTATCGAACAATCAACACCACACTTTCATTCGCCAATCCTCTCGATACGTCATTTTAGCAGATATCCTATACCGACGAGGTCTAGATGGCACCCTTCTTAGATGTTTAGAGAGTGACGAAGCTCAGATTGCGTTACGAGAAGTGCATGAAGGGATATGTGGCCCGCATACTAGTGGTCCCACCTTGGCCAAGAAACTCATCAGGACTGGATACTACTGGCCTACTATGGAAAAAGATGCATATCAGTTTGTCAAGAAGTGTAAGCAGTGTCAAATTCATGGAGACCTCATACATGCACCCGCACAGGAACTACAACCACTTGCATCTCCTTGGCCCTTTTGTCAGTGGGGACTCGATCTCATAGGCAAGATTCACCCTCCTTCTTCCAATGGACATAAATTCATTATCACAGCCATAGAGTATTTTACAAAGTGGATTGAAGTCGTGCCTCTCACACAAGTTACTGGGAAACAAATCGCTACCTTCATCTTGAACTACATCATTTGCCGATACGGGATTCCTACTTCCATTATTACTGATAACGGGCGTCCTTTCAAAAATCAGGATGTTCGTGAACTCTGTGAGCGCTTCCATATTGCCCACCATTTCTCCACACTATATTACCCCAAGGTAATGGCCAAGCTGATGCGTCTAATAAAACAATTCTCAAAATCCTTAAAAAGACAGTCGATGACGCTGGCCGTAACTGGCATATCCAACTCAATCCTGCACTTTGGGCCTATCGCACAAGTGTCCGCACACCTACAGGAGCTACACCCTACTCACTTGTCTATGGTGCTGAAGCCATCTTGCCTATTGAGGTCGAGCTACCTTCTCTACGGGTCTCCTTGAGAAACATATTCAACGATGAAGACTATAGGGTCTCTCGCTTACAAGAACTAGAACTGCTGGAGGAACGAAGGCACACTGCTTTTAATCATCTCAAGGCTTACCAACAATGAATGAGTCGCAGTTACAATCACAAAGTTAAGCCTCGCACATTTGAGGTAGGTGACTTAGTACTCAGAGAGAACCCCAAGAATCAGCAAGACAGAGATAAGAAGGGCAAGTTCGAACCAAACTGGCTTGGTCCTTACATCATTACAGCGGTATATAGATCTGGGGCATATCAGCTCTCAACTACAGAAGGTGAACCCTTAGAGGATCCTATCAACAGCATGCACCTTCGCCGGTTCTACACATAGCTCATCAGAGTATCCTAATTCAAAAAATACAAAAAAAAATTATAAAACAAAAAAATCGTTACTTGGTGAAAACCTGGCAAACAGGCGCCTTGTGACACAAAAAAATTGAAAAATTGAAAAAGTAAAGAGAAATAATTTTGTCCAACAGTGAAAACCACTTCGGTGGCACCCTGGGCAAGTACCATGGTGAAAACTGGGTCACCAGCGCCATGCGTAGAGACATTGCTCCTCCCTCCTTCAGGATTCTCTTTCATCCTTTCACTTTGTACACACTCACAACCTATTCGTTCACAATAAACTTACCCAGTCCCATCATGGCTTGTTATTGATCTACCCAAGATTGGTTAGCCATTCATAATAAACCTCCCTTTTTGCCTCCCTTTCCATCCATAATAAATCAGATCCTATCTGTGGCTAAGGCAAAATCCTACATCTAGTGATGGGTGTGGAACTGAGAACATCACATGTTTCGAGGAGTACAGTTTCTTCCAGCTTCCTTCAGTCTATCCGCGCACAATCCGCAATAAAGCAACATTTGCATCACAGATCTGCAATAAAGTTTCATCTTCTCCACAATAAAGTATCAGTTTCATGGATTTAGTCAGTTTCAGATGAGATACAGCAGGAACAATGAGCTTCAACAAAAATCAAATCTTTCAACAGACTCAGACAACATATGGTTCAGTGCTATCTATCCTTTTTGTGAAAGTAAACATTGTGACCATAATCAAATAAGACTTATACAAGTGACAAGAGACACTAAACTTGAGGACTACAGTGGATGTTGGTGTTGAGTCTTGGTTTTCTTTTGATTTTATCTTTTTGGTGACATGTCTTTTAGCTTTTCTGGGATGTCTTTGACTAGAGATTTTATCTCCAGGATGTCTTTGACCAGAAAGGCGAGGATGGGGTATCATCACCTATTTGCATTTGCTGTCTATGGATTGTCTCTTAGTAATGCTATGACTTGCCCAAGGATATGAGGACATTGTGAGTCTAGTATGAACTGGGGCATTCCTTGTTTGTGACTGTCTTATCTCCATGCAAACAGGTACAATGACTTTCTGGGTCAAACATATGCCTCGATTGTCATAACCTACTTGCCATAATAAGCTCAATGATGATACCGCACAAGAAGCTCTTTCACGTTCATATCTTCTATCTTCCATCCCCCTTTCTTGATTGACTTCCATTGTCCTTCTCGAGTCCGTGTAGCCCGCTATCACATGACTGAGTATAATGACACACCAAAAATATTTGCATTTCATATAGTTACACCTACATCACCACATATAAGCATTTCATACATACATATAGATATCACAATTGCATCACATCCTGCATACAACACATGTTAGTACATCTCACATTTTCATTATGTAAATAATCATTTGCATTATCATATTCATCTGCATTACATACATTGACATTTGCATCATGCATCACATATAAAACATAAAAGAACAAAAATATATTGCATTGCATCATATAAGCATCCATATCATAAAACATGTATCACATAAGAACATTTCATCACATAAGGTACACATGCATATAGCTGCCGCAAAAATGGATCATCTCATATATATAATCAAAAGTGTCATGATACAATGATGTCAAAAGAATCATATGGCTACAAAATCACCCGCAGGTGTCTACAATACAAAAATGGTACAATACTGATACATAGGGAGCCCTCTAAGGCTATGATGAACTCCCTCCCTCGGAGCCACCTAGCCTCAACGAAGTTTGAGCCCTAGAAGGACCCACCCCAAGATCAACTCTCCTGGCCCCTGTGTCCCCTGCAGCCACCCCTCGTGTCATCCTATCCAGACAGAGGAACCCACTGATAACTCCTGTCAACACTATTGGTAGTGCTAATCCTGTCCATGTCATGGTATCCCATGCCACATGTCCCACCCTCATCTCTAGTCCTGGATCCTAGAAAACTCATCTCAGTGCATCCCTATCTCTGTCTTGATCATAGGGTACTAACTCCCCATCGATCGGTATCCATAGAATCCTATATACATCCTCCAAGGTGACTGTCATCTCACCCATCGGCAAATGCAAACTACAAGTCTATGAGTGCCATCTCTCAGCCAGTGCAGTCAGCAATCCCATGTTCACCCGAAACTCAGGCACATACAGAATGTATCTCAATCCCATAACCTCAATCGCAGCTCAGTCCTCGGCTGTCAACTCAGGTCGCAACCTCTGAGTCAATGGGAATCTCTCCCGTGACTCCAGCATCGGCAAGTACTCCTGCAGTCAAGCAAATCAAATCATGTCAGTCATAGTGGCATTCACTGTTTATCACAAAATGCTACTCGCTATCTAAATGCACATAGCTATTTATCCTAGTGACACTCACTGTTCATCACAAAGTGTTTCTATCTATCCTAGTAGTACTCCCTGTTCATCACAAAGTACTACGTGTGTGACACTCACTGTTCATCACAAAGTGTTACTCACATTTGCACTCCCTGTTCATCACAAAGTGCTGCTCATATTTTAGTACTCCCTGTTCATCACAAAGTACTCTATCTTGGTACTCACTGTTCATCACAAAGTGCCTTGATCTATCTTAGTCTTCCCTAGAGGACCTTCTTGAGTGTATCCTCTCAGCAGCTTATCCAATCGACAGCGTATGTTCATCACAGAACTATCGATTTGACCTGGAAGACACAAATTCGCATTTTTGGACACAAACACATTTTCTTGACATAAATGCGCATTTATTACATTACCTAGTATGCATTAATGACAACAATAAATGCATCAAAGTACAAGGAGGTTTTGTGGCACTTACCGGCTCTCCTGCCTCTGCTGGCCTCTGAAATCGGCGAACACGGTCGAATCTGTGAACAAAAGCCATCGCTGCTGACTGTTGATGTTTTATTTTCTCTTTGCACTATGCTCTTGTGACGGTGTAGATGACAATGAGGATGTATTTTCCCCCATGGTCTATCTTATAGATTGCCCTAGCTCTCATTTCTCGAGTCAGTCTTCCTTATCCCGTGACTTTGTCACTTTATCTGATCAGTCCATTCTATCCCATCTTTCTTATCGAGAGATTGTCTGCAATCTTTTCAGACATTTTCATCCAATCTCTCGAGGGGGCATATAATTCCCATCTTGGGGCAACTCTGTATCAGTTCATCTTATCTTCTTTGAAACAACGCGACAAGCCGCATTGTCTCAAAGAGGGGCAAAATGTAGACACTCAAAATTGTACAGTCTAATTATCTAAGCCTAATTCTTCTATTAATTAAATAAATCTTTATTTATTTAATTAATTCATTTATCCTCTTCTAGCCTTATTTCTCATTTAAATAAATACATTTATTTATTTAAATTATCCCTTTCCTAAATTAAATAAATATTTTATTTATTTAATTGTCCTACTTCTTCTATTAATTAAATAAATCTTTATTTATTTAATTAATTCATTATCTTTTTCTACACATGACATATGTCATTCATCTCTTAATTCATACACTACCTACCTCTTTCATTATTTTGGTATTTCTTTTACCTACCCTCTAATCCTAGCCGACCTCTCTTTTTACACCTCTCAATCTTAACCCTCCATTTCATATTGTGTCTTCTATTTAAGGAGATGCTTCCTTCATTGTCAAACCCTAATGACCTAATCATTCATTCCTAATGACACATGCTAATGATCTTTTATGCAATTGACTACATTACGATCCTACTTGCAACCACATTCTGTTCTTTGTTGAGCTCTTGTGCATATAAAAATCTGAGAGCAAATATATCAAGCAAGATCAATGGAGATAGGAAGAATGGAGATCAAAACCCTATTGGACATGTGATGGTATAATCTTTGTGATTTTGAGTTATTTGCATTGTCTTAGGTAATCTTCATATGTTATGGTGGATCTTTGTTGATTGTTAGGCTAGGGTTTAGTGGTTGGATTCATTTAGCCTTTCAATATTGTTATTATTGTTATCCATTTTCACCATGAACACCTATAAATTTCAAACAACATTAAGATTGTTGTAGAGATATAAGAACCTTAATTTTTTGGTTTTATTGTTTAAATATAATAATGAATATGTGGCATATGGTATCAATTGATACAAAATCACCATTAGCTAAAGGGTTTCATACTTGTGAGCATGAGCGAGCACGATACTAGCTCATGAGTACATGCATGAATACTGCATACAAATAATCTTAGTAATTTTTCAAATGGAAGGACAAAAAATAAGGGTGGTAGTCACCACAAATTTGTTGACCAACATGTTTAACCTAAGTCCATAAATGTAAGTAAGCCATTAAGCCTCCCAAGAGTTAGTATGCAGTTATCGAAAGAAGACATACATGATGGCTTGGAAACCTTCATAGGTTTAAGTCTAGCCAAGTAGGGTGATGAACATAGACTACATGCATTGGCGTGTTGAAAACTCATAAATCCTTTGGCTAAGGTGATGCTACAAATTGTAAGCATCAGTTAGCTATTTTGATCTAGATATACAACCCAGTCAAACATCATGCTAGTTAGGAGTAACCTATGGTGTGTGATTGACTAGGGATTGTGTAGGGTCAAGCACCAATCTTAGATGGCACTAGAACCAACATCTTTTACTTCTCTATAAAGGGTAAAACCTTTCTAGTTGGAAGTAGCACAAAGGACTAGTAAGTCTGTGGTTGGGCGGAAAGCACCCTGATGATACTTTCCCTCTTTCAACATTGTAAAGATCTTCTAAGTTCAAGATGAATTCCAAAAAGATATAAACACTAGACCTCTCTTAAATATTTGCTTATGTTTTACTTTGTTATGTTTATACAATTAATCTTATGCAAATGTTTTACATAATTTAGAGTTTAATTTCCTTCCTTTTGTTTAAAAAGAAGGTTATCTAGATTTTCATATTTCTATTCAATTTCAGTTTCAAAAGATTACATATTGTTGCAAGATTTTAGTTTCTATTTGTTGCATGTTACATGAAAGTTGGCCAGATGATGGTTGAGGAGCTCTTGAGTTTAGTTGGATTCATGTTCTGCACCTGGACACTTGTAAGTGCCATGGAACCTAGCCACATAGTCCACCCATTTTGAGCTCATATTTTTATGACAAGATCCTCTCTACATCCCCTTTCCAAGTGTAGGTTTGTTTTTTAATTATCAATTCTTTATTTTCCTATTTACGTTGATTGTTTCCACTTTTACATGTTGGCATATGTTCAGAGTATGTTGATATGATGATATTGTATGTTGTCATTGATGTCAATATGATGAAGAGTGAACCGATATATGTGAAAAAGTGAAGCAGTGTGGCTGTCCAAGTGAACCGGTATGTTGAAATGTGAACCGGTATATGTGAAAAAGTGAAGTGGTATGTTTGTCCAAGTGAAGCGGTATGTTGGAATGAGAACTAGTATATGGAATGTTTTGTATCAAGGTTTCATATGGTATGACTACCGGTTGGTAGTCTTAGCTTCAGGGTTTCCAATTGAAGTGTTCTATGCCTATGTGATTCAACCGATGACATTGTGTGATGTGTTATCATTGTAATGAAGAAGAGATTGTGTTGCCACATCAGCCTTGTGCACGTGAAGGATCTTGCATGAAGGAGACTGATCCTATCTACCTCGGGAATGTGCAAAGTCTCTGTAAACAGTGGAGAATGTGTGCTGGGTTATTAGCCTCCAAGAAGTGGTGAAGAATGAATGATGAAGAACGTCTTGAGATATGTTCAAGACTGTTTTAATCAATGCAATATGATCAATGGTTAGGATTGAACCGACTGAATTGCTTAACCTAAATGTTTAGGGTTTAGGGTTTATGCTACCGACCTATTTGTTTCCTATAAGGTCGATGTTATTTTTCATGTTGAGGTTGTTGGCAAATGTTGTGTGTGTATCTAAGTGCAAAGATACATGATTCTTGCTAGATCAGATATGAGAATAGATACCTATAGAGTGTGAGTGCAGAAGGAAGGAACTAAAGCGGATTTGCATTGGCATTGAGTGTTGTTACCAGATCATTGTAATACCTGTTGACCTCTAACCACTTCAACAGTTGGAAAATCCCTTAATAGGGTAGCTTTAACCGGCTTGCTGTAAATACTTTAACAGGGTGACTCAAAATCATTGAGTTCTAAAAATCCTCTAACAAGGTAACCTTTAACCTGGTTTAACCCTTAACCAGGTATGTTAGCCATCCCTTAACCGGGTGATCCCTAACAGGATCGGTTCCTCACGGAACCTATTGTAAAGTCTTTAACTGGACTAGGCTCCTAACGGAGAGGACTTCAAAAGGGTTCAAAGAACAACTTGTGGGTATTCATCCCCACCGTGGTTTTTCCCAATTGGGTTTCCATGTGAAAAATATGTGTGTTATGTGTGATGCTTTTCATGTGATGCTTTGTTATTCTTTGTTAAGTGGTAAAGCATGTTGAAACAGTAAGTATTTACATTTTAGTTGAAGTATTACTAATGTATGCATATAGGTGAAGTGGAAAAAAGATGTTAGATTGTGTGAAAAGCTGAGTTATCGGTTTATGTCTTTCACTATGCTTAACCAGTAGTAATTTGGTTTAGACCGATGTTATTGCTTGCCAGTCAAAGTGCAAGTTTCTCAGTCTAAACGGTTCAAGGAAAAGATTTTTTCTTAGTACTGATTCACCCCCCTCCCCTCTCAGTACCGGTTTGCTACTAACTGTTCATCATTGATTCATCAATTGGTATCAGAGCATCCTCCAAGTCCTCTGTGTTGTAAGCTTAACCACTTGAGGTAAAGATCCTACTCTAATGATGAAGAGGGAAGGTCCAAAGTTCAACAGAGACAACTTTAAAATATGGAAGGATAGAATGAAGATATACATCAGAAGCATGGGTGCTCAACATTGGAACTATGTTGAGAATGCTTTTGTTATCCCTACCGCTACTCTCACCAATGATCAAAAGAGAGAGATTTAGGAGAATGGGCAAGTCATGGAAGCCCTCATTAGCAGTTTATCTAACATTGAGTTTATTGATGTTCAGGACAAAGATAATCCCACAGAAGTATGGGATGCCCTTGAGAATATCTATGGCAGTGATGAGCATGTGAAACAAGCTAAGGAAGAAAGCCTTAGGGGAATGTTTGAAGACATGCGGATGGTTGAAGGAGAGACCATTCAACAATATGGAATAAGAATCAAAACTGTTGTTGGAGATATCAAGAGTGCAGGTGGTAAAATGGAAGACTCCACTGTTGTTAGCAAATTTTTGAGATCCTTATTACCGGTCTATGCAATAAGGGTTGCTGCTATTCAGGAGTTGAGATCTGTAGACAAGACAAAGGTATCCTTGGACTCTAGCATTGCAAAGTTAACAACTTATGAGCTAAATAATTATGATGGCAATATTCAGAAGACTGAATCATCCTTCAGAGCATTTGCTGCACCATCTAGAAAAGGCAAAGAAGCTAGTACCAGTGGAGAACCTAGACAAAGTAGAGAAATGGATGATGAGGAGATCCTGATGGAATTTGAAGCTCTTCTTTCCAAGAGACTTCCCAAGGGAACCAGTAAATACAGAGGTAAGCTTCCTTTGAAATGCTTTTCTTGTAACTGGATAGGACACATTGTTGTAAACTGCCCTAATGGTGACAACAAGAATAAACCGGAGAGGTTCAAGAAGTTCAAAGGAGGAAACCAGAGAAAATATTTTGTAGCAGTTGATGAAGGTGTAACTAATGAGGAATCAGAAGATGAATAAAATGAAGATATTGTGTTTGTAATGGTCAAGGAAGATGTGTCAGACAAGAAGGCTCTTGTCTCCCGCTTTGATAATTCCAATGAGTGGATTATTGATAGTGGTTGTTCTCACCATATGACTGGTGACCGGAGTAAGTTTCTATCTCTGGAAGAGTATGATGGTGGTGTGGTTCATTTTGGTAATGATGCACCATGTATGGTAAAAGGCAGAGGATCCATCTCTCTAAATGGAAGAAGCAGTGCTGACAATGTGTATTGGGTAGAAGGTCTCAGACACAACCTTTTGAGTGTTGCTCAACTAAATGATAATGGACTCACTCTAGAATTCAGAAATGGATTGTGCAAAATCAAAGGAAAGAATGGTGAACTAATGGCTATCGGTATGCAGACCAAAAGTAACCTATTTCAGCTAAATGCTAATGTTAGTACATGTCATATGGCTAAGTTTGAGGATAGCTGGATATGGCATAGGAGACTCTGCCATGTAAACTTTGACAATATTGTGAAGGCCAGTAAGATCAAGGCAGTTAGAGGATTGCCTATGTTGAGCAAACCAGAAAATCCTTTGTGCAGAGAGTGTCAACTGGGGAAAATGTCTTCCTCAACCTTCAAAGGTAAACCTTTCACTGCAAACAATTTACTTGATCTTGTGCATACTGATTTGTGTGGTCCTATGAAAACTAGGAGTGTGTAGGGAGATAGTTATTTTATGATTCTTACTGATGATTTCTCAAGAATGATGTGGGTCACATTCTTGAAGGACAAATCTAAAGCTTTTGGAAAGTTCGAAGCCTTCAGAGAACTTGTAGAAAAAGAAAGCGGTAAGAGGATCAAGTGCTTAACAATTGATCAAGGAGGAGAATTCACTTTCAATGAATTCAACCAATACTGTGAAGAGAATGGCATCAAAAGGAAACTGTCTGCCCCCTAGACTCCACATCAGAATGGCCTAGTAGAGAGAAACAACCGGACTATGGTTGAAGCAGCTAGAACTATGTTGATCAAAGGAAAGGTTGCTCACACCTTTTGGAGAGAAATGGTGAGCACTGCAGTCTACACAATGAACTAGATACTCATCAAAAAGGGTAAGGACAAAACACCTAATTAGTATTGGACCGGTAAGACACCAGTGGTAAGCTACTTCAAAGTGTTTGGTAGTAGATGTTATATCAAGAGGAGTGAACATCAGAGCAAGTTTGATGTTAAATGTGATGAGGGAATATTCCTAGGGTATTCCACAAAGAGCAAAGCTCTCAAATGCTTCAACAATAGGACTCAAAGAATTGTTGAAAGCATCAATGTTAGAGTTGATGAAACCTCTAAGAAATTTGAGAAAACTGGTAGTGAGCAAGTAGGAGATGAACCGGTAGTAACCTTTTGGGAACCGGTTGCAAAATAGCCAAGCACCAATAATAGTGCTCCTACACCAGTGGATGTTGATGTTGATGAAGATGAGGATGAAGAAGAAAAGCAAGAGGAAACAACTAAGATCATTCCTAGGTATGTAAAGCTGAATCATGATCCAAAGTAGATCATAGGAGACAAGGATTCAAGAATTCTTACAAGAAGAAAGATCAGAGAAAACTCTTGCATGATCTTTGAATTTGAGCCTAAAACATTCAAAGAGGCACATAAAGATGAAGACTAGATCAAGGCAATGGAAGAGGAACTTGACCAGATAGAAAAGAATGGTACATGGTCTTTAGTACCTAGATCGAAGCATAAAAATGTCATTGGCACCAAATGGGTTTTCAGAAATAAGCTGAATGAAGATGGCTCAGTGGTTAGAAACAAATCTAGATTGGTGTGTAAAGGACATGCACAAGAAGAAGGAGAAGACTATGGAGAAACCTTTGCTCTAGTAGCCAGATTGGAAGGAGTTCATATGCTTCTTGCATATGCAGCATTCAAGGGATTCAAAGTATATCAAATGGATGTAAATTCTGCATTTCTGAATGGAATACTAGAAGAGGAGGTGTATATAGAGCAACCAGATGGGTTTTCCCTATCAGAAGACAGTGACATGGTGTGTAGGCTACATAAGGCCCTGTATGGACTAAAGTAGGCACCTAGAGCATGGTATGAATGCTTGTACTCCCATCTTGTGAAGATTGGATTTGAGAGAACAAGTGAGGATAGTAATATCTACCTGAAGTCAGAAGGAGATCAGATGTTGATCTGTGAGATATTTGTTGATGACATAATCTTTGGAGGAGATGACAAGATGAGTCATGATTTTGCAGATGAGATGAAAAAGGAGTTTGAGATGTCACTTATAGGGGAGATCAAGTTCTTTATTGGACTACAGATTCAGAAAATGAAAGATGGAATCTTTATCACTCAGTCCAAATATGTCAAAGAGGTGTTGAAGACCTTTGGCATGGAAGACAACAAATCGGTTGGTACACCGATGGTGATCGGTTGTAAATTATCCAAAGAGGATTACTCAGGGTTGGTAAATGAGAAGGAATACCAATCAATGATTGGTAAATTGCACTATGTAGTACATAGCAGACTGGACATTACACATGTAGCGGACATTGTTGCACAGTTCCAGAAAAGCCCAAGAGAATCCCACTTGGTAGAAGTCAAGCGGATTCTGAGATATCTGAAGGGAACTATTGACTATGGATTATGGTATCCATACAGTAATGATTTCAACCTGAAAGTGTTTACAGATGCTGACTAGGCTGGTAATGTGGATGACTAGAAGAGCACAACCGGTGGTGCATTCTTTCTTGGTGGAAGACTAGTCGTATGGATGAGTAAGAAACAGAGTTGTATCTCTCAATCTACAGTAGAAGCGGAGTATGTTGCAGCATTTATGAACTGCACCTAGACAATTTGGATGAAACATGTATTAAATGGCTTCAAAGTTCCTGTATCTGAACCGATAAGTATATTTTGTGACAACACTGTTGGTATTTTGGTATGGTTTTGTCATTGATGTCAACACCTACTAACACACCTACTTTGGAGATCCAGCAACATTCACTGGCAATCAGTAAAATGCTCAAACAATCACTGGTATATAGTTAACCAGCAGGATATAATGTTCACCGGTACATGCAATGACATGGAAGACACTTGGTAATGTCGAAGACATCATATGGACACTTTTCTTTGAAGTAATATCATTGGTATATTCTTATTTGCATATTTGCTTTTACCGGCAAATAGGTCCAGGTTATCTAGGATTACACCGGCAGGTTTATCTTTTCCAGATCAGCATGGCATGCTATGGAGATGATTTATTATTGTTGTAAATGCATTAAGCCGACATGTTCAATCAGTTATTGCATCGGATATTGTATTATTTGTAAAATGTTTTATTGTAATATCTTGTAGAGCCGACCTACTAAAATTGGTCTTAGGGTATGGTATAAATGTAAGATCTTATTTGTAAGATCAAATGTGGAATGCGAAAAAGATTTAAGGAACGATATATGTGAGATCAAGCAGAGATATACACGAAGACATCATTTGAAAGTAAAGTTAGGTTTTTGGAAAATCATATCAGCATTACACTGGTACTGACTCCAGCATATGAAGATGCTATTTTGTGCAGTACATTCTCATTGGATTTAACCATCCAACTATAGTCAGTGTGACTCCCATTTGTGTTTGAGAAGTGAGCTCTAGGTTGTTGGTCTTTCTGCATGTGCAGACCCCTCTTTGTACACTTACTATCTGCAGTAGTATCATCTGATTGTGGGTAAGGTTTCCCACCGTGGTTTTTCCCCTTACAGGGTTTCCACGTACAAATATTTGTGTCATGTGTTGTGGTTGAATTTGTGATTATGTTTCATGCATTAATTCTTACTGGTACAACATTTCCTATTAACATTGTTTACTGACACAATTAACTATCTTACCGGTATTAAGCAATAAGTTGGTTAATAATATTTTGGTTTGAATTTATTAGACAACTGATTCACTCCCCCCCCCCTCTTAGTTGTCCCTAGGACCTACAATTGGTATCAGAGCTTAGTCCTCTTTTTGCAAAAGTTTAACAACTTGAGGAGATCCAATGTCTACTAATTATTTCAGGAAGGATAGTCCTAAACTTGATGGAACCAACTATGGAATATGAAAAATCAGAATGGAGACACATCTGAATTGCATTGGTAAAGACATCTGGGAAGTTACTAAGAATGGGGTTATACTGTTTCTATAGCTAGTCAACCTGCTCTAGCTAAAGATGAAGAAAATGATTGCAAAGCAAGAGAAGCACTTTTGAGCGCATTATCAGATCAACAAATCATGGGATTATTAGATAGATCTACTGCAAAAGCTATTTGGGATCATTTGGAAACACTGAATGAAGGGGATTCCATAGTCAAAATTACAAAACTTGAAAGCTTCCGAGTCAGGTATGAACATCTAAAAATGGAAGAAGATGAAAGAATTTCTGCCTTTATGGAAAGAGAAAATGAAATTGTTTTAGGTATCAAATGTTGTGGAGGAACCTTGAGTGAAGATGAGATTGTTTCAAAAATCTTAAGAGGTTTGCAACCGGCATATAAAATGAAGGTTACTGCTATTAATGAGCTGAGAACAATGCCTAATACATCAGTAACTAGGGATACATTGATTGGAAAACTTTTAGCTTTTGAAATAGAGGAATTTGGTCCTGTTGCTATAAAAACAGATTTGGCCTTCAAAGCATCAACATCATCTGCTCCATCTTTTGACAAATCAGACTGGAGAGCCTTTTATGCAAGCGAACTTGAAGAAACCAGGAAGGAGGATGAAGAGCTTGAAGAACTTGAAGCACTATTTGCAAGAAAAATGCCAAAAGGTCCAATTGGAAGTAAGTATGAAGGTAAAGCACCCTTTAAATGTTTCAATTGCAATAAGATTGGTCATATGGCTTCAAGATGCCCTGATAGACATGCTAGACTAAGAGAGGAAGCTAGAAGGACATACAAACCTAATCCTGAATATCAGAGATACAGATTTAAGAAAAACAAAGATAAATCCTGTTACATTGCTGATGAAGGTGTGACTGATGATTCTGATGAGGATCCAACAGACAACGGATGGGTCTTTGTTGCTATAACAAAAGATCAACTAGTACCTATTGCTCGACTGGTAGCACAAGCCCTAGCAGCTAAAGTTGAATCAAAGGATGAATGGATTATTGACTCAGGATGCTCACATCACATGACTGGAGACAAAGGCAAATTCTTGAACTTTCAAGAATACAATGGAGGTTTAGTAAGATTCGAAGATGACAAACCCTGTTCAATCAAAGGTAAGGGTTCAATATCTCTTGATGGTAAACATAAAACTGACAATGTTTACTATGTTGAAGGATTAAAACATAATCTTTTAAGTGTTGGTCAATTAGTTGAGAAAGGTTTTCAGTTACAATTTAAAAATGGAAAATGCAAAATCATGAATAGAACTAGTTTGGAAATTGCAACCGGTCATCAGACTAGAGGTAATATCTTTCATTTGAATAATAGTGAAAAGGCATGCTTAATTGCTCATATAGATGAAATTTGGCTATGGCATAAAAGACTATGTCATGTAAATTTTGATTGCATGGTAAAAATCAGTACTTCTAAGGCAGTTAGAGATCTACCTAAAATTGTGAAACCTCAGAATACAATTTGCAAGGAATGTCAATTTGGAAAACAGGTTAAAGCTAGTTTCAAAAGTATTCCAGAAAAATCTAATAATGCTCTTGATTTAATTCACACTGATTTATGTGGTCCGGCTAGAACTAAAAGCTTACAAGGTGATAGATATTTCATGCTAATTATTGATGATTATTCTAGAATGTGTTGGGTTACTTTTCTCAGAGAAAAGTCAGAAGCACTTGGGAAGTTCAAACTATTCAAAGCAATGGTTGAAAATTAAATCAGTAAGAAAATTAAATGTTTAAGATCAGATCAAGGAGAAGAATTCACATCTAGAGATTTTAATACATTCTGTGAAGTGAATGGAATCAAAAGACAGTTATCAACACCTCGAACACCACAACAGAATGCAGTTGTTGAAAGGAAAAACAAAACTATTTTGGATGTAGCAAGAAGTATGTTATCAGAAGCAAATCTACCACATGTGTATTGGAGAGAGGCAGTAAGCACTGCTGTCTATACATTCAACAAAGTTCACATCAAAGGTGAAACCGGTAAGACCCCTCATGAACTATGGTTTGGTAATACTCCTACACTTAAGTATTTTAGAATTTTTGGAAGTAAATGTTATATTAGAAGAGATGAGTATACTGGCAAGTTTGATCCTAGAAGTGATGAAGGAATATTTATTGGTTATTCATCTAAGAGTAAAGCTTATAGATGTTTTAATAAAAGATTACAAAAAGTTGTTGAGAGTAAAAATGTAAAGATTGATGAACAATTTAGAGGAACTTCAAGGTATATAGACTCTGAACTGGTAACAGAAATTATGACAAATGAACCAACAGTAAATCCACCAGTATAGAATGATGACACAATTACTCCGGTATCATCAAAGGATACCATAGTAATTGAAGAACAACAACAGACTAAGACACCCCGGTATGTAAGACTGAATCATTCTGAAGATCAGATAATTGGAAGCAAATTTAAAGGAGTCATGACAAGAGGAAGATTGGCAAATGAAGAGGTATGTCTTATTTCTCAAATTGAACCATTATCTATCAATGAGGCATGTGAAGATAAATTTTGGATTAAAGCTATGGAAGAAGAATTAGGACAAATTGAGAAAAATAATACTTGGACATTAGTTCCTCGGCCTGAAAATAAAAATGTAATTGGAACCAAATGGGTATTTAGAAACAAACTCAATGAAGATGGTAAGGTTGTCAGGAATAAAGCAAGACTAGTGTGTAAGGGATATTCTCAGAAAGAAGGAGTTGATTACAATGAAACCTTTGCACCGGTAGCCAGAATTGAAGCAGTTAGATTATTCTTAGCATTTGCAGCTCACAAGGATTACAAAGTTTACCAAATGGATATTAAATGTGCATTTTTGAATGGAGATCTTGAAGAAGAAGTTTATATTGAACAACCTGATGGATTTTCTTTAACAGGTAACAATGATATGGTTTGCAGATTAAGAAAAGCTCTGTATGGACTAAAACAAGCTCCAAGAGCCTGGTATGCAAGATTGGATAAGTATCTCTTAAAAATTGGTTTTACTAAAGCAAATGCAGATAGAAATTTATATTACAAAGTAACTAATGATGACATTTTGATTATGGAAGTATTTTTTGATGATATAATCTTTGGAGGAGAAGATGGATTATGCAAAGAATTTTCTCTTAAAATACAGCATGAATTTGAAATGTCTATGATTGGAGAAATAAAATTCTTTTTAGGATTGCAGATTTTACAGACTGATAAAGGCATATTTTTGAGTCAATCTAAGTACTTGAAAGAACTACTCAAGAAATTTGGGATGGAGAACTCTAAACCGGTAAGCACACCTATGACTACAAATGACAAATTATCTCAATGGGATGAATCTACACCTGTTAATCCAACTAGATAGAAATCTATGATAGGAGGTTTACTGTATTTGACACAAACCAGACCTAATATTATGAATGCAGTATGTATAGTTTCTAGATTTCAGAGTAATCCTAAGGAAAATCATGAATCAGTAGTAAAAAGGATTTTCCGGTATTTACAAGGCATAGCAAATCTTGGATTATGGTATCCTAAAGATGAAAATTTTGATCTATATGCATACAAAGATGCAAATTGGGCAGGAGATGTGGATGATAGAAAGAGCACCACTGGAGGAGCATTCTTTCTTGGAAAGAGATTAGTTTCTTGGTTAAGTAAGAAACAGAGTTGTACCTCTTTATCAACAGCAGAATCAGAATATGTTGCAGCAGCAACAAACTGTACACAGGTACTTTGGCTTAAGCAAATGTTCAAAGACATAAAGGTAAAATGCAAGAAACCTATTACTATATATTGTGATAACACTGCAGCAATTGATATATCTAAGAATCTAGTATTACATTCTAAAACAAAACATGTTTCTATCAAACTGAATTTTCTAAGGGAAAAAGTTGAAGAAAAGGAAATAAAACTGGTTTATGTGAATACTAAAGAATAGCTTGCAGATATTTTTACAAAACCTTTGCCTAAGGAAACTTTTGAGTATCTCAGAGATTAGCTCGGAGTCTTACCTCCACCGGTAGAGACTTAGATAGTTGATGATTGTCATCAACTAGTAGAATTAAATGGACAAATCCTTTATTCTGGTATTTGATGAGGAAGCTACTTCTCAGGGGGAGTAGTTGGTATATTGAATTGGTTGGTATTTTGTATGAACTTGACCTTTTTGTGACATTGGCATTTGATGTCAAAGGGGGAGAGATATATGGAAAAACATTAAAAAAATATATATGAAAAATGCATTATCTTTTTGAGGAGAGATTGGTATTGTAAATAAATCTTTGTATAAACACATATTACTCCCAGGGGGAGAATTGGTTTTTGTACTTGGCATTTCTATTTTGGCACTTTGATGGTTTTTCCATCTTGTGTTGCCATCAATGCCAAAGGGGGAGATTGTTGGTATTTTGGTATGCTTTTGTCATTGATGTCAACACCTGCTAACACACCTACTTTGGAGATCCAACAACATTCACCGGCAATCAGTAAACTATTCAACAATCATCGATATATAGTTAACCGGCAGGATATAATGTTCACTGGTACATGCAATGACATGGAAGACACTTGGTAATGTCGAAGACATCATTTGGACACTTTTCCTTGAAGTAATATCATTGATATATTCTTATTTGCATATTTGCCTTTACCGGCAAATAGGTCCAGGTTATCTAGGGTTACACCGGTAGGTTTATCTTTTCCAGATCAGCATGGCACGCTATGGAGATGATTTATTATTGTTGTAAATGCATTAAGCCGACATGTTCAATTGGTTATTGCATTGGATATTGTATTATTTGTAAAATGTTTTATTGTAATATCTTGTAGAGCCGACCTACTAAAATTGGTCTTAGGGTATGGTATAAATGTAAGATCTTATTTGTAAGATCAAATGTGGAATGCGAAAAAGATTTAAGGAAGGATATATGCGAGATCAAGCAGAGATATACACGAAGACATCATTTGAAAGTAAAGTTAGGTTTTTGGAAAAGCATATCAGCATTACACTGGTACTGACTCCAGCATATGAAGATGCTATTTTGTGCAGTACATTCTCATTGGATTTAACCATCCAACTGTAGTCAGTGTGACTCCCATTTGTGTTTGAGAAGTGAGCTCTAGGTTGTTGGTCTTTCTGCGTGCAGACCCCTCTTTGTACACTTACTATCTGCAGTAGTATCATCTGATTATGGGTAAGGTTTCCCACCGTGGTTTTTCCCCTTACAGGGTTTCCACGTACAAATATTTGTGTCATGTGTTGTGGTTGAATTTGTGATTATGTTTCATGCATTAATTCTTACTGGTACAACATTTCCTGTTAACATTGTTTACCGACACAATTAACTATCTTACCGGTATTAAGCAATAAGTTGGTTAATAATATTTTGGTTTGAATTTATTAGACAACTGATTCACCCCCCCCCCTCTTAGTTGTCCCTAGGACCTACAATTGGTATCAGAGCTTAGTCCTCTTTTTGCAGAAGTTTAACAACTTGAGGAGATCCAATGTCTACTAATTATTTCAGGAAGGATAGTCCTAAACTTGATGGAACCAACTATGGAATATGGAAAATCAGAATGGAGACACATCTGAATTGCATTGGTAAAGACATCTGGGAAGTTACTAAGAATGGGGTTATACTGTTGCTATAGCTAGTCAGCCTGCTCTAGCTAAAGATGAAGAAAATGATTGCAAAGCAAGAGAAGCACTTTTGAGCGTGAAAAAGAATTGTAAGAAGGTATATGCGAGATTAAGTAGAGGTATACATGAAGACATCATTTGAAGGTGAAGTTAGGTTTTTTGTAGAAGCATATCAGCATTACACTGGTACTGAATCCAACATATGAAGATGCTATTTTGTGCAGTACATTCTCATTGGATTTAACCATCCAACTGTAGTCAGTGTGACTCCCATTTATGTTTGAGCAGTGAGCTCTAGGTTGTTGGCCTTTCTGCATGTGCAGACCCCTCTTTGTACACTTACTATCTGCAATAGTATCATCTGATTGTGGGTAAGGTTTCCCACCGTGGTTTTTCCCCTTACAGGGTTTCCACGTACAAATATTTGTGTCATGTGTTGTGGTTGACTCTGTGCTTATGTTTCATGCATTAATTCTTACCGGTACAACATTTCCTGTTAACATTGTTTACCGGCACAATTAACTGTCTTACCGGTATTAAGCAATAAGTTGGTTAATAATATTTTGGTTTGAATTTATTAGACAACTGATTCACCCCCCACAACTCTCAGTTGTCCCCGGGACCTACAGCCTTCACTTTGGCATTGTTGTCAAAGGGGGAGAAGATGTGAAGCTCAGAGATATCTTTGTATATTGCCATCAATGCCAAAGGGGGAGATTGTTGGTATATGTGCAGAGTATGTTGACAGGATGATATTGTATGTTGTCATTGATGTCAATATGATGAAGAGTGAACTGGTATATTGAAGTAAGCACTTGCAAGAGAACTGGTATATGTGAAAAAGTGAAGCAGTATGGCTGTCCAAGTGAACCAGTATGTTGAAATATGAACCGGTATATGTGAAAAAGTGAAGCGGTATGTTTGTATAAGTGAAGCGGTATGTTGGAATGAGAACCAAAATATGGAATTTTTTGTATCAAGGTTTCATATGCTATGACTACCGGTTGGTAGTCTTAGCTTCAAGGTTTCTGGTTGAAGTGTTCTATGCCTATGTGATTCAACTTATGACACTGTGTGAAGTGTTAGTATTGTAATGAAGAACAGATTGTGTTGCCACGTCAGCCTTGTGCGCGTGAAGGATCTTGCATGAAGGAGATTAATCCTATCTACCTTGGGAATGTGTGAAGTCTCAGTAAACGGTGGAGAATGTGTGATGGGTTATCAGCCTCCAAGAAGTGGTGAAGAATGAACGATGGAGAACGTCTTGAGATCTGTTCAAGACTGCTATAATCAATGCAATATGATCAATGGTTAGGATTGAACCGACTAAATTTCTTAACCTAAATGTTTAGGGTTTAGGGTTTATGCTACCAACCTATTTGTTTCCTATAAGGTCGATGTTGTTTTTCATGTTGAGGTTGTTGGAAAATGTTGTGTGTGTATCTAAGTGCAAAGATGCATGATTCTTGCCAGACCAGATATGAGAATAGATACCTACAGAGTGTGAGTGCAGAAGGAAGGAACTGAAGCGGATCTGCATTGGCATTGAGTGTTGTTACCAGATCATTGTAATACCTGTTGACCTCTAACCACTTCAACAGTTGGAAAATCCCTTAACGGGGTAGCTTTAACCAGCTTGCTGTAAATGCTTTAATAGGGTGACTCAAAATCATTGAGTTCTAAAAATCCTCTAACAAGGTAACCTTTAACCGGGTTTAACCCTTAATTGGGTGATCCCTAAAAGGTTCGATTCCTAACAAAACCTATTGTAAAGTCTTTAACTGGACTAGGCTCCTAACAGAGTGGACTTCAAAAGGGTTCAAAGAACAGCTTGTGGGTATTCATCCCCACCGTGGTTTTTCCTAGTTGGGTTTCTGCGTGAAAAACATTTGTGTTATGTGTGATGCTTTTCATGTGATGCTTTGTTATTTTCTGTTAAGTGGTAAAGCATGGTTAAACAGTAAGTCTTTACATTTCAGTTGAAGTATTACTAATGTATGCATATAGGTGAAGTGGAAATAAGATGTTAGATTGTGTGAAAAGCTGAGTTACCGGTTTATGTCTTTCACTGTACTTAACCGGTAGTAATCTTGTTTAGACCAGTGTTATTGCTTGCCGGTCAAAGTGTAGGGTTCTCAGTCTAACTGGTTCAAGGAAAATTGTTTTTCTCAGTACTGATTCATCCCCCCCCCCTCACAGTACTGGTTTGGTACTAACTATTCATCATTGATTCATCATTACACTATTTAATCTAGTCATTTGCATCTACTCTCTCAAGGGTTTGTATTTGGCCTATTGGTTATTCTACAATGTAATTGATGGGATTTGGTTTGATTCCTAGTTTGCATGTTTAAGCTAGTGAATCTCATTTCCATTACATTGCAATAGCTTAATACACAAATGGATTAAATTGAGTTGTATATTCTTCAAGTGGAAACTTCTTATGATTTATTACTAGATTCAAATGGGAAAATTTGGTTGCAAATAGAAGCACTACATGTGTAGTTTAAACAATTGAAGGATCAAAAGGAACAAACAAGAAAACATTAATTTATGGTTGACCCACATCACTAGCCTTCTAAAGCATGCACCAAAGTTGGAAAAAAAAATTCAAATCCCTTCATCGCTTATAGAAGTAGAGTGCCTCCTCTTATTGATTAATGTGCAAAACCAATTAGTGCAGCAAGTCAATGGATAATATAACAACACTTTTGCTAATCTCAAAGATATATACAAGTCTACTCTATTAGAACAATAGGAGTAGATTTGTCTTGAGGAAAATTGACAACGTTTTGAAAGGGGAGATGATGTTGGCAGGGAAAAGGCAGAGACCTGGAGTAGTCATATTGAACCTACCACAAACCATTGCAAGGAGGTTGTGGAGCTCCTAAGTGAAGAATCATCATCCATATAATAGTATTAGAATGTAAGGGGCACATAATACTAGATATATATATTGTGTAATAAAAAATAGAGTTACAAAGCAAGTGGAGAGGAAGCAAGAAATAATAGAGGATGATGATATAAAGATAAATAAATGATATGCCAATATTATAGGAAAGATAAATCTTTGAACACGTGTACTAGTTAACAAAATGAGAAATAAAATATATTTTCATAAATTATAACACATAATATTATATCTGTCTATTTGTCTGTCTATCTATCTATATGTCTGTCTATTTGTTTGTTTGTTTGTCTAACAGATAGACAAACAAACAGACAAACATACAAATAGACAGATAGACAAACAGACAGGCATACAGACAAAGAGATAGATAGATAGATAGATAGATAGATAGATAGATATATAGATAGATAGATAGACAAATAGGCAGACATACAAACAGACAGACAGACAGACAAATAGACAAAAAAACAAACAAACAAATAGACAAATAGACAAACATATAGACAAATAGATAGATAGATAGATAGTCAGAGAGACAAATAGATAGATAGATAGATAGATAGATAGATGGATAGATAGATAGATAGATAGATGTTATTTCTTATGGTTTATGACAATCTATTTTACTTATTTCAATTTCTTGAATAGCTAATGCAAAGTTTTGACTAACTCTTTACCCCTCTTGTATGACTAAGTTTGGGGTATAAATACAATACAAAAATTACTTGGGGCTTGGTACTTTAGTATTTGTTTTCCCATTTTATTTTTAATATGGAGTGAACTATGATGAGAGAGGAACAAGACAACACTATATATGAAACAATCGAAGCTGCCAATTTGAGGTATCTTAATAGGAATTGGCACAAGTCAAAGAGGAAGTTAGTGACTAAGATTTCCACCAATTTGATCAGATTTTACTTCATACATGAATTAGAACACATCATCACCCTCTCGAGTCATGGGGAAAGAGGAAAACTAAAATTATGAGACCTATGTGTTTCAATGCATCAATTTTATCCTTAAATTAGAAAGCTACCTAGACTAGGGACAAATAGATTTTGACCAACTTCATGCCCAACTGACAAAAATGGTGAATTCAAAAAGATTCTACATCTCTTCATATATTATTTACCTGGTGTAAAATCTCAAAAATTTTAAAGATTACTAACCAACGGAATTAGAGGAGAAGCTCTTAGCTAAAGTTAAGTATAGGAATTTTACCCTTAGCTAGAAATCAAATAAGCATAAAGCCACTTTAGGAGGGTAGATGTGTTGGAAAATGCACACTCCAATGAGAAATTGTAGGTGATTGAAGGTTTTTTCATTGATGGAAACCTTGCAATCATAGGATACCGGCACCAACACCGACAGACTCTACACCGACATACAAAACACCAGCAGTGAAAGGAAGGATAGCAACACCTTGACTGACTTCAATTTTGTTTAAAATATATTTTGTAATTAATTGTAAAATCATTGTAAGCCGACATTGCGAGTTGTAATATGAATCATATATGTATGAGATCATTTTGTAATAGGAAGTGTCTGAAATAGGATGCAAAATAAGCAGACCTAATATGCGAAATATTGGTTAAGGGTTTATGTTGTAGTAGAGCTTAAATCGGTACTGAATCTGGCATAGCAGATGCTGATATGAAGTAGTACAAGACATTGGATTAGAATAATCCATTTTTGTAAGTCAACGTGACTTCTTTTGTAATTGAGTAGTGAGATCTAGGCACTTGGCCTTCCTGCATGTGCAGGCCGCTATTGTAAGAGTAATATTCCCTTATTGGCCAGTAAGCGAATATTGTGGGTCACAAATCCCATCGATGTTTTTCCCACACCGGGTTTCCTCGTTAAAATACTATGTTATGGTGTGCTTCTCATGTTTTTGTTATTATTCTTAGTTACTGCATAATTTATGGTTTACCGGTACACAATTTTAATATGCTTTTCATGTTTTAAGTCAAGTAAATTGATATATTGGTTAGATACTGATTCACCCCCCCCCCCCCCTCCGCTCAGTATCTTTGGTAATCCTAACAATTGGTATTAGAGTCTGGTCCTCTATTTTCAGAAGCCTAATAGCTTGAGGAAGATCTTGTCACTGGTAGAGATGGAAAACTTGAGAAAGCAATTGGAAACATCTCTTACAGACTATGATGCAGAAAAAGTGAAGAATATCAAACTTGAGGATGATCTGAAAGCTGCTCAGGATATTATTCAAGCACTTCAAGAGAATTTTACTATTGCAAGGAACAAGATTACAAGAGGAGAGAACTTTGTGAAAAGATGCAGAATGAGGAAAATGAAAAGGAAACTCTTAATGATTTAATAAATAAGCTAAGACAAGAAATCAGTACAACAAAGAATGAGATGCAAGATATGACTATGAGATTCTGTAAAGAAATTGAAGACAGAAAGAAGAATGAAGAAGACCTGGTTAGAAGACTAAATGATGCTAGAAATGAAAACACAAGACTCCGTCATGAAAATGATATGTTGAAGATAGATCTTATGCACACACAAAATGACAGAACTGAACTCATAAGACAAAAAAGAAAATTGGAGAGTGAACTGACTGCTACAAATTAACACAAGGAGAAATTCAAGAAAAGTTCAAAAGAACTTGGTGACATGCTGAAAAATCAGAAACCTAATGGTGATACAAATGGCCTTGGCTTTCAAGTTGGTGAAAGCTCTGGTACTGCAAACAATCATGATAATAGAAAATCAGTAAGACAACCTACTACTTACAAATTTAATGGCAAATGCTTTAACTGTAACAAGTATGGTCATAGAGAAAATCAGTGTAGATCTAGAAATTATCAGAATACTAATACACCCACCGGTCAATGTTCTAAATGCAACAAAGTTGGTCATAATTCAAAAAATTGCAGAATGAATGTAAGATGTTATATTTGCGGAAGATTTGGACACTTATCTAATCAATGCAAAACACATACTGGCATAGGATATGGGAAAGCTATTCAGAAGAACAATGTGACTTGTTATGCCTGTAACAAAATTGGACATATTGAAAATTTTTGTAGAAGTAAGGCATCACCGGCAAATAACAAAGGTCCTAGTTTGAAAGGTAAAGAAAAGGTTGAAGGGGTAAAGCAAGAATTCTCAAAGCAATGGATTAGAAAGATAGATCTGAATGTTGATGGGAATACTCCACCACTGGTAGAACAGAGTAACACTCCACCTGCAGGAGACTCTTCATCTAAATGAAGAAAAATCCTTTGAGGGTTTAGCAACAAAATGAAAAACTTGCTATTATTCCCTCAGATGATGGTGAGAAGTTGAAATTGCTTCTATACCAGCAGATGACTTAAGTTGTGACTTAACTGACAAGCATTAAATATGGTAGTTGGAGAAAATAACATTATAAAACAAGTATTTTGGCTCCATTTTCATTCACCAAGCATTCAAATCTTCAAGAGCGCAAAAATTCCTGAGCGAAAGCATTCTAAGCGAAGAAGTGAAGCAATCCATCAAAGCATTCATCCCTAAGGTAGATTGAGGTATTTATAGCTATGGCATCTTCATCCACTCCTGAATTTATTGCAAACCACACTATTGTTGAGGTTATTAAGCGCCCTAGACCTGTTTTCAAACTGGTTACTGAAATTGAAAAGAAAGATGATAGCATAGGTGCATTTTCTCAAATTCCTAAGGGAGTAGTAAATGCTGAAGACCCTAGGAAGTATATACATTGTCATATTGAGGAACTAGGTGATGATGAGCTTAAGAATATGTATGTCTATGATTTGTGATGAATCTGGAAATGTCAAGCCCGAACACAAAATAGTGGAAACCCTAGGTTTTACTGAAATTCTTAGTATCCCAGATTTTCCCAAGGATATCATAAGGATTGTGTTAAGCAGAGTACATGGTGAATTTTTATGGTTGGACTCAATTCATAAAATCACAAAAGAAGCTGTAAAAGTTGTAACAAGGTTACCTTCCACTGGTAACAGACCTGACAAAACAAAGAAGGTCTCAAATGATATAGTGACATACCTAACTGGTGCAACATTTGATAAAAGGTCTTTAAGAGTAAACGATGTAAAAGACATTAATGTCAAATTTATTAGTATGATCTTAGGTTATAAGGCTACACATGCAAATAGGTTAAATTCAATTTCTAGCCTATGTATCAAAAGTGCCTATGATATGATCAATGATAATGCAAGAATAGATATATATGAATGGCTTAAAGATGAGTTGATAGACAATTTGGGAAAGATTAAAGGAGATAAGAAAGGAACATTCATATTCGGAAACTTACTTGTTTGTTTGATGTTGTACATAACCAAACAAGTACTCGGTATTGGTGCTAGAGAGTTTGGCTTTGACATCCCGATAGGAAAATAACTGTTAGATCTACTAAGCAATATGGGAGAGAACAGGGAGAAAAACATAAATGAGTATTTTCAAGCATTGAAGGCTCGAATGAAAACTAGAGTAAGATTGTCACAAGCTATTGTGGATAAGTATCAGAAAGAAATATGTTTTGTGATCAAGAAAGATGAAATCTGGATGGAGGCAGTTATCCCTAGAACTATTTGGGTAACTGAAATGGGCTATGAAACAGATGACAACATCATAGAAACTTATACAAAAGCCCTCCTTGAAGCTCCAAAGGAACCGGAAGAGAAAGTGTTTGCTAGTGCTGAAACAATAGAAAGTACTATTCAATCTAGGAAAAGGGTTAAGAAAGTTGAAGCAACTATAAGAAAAGGAACCCGATAGGCAAAGGCAATCAAGGAAGATGTTTTGAGACAAACTGGTATAAGTGAAAGTGAATTGGAAGCACCTCAACCGGAAACTCATCTTTCACCGATTGGAACTTCTTCTGAGAGTGATCTACCGGCAGTATTTAAAAGGGTGGAAAGGAAAAGAAAACCCCCACTAGTACCCTCTCCTACACCAAAAAGAACCAGACAAAAACAATAGGCAGTAAGGCCTTCAGCAAAGAAAATGACTCCTAAGAAGAAGGTAAAATAGACTATTGCTCCTCTAGACAAACTTCTTAGCGAAATTACAGAGGATGGTAAGCTAAAGAACATAAACAAAATATACAATACACTATCAGTTGATGATAAGGAAAGCATAGAGAACAGTGTAATTCTACACTTAGATATATACAAGAAATTTTTGATGCAAATTGTTGATGAAATTCCAAATGATCTGTATAGGGGACTTGAAGCTAGAAGATTAGCCATTGTTGAACTGGATAAAAATATTAAGATTGAAAAATTACTGGCAGTGCATCCAGTTAACTCACCTAATGAAATAGACAAATTAATCAGTGAGGCTAACTGGAAAGTATTTTCTATTGCTCACCGGTATGTAGCACTAATGGCTAGCAGAGTAAATGAAGTATTTGAGGAAACAACAGATGGATGGGATATATTCTTTGTGGAAAAAGAAAAAGAGGAAGAATTACTTAGGCCAAAAATTATCAAAGTATATCAAAAGGACAGAGATAAGGGGTAAAGTAAGGTAGGTGGACCACCAAGCCTAAAAATAACTGACAATGTGCCCCCGCCTTTTTCAGATACTCCACCGATAGACACTACTGACAGACAATTGGCCATAGAGAGTATGGAAACTCTGATAGAAGATACAAATCCTAATTCTGAATTTTTGTATACAATAAATGTAGACACATAGGAAGTTAATGTTGTGGTTGACATAGAAACCACTGAGGACAAGGTGAAAAATGTGACTACTGAGTCATCAGTTGTAGAGGTTGAGATGAACATAGAAAAACCTACACAGATAGAGCAACCAATAGAGGATACCACAGAGAAACCGGTAGATACAACAGAAAAACCATCTGAAGAACCAGCAAAAGAAAGTTCAGAGGTACAAACTGAGATTACATCTGAGAAACCGAGAGTTAAAAGCTCAAAGAAACCCTCTGAGACATAGATAGAGAAACCAAAATAGGTATAGGTTGAAGCATAGGTTCAGACAGACACAGTGCCACCGGCCCATACTGAAAAAGAAAAAACCTTTGTTTGAGGAAATGCAAACACGGACTGATCTACCAGAGGTCGAATAAAGTAAAGTAATCACCACAACTGGTAGCATGGCTATTATAAAGATTGTTGGACAAACATTTGGTACATCTATGGCAAAATTCAGACCTACAAATGTAACAAAGGTCTTGTTAGATTCAATAAAGAAGATCACAGAATGCAATGCACAAGCCTATAAGGCTATTGATGATAAAATTCCAATTCTTAAATTGATTGCACCAAAGTGAATAGTTGATAATAAGGATTCTTTAGGACAACTAGACACATTCTCTAAGTTTATCACCGGTAACTTACTGACTATTGATCAAATAAAAGAGGATACATTTAAGGAAAGGATGATAAAGGAAAAAGAGAAATTCTTTGAGGATATTGTAAATAAGAACAAGGAGAAAATGGATACTCTATTACCAGAACTTGGAGAAATAATTCTTGACTCCAAGAAACTGTATAGGGACACCTATAAAACAAATATTTTGACAGAGGATCTTGACAAAGAGATCAACAAAGAACAAGATAAGATAAACAATATTGTTGACAATCTGATAGGTGCATCGAATTCATTTTTGGAGTTAGAGAAGAAGATTGCAGAGCAAGAAGAGAAAATCAAGAAGTTAGAAAATGACAAATAGGGAATAAAGGATAAAGCAAAGGACTTGAAATGCAAACTTAGTCCAAGACTTGAATACCTTATTTCTTTGAGAAAAGAAATATCTAAGGCTCTGGTTCCCGGACTGAAGACACCGGAAGAGAAAATGCACATACTCACCGGTATTGTGCAAAGAACTCAAGAGGCAATAAACGACAACAAAAAATTCAGGAATGGTATAAATTTGATCTTGACAGATATATTTCAGATTGTAACCCACTGATTACAAGAATCCAGGTAGGACTCCACTGACACTGAATAACAACCTTTGTCATTGATGTCAAAGGGGGAGTAGTGGGATGAGAAAAATGGTCAGAAGAAAGGACATCATCTACTCAGGGGGAGCATACATTTTTGGCACACAGTTTTGGTAAGACAATTTTTGCAGACTATTTTTGGATATCACTTTGAACACTTTTTTTTCTCATGAGTGTTGCCATCAATGCCAAAGGGGGAGATTGTTGGAAAATGCACACTCTAATGAGAAATTGTAGGTGATTGAAGGTTTTGTCATTGATGGAAACCTTGCAATCATAGGATACCGGCATCGATAGACTCTACACCGGCATACAGCACACTGGCAGTGAAAGGAATGATATAGACACCTTGGCCGACTTCAATTTTGTTTAAAATGTATTTTGTAATTAATTGTAAAATCATTGTAAGCCGACACGGTGAGTTGTAATATGACTCATATATGCATGAGATCATTTTGTAATAGGAAGTGTGTGAAATAGGATACGAAATAAGCAGACCTAATATGCGAAATATTGTTTAAGGGTTTATGTTGTAGCAGGGCTTAAACCGGTACTGAATCTGGCATAGCAAATGCTGATCTGAAGTAGTACAAGACATTGGATTAGAATAATCAATTTTTGTAAGTCAATGTGACTTCTTTTGTAATTGAGTAGTGAGATCTAGGCACTTGGCCTTCCTGCATGTGCAGGCCGCTATTGTAAGAGTAATATTCCCTTATTGGCCAGTAAGCGAATATTGTGGGTCACAAATCCCATCGAGGTTTTTCCCACACCGGGTTTCCTCGTTAAAATACTATGTTATGGTGTGCTTCTCATGTTTTTGTTATTATCCTTAGTTACTACATCATTTCTGGTTTACCGGTACATAGTTTTAATATGCTTTTCATGTTTTAAGTCAAGTAAATTGATATACTGGTTAGATACTAATTCAACACCCCCCCCCCCTCCCCGCTCTTAGTATCTTTGGGAATCCTAACAAGATGGTGTACACATATGTACTAATTGGCCAATTGATAAGTGATACAATGTATAGAATAACCAAAGAGTTTATGGCCTTAATAAAAGGTGGCAATTTTGGTTCAGTCGATTCTCTAGGTGTACTTATATACAAATATTTTTTAATAATAACCATTCTTGTTGCATAGATGTTGCAACCAACATAGCTAATTTTGATAGAATTTGAAAAACAAATCCCTAGGGTTCACTTGAAGCTTTCTTAAAGGCATGAGGTTGGGGTATAGTATATTTTTTAGGTTTGTATTTTATGAGTTTCCATCTATCCAAGTGGAAAAAATAACAATAGGGGAGTTAGAGGCACTTAATCTCAAGCCATATGTGGGTAGGGATAACTTTGATCTTGCTAGAAAATTGAAGGGAATGTTACCTTCTATTTATTTAGTTTATGTTGTTCTACTAAAAGACTCTTGGGATAAGATGCAATATTATTTTAAGGTAAGAAAGAGGCAATATATCAGATTAACTACTTATCAAACGAGAAAGTTCAAAACCGATAATGATATTCTTGAAGAATTCTCTAGAAATGGGGAGATTTTGGACCCGATATATAACGCCCATAAAATTGCTACAAAGACCTTAGGCCCCATAAATTGTTCTAAGAAATAATATGTGTCTATTGATATCATCACTTAGAAGGTGATTGATGGGATCCATGCATGGATTAATCTCAAACTAAAGACTTATTAGGTGAGGCCAAAGAGGGAAAAGAAAGGGTGTACTAAAGGTTTTTCCTCATCAATCCCTCAAGGATACAAAAGATATAGGATAAAAGAGAATTCCAAAGAAAATGAATATAAATTACTTAAAAACCATTATAAAAGAGGTTTGACTGACATTCCTTAAAGACTCGATTTTGTATAAAGAAACTAAGGTAGGAATTGCTACTAGTTTGCATGTTGTTACAATAGCCCAAGTTATCCCTCTAAGGACAACAATTGGCTTGATACTAGGAGAAGAGGAATAAAAAGAGAGAACAAGAACAAACTAGAGGTTAATGACCAATTAAAGAAGAGGTGGATGTTTCCTCTTCATCTCCACATTATACACCATAACAGAGTCCTCTATCTCCACCACTAGAACAACTTGACATTCATAGTGGTTAGGTGGATATAGAGCCCCATTCATCCAAATATCATATAACACCTCAACGTCATATTGAAATACAAGATTTAGAAGCCAATGGTGAAAATTTTGAAGAGGAAGAATGTGGAGGAGAGGCTTCTAAGGAAGAAAAAGAAGAAGATGAGCATCAAGAATAAGAGATTCCCATTTAGAGTCCAAAACAAGAAGAGCTTGTGTTGACTTATGAATAATAGAAAAAGTTGATTAGCTTAGTGGAAGGTTAGCAAGAGAAGATGGACACCAAAAAGGTGAAGACCGAGATGATGAGTGAATTTATTGAGAATATCAATGTAGGGCTTGATATTGGGGCATCTCAAAAAATTATTAGCCAGGATAAATAGTATGATGGACAACACATTTTGAAGCCACCTCATTGTGTACCTACATGGTTAAAGTTATATTTAGAGAAAAGGAAACAAGATTTTTCCAACCTATAAGTTAGCAATAAATATTAGTGGAAGTGGAGAAAGTGAACACTAAGAAGAAAGCTAGGGCACTTCACTCCACCAAAAAAAATATAGGAGAGAAAATTATGGAAATTGCAACCCTTGTAGTTGACAAAGATGACAAAGAGCTACAAGTTACAAATTATCAGTTGCCATAGATAATAATGGGGAATAAACAAATAGGGAAGACATTGCCTCCTTCGAATCAGTTGTAGGCACCCTTAGTAGAATGCATAAAGATAAATATAATAATGAGGAGCTCAAATTGCAATTGGCTCAAATAATTTTTTTATCAAAGATTTAATCTCCCATATCCAAACAAATTATGATTCATGCAAGGTTGATATCCAAACAAGAGGAATATTCTTTGTATGTAATGAAAGAAAATGTAGATGCCATGGATAGATGGGCAATAAAGTATCTCAACCAAATGGATGAAATTTTGGTGGAAAGATACAAGTAGTATGAATAAGGTAATAACTTGTAAGGTTATTTAATGACATATAGATAGGTTGAGTGAAGAGGGTGAGAAATTTGTTGAGCATCTAAAATCTCTTTTAGAATTGTACAAAAAATGGATCCTAAAAAATGAAGTGCACTAACATTTTGGGTGATGAAAATATTCATTTTGTTGAAAGGAATCTAAATATTTTGACCTTAAAGATTGGTTTGATAGAAAAGCACATGTTATTTATCCTAAAAGAGCATAAGGAGTTATATTCCAACTATAAATATTTTGAAACTTTTACATGAAAATGCTTGATTGTAATCTCTTTTTTAAAAGAAATAAGCACATAGCTAATATCCTAGATGTGGTATGAGAAGCCTAGAATGGAAAGATAGAAAGAGACTTCAATGTAGCTCAAGGTATAAACAAATATTTGTTGGATAAGTATGTGGATCTAAAGATGAGCTTGAAATCAAGAAAAGAGGATATCTAGAAGCTAGAACAATTTGTAAAGAAAGCTAACCCAGCTGAGATCAACTGTTTTGGACCCCTGGGGGAGAACAAGGATGTGGTCTCCTTAACCTCTATTTCTAAACATAATTCCCCCCAAGAATATTTGAGTAAGGAACATATGGGAGAAGATAATATCCAAGGAGGGCAGATCCCAAGAGAGGAAATAAAAGAACAACACAAATCTTCTAAAGAAACTACCCAGATGGTTATTCCTGACACCTTGGCTAGTAAGGAAGCTTCCAACGAAGAGAATCAGAAGGATAAGGATATTAAGGAAGTGGAGCAATATGAGGAAGGGGAGATCACTGGGTCACATGAAGAGAAGGATGACTCTTCCCCTCTCACAAATAGTTCTGATTTTCAAGAGGCCCAGAACTGTCCTATCTTGAGACTGAATCTTTCTGATTCAGATCATGCCTCTAAAATAGTTATTAGCTCTTCATATGACTCCAGATCACCTATCTGGGGTAATGAAGAGGATATTTATAGAATCCTTAGTGGTCCTAAAGTAGGTTTTGAGAAAGAAGCAGAGTGGAAAATACCAAAACACAGGAACAAGAAAGGCTCCACTCCCTCTGCTGCCCAAATAAGGAAGTCTAGGAGAATTGCTCAAGTTGATGTAGGTTATGTCTCCTCATCCCCAGGACAACCTTCAAACCAAAAAGTTAGAGATCAGGAGGCTAGCAAGAAAATGGCAGATGGGACTCAGAGGACTCTAAAGGAGTTAGGAATTAGTAAGTGATTATGAAGATTATTTCTTGGAACATAAGGGGAATTAATAGTCCCCACAAGAATGATATAATTAGGAATATGATTATGGATAGTAAACCTGACATTTTTCTTAATCAAGAAACTAAGATGAGTAGAGAAAAGGTTGAAGCTCTAAATTTCTTTAAATCTGGTAGCATCTATGGTGGTAGCTCTGAAGGTGCCTCTAGAGGCATTGCAACAATCTGGAACCACAATAGTATTAGAGGTCAAGTTCTTATTCAAGAGAGTAATTTTTCTTGCATTAAACTTGAGTATTTAAAGGATGACACCTCTTGGGTCCTCACAAACATCTATGCTCCCAGTACCTTGAAAGCTAGAAGCAAGTTTTGGGAAAAACTTATGGAAATAAGGGATAGCTTCAAGAACCTTAGTTGGTTGGTTAGGGGAGACTTTAATACCCTGTTGAAAGAGGAGGAAAAATTTGGTGGTTGCCCTTCTCAGATGGACAGTAGATTGGCCCTCATGGATTTTATAAACACTCAAGCCCTTAATGATGTGGAGATGCAGGGTTTCAACTACATGTGTACTAATAGGAGGGTTGGAAATGACCTTATTCAAGTATGCCTTGACAGGGCCCTTATATCTGATGACTGGTTCAGACATTATTTCTACTCTTTATCTGCTCACATTCGTGTTGGGTATGACCACTACCCTATAACTCTTATTGCTGACCCTATCAGTAGGATGAGGCATTTTCCCTTTAGGTTTGAAAAAATGTGAACATTACATCCGGATCTGACTCATAAAATTTAGGAATGATGGAACATTCAAGTTGAGGGTACTGCCATGTATAGAGTTGTGAAGAAACTTAAAAGCGTAAGAGATAATATAAGGATCTGGAATAAATCCAGATTTGGGAATATTTTTGAGACCAAAGGAAAAATTTAGGAAGACCTCAACAAAATTCAGGTCCAAATTTAGAAGGATGGATTCTCCATTATTACAATTGCAAAAGAAAATGAGATCCTCAAAAGATGCCACGATATAATTGCAAAAGAAGAAGCTTTTTGGAAGCAGAGATCTAGATGTATTTGGCTGAAGGAAAGGGATAAGAACACCAGATTCTTCCATATGTCAACTATCAAACACAAAGTTGCTAATAGGATCAAAAAAATGATGGTGGACAATGTGGAGCTGGTCAAGGAGGAGGAGATTAGAAACGAGGCAAAAAATTTCATCTCTGATCTTCTTTGTAGGGATCAGAGCTTGGATGATGATGCTCAAAATGCCTTCCTCCAGAACATTCCTTGCCATATTGATGAGCATAAGAATGATTTTTTGACTTTCATCCCTTCAGATTTGGAGATCAGAAATGTTGTCTTTTCTTTTGAGGGCAATAAAGCTCCTGGTCCTGATGGTTTCCCTATGTTGGGAAAGATGTCTCCAATGGGGTTAAAGAATTTTTTGGGGCAAGAAGATTACTGAAAGAAATTAATGGCACCTTCATTGTTTTGATCCTGAAAATTTAAGGAGCAGACTCCATGGATAAGTTCAGGCCTATTAGTTTATGCAAATCTTTCTATAAGATTATTTCCAAGGTCCTCAACTCCAGACTCTTGAATGTCCTTCCCTCCCTGATCAGTCTTCAGCAGAATGGTTTTGTGCCAGGAAGGAAAATTCTTGATTCCATCATTACAGTCCATGAGAATATTCATTCCCTTGTTATGGCCAAGAAGCAGGGTTTTATTCTCAAGCTTGATCTCTTTAAGGCTTATGACCGGGTGGACTGGTCCTTCCTCATGAAGGTTCTTTTGTCTTTTTGCTTCTCTAACAGATGTGTGGACCTCTTCAAGCAGTTTCTCTCCTCCGCCTCCTTTGTTGTTCTTGTTAATGGCTCCCCCTCCTCTTTTTTTAAAGCCTCCAGAGGTTTGAGGCAAGGGGATCCCATTTCCCCTATTCTCTTCATAATTTTGGTTGAATGCTTTGGCAGGTACATGGGAAGTATGGTAACTAGAGGTATCTTTCAAGGTCTCCATACCTCTTCTGCTAATCACACCTCCTCCCACCAGAAATTTATGGATGATACCATCATTATGGGGGATTCCTATATTTTGGAAGCCAGAATCCTTAAGGACACCCTGTGCAAGTATGTGTTTGCTTTTGGCCAGATTATCAACTGGGTTAAAAGTGAAGTTTTTTTCATCAACACTCCTGAGAAAAGACAACATAGAATAGTAGAATTCTGGAATGTCAGATTGTTGTTCTTCCTGCTACCTACCTTGGCCTCCCCCTGGGCATCTCTCCCCCTGATTCCTTTTGGAGTTCTTTGGTGGATAAATTTCAGAGAAAGCTTGCTGGTTGGAAAGGTGCTCTCTTAAGTTAGGCTAGAAAGTTACAACTTCTTAAAGCATCCCTTCAAAGCATTCCTATGTATTCTCTTAGTCTCTTTAGAATCTCTATTAAGTTTGCTGATACTATTGAAAAATCCAAAAAAAAATTCTTTGGTCTGGGGTTGAGGAAAAGAAGAGAATGGCTTTAGTGGCTTGGGACAAGGTTTGTAGATTGAAAAGCAAGGGTGGTCTCGGTTTGAGGAGAATCATGACTCCCAATGAAGCTCTTTTGTCCAAATAGATATGGAGATTGTTCCACTCTAACAGTGAGTGGTGTGAAATTTGGAGAAATATGTATCCTCTCTTGTCTTCATCTCTTTTATCTTTCATCAACTCTAATTTCAACATCAATGGCTCTCACATTTGGAACCATGCTTCTAAGTGTAAATAAAGCATAGCTAAAGGGGTTAAATGGAGATTTGGTAATGGTAGGAAAGTCAGATTTTGGGAAGATCCCTGGTTACTTGATAAGCCTTTTCTGGAAATCCCTAACTGGGCCCCTTTTGTTGCCCCTTGTAAAAGAATTTTTGGTTCCTTGGTTGAGGGGTAGTAGATAGGTGACAAATGGAAAAATATTGAAGGTATACACCCTGGCCTCATCAATCTCAAGAAACACTTGTTTTCTGCTTGGCTGAATAATGAAGAAGATATTCTTATTTGGAAACTTGAGCCCAAAGGCAACCTTACTATTTCTTCCATGTATGGAGTGCTGACTCCAGCCCCCTTAGAGAACCCCTTCTGGTCTAAAGCTTGGATCAAGGGTCTTATTCTGAAGATCAATATCTTCCACCAAAACAAAATTTTGACTCTAGATAACCTGAAGATTAGAGGTTTTTATCTCCCCAATAGGTGTGTTTGTTTCATGAGGAGGAAGACTCTATGGACCACTTGGCTATTCACTATTCTTTCACTGTCTCCATCTAGGAAAGTTTTCTTAAGAATTTTTGTATGGTATGGGTGTTCCCTAATTCTATTCAAGACGTTCCATTCTTGGAGCTACCATTGGTCTAATCCCTCTTTGAGAACTTTATGGCAGCTCTCTCTTCCTCACATATTGTGGGGGATCTAGAAAGAAAGGAACAACCGCATCTTCAAGGATACTTCTCTCAACCAAGATGTTGTTTTCTAGAAAATTCAAAGGGCTATAGTGGAGAACCTCAGGACCATTGGAGAACCTTGCACTCTTGTCAATTTCCTGGAAGCTCACATCCTCAACTCCTAGAACCTAAAGAGTTCTATTAGGATTGATACTAAACAAAGTAAGAGACTAGAAGCTAAGTGGTACTCTCCCCATCTTGGATGGTTCAAAATCAAATTTGACAATGTTGTTAAAGGCAATCCTGGACCTACGGGATGTGGTGCAATTCTCAGAGATAAAAATGGCATTTGTAAGGAACTTGTTGTTGTTCTTGTAGGTTGCCAAACTAACCATATGGCAGAAGCTATGGCTTCTCTCTAAGGCATCCTTCTGGCTAAAAGGTGGAACTGTCCTTATCTCTGGACTTCCTTAAAGGAATTACCAAGCCCTCATGGACTATTAACAATATTATTATGGCTTCTAGGGACCTTGTTAAAACCTTTGATAAATTTTTTTGTAGCATCCTAAAATTGCGACACTTGCAATTTCGACTGCATTTGGGTCTTCACGATGGCGACGCAACACTGAACCTGAATGGAGACCCCGAAACTTGTCCATGACACCAAAAACTGCATTTTTTCAGCACCCTGGCCTAATCCTCCTTGCACCTTGCTGTCCCTGGAGGTGGGACCATGGCGCCCAGTGCCCTGGTCCCTGGCCCTATTTTGGGCCCGGTCTCTTTTGGGACTTCGGGTCTTTAAGTTTGCAATTCGGGAAATATTGTTTCCTGGTCGGCCCAAGGTCAGAAAAATCAGTCTATCAACCCTAATTGGCAAGTATATAAACTACATTTCCCCTCCCACTTGAGGAGGTAGGAAAAAGGAAGGACATATGTGTACAAGAGGCGAAAGCGCTAGGCAAACATTCAAGCATTCAAGCATTCAAGCATTCCTTCAAGCAATTGATCATTCTAAGTCTCCATTCAAGGCTAAGTGTTGCATCCAAGACAAGGATTCAACCATTGAAGAGGAGATCACATACAACATACAACATACAACAACATTTACACCTTCGCATGTAAAAATACAAACATTCTTACAACAAGGTATCAGTACTTGTTTACATTACAAACATTTACATTTACATCATTCTCATTTCTTGGTTAATTCCAAAACCGGGGTTTGACCTAAAGGCAAACCCCTAATCCCTAACCCCCCAATCGTCCTCTCTTTTCTGTGTGTAGGTTGCAGGTACGCGGCTGTAATTGAAGATCTGGAATCCTTGTGCAGAGACGAACAGATCCCCCTTCGTTTCGCGGATTTTTCGGAGGACCGTGTGCACGTCGGGCGCCATCGTCCTGTCAACTTTCGCCTGAATTTGCAGAACAGCATCATCTCAACATTTTACTACTAATTCCAGATTCGCAGCTTCATCCTGTATCCCTATCTCTGTTTACAAGCGAATCTTTCTTGCTTCTACATACATTCCTAGTTCAATCTTCTATCTACATTCTTTACAAAAGAGGGTATCCTTGATGTCACAACCCTTGAAACTCATTTAAAATCCAATCTTGCATTGTGTGGGATTGGATCTTGTGGGCTTCAACCCCTCTTTTGAATGTAAAGTCCCTCCTAAGTGAAAACCGTCAACCCTAGTGACCCCCCTTTCTCCTTGGAGTGGGGGAGAACACCTAGGGTTCAATTTTCCGCTTTATAGTTTTATCTCACATTTATTAGGAAGCAAATGGCCCCGCTGATTGGGCAGCTAACGTGGCGGTCATTCATGGCAGTAAGATTACCTGGAAGAGTGAAGAGGATCTTCTTAATGATGCCAGATTGATCATTTTCATGGATCGATATAACTGCACCTCAAAGATTTTAAATGGATTATATAATGATTAATGACATGACTTGGAGGACTAATATTAATTATTATTGTGTCAGTACCAATAATGATAATATGAATGCCACCTTTTCCCATGCTTTTTAGGTTTTTGGGGCCACATCTAGAGATTTCTTTCCATTAGCTATCTGTAACTCTTGAGTTTTTGGTTTGAGCTGTGAAATCATGGGACATAACAGGCGTCGCTACGAGCCCAGTAATTGTAAAGAATGGAAACAAAAGGAGGAAATCTAGAGTATCTTGCAGAAGGGTGGGCTAACGAATTACATGGAAAGACTTCATGGGAGGGATGCTAAAATATCTAAGTTTTTCACCAAAAATTGGAGGAAGGGCACCTTGAAAATGGGAGATCAAACTATCACCATTGACGAAGACTTCATTGCTTAGGTGACGGGTCTCCGGAGGGAGGGAAGTAATTTCTACAGGGACAAAAAGATTAGCAAGGAGGCCATCAAGCGATACCCTGAAACTACTAAGGAGAAGAAGCGCCTAGTTAAACTTAGCAAGACCTACTACCCTCCCAGGGCCTTTCCTAAGCCTTGGAGGGAGGTTTTGTTTGCAATCATGTGCTACATCACTCTGGATGGCATATTTACCAAAGTCTACGACTACTATTTCGTGTTGCTCAACCACTTTAGGTATGAAGATAGAGTTAACATGCCTTATTTCCTAATTTGCTCAATGAACACCATTGTCAAAGCCCACAGAGAGAACCCTAAGGGAGAAATTTTTTTGCACCAAGGTCTAATGGTTCTAATCTATGAACATATTAAAGCTAATCAAATCGCCTACCCCCAACTTTCTGTCTCTAAATCTGAGGAGGAAGGGTCGAACTCTAAATTTTATGTGGGTGAGGATTCTACTGGTGATTCGAAAGGTGAGACTAAGAAGAGCCTGGAGGACTCCGAGGTTGAATTGGGTAAGAAAAGAAAATAGGAGATCAGTAAGTCATCCTCTTCCAAGGGTAAGAAAAAAAGCAAAGAGAAGGTCTTCAAGATTCACTCTTCCTCCTCAAAGGAGGTCTCTAAGGACTTTCAAAAGGATGACTTGAAGAAGAAACCTAAATCTTCTTCTCAGATAAGGAAAAAGAAGAAAAGGCAGGGCAATTCTGAGCCAAAGATGAAGGACAAAGAGAAAAGAAAGGATTCAGATGCAGACCAAAACGTTGAGGAGGAGATTATGGGAGATGGTTTCAACCAGAGTGTTGGTGGTGATGTAGATTAGAAAACTAGTGGTGAAGACCCCAAAACTGATCAGGCCAAGGTTGGTGGAAAAATCCCCCCTTCTAACCCTTCTGTTGAGGGTTTGAAGGGGTTTGTGGACACCCTCGACTGGCTCATAAATAGTCACAAGAAAGATGTGGAGGAAAACAAGAACCTGAGTCATAGGATTCAAATTATGGAGACTATTAGCATCGGTGAAGGTAAATCCATGGATGAGCATGTTGATGATTTGGGAAAGACTATTGCCAATGATGAAGTGATTAGGAATGCCTTCAATCCAAGGTTTGATTAAGTGGAGAAGGCCCTAGAGGAAATAAAAAACAATGACACTGTTAGGGACTAGAGAATGGTGGATACTAAAAATAGACTCAACAAAATCGATACCCGTCTCAGAAGCATTGCTGAACAAAGTTATAACATTCTGAAGGCCTCAGCTGACAACATCAAAATCCTGATCAGTAAGCTGGAGAATGAGAAGGGATCCCTAGAGCAGGAACCTGACATGGAGGGTGTGGAAGGTGTGTAAGGACTACACACGAGGACCAGAGGCAAGAAGAGGGAGAAAAAGCCAAACAAGAAAATCGAAGAGCTCAAAGTGGCTTCAGTGAATTATGACCTATTGGTCATCAAGGTTGCTGAACTTCTTAAGTCTCTGTAGGTGTTGCTAGCTGGCTAGGTATTTCTTTCTGATTTTTTCTGCTTTGTTGTTCCTAGTTTTTTGTTTTCTGTTCGAGTTGTTGGCTTTCTTGCCAATATTTTGTATGTTGTCTTTATGCTAGTCTATTTGATCTTTGATGATCTTTCTTTTGATCTTTTTGTAAAAGGTTTCGGCTCCTTAAAACTTGTTTTTCTAATTAATCAGAACAATTTGTAAAGAAGGTATCAAGATATTTTGAAAAGTCTAAATTTAGGCTACAGTAGGTTGATGACCCAAATGAGGAAATGATCAACCAATGCCTAATGAATTTCAAAGACTACAAATGGAAAAAAGAAACTTAGCAATCAACAATTTAATTTTTAAAAAGAAATATTCCTTTTTAATATTCTATTATTCTTTAGCTGTAGAAGAATTCACCAATTTATAAAGTGAATATCTCATCTTATGCTAACTCAAATTCTTTACTATAAACTAGAAAATAAAATTTTGGAACTAAAGTCTAAAATGAAAGGTTCACTTTCAGAGGCAGGTTGCATGCTAGCCAAACTAACACTTCTGCATGTTATTTTGATCAAAAGGTTTTCCCCTTGTGATCTATGAAATATTAAATTTGGCTCATTTGAAGGTTCTAAAGGTTGGTGAATTAGATTGGAGGTCAATTGTAGCAATTTACCTTTCAATAATTTTAGTTTTATTTCCCCTGGATTAAGTATTCTAGCATAGCACAAAGGTATTCTAAAAAAATTGAATCAAAAGCTCCAGGGAAATTTAGATAGATTTTGTAACTATCATTTTGAAGAGAAATTAATATAAGGAGAATCACTTATGTTGTCCCAAAACTTTCTCCTACTTGTGATGTGGAATTTTTCTTATTATTTTATTTGTCCATTGTTAAGGAAATAAACATGTTTGCTTGAAGCTATTAAGTTTGCTTTTGGTTTGCACAGGTAATGTGGTAATTGGGAATAAATGAATATATATCTTTTAGGACTTATGAATCCTTTGAATCTCACATTCCTAATGTTATAGATTGTGTTTATTACATATCTAAGCATAGTGGTTTAAATAATGTCTTTAGTAATCAATGAATAAAATTAAATGCTTTGAGTGCTCATCATTTCTTTCTTGCATCCATTGAACTATCTTTTTTCTTAAATGTTGTTAAAATGGGATGTAATCAAACATTCATTTAAGTTTGAGTAAAACCATTGGCACGTCCCCTAAACAAATAGACCACATTGACCACTAAAACACAATTATTAACCAACTTCGAAGACCCTAGAAGGCGACTTGTTTAAGGACCAATTATCTTTGTAAGGAGAGGTAAGGTCAATGTCACCCTATATGTGTTGCGTGTGTCTAATCAGCCATTAACAAGACAATAAGCTAGCATGACCAAACTTAAACAAGTTAGAAAAAATAAGTCATTTTTAGTGAAGAATTTACTACAGTTACTGTAGACGTATAAAAATGACCATATTCCTAAATGAATATTTAATGTTCATTTTATTCTCATTCCTCTATTTAGTTAAATCTAATTTAATTAAATCACCCACATTCTTCTATTTAATTAAATAAATTATTCAATTTATTTATTTAAATTCACTTAAGCCCTTTACATCATTTAATTGAATAAATCATTTTATTTAATTAAATCCCTTCTCTCTACTTTTTAATAATTAAATTTACATTTAATTAAATAGTTTACCCCAATTAAATAAATCTAATTTATTTAAAATTCCCAACTTGCAACCAAATTTAAATAAAGCAATTTATTTTAATTAAATCATATTATCCCTCATCCACTTGCAAAATCCTACATCTCCCACTTGCATCCTAATCAATTAACCTAAACCCATATGTTATCCCCTTTCCCTAAATTTGAGGAGGTCACTTCTCAAATTTGGAGTAAAGTCTTCAAAAGGCATTAAAGCCTTTATGCCTTCAACAAGCTAACTTGTTGAATACCCCCAAATTTGGAAGGACTCTTACAAATTTGTCCCCAAAGTCTTCAAACCATTAATGATTAACTAACCCTTAGTGGCATGGTTAGAGACTTTTTGCCTAACTTAACCCGCATCTAACCCAGGGGTCTCATCAAGCATTCATTGCTTTGACCATGGTTATCCCTTTAACCTTTGCACAAGAGTTTATCATTTGGATAAAAGATTTATCCATTGGATAACCCTAACCTAACCTTAACCCTTACCTTCTAAGGTAACCATGAGGTTTTCTCAAGCATTTAATTCTTCTTACCTCTCCTCTCAAGAAGTCTTATGTTGACAATTGTCACCATTTCATTGGTGGAAATTGTAAACATGGATTAATAACTTTCAATCCTAACCCTTCATTAACTCCTCCAATCTTGAGCATCTATTGTCCTATTTTCCCTATAAATAGAGCCCTCATTTCTCCATTTTAAAGGATCCAAGCTTTTAGTATCTCATTTATGCTCAATTTTATCAATACATCTAGTCTCTCTTTATAATAGGAATTAATCTAATAAGCATTTTAGAGTATTTCTATTATCATCAACTTAAATCATTATTTAATAGATCATGTTAGGATAGTGTAGACACCTAAAATTGTCATGTCTAATTAAATAAATATTTTATTTATTTAATTACTTTATCCTAAGTCTTCTATTAATTAAATAAATCTTTATTTATTTAATTAATTCATTTATCCTCTTCTAGCCTTATTTCTAATTTAAATAAATACATTTATTTATTTAAATTATCCTTTTTCTAAATTAAATAAATAATTTTATTTGATCCCACTTCCTCTATTAATTAAATAAATCTTTATTTATTCAATTAATTCATTGACCTTTTCTACCCATGACACATGTCATTCATCTCTTAATTTCTACACTACCTACCCTCTCATTATTTTATTATTTCTTTTACCTACCCTCTAATCATAGCTGACCATTTATCTTTTACACTTCTCAATCTTATCCCTTCATTTCTTATAGTATCTTCTATATAAGGAGATGCTTCCTTCATTATCAACCCTAATCAAAACTATGCATCCTGACTACTTGATCAATCGAATACACTATGCTTTTGAACTTGCATATGCAATCAAGCCTACTTGCAACCACATTTCCGTTCTTTGTTGAGCTCTTGTGCACATATAAAATCTGAGAGCAAATACATCAAGCAAGATCAATGGAGATAGGAAGGATGGAGATCCAAACCCTATTGGACATGTGATGGTATAATCTTTGTGATTTTATTTGATTTGCATTGTCTTAGGTAATCTTCATATGTTATGGTGGATCTTTGTTGTTGTTAGGCTTGGGTTTTGTGGTTGAATTCATTTAGTCTTTCAACATTGTTCTTATCCATTTTCATCGTATACATTTTGGCACACCCGGTGGGACTCTTGTCCCCTTTGCATTTAACATCCTTGTTGCAGATTTTGTGTTTTTGAAGTTATAGATCTGACATTTTTGATAGCATTTTGATATTTTCATGTCTGTGTACTTTCGGATCGTGTTTTTGGTTTTCTGCCACATCTGTGACATCTGGGATCGCGTCTGCATCCTCGACAGTATTTTTTTTTTTTGCAGACTCTGGAAATCGCGTCTGTGTTCCCTAGTCGCATCTGTGGGGTTTTCGGCACGTCTGTGTCCAAAAGCTGCGTCGGCATTCTGGAAAAGCGTCTATGTCTCATCTAAGTATGTCTGCATCCAGAAGCTGTGTTTGTGTTTCTGATAACTGCGTCTGTGTGCACTTGTCTCATTTTGGGTTTCATTGATTCAATTTTTAGTCATTCGGATTTTCAGATCTAGTTTATTTTGAGCTAACATTTTCAAATCTAGCTAACAGAATTGGTGCAGCTTGTTTTGAAAGCAAAATCATTTTGTCAAAGGCCCCTATTTTCACAAAGTCTTTTGGATTTAAAATTTACCTAACTTGTGTGCTTGCAAAAAGGGGTGATTATTTCAAACAATCCAAACTACTAATTGTAGACACTCAAAATTGTCATGTCTAATTAAATAAATATTTTATTTATTTAATTATCTAAGCCTAATTCTTCTATTAATTAAATAAATTTTTATTTATTTAATTAATTCATTTATCCTCTTCTAGCCTTATTTCTCATTTAAATAAATACATTTATTTATTTAAATTATCCCTTTCCTAAATTAAATAAATATTTTATTTATTTAATTGTCCTATTTCTTCTATTAATTAAATAAATCTTTATTTATTTAATTAATTCATTATCTTTTTCTACACATGACACATGTCATTCATCTCTTAATTCATACACTACCTACCCCTTTCATTATTTTATTATTTCTTTTACCTACCCTCTAATCCTAGCCGACCTCTCTTTTTACACCTCTCAATCTTAACCCTCCATTTCTCATTGTGTCTTCTATTTAAGGAGATGCTTTCTTCATTGTCAAACCCTAATGACTAATGACTGATTTTGGAGTACTTGGCTACACTACAATTCCACTTACAACCACATTCCGTTCTTTGTTGATCTCTTGTGCATATAAAAATCTGAGAGCAAATATATCAAGCAAGATCAATGGAGATAGGAAGAATGGAGATCAAAACCCTATTGGACATGTGATGGTATAATCTTTGTGATTTTGAGTTATTTTGCATTGTCTTAGGTTATCTTCATATGTTATGGTGGATCTTTGTTCATTGTTAGGCTAGGGTTTAGTGGTTGGATTCATTTTAGCCTTTCAATATTGTTGTTATTGTTATCCATTTTCACCATACACATTTTGGCACGCCCGGTGGGACTCTTGTCCCTTTGCATTTAACAATTTTGTTGCAGATTTTGCATTTTTGAAGTTGCAGATCGGACAATTTCGACGATATTTTAGGTTTTTTCCGCGTCTGCGAGTGTTCGGATTGCGTTTTTGTGTTTCAGAAGCATCTGCAATAGAGGGAATCGCGTCTGTGTTTCTATCAGTTTTTATTTTGCAGCGTTCCAAAAGGTGCGTCTGTGATTCCTAACCGCGTCTGTGCTGCATCAGATCGCGTCTGCGTCATTTAACAGCGTCTGTGATCTCTGAGCGCGTCTGTGCATAACAGAACCGCGTCTGTGTCATACAGACGTGTCTGTGTCTGGTATAGAGGCGTCTGTGCTTTCTGTTTTGCAATTTCAATTTTTCTGAGATTCGGGTTTTCGGATTTTGTACTTGGGGTTTCAGATCTGGTTTATTTTCGGCTAACCCTTGCAGATCTAGCTAACCTGGTTTGCGCAGCTTGCTTTGGAGGCAAAAACATTTTTGTTGAAGGCCCCTTTTCACAAAGTCTTTTTGGGTTTTCTAAAATTTACCTAACTTGTGTGCTTGCAGGAAGGGGTTATCATTTGAAACTACTAACAATTTTGTTGCAGGGCCTTAGTTAGGGTTTTGTAATTTTGATTGTGTGCCTTATTTTTCATAGCTTAGCAAACACTTCAATTGGTGCACTAAAATTGAATCATTGTCTTTTGTGTCTTGAGCAATAGACTCTTTTTGTTTAATCTTTAGAGGGCCTGTCTTCCCGTGTGGTCATTAGGACTACTAGTGAGAAGAGAACGACCCAAGTGGTAGCGAGGAAAACCCACCTCATCTGAACCACTATAATCAAATGTATTCATGGTGAAAACTATGAATAACGTGTGCTGATTAGTTCATACCGACACTATGTCTCCCCATAAACCCGTTTGATCAAATTTAGTTGATCATTTGTAGGGCGTAACCCCTACCGGCTGGGAGCCTTCTGTATTTACAGAGCTGAAAGTGCCGCATGTATGGCCACACGAGCGGATGCCCTTACTAACACCATTTTGTTTTAGAGGCCCAAATTCTTCTAGTTGTTGGGGCAGGAGGTCGGACCTCTGGTAGCGGCCCACACACATACGGTTCTTAGTAGAGATACAAAGTTCGCCATGGGGAGTTTTCATGGGGACGGATGCTTGGCTGACCCGAGAAGTGAGTGCCGAGGGTGGAGCCAGTGAGGTCAAGCATCTAAGTATCCGCTCTGAATAGCGTAGCCTCGGGGGTAAAACCCTATGTGGGATCAACAACTATTGTCTTGGCCAGCCCTAAGATTTGTGCTTGTCTTATGCTAAACACTCAAACATTCAAGACAAAACAGCAAAACATTGTGTCTTTTGTGTCTTCAAGTGTATGCAAAAACTTTTTACATCAAACAACACACTTTTGGAGTCTAAATAGTTTGCAAACATTGAGTCATCAACATTGTGTCCTCTTGTCACGAAAAACAGTCGAAAAATCAGATTTGGTCACAACAAAACAACTTCACAGATAGGAAAAATTGCACTAAGGTTACAGAAACGCGTCTGTGTCTGTTCAAACCGCGTCTGCGTCAGATAAGCGCGTCTGTGAAGTACAGAATAGCGTCTGTGTTTTTATCAGCGTCTGTGTCTGGGAATCGCGTTTGTGAAGTATACAGAGGCGTCTGTGTCAGGATTTGAAAACTTTAACAGTCAAGCAAACAAAGAAAATTAGTTTCGGCATACTTGAGCTTCTTAGGTTGTCTCTTCAGGTTTCATCTAGCATTCAGCCTATTCTAAGGTTTCACATAGTCCATCATTGCTTCACATCTCATTTTACATTCATACTTGTCTAAACTTGAGTCAAAAAGGTCACTTGCTTGTCCTCACTATACTCTTTCAACACACTACATACTACTACACTTTGCTAAGTGGTCCCTCATCAAGGTTTCTTACCTTTGGGTCTCATTTGGTCTTACTTAGAGTCAAGGTCAGCTTACCTCATCAAGAGAAACTATCCTCTCTTTGGAAGTCACACCTACTCTACTACTTACATACTTCGTCTTACACTTTGGACATTGCAAGTACACCTCTCAATCCTAACCCTCCATTTCTCATTGTGTCTTCTATTTAAGGAGATGCTTTCTTCATTGTCAAACCCTAATGACTAATGACTGATTTTGGAGTACTTGGCTACACTACAATTCCACTTACAACCACATTCCGTTCTTTGTTGAGCTCTTGTGCATTTAACAATGCAAAAATGCAAAATCTGCAACAAAATTTGCCTATGGGGGAGATGACAGTGACGCTAGAGGATGTCTACAGGATTTTGCATATTCCGATCGATGGAGAGTTGATTCCATATGATCAAGATGGAGACAGGGAGGCACTGAGACGAGTATTTCAGGATCCCGGGTTGGAGATGAGAGCAGGTCACGTGGCATGGGATACCATGACCGCGACAGGGCTAGCGTTGCCGGCTGTTATTGGAGGAACCATTCCCAAAACATGACAAAGGAAAAGGCAAAGTCACAGATGATCAAGCCAATTACACTAGAGCACCTTACAATTATGATTCTACTATCAATCACATCTCAATGGACAATCATATCTCTACCATTACTATCAAAAACAAAAATCCTGAGAATCCTTCTTAGAGACCCAAAATTGTCCTAAAAGGTGTGGGATCTTCGCCCGAATCTACCTCTGAATGTCATGTTACAACCCGTCAAGGTAAGATTACATTGCTAGGTGCCTCCACTAAGAATACCAATCTTTCATCAACCAAGCCTGAGTACGACCTTGTAGAACAACTAGGGAAGACACCTGCACTCATCTCTATTCTTGAGCTCTTACGTATATCTCCTGCACATTAAGCTATCCTTGACAAAATCTTGAGAGATACTGTCGTCCCTACTGATCTGAACGTGGACTAGTTTCAAGCCATGGTGGGATACCTATCCGTTCCACACTCCCTCACATTCACAGAAGCCGATGACGCCTCCATAAGTCAGCCACATAATGCACCTCTACATTTTGAAGCCTTCATACATAAACATAGAATAAAGCGAGTCCTGATAGATGGAGGAGCAGGTCTTAATATTTGTACATTGAGCACCATCAGACAATTGGGATATTCTGACAAAGCTGTAAATTCTACAAACCAAATCACCATTAAGGCTTATGATGATGAAGAGCGCTCATCCAAGGGCACGGTCACCTTACCACTAAGAATAGGGCCAGTCACAAAGGATGTGGTTTGTCAAGTCCTAGATCTAGATCTCACGTATAACATATTGCTAGGACGTCCGTGGATTCATGAAATGAGGGCAGTCCCATCAACATACCATCAGTGCATTAAGTTTCCTCACAATGGAGTCGAGGTAACGGTCAATGGTGATCCAAATCCATTCATATATTGTAATAACTTGAGATCACATACTGAGATTATCATCCCCAGCAATCGTGAGGCTACTCCTTCAGCATATATTGATCCTGAGTCATTAAAGCCCTCGACATCCAAACAAGGTGAACTTAGAGCCAAGTTTCAAGACAAAGGCATGGGAGAATACACTCTGAATCAGACAATGTTTTTACGACAAGTCATGAGCTCTCCCAAGGAATATGGGAGGCCACATCCTAACAAGCAAATCCCCATCATGATACTCAAATGGGATCCTACCATCTTTCAAAAATGGGGTGAACTAGAAGAAGAAAATTTATATAAAATGCTCTATAAGGACGTTGAAGAGGACACACATGATTAGATTATTATACCCTGTGAGAACTATGGCAAAGGCTTCAAAATTCTGCAAAGATTTGGGTATGATGGAAAAAGCCCTCTCGGACTACGCAAAGAAGGTGTCATGGAGCCCTTACAACCTGAGCTAACTACAAGAAGGGAACGCTCCAAGGGGCTTGGTTTTCTGAATCCCAGACTACATAATAAAAGAACAAAAGAGGTATGGCAAATTAAAGTTGCCGAAGTTCAACAAGAGGATTACTATTCCACAGACTCCAATGAGTGGGAATGGGGTTCAGACAAATCCTCCAGTGACTATGAGCTCACTGAAACATTCAGAGAGCTAGATGAACCCACTGAGGAGGAGGAATTTTACAAAAAGTTCAGAGTAGGTCAAGAACCAACCCATAAGGATCCCGTACAAGCTTCGTTTCAAGGTCCTAGGTCAAAATCACATAGGATGAGGACACCTGTCCCAGAAGGCTCTACTAGTGATGACAATTTGGATTCGCTCACGATCGAAACTAATGAGGAGAGTGCCATCGATGACCTCGACGATTACCTTGACATACCTGAATATAACCACATCTTCACTATTAGTCCTGCAAACCCTGAAAGCACTAAAGACCTTCCCCTTGTTCATCCTCAACTCATTGACTGGGATCATGAAGGACCAGCACAATTTGATACATTTCAAAATGACGAAGCTATTATCGACTACCTTGGCATTTGAGATGATCTTCCCCCTGGAGACCACAAAGCAGGATACGCCATAGAGCTCAACAACATAGCATACTTCGGTGAGGGTGTCGGGCCTTCTAGTCGCAAAAATGTGAAAATAAAAACAAAACAAGGGTCTTATGGCGAAAACCACACTGTGGCGCTATCTGACTCCAAAAAAGTAAAAAGAAAAGATGTATCTGAGGGTGAAAACCTCTCTGAGGCACCCGAAGATGGAAGGCTCGACATTCTCCCAGCATCATACGAGGAAAAATCATCCATGTTGGTAGAGGAGACTATAAAGACAAACATTGGTACAGCAGAGGTTCCACACAACATATTTTTGGCTCAATCATTGACAGAGGCCGAGAGAGCAAAATTCATAAGCTTCTTTAAGGGACGACAAATCAACTTCGCATGGTCTTACGCGGATATGCCTGGGCTAGACCCAGATTTGGTGATGCATCATTTAATAGTCAAACCGGGGGCAAAACCAGTAAAGCAGAAATTAAGGAAAATGCATCCACAAGTGGCATTGCTAGTCAAGGCAAAGCTATAGAAATTATTGGATGTCGGATTCATACGCCCAATTGATTATCCTGAATGGATTTCCAATTTAGTACCTGTCAGCAAACCGGATCGCAGCATCTGAATATGTACAGACTTCAGAGATATCAACAAGGCTTGTCCAAAGGACGATTTCCCATTACCAAACATTGACTTGATCGTTGATCTCACAGCAGGCCATGAAATGTTATCTTTAATGGACGGATTTTCTAGATATAATCAGATCAGGATTGCACCTGAAGATCAACATAAAACATCATTCACGTGTCCATGGGGAACCTTCTGTTGGAATGTCATGCCCTTTGGGCTGAAAAATGCAGGCGCCACTTATCAAAGAGCGATGACCACTATTTTTCATGATCTCATGCACATAACCGTGGAAGATGATGTTGACGATCTTTTGGGAAAATCAATAGACAGAGACACACACTTGGACATCCTTTCAGTTGTCTTTGATCGGCTAGAAAAATACAAGGTAAGATTAAATCCTAAGAAATGTGTCTTTTGAGTAACCTCCGGGAAGCTCCTAGGATTCATTGTGTCTAAAAGAGGAATAGAAGCTGATCCAGCAAAAGTCAAGGCTATCTTGGACATGCCGCCACCCAAGAATATCAGTCAACTTCGATCTTTACAAGGGAGACTCCAATCCATACGAAGATTCATAGCACAACTTGCAGATAAGTGTAACCCTTTCCAGCACCTGCTACACAAAAACATCAAGTTCAAATGGGATGAAAACTGTCAACAGGCTTTTCAGGCGCTCAAAGACTATCTTTTGAACCCGCCAGTTTTGATGCCACCAATTCCAAATCAACCATTGCTACTTTACATATCAGCTACTCCGACAGCACTGGGGGCACTCCTAGCACAGCAAATACCTAACGGCAAGGAAAAAGCAGTCTACTATATCAGTCGCACATTGGTGGGATATGAGCTAAACTACACACCAATCGAGCGTGCATGTCTCGCTGTGGTCTTTGCTTCACAAAAATTATGACATTATATGCTCACTCACAAGACTAAGTTGATTGCCAGAATTGATCCACTAAAATATCTTCTCAACAAAGCTACACTTACTGGGCAGCTGGCCAAGTGGGTAATGATTTTGAGTGAGTTCGACATTGAATACGTGGACAGAAAAGCTATAAAAGGACAAGCAATTGCAGATCAACTGGTAGATGCTCCCATGATAGATGATGCTCCTCTACAGTCAGAATTTCCAGATGAGTCCATTCTAACAATATCACCTACAAAGTCATGGCAATTATATTTTGACGGCTCATACACACAGCATGGGGTAGGAGCGGGTATACTCTTTATAACTCCCCAAGGCGATTCTATACCAAAGTCATACCGCTTATCATTTCCGTGCACTAACAATATAGCGGAATACGAGGCATTAACAACTGGGTTAAGAATTGCAGTTCAATGGAAGATCCAAGAACTTCATGTTTTTGGGGATTCTCAACTTGTCATCTGTCAAGCAACTGATGATTATCAAACAAAAGATGAAAAGCTAATGCCTTACAAACAACTGGTAGATGATCTAAAACAACACTTTGCAAAGATAGAGTTTGAGCAGATACCAAGAGAATAGAATCGCGCTGCTGATGCCATGGCTACAATGGCTTCGCTCATTGATCTACCGCAAAATGAGACCTGCTATGAATTCCTGGTAGACAACCTGCTGATTCCGTCATATGAGATCACTCCTACGGAAATGATATGTGTTGTTGGTCCTGAATCCCAGTTATATGGTCCCATATTCACATACCTTCGCGACAATATCTTACCTCCCGATCTATCGAACAATCAACACCGCACTTTCATTCGCCAATCCTCTCGATATGTCATTTTAGCAGATATCCTATACCGACGAGGTCTAGATGGCACCCTTCTTAGATGTTTAGAGAGTGACGAAGCTCAGATTGCATTACGAGAAGTGCATGAAGGGATATGTGGTCCGCATACTAGTGGTCCTACCTTGGCCAAGAAACTCATCAAGACTGGATACTACTGACCTACTATGGAAAAAGATGCATATCAGTTGGTCAAGAAGTGTAAGCAATGTCAAATTCATGGAGACCTCATACATGCACCAGCACAGGAACTACAACCACTTGCATCTCCTTGGCCCTTTTGTCAGTGGGGACTCGATCTCATAGGCAAGATTCACCCTCCTTCTTCCAATGGACATAAATTCATTATCACAGCCACAGAGTATTTTACAAAGTGGATTGAAGCCGTGCCTCTCACACAAGTTACTGGGAAACAAATCGCTACCTTCATCCTGAACTACATCATTTGCCGATACGGGATTCCTACTTCCATTATTACTGATAACGGGTGTCCCTTCAAAAATCAGGATGTTCGTGAACTCTGTGAGCGCTTCCATATCTCCCATCATTTCTCCACACCATATTACCCCCAAGGTAATGGCCAAGCTGAGGCGTCTAATAAAACAATTCTCAAAATCCTTAAAAAGACAGCCGGCAACGCTAGCCCTGTCGCGGTCATGGTATCCCATGCCATGTGACCTGCTCTCATCTCCAACCCAGGATCCTGAAATACTCGTCTCAGTGCCTCCCTATCTCCATCTCGATCGTATGGAATCAACTCTCCATCGATTAGAATATGCAAAATCCTGTAGACATCCTCCAGCGTCACTGTCATCTCCCCCATAGGCAAATGGAACGTGCAAGTCTCGGAGTGCCATCTCTTCGCCAGTGCAGTCAGCAAACCCATGTTCGCCCGAAACTCGGGCACATATAGCACATGTGTGAGACCCATCTCCTCAATCGCAATCATATCCTGAATCGACAACTCTGGTCGCAACCTCTGAGTCGATGGGAATCTCTCCTGTGACTCCAGCATAGGCAGATACTCCTGCAGTCAACCAATCAATCATGTCAGTTATCGTGGCATTCACTGTTTATCACAAAATGCTACTTGCTATCTAAATGCATATGGCTATCTATCCTAGTGACACTCACTGTTCATCACAAAGTGTTGCTATATATCCTAGTAGTACTCCCTGTTCATCACAAAGTACTACGTGTGTGACATTCCCTGTTCATCACAAAGTGTTACTCACATTCGCACTCCCTGTTCATCACAAAGTGCTTCCTATCTTGGTGCTCCCTGTTCATCACAAAGTGCCTTGATCTATCCTAGTCATCCTAGAGGACCTGTTTGAGTGTATCCTCTCAGCAGCTTATCCAATCGACAGTGTATGTTCATCACAGAACTGCCGATTTGACCTAAAAAGACTCAACTTATGCATTTTGACACACAAACGCACTTTACACTCCTAAACGCGCTTATAGACTGCACAAACGCGCTTCTGCAACATAGACGCGCTTCCTGAACACATACGTGCCTATATCATGCACAAACGCGGCCAGGGAACACAGACGTCCCTACATGACATAAATGCCCCTACAATTCTCAAACGCCTCCGCATTCAGCATAAACGCGGTCCCAGGCATAGATGCGCCTGGACCCGACACAGATGCGCCTGTTGGACACAGACGCGCCTGGCACTGACACAGACGCGGTTGCGCGTTTTTGCATTTTTTAACTATCCTATTCCTAGCGCATTTATTGCTACCTAGCATACATTAATGACAAAACTTGAAATGCGTGAAAGTACGAGGAGGTTTTGCGGTACTTACCGGCTCTCCTGCATCTGCTGGTCGCTGGAATCGGCGAACGCAGTCGAATCTATGAACCAAAGCCATCGCTGTTGACTGCTGCTGCTCTTTTCTCGCTCTGCACTATGATCTTGTAAGGGTGTGGATGACAATGAGGATGTCTTTTGTCCGTGGTCTATCTTATAGCCTACCCTAGCCCTCGCCCTCATTTCCCGAGTCAGTATTCTTCTTCCTGTGACTTTGTCACCTTATCCGGTCAGTCCATTCTAGCCTTTCTTTCTTATTGAGAGATTGTCTGCAATCTTTTCAGACATTTTCATCCAATCTCTCGAGGGGGCATATCATTCCCATTCTGGGGCAACTCTGTATCAGTTCATCTTATCTTCTTTGAAACAACGCGACAAGCCGCATTGTCTCAAAGAGGGGCAAAATGTAGACACTCAAAATTGTCATGTCTAATTAAATAAATATTTTATTTATTTAATTATCTAAGCCTAATTCTTCTATTAATTAAATAAATTTTTATTTATTTAATTAATTCATTTATCCTCTTCTAGCCTTATTTCTCATTTAAATAAATACATTTATTTATTTAAATTATCCCTTTCCTAAATTAAATAAATATTTTATTTATTTAATTGTCCTATTTCTTCTATTAATTAAATAAATCTTTATTTATTTAATTAATTCATTATCTTTTTCTACACATGACACATGTCATTCATCTCTTAATTCATACACTACCTACCCCTTTCATTATTTTATTATTTCTTTTACCTACCCTCTAATCCTAGCTGACCTCTCTTTTTACACCTCTCAATCTTAACCCTCCATTTCTCATTGTGTCTTCTATTTAAGGAGATGCTTTCTTCATTGTCAAACCCTAATGACTAATGACTGATTTTGGAGTACTTGGCTACACTACAATTCCACTTACAACCACATTCCGTTCTTTGTTGAGCTCTTGTGCATATAAAAATCTGAGAGCAAATATATCAAGCAAGATCAATGGAGATAGGAAGAATGGAGATCAAAACCCTATTGGACATGTGATGGTATAATCTTTGTGATTTTGAGTTATTTTGCATTGTCTTAGGTTATCTTCATATGTTATGGTGGATCTTTGTTCATTGTTAGGCTAGGGTTTAGTGGTTGGATTCATTTTAGCCTTTCAATATTGTTGTTATTGTTATCCATTTTCACCATACACACTAATAGATCTTTGTTGTAGGACCTTGGCAAGGGTTTTTTATTTTTATTATGTGCCTTGTTTTCATAGATTAGCAAACACTTCAATTGGTGCACTAAAATTGAACCATTGTCTTTTGTGTCTTGAGCAATAGGCTCTTTTGTTCAATCTTTAGAGGGCCTGTCTCCCTGTGTGGTCATTAGGACTACTAGTGAGGAGAGAATGACCCAAGTGGTAGCAAAAGAAAAGCCATCTTCTTCCAAACCACTATAAATAACTGTATTCATGGTGAAAACTATGGATAGTGTGTGCTGATTAGTTCATACCGACACTATGTCTCCCCATAAACCCGTTTCATCAAATTTATTTGATCAGTTGTAGGGCGTAACCCTTATTGGCTGGGAGCCTTCTGTATTTACAGAGCTAAAAGTGTCGCATGTATGGCCACACGAGCGGATGCCCTTACTAGCACCTTTTTGTTTTAGAAGCCAAAATCCTTCTAGTTGTTGGGGTAGGAGGTCGGACCTCTGGTAGTGGCCCACACACATACGGTTCTTAGTAGAGATACAAAGTTCACCACGAGGAGTTTTCATGGGGACTGATGCTTGGCTGCCCCAAGAAGTGAGTGTCGAGGGTAGAGCCAGTGGGGTCAAGCATCTAAGTATCCACTCTGAATAGCGTAGCCTCGGGGGAAACTCCATGTTGGATCAACAACTATTGTCCTAGCCAACCATAAGAATTGTGCTTGACTTATTTTGAACAATCAAACATTCAAGACCAAACATCAAAACATTATGTCTTTTGTGTCTTCAAGTGTATGCAAAATAATTTTACATCAAACAACACACTTGTCTTTTAGTCATTTTGGGAGTCTAAACACTTGCAAACATTGAGTCTTCATCAACACTGTGTCCTCTTGTCACAAAAAATAGTCAAACATTCAGATTTGGTCACAACAATAACTTCACAGATAGGAAAAATTGCACAAAGTTTGCAGAAGCGCGTCTGTGTCTGACAGAATAGCATCTGTGTCATATAACCGCATCTATGAAGGGCAGAAACACGTCTATGTCTTTTGAGCAACATTGCAACATCTTAGAAACGCGTTTGTGTTTGACATAACCACATCTATGTCATTTAAGCGCGTTTGTGTCTGACAGAATAGTGTTTGTGTCCTTTAAGCGCATCTGTGAAGTATACAGGCACGTCTGTGTTTAGGATTGAAGACTTTCATAATTCAACAAACAAGAACAGTCAGTTTTAGACTTATTGAGCTTCCTAGGTTATCTCTCTAAGGTTTTCATCTAGCAGTCAACCTGTCTTTGGGTCTCAAAAAGTCCATCATTGCTTTACACCTTGCATTACATTCACATTTGTCTAAACTTGAGCCAAAAGGTCACTTGCTTGTCCTCATCATACTTTGTCAACACATTACATACAACAACACTTTGCTAAGTGGTCCCTCATCAAGGTTTATCACCTTTGGGTCTCATTTGGTCTTACTTAGAGTCAAGGTCAACTTACCTCATCAAGAGAAACTATCCTCTCTTTGGTAGCCACACCTACTCTACTGCATACATACTTGGTCTTACACTTTGGACATTGCAAGTAAACCTTAGATTCATTTACATTCCATCCAACTCTTGGTCTTCCATACTCTTTCCATTTTCATCTAGTCTCATACATCTTGGTCAATACCTAGTTCATGGTTGAAACCCATTCCCAAAAATCTAGGAGAGAAACTAAAGAGGCTCAAGAGTCTACAAACATGAGTTCCTATGAGTATGACAATGATATCTTTTTCAATTCTGATCATACTACATTACCTGACATGGATGCCTATAAAAACATTCCAAATGTTGAGCACATAGACACTACAAACAACAATGATACACACAATGACAATATGGACAACTTTTCAGGACATTCAGCAGAAGTGGAAGACACCATTTTGGATCCCCGTTTCAATAGATTGGTTGAGGAAATAATAAGGAGAGATAGGCAATACTTCTTACAAGTGATGGCACAAAGTGGAGCCAAGATCCCTCATGATTTTGAATGTCTCAAATAATAGAACATAGACCGTTACAACAAACTCACTCCAGCATGGATCAAAGGAGGCCTAATAGTGGAGGAAATAGAAGACCACATCTTGTGCCTAAATCACCATCATCTTTGTTTCAAAAACCAGAGGTCCCATACACACATGGTCAAGCATATGATACTCATCTTCGCAGACCATTATGGAAGTCTTATGCAGAAAAATATACTCAATCACATACCAATCCTAAGGACCAACCACCAAAGCAATTGGATATACAAAGGCATGTTCAAAATTTGGACACAAGGAAACCCCACGTTAAATTTGGGGGCAACACACTAGAACAAACTCATGACATGCCTATAGAGTATGGTATACATGGACAAAGCAGATATTCCATTCCTCACCATGACTCTATACCAAGTGGTCCATATACGCAACATCATTATAGACCTCCTCCATATGAACATGTGTATGATCAATATCATCCATATATGCAACATGCTCTTCCACTTGGTGCTTTAGGCATGGGGTATGGTCCAAGAAGTCGATCTCCACCTAAGAACAATTTGAAGCAACAAATCAAGGACTTACAAAAGAAAATAGAGGACATAAATACACCGAAGCTGACTTACACAATGAGAGACATATGTCCCTATCCATTTGACAAAAGCATTCCAATGCCTCCATTTCCTACATACTTTGTGACACCTAAGTTTGATAAGTATAGAGGAAAAGGGGATCCTAAGGCACATATAAGATAGTTTTTCACAACTTGCATTGAAGTAGCAGCAGAAGAGACATATTTGATGAGATTATTCCCACAAAGCTTAGGTGATCAAGCTATGGAATGGTTCTCCCAACTTCCACCTGGAATTAAATCATGGGGTGACTTGGCAGAGGCATTTATCCAACATTTCTCCTACAACATAGAGACAAACATATCAGTCACTACTTTGTGCAACACCAAGCAAAAAGATGGAGAGTCTTTTTCATCATTTTTACAAAGATGGAGGAATCTAGCTAGCAAATGCTCTTGTGAAATTCCACAAAAACAAATGGTAGAAATGTTCACCCAGAATGTCAATAAAGACATTAGTTATGACCTGAGAAAAGCTTGTTTGTCCACCTTCAAGGACGTCATTGAAAAAGGCTTAGCAATAGAGAAAGTCCTAATTGAACAAGGATTCATCAAAATATTCAAAGAAAACAAAGAGGAATTTAAAGGAAAAGACAAGCCAAGATTTTGGAATAAAAACAAGAACACAGTCAATGATGGTGTTGTTGATGCCAATATAGTACGACCCAAAATCGGTTTTCTAGATCAAGCTCTACAAACAATCAAGTGAATACTCAAACAACTTCCAGATCATGAAGGAAGTACACCCCATTGGGAGAACCACTTGAGTCAATTTTCAAAAAGCTAGTGGCAAACAAGATAATCACAATTCCAAATTTGCCTCCATATGAGCCAAAGGTTAAACCAAATTGGTGGAATGATGATGAATATTGTGAATTTCATAAGAGCAAGCGACATAAAACAAGAAATTGTCATCGACTGAAGAACATCATACAAGATCTCATTGATAGAGGTGACATTGAGATTGAAGGACACTCATCCAATCAAGAACATGAGATGTTTAAGGAACCATTCCCAAAACATGACAAGGGAAAAGCTAAAGCCATAGATGATCAGACCAACTATACCAGAGCATCCTATAACTATGATTCAACTATCAATCACATCTCGATTGACAATTATGTCTCTGCCATTATCATCAAGGACAAAACGCCTAAGACTTCTACCCAAAGACCCAAGATTGTCCTAAAAGACATTGGATCTTCTTCCAAACCTACCTCTAAATGTAACGTCACAACTCGTCGAGGTAAATTCACTTTGCAAAGTGCTCTAGCTAAAAAAACCATTTCCTCATCAACCAAGCCTGAGTATGACCTTGTAGAATAGCTAGGGAAGACACTAGCGCTCATCTCCATCCTTGAGCTCTTACGCATATCCCCCACACATAAAGCTATTCCTGATAAAATCTTGAGAGACACTGTTGTCCCTACTGATCTGAACATGGACTAGTTTCAAGCCATGGTGGGATACCTTTCTGTTCCACACTCCCTTACATTCACAGAAGTCGATGATGCCTCCGTAAGTCAGCCGCATAATGCACCATTACACATTGAAGCCTTCATACACAAACATCGAATAAAATGAGTCCTGATAGATGGAGGAGTAGGTCTAAACATTTATACATTGAGCACTATTAAACAATTGGGATATTCTGATAAAGTTGTGAATTCTACAAACAAAATTACCATCAAGGCTTATGATGATGAAGAGCGTTCATCCAAAGGCATAGTCACCTTACCTCTCAGAGTTGGGCCAATTACAAAGGATGTGGTTTGTCAAGTCCTAGACCTAGATCTCACATACAATATATTACTAGGACGTCCTTGGATTCATGAAATGAGGGCAGTCCCATCTACATATCACCAATGCATTAAGTTTCCCCACAATGGAGTTGAAATAATAGTTAATGGAGATCCTAATCCATTCTCATACTGCAATAACATGAGATCGAAAACTGAAATGATCATCCCAAGTAATAGGGAAGTCATTCCTTCTTCTGCATACATTGATCCTGAGTCATTAAAACCTTCGACATCAAAACAAGGTGAACTTAAAGGGAAATTCTAGGACAAGGGCATGGGTGAATACACTTTGAATTAAACCATGTACTTACAACAAGTCATGAGTTCACCAAAAGAATATGGAAGACCACATCCTAATAAGCAGGTATTTATCATTATACTCAAATGGGACCCTACTATCTTTCAAAGATGGGGTGAACTGGAAGAGGAAGACTTATACAAAATGCTTTACAAAGACCTTGAAAGTGATACACAAGATCACATCAGCATACCATGTGAAAAGTATGGCAAAGGGTTCAAGATCCTACAAAAATTTGGGTATGTTGGCAAAACCCCTCTTGGCTTAAGAAAGGAAGGCATCATTCAACCTTTACAACCTGAATTGACATTCAAAAAGGAACGCTCGAAGGGACTTGGTTTCGTGACTTCCAAGGTCCACACTCAAAGGACAAAAGAAGCATTACAAATCAAAGCTACCAAAATTCAACAATAGAATCGCTATTCCACAGACTCCAACGAATGGGAATGGGGTTCAGACAAATCCTCCAGTGACTACGAGCTTACCGAGACATTCAGAGAGCTAGATGAACCCACAAAAGAAGAGGAATTTTATGAAAAATTCAAAGTTGGTCAAGAAACAACCCCGGAGGATCCCATATAGTCCTTGCCTCTAGGTCCTAGGTTGAAATCACATAGAATGAGAACACCTATCCCAGAGTGCGCTACTAGTGATGATAATTTGGATTCAGTCATGATTGAGACTAATGAGGAGAGTGCCAATGATGACCTTGATAATTACTTCAACATACCTGAATATAACTGCATCTTCACTCTTAGCCCTGCTAACTTCGAAGACATCAAAGGCCTTCCCCTTGTTCACCACCAACTCATTGACTAGGACCATGAAGGACCTGCACAGTTTGACACATTCCAAAATGATGAATCTTTTATGGAGTATCTTGGCATACGAGATGATCTTCCCCCTGGGGACCATAAACTGGGATACACTATAGAACTCAACAGTGTGGCATATTTTGGTGAGGGTGTCAGGCCTTCTAGTCACAAAAATATAAAATTAAAAACAAATCAAGGGTTTTATGGTGAAAACCACATTGTGGTGCTGTCTGACCCCAAAAAAGTAAAAAGAAAGGACGTATCTGAGGGCGAAAACCTCTCTGAGGCACCCAAAGATGGAAGGCTCGACATTCTCCCAGCATCATATGAGGAAAAGTCATCCATGTTGGTAGAGGAGACTATCAAAACAAACATTGGCATAGAAGAAGTTCCACACAACATATTCCTGGCTCAATCTTTGATAGAGTCAGAAAGGTCAAAGTTCATAAGTTTCTTCACAGAACAACAAATCAACTTTGCATGGTCATACGCTGATATGCCTAGATTGGATCCAGATTTGGTAATGCATCATTTGATAGTTAAACTGGGGGCAAAACCGGTGAAATGGAAATTAAGAAAGATGCATCCTCAAGTGTCATTATTAGTCAAAGAAAAGCTTGAGAAATTATTGGATGTCGGATTCATTCGCCCAATTGATTATCCTGAATGGATCTCCAACTTGGTGCCTGTTAGTAAACCAGATTGTAGTATTAGAATATGTACAAATTTCAGAGACATCAACAAAGCTTGTCCTAAGGATGATTTTCCATTACCAAATATTGACTTGATTGTCGATCTCACAACAGGTCATGCGATGTTATCTTTGATGGATGGATTCTCTGGTTACAATCAAATAAAAATCGCGTCCGAGGATCAGCACAAAACAATATTTACTTGTCCTTGGGGAACTTTCTATTGGAATGTCATGCCCTTTGGGCTAAAAAATGCAGGCACTACATATCAAAGAGCCATGACTACTATCTTTCATGGTCTCACGCACGTTGCTGTGGAAGATTATGTTGACGACCTCTTGGGAAAATCAATAGACATAGATACACATTTGGACATACTTTCAGTCATCTTTGATCAGTTAGAAAAATATAAAGTAAGATTAAACCCCAAGAAATGTGTCTTTGGAGTGACCTCCAAGAAGCTCCTGGGATTCATTGTCTCAAAAAGAGGAATCGAAGCTGATCCAGCAAAAGTCAAGGCCATCTTAGAGATGCAACCACCAAGAAATATCAGTCAACTTTGATCTTTGCAAGGGAGACTTCAATCCATACGAAGATTAATAGCACAACTTGTAGATAAGTGTAATCCCTTTCAGCACTTGCTACATAAAAACATCAAATTCAAATGGGATGATAACTGTCAACAGGCTTTCCAGATACTCCAAGATTATCTTTTGAATCCGTCAGTTTTGATGTCACCAATTCTGGACCAACCTCTATTACTATACATATCAGCTACTTCAATAGCATCGGGGGCACTTTTAGCACAATAGGTTGTTGAGGGTAAAGAAAAGGCAGTATACTACATCAGTCGCACATTGGTGGGATATGAGCTAAATTACACACCAATTGAGCGTGCATGTCTCGTTGTGGTCTTTGCTTCACAGAAATTATGACATTACATGCTAACTCATAAAACTAAGTTGGTTGCAAGGATCGATCCATTGAAATACCTTCTCAATAAAGCAACGCTTACTGGGCGACTAGCCAAATGGGTGATGATACTGAGTGAATTTGACATTGAGTATGTGGACAAAAAAGCAATAAAAGAACAAGCTATCACAGATCAGTTAGCAAATGCTCCCATGATAGATGATGTTCCTCTAATTTTAGAATTTCTAGATGAATCCATTTTAACAGTGTCGCATGTAAAACCTTGGCAACTATACTTTGACGGCTCATACACACAGCATGGGGCAGGAGCTGGTATCCTCTTCATAACTCCTCAAGGGGATTCTATACCAAAATCATATAGATTATCATTTCCCTGCACTAATAACATAGCGAAATATGAGGCATTAACAACTAGATTACGGATTGCAGTTCAGTGGAAGATCCAGGAAATTCGTGTTTTTGGTGACTCTCAACTCGTGATTCATCAAGCAACTGATGACTACCAAACAAAGGATGAGAAATTAATGTCTTACAAAAGAATGGTGAATGACCTGAAACAACATTTCACGAAGTTAGACTTTGACCAAATACCAAGAGAGCAGAATCGAGCCGTAGATGCCATGGCTACAATTGCTTCACTGATCAATCTACCCCTGAATGAGACCCGCTATGAGTTCTTGGTGGATAACCTTTTGGTTCCTTCATATGAAATCACTCCTACTAAGATAATATGTGTCATCGGTCCTTAGTCCCAGTTATATGGTTCCATTTTCACATACCTTCATAATAATACCTTTCCTCCTGACCTATCCAATAACCAACGTCGCACTTTCATTCGCCAATCTTCTTGATACATCATTTTAGCCGATATCCTATACCGTCGAGGTCTAGATGGCACTCTTCTTAGATGTTTATAAATAGACGAAGCTTAGATTGCATTACATGAAGTACATGAAGGGATATGTGGTCCACATTCAAGTGGTCCTACCTTAGCCAAGAAACTCATCAGGACTAGATATTACTGGCCCAATATGGAAAAGACTCATATCAGTTTGTCAAAAAATGTAAGCAGTGTCAACTTCATGGAGACCTCATTCATGCGCCAGCGCAAGAACTTCAACCAATTGCGACTCCTTGGCCCTTTTGTCAGTGGGGACTCGATCTCATAGGCAAGATTCACCCTCCTTCTTCCAACGGTCATAAATTCATTATCATTGCCACAGAGTATTTCACAAAATGGATCGAAGCTATGCCTCTCACGCAAGTCACTGGAAAACAAATTGCTACATTCATTCTCAACTATATCATTTGTCGATACGGTATTCCTATTTCCATTATCACCGATAATGGGCATCCCTTCAAAAATCAGGATGTTCGTGAACTTTGTGACCGCTTCCATATTTCCCATCGTTTCTCCACACCATATTACCCCCAAGGTAACGGTCAACCTGAGGCGTCTAATAAAACAATCCTTAAAATCTTAAAAAGATAGTTGACGATGCTAGCTGTAATTGGCATATCCAACTTAATCCTGCACTTTGGGCCTACCGCACAAGCATCCGCACACCTATAGGAGCTACACCCTATTCACTTGTCTACAGCACTGAAGCTATCTTGCCTATTGAGGTCGAGTTACCCTCTTTACGAGTCTCTTTGTAAAACATTATCAGTGATGAAGACTACAGGGTCTCTCGCTTACAAGAACTTGAACAATTGGATGAACAAAGATAAACTGCTTTTAATCATCTCAAGGCTTATCAACAACGAATGAGTCATAGCTACAATCATAAAGTCAAGCCTCGCACATTTGAGGTATGTGACTTGGTTCTCAGAGAAAATCCTAAAAATCAGCAAGACAGAGAGAAGAAGGGCAAGTTCAAACTAAACTGGCTTGGTCCTTACATCATCACAACAACATATGTATCTGGTGCATATCAACTCTCAACTACAGAGGGTGAACCTTTAGAGGATCCTATCAACAACATGCACCTTCAGAGGTTTTACACATAGCTCTTCAGAGTATCCCAAATTCAAAAATACAAAAAAAATCAAAAAAATCAAAAATACAAAAAAATCATAAAACATAAAAATCGTTACTTGGTGAAAACTTGGCAAACAGGTGCCTTGTGACACAAAAAAAATCAAAAAGTCAAAGAAATTAAAGAGAAATAATTTCGTCCAACAGTGAAAACCACTTCGGTGGTGCCCTAGGCAAGTACCATGGTGAAAACTAGGTCACCAGCGTCTTGCATAGAGACATTGCTCCTCCCTCCTTCAGGATTCCATGTCATCATTTCACTTTGCACACACTCACAACCTATTCGTCCATAATAAAACTTACCCATTCCCATCATGGCTTGTCATTGATCTACCTAAGATTGGTTAGCCATTCATAATAATCTCTCCTTTTCACCCCTTTCCATTCATAATAAATCATCTCCTATCTGTGGCTAAGGCAAATCCTACGTCTAGTGATGGGTGTGGAACTAAGAGCATCGCATGTTTCGAGGAGTACAGTTTCTTCCACTTTTCTTCAGTCTATCCGCGCACAATCCGCAATAAAGCAGCACTTGCATCGCCAATCCGCAATAAATTTTTGCTTTCTCCGCAATAAAGTATCAGTTGCATAGATTCAGTCAGTTTCAGATGAGACACAACAGCAACAATGGGCTTCACCAAATGAAATCTTTCAATAGACTCAAACAACATTATGGTTCAGTGCTATCTATCCTTTTTATGAAAGTAAACATCATGACCATAATCAAATAAGACTTATACAAGTGACAAGAGACACTAAACTTGAGGACTACAGTGGATGTTGGTGTCGAGTTTTGGTTTTCTTTTGATTTTATCTTTTGGTGACATGTCTTTTAGCTTTTCCAGGATGTCTCTGACTAGAGATTCTATCTCTAGGATGTCTTTGACTAGAAAGGCGAGAATGGGGTATCGTCACCTATTTTTCTTTGATGTCTATGGATTGTCTCTTAGTAATGCTATGACTTGTCCAAGGATATGAAGACATTGAGAGTCTAGTATGAACTAGGGCATTCCTTATTTGTGACTGTCTTATCTCCATGCAAACAGGTACAATGACTTTCTGGGTCGAACATATGCCTCGATTGTCATAACCTATTTTGCCATAATAAAGCTCAATGATGATAATGCACAGGAAGCTCGTTTCACTTTCATATCTTCTATCTTCCATCCTACTTTTTTGATTAACCTCCATTGTCCTTCTCGAGTCCGCGTAGCCCGCTATCACATGACTGAGTATAATGACACATCAAAAATATTTGCATTTCATGTAGTTGCACCTGCATTACCACATGTTAAAAGTTCATACATACATATAGATATCACAATTGCATCACATCCTGCACACAACATATATTAGCACATTTTACATTTGCTTTATCATATTCATCTGCATTTCATACATTCACATTTGCATTTGCATAACATATTAAAAACATAAAAGAACAAAAATATTGCATTTCCTCATGTACATATTTGCATCCATATCATAAGCATCACATAGAAACATACATCATAAAACATCTCATCACATAGGTACACATGCATATAGCTACTACAAAGACGAATCATCTCATATATATATAATCAAAAGTGTCATGATACAATGATGTCAAAATACATATGGCTACAAAATCACCCAAAGGTGTCTACATCATCATACAAAATAGTACAAAACTGATACATAGGGAGCCCCCTATGGCTATGATGAACTCCCTCCCTCAGAGCCGCCTGGCCTCGACGGAATCTGAGCCCTAGAAGGACCCGCCCTAGGATCATCTCTCCTGCCCCCTCTATCTGGTGCTGGTGGAGGACCCATAACCCCACCGCTGGACACCTGTCTCCTCTGGCTCCCTCCCGTAGCCGTCACTGTCTGCGATGATCTGCAGAAGCTCCTCGCCCGCTGCTCTGGTGGCACTACCCCGCAATATAGGTCTCGCCAATAATCTATCTCCTGCCCTACCCGTAGAACATAAGCATATCCAACCCCTGTGTCCTCTGCCTCCTACCTCCCAGCCCTCAGTGCTGTCTCAGCCTCAGTATAGCGCTGGATAGCTTGATCCCACTCATGCTCTATCTCCCTCAGTCACCTCCTGAGCCTAGTTATCTCCCTCTCCGGGTCTTGGATCTCATCTTCCTGTCCCTAGTAGATCTCCCTCAGCTCAAGCAGCTCATCCTCCTCCTCCTCGGCCCCCTGTGCCTCTGCCTGTGGCTCCCCCTATACTAGTACCTGTACCTCCACCTGTACCTACCTTTGCCCCTATCCCTGCACCTGTCTAGGACCCTATGTTGCTGGCACCTGTAGTGGCAATCCACCGCAACCCCTCACCACCCGAGCCTGCCTCTCCTCCCCACCCTATCTCTGTGGAGCCACCCTCCTCTCTCTAACTGCACCCTGCCTCCTCCATCAGCCTCTCTTCCCACCATCTCCATCAGCATCTCCATCCCCACCACCATCTCTACTAGCTGCATCACGGCCTGATCATATGACAACAATGGCCCAAAGTGTGCCTGATCCTTGACTGTCCGAGCATACATCCTGGAACCTCGTGGCATCCGCTGAATACGGCCAAACTACCTGCATACCCTGTCAACTAGCTATCTCTCCAATACATAAGGTGTCCGCCCAATCAGATATCTGCTCCGAAAGGTATAAGGTAGATCTAATGCGTCCTCCTCCCACTGCTCGCACTCATGGTACGACCTCCATATCACAGTGTCGATCTCATCTAGGACTTGACGCCATTGCTCCAACCTGCCAATCCGTGGCTGTGAGGTAATCATATCATACAGATGAACAAAGATGCATCCATGACCCCTGCCCCTGAAATGTATCGGTCGGGTAACCGGCAGATGCTCATATGCCCACACCTACAACAAGGTAACTCCGCAGCCCAATCCTACGAATCCATGATACACAAATTGATGCAGCTCATAGTACAAGTGTGTCAGCACACACGGTCCCCAGGCATATCTGGTGTGTTGTGTAACTAGTGTCTCCAAGGTGCTCCCCTAGCCCACAGCCAACCCTCGTGTAGCCCTGTCTGGACACAGGAACCCACTGATCACTCCTCCTAGCACTGTTGGTAGTGCCAGTTCTGTCGCTGTCATGGTATCCCATGCCACATGTCCAACTCTCATCTCTAGTCTGGGATCCTGAAACACTCATCTTAGGGTCTCCCTATCTCTATCTCGATCATAGGGTATCAGCTCCCCATCGATTGGTATCCGTAGAATCCTGTAAACATCCTCCAAGGTGATTATCATCTCACCCATTGGGAAATGAAATGTACATGTCTCTGAGTGCCATCTCTTAGCCAACGCAGTCAGCAACCCCATGTTCACCTGAAACTCAGGCACATACAAAATGTATCATAGACCCATACCCTCAATAGCAGCTCGGTCCTCGAATGTCAGTTCTGGTTGTAATCTCTGCGTTGACGGGAATCTCTCTCGTGACTCTAGCATAGGCAAATACTCCTGCAGTCAAGCAAAGAAATCATGTTAGTCAAAGTGACACTCACTGTTCAACACAAAGTGTTGCTATCTATCCTAGTGACACTCACTGTTCATCACAAAGTGTTGCTATCTATCCTAGTGACACTCATTGTTCATCACAAAGTGTTGCTATCTATCCTAGTGGTACTCCCTATTCATCACAAAGTACTATGTGTTTTGCACTCCCTGTTCATCACAAAGTGTTGCACCTATTGGTACTCCCTGTTCATCATAAAGTACTATGTTTTGGTACTCACTATTCATCACAATGTGCCTTGATCTATCCTATCCTAGGGCCTCTGCTTGAGTGACTCCTCTTGAGTAGTTTCCTAATTGGCAACGTATGTTCTATCACATAATTGTCAAACCTAGCCCTATCTGCTATCCTAGTCTTCCCTAGAGGACCTGCTTGAGTGTATCCTCTCAGCAATTTATCCAATCGATAGCGTATGTTCATCACAAAACTGCCGATTTGATCTTGAAGACAAAAATGCACCTTCCCGACATAAATGCGCTTACAAACTTCATAAACGCGCCTACTCTGCATAGACGCGCTTGAAATACATAGACGTGCCTATGCTCTGCACAGATGCGCCTGTCCTGCATAGACGTACCCACATTTCACAAACATGTCTGCACAACATAGACGCGTTCGCATTTGACATAGATGTTGTTGAATTCATAGACGCACCTGGCACAAACGCAGACGTGCCTAGCTAACCTAGACGCGCCTGGCACCAACGCAGACGTGCCTACACGTTTTTGACATTTTTTGACATTATCCTAAAATGCATTTATTGCGCTACCTAACATGCATTTATTACAACAAAGTATAAGGAGGTTTTGTGGTACTCACCAGCTCTCCTACATCTGCTAGCCTTTGATATCGGCGAACGTGATCGAATCTATGCACCAATGCCATCGCTGCTGACTGTTGCTGCTCTATTCTAGCTCTGCACTCTAATCTCTTGGATGTGTGGATGACAATGAGGATGTTTTCCCCTCGTGGTCTATCTTATAGACTACCCTAGCCCTATCCCTAGCCCTCGTTTCCCGAGTCAGTTTTCTTTATCCCGTGACTCTGTCACTTTATCCAGTCAATTCATTCTAGCCTTTCTTTCTTATCGAGAGATTGTCTGCGATCTTTCCAGATATTTTCATCCAATCTCTCGAGGGGGCATATCATTCCCATCTTGGGGCAACTTTGTATCAGTTCATCTTATCTTCTTTGAAACAACGCGACAAGTTGCATTGTCTCAAAGAGGGGCAAAATGTAGACACCTAAAATTGTCATGTCTAATTAAATAAATATTTTATTTATTTAATTACTTTATCCTAAGTCTTCTATTAATTAAATAAATCTTTATTTATTTAATTAATTCATTTATCCTCTTCTAGCCTTATTTCTAATTTAAATAAATACATTTATTTATTTAAATTATCCTTTTTCTAAATTAAATAAATAATTTTATTTGATCCCACTTCCTCTATTAATTAAATAAATCTTTATTTAATTAATTAATTCATTGATCTTTTCTACCCATGACACATGTCATTCATCTCTTAATTTCTACACTACCTACCCTCTCATTATTTTATTATTTCTTTTACCTACCCTCTAATCATAGCCGACCATTTATCTTTTACACCTCTCAATCTTATCCCTTCATTTCTTATAGTATCTTCTATATAAGGAGATGCATCCTTCATTATCAACCCTAATCAAAACTATGCATCTTGACTACTTGATCAATCGACTACACTACGCTTTCGAACTTGCATGTGCAATCAAGCCTACTTGCAACCACATTTCCATTCTTTGTTGAGATCTTGTGCACATATAAAATCTGAGAGCAAATATATCAAGCACGATCAATGGAGATAGGAAGAATGGAGATCCAAACCCTATTGGACATGTGATGGTATAATCTTTGTGATTTCATTTGATTTGCATTGTCTTAAGTAATCTTCATATGTTATGGTGGATTTTTGTTGTTGTTAGGCTAGGGTTTTGTGGTTGAATTCATTTAGTCTTTCAACATTGTTCTTATCCATTTTCACCATATACAAATAGCATTGTTACTAACCTTGTCATCTTATCATCTAGTTTAACTCATTTGTAGAATCATGCATAAATAGGATGCATTCATGTTAAAATCAATCTAAAGCACCGCTCGTTCTTGCATTCGTCATCCCGAAGTCACTTTGCTCAGTGATCTAAGAGAAAAGGCATTGTCTTGAGGGACCTTGTGAGATAGAGAACCATGGAACCTACCTTGGGAAGTTGAGTCATTCTTCATGACTCCATAACTTGCACCAAGAGGTCCCGTGGGTGTGTGGACAAGCCCTTTGAACATCATTTTTCACATTTTGAGTTTCATCGACCCGCTTTTCCAGCATATAGTTACCTTGCCACCTCAAATTCTAACCATTGAAGAGTTATATTCATTGTCCATTTATCACCACTGCACCTTCTACATCTCACTCATTTATTATTTTTTCAATGATCTTTGTTAATTTAGTCAACAAATAAATGTTGGGTTAGTGTGTTGTTTTCAATAATTAACGCAACAAAACAAGGGTGATCACCCTATATACAAACAACCTAAAGGAAACATTAACAAGCCATTAACAACACATTAATAGTACCAAACATTCCAAAATTAAAATATTAAAAACACATATAAATTTTCTAAGTAAAAGATTTTTTAGCAATATTAGATTATAAAATACTTAAACAAAAAACACCAAAAAATCTAACCTGGTTAGGCAAACATTTTGCCCCAGTCTTCAGTAAGGAATTTAAATATATCCTTATAGTTGCCTTCATTTTCAGCATCTTCTCTAAGGACCTTTTTTTGTAGCAGGCTCAAAGTAGTGGCCGAACTATGCATAACTTCCAAATTGGACCTGGAGGTGTGCACCATATTTTTCTCCAAGTCTATCACCTTCACTTTCTGAGTAGCTAGGTTTGCAACAGTAGAATCGCATATAGCATAGGTATAATATTCCTTAGTCAGACAAGTCTTCTCAACTAGGAGCTCATCCTTTGACAAGTGGGTTGTTGAACACAATGTACCACTGAGAGGGGGGTGAATTAGTGGTTCCCAAAACCCTTTAACCTTTTGATCCTAAGAGTGAGTACAAGTTAGCAAAGAAAACACAAATAAACCTACCGGTGAGATAATGCAAGACTTCAGAATGCAATCACACAAAGGCACATCACATGACACAGGTATATATGAGGAAAACCCAAGATGGGAAAAACCTTGGTGAAAAGAGTTGTTGGAGACTACTGCTCCAATCTAGCCTCACATTGAACTCTCGGTTACAACATTTAGGGCACCAACCCAAGGAGTACCACTCCTTCTTTAGGGCACCAACCCAAGGAGCACCAACCCCTGATGGTTTATGGGCAACAACCCAAAGCAGCTACAACCCCTGCACTGAGCACCAACCTAGTGATCTACAATGAATATCATCAAATACAAAAGTAATAGCCTGGTTACAAATGTGTTATGTAACCACTCATGAATAATCTCTCTACCAAGTTCCCTTCTCCTCAGCTTTACTGGTAGTATCTTCAGTCTTTACTCAGCCTCCTCTTTGTCAATTCACACTCTGTCTCATTCATTGCTACCTCATTCTGTCTCTGCAACTAGTCGTTGATTCCCTATTCTCTCTGTCTCTTCTCCTTCTCCCCAGTATCTACTCACTTGCTGACTCAGTCTCTACCGATTTTTCATCTGTCAGACTCTACACTTGACTACCAGTTATTCAGCTTATCGGTTCATCCCTGCTCTGTCTTGTGCTTGCCAGGTCTTCATTGCAACACACTCACAACTGTCTCACTCTATCCCGTGCCTCCTAGATCTTCACTGCAACATACTCACAACCATCTCACTCTATGCTATCTTTATACTAGCTTGAACACCACTAGTTCACTTCTGCACTTGTCCTCTTTTGCTACTTGCCGATTGCTTTTAACCTTACTGGTTAAGCCTCAACTAAAACCTATTGTTGGTGGAGTCTTTCCTTCACTCAGTCACTATGATCTTCTGCTACTTTCACTTCGACCAGTATACTCACACGTTCATTCCCTCCTTCTATATCTACAACATCATCAATCCTCTCATTCTTCAGTCTGCACATATACATCCAAGTTTTCCCACCAAAACTTGATTTCATACATTTGTGTGCTAGGGTTTGTTCCACCACCCTCGAGGCAGATTAGATCAGCTTAGGTCTTGTCTCAGAGATGGCAGTCTACACATCACTGACATTATCATTCCTTCTAGTGCACGCTTACTAAACTTAGCAAGCTACTACATGTCTGTCGACTTGATGTTTTGGTCAACGCACCATAAATGATATCTCTGGTTTCTCCACCAAATCCGATCTGCGGCAAGGTTTCCTTCATTCATCCTTGCATCACCAATCTTGATCTCAATCTATCATTTTTCTTCGAGCCGCAAACCACTATCATGAACCCATTATTTACGTAATCGACATTTAATGTCGACCAACTGCCAACAAATTCACCGACACGACACTTCATTGACCTCTGCATGCTTGCCACTTCAACTCCACGTGGCATCTCTATCGGTATCCACCTTGGCTCACTATGTCAGACCGACTTGGTCACCGACCAATAGCACACAACCAATGTATGCTTCATACAAACGGTTCATCTTTGTCTATTGACACATTAACCCTATCGATATATCTTGCCTTACCGGTTAGACCTAATCGGTTAACCTTCATATCTTCTCTCCTTGCCAGCGAATCACATTTTCTCGGTCATCGAACATGCCAATCTACATCATACACATCTTCATCAGATAGGAGGCTTTCCCATCTGCACTTTTCTAGATTACCGGTTGACATCTATACCGGTAGCATCTTCTGCATGTATACTGGTAAGATACCATGCACATTGATGGCACCAAACTTCATCTTCATTCTGGAAATATTCTATGTCTGTAGTTGTTCCAACTTCGCCTTCTTCGCCAATAGACCGGTTCTCCTATCAACTGGTTTGCCAAGATGGCAAACACATCATCTCAACTCTTCCTTCTCTGACCCAGCAACACATCATGTCTTCACATACTGATCCGATGCATATCTATGATCTCAAACTCAGGAGGCTTCCTCATCATCCACATTAGCCATCCAGTCTATGCATCCAATCACCTTCCTTTTCTTACTCTATCTATCTCATCCCTGAGAGTCATGATGCATGCCATGTATGTTGTGGGATAAGCAAGGTATTACCACTTACCGGTGGGAAGAGTAGACAACTACACTTCAACTACTAAAGACTAGTGGAGGAGGATCTATGTCACCTGTCAGTAATGATGTGACACCACTAAGGAGAGTATACATCTCCGACTTGACATATGTCCCAGTACCTTTTCCATATGTCATCTTTCCTCACTGAAGTAGCACACGTTCTGTCAACCTTCACTTCATCCGGTGGTAGTCCTGCTAGATGGCATCACACTAGCATACCAGTTGCATTGCTAACCCTTGATTAGTTCATATTGCAGCAAGCTCTACCGGTCACACGCTTTCCGATTCTCATCACTCAACGATCACTTCTCTATTTTTCTTGTTTAGTATCAACATGCATACTCACTAACTGGTTCCTTCTTCCCAACACTGACATGTAAACCGGTTACTTCAACATGCTTACCTGTTGGCTTCACTGCCCATACTACTGGTTGATAACACTAACAACATATCAACTATTCTCCGAATGCCAACATGGGCAACTTCAATCAAGTCCAACTTCTCTAGGGTACTCTTTGAGTGGGCACTGACAGTCTTTCCAAAGTAACTCACGTCCTCCTCATCCTCAATCTCCTCCACCTCCTTAAGATCATCATCATCAGTTTCTATGGCCTCCTTCCCTTTGTCCATCAACTTACTTGCCAAACTATTGGACCTACGAGGGTTAGTGTTTCCCACTCCTTTGTCTTCCCCACCACTATCAATTTCCTCAATGCGAGGTTGAACCTAGATCTTAGCTTTTTTAGTTGGCAGGTAGTTTTCCCTTTTTGGAGTTGTTATTATACATGCATGTGTGTATAAAAATAAGATATTTTTTCCTATATTAATAATAAAGTACTATTATTGAATCGTGAGGAAATAAAGTAAACCTACACTGATTTAGGCCAAATAAAATTATACTTAATAATCTAAGTTAAGTAAAAAATGGACATTAGAAATAAAATTGAAAATATGATAGTTAGAGTACTTTAGCTTAGTTTTGTTGATATTTTGTACTTATGGAATTTCTAGGCAAATCTATAATATTGTATGAGGGATAATTTAATTGCAAAAACTAGATTTTGATCATCAGTTGCATTGTATAATTGACTAGGTATTACTAATAACACTCTATAAATGACAATTAGAATATGGTTTTTGTAATATAATAGCCACTCTTGCACTATTTTTGCTTTTCCCAAAATGTTCACTATGCTCTTGAATGAGACCACACATAATTTGATCCTCTTCACATGGTTTAGTCTTAATGTTGTGGTTCTTTCCTCTATTACTTTTTACTTTCAAAACTTATTCTTTCAATTGTGTTTGAATCATGATTGTATTGTGAAGCACCTTTTGATACTTGTTATAGAGAAGAGTGAAATCCTTTTGACTTTCTTGATATCTATCAAGCCTAGTTATCAATAAACAAGATGCATAGATATGCCACACAAAGATAAAATACACCTAGCTAATAAATTAAAATATATCATGTGTTAGTGTTATGGAAATGAGATTCTAATGCTTTGACAAAATACATTCCAATAATCTCATGATGTATAATGACCAAAGATTAATCCTTAACTACAAGATCACTACATACAATCCAAATTTTTTGATGTGTAATCCAATAAATAATGGTCAAAATCATCATTAAAAATTAACTCAAAAGACAAAAAATAAATTATAAAGAAAAACCCACAACACCGGTTAAATCAATGTTTATAATCAAATCCAAAATATAAGAATGATTAGGTTTCATCCTATAGGCTCATGTCCCTATATTAGGTGACAAAAACTACTTTGTGAAGGTCTTCACTGAACTAGTGTGCTTGCAAACTTTATGCCCTTGCTAGACTATCATGCTTATAGATCTCGACCACTATTAGAAAAAATGGATCTCAATCATTTACAATTGAAACAAGGTGAAGGATAATAGACTTGACTCTTTGATAGACCAACATTTAGGTTTATATTCACCATTCCAAAAATTATGCCCTTACTAGACTATCGTGCTTATAGATCTCGACCTGCATTAGAAAAAATGGATTTAAATCATTTACGATTGATACAAGGTGAAGGATAATAGACTTGACTCTTTGATAGACCAACATTCAGGTTTATACTCACCCCTCCAAAAATTATGTCGAATGGGCAACATTCCTTGAATCAACATTTAGGTTTATAGACTTGAGTCAAATGGGCAACATCCCTTGAATGACGTGTGAAGCTAACGCGGTCGGTAGTCCATATGACCGTGTCCCCACCCGCAATTGACTTGACTCCACGATAAAGATTTTTTATTGCTATTCTATTCGTACACGTTTTCTAGCGTGCGCACTATGAGATTCGAACCGCGTACCTCGTTGAACGTTCGTTTGAATATGACCAATTCAAACGAGACATAAGCCCCTGTCCCACCTTTGACAATTTCAAGAACCAAATTTGTAGGAAATTATTTAATATTGGAAAATGCGTGCTTACAATTAGATTATTACATATTTCTTCTAGATTTGATGGTAATAGAAAGGCACCTTAACTTAAAAAATAATATATTGTATTTCAAAGTCAAATATTTTATATTTTTAAAGGTAAGCTTTTGGTTTCAATTGTGTATGTTTTCAATCAAAATTAAAATCAAAAGCTTACATTTACATCTACTTTATGAACTCTTTGAAACTCATGCTAACTATGACAGACTTGTTTTCATCTTTGGCTTTTGTCTTTTTCTCTATAGATGAAGACTTTGATATTGAATATAGAGACTCGATAGTTACATATATATACTTTATATATGTGAGCTTTGATATATAGTATTATATAACAATATTATTTTTTGGGGGTTATATGGTCGTGGTTATTCTGGCTCCAAAATTGATTTTTCGTACAATGTGATAGCGACGTGTTAGTCAATCGCAACTATTTATTGCAAAATCGACGGTGTAAAACGCATGACTAACATGCGTGTTAGTCAATCCGTACTATCATTTTGGAGCCAAAATAACCACGTCCGTGTTTTTTTGGTATGAATACTATTATTTATAGATATAAGTAATAGTACTTAAGATATGTAGTATATAAAAAATATGGTTGTGTTAAATGCAATAGATGTTGTTTTGCATTTCACTAAAATCTCTTGAACTTTTCTAAATAGTTAGCTTAAGATATAAGTCATCAGTGGAATATATATTGTCATGTGCAAAATGATAATTCTATAGATTCTCTTCCTACCCTTCACACTAGTTTAAAAAAGAAAAAGAAAAAGTATTGATATATAATATTTATGTCAAGGTTTATGTACAACTAGGATAGATTAATTGATATCTCTTTTATATTAATAAATTTATCTATAAAGAAAAATATTATTATCATTATTGAATATGTGTATTTTTTTCTTTTTACTATTAAAATAATGTTGTTTACATATTGTAGTTGTAGATGTTATTAAGATATCTTTTTCAAGGCATCTTCAATTTGTCATATACAAGTGGAATAGACAATTTAGGAGAGATCTTTTGAATTCATTGTTGTTGATAGATATAATGAAAAAACAAGTCTCCTTCAAATTACAAGTTATTTTTAGGAATCTTATATTAAAATATTTATTTAAAAAATCTCTTTCAATATGATTATTGAAAAAAATGTATTGAGATAATTTCATAATTTTATGAAGATTTTCTTAGATTATTTTTTTTATAGAACAATAATAGAGAAATTGGGGTAGTTGGGGTTAGAATTGTGTTGCATTCTCCTTCTAACATGTTTGTTAGAAGTGGTTCCTTCGCTTTAGGATTGGATTTCAATAGCGACACAAGAGACTTGTTATCAGTCAAAGGTGTCAAGTTGGTGAGAAAAGTTGGGTTGTAAGATTTTAAAGGTTGAAGTGGATTCCATTGTGGCTACTAAGGGATGCCAAAGTAAACCCATGAAATATTGGAAGTTGAAAAATACTTTAGAATTCATTAGTTGGTAATAGTAAAAATAATATCACTTTGAAGAATTGATAAAGAGAATGCAATCAAATTCTAAATAGACTACAAATTTAGGTATCACCTAATTTTCTTTCTAGACAAAGATTAATGAGGATCTAGGAGTTTGAGAGATCTTAATTTTTAAAAAATTTAAATCTTGCACTTGTACTTCTACTCTAATTTCAAGCTTGTCCACTATGTTGGCTAGAAAATAAATATCTACTTTAATACGATGTTATGGGATCATCCTACATGTAGCATCCATATTGCATAATCTTATATAATATATAATTTGGATATAAGTTTGTAATAACCCACAACTAAGCTATTAAAAAATTTATTTATATGATAATAATTTTAAATACTTTATTAAATATTATATTTAAATTTATGACTAAACACATTTATACACTTAGGTTAGGCACTCGTGGGCCACAAAAAGTATTAATTTTTCAAATTTTGGTGATATAAATTTCAACAAAATCCTTCCAATAAAGTAGGTTATTGTACCTTCACTTCATATTTAACATGTCCATGCACAAGGCAAATTATAATAAAAATATCTTTGTGTGTATTCAAGGTCATTTAGTAATTATAAATAGAGATATAGTGACCTCATCTAACACACATCAAAAAAAATTGCATTATATTAAATTTCTCATAATAATATAAACATATGTCCCATAATAATATAATTTAAACATATGTCCCATAATAATATAATTTAAACATATGTACCATAATATAATCTGGTTGTATTGTAAAAGGATTCATGATGCTTAAATTATATCATAGAACATATGTTTTGGTTTAATTTTTAATTTATTTTGCCTAAATTTATGTCTTATTTAATGTTTTACATAATATTTAAAATTTGAGATGACAACCATATTTTTAGCTAAAAAGTAAAGTGTCAAAAATGAATCACATGTGCATGTAAGAATTAACTCAATTAATTATATAACATGAAATTTAAAAGAAAAATAAAAATTATGAGCTTATGTGAAGAAGAATTGTGTACAAGAATAAAAGTATGGAATGTCATAATAATAATAATTAGCGTATAAAGTGCTCATACTAGTTGAGATTTAGAATGAATACTAGAGTAAAAGTGAGAGCACATTATATAAATGGGGATTTTTTTTGGTAGGATGCATTCATGATTTTAGAAGAGTCAAGAAAATCCATGAGAACATTAACAACATGAAAAATTTATCAAATATTCAGATAAAATAAAACCATGTGATATAGATTACAAAGCAATTGATATTGTTTCTAAAGAATGATAATCATATTTATCTTAAGTAAAAGGGAAAGAGAAACCATTATAAATATGGATCATATAGAAAAGTATCCTATGGTTTAAGAAGAGAAATCGTGAAAAACATTAAACCAAACCACTTGAGATTATTGTTAGAGAATGAAAAATGTGTACATCATTGCTAAGATAGAAGAAACTTCATAATGTATATGCATCACATAAGATATAGGGATAATTTAATACATGATGTTAGAGAAAGAAAATACTAATGAATGTAAGCGCATAATAGCATTCCTTCAATAATAGAAATGTCATAAACACCTAAGTCATAAATAGAAAAATGATGTAAGCGCCTATTCAATTGGGATTTAACTTTATTTTAAGATTCTCTTTCTATATTACTATTATGCTATTTATCATAGAGAATAAGATTGTTGATCCAAAAAGAGTAGAGGAAAAAGCATTAATTATAGGATCAATTGAGCCACTTTCAATATTTATGAAGGTGTACCAAAGTATTTAAAAGTTTTTCATAAAGCATCTCCAACTCTTAAATATCACACTCTCGATATGTGTATCATTAGTGAGTTGTGAATTGAGACTCGGAGAAAGAATTTTGAGCTATAAAGGTGTTACTTCAATTACATACATAAGAGAACATATATTAATACCAATTGGATTATAGATGATCTTAAAATAGGTCCAAAAAGTATGAGAAAATTTAGAATGATAAATTTTACCATGCTTATGCATAGCCTTCTATAGGATTTAGTCCATTGTCTTGTTAAATGCCTTTGCTTAGCCACCGAATTATGAGAAATACATGTGTTAGTGTATGTATTATTTTATGCATATTATGCACATGGATATTTACATGTGGCATTAAGCCTACTTAAGTGTCCCTGTTAGTTGGATTTAGCTTTCGACCTCTTATAAGTCTTGAGGAAAGTTAACTTGCTACTAGTCTTAGTTAGTAGGAGTCAACTACCCAATCTTGTCCATTATTTAGGGTGAAGGTTTCTTCCCTCTTCCCTATTTGTATGCATCATTCATTACCTAATATATATACTATTGATATCCATTTTAATGGTTTTTCCTTTCCTTATGCACTCCATATTTTCAATGTGTCTTGTAGGTAGGAGTGTGCATGTGCTTGAATCACATGGCTCATACTGGTATGGGCATTGATCCAATAGATCTTGGTAGATTCTCACATCATATCAAAGTCAATTTTGGAATTTTATTGATAGTTTATTATTATCTTTTAGGTTTAGCCTTTCTTCATATGGTATGGTCATACAAGAGATAAAGCCCTAAGTTGCCTACTAGTGAGGACTTTACTTTATCCCCCTCTTCATTTCTCACTTGGAAAGGGAAATTAAAAATATGAAGTAAAAATTAATTATACAAGGTGGATAATTATTAAAAATATTGTAAATTTTGATAGGAAACTTGAAATTAAGTGTTATTTTTTAAAGTGAATTAGTTCTTATGCCCAATCCATTGAAAACATTATCACCCTAAAATTATAAAGTTCCTTCTTTCTTTCCAATGAACTTTTTTATGCGCTAAATGTTATAATGTTGTCATTGATGTAATTGATGTTTTTGTGATCTAGCAACATGAGTTCGACATATTCTAGTACAAGCCCCACAAGCTTCAATATAAACATATATCCTTTTTGGGTCCGCGATGCCAATTTTTCTCGTATGATTTTGGGAACTTGTTTTGTATTTGATCTAACATCTATATCCAAGATTTCAAGTGTTAATGTTTTGTTACAGCATAGTTATGGGTCTAGTAATAGGACACCCTACTTAGCGACAACCTACTGTGAAGGTTTTGATCCGGTCTTCTCTGGAATCATCGGTTATATGTTAGCTTCAATGTTTTCATTTTCTTTGTGGATTGTGGAGAAGTTCTTTTCTATTTTGGTCGACTTCTCTGATATGGTTAGAACATTTGAGCAGTATCATGTAAAGGATTTTTTGGTCTAACCCTTTCTTTGGTTGAGCCGACTTGAAGAAGAATCAATTTGGTATAAATACAGTTGTTTTACGAATGTTATGATTATGATCTTTGGATAATACTATGCAATCTACAGTGAATGTGAAAGTGATTATGCACCTCAATGGAACTGTATCTCATACATATGATAGATGCAATCCTAACAGTTCAAATTCTATAATATTGGTTGTAAGCCACCCTTCGACAATGAGTTGTTATATTTTGGGTAGTGATCCCCTATAGCAATAAGCCACCCTATATTTTGTAACCGGTTACATAATATTGAGAGCTAATCCTCTCTATGATTTTTCTTATCTTGGGTTTTCCATGTATAAATCTTGGTGTTATGTGTTGTATTATATTTTTCTTATTGTTCATTTTAATTTTGCAATTAGGTTATGTTATGTTGATGGTTGATTAAAAATTTTAATACATTCAAGGGAATACTTATTCACCCCCCTCCTCTTAGTATTTCAAATGTTCAACAATTGGTATCAGAGCAAGGTCCTTTAGAAGAGTTTAATAATTCGAAGGAGATCCAGAAAGTTGAACATATGGTGCCTAGATCTACCATTAATTAGGAAAGATACTTCAATGCAAATGGAGAGCTTATAACTGCTCTTGAAGACCTTGAGAATGTTGAAAATGAAAATAGAGATCTGAAAGAAAATGTTCAATTGGAAAATGAATGCATCAAAGAATTAAGAGAGAAAATAATTTTTTTTTGAGAAAGACATAAGGAAGTCAATGAAGAGCTCAAGCAAGCAAATAGCATTATTGCAGATCTAAATACCAAGAGTGGAGAAGATGAAAAAACAACGAAGTATTTAAACAACATGGTTAAATGCAAGTTAGAAGAATGCAAGAATCTTTAACAAGAAGTCACATCTCTAAAATCAAATCTGAAAAAATCAAAGAAACAAGAAGACAAACTCAAGATCAATTCAAAAACGATTGCCAAGATTTTAGTTGTGCAAAGGTCTCTAGAAAACAAGAATGGCTTAGGATTTGAAATTCCTAAAAGCTCATAATGCAAGACAAAAAGAAAAGAAGGACCACCTACAACAGAAGAAGAAACACCTGGCAAGTCTGCTAAGGATGACAAAGGTAAGTCACTGGTCAAGCAACAGGTAAGTAAAAGAAATAGTTCTTTTAATGGCTATTGTTTTAATTGCAATAAACTAGGTCATAAAGCATTTGAATGTAGAAATAGAATGAATCAAAATGTTAAATCTTTCTCCATAAGATGTTATACTTGTAACAATTATGGTCAGAAATATAGTCAATGTAAAAATCATACCATAATAGATAAACATAGAAATAATCACTTTGGAGTTCATTGTTATACATGCAAAATGTTTGGACATAAGACTAAACAGTGTAGGTCAAGGCAAGGTTAGGATAGATGCTACAAGTGCAACAAGCCTAGACATATTGCAAGATAATGCAGAAGTGGAGAAGCTAAAACAAGTATTCCAGTAAAGAAAATCAACAAGGAAGCTGTGAAGGCTAAGATGAAGAAAATTTGGAGGAAGAAAGAAGTCGAGGTTGCACCTAGCTCTAGTGTAGAAACCTATTTTGACAATTAAGATCATGAGGCTTTGGCCACGAGAGAGAAAATAAGGAAAATACCTTTTGCCTACCAAAGAATGTGAGGTTGTAGTTATAACATGATGGTTCACATGTAATGGTGAAGATTCTGGTGGTTGAACTACGATAGAATGCAGAAACTTGGAAGGTCACTGCGAACACAAACACAATTTATAGGCAGTAAAGTGGTACTATATTCTCTCTCTCTACATTTAACATGAGCAAGTGGATTGGAAAAAGGTTAAAAATAAGAATTCATTAAGTTATTTCTCACTTGAAGCGAAAGAGATTTCACAGAGCAAAAAAAGAGATTCAAAGGTTAGGATCTTTTGACGAGCTGTAAAAGGTATTTTTCTTGTAAATCTGTTAATTTTAGCATCTACATCCATGGCTACTCCTATTGTTGTTGCTATTAGCACTTAGAGCTGACCAAGCTTCAAGAAATACCTTAACAAATCAATTGAAAATGATCTGATGGGTGCGCTATCAAGCATTCCCTTTGGAGTTCTATTGACTTAAGACATTAGCACATACATTCATGTGAAGATAGAAGAATAAAACCACATAAAATTGCACAAATTATGGACAGATGAGCTGACTAGAGATAAATTCAAAATAAGACAGAATATCAAACCCTAGTCGACAAGAAGCTAGATGTATGGAATCTTTCCTAATTTTTTCTTTGATCACAAATGGATTAGAATGGCAATAAGTAGATTTCATGATGATTCCATATGACTTGAAGAATAATTCCAAATTACCAAGGATGTGATGAAATTTTCTACCAGATTAAGAGACGCAGGTGCACTTTTGGTACCTATGGCTGCTAAGAACAAAGAGGTTGAAAATTTAACCAAGGCAACCTTTGACAGACATTCTCTATTAGTTAGTATAGTTGAGAATGTTGTTGTATAGTATGCATCTCTAATGATTAGTAATAAGATCTACTTTACCAACCAAGACAACTCAATTTTAGCCACATTAGTCAACATGGCTTATGAGATGGTGAAGAAAAATATTGATTATGATATGTGCAAGATACTGAAAGTGCAATTCCTTGAAAATATGAAACCATGCAAAGAAAAGAAGCATGATTTCAATTAATATGGAACCCTAGTATTGTGCATCTTGTTTAATTTCATGTAGGAGATTCCCAAAATTGGCAAGGTGTTTTGGGCTTAGGATAGTCCCACAACACATCAAATCGTTGATTTTTTTAGAAGGTTTCAAGATAACACAACGCGAGATATTGTATTTACCTCATTTTTCTCTACTTTTTAGTATAGAATACACAATAGGGAAAGGATCCCTAAATCAATTGTGGAGAACAATAATGATATCACATTTTTTATTAAAATAGATAAGTGTGTTATGGAAGCTATTGTTCTAAGAACTAATTGGATTCTGACATTAGGTTATGAAGTCTCTGAAGAAATGTTGGAAGGTTTGGAAAAAGTCTTATTAGAGAGTCCAATTGATGAAAATCAAAAGAGATTTGGGACTACTCAATAAAAGTTTGTGGAGGTTCACATGGAACAGACCAAGAAAGAGAGAAACATTTTTTTCAAATGGTCATTGATGAATCCCTAAATAAAGTTGGTGTATCTGCAAAAGAATTTGAGAAGGTGAAGAGATCTGATAGCATTGCTACTTCATCATGTACCCCTGCCAAGGAGAAGGCATCTCCAAAAGAAGTAAAGGAGAAATTGACTAAGAGGAAGAAGGAGATTCCCACATCCACTCTATCCAACAGAGGAAAAACTAGAGAAGTCAAAAGAAAGATTATTGATGTTGTATTTGAAGAAGGTGAATCTGAAGCAAAAGGATTCAGAATTTAGGTCCAGAAAGGTAAAGGTAAAGGTAAGCAAATAGTCAAGGAATCCCTGGACATAGAAACTTTGTTTAATATGATAGCACGAAAAGGATAATTAAAAGAAGTATGTAATATGTATACTAATGTTGATAATGATAATAAGGACACAATTATAAAAGCTTTTATTCAATATTGTACTAGATTAAATGTTGTTTTAGAATATTTCAAAAAAGATATTCCACAAGATCTTTGGAAATATTTGGATAAGATTAGGCAAGAAGAAATTAAAGAGGATCAAGAAATTAAGAAGTATGTTGTGGAAGTTGTTGGAAACACCCTCTCTAAGGAAAATAGAGCTTCAATTGAACAATTGTGCAAATATGAGCTCTGAACCAAGTAAAGATTAGATGCTCTTATAAAAAATATGCAAGCTGCAAAACATATGAAGGTAGAAACTATAGAATTGGTTAATGGCATAGCAAGAAAACTTGGAATGTATCTAATTGTTGAATCTAATCTCTATTCAGATGCTCCTGAGAATGAGTCTTCTAAAGTTGTCACTAACAACATTTCCATCGAAAATGTTGTCTCTAATAATATTGTTTATGATAATACTATAATGGATGAAAATCCTTCAGTATATGTCCCTAAAGTTGTGGATTTCCCCCCAAACAAGTCAAAAGAGATGGAGGATAGAATGAAAGAGAAGAAAGCCTATAGAAGAAAAGATAGCATCTGAGAAATGTGTCACTATGGATGACACCAAAGAAAAAGAAGGGTTAGGTACCAACTTCGGTACCCACAATGATTCTTTGAAAAGATTACTTGATGCATCCCTATCTTTCCATCTCATTACTTCTTCATGGTTAATTATTGATTTCACCAAAATTGATCCATTCCAAAAGTTTTAGATTGGAGAAGCCATTCATGCTTCTACTAAGAAATATTCCTTTGAAGATCTAAGGGAGAAGAATAAGGTGATTGGAGAGGAAATAATAGCACTACAAAGTTTCATCCCGAATAGTTCAGTGAATCCCTCTGCCTCTAGCCTAGATAACTTTGTTAAATTATTTGAAGAACTATTCCACTACTTTGGAAACCAAATTTTCTTGAGAGAAGGAAGATGAAAAGGATAAACTCTTATAGGACTTAAAAGGAAAGTGTGCAAATGCACATAGTCAACTATCTCAGCTCCTAGCTTATGGTTAAGCATGTTTTAGTAGTGTAAATGCATTATATCTATACACTCTACAATGGCCAAAGGCCACAAAAAGAATTTGAGAAGAGATTGACTCAATTACATAAAAAATTAAACAAGCTTACCACAACTTTCAGTTGTATCAAGATCTCACCATCTCTAGTAGATCAGCCATTGAGGAACTACTAAAGAAATACTTTGAACTCTAGCAGCAGAGGGATAACAATATCTTGCCTCTAGGTCAACTAACAGACATGTGTAGTGATTGTATTTCACCGATGAATCATGCTTTGTCTATGACACAACATTTTACTTTCTCTAAGCCAAGATCAATTGAAGAACCCAAGAACACTGATGTATCCCTTTAGGTGTAGACATAACTTCCATCAAATGCCATTCAACATTGGCATAACAATGTTCCTAGTTGGACTGCACATAGTTAGAAAATCAAACAATCCTCTAGTTAGTACAAGGTTCTTCTCAGGGGGAGTTAATACATCATACTTTTTTTGTATATGTTTGTTGTCATGTTTCTATCAATGACGAAGGGGGATATTGTTAGAATTTTATCATTGATGTTTTTGTGATCTAGAAACATGAGTCTGGCACATTCCGGTACAAGCCCCACAAGCTTCGGTATCAGCATACATCATTTTTGGGTCCTCTTTGCTTCACGTTACCATTTTTTCCCATATGATTTTGGGAACTTGTTTTGTATTTGATCTAACATCTATATCCAAAGTTTCAAGTGATAATGTTTTGTTGTGACACAGTTATGGGCACAATAATAGGACACCCTGCCTACTGGCATAGCCTAGTGTGAAGGTTTGATCCGGTCTTCTATGGAATAATCGACTATATGTTAGCTTTGATGTTTTCATTTGCTTCATGGATTGTGGAGACGTTATTTTCTATTTTGGTCGACTTCTCTGGTATGGTAAAAAAAATTTGAGCAGTAGCATGTAAATGGTTTTTTTGTCTAACCCTTTCTCCAATTGAATTGACTTGAAGAAGAATCAACTTAGTATAAATACAGTTGTTTTGTGAAATTTATGATTATGATGTTTGGATCATACTATGTGATCTACAGTGAATGTGAAAGTGATTATGCACCTCGGTGAAATTGTATCACATGTATCCCTTTAGGTGTAGACATAACTTCCATTAGATGCCATTCAACATTGGCGTAACAATGTTCCTAGTTGGACCACACATTTAGAAAATCAAACAGTCCTCTAGTTAGTGCAAGGTTCTTCTCAGGGGGAGTTAATATATCATACTTTTTTTGTATATGTTTGTTGTCATGTTTCTATCAATGATGAAGGGGGATATTGTTAGAATTTTATCATTGATGTTTTTGTGTTCTAGAAACATGAGTTTGGCACATTCTGGTACAAGCCCCACAAGCTTTGGTATCAGCATACATCATTTTTGGGTCCTCTTTGCTTCATGTTACCATTTTTTCCCATATGATTTTGGGAACTTGTTTTGTATTTGATCTAACATCTATATCCAAAGTTTCAAGTGATAATGTTTTGTTGTGACATAGTTATGGGCTCAATAATAGGACACCCTGCCTACTGGCATAGCCTAGTGTGAAGGTTTTGATCTGGTCTTCTATGGAATAATTGATTGTATGTTAGCTTTGATGTTTTCATTTGCTTCGTGGATTGTGGAGAAGTTATTTTCTATTTTGGTCGACTTTTCTGGTATGGTAAAAAACATTTGAGCAGTAGCATGTAAAGGATTTTTTGGTCTAACCCTTTCTCCAATTGAGTTGACTTGAAGAAGAATCAACTTAGTATAAATACAGTTGTTTTATGAAATTTATGATTATAATCTTTGGATCATAATATGTGATCTACAGTGAATGTGAAAGTGATTATGCACCTCGGTGAAATTGTATCGCATGTATATGATGTTGACAATGATTTGTTATATATCGAGCATTGAACCCCTTTGATAGTGAGTCACTCTACATTCTGTAACTAGTTACATAATATTAAGAGCTAATCCTCTTCATGGTTTTCCCATCTTGGGTTTTCCACATATAAATCTTGGTGTTATGTGTTGTATTGTGTTTCGTTTATTGCTCATTTTAATTATACAATTAAGTTATGTTATTTGGATGCATGATTAAAAGTTTGGATACATTCAAGAGAATACTGATTCATCCCTCCCCTCTTAGTATTCTGGATGTTCAATACTAAACATATAAAGCTCAAAAACCTAGGGGGGATCTAATATTGAATCAATACCCTTTAATTATCATCATTATAAAATAAAAGTATAAATTGTGCTAAAGAACAAAAGGTTGTATAGGGTAACATTGGGCATTGAGAAGAACCTACAATCGAGGAAGCTAAAGAAAAGTGGTTTAACAAAAGTGATCAAGTCTTTGGATTCCTGTGTCTTACCGTGTCTCCTAACCTTCTCTTTCATGTAGAATCCTTGAATAAACCCAATGGAATTTATCTTACATTAGAAAAACTCTTTGGAAAGATAGATGAAATCAAAGGTCATATGTTGGAGAACAATCTCATAAATTTGAGCCCAAATTCCTTTCATAGCCTAGATAACTTCTTCACTAAGTCCAAATCACTAATGTTTCAATTGAAAGAATGTGGAATAAATAAAAAATATGAGAAAATTATTCTTTCTACACTCTCTAAATTGGGTCTTGACTATTATATGTTTGTATATACCTTCTACTCCACCAAAAGGGTGACTTCATTATAGACTTGACTAGGGAGTGGGACAAGTTGATATAGATCGATACATTGAAATCTTCAAAACATTAATCCCTGATTGTTAGGAATGTGAAAAAATGGGATTCAAAGAAAAACTTGGAAGATATAGAACACTCAAAAGGAAAAAGAGACTAAGAAAGATAAAAGTCCAAATCCTCAAACATTAACACTAAAACATCTTCAAATTAAGGGAAACCTAAGAAAGAAAAGTTAAGTATTCCTATTACAAGAAACTTGGGCATGCTGAGAAAACACATATGAAGAATAATATTGACCACCTTTGACATCTTCTTGAGAATAACATAAGGGTTATTGAATCTATCAAATAATCCTCATCCACTAGAGAATCTACTAAGGAAAAGAAAAAAGGTAAAAAGAAATATAAGGGAAATGATCTAGTTTCCTCTACATCATCATTAGCTCCTTCTTGGATATTGACTTATGTACCTAAAACCACATGGGTTCTTTTTAGGTTGAGTTTTCCTCTTTAGATCCTTATACTATGTCGTATAGAACTTTGGGTGATGGCACTCTAGTAGTAGTTGGAAGGAGAGGGTTTGTTAATCTCAAAGGTGAAATATTCACAAATATTTGAAGTATCTCTTCTCTTTTAGTTAATCTCTTATTATTGTATTATATATCCACATAGGGAATGGTATGATAGTTCATTTTTCTCTAGTATTATTTAGGAATAGAGATTTACACAAAAATAATGTGTTACTTTGGGAAGGACAAATCATCAAGCATGATTATACACCTTCTCACCCTTTGCACTTAATATTTATCCTACAACATTGAGTACTCATTCAAATCAAGTTAGCAAAGTATGGTATGAGTGGTTTTTCCACTTTAAATACTACTACCTTAAGTAGCTAAGTCAATAGGATATAGTAATAGGGTTTCCTAGAGTTATATTCTCTAAGGGCCTTTGTGAGTGCTGTACCATTGGGAAGAATTTTGATAAAGGAATATCATGTATGGATACATAGGTTTTGGAGCTTGTTCAAAGTGATATATCAAGTGAATTGCCCCATACATCTTTCACTACAGAAAGGTATGCTCTCACTTTCATAGAGGCATTAAACATACATAAGTGGAATAGTGTTATGCATGAGGGAAATGATTCCTTGATGATAAATCATACATGTGACTTCACTTGAATCCCCAATGAAGTAAGATGGTGGATATATCAGGCCAAGTCTACTACAAATGGGATGGTTGAAAGTACAAGGCATGTTTGGTTGTGTAGGGTCATAAATTGTAACCCCTTTACAATTTCACACTCCTTTTTGGGCCCTTGATTTAGTGTTCTTTATCATAGTTCATTTTGATCCTATTATTTGCCTTGTCATAACCAAAGTATCATAATATGCTCATTTGATGACTACTTCCTACGTCATAGGATATTTTACTTTCCAATCACCTTCGTTTGCTTCTTTTATAGCTAGACTAGGGTGCCTAGTGCCATAGTCCCTTCAAAAAGGGCCCAATTTGTGTTTTGGTTCCTACCATTTGTGATCCAATTATGTAATTTTGATATGACCATTGGAAGTTGGCCTAAAATAGGAAATGCCTTATGAACCCTATATAAATACATCATTTCTAATTCATTTTCACCTAAGAACATATCTAGAACTTTCATTTGAGAAAGCATTATTGAGAAAGTATCTTATGAATTTGATAATTATGGAGCAACAAGCTATAGCCATACACATGCAAGATTTTTTTCATGATTGATCTTGTTATGTCCCGCCATATCATGTTATTACATCAACCCTTGAAGGACTTATCTAAAGAGCATTGTATCACCACCATTATCAAGCTTAAGGTAATATCATTTCAATTGAGCATTTCCTTTCAAATTTATCCTCTACCCTACTAGGGATAATTTCTCTTTCATTCTTCATCATAGCTATAGTGGAGGCAGAAACACCAACATGTGTTTTGACTTAGGCAAGCCCTTATATATAAAACAACATTTCCCTTATTCTTTATGTTCAAGTTAAAAATTCGACAACTAAAAGTTGCAAAATTGTGCAAAGAATACTAAGACATACATTTCTAGATTTTAACAGGAGAAAATCCTAGGCATATGTCATTTTGCACACATAATCAACACTTTTTGACAGAATTTTGGAGGAAATGATCTACAATGAATCTTGAGTTGAAATTCAATGTTATAGCTAATGGAAGCACCTATAGATATACAACACCTATCACACTAGACCAACATTTTCGGGCTCATATTTTAGTGACAAGTTCCTTTTTGTATCTTATTTCTAGATATGCTCCTCTATATTATCTTTCTTAATTGTATCTATCTATTTAAGCTAAATCTTATCAATTCTATATCACTTTACCTAGTTATTTTATCTTTAATTCAAATCATACCACAATCAAGAAATGAAATAATCATATAAATCATCTAGCTCTCATTTGGGACTAAATTTGAATCTTATTGACTATTCTCCCAATGAAAAGAGGAAATAGTGATTAATTAAGCTCTTAGTTCTTAGTGAGGAAATGACGATTAATGGGTTTTTTAGAAGTTATTAGCATTGATTACATAGATACCTTTGCACCCATAGCCATGATGACTTTAATATTACTGATTCTTTATATTTTCATAGCATATGGTTGGGATATATATTAGATAGATGTGAAGAGTGATTTTATTTGTAAATGCCTTGGGGAGGAGATCTACATGGAACAACCACTAGGAATTATTTAGGATTCATAGTTTGTATAATTTGAAAATCCCTCTATGGCCCCAAATATTCATTTCAATAATGGTACACAAAGATGGTTTGCTTTCTCCTTGCTTCAAGTTTTACCAGTTCTATTATGATCCTAATGTATATCTATTGTGGTAGGATGATTCTTGTTGATACAGGTACTTTATTTTAGTGTATATATTACTTAATGCATATTATGCACATGGCATTAAGTCTACTAAGTGTCATAGTTAGTGGGATTTGTCTTTCCACCTCTTATAAGTCTTGAGGAAATTTAACTTGATACTAGTCTTAGTTAGTAGGAGTCGACTACCCAATCTTTGCCATTATTTAGGGTGACTGTTTCTTCCCTCTTTCCTATTTGTGTGTATCATTTATTACTTAATATATATTCTATTGGTATCCATTTTAATGTTTTTTTCCTTTTTCTTATGCATTCCATATTTTCAATTTGTCTTGTAGGTAGGAGTGTGCATGTGCTTGACTCACGTGGCTTAGACTAGTATGGGAATTGGTCCAATAGATTTTGGTGGATTCTCACATGGTATTAGAGCTAATTTGGAATTTTATTGATCGTTTATTATTATCTTTTAGGTTTATCACTTCTTCATATGGTATGGTCATATGCGAGAAAAGACCCTAAGTTGCCTACTAGTGAGGGCTTAACTTTAGCTCCCTCTCTATTTCTCACTTGGAAAGGAAAATTAAAATTATGAAGTACAAATTAATTAGACAAGGTGGGTACATATTAATTTTTAAAAGTGAATTAGTTTTTATGCCCAATCCATTAGAAAAATTATCACTCTTTATAAATTTTCTTTTTTCATTCCATTGAACTTTTCTATGCACTAAACATAAAAGCTCCAAAATCTAGGGGGGATCTAATATTGAATCAACACGCTTTAATTAGATCATCATTAAAAAATAAAAGAATAACTTGTGCTAAAGAACAAAGGGTTGTATAGGGTAAAAATGGGCATTGAGAAAGAACCTATTATCAAGGAAGCTAAAAAAAGTTGGTTTAACAAATACAATCAAGTATTTGGATTCCTATATCTTAATGTGTCTCTTGATAGCAAGCAACAATATTCTAACTACACAACACTTGTTCTAATATGTTTTTTTTCTTTTGTCCTTCAAAATAGGTTCCATATCTATCCCCAAGGGTCCACAAAATTTTTAATCACCGCAATAGTAGGGACCCATAATTGATGACCTAGTCATGGGTTGAAAAACAAGGGGATTAGTTATTAGAATCATTGTTGTAACCATCTTATTAAAGGAAATCCTTATTTACTATACTGTTTTTATGGAAGTATATAATTATTTACCATTTTATTTACTAAAGTACATAATGAATTTTGATAGCCTTTTACTCTTTACTATTTTCATAATTATAAAATTTTAATTTTTTTAAACATATAATAAACACAAATGTTTTCATGTATTTACTTTTACAAGTTAAAATAAATAAATTATTTACTATATTTAATCATAAAACGATTTTAAAAATATCAACTTGTATTTTATACACTAAAATCTATAGCTATTCATTATTTTATTTGTGAAAGTATATAAGTAAATTATTAAAATGATTTTATTCATACAATAATTTTGTGTAGTTATAAAATCTTAAATACATTTATATAAAAGACACCAATAGATATCAATTGAGATGGTTTTTTATTATTGGGGAATTTTTTTGAAGGGACCTCAAAACCCATTACAAAAAGCTAGTTAAAAGATAAACATAACAAACCAACCAGTAAACATAGAAAATATGTTAGGTCCCAGAGACAACTGAGAGGGGGGGGTTAATCAGTTGTCAAATAAATTCAAACTAAAACAACTTAACCAACTTAATGCTTAATACCGGTAAACCAGTTTAATATGCCGGTAGACAGTTTTAACAGTTAATTGCTATACCGGTAAGGGTTAGTGCATAAAACATAAAGACAAAGTCATCCACAACACATAACACCAATATTTGTACGTGGAAACCCTGTAAGGGGAAAAACCATGGTGGGAAATCTTACCCACAATTAGATGATACTACTGTAGATAGTAAGTGAACATAAATGGGGTCTGCACATGCAGAAAGGCCAAGCGCCTAGAGCTCACTGCTCAATCACAAAATGGGAGTCACACTGACTACAGTTGGATGGTTAAATCCAATAAGAATGTACTACACAAAATAGAATCTTCATATGCTGGATTCAGTACCGGTGTAGTTCTAATTGTCTTCAAAAAACCTTCCTTGAGTCTTCAAATGATGTCTGCATGTATAGCTCTGCTTATTCTCGCATATACCTTCACACAATTTTTTTTCGCATTCCACACTTGATCTTACAAATAAGATCTTACATTTATACCATACCCTAAGACCAATTTTAGTAGGTTGGCTCTACAAGATATTACAATAAAAAACATTTTACAAATAATACAATATCTGATGCAATAACTAATTCAACATGTTGGCTTAATTCATTTACAACAATAATTAATCATCTCCATAGCGTGTCGTGCTGATCTGGAAAAGATAAACCTGCCGGTGTAACCTGGACCTATTTGTCGGTAATAACAAATATGCAAATGCTAATGTACCAATAAACAAAACTCTAAAACAAAGTGTCCACAAGATGTCTTCGACATAACCAAGTGTTTTCCATATTATTCCAAGTGTTGGTGATCATTATATCTTGCTGGTGTACTAGATACCGATGACTATGCATGAGTCACTTGCTTGCCGGTGAATGTTGTCGATTCTCCAAAGTACTAGAGTTGATAAGTGTTTAGTAGGTGTTGACATCAATGAAAAAACCATACCAAAATACCAACAATCTCCCCCTTTGGCATTGATGGCAACACAAGATGGAAAAACCATCAAAGTGCCAAAACAGAAATGCCAAATACCAAAAACCAACAATCTCTGAAAATAGATCATAACCAGAAATCAAAATATAGATAGAGAGAGTAATAATCTCTCTCAAACAACAATCTCTCCCCCTGGGAGCAATATGTGTTTTCCTTGTGTTTTTCCATACCAATCTCTCCCCCTTTGACATCAAATGGCAAAGTTCTTACCAAGCCAAGTTCATATACAAAATACCAATCAATTTAGTATACCAACTACTCCCCTTGAGAAGTAGCTTCCCATCAAAGCCAGAATAAGATTTTTCTGTTAATTCTATCAGTTGATGATAATCATAAACTTCCTAAGTCTCTACCGGTGGGGGTATGACCCCAAGCTGATCTCTAAGATATTCAAAAGTCTCCTTAGGCAAAGGTTTAGTAAAGATATCTACAATCTGCTCTTTAGTGTTCACATAAACTAGTTTTATTTCTTTTCCTTCAACATTTTCCCTTAGAAAATTTAGTTTGATAGAAACATGTTTGGTTTTAGAATGTAATACCGGATTCTTAGATATATCAATTGCTGCAGTGTTATCACAATAGATAGTAATAGGTTCCTTGCATTTTACCTTTATGTTTTTCAACATTTCCTTAAGCCATAGTACCTATGTACAGTTAGTTGCTGCTGCAACATATTCTGATGTTGTTGTTGACAAAGATGTACAACTTTGTTTCTTACTCAACCAAGAAACTAGTATGTTTCCAAGAAAGAATGCTCTGCTGGTGGTGCTTATTCTATCATCCACATCTCCTGCCCAATTTGCATCTGTGTATGCACATAATTCAAAGTTTTCATCTCTAGGATACCATAATCCAAGATTTATAGTACCTTGTAAGTATTGAAAAATCCTTTTTACTGTTGATTCATGATTTTCTCTAGGATTACTTTGAAATCTTTAAACAATACATACTGCATTCATAATATCAGGTCTGGTTTGTGTCAAATACAATAAACCTCCTATCATAGATTTGTATCTAGTTGGATTAACAGGTGTAGATTCATCCCTTAGTGATAATTTTTCATTTGTTGTCATAGGTGTGCTTACCGGTTTAGAGTTCTCCATCCCAAATTTCTTTAGTAACTCTTTTAAGTACTTGGATTGACTCAAGAATATACCTTTATCAGTCTGTGAAATCTGCAATCCTAAAAAGAATTTTATTTCTCCAATCATAGACATTTCAAATTCTTGCTGTATTTTAATAAAAAATTCTTTACATAATCCATCTTCTCCTCCAAAGATTATGTCATCAAAAAATACTTTTATAATCAAGATGTCATCATTAGTCACTTTATAATATAAATTGTTGTCTGCATTACCTTTAGAAAATCCAATCTTCAAAAGATACTTATCCAATCTTGCATACCAAGCTCTTGGAGCTTGTTTTAATCCATACAAAGATTTTCTTAACCTGCAAACCATATCTTTGTTATCTGTCAAAGAAAATCCAATAGGTTGTTCAATGTACACTTCTTCTTCAAGATCTCCATTTAAAAATGCACATTTAATATCCATTTGATATAATTTGTAGTTCTTATGTGCTGCAAAAGCCAAAAATAATTTGACTGCCTCAATTCTAGCTACCGGTGCAAAGGTTTCATTGTAATCAATTCCTTCTTTCTAAGAATATCCCTTACACACTAGTCTTGCTTTATTTCTGACAACCTTACCATTTTCATTAAGTTTGTTTCCGAATACCCATTTGGTTCCAATTACATTTTTATCTTTAGGTCGGGGAACTAATGTCCAAGTGTTATTTTTCTCTATTTGTTCTAATTCTTCTTACATAGCTTTAATCCAAAATTTATCTTCACATGCCTCATTAATTGATGATGGTTCAATTTGTGAAATAAGACATACCTCTTCATTTTCCAATCTTCCTCTTGTCATAACTCCTTTAAACTTGTTTCCAATTACCTGATCTTCAGAATGATTTAGTCTTACATACCAAGGTGTCTTTGTTTGCTGCTATTCCTCAGTTGCTATGGAATCCTCAGATGATACTGGATCTTCATTCTATACTGGTGGATTTGGTGTAGGTTCATTTGTCAAAATTTCTATTGCCGGTTCAGAGTTTATATACCTTGAAGTTCCTCTAAATTGTTCATCAATCTTTACATTTGTACTTTCAACAATTTTCTGCAATCTTTTGTTATAACATCTGTATGCCTTGCTTTTAGATGAATAATCAAGAAATATTCCTTGATCACTTCTAGGATCAAATTTGCCAATATACTCATCTCTTCTAATATAACATTTACTTCCAAAAATTCTGAAATATTTAAGAGTAGGAGTAATACCAAACCATAGTTCATGAGGGGTCTTACCAGTTTCACCTTTGATGTGAACTTTGTTGAATGTATAGACCGTTGTACTGACTGCCTCTCTCCAACATACATGTGGTAGGTTTGCTTCTGATAACATATTTCTCGCTGCATCGAAGATAGTTCTGTTTTTCCTTTCAACAACTCCATTCTGTTGTGGTGTCTGAGGTGCTGATAGCTGTCTTTTGATTCCATTTACTTCACAAAATGTATTAAACTCCTTAGATGTAAATTCTCCTCCTTGATCTGATCTTAGACATTTGATTTTCTTACCGGTTTCATTTTCTACCATTGCTTTGAACAGTTTGAACTTTCCAAGTGGTTTTGATTTTTCTCTGAGAAAAGTAGCCCAACACATTCTAGAATAGTCATCAATCATTAGCATGAAATATCTATCACCTTGTAAACTTTTAGTTCTAGTTGGACCACATAAATCAGTGTGAATTAAATCAAGAGCATTATTGGATTTTTCTGGAATACTTTTGAAACTAGCTCTAACTTGTTTTCCAAATCGACATTCCTTACATACTGTATTGTGAGGTTTGACAATTTTAGGTAAATCTCTAACTGCCTTAATAGTACGGATCTTTACCATGCAATCAAAGTTTACATGATAGAGTCTCTTATACCATAACCAACTTTCATCAATATGTGCAATTAAGCATGTCTTTTCACTATTATTAAATGAAAGATATTACCTCTAGTTTGATTACCGGTTGCAATTTCCAAACCAGTTCTATTCATGATTTTGCATTTTCCATTTTTGAATTATAACTGAAATCCTTTCTCAACTAATTGACCAACACTCAAAATATTATGCTTTAATCCTTCAACATAGTAAACATTGTCAGTGTTATGCTTACCATCAAGAGGTATTGTACCCTTACCTTTGATCAAACAAGCTTTGTCATCTCCAAATCTCACTAAGCCTCCATTGTATTCTTGAAAGTTCAAGAATTTACCTTTGTCTCCTGTCATATGATGTGAGCATCCTAAATCAATGATCCATTCATCCTTTACTTCAACTTTAGCTGCCAAGGCCTGTACTACTGGTTGAGCAGTAGGTGCCAGTTGATCTTCTGTTATAGCAACAAAAACCCATGCATTGTTTGTTGGATCCTCATCAGAATCATCAATCACACCTTCATCAGCAATGTAACAAGATTTGTCTTTATTCTTCTTAAATCTGTATCTCTGATATTCATGGTTAGGCTTGTATGTTCTTCTAGCTTCTTCTCTTAGTCTAGCATGTCTATCAGGGCATCTCAAAGCCATATGACCAATCTTATTGCAATTAAAACATTTAAAGGGTTCTTTACCTTCATACTTACTTCCAACTGGACCTTTAGGCATTTTTCTTGCATATAGTGCTTCAAGTTCTTCATTTTATTTCATGCTTTCTTCAAGTTCTCTTGCATAAAAGGCTTTCCAATCAGATTTGTCAAATGATGGAGTAGATGATGTTGATGCTTTAAAGGCCAAATCTATCTTTATAGTAGCAACATGAGCAAATTCTTCAATTTCAAAACCTAAAAGTTTCCCAATCAATGTATCCCTAGTTACTGATGTATTAGGCATTGTTCTTAACTCATTTATAGCAGTGACTTTCATTTTATATGCTGGTGGCAATACTCTTAAAACTTTTGAAAGAATTTCATCCTCACTTAAGGTTCCTCCACAACATTTAATACCCAAAACAATCTCATTTACTCTTTCCATAAAAGCAGAAATCCTTTCATCTTCTTCCATTTTCAGATGTTCATACTTGACCCGGAAGCTTTCAAGTTTTGCAATTTTGACCGTGGAATCTCCTTCATTCAGTGTTTCCAAATGATCCCAAATAGCTTTAGCAGTAGACCTATCTAATAGTCCCATGATTTATTGATATGATAATGCACTCAAAAGTGCTTCTCTTGCTTTGCAATCATTTTCCTCATATTTAGTCAAGTTGGGTGGATTGGGCTGACTCTAAGTAGGAGCAGTATAACCATTCTTTGTAACATCCCAGATGTCCTTTCCAATGCAATTTATATGTGTCTCCATTCTAATCATCCATATGCCATAGTTGGTTCCATCAAGTTTAGGATTGTCCTTCCTGAAATAGATAGTAGACATTGGATCTCCTCAAGTTGTTAAACTTCTGCAAAAGAGAACTAGGCTTTGATACCAATTGTTAGGTCTCGGAGACAACTAAGATAGGTGGGGTGAATCAGTTGTCAAATAAATTCAAACCAAAACAACTTAACCAACTTAATGCTTAATACTAGTAAACTAGTTTAATATGTCGATAGACAGTTTTAACAGTTAATTGCTATACTGGTAAGGGTTAGTGCATAAAACATAAAGACAAAGTCATCCACAACACATAACACCAATATTTGTATGTGGAAACCCTGTAAGGGGAAAAACTACGATGGGAAACCTTACCCACAATCAGATGATACTACTACAGATAATAAGTGTACATAAATGGGGTCTGCACATGCAGAAAGGCCAAGCGCCTAGAACTCACTGCTCAATCACAAAATGGGAGTCACACTGACTATAGTTGGATGGTTAAATCCAGTAAGAATGTACTACACAAAATAGCATCTTCATATGCTGGATTCAGTACTGGTGTAGTTCTGATTGTCTTCAAAAACCCTCCTTTAATCTTCAAATGACGTCTGCATGTATAGCTTTGCTTATTCTTGCATATACCTTCACACAATTCTTTTTCGCATTCCACACTTAATCTTACAAATAAGATCATACATTTATACCATACCCTAAGACCAATTTTAGTAGGTCGGCTCTACAAGATATTACAATAAAAAACATTTTACAAATAATACAATAACCGATGCAATAACCGATTCAAGTGTCGGCTTAATGCATTTACAACAATAATTAATCATCTCCATAGCGTGTCGTGCTGATCTGGAAAAGATAAACCTACTGGTGTAACCTGGACCTATTTGCTAGTAACAACAAATATGCAAATACTCATGTACCAATAAACAAAACTCCAAAACAAAGTGTCCACACAATGTCTTCGACATAACCAAGTGTTTTCCATATTATTCCAAGTGTCAGTGATCATTATATCTTGCCCGTGTACCAGATATCGGTGACTGTGCATGAGTCACTTGCTTGCCGGTGAATGTTACTGATTCTCCAAAGTACCAGAGTTGATAAGTGTTTAGTAGGTATTGACATCAATGACAAAACCATACTAAAATTCCAACAAAATACTATACCAAGTATGTTTTCAAGGGGCCTTGAAAACCTAATACAAAAAGTTGGATAGAAAATAATAATAATAGACCCCCAGCCTAGTAACAACCCACAAACAAAAAATAGCAAGGCAACAACCCTCGCCCCCCACAGTGGGGCGATGAAAGAGAAACAAGAAAACAAAAAAAATGAAAAAAAGAACAATGCATTCCCTTTATGGATTCAACAACTTCCAATTCTCTTTGGCAGAAGTGACCCTATAGATCAACAAATTTAATTAACTCATGTTTTCACCTTGAAAGGGTCATTTTTACTTCCCTTGGTGCAAGTGTTGGACCCAATATTAGCATCTTTCATCCCTTCCCCTTCCTATATGCAACCTTCATGAAGGGCTTGTACTTTGTTGGAAAGGATGTGAATTCCCTCAACACTATTCTAAATGGTCAACAACTAATATTTACAACCTCAACAAGCTTGTATTTAATCTCTTGGACAATCTTCTCGAAAGTCTCCATTTTGTTTTTCGTGTTTGATTTCCAACTATCTAGAAGCTAAGTGTCTTCTCTCCCACTAGCTCCTAAGGAAATTGACTAAGAAAACTCCTCTCAAATCTGTAAAATGTTTTCCTCCTCCACAGTAGCCTCAACAAAATCTATAACCACTTTAATTTGTTTGTCAACAAGGGGTTGAGAAGGGGAAGTCATGAGGGGAGGAAGGGATAGATGCACATCCATAGTTCTCAATGATAACTCAATGATGAACAGATAGTACCAAACCGGTACTGAGAGGGGTGGGGGGTGAATCAGTACAAACAAAAATACACTCTTAAACCAGTTTGTCAGTAGACACTGTGCATTGACAGACAAACAGTAACACCGGTGCTTAAACAGAGTACAATCAGAAAAAACTAGAATAAATGAGACAAGCATAGACTGGTTGACACTTATCTTCTCATATAATATAACACTTCATTTCTCTTTCTCCCTAATGCATGAACACATAATCTACCATCAAAGATATATATATAAGCAACTAGATCAACATGATTCACCGCTTGACAGAAAACAACATAGCATCACATGAAGAAGACATCACACATGACACACATATTTTTCACGTGGAAACCCAACTAGGAAAAACCACGGTGGGGATGAATACCCACAAGCTTGTTTTTGAACTCTTTAGAACTCCTCTCTGTTAGGAGCCTTGTCCGGTTAAAGATTAATACAATAGGTTCTGTTAGGAACCGATCCTGTTAGGGATCACCTGGTTAAGGGATGACTAGAATACCCAGTTAAGGGTTAAACCCTATTAAAGGTTACCTTGTTAGAGGATTTCAAGAACTCAATGGTTTTGAGTCACCCTGTTAAAGGATTTATAGCAAGTCAGTTAAGGTTACCCTGTTAAGGGATTTTCCAACTGTTGAGGTGGTTAGAGATCAACAGGTATTACAATGATCTGGTAACAACACTCAATGCCAATGCAGATCCACTTAAGCTCCTCTTCACCTTTTGCACTTACACTCTGCAGGTATCACTTCTCTCCTCTGGTCTGGCAAGAATTACGTATCCCTTCTCTTGGATACACACACACAACTTTTGCCAACAACCTCAGAAAGAGACACAACATTGACCTTATAGGAAAACAGATAGGTCGATAGCATAAACCCTAAACCCTAAACCTGTTAGGTTAAGGAATTTAAACGGTTCAATCCTGACCATTGAGCACATTGCATTAAATGCAACAGTCTTGATCCAATCTCAAGACATTCTCCATCATCAATTTTCACCGATTTCATGGCGGTTGATAACCCATCACACGTTATCACTGTTTTACAGACTTTGCACATTCTCGAGGTAGATGGGAACAATCTCCTTCATGCAAGATCCTTCACACGCACAAGGATTATGTGGCAACATGATCTATTCTTCGTTATCATGCTAACTCATCACACAAAGTCACCAGTTGAGCCACACAGGCTTGAAGCACTTCAACTAGAAACCCTGAAGTTGAGACTACCAACTGGTAGTCATACAATGCTTCCATGTACCGGTTCCCATAACCATATGCTGGTTCACCTTGAACAAACACACCGCTTCACTTTGGCACAAATTCTGGTTCATAGTGTTATATCGATTCTCACATATGTCGGTTCTCACCTCTTTAGCATATTGACATCAATGACAACATACAATGTCATTATATCCTCATACCTGTTCACATAATGCCAACAATCTCCCCCTTTGACATTGATGGCAATATACAAAGATATCTCTCCACTTCACATCTTCTCCCCCAATTTTTGCAGATATCTTCTCCGCTTCAAATCTTCTCTCCCTTGGACAACAATGCCAAAGTGGAGGCATAAGCTTCCCTATTCCATTATGCTGCTCCCCCTGAGGAGTAGCATCCTTCAACACATCAATCGTGAAGAAAAATTTGACTATGCAATACCTGACTGATGTGGAGCATATACCTTTAGTTTACCTTCTGAAGGGGAAACACCCCTAATTCACCTCTTAAGTACATAAATGTAGCCTTTGGGAGAGGCTTGGTGAATATGTCTACTAATTGCTCCTGATTGGAAACATGTTCCAGTGCAATCTCTTTGTTCTAAACGTTTTCCCTCAAGAAATGATACTTAAGCTCAAAGTGCTTGGGTCTAGAATGTAAAACTGGATTCTTGGAGATGTTAATTGCACTAGTATTGTCACAAAATATACTTACTGGTTTAGATACAGGAACTTTGAAGCCATTTAATACATGCTTCATCCAAATTGTCTGAGTGCAGTTCATGAAAGCTGCAACATACTCTGCTTCCGCTATAGACTGAGAGATACAACTCTGCTTCTTACTCATCCATGAGACCAATCTACCACCAAGAAAGAATGCACCACCGATTGTGCTTTTTCGGTCATCTACATTGCCTACCTAATCAACATCTGTGTATACTTTCAAGTTGAAATCCTTTCTATATGGATACCACAATCCATAGTCAACAGTTCCCTTCAGATACCTAAGAATCCGATTGACTGCAACCAAGTGGGATTCTCTTGGGCTTTTCTGGAATCTTGCAGTAATGCCAACTGCATGTGCAATATTCGGTCTGCTATTCACTACATAATGCAACTTACCAATCACTGATCGGTATTCCTTCTCATCAACCAATGCTGAGTCATCTTCTTTGGATAGTTTACAACTGGTCACCATCAGAGTACCAACCGATTTGCTATCTTCCATGCCAAAGGTCTTCAACACCTCTTTGACATACTTGGACTGAGTGATAAAGATTCCATCTTTCATCTGTTGGATCTGCAATCCCATGAAGAATTTAATCTCCCCTATGAGTAACATTTCAAACTCTTTCTTCATCTCATCCACAAACTCATGACTCATCTTGTCATCTCTACCAAAGATAATGTCATCAACAAATACCTCACAGATCAGGATCTGATCTCCTTCAGACTTCAAGTAGATATTGCTATCTTCACTTGTTCTCTCAAATCCAATCTTCACAAGATGGGAATACAAACGTTCATACCATGCTTTAGGTGCCTGCTTTGGACCATATAAGGCTTTATGTAGCCTACATACCATGTCACTATCTTCAGATAGGGCAAACCCATCTGGTTGCTCAATATACACCTCCTCTTCAAGTACACCATTTAGGAATGCATATTTTACACCCATTTGATATACTTTGGAACCTTTAAAATCTGCATATGCAAGAAGCATACGAACTCCTTCCAATCTGGCTATAGGAGCAAAGGTTTCTCCATAGTCTTCTCCTTCTTCTTGAGCATATCCTTTGCACACCAATCTGGCTTTGTTCCTAATCACTGTGCCATCATCATTCAGCTTATTTCTGAAAACCCATTTGGTACCAATGATATTTTTATGCTCTGGTTTGGGTACCAAAGACCATGTACCATTTTTCTCTATCTGGTCAAGTTCCTCTTCCATTGCCTTGATCCAGTCTTCTTCTTTATGTGCCTCTTTGAATGATTTAGGCTCAAATTCAGAGATCATACATGAGTTTTCTCTGACCTTTCTTCTTGTAAGGATTCCTACATCCTTATCTCCTATGATCTGCTTAGGATCATGATTCAGCTTGACATACCAAGGAATGGTCTTGATGGATTCCTCTTGCTTTTCTTCTTCATCCTCATCTCTATCAGTATCAACATCTACATCTGCCAGTGTAGGAACACTATTACTGGTACTTGGTTGACTGACAACCAGTTCCCAGAAGGTTGCAACCAGTTCATTTACCGCTTGCTCATTGCCGGTTTCCTCAGTTTTCTCAGAGGTTTCATCAACTCTTACATTGATGCTTTCCATAATTCTCTGAGTCCTATTGTTGAAACACTTGAGAGCTTTGCTCTTGGTGGAATATCCTAGGAATATTCCCTCGTCACATTTCACATAAAATTTGCTTTGGTGTTCACTCCTCTTGATGTAACATTTGCTACCAAACACTCTAAAGTAGCTAACCACAGGTGTCTTATCAGTCCAATACTCATAAGGAGTTTTATCCTTACCTTTTTTGATGAGTACCTGGTTCATTGTGTAGACTACAGTGCTCACCGCTTCTCTCTGAAAGGTGTGAGCTACCTTTCCTTGAATCAACATGGTTCTAGCTGCTTCAACCATAGTCCAGTTATTCCTCTCTGCTAGGCCATTCTGCTATGGAGTCTGGGGGACAGACATTTTTCTCTTGATGCCATGTTCTTCATAGTACTTGTTTAATTCACCAGAAGTGAATTCCCCTCCTTGATCAGTTCTCAGGCACTTGATCCTTTTACCACTTTCCTTCTCCACTAATGCTCTGAAGCTTTGAACTTTACAAAGGCTTCAGACTTGTCTTTCAAGAATGTGACCCACATCATTCTTGAGCAGTCATTAGTGAGAATCACAAAGTACCTATCACCCTGCACACTTCTAGTTTTCATAGGACCACACAAATCAGTATGCACAAGATCAAGCAAGTTGTCAGTAGTGAAAGATTTACCTTTAAAGGTTGAGGAAGATATTTTCCCCAATTGACACTCTCTGCACAAAGTATTATCCGGTTTTCTTAGCACTGGCAACCCTCTAACTGCCTTGATCTTACTAGCCTTCACAATGTTATCAAAGTTTACTTGGCAGAGTCTCCTATGCCATATCCAGCTATCATCAAATTTAGCCATAAGACATGTACTTATATTTGCATTCAGCTGAAATAGGTTACCTTTGGTCTGCATGTCGGTGGCCACCAATTCACCATTCTTTCCTTTGATTCTGCACACTCCATTCTTGAATTCCAGAGTGAGATCACTGTCATTCAGCTGGGCAACACTCAGAAGGTTGTGTCTGAGACCATCAACCCAATACAAATTGTCAGCACTACTCTTTCCATTCAGAGAGATGGACCCTCTATCTTTGACCATGCATGGTGCATCATTGCCAAAGTGAACCACACCACCATCATACTCTTCCAAGGATAGAAACTTGCTCCGGTCACCAGTCATATGGTGAGAATAGCCACCATCAATTATCCACTCATTGGAATTATCAAATCAGGAGACAAGAACCTTCTTGTCAGACACATCTTCCTTGACAGCAACAAACACAATATCTTCATTTCCTTCATCCTCTGATTCCTCATCTATGACACCTTCATCAACTGCCACAAAATAGTTTCTTCAGTTTCCTCCTTTGAATTTCTTGAACCTTTCCGGTTTGTCCTTGTTGTCGCCATTAGGACAGTTTACAGCAATATGTCCTATCCGGTTACAAGAAAAGCATTTCAAAGGTAGCTTACCTTTGTATTTGCTAGTTCCTTTAGGAATTTTCCTAGCAAGGAGAGCTTCAAATGCCATCAGAATCTCCTCATCATCCATTTCTCTACTCTGTCTTGGCTCACCACTAGTGCTAGCTTCTTTTCCTTTTCTGGATGGTACAGTAGAAGCTTTAAAAGTTGATTCAGTCTTTTGAACATTGCCATCAAAACTATTTAGCTCATAGGCTGTCAACTTTGCAATTATGGAGTCTAGGGATACCTTAGTCTTGTCTATTGATCTCAGCTCATGAATAGCAACAACCCTTATTGCATAGACTGGCAATAGGGATCTCAGGAATTTGCTTACCATAGTGGAATCTTCCATTTTACCACCTGCACTCTTGATATCTCCAACAATAGTTTTGATTCATATTCCATACTGTTGAATGGTCTCACCTTCAACCATCCGCATGTCTTCAAACTTCCCCCTAAGGCTTTCTTCCTTAGCCTATTTTACATGCTCATCACCGCCATAGATATTTTCAAGAGTATCCCATACCTCTTTGGGATTTACCTTATCTTGGACATCAATAAACTCAATGTCAAATAAACTACTAATTAGGGCTTCCATGACTTGCCCATTCTCTTGCATCTCTCTCTTTTGGTCATCAGTGAGAGTACCGGTGGGGGCAACATAGGCATTCTCAACATATCTCCAGTTTTGAGAACCCATGCTTCTGATGTATATCTTCATCCTGTCTTTCCATATACTGAAATTTTCCTTGTTAAACTTTGAAACTTCCCTCTTCATCATTAGACTGGGATCTTTACCTCAAGAGGTTAAGCTTATAACACAGAGGACCTGGAGGATGCTTTGATACCAATTGATAACTCAATGATGAACAAATAGTACCAGACCGGTACTAAGAGGGGGGGGTGTGAATCAGTACAGACAAAAACACACTCTTAAACCGGTTTGTCAGCAGACACTGTGTATTAACAGACAAACAGTAACACCAGTCCTTAAATAGAGTACAATCGGCAAAAACTAGAATAACTGAGACAAGCATAGATCGGTTGACACTTATCTTCTCATATAATCTAACACTTCATTTCTATTTCACCCTAATGCATGAACACGTAATCTACCATCAAAGATATACATATAAGCAACTAGATCAACATGATTCATCGCTTGATAGAAAACAACATAGATTCACATGAAGAAGACATCACAAATGACACACATATGTTTCACATGGAAACCCAACTGGGAAAAACCATAGTGGGGATGAATACCCACAAGCTTGTTTTTGAACTCTTTAGAAGTCCATGCTATTAGGAGCCTTGTTTGGTTAAAGACTAATACAATAGGTTATGTTAGGAATCGATCCTGTTAGGGATCACCCGGTTAAGGGATGGCTAGAATACCCGGTTAAGGGTTAAACCCTATTAAAGGTTACCTTGTTAGAGGATTTCAAGAACTAAATGGTTTTGAGTCACCCTGTTAAAGGATTTATAGCAAGCCGGTTAAGGCTACCCTGTTAAGGGATTTTCCAACTATTGAGGTGGTTAGAGATCAATAGGTATTACAATGATCTAGTAACAACACTCAATGCCAATGCAGATCCGCTTAAGCTCCTCTTCACCTTCTGCACTTACACTCTCCAGGTATCACTTCTCTCCTCTGGTCTGGCAAGAATCACGTATCCCTTCTCTTGGATACACACACACAACTTTTTCCAACAACCTCAGAAAGAGACACAACATCGACCTTATAGGAAAACAGATAGGTCAATAGCATAAACCCTAAACCCTAAACCTGTTAGGTTAAGGAATTCAAACGGTTCAATCCTGACCATTGAGCACACTGCATTAAATGCAATAGTCTTGATCCAATCTCAAGACATTCTCCATCATCCATTTTCATCGATTTCATGGCGACTAATAACCCATCACATGTTATCACCATTTTACAGACTTCACACATTCCCGAGGTAGATGGGAACAATCTCCTTCATGCAAGATCCTTCATGTGCACAAGGCTTACGTGGCAACATGATCTGTTCTTCGTTATCATGCTAACTCATCACAAAAATTCACCAATTGAACCACACAGGCTTGAAGCACTTCAACTGGGAACCCTGAAGTTGAGACTACCAACCGGTAGTCATACAATGCTTCCATGTGCCGGTTCCCATAGCCATATGCCGGTTCACCCTGAACAAACACATCGCTTCACTTTGGCACAAATGCTGGTTCAGGGTCTTATACCGATTCTCACATATGCCAGTTCTCACCTCTTCAGCACATTTACATCAATGACAACATACAATGTCATTATGTCCTCATACTGATTCACATAATGCCAACACTCAATACAACATCAATTGACCCCACACCCTTGTCTTATTAGAAGCCACATGGAGGTTTAGGCCAGGTCTCTCCTTGAGAAAATTTCCTTTACCTTTTGTTTTAGTATTATTTTGGATCCAATCACCTTTATGCATATTTAAATTATTCACACTATTGAAATCTCCCCCTTGGTAGAATAGCCCTCTTTGTCAGTCGAAGGGGTTTCCACAATATCTTTTCCTTTTTTGTTGGGACTGGTAGTGGAGATTTATTTTACCTTTCCTTTTAGAGGGGGGTGGGTGTTGGCATATGCACACTCTAATGAGACATTGTATGTGATTGAAGGTTATGTCATTGATGGCAACCTTGCAATCCTATGGCACCGACAAAGACATTATACCGGCATCAGCTGATCACACTCCACACCGGCACTCAGGACACCGGCACTGGCACAGAAGAAAGGAAGTATACCGGCACAGAGGCTGACAGGATTTTGCTATATTACATTTTGTTTATTATTGTAAAAATGTGTAAGCCGACTTGGCAAATTGTAAAATGACTCTTATATATAAAAGAGATCATTGTAGACATTTATAAGATGTGATAGAGAAGCATTAAGGAAAATATTAGGCAAACCTAATACGTGAAATATAGGTCAAGAGGTATATATAAAGAACAGAGCAGGAACTGGTACTAAATCTGGCATAGAAGATGCTATTGTAAAGCAGTACAAGATATTGGATTTGTATAATCCTTATTGTAAGTCAGTGAGACTTCCCATTGAGCAGTGACCTCTAGGCAATTGGCCTTCCTACATGTACAGGCCCCTATTGTAAGTAATATTCTCTTATTGGCCAATGAGTGAATATTGTGGGTCACAAATCCCACCGAGGTTTTTCCCACACTAGGTTTCCTCGTTAACATCTTGTGTTATGGTGTGTTTTTCATGTGGATGTTCTTGATTCTATTTATTGCATTATTTCTTGCATACCGGTACACTGTTATATTATGTTCTACATGTTTTAAGTTAAGAAATTCTAATTACCGGTTAGATATTGATTCACCCCCCCCTCTCAGTATTTGTGGGACCCCTAACAATTGGTATCAGAGCCTGGTCCTCTATTTTCAAAATCCTAACAGCTTGAGGAAGATCTTGACACTGATAAAGATGGAAAATCTGATGAAGCAACTGGAAGGAGCTCTTACAGACTATGATGCAGAAAAGTTGAAAAATATAAAATTAGAAGATGATTTAAGAGCAGCTCAAGACATCATTCAGGCACTTCAAGAAAATTTTACTGTTGCAAGAAATAATAGAAGAGAAATTTGTGAAAAATTGCAAAATGAGAATGATGAAAAGGAATCACTTAATGATATGATAAGCAAGTTGAAACAAGAGATCATGACAACAAAGAATGAGATGCAGGATATGACTATGAGATTTTGCAAAGAAAATTGAGGATAGGAAGAAGAATGAAGAAGAATTGACTAGAAGACTAAATGATGCAACAAATGAGAACACAAGACTTAGCTATGAAAATGACATGTTGAAGACAGGTCTGATGCATACTCAGAATGACTCAAATGAATTGATGAGACAAAAAGAAGTCCTAGAAAGAGAACTAGAAACTGCAAATCAACACAAAGAAAAATTCAAGAAAAGCTTAGAGGAACTTGGCACCTTGCTAAAGAATCAAAAACCTAAAGGTGGCACTTCTAGAATTGGCTTTGAAGGTGGTGAAAGCTCCGGTACTGCAAATACTCAGGATCACAGCAAACCAGTAAGACAACCTAATGCTTATAAATTCAATGGTAAATGCTTTAACTATAATAAGTATGGCCATAGAGCAAATGAATGTAGATCTATAATTTATCAGAATATCAAAACACCCACTGGTCAATGTTCTAAATGCAACAAAGTTGGTCACAACTCTGAAAAACTGCAGAATGAATGTGAGATGTTATGTTTGTGGAAGATTTGGACATTTATCTAATCAATGCAGAACACAAACCAGCATAGGTTATGGGAAAGCTATTCAGAAAAATAATGTAACTTGTTATGCATGTAACAAGATTGGGCATATTGCTAAATTCTGTAGAAGTAAAGGAACACCAGTAGACAACAAAAGTTCTAGCTTGAAAGGTAAAGAAAAATTTGAAGAGGTTAAGCAAGAATTCTCAAAACAATGGATTAGAAAAGGTGATCTAAATATTGGGAATACTCCTCCACCGGTAGAACCAATCAATACTTCACCAGAAGGACAAAGTGATGCTTCATCAGAAGGATAGAGTAGTGCTCCACCAGCAGGAATTTCTTCATCTAATTGAAGAAAATTTCCTTGAGGATTTGGCAATCTATTGGTACATGTGCTATTACTCCCTTGGTTAGAGATAAGAAGTTGGAAACTACTTATTACCGGCAAACAGTGTTAAGTGAATACTTAACAGGCATGTAATTAATGTGGTAGATGGCAAAGAGACATTATAAAGTTAGGATTTTGGCTCCATTTCATTTCACCGTGATTTCAAATTTTTGAAGAGAGCGAAGACTTCGAGCTAAGGCATTTCGAGCAAGAAGCAAGAACACTCCAAGCAATCATCCATCCAAGGCAATAAAAGGTATTTAATCATGGCATCCACCTCCACAATTGAATACACAGCAAACCCTACTATTGTTGATGTAATAAAAAGACCTAGGCCTGTATTTCAGCTAGTTCTTGAGATAGCAAAGAAGGATGATACCCTAGGTGCTTTTTCTCAAATTCCTAAGGGAGTTGTATATGTTGAAGACCCCAGAATGTAGATCCACTACAACATTGAAGAGTTAGGAGATGAGGAAATTAAAACCATGTATAAAACCATGATATGTGATAATACCGGCAATATAAAGGATGAACACAAGATCATTGAGACCCTAGGATTTACAGAAATCCTTAGCATTCTTGAATTTCCAAAGGATGTGATTAGGATAGTTTTAAGCAGGGTACATGGAGAATTTTTTTGGTTAGATGCAATTCACAAAATCACCAAGGAAGCTGTGAAAGCTGTCACAGGGTTACTGACCACTGGTAAAAAACCAAATAAAACCAAGAAAGTTTCCAATGACCTAGTTATAAACCTAACTGGTGCAACATTTGACAAGAGGTCCCTAAGGGTTAATGATGTAAAAGATATCAATGTAAGATTCATCAGTATGATATTAGGGTATAAATCTACTCATGCTAATAGACTTAATTCAGTTTCAAGTTTATGCATTAAGAGTGCTCATGACATGGTCACAGACAATGCAAAAATTGACATATGTGAGTGGTTAAAGGATGAATTAATTGACAATCTTGGAAAGATTAAGAAGGACAAGAAAGGAACTTTCAGATTTGGAAATTTGTTAGTATGCCTATGCTACATATAACAAAATAGGTTCCTGGTATAGGTTACAAAGAACTTGGATATGACATACCGGTAGGCAAAAAATTGACTGAACTATTCTATAACATGGGTGAGAACAAGGAAAACAATATTCATGACTTTTTCCAAGCATTAAAGGCCAAAATGAAGAAAAGAATAAGGTTATCACAGAAGCTTGTAGACAAATACAAAGATGATATATGCATTGTCATCAAGAAAGATGAAATCTGGATGGAAGCGGTCATCCCAAGGACAGTTTGGGTAACCGAGATGGGATATGAAACAGATGATCACATAGTTGAAACATATGCTAAAGCACTTCTGGAAACCCCCAGAGAACCAAAGGAAGAAGTATTTGGTAGTGCAGAGAATATTGAAAGACAAATTCAATCAAAGAAAATGGTGAAAAAGGTTGAGGCAGTTGTAAGGAAAGGGTCCAGACAAGCAAAAGCCATTAAGGAAGATGTATTGAAGAAAACTGGCATAACAGAGGATGAGTTAGCAACTCCACAGCCTGAAACTCACCTATCACCGGTAGGTACTTCTTCAAGAAGTGACATGCCTACAAATTTTAAAAGAGTTGTAAGAAAAAGAGATCCCTCACTGGCAACCACACCTTCACCTAGGAGGACAAGGCAAAAGCAACAAGCTATGAGATCTCCGGTTAGAAAGGCCACACCAAAGAAGAAACTGACACCCAAGAAGAAGAAAAGGACAAATAGAGACTTGGCCCCTCTTGATATACTGATGAATGAAATCACAGAGGAAGGTAAATTGAAGAACATAAAGAAAATATATGACACTCTAACAACTGATGAGAAAGAATAAGTTGAAAATAGTGTTATATTGCACATGGATATGTACAAGAAATTTTTGATGGAAGTAGTCAATGAAATACCAGATGAATTATTCAAAAGACTAGAGGCAAGAAGACAAGTAGTGATATAATTGGATAAGAAAATAAAAATTGAGAAGCTACTTGCTGTATATCCGGTAAACTCTCCACAAGAAATTGATGATCTGATTGCAAAGGCCAACTAGTCAGTATTCTCTACTGCACACCGGCATATTTCACTAATGGCAGGAAGAGTTAATGAAGTGACAGAGGAAACAGAAGATGGATGGGATATATTCCTGGTTGAGAAAGAAAAACAAGAAGAGTACAGGAACCCTAAATCCATAAAGGTATATCAAAAAGATAGAGACAAGGGGAAAGGTAAAGTTGGTGGACCACCAAGTATCAAGGTTAGAGACAACTTACCCCCACCTTCTTTAAATACTCCACCGGTAAAATCAACAACTAATGAAGATCAACTGGCAACCGAGAGTATGGATGTAGAGGATAATAATCCTAATCCTGAAGTCCTATATACTATGAATGTTGATACTTAGAAGATCAACATAGTAGTAGACAAAGATACAATAGAAGAGTCAGATATGGCTAGTGAGCCTCCGGTGACTGAGGAAACTGATAAACCGGCAAATGATAAAGAGAAAAAGGTAGAGACTGAGACATAGACTGAGGAAATGAAACCTAAAAAGAAACAAATAGAGCAAAATGCTCCAGAACAATAACAACTGGAACAGGTACATAAGGAAACAGTGCCACCAGTAACTAGTGAAGTAGGAAAACCAGTGCTTAAAGAAATGCAGACACAAACTGACCTACTAGAGGTCAATACAAGCTTGGTTACTTCCACCAGTACTCAAATTTTTGGATCATCATTAGGATACAAATCAACAAATGTGACTAAGGTACTACTTGATTCTATCAAGAAAATAACTGACTACAACTCACAGGCTTACAAAGCAATTGATGATACCATACCAATTTTGAAGGTAATTGCACCTAACTGTAATATAGATAACAAAGATTATTTAGGACAATTGGATACACTATGTAAATACATCTTAGAAAACATTGAGAAAATAAAGGAAGATTCAGTGAAGGATAAGGTAGAAATTGAAAAATAGAAATTCTTTGATGAGCAAATAAAGAAGTGTAATAAAGATTTTGACAAACTTCTACTGGAACTATGTAATTTGTTGAAAGAATACAAAAATCTGTATAAAGATACCTGTAAAAAAAACTTTTTGATTGTAGATATTGATAAGAAAATAAGCAAGGTATAGGATGAGATAAATAAACTTGCAGACAACTTTGTCAACTCACTTGATACACTATCAGTTTTTGAGGAGAAGATAACAAATTTTGAGGAAGAACTACTCAAATTGGAAAGAGAGAAAGAAAGAATAATAAATAAGGCAAAACATTTGAGATCTAAACTAAGTCCAAGATTGGACTATCTAGCATCTCCGTGGAAGGAAATTTCTGAGGCATTAATACAGGGAAGCAAAACACCGGCACAGTGAAGAGAACAGAAACAATAATAAAGGATAGCAAGAAGTTTATGGATAGTATAAACTTGATTTTGGGGGATCTTTTGCAAATTATAACTACCCACCTACGAGGTTGAAACCACAAACTCTACTGACATCTTGACAACCTTTGTCATTGATGCCAAAGGGGGAGTAGTGGGATGAGAAAATTCAAATCACATGAATCATATGCTCAGGGGGAGCACACACATTTTTTTTGGTAATATTTTTGGACTACACATTTTTGGATACTCTTTTGAAATTTCTCATGAGTGTTGCCATCAATGCCAAAGGTGGAGATTGTTGGCATATGCACACTCCAATGAGACATTGTATGTGATTGAAGGTTTTGTCATTGATGGCAACCTTGCAATCCTATAGCACCGACAAAGATATTATACCGGCATCAGCTGATCACACTCCACACCGACACTCAGGACATTGGCACTGGCATAGAAGAAATGAAGTATACCGACACAGAGGCCAACAGGATTTTGTTATATTACATTTTGTTTATTGTTGTAAAAATGTGTAAGCCGACTTGGCAAATTGTAAAATGACTCTTATATATAAAAGAGATCATTGTAGACATTTATAAGATGTGATAGAGAAGCATTAAAGAAAATATTAGACAGACCTAATATGTGAAATATAGGTCAAGAGGTATATGTAAAGAATAGAGCAAGAACCGGTACTGAATCTGGCATACAAGATGCTATTGTAAAGAAGTACAAGATATTGGATTTGTATAATCCTTATTGTAAGTCAGTGAGGCTTCCCATTGAGTAGTGACCTCTAGGCAATTGGCCTTCCTGCATGTGTAGGCCCCTATTGTAAGTAATATTCTCTTATTGCCCAATGAGTGAATATTGTGGGTCACAAATCCCACTGAGGTTTTTCCCACACCAGTTTTCCTCTTTAACATCTTGTGTTATGGTGTGTTTTTCATGTGGATGTTCTTGATTCTGTTTATTGCATTATTTCTTGCATACCGGTACACTGTTATATTATGTTCTACATGTTTTAAGTTAAGAAATTCTAATTACTAGTTAGATACTGATTCACCCCCCCTCTCAGTATCTGTGGGACCCCTAATAGTGGGAACCTCTTCCCTAACAATCTCCACTAATTTATCCAAATTTTCCTCATTGTCCCAGTCTTTGATGAAATCGAAGACCCACTTCAGTAGGGAGTTCTCTTTCAAGGAGAAAATTTGTTTGTTCTTAGAAATTATTGTAATCAAACCATGATTTGGAGGGGTCGGGGTTTTCAAGTGCTCAAATATGAGGAGAATGAGGCTCTTGTGGAGGATAGGAAGATTTAGATTCTGTAAAGCGGAAAATCGAACCCTAGGTGTTCCCCCACTCCAAGGAGAGAGAAAGGAGGTCACTAGGGTTGACGGTTTTCACTTAGGAGAGACTTTACATTCAAAAGAGGGGTTGAAACTCACAAGATCCAATCCCACACAATGCAAGATTGAATTCTAAATGAGTTTCAAGGGTTGAGATAGCAAGGATACCCTCTTTTGTAAAGAATGTAGATAGAAGAATTGAACTAGGAGTATATGTAAAAGTAGGAAAGATTCACTTGTAGACGGAGATAGAGACACGGGATGAAGCTATGAACCTAAAATTAGTAGTAAAATGTCAAGACAATGTTGTCCTACAAGTTTGAGCGAAAGTTGATGGGACGATGGCGCTCGGAGTGCACACGGTCCTCCGAAAAATCCGTGAAACGAAGGGGGATCTGTTCGTCTCTGCACAAGGATTCCAGATCTTCAATTACAGCCGCATACCTGCAATCTACACATAGAAAAGAGAGGACGATTGGGGGGTTAGGGATTAGGGGTTTGCCTTCAGGTCAAACCCCAGTTTTGGAATTAACCAAGAAATGAGAATGTTGTAAATGTAAATGTTTGTAATGTAATCAAGTACTGATACCTTGTTGTAAGAATGTTTGTATTCTTACATGTGAAGGTGTAATGATGTTGTATGTTGTATGTTGTGTGTTGTAGGTGATCTCCTCTTCAATGGTTGAATCCTTGTCTTGAATGCAACACCTAGCCTTAAATGGAGACCTAGAATGGTCAATTGCTTGAAGGAATGCTTGAATGCTTGAATGTTTGAATGTTTGAATGTTTGCCTATCGCTTCTGCCTCTTGCACACATATGTTTTTCCCTCCTTTTTCTGGGAGGGGAAATTTAGTTTATATACTTGTCAATTAGGGTTAGGAGACTAATTTTTTCGACCTTAGGCTGACCTAGAAACATTATTTTCCAAATTGCAAACTTGAAGACCCGATGCCCAACAAGAGACCGGGCCCAAAATAGGGCCAGGGACCAAGGCGCTGGGCGCCATGGTCCTGAGGGACCAGGGTGCTAGGTGCCATGGTCCCACCTCTCGGGACAGTATGGTGCAAGGAGGATCAAGCCAAGGTGCAAAAAGATGCAGTTTTTGATGTCGTAAATAGGTTTCAGGGTCTCCATTCAGGTTCAGCGTTGCCCCACCATCGTGAAGACCCAAATACAGTCAAAATTGCAAGTGTCACAATTTTACGATGCTACATTTAGCCCCCACTTTAGTGGGAGTATAAGCGTATGCCCATACTTCTGGTAAAGTACAAGGAAACAACATTGAAAGAATTTCACCATGTCAAGGAGGCAAGATACACCTAGCCCCCAGTGGACTAAGGATCTTACGACTTTGATTGACAAAGTAAAAGGGAAGATCATGAGGGAGAACCATGACTGATAGTAGTACGGTTCCCTCACTATGAGTCATGCAAGAAAAATACCAAAAATTTTCAAGGCCAAGCTAAGTTCGCCAAGAAATTTTTAAGAATCTTGAAGAGATATGGACGGAATGTATGCCCCCTACGTTAAAGTGATCGCACATGCCTCATCGGGGGTGATTGCTTTAAGGTAGTGATACACATAAGAAATGAGAAGGGAAAGGAGCATGTTATCACAAAGATTTAGCCCCCAAGTGTGAGATAAACCCAAGGATAATAGACACAAAACACAAATCACAAGGTGACTTTGCTTTCCTTGGGGTCAGTATGCTGTATGATAATTCATGTATATCATATGTATGTATGCATAATTGTTCTTCATTCCCCAATCAAGGAAGGTCACCTAGAAGAAGGGAACACATGTGTCTTTTGAGTCAACATGAGAGAGACCAAAAGAGATCTCAATGCTTTGCATCATCCTCAAGTAGACAGCACTAAGGACAACAAATAGAAGAATGAGAATAACACATAGAAGAAGTAACAAAAGATATCAAGAGAGGAGGAGAGAGTCTGCTGTGCTAATGAACTAGTCTAGCATGTCATCCACCCCCCGATCTTGCTGATCAATATTTCAAGAAGGCAAGAAAAACGCTAGAGGAGGAACATCCAACACAGCAGATGGAGCTATCACAAGATCCAAACAAGGGCTATGTTCATGTTCCAAGCCACGTTGTTCTTGTCTAGGAGCTAGGATAAGTGCTTTAGAAAATTCGTTAGATAAATGGTTATCAATATCAACATATTCATATTTACTATCAGAAGCAAGAGAAGTAACATTTTCATCATGAATAACATTTTCATCTATATCATCATCAAGATTGATAAAAATAGGATCTTTAACTCGCACAGGATCAAAACCATCATGCATCTTATGCTTAGGAGATTTGGGCTCAATTTTTGGCTGAGGAGAAAATGGAATAATACTAGCTGAAGGTGTTTTTGGGGATTGCAAAGTTTGAGAAGCAGCTGCACGAGCTCTAAGACGACGCTTTCATCGGCGTTCACATGCATAATGATTTCGTCTAGTCTTAGTAGGAAGTTGAGAAGATTGAGGAGGAGGAATGTTCTCATCCTTATCACTTGGGTGTTTAGGTTGTGGTCTCTTAGGTTGGATAATAGGAGAAGAGGAAGGTATCTTCTCTTTATAAGAGGAAGGAGGAGGAACTGCTCCATATAAAGGAGGAATATTTGGTTTAGGAAGGAGACCAAGTCCATCATGACGAGGAGGTATAGGTCTACTTTTAGAAAGTTTCTTAGACATAGACATAGTCACATCCATAGGAATGGGTTGGGAATCTTCTTAAGGAAAGACATTAGTTTTATCTTTCAAAGGAAGAACTTCCTTCTCAAGAACAATAGGAATATCAAGTTTGGGTGTTCGAGGTTCACTTAGAGATAGGATCATATCTTTTTTCCACTTTTGATAAGATTTGAAAAGATGATCACTCCACGTTGGAAGAGATTGGAATTGTTTAGGCCAAAAATAATCAATAGGAACACTAGAAGTTCTTTCAGCTGGTTTAAAGAGACTATGATTGACAGTAACAACTTCACCATTATGGGGAAATTTCAAACACTTGTGAATAGGAGAAGCAATAGCTTTCATGGAAGATAGCCAAGGATAGCCTAGCTTCACACGAAATTGTTCGGATGATGGAATAATAGAAAAGCTCACATCAAGGGATTTGTTATGGACCTCAATGGGTAATGTAATAGAACCAATTGCAGGAGAAGAAAATGCATCAAATAATTTCACAACCACATTTGCTTTGTCATAGATCACTTGATTCAATTGCAAAGTAAAAAGAAATTCTTCAGTAATGACATTAACCATGCAAGAAGGATCAATAAGCACTCCACGGCAAGGTGTATTCTTGACTTTTGCAACTATATATAAAGGACCATCAGGTGCCCTGATAGTTTCACTAGAATCAAATGTGATGGAAGGTTCTTTAGGGATTTTCTGCTGCTCTACAAAGTTAATCACATTCCGAGTCATAAACACAAGACCATCAGGTGAGAAAGAGGAATAATTAGTCTCAATCACATTAGAGGTATGAGAAGGTAATGGATCAGTAAAAATCTTAAGATTTTGGTTAGGAAGAGCTACAGATGTGTTGCCTTTATCATTCACACCTAAAACAAAGATAGTATTATTATCAATCAAATCTTGAATTTTACCCTTTAAAGCAAAACATTTTTCAGTATCATGCCCAGGTTGACGATGAAATTGACAAAAAGATTTGTTATCAAAATAGGGTGAATTAATCTTTGCAGGATCTATTTGCTTTATAGGAGGGAGAGTAAGCACATTTTGTTCCAATAACTTATTCATAATACTATGCAATGATTCATTCAAAGGAGTAAACTCTCTTTCTTTCTTGAAAAACTTAGAAATAGGAGGCACACCTGATGTTGCATTCATATTGTTGTTGATGATGTTTTCATTGAACTTAACGAACCCTCTATTCGGTTTAAACTTCCCAAATGGTTGTTGACTACTATCACCCTTATCACTTGGAGCCATAGGATGTGCTTGTTCCATTTGACTCACAGTCAGTTGATAATTGTGAAGAGTTGCACACAACTATTGGAAAGAAGTAAACTTAGAAAACAGAAGTTTTTCTCTAATATCTTTTTGTAAATTAGAAATAAAGATTCTTTGAATATCATTGTCAGGTACTGGAAAAGAAATTTGAGCACACAAATGCTTATATCTACCAATGAAATCAGTCACTTTTTCTTTAACACCTTGTTTACAATGCATTAAATCAATCAAAGTAACTTTAGGACTTATATTGTTTTGAAATTGTTGAATAAAAGCATTTGCAAGTTGTTGGAAAGAAGTAATAGAATAGGAAGGCAACGAGCAATACCATTGTAGAGCCTTATCTCTTAATGTTCTAGTAAACAGTTTTGCAAGCAAGCTTTGGTCATGAGCAAAATCGGTACATATTGTTTGAAAGGTCTTAACATGTGTTAGAGGATCACCTTTACCATTATAAAGCTCCAACTGCGGGATTTCAACATGCTTGGGGGGGATAGCTCGAACAATGTCAAGAGAAAGTGGGCTCGCAACATCAAATGTGGGCACACTAAACTTAGATTGATTCATAGAGGCAATTTGTTGCTGTAACGAAGAGACAGTTTGTGCAAGATTGTTAATGGTCACTTCAGTCGAAGGGTTCATATTAGACATGTTAGATTGTGATGGAGGTATTATGTTATCGAAAGAAGGTATTGATTGAAAGTAAGGTGGCGGGACACTATGATAGTTAGTCATAGGAGATGATTGGAAAGAAGGAACACTACAAGGAGGAATGGAATGGTTGAATGAATTGCCCCCTTGCGTCATGTTCATTTGTGGAGATGTAATAGGGACACTCATTGAAGGAATGAATGAAGAAGTCGGATTGAATGAAGAAAGAGGGTTGATTGAAGAGGAAGGATTGCCCCCATGACTAGTGATCATAGGAGGAATGTTTTGTATTGAAGTAGTCATTATGTTTGATGTAAAAGTAGGTATACTAGCTGATGCTCTACAAAAAGGATTAGAAAATCTGTTTGATGGCAACACACACAAGAGCACAAGAAACAAATGTTAGTGTTAGCAACAAAAGATTATCCTAAACAGGCATATCAAGAGAGATATTAAGCATGAAATAGAAAGCATATAAACATAGAATGAAATAGCTAATCAAGATGCTCATAGTTGCTCCTCCCTTGTTCCTCTCCTCTCCAAGTCCCAAATGAGTGTAGCTCTCAGCAGCTTTTTGCACTATGGATGCTTATGGAGGATTGAGATTTAATATTAAGCTTCAAATATGAAATTAAAAGCTAAATACTATGCTATTGATGCTAAAATGATTGATTTTACCAAAAAGACAAGATTTTAGTTATGCTATGCTAAATGCTCTCTAAAAATGTCTATAGCCTAAATGCATACAAGTTTTCAGGATCTGGATTATGAAGGAATGGGCTCTATTTATAGGAAAAATGGAGCAATGGATGGCCAGGATTGAAAGGTTTAATCAAGGGTCAAGCTTGAAAGTTGGGGATCCATGTGCACAATTTGCACCAATGAAATGGTGACAAGTGTCAACATAAGATTGGGTTGAGAGAAGAGGTTGGAGGCATTAAATGCCTGAGGAGACCTCATGGTTATCTAGAAGGTAAGGGTCAAGCCTAAATTAGGATTACCCACTGGATTAGGAGTTAATGCAAGGATAAACCTTTGTGCAAATGATTAAGAGATAATCATGGTCAAAGCATTAAAGGCTTGATGAGATCCTTGGGTTGGGTAGAGGTTGAGTCAAAACAAATGTTTTAACCATGTAGGAGGGTTTGGGTTAACCATTAATGGTTTTTGAAGACTTTGTGGATTAAGTGGTTGAAGGTTGGAAGCTTTCAAAGGTTATCCAAGACTTTGAGACATTTAGTGGTTGAAGGTTGGAAGCCTTTAATGGTTATCAAAGACTTTTAGGCTTTGAGAAGTGACTCCATTTTGCTTAGGAATGTGACAATAATTAGGGGATGGATTAGGCTAATTAGGAAGGGGTTAGAAGAATCTAGAAGGGGATTAGATTTTGCAAGTGGATTTGGTGGGTGAGGGAAAATAGGATTTTATTTAAAATAAAAATTCATTTATTTCAATAAATGTGTGCAAGTTGTATTTGGATAAATATTCAAATAAATATTAATTTATTTAAATGAAAAAAAGGAAGATAAAGCATTAAAATGCTTGAAGACTTTGAGGGGAACCATTAAAGGCTTGAAGACTTTAAGGAAAACCATTAAAGTCTTAAGAAGACTATAGAAGGAAGCCATCAAGTTTGAAGACTTTAAAGCCATCAAGTTTGAATACTTTAAGGGAAACCATTAAAGGTTTCAAGTGGGTGAGGATAAATAGGATTTTAAATAAATAATTTATTTAAAATAGTTGTGCAACTTGCATTTGTAGGAAAATGCAAGTGGGTGGAGGATAAAGGTGATTTAAATAAATGATTTATTTAAAATAGTTGTGCAACTTGCTTTTGTAGGAAAATACAAGTGGGTGGAGGATAAAGGTGATTTAAATAAATGATTTATTTATTTAAATGTGAGAGGTGGGATTTTGGGGGATTTAAATAAATATTAATTTATTTAAATGTGAGAGGTGGGATTTTGGGGGATTTAAATAAATATTAATTTATTTAAATGTGAGAGAAGATTTAATTAAACAAATATGATTTATTTATTTAATTAATGGTATGAATTTGGTTAAGTGAATTAAATCAAATAAATTGAATAATTTATTTAATTAATAGGAGAAGAGGGTTAAGATGAATTAATTAAATATTAATTTAATTAATTATTAATTGATGGTTAAATAATCAAATAAATACTAAGTATTCATTTAATTAAGTGGACAGATTTATGTGACTACACTAGCAATAGAAGTTGTCAAAGGGATAGAATGATTGACTTGAGTAGGAGGTTGTGTATAACCTAAAGTTTCGGCACAACTCTTCATAGGCATCACATTCGAATCCACGATGTGTGCAATACTACGCAAAATATCAATTCCATTCGTATCACTTTGAACCATACGTTTTAGACCCTCAATTAATGAAAGGGCTTGACTATCGGGGTATTCTTGAGACATCCATTGCTGAAAATCATCAAATTGGTTATCCAATTTTGAAAGTTGTTCTACAGAAACCTCATGGAGAGCTTCTTCATCATTAAGAGGATTAGCGGAATTACCCGTGTCCTCGTTAAAAAGGCCATTCAAATTAGGTTCCATCTCCTCGGTAATTAAACCTTGGAAAGACTTAATTCTAAGGCTCCGTCTAACGGGAATAGTGTAAGTAGGGCTTATTGTTGTAAAACTCATACACTAGAGAGAGAGAGAAGATTTTGAATTTTGAAAATAAAGTTGGCAAAATTGAACAATGAGATAATGATTATCCAATTTGAACTTTGTGAAAGAAGAGGGAAACACAACTTCCAAGAAAGGTAGGCACAATTGAAAATTAGGGCCAAGGGGGGTAGCTCTTAATTTTAATTGTTATCTTGAAAATTGAAATCTTGAATTTTGAATTTATTTTTGAATTTAGAGGTAGCAAATTTCAATAAAATCAGCCAATCTCCTAGATTTAAGCTATTAAATGCAATCATGACAATCTCCCGAAATTTCAGAAAAAATGTCAGGGACCGTGGCGAACGGAGTGCACACGGTCCTTGCAACTTTTTTCAAAATTTTCAGGGATGAAGGTTATGATGATTTTAAAGCTAATCTGAAAAAAATGAGTGATTTTACGATCTGTAGATAGGCCAAATTAAAGTTACAATCTCAAAATTGAATCCTACCAAGATTGTTGAAAAATGCAAAATTTGAATTTTGAAAAAGAGAGGGAAACTGAAATTTTGAATTTTATGATTTTAGAGGGAATACTAAAAGCAATGCAAGCTTTGAAATTTAAAAGTTAACTCAATTTCATGCAAAATTCAATTTTGAAAGCGAAAATCAAAGTTGTTGCAATTAAACACTTAATTTCAAAAGTCACAAATTGCAAGAATTTGAATAAAGCACTGAAACTTTGAATGAATGCCAACACACTTTTCAGATTGAGGACAGTAAGAAACACAATTTTGACACAAAATTTCAATTTCAACAATTTTTGAATCATTAGAAGCCTTAATCCAAGCAATCACTAGACCAACTTTGACTTTAATTTTGAAAGTGTTAGAATTGATGAAATCAGCCAAGATTCTAGATTCTAGCAGAAAAATACAGTAAGATCTAGCTCCCGAAATTTCAGAAAAAATGTCGGGGACAATGGCGCTCGGGGTGCACACGGTCCTTGCAACTTTTTTCAAAATTTTCAGGGATGAAAGATATTATGATTTTGTTGCGGAATCCATAGTTACAGCCGATTTGGAGGTGTTTTGATTAGTGAAATCATCGGTCAAAGGTTGGATCAAGAGGGTTAAAAATTAGGGTTTTGACACTTAACCACTTAATTTTCAGAATTAAGGCACAAATATGAATTGATAATTTGCAATAGAAGGGTAGATCTGAAACAAGCATTAACAATTAAACATTTCACAAGCTCAATTACTAAAAAGAAAATTTAGGGTTTTTAATGCAATTAACCTCTAAAATTTGCAAAAGATCAAACATGGAAATGTAATTAAGGAAGCAAAATTTTTCAGATCTAACCATGAATAATTAGAATTAGGAAGTTCACGTTGGGTTCACCAAGATGTAAAGCGAAAAATCGAACCCTAGGTGTTCCCCCACTCCAAGGAGAGAGAAAGGAGGTCACTAGGGTTGACGGTTTTCACTTAGGAGAGACTTTACATTCAAAAGAGGGGTTGAAACTCACAAGATCCAATCCCACACAATGCAAGATTGAATTCTAAATGAGTTTTAAGGGTTGAGACAGCAAGGATACCCTCTTTTGTAAAGAATGTAGATAGAAGAATTGAACTAGGAGTATATGTAAAAGTAGGAAAGATTCGCTTGTAGATGGAGATAGAGACACGGGATGAAGCTACGAACCTGAAATTAGCAGTAAAATGTTGAGACGATGTTGTCCTGCAAGTTTGAACAAAAGTTGATGGGACGATGGTGCCCGGAGTGCACACGGTCCTCCGAAAAATCCGCGAAACGAAGGGGGATCTGTTCGTCTCTGCACAAGGATTCCAGATCTTCAATTACAGCCGCGTACCTGCAACCTACACACAGAAAAGAGAGGACGATTGGGGGGTTAGGGATTAGGGGTTTGCCTTCAGGTCAAACCCTGGCTTTGGAATTAACCAAGAAATGAGAATGCTGTAAATGTAAATGTTTGTAATGTAATCAAGTACTGATACCTTGTTGTAAGAATGTTTGTATTCTTACATGCGAAGGTGTAATGATGTTGTATGTTGTATGTTGTGTGTTGTAGGTGATCTCCTCTTCAATGGTTGAATCCTTGTCTTGAATGCAACACCTAGCCTTGAATGGAGACCTAGAATGGTCAATTGCTTGAAGGAATGCTTGAATGCTTGAATGTTTGAATGTTTGCCTATCGCTTCCACCTCTTGCACACATATGTTTTTCCCTCCTTTTTCTGGGAGGGGAAATTTAGTTTATATACTTGTCAATTAGGGTTAGGGGACTGATTTTTCCGACCTTAGGCTGACCTAGAAACATTATTTTCCAAATTGCAAACTTGAAGACCCGATGCCCAACAAGAGACCATGCCCAAAATAGGGCCAGAGACTAGGGCACTGGGTGCCATAGTCCTGAGGGACCAGGGTGCTAGGCGCCATGGTCCTGAAGGACCAGGATGCTGGGTGCCATGGTCCTGAAGGACTAGGGCGCTGGGTGCCATGGTCCCACCTCCCAGGACAACAGGGTGCAAGGAGGATCAGGCCAAGGTGTAGAAAGATGCAGTTTTTGATGTCGTAAATAGGTTTCGGGGTCTCCATTCAGGTTCAGCATTGCACCACCATCGTGAAGACCCAAATGCAGTCAAAATTGCAAGTGTCACAATTTTACAATGCTACAGATTCCTATGATGGTTAGAGACAAAATTATCCAAGAACACAAGGAGAAAGAACGATAAGGAGACCAACAAATGGTGTCTAAAATGATTCAACGAGATGAAGTGATAACCATAAATACTTTTAAAATGACCTTCAAGGGTCATGTACCTCGTTAGAATGTTTATAATCTCCACCCATGTGGGTTATTATGAAGTTTTACTAGTATTTTCCTTTCATCTCCTTTGAAGGAAATTTAAATGGCTTCATTTCTCACTTTTAAATTGTCCTTGAAAACATTTAAGCCTTCTGGAGAAAGACCAATGAATTGAGCTATGAAATCCTCATCAATTTTCAAATTCCACCTAAAAGCAATAATAGAACATTTTTCTAGGATTATTATATTATGCTAGTAGTCATAAGGTCACCCCCTTTTAAGCTCTCAAAGTAATGTGTGAGCCCACTATCACTAAGAATCTATTTCAATAAAAAAAATATGATTTTTATATTTATAATAGTAGAATCTTCAATTATAGCATGTAAATTGCTTTTTCATTGCCTCACATTTTTTTAATCAATCAATTAATTTCCTCTAACAAATAAAGGTAAATATGATAATTTTTAAGGTCTACCTATAAGGTACTTCCATTGCAATTATATTGGTTACAAAAGAATAATATTGTATATATATTCTAAAATAGAAGTTATATTATAAAAAATGTCAATGGAGAAGTCAAAGCTATTTCCAATTATATTGATATGAGATTTTGTGATGGTGGGTAAAATTAGGGTTTCACCAATTAAGATAATAAACCAATAAACTTACCTAAGGGACCATTAAATTAAAAAGAGGGTGAATCCAATAGATCTAGCCATAATTCAATTAGGAAAAGGGTTGAAATACTAATTAGATTCACTTGTTTAGTTTGTCTCCCCTTTTTGAGTTGAAAGTGGATGTGAATTGTAAGGTTTAGAGTGAAAAAATGGATCATCAAAGAAAATCAAAAGCAATAGAGAGTTATAAACTATTAGCCATTTGGAGGAATTGATTATGTGTTGCATTGATGTTTTGTCATTGATGTCAACACTAGCTGTTTTGGATGCTTTACCAGCACTCTTCTAGTCCCGGTAGGTTGTGTGTGATAGTTCTAATACTTAATATAAGTACAGATCCAATAGCCAACAAGATGAGAGGGGGGGTGAATCATACAAACTTAATTATCCATAAAAACATCAGATTCAACCTCGGTAACATATATATCAGTAATATAACCAAAACTATTAAACATGCAAACTCAAAAGCATATGAACAATAGAAACCTCATAACACCAGATTTAACGTGGAAACCCAAATAGGGAAAAACCACTGTGGGATTTCAGACCCACTAAGAAATATACTCTTTTAGAGTTTGCTTAGTTAAAAGCAAATCCTCTTAAAGATTACAAACACGTTGCTAGATGTGACCCAGTTAAGGGATTTCCCTCAGATCTATTAGGATCTTCACTTTGTTAGAAGTGACCTTGTTAAAGGATTTCAAACACTCAATCAGAATGTCACCTTGCTAGAGGGTTTACATATAAGACTGTTAAGTCCACACGGTTAAGAGATTTTCTGTCACTTTCACAAAATAACAGTAATAAAAGTCTATCTGCAACTTCACATCTAAAATGCTAAAGCAGATTCCTATTTGTTCAATACAATCTAGACATAGAACTAATCTTGTCTATCTATTGGGATTTTATACTCTATTATTCTAACAGGTCTTCAAGCTTCTGTGCTCGGTAATCACTATGTAGCATCCCTGTGCATACACTTGCCTGCATACATTGTTTATCAATAGTTTCCTATTTATAAACAATTAGGTAACCGCATAATCTCCTTGATCACATTTCCCATGATCAATCATAGCCATCAGATCTTCAATCTTGTCTAGGTTCAATGCATCTTTCGATCTGAAAATGTTTTACCCCACCTTGGAACTTGCGTAATAGTCTTGGAACTTGTGCGAGGGTATTGCGGTTCAATCTGAGTTGTAGCTCTTCATGCCGACTTTCCATTGCCTTAAATTCATTAACAAACTTCATGCACGACTCACCAATCATTTGATCCGCTCTAGCTCATCAGCTTCCTTCATTAAATACCGCATGTAAACATTTAATACATTCTGTTATAGATCGGTTCCAACTCGGTAATAACTCGGTGAATACTAAACTCCACTCGGTAGACATTCTGCCTCCATTAACCGATAGCGATAACATTAGGGTTTACCGACTAGGTTCTTTGCTAGATAACATAGTATAGTATTAACCTTTACACTTTACAACATATGTATGATGTTAAAACAATCAAAAACATCATGATCTCATCATTGTCTGACTTGGTAGTAGTTGCCCATTGAATACCTTATTCATCATATTCTTTCTTGTGTCTTTTACCGACATCTTTATAATCTTCATATCATACTTCTCAAGATATGGCAACATCATACTGAATTAGAAAATCAATTTCTTGACATCAATGACAAAATAATAATATCAAGATAGTAAAACATCTTTTAATCAATTATATCCATAATCATCAACAACGTTCTCAATATCCTTAAGAAATGCCAACAATCTTTCATTTGTCTGTTATAATGGAATATTGCCAACAATCTCCCCCTTTGGCATTGATGGCAAAACCAATTGATTTGACCTTAATAGATTCAAATTGCTGTGATTCTGAGATGCTGAAATGCTCTCCCCCATACATTAGACTTCTCCTCATTTCGTCAGTCTTCTTCCCAATCTGTAGTCTTCTCAGTTTTTCTATTAGTCTTCTCCCTTGATAGGTCTTCTCTCAGTCTTCTCTCCTTTATAGTAGTCTTGTCCCCCTTTTTAGGTCTTCTCCCCCTTTGACAACAATGCCAAAAAGTAAAGAACTAAAACATAATTTCTTTCTGTAAGAAGTGATTTCCTGCTGTTGTGTATCAACTGAGTCTCGGTCAGAGCATTTGTCTTCAATACCTGTTCCCTATATAATTCCTGTACACTTTTTAAAAACATCCTAAAGTGTATAACTCAGCATCAAATCCAAAAGATATTCAATAGAGTCATCGGATTGATGCTTTTACTGAACTCAGTCAGTGAGTAGAAGATAGGGGTAGGACCCCTAACTTACTTCTGAGATATTCAAAAGTGTCCTTTGGTAGTGGTTTGGTGAAGATATCTGCTATTTGATCCTTTGTGCTAACATACTCCAACACCACTTTCTTCTCTTGAGCTTCTTCTCTAAGATAATGATATTTGATAGATATGTGCTTTGTCTTAGAGTGCATAACAAAATTGTTTGAAATATTAATAGCACTAGTTTTGTCACAGAATATAGTTACTGGCTCGGTAACTTTCTCATTTATACCTTCCAATAGTTGTTTGATCCATGCAATGTTGGTACAATTCAATGCTACAACAATGTATTCAACTTCTACTGTTGACTATGAAACACATCCTTGTTTCTTGCTAAGCCAACTCACTAGTCTTTCTCCTAAAAAGAAAGCTCCTCCACTTGTGCTTTTTCTGTCATCAATGTTGCCTGCCTAATCAGCATCAGTATAAACTTTTAAATCAAAATCATTTCCTTTCTAATATATTAAGCCATAATCCTCTGTGCCTTTCAAGTATCTAAAAATTCTTTTGATTGTTGGCATGTGTGTTTCCTTAGGATCTGCAGAGAATCTTGCAACTATACCTGTTGCATGTGCTATGTCTGGTCTACTGTGAACAACATATTGTAGTTTTACAATCATGGATTGGTAGAGTGTCTCATCAATAGATGCAGATTCATCATTCTTTGATAATTTATAGTTGGTAGTCATAGGAGTACTTACTGGTTTTGAATCCTCCATTCCAAATTTCTTCAAGATTTCCTTTATGTACTTGGATTGAGCAATGAAAATCTCATTTTTCATTTGCAGTATCTATAAACCTATAAAATACTTTATCTCACCGATTAATGACATCTCAAATTCTTTACTCATTTCATTTCCAAAGCTCTTGCATAAAGAGTCATTTCCACAAAATATAATATCATCAACAAATATAGCTGAGATGAGTATTCCATTTTCATCATTCTTCATGTACATGTTGCTATTCTCACTTGTCCTTATAAAACCAATCTTAATCAAATAAGAGTGCAATCTTTCATACCATGCTCTTGGTGCTTGTTTCAAACCATATAAAGCTTTGTTCAATTTACATACCTGATCTTTATTATTGTCTTCAACAAATCCTTCAGGTTGTTCAATGAAAAATTCTTCTTCTAATATTCCATTCACAAATGTAGATTTGACATCCATTTGATATACCTTGAAGTTCTTGAAAGCAGCATAGGCCAACAATGTTCTTACTCCTTCAAGTCTAGCAACAGGTGCAAAAGTTTCACCATAATCAATTCCTTCTTCTTGAGCATAACCTTTGCAAACTAGTCTTGCTTTGTTTCAAATGACTTCTCCTTTTTCATTTAGCTTATTTTTGAAAATCCACTTTGTACCAATTACATTTTTGTCCTTTGGTCTTGGGATTAGTGTCCATGTGTCATTCTTCTTGATTTGATCAATCTCTTCTATCATAGCATTTACCCAATCTTCACTGTTAAATGCCTCTTTCACTATTCTCGGTTCAAATTCAGATATCAAGCATGTGTTCTGTCTCAGTTTGTTCCTTGTCATCATTGGATCATCCTTATCTCCTATAATCTAACTTGGTGCATGATGTCTTCTAACATACTTGGCTAATACAAGCTTGGTAGGCTCTGTATGATCTTCTTCATCACTCGGTAACTGGATATTCTCTTCATTTTCGTTAACAATCTTCTTAGTAAGACTTGTCGGTTGAACATAGACAAATTAATCATAGTCTTCTGGTTCCTTGGAATTTCCTTCATCATTTCTTTCTGCAAATTCATCAATTTTCACATTTGCACTTTCTACTATTTTGTTAGATGATTTGATCAGACACTTAAATGCTTTGCTTCTGGAAGAATAACCTAGAAATGTTCCTTCTTCACTTTTTTGATCAAACTTTCCATTTCTATCATCTTTATGAACATAGCATCTACTTCCAAAGATTTTAAAATAACTAACATTAGGTTTCTTATCATACCAGATTTCATATGGTGTCTTCAAAGTACCTTTCTTCAATTGAACTCGGTTCAAGGTGTAAATAGCTGTGCTTATTGCTTCTCTCCAAAATGTTTGTGGCACCTTCTTTTCAATCATTAGTGTTCTAGCACAATCCACAATAGATCTGTTTCTTCTCTGAGCTATTCCATTCTGCTGTGGAGTTCTCGGTGCAGAGACTTGTCTTTTAATACCATGATCATTGCAGAATAAGTTGAACTCATCAGATGTGAACTCTCCTCCTCTATCTGATCTAAGACATTTCAGTTGTCTTCCTGTTTCATTTTCAACTCTTACCTTGTACCATTTAAACATTTGAAAAGCTTCTGATTTTTCTTTTAAAAACATAACTAACATAATCCTTGAATAGTCATCCACAAATGATATGAAATACTTATGACCATAATAACTTTGAACTTTCATAGGACCACAAAGATCAGTGTGCACTAGATCTAAAATTCCCTTAGAAGTGTAAGACTTACTTGTAAAGCTTGATCTTGTCAACTTACCCATCTGGCATCCTCGACACATAGCATTCTCAGGTTTTTCAAGACTCAGTAGACCTCTTACTCTGTGCTTCTTGCTTATTTTGATCAAATTATCAAACTTTACATGACAAAACCTTTTATGCCATAACCAGGTATCATCAATCTTTGCATGCAAACACTTATACCGAGTTGAGTCAAGGTGAAATGTATTACCTTTTGTTTGTGTCCCGGTAGCAGCTAACTTTCCATTCTTGTCATGAACTTTGACAATTCCTTTCTGAAATTCTATTTGGTAACCTGTGTTGTTTAGTTGTGCTACAATCAACAAATTGTATTTCAAACCTTCAACCCAATAAACATCATTGCATCTTGCATTATCAAGAAGTGTTATAGATCATTTACCTCTTACCAGACATGGTGCATCATTACCAAATCTAACATAGCTTCCATCATAATCTTCTAACATAACAAACTTGTGTTTATCTCCTGTCATATGATGTGAGCATCCACTATCTATAATCCAAGAATCATTAGTGTTTATGTGAGATATTAGGGCCTTTTCTTCATACCTTTCTTCATCTGAGCCATCCTTGATAGCCACATAAACTACTTCCTTTGTATCAGTCTCATCTGATTTATCATCATTAGATTCCTCATCAGCTATTAAGCATGTCTTTCTATCTCTTCTTCTGAAGTCTCGGTGTCCTCTGTAATGATTATCTTTTTGTCTGTCATCTTGGTAATCTCTCTTTTCAATAAAATCTTTGTCAGGATAGTTAGAAGCCATATGTCCTATCTTATCACAATTGAAACATTTCAAAGGTAGTTTTCCTTTATACTTACCTTTGCCTCTCGGTAACCTTTTGGCTAATAGTGCTTCAAATTCTTCTTGCTTTTTGATTTCTTCATACAGTTTGTGTACTTCTTCCATGTTTTTCTAAAATCTTTCACTTGCTCCACTATGATCTCCTTCAGAGTACTTATACTTTCTTTCATTGTAATCATTAGATTCATCAAGATGAAAAAAACTAAATGCAGATTCAACTTTATTTACCGAAGATCCACTGTTATCAAAGTTACTTAACTCAAATGCATGTAGCTTACCAATAGTAGCATCCAAAGAAACTGACATATTAGGTACAGACCTCAATTCATTGATTGTAGAGACTCAAATTGCATAAGCTGGTAGAAGGGTTCTCAACAACTTACTTGTTATATCCTTTTCTTCAATAGTTCCACCTACTCCTTTGATTTGATTGACAGTCTCCTTTAGTCTTGTACTATACTGAGTTATGTTCTCACCTTCATTCATCCTAATAGATTCAAGTTGTCCTCTTAGACTATCTACTTTTTCTCTTTGAACATGTTCATCTCCTCCATATACTGATATAAGCTTATCCCACATTGCCTTTGCATCATTACAACCTTCTAGATCATTAAACTCTGAATTGGTCAATGCAGATGTTATTTCAATCATTGCTTGAATATGTTCTTTCTTCACCTTTATCTCTTCCATAGTCAATGGATAGGTGCTCAGTGTAACAAAATCATTCTCTAGATAGTATACAACATATTCTCCAACTCTTGATAGATGTAGCTTCATCCTTTTTTGCCATGTAGAGAAACTTGACTTGTTCAGCTTCGGTGCATCCCTCTTATACATCTTTGGATCTTTAACTCAAGTGCCTTTAAACTTTCCTTCTGGAGTCCAAAGCTTTGATACCAATTGATAGTTTTGATACTTAATATAAGTATAGATCCAATAGCCAACAAGATGAGAGGGGGGGGGTGAATCATACAAACTTAATCATCCATAAAATCATCAGATTCAACCTCGATAACATATATGTCAGTAATATAACCAAAATTGTTAAACATGCAAACTCAAAAGCATATGAACAATATAAACCTCATAACACTAGATTTAACGTGGAAACCCAAATAGGGAAAAACCACTATGGGATTTTGGACCCACTAAGAAATATACTCTTCTAGAGTATGCTCGGTTAAAAGCAAATCCTGTTAAAGATTACAAACACATTCCTAGATGTGACCCGGTTAAGGGATTTCCCTCAGATCTATTAGGATCTTCACTTTGTTAGAAGTGACCTTGTTAAAGGATTTCAAACACTCAATCAGAATGTCACCTTGCTAGAGGGTTTACATATAAGACTGTTAAGTCCACTCGGTTAAGAGATTTTCTATCACTTTCACAAAATAACAGTAATAAAAGTCTATCTGCAACTTCACATCTAAAATGCTAAAGCAGATTCCTATTTGTTCAATACAATCTAGACATAGAACTAATCTTGTCTATTTGCTGGGCCTTTATACTCTGTTATTCTAATAGGTAGTCAAGCTTCTGTGCTCGGTAATCACTATGTAGCATCCCTGTGCATACACTTGCCCACATACATTGTTTATCAACAGTTTCCTATTTATAAACAATTAGGTAACCGCATAATCTCCTTGATCACATTTCCCATGATCAATCATAGCCATAGATCTTCAATCTTGTCTAGGTTCAATGCATCTTTCGATCTGAAAATGTTTGACCCCGCCTTGGAACTTGCATAATAGTATTGGAACTTGTGCTAGGGTATTGCAATTCAATCTGAGCTGTAGATCTTCATGCCGACTTTCCATTGCCTTAGATTCATTAACAAAATTCATGCACGACTCACCAATCATTTGATATGCTCCAGCTCATCAGCTTCCTTCATTAAATACTGCATGTAAACATTTAATACATTTTGTTATAGCTCAGTTACAACTTGGTAATAACTCAGTGAAAACTAAACTCCACTCGGTAGACATTCCGCCTCCATTAACTGATAGCGATAACCTTAGGGTTTACTGACTAGGTTCTTTAGGGTTTACCGACTAGGTTCTTTGCTAGATAACATAGTATAGTATTAACCTTTACACTTTACAACATATGTATGATGTTAAAACAATCAAAAACATCATGATCTCATCATTGTCTGACTCGGTAATAGTTACCCATTGAATACCTTATTCATCCCCTTATTCATCATATTCTTTCCTGTGTCTTTTACCGACATCTTTATAATCTTCATATCATACTTCTCAAGATATGGAAACATCATACTAAATTAGAAAATCAATTTCTTGACATAAATGACAAAATAATAATATCAAGAGAGTAAAACATCTTTTAATCAGTTATATCCATAATCATCAACAACCTTCTCAATATCCTTAAGAAATGCCAACAATCTTTCATTTGTCTGTTATAATGCAATATTGCCAACAGTGTGGTTTCTGGTTGGTTTGGATGGGTAATGATCCGGTATACTCCGGTATGATTTGGTTATGGAATTGGATTATTCATGTTCATTTTCAGTCAATTGGTTTTTGTGTTGTGATCGGATGATATCCTTCTTGCTTAGAAGCTTGGTTTGTGGTCCTGACGAGGGATTCATCAGTAGAGATTTTGATGAAGATCTTTGATGATTTTCATAAGTGGTGTTGGTGCATCTTTTGGTATGGATTCAAGATGTTGATGGTGATCATGTATGAGACTTGGTGGATTAGGATCATTGCTTTAGCATGTGGACCTATATTGGGTCCTGGTTGATCTAGGTTATGGACCGACTTAATGTAACGTGTGGATTGGACCTCTTGATGTGTTTCAAGGATGTCTTATGAGTTGGGTATTATTTGTCTTGTCTAAGGCCGACATGTTTTGTAATTATGTAATTGGTTTATTGTCTAGTGGCCGACCTGATTGTTTATGGTCGAGGGTTTGTATATATATGATGTAAGATCTCATTGTAGATCATCATGGTAATAGGAAAATGATATGGATATGTAATGTGCGAATAATGTTATATCATTCAGGAAGAGGATTTGTTTGATCATTGGAGATCAATTCAGGTTTATGTAAGAGGATTTAATCATCTGGTATTGAGCTTAACTAGAACTATACTCAGGTATAGGAGATGCTATCTTTGAAATTCATTCATTCTTCCGTATTATAGTATGGATTTCTATGTAGTAAGTGAGACTCCTTTTGCGATGAGCAGTGTGCTCTAAGTTGTTGGCATTCCTGAAAGTGCAGGCCCCTCAATTGTAATTCACATACTTACTGCAAAAGTATTATCTAACTATGGGTAGTCTTCCCATTGTAGTTTTTCTCTTTACTGGGTTTTCCACATATAAATCATGGTGTCATGTGGATGGTATTTATTCTCTAATTATTGTTTATGCTTAATCGATTTAACTTCTATTCTGGTATTTGGTTTAAGCATTCTGGTATTAATGTTTTGGGTTCTGGTATTAAAGTTTTAATTATTAAATGTTCTAGTAATTTGTGACAACTGATTCACCCCCCCCTCTCAATGTTCTTCTGGTTATTTGAACTGTCTAACATTAGACAAAGCCACAAGAAAGGATTTGAGCAGAGGAAGAGGATAAGAAATTGTTCCTGAAAGTTGAGGAAGAATTGTTGAGATGAGGATGGTTGCCCTAGTCCTATAACTTCAAGACAAGTAAGTGAGATCTTTTCTATATTAGGGAAACATGATGGATCCACTATTGGAAGCTCAAGCATAATTATGAAGACTGGGATGGTAGGTTACCCTAGTCCTTCGATATTTGTTCCATCAAAATCTAGACTTGTTCGTCATCGTCAACTCTATCAAAATCTTCAACCAAAACTCCTAAGTATTCCTTGCACACAAAAAGAGAGAAAAAGGGTTGTAGGGGTTTGCCTTGGGTCAAACCTCTATTTAGGTATTAACCTTGAAATGAAATAATGTAAATATTGAAGTAAATGCTAGGAGATTTACCATAGATTTGTAATGGTTGATATGAAGATTGATGATGCAATTCTCTTTAGCTATGATCACAAAAGTTGAATGATCTAAAAACACATACTTTCATGAATATTGATATGACTTTTCTCTATGATGCTTGAAGGATATGAAATGATGCCCTGAATGCTTGACGGATGCACAAATGATAGGCTATGTGTGTGATGGAGTCTTAGATATAAAATGAATTGATAGGATGTCTTTATATAGGGTTCCCTAAGTAAATTACCAATTAGGGTGACCTCCAATGGTCAAGTTGAGCCAAAAGGACCAAAATCCATCGAGGAGGGAGAAAGCCCACCCAAATTTTTAATTGGGTGATGTTTAAGGGAGAATAGGGTGATGGGATGCCCTGGTCTGGACCAAAGCACCACCATGCCCTGGTCCTCCAAAAATAGGACCAACAAATTATCAAATGAGGGAGGACAACTCCAGGATGGGGTCCACTTAGCAGTGTCAACAGGTGACATCAGATTCAGAGAAAAAAGGGGCCAAAATGGGCCTAAATCACTACATTTAGTCCCCACTTTAACAGGAGTATGAACCTATGCAATTACTTATGGAAAAGTAGAAATATGAGGAAGAGAGAGAGGATCAACTAGGAGTGAGATCACAAAGAGTTAAGACATCACTAATTTTGAGGAACAAAGCCCCCAATATTAGGATATTAACTCACAAAACCACATTCAAGGACACACAAAACAAGACAAAGACAAAAAGGAAAACTAAGACAAAAGACACAGAACACAAGGGTTAGTATTTAAAAAAAAATCCTCCAAGTCAACTAGTTGAAGAGACCTTGATATTCAAATGTATCAACCACTAATATCATTCTCATAATGTTATTACAAGAACACAAGTGGTCACATGCAAATATCATGAGCATGCTTCAAGTGATGAACCATGATCCAACAAATAGGAAAGCTATGAGCTCATGGCAAGGAGAAAGGAGAGAACATGGATGCCACAAGCTAGCAATCTATGTTACGCTAGGTGATCCATGAGAAGAAAAGAAAGAGAGACTATGGAACCCACAGGCTAGCAAGATATGTTATGCTAGGTCACCCATTATAACATGAATTCTCATGGGACAACAAGTTATGCTATGTTGTGTGATTCATGTAGAGAAGGAGAGTCGAAATAGTCTAGCAAGCTATATTATGCTAGTTTCACTCATCTCAAAAAATGTTGAACAAGAAGGGTTGAATAGTCTAGCAAGTTGTGTTATGCTAGTAAACCTACCTTAAAGAAGTTAAAAAATGAAGAGGTCAAAGGTATATCAATCTACATTATGCTAGTCAACTCACCCTATCACTTATGTCACCATCTAGTTTCAAGAGTTAAGCATCTCACCTAACAGTTAGGTCTAGTTTCGAGCATGCAACAACTTGTATAAGACATGCAATTAAATAATAAATGTGTCTAGTTTCAATAAAATCTTGTATAAGATATAGGCTTGGTTTCGAGCATGTATACCCCATATAAGACATATAAAAGTATTGCATCTAGTTTCAAGAATGAAGCAACCTGTCTAAGAGTTAGGTCTAGTTTCATGCATGCAACAACCCATATAAGACATGAAAAATAAAAAAATATGGTACAAAGAGGGTGTGATTTATGCCCCCCCTTAAGATGTCAACATAGTGGTATATTTATTAAGGAATCTCTAAAAAGGGTTACACACCTTCATCACTAAGGAGATATCCCTTAGGCAATAATGTACATAAATCCAAGCTAAAGATGCATGACTCTTATAAACAAGGAAAACAATAGTTGAAAAAGAGATATCTTGCAACAAGTGTAAAGAGAATCCTTTGGAGGAGGAGGAAGAGATCTTTGATCAAATGCACTTGCCTCCAAGAGGAGATTTTGAACAAAAATAATATCATTGACCAAAAGAAAGGAAGGAGAACAAGAATTCACACCTTCCTCCTATTGCTAGGTAAAGGGATTCTTGTTGAAGGATAACACACATTTGACCCTAAGTGAGGGGTTCATTTATAATAGACATACATAATCAAGTGAACAAGAGGTTGTACTTAAGGATACACACCTCTTGCATGGGAGAGAATCCTTGAGCAAACAAACAAATTCACACAAGGAATAAGATCGTATCATAAGAAAATACCACCCATCCTCAGAAAAGTGGATCCTTAGAAAGGATAGGAGATAGAAGATAGAATCAATGCCCCCAAAGTATATGGACAAAGAGAAGGATTGTGCTCTCTATAAAGAGATATTAAAAATAAAAGGTATACTACTTCAAGAAAATAATATGTCCTAACCAAGGAGCTCACATTTACTCGCATGAAGGACAATTCAATGTGAGAAAATACATTGTTATGAAAAATACAACTCAAAAGAAGAGGCAATCTTCACAAAGGAGAGAGACTTAAATATAGTATCTTCTCCCCCTAAGCAAGGAGACAAGGAAAAATTATGCTATTTTCCAAGTATGATTTAAATTTAAGATGCATCACTACACATGACAAAGGGAGCACAATAAAGTTAAACTACTAATGTCATAGGGTGAGGAGCAACATAATAAGGTGAATGGAGTGATAAGGCACTACCTCTTCATCGAGGAACATTGCAAGATTAGTTGTAAGATCTATGAAAAGTTGATCATATTTGTGTTGAACAAATTCTTTAAAATCTTTGCAATTTCAAAGAGAATGAGAATAACAATGATGAAAAATACAATACTCATCACCTTCTATGTTCTTGTTATTATACTTTATGAAAGGAAATACAACATGCTTATCATACTTCAATCTCTAAAAGATTCTTGTGGCTAATTGTTCTTGATGGTCAATTGATTGTCAGCATGGCTAGGTCTTGCCTCTTGAGATGTAGGACAAGGTGTGCTAGCAAAAGGAGAAGGATTATTTTTTTGAGGAAAAATAATTGGTAAAGAAGGAGGAGGATTACTTGATGTAGAAGAATGTTTGGATGGGTGATAGTTTCTATGTCTTTCAAAATACTCTTTAACCATTTTAACCTTATGAGTATCCTCCATAGATGTTTGAGAATTGAGATATCCTAGGTCTTCTTTAGTAAATTGTGTGGGAGGGTCTACAAGGATCTTAATTCCTTGTTCACATTTTCCAAGTCCTTGTCCTTTATAGCCTTGTTTTGAAATAATGTCATATCTAACTTCGTAAGATGTTCTTAATTGTGAAGGAGAAGGGGTTTCATTATGCATTTCTTAAAAAATATGTAGTGTAAGGACACATAGAAAGTTCAAAGTGATAATTAGATGAAGAAGGAATATCCTTTGTGGAGTAATTATCCTTTCTATAATCACTATTCATGTCCTCTTTGGTTGGTGGGAAAGAAGGGTCCTTATCCTCTAAGAATTCATATTTGCTTAATATTATGTGAGGAGAAAGATCATGAATAAAATGCATAACATCATCTTGCCTACAAATATATTGATGATTAAGATAAGATTTAGGAGAATAAAGAGGATCTAGAGGGATTTATACACTAACATTTTGACCTTTCCCCATTGCACTAGAGTATGTGTATGAGAAGAAGATGGTATCATGTTTCTCTTCAATTCTTTTACTATATTAGAGAGATGATTGATAGGAGTATTGATTATTTCCTCATTCTAATGAGATACCCTAGGAGAGGTACAAGTGTTAGCCTTTTCAATTTCATCTTTAGGATTATCATTTACTACAATATCATAACTTGTAGAGCATTCAGATTGATGTCTATTGCATTATAAGACACATATTTATACAATTAAATATGATAAACCCCATGAACTACAAGTTCAACAAAATAACAAATAATATCCTAAATATGCTATCTAACAATAACAAACCTAAAAAATATAATAACAAGAAAAAACAAACTATCTATGTGGAGTGATGATGGAATATCCCACATTCCCCCCTTATTACATCATTTCTTCAAAGTGATAAAAAAAGAACCCTAAAAACTCTCGAACTTCACACATGTAAGAGGTTTGGTGAAAATATCAACATGTTGATCCTGAGTTGAATAGAATTGGAGCTAAAAGTTGTTTTGTTGAACATGTTCTCATATGAAGTGACAGTAAAATTCAATGTGCTTGGTCTGTTCATGAAATACTATATTATGAACAAGCTTGAGAACACTCTGATTGTCACAATAGAGGACTGTATCTTGGTTTTGAGGTACACCCAATCCTTCTAATATGCGACGTAACCAAACTTCTACACTTGTTGCATGATATTATGATTTTGTTGAAGAATGATAAATTGTGGCTTGCTTCTTACTTCCCCAAGAAATAGGACCCAAACCTAGAAAGAAAATAAATCTAGATGTGGATTTCCTATAGTCAACTAAACCTGCATAGTCTGCATCTATGTGCCCTGTCAAGAAGAATTGATCACTCCTTTTATATTCCAAACCATGATCCATTAAACCATATATATACCTTAAGACCCTTTTTGTAGGTTTCAAACAACACATTTTTTAGTTCTTATATGAAACTTGATAGATAATTTACAACAAAACTAATATTTGGTCTAGTATAAGTCAAGTAAATAAAACCTCCAATCAATTATCGATAGAGAGTTGCATTCACTAGAGGAGATGAATAAAAAATAGATAACTGCAAACTTGATTTCATAGGTGTAGACATGGGCTTGGAATCTATCATTCTGAATTTCTCAAGTAGTGTCTTGGCATATTTCCTATGTGACATAAAGATATGGTGATTTGTTTTCCATACCTCTAAGCCTAGAAAATAGTGTAGTAGCTTGAGATATGTCATGTCAAAAGCCTACTTGAGATCATTTATGGTTGCCTCAACCTTTTCTTCTGAGCTACCTGTGATAACTAAGTCACCAACATACAAATTAATTATTACAATACCCCCCCTTGATCCTTGAGGTAGAGATTTGGCTCATATGGATGCCTAGTGAAACCATGTTTTAGCAAATGCTCATCAATTTTGATATACCAAGTTCTAGGAGCCTATTTGAGACCATATAGGGACTTGATTAGTTTGCACACTTTTTCTTTTATACTAGGTGTAACATATCCCTCTGGCTGGGTTATATAGACCTCTTCCTTAAGTTCTCCACTAAGAAATGCACTTTTTACATCCATTTGGTACAATTTCCATCCAAATTGGGCAGCTAAAGCAAAAATCATTCTAATGGTTTTTATCTTTGCAATGGGAGAAAATGTTTCCTCATAGTCTATCCCTTCTTTTTGGCATAGCCTTTGGTAAAAAGTGTAGCCTTACGTTTGTCTATAATACCATCTTCTTTATACTTTGTTTTGAAAATCCATTTACATTCAATTGCTTTCTTACCAAGTGGTAGATCAAAAAGATCCCAAGTGTTGCATTTCATCAAAGATTGATACTCTGCAGCCATAGCCTCTTTCCAAGGCTTTGATTCTAGTGCTTCCTGAACATTAGATGGCTCAAAATTGTCAACAACTAAATTCATTAGTGCAAAGTTTACCTCATTGGGAGCCATGTTGTGATTCTTTGGACGCAAAGTGGAAGTGTTTGGGATTTCTTCTAGCTTGGTGTCTCTAATGGTACTAGTATACCACCCCGGTAAGGGTTTTGTGACACCCGTGGGTGTTGATTGGTTGTCAACATTCCCATCATCTTTCCCATCCATGTTGAATATAGGAGCACTATCTAAAGTAGGTGATGATATGGAAGGAGAGCTTGAATCACTCTTCTTATAAAAAATTACGTCCCTACTAATATATATTTTCTTTGTGCTAGGATCCATAAGGCGATATGCCTTAGACTTACTTCTATAGCCAAGAAGTATACATTTCATGGATTTTTCATCAAACTTATTTATTTTCTATTTAGGAATGTGCATATAGGCAGTGCATCTAAAAAAACAAAGATGTGAGATAGAAGCCTTTACCCATATCCATGCTTCTTCTAGAGTAACACCATCAAGGGATTTAGTTGGTGCACGATTCAAAAGATAAATTGTTGTGTGAACAAATTCAACCCAATAGCCATGCACTAGTTGAGAATATTTCAACATGCTTCAGACCATCTCCATGATGGTGCGATCTCTCTTCGGCAACACCATTTTGTTGAGGTGTGTATGTTGCAGTCAATTGACATCAAATCCCATTTTCCTTTAGATATGTGGAGAATTTTGTGCTGGTGTATTCCCCCCCTTGATCTTAGTGGAGGGCACGAATATAGTGATTCGTATCTTTCTCTACCTGAGTGTGAAACTTTAATATAGGAATGAGCTTCAACTTTATGCTACAAGCAATATACCCACATTTTCCTTGTATGATCATTAACAAAATGCTGAAATTACCTGTATCCATTGTGACTAGGTGTCATGTGTTGGATATAGTTGAGAAGTTTGTTGGAATGTGTTATTGTCATTTATGCCAACATATTCCTCTCTATGTTCCAGTGTTGCAGTCATATTAAGTAAGTTGGTTTGGTCAGTGTGTTGCAGATGAGTTGTTGTAGATTAAAGTGTTTTGAGATAAGTATCTCTATTTGGTTCAGTTAAAGTTTCAAAGTTCTGCATGGATATTTGATCGAGTTATGAGATTCGGTATTGTGGTTGGTTTTTCAGTTGTTCAGTGTTGATCGGTGTTCTAGATTTTTCTCCACATTGTAATATCTTGGTTTGTGGAATTGGCAAAATTTTTGGGACGTTCTGGTGTGTCCTCAATTCAGATGGTTCATGATTTGGAGGTTTGCAAGTGAATATTTTAATATGTAGTGTTGGTGGAGATGATGGTTTGATAATTAATGATGCTTGTGGATGTTTCTAGATTGTGTCCTATAAGTTTTGGTGGTCTGCATTGATTGTTGTGCTTGTTATTGATGGTTTGCCTTGATCTAGTGGTGTTATTCATGTTATTGGGTGACCTATTGATTGTAGCATGTTGCGGATGTTTGAGCCATAATACTTGAAGGTGTTTCATGTTCAAGGTATTGGTCTAGTTCCATGCTATGTTTTAGCCAACATTATTTTGGTTAGCATGTAATATTGTAGTGTGTATGGTTATACCTTTGTAAGTTGTGATGTGTGTTGAGCCAACCTTGAAATATAGGTCAATGATATATCTAATAAATGTAATACTCATGTGAGAGGATGATTTGGATGTGTGAATAATGTATTGATCTTTCAAAAGTGTGAAGGAGAAGAATATGTATTATGTGTTTAACCAAAACCGTAACTACGCATGAGGAGATATTATTCTATCAGTTCATGATCTTCCGGATGTAATCTGAATGTTTTCGTAAGACAATGAGTCTTCCCCAGGGTTGTAGCCCTTGTTGTTGTTATTTTTTGAGTAGTGAGCTATAGGTAGTATGTCTGAATGCATGTGCATTCCCCATTGTAATATTTCATATACTTCTAATAAGGTATCATCATATTGTGGGTAGGTTCCCACCGTGTTTTTTTCCTTAACTGGGTTTTTCATGTCAAAAATCTTGGTGTTATGTGTGTTATTGATGTGATTTTGATTTATGATTTCACTGTTAATTATCAGATTTGAAATTGTGTTTGAGTTAAGAATAGTTTTTGAGAAAAATGATTCACCCCCCCCCCCTCTCAATTTTTTTCCTTGTTGCCAACATCATGGGGCCGCATAGATCGATATGCACCAGCTGCAAAGGTTGCCTTGCATGATGCTCACTTGGATAGAAAGGTGTATGAGGTTGTTTTCTAACAATACAACTGGGGCAAATAGCACTCAACTTATCAAGTGAGGGAAGACCTCTTACCATACTTTTCTTACTAAGTGTTAGCAAGTAACCAATGCTCAAATGACCAAATCTATAATGCCAAAGCATAGAAATATCATTATCCTTAGTCACTAAGGCTTTATTATTTGCAGTTATATCACTAACTCATTTAACTGCAAAATCTGACAAAAAATACATAATTAGATATTTCGTCGGATAATTAAAATTTATGTCCGACGTTCGTTGGATTGACAAAAATTTCCGATGAAAGTTCATCAGAATTTAGATGAATGTTTGTCAGAATTTGTATGAATATTTTTTTAATAAATAAAAGTGAGCTCTACAATTCATAAATGACTAATTTGATCATCAGATAAAATACACAACTAAACATTAGATTTATGCTTGGACAACAATTATATGTATGTATGTATGTACACACATGTATATGTATATGTATACGTATACATATATGTGCGTATATACATATATACAAATATATATTTTATATGCATGTGTGTATATAAATATATATATCATATATATATTTATATTTTTATTTTTAATATAAATAAATATATATTATTAATTGTAGACGTCTAAAAATGGTCAACGCTTACGGAGTCATACTTTAACATCTGCGCATTGCCTTATTTTAGGGTTTTTGTGTTGTATTAACATTTCTTCTATGTTACGCACTTGGTCTTTATCATTTGTGAGCATTGAGTCCTTCTTCTACATTCCTCATTTTTCTTGCTTTTGAATTTGGTCTTGTTGATAACAATCTCCAGTCATGATTTTGGTCGATCCTCATCCTTGTTAATCTTGTCATTTTACGATCAATTCGTCATCGATCCTTGTCCTTGTCAATCTTGTCATCTTGCAATCGATTTGTCATCGATCCTTGTTCTTGTCAATCTCATCAATTTTGCGATTGATTTGTCATCGATCGTTGTCCTTTTCAATCGTGTCAATTTGGATCAATTAGTCATTGTTCCTCGTCAATTGGCGCCTATCAATTTGGTCTCTTTATCAATCTTGGTCAATTTGTCAACCAATCTCAATCGTTTATCAACATTGGTCCTTTTTCAATCAAAATCATGATCGAATCGACATTAATTTCTTGTTGTCTTGACCTAATTCCTTGTCCTCTTATTTCTAGGATTTTATGATTTATTCATTTAATCTTGATTGTCATTTTCCCTCTAGGTTAAATAATTTATTTATTTATCCTAAGTCTTCTTGTCACAATTAAATATTTATTTAATTGGCTAATTAATTCCCCCTCTTTTTGTGAATTAATTAATGAATGAAAAATTATTAATTAATTCACCCAATTTTCTAATTTCATCAATTTCTAATTTCGTAATTTCCAATTCATCATTTTTAACCTTATTTATTAATTGCTCCTAATTCCTAATTTTCTATTTCTCCTATTTTCTTCAATTTTTCTAATATTTCCCCTAATTTAATGGGAATGGCATTTCAATTTTGTTAAGTTGTCATAATTTGTCAATCAATCAATCTTGCATAGAAAGTGTCAGTTTTGTCATAATTTGTCATATTTGTCATTCTTGATTTGAAATTTCCTTTCAAATCTCCTCATGCTAATCTTGTCATCTCTCCAATTTGTCTATAAATTGGATGATTTTTCTTCAATCAAAGGGGGATCCAACCACATTTTCAAAGAATCAATCACGCTTCTAATATCCTTACGCTGCCATTTCATCTTGTCAATCTTGCTTTCATACTATGCTTTTGCATTTGTAGGTGAGATCCACAAACAAAGTAATTTGAAGGAGAAAGAAGGACAATGGAGAATTATGGAGGAGATATTTGCGTTTATAATGGTTTGTATTTGGTTTGATTATCTTGTCTTCATATCTCTATTGAATGTTATTAGGATTTCTTATCATTGCAATCTAGTTTTTGTGGCAAATTTGTCAGTTTTAGGGTTTTCTCCAAAGGGTTTCATTTCCTTGTTTCATGCACCAATCAGGGTTTTTCGTATCTATTTTGACCTATCCTACCCTTATCCCTCTTTTCAGGATCATCTGTGCGTTGTTTTTGGTCAAATTAGGGTCCCAAGTGCACAACTGTGCCTGTGTACCCTGTCCTATGCCTATGCAACATCAAGCTGCACCTGTGTACCCTACATAGGCATAGATCATCCTCACACAAGCACAGAATGCACCCACACAGGTGCAAAAGTCTCTTTTTCCCTTCCCTGTGGGCCCCACAATGTCCCGCAATCAAGCAAAATTCATGAAATTGACAATATGGGCTTTTGAGATACATACCGCTGCTCTCGCATCGTTCGGTCGTCTGTAGGTGCGTACACATTCCCCGAGGTGATCTGCCATTGGAATGTTCACCATCTCTATGCAAGGGTCCTTTTCCAGAGCAACAATTCCCCCACTTTGGCTAGTGCATATGAGCTCTTTTCCTTCTCTTTGTCTCATTTATAGATCTTTGTCAGTCCCTAGATGGACGTGCACCCTCTCCATCTTATGCTGGTTGCGGTCTTTTGCACCTTCCACTACTTGTCATTTGTGTATCCGACCTTCGATCTTTCATCCGTTTGATCCTATCATTTTCTATCATTCTTATCGATCAATTGGCCTCTTTTTTGGATGTTTCCAGCCAATTCCTCGAGGGGGCATGCATATGTCATTGTTATTGTCTGGGGCATTTTCATTATTGTTCTTTGAAACAACGCTTAGAATCACATTGTCTCAAAGAGGGGCAAAATGTAGACATCTAAAAATGGTCAACGCTTGTGGAGTCATACTTTAACATTTGCACATTGCCTTATTTTAGGGTTTTTGTGTTGCATTAACATTTCTTCTATGTTGCACGCTTGGTCTTTATCATTTGCAAGCATCAAGTCCTTCTTCTAGATTCCTCATTGTTATCGCTTGGTCTTTATCAATTTGCCTCCACTTCCCCTCCCATTCCATCATATTTTGAAGTTTTGCAAGAGCAATTTACACCATCGCCTCCAAATGATGTATCAAATAATGCATCCTCCCAAGGATTTTTTGCCACAGAAATATATGCTAATTAATTCATTTATACAAATCCCTTGTACTATTTGGAAATGCAAGATTTAATGCCATCAAATGCTTCTCTTTTAGAGAGTCCCATTCAAATTCCATCCCCTTCGTGCCAAATCATTGATTCCTTGTCAGAATCCTCCATGCATATCCAAAGTCCAACCCCATGTCAAGAGGATAATTTAGAGCATGAAGAAATGTGTCTTGAAATAGATCAAGATCAAGATCCTGAAACCTTATCATCCCATCCAATTGTTGACCAGGATCCCATTTCTCTAGACACTCGCAATGATTCCATTATTCCTGTCCATTCTATCTAAGAACACAATATCCTTCCAAATCCCATTGACATTCCACTTCCTAAGAAAGATCAAGATATCCCTTCCATCCTTTCTGATGATCCCATTAAAATTCAAGAGCAAAGCACCTTTAAAGAGGATTCCAATGATCTTCCTCCTTGTCAAGATCAAATTATTCCTTTAAATCCTCCACAAGATCCTTTTGTTCCTCCATCTCCTTGTCTTAGTCCTCCATATCCACTCCAAGGTCTCATTTCTTTTGATGATCCCATTATTTCTCCCATTTCATCTCTTGAAGAGCCTGTCATTGAACCATGTCCACAACACAATCCTAGTCCCCCTCATGATCCTAATCCCCCTCATGATTCTAACGTGTCAGTGCAAGATGTCAATGAACCCTTGACATGCATAATGGGTTCTCCCACTTTGGTGCAATCTGATCCACTTCAAGATCTCATTATTTCTCTCATATCATATCCACCTCATAATGGACTCGTGTCTCTTCCCAAAGAAAAGAGTATCCTACAAGTCAAGATATTCATAAAGGCAAAGGGGTAGACCTTCATGAGAAAGAGCCCCTCCATATCAAATAAGATCTTAAGGCTCATGTCTACACAACCCACTCTCAAGATGTTGGTATCCCTCTATCAAAATCAAAACATACACCTTCCCCATCATACTTTCCATCCATCTTAGGTCCTTATATCCCTTCCTCCTCTATGCAAGGTCAGCAAAGGCACACATCCTTGAGTAAATTTCATCAATCCAAAAGAACTCTATTTCATTCATATCCATCCATGCATTCCTTTCCCCCTCCAAGCAATTTGGATGCCAAATATAAAAGTCATAAGTCTAGCAATCCACATGTATTCAAGGATCAACATGTCCAATATAATCGACATGTCAAAAAAAAGAACAATATGATCTATAAAGAAAAAGAAATATCCAAAAGGCCACAAAGGCCCATTTCTCAAAAACAAAAGTTAAAATCTATATGGGTTCCTAAATCCCTTGTGTTGGTGATGCACTCCAAGGAACCACAAAAGCATGAAAAATCAAAAACCATGTGGATCCCTAAGCGGCTCCTTGAAGCACAAAAGCCTAAAGAAACATCAAAATTGGCATCTAAAATTGCTATTCCTCCATCCAACCCTCTCAAATTTGTTCCTCCATCACCTTCTTCATCCATTTTGGGCCCTTATGTCCCAAAATCCCAAGCCATTCCTCCATCCAAATCTCACAATCTGAGATCCATTTTTCCTCCATCAATCCACCACCCATCAAGGTGTGTGCCAATGTTGATCTTGCCTTCATTTCCATCCAGTGAAGCCCAATTCTTCCAATACCCTATCCATTATCCAATGAATATTTTCCATCCTTCGATCCCTTTGATCTAATCCTTTACATAAATCCTTGCCTTAGTTTCATCTCTTTTTCCATGTCCTTATCCTACCAACGTCTTTGAGCATACTTTTAAAGGTCATGGTCCATTTTTTTCAAGGCTACTATCCAAAAAAAAGACACTTGAGTCCTTCTTCCATCCCCTATCATGTGTCTATCTTCTATTGAAAAAGTCAAAATAAAATAAAAAAAGTGAGAAAAAAAGACAAAAAAAAGAAAAAAAACGTAACGCAAAAAATAATTCGTCCACTGGTGAAAACCTAGCAAACAGGCACCTTGGGCAAGAACCGTGATGAAAACCTGGCAAATAGGTGTCATGCGTAATTTATGAACTTCTTGCACACCACACTTGGGGGTAGGTTTTATCTATCATATCCTTTAGTCCTTCATTGTTCCATTATCCTACCGAACCCATGTCATACTCCTTCATATCCTATTGTCCTTCATTATCCTATCATACCATGTCATACTCCTTCATGTCCTATTACCCTTCCTTGTCCTATCATCCCTCATGTCCATTTTCCCTTTCCACCTTTGATCTTGACAAGGCTGACAATCTTCATGAGCATCATGCATCTTGTTTGCAGCTTTTAGTCTATCATAGCTTTTGGTCTTTATCCATTTTCTTATTATAACCTTTCATCCATATTCCCTAGCTTATTGCAACTTTCTACCACTATCCCTTAGCCTATCCCAACCTTCAGTCCATGTCCCTTATCCATTTTTGGTCTTGCTTATCCTATCCATATCTTATCACTATCCATACACTCTTTCTATCCCTTGATCTTGATCTGTAATAAGGACGCAAAATTTAAACATGGTTTCAAAAACCTCTTGACATGTCCCTCATGCCATGTCACTGCTTTACATAGTCATATCCAGTTTGTCCCATTGTCTCCATAATAAAAGGCCTTTGTCTTCCCTCTATCCACCAACATTTTAGCAAGACTATTTATTCACCTGTCATATTCCTTTCCTTGCTAGACATTGGGGGTAAAATCATAAAAATTGAAAAACGTCCTGAAAAAATCCCTAAAAATCATGTAATGTCCTGAAAAAAAATCTCTAAAAATCAAAAAATATCCTGAAAACATCCCTAAAAAGTCAAATAAAGTCCTGAAAAATGAACAAAAAAATTTCAAAACATCAAAATCCAAATACAATTCCTTTGGCATTTTGCATTTTGTCAATAAATGGTCCCCTTTGTGCATAGACAGATCGCTGAGCATACATCCAATGACAATCTATCAAACATTGTGCTTCAATGAAATCATGCATTAATAGATAAACTATTCAACCAAGCAAGCATTCAACCGGATCAAAATTGTCATATCAATCAATCAACATCAATATCATTTGTCCTTGTCACTATTATCATGGGTCTTATACATGGTGTGGTATACTCAAAACTAGACTGTGTCCTGTCTTAGATGGGGTACCACATTCCCGGGAACTAGACAACATGATCATTCTTGTTTTCCACTTTTGACAATGATGATCAGACTGTTTGTTTGACTTGGTTGAATTTGTGCATCTTATCTTTTTACTGATTTATCTTTGGCTTCGATCATGTTCCTATGTTGCTCGAGGATGTCACTGAGTGATTTAGAGTGACCGGGATGGTTCATGGTCCCTTTCCTTTTTTTGTTGTGTTTGCTATTTGTGGAATGTTTGTCACAAATTGGGGCAACTATATCATTGGGTGTCTGTGATAAGTACGTTCACTTTGTGAAGACTGCACATACCTTGACCCTTGATGTATGCACCCTAGGATGCTTCACTCATTCCTTGTGTGCGATGTGTCTGTCTTTTGCAAAAGGGGTTGCGTTCCAACTCTGGCCTTCAATGCCATGATGCTCTGCATCTGCTTTGCTACATTAAATAAAGGTTCTCACCTACTTATGTGCATTTGTGAAAGAAAGTTTTCCTTCATCTCTAACTGTCCTCTGTCTAATTTCTGCTTACTAACATTTCTTCCATCAGTTTTGCCAGTCCGTTTGAATCTATCATCTTCTGTCATTCTTATCGATCACTTGGCCTCTTTTCTGGATGTTTCCAGCCAATTCCTCGAGGGGGTATGCATATGTCATTATTATTGTCTGGGGCATTTTCATTATTGTTCTTTGAAACAACGCTTAGAATCGCATTGTCTCAAAGAGGGGCAAAATGTAGATGTCTAAAAATGGTCAACAATTGCGAAGTCATACTTTAACATTTGTGCATTGCCTTATTTTAGGGTTTTTGCATCACATTAACATTTCTTCTATGTTGTGCACTTGGTCTTTATCAGTTGCAAGCAGCGAGTCCTTCTTCTGCATTCCTCATTGTTATCACTTTCAAATTAGGGTTTTGTCCTCTTGTCAATCTTGTCATTTTGCGATCGATTCGTCATCGATCATTGTCCTCTTGTCAATCTTGTCATTTTGCGATCGATTCGTCATCGATCCTTGTCCTTGTCAATCTTGTCATTTCGTGATCGATTCATCATCGATCTTTGTCCTTTTCAATCATGTCAATTTGGATCAATTAGTCATTGTTCCTCATCAATTGGCGCTTATCAATTGGTCTCCTTGTCAATCTTGGTCAATTTGTCATTGATTTTTGTCAAACCAATCTCAATCATTTATCAACACTGGTCCTTTGTCAGTCAGAATCATGATCAAATCGACCCTACATCAATTATCTTTTGTCAAGACCTAATTCCTTGTCCTCTTATTTCTAGGGTTTTATGATTTTTTCATCTAATCTCGTTTGTCATTTTCCCTCTAGGTTAAATAATTTATTTATTTATCCTAGGTCTTCTTGACATAATTAAATATTTATTTAATTGGCTAATTAATTCCCCCTCTTTTTGTGAATTAATTAATGAATGAAAAATTATTAATTAATTCACCTAATTTCCTAATTTCCAATTCATCATTTCTAACCTTATTTATTAATTGCTCCTAATTCCTAATTTTCTATTTCTCCTATTTTCTTCAATTTTTCTAATATTTCCCCTAATTTCATGGGAATGGCATTTCAATTTTGTTAATTTGTCATAATTTGTCAATCAATCAATCTTGCATGTCAATTTGTCATAATTTGTCAATCAATCAATCTTGCATAGAAAGTGTCAATTTTGTCATTATTTGTCATATTTGTCATTCTTGATTTGAAATTTCCTTTCAAATCTCTTCATGCTAATCTTTTCATCTCTCCAATTTGTCTATAAATTGGATTATTTTCTTCAATCAAGGGATCTAACCACATTTTCAGAGAATCAATCACGCTTCTAGTATCCTTACGCTGCCATTTCATCTTGTCAATCTTGCTTTCATACTATGCTTTTGCACTTGTAGGTGAGATCCACAAACAAAGTAATTTGAAGGAGAAAGAAGGACAATGGAGAATTTTGGAGGAGATATTCATGTTTGTAATGGTTTGCATTTGGTTTGATTATCTTGTCTTCATATCTCTATTGAATTTTTTTAGGATTTTCTTATCATTGCAATCTGATTTTTGTGATTGAGCTAGTTTAATGTTTATTGCTTCGATGATTTCCAAATTCCTGATCTACATTAATAAATATATATTATATTTATATATATATTTGTATGTGTGTATATATATGTATTTGTGTATATATATATGTATATGTGTGTATATATAAATATATATCTATAATATATTATATATTTAAGTTTTACCAAGTTATGGGTACCTAACATCATGGTCCCACACCATGATGCTAGTCATAATTAATTATTTTAATTTCCACAAAAAACTTCTAGCCACAATCCTAATGGGTTGTGCAAACAATCTCATCTATTAGATTATTTTAGTCTCTACCACTGGATCTTAGGGCTTGAATGGAAATCCCTAACATCTATTATGATGGAAAGTAACCCTATTCCCTCATTTGAAGATTTTCTCAAGCTTTCTAACCCTCACCTTATCCATGGAAGCCATTGTTGTAGTTTTCTCAAAAGTGCTTTGACTTGATCAAATAAGCTATGGAGATCAAAGATTTCACCCAATCAATTCTTATAGTATTTTTAAAACCCTAGATATGATGTAAATTTTCTCTTATATTGTTTGCAGATTTCCAAGTTGGGAAGGAGTGGTAGCCATAGGCATTTGTGGGAGATTGAAATCTCCATTTTATTTGTTTTGGGTTCGCACCAATTATATTTTGAGATTTTTATTTCCCTCTTGTTGTCTTAGTGAAACCCTAGATCTATTTTTTTGCATCTATTCTTTATTTTTGCAGATATCTCACAGGAGTGGACTGGAAAAGAGTGGTAGCCATGAAAATATTATAGGGTTTTTGTTTCATTTCAATTTGCAGGATTTATATATTTTTTATTATTTTTTTTACGGGAAGGGTTTTAAATTCCCCTCCCTTTCAACCTTTCCATCAGGACTTGCGGCCTCCATGGAGGTTGTAGCCCCCACTGTGGGTTTTGTAGCCTCCACGAAGGTCGCAACCCCCATGGCTGTGGGTTCTGCAACCTCCATGGAGGTCGCATGCCCCACCATAGGTTTTGTGGCCTCCATGGAGGTCGCAACCCCCACCACTGTGGGTTCTGTGGCCTGCATGGAGGTCACAACCCCCATCATGGGTGTTGCGGCCTACATGGAGATCATAGCTCCAATTTTTTTTAATTTAAAAAAAATATTATTTTTTTTTAATTTTTTTTATATAAATAAAAAATATATATATTATAATATATAATATGTATATTATATATTAGAATATATAATATGTATATTATATATTATAATATATAATATGTATATTATATATATATATATATGCAATTTTTATTATTATTTTTAGTATAAATAAGTATATGTATGTATGTTTGTTTATATTCTGTATAATAATGTCGTGGTTGATTCCATTAGACAAGTCATTTTAAAGCATATTTGAAAAATGAGATGTAATGTTATGTTCTCTAGTAATTGTTTTTAGGCAACTATTATTCTATGGCTTTACTCTAACATAGTTCTTCAGGAACGCTCTCGGACACAGTTGCCAAAGTGGACAAGATAGAGTGCCTCAAGAACATTGCGGAGCAGAGCCTCAAAATTCTGAAAATCTCAGCCAACAACACCCATACCCTCATTAGCAAGCTTGATGATGAAAAGGAAACCTAGGAAATTGACCTCGATGCAGAAGGAACAGGGGAAGCCCAAGGTCCCAGAACCTGCACCCGTGGAAAGAGGAAGGAAAAGAAAGTGAATAAGGACCTGGAGGAGCTAAAAGTAGTTGGGGCGACCTATGATGAGTTGGTGACTAAGGCAGAGGATCTGCTAAAGAAAATTACTATGTAGTGTCTCTTTGGGTTCTTTGCTGGTTTTTGTTGTTTAGCTATTTTTTCTGTTCGTTGTTCTTTTGACTAGTCGCTCTGTATGTGGACTCTATTTTCTCAGCTTTCTTTATAACTATGTTGTAATGGTTTCGGATCCTTAAAACCTATTTTGCAATCAATCAGAACATAGTTCTTCAGGAGGCTTCTTTTTTCTCGCAGTTCCAAGGTTTGTGCAAAAGGAATGTTGATGCTATGAACAAGCTTCAACAAATCAAGGAATAGATCGCTCATTTTCAGGGTTTGTATGCCCTTGATCAAAATCAAGGAATTTTGCAAGTTATTGGATGATTTGTATCTCACTTTAGGTCATGCTTTGATTAGTGTGTATTGTATTGTTTTCTATTATTTTAGCTACCCGATGGTAGCTTTATTCTTGTAATTGCATTGTTTCAATAAAAAAAATTAAAGTCTAATTTTTTTATATTAAATTTCAATAGTTTAAGTTTGAATTTATTTAAACTAAATAAATGACTAGTTAACCACAATCAATGACTAAATAAGTTACTACCATGACTAAATAGATGACCAATTAACAACAAACAATGACTAAATAAATGACTAGTTAACAACAATCAATGACTAAAGACACATTTAAAGAGACATTATACAATGTTTTGTAATTATTTTGGACAAACTTTTCATCGATTTACCAACAAAAATTAGTTCCAATGATTGTGCCATTGTTCGATGATAATTTGTCAAAATTTCAATGTATATAAATTTCATCAAAAAGGCAACAAAAAATTTGTGACAAAAATTGTATGGGTGTTTCATCAATAATTCGACAAAAGTTTGTTGATATATCAACAAACATTTGTCAGAATTTGTAGTCAAATACGGTATTGTATAAAGACTAAGCATATTTCCAATCTTAGTATCATTGGCAATAATCTTGTCATTTTTAGACTTATCTTTAATAAGAAATATTTTTATCATGATTGCTATCAAACTCAATCCTAAGGTTGTGGTCAATAAATTGATTTATAGAAAGAATATTTTTGGTAAGTCTTAGCACATACCTTTGATGTTATGGTTGGTATCATCTCCAGGAGTTACTTTATCGTGATGGGGTTTCAATGTGTGAAACCACTCCGCCTGTCCAATCATATGCTTTGTAGCACCCGAGTCCATATAACTTATAGAGGTGAATTGTGAGCCATCTTCTATAGTGTGGGCTGATAACACGTATTCCTCATTTGGAGAATCACCTGTATCAGAAACATTTCTTTGTTGATGTTGCTTGTTCTTCTACTCCCATTGTGGTTTTCCACCTTGAAAAAGCTTTTTTGTCACAAAAGTTGCACCATGTGATGATCAGACTTGATCATCAACCTTGTGAAATGTTGAAACAACCTCCCAAGTGTGGGACTTACAAAAGTAAGGCTAAGTCTACGGAGAAGGTTGACTTCCTTTCCAATCTAGCTACAAGTGCTGGTCCAACCCAACAGAGATATATCCTACTCTATGATGTGATAAGGAAAAGGGAGAAAGATGGAAGGGATACTAAAAGAGGGAAGAAGGGATTTTCACCCATATTGAAACTATGATCTTCCTACATATGACTATATGGAACATCAATAGAAACTACCAAAAACATGTACAAATTTCTATCCTAATTAGCTCCCTAAGCCTGAGTGAAGGTTGGAATTTATAAGACAGCGGGAGGAACTAATCTAGTTCACAGATGGCATCTACAAGGTATCAACACAATCACTTATACTCAATAAAACAAAAGAGATTGCATTCAAATAATGAGGTAAACGCATTACACAGATTATGAGAACTGAAAGGAGGCAAACAAAGCTAGTTCTATTAATGTAGAGGCAAGGCAAAATTTATAGTTGCAGAGAGACATAAGAATTATGCAAGAGAAAAGGAAAGATCCTATACAAATGTTACTGATTTGCCTTTATAGTTTAGGTATAACTTAGATGGTCATAGTTAAGAAACCCTAACCCACATAGGGCTAGGTTACAAAAAATATCCCAGAGGAAGATCACATCAGAGAATGATTTGATGGCATGTGAGTACAGTGTGAGAAAAGAAAAATATCCTTGTAGAAAGGGGAAATCCCTATGAATGATGCATCTGAGATGGCGTATGAAGGTAAAAAAATCTTCATTCTTCAATGAAGAGGCATGGGTGGCATCCAAAATCAGCCTGCACATCAAGTCTAGAGTAATGGTGCAAAGATATGGCAGTTGGATCGAGATCGGATCTAAAATTGGGCTTAGACTGAGTAGGAAAAGTCCTTTGACCATCGGGTCAACAACCATTGCCTACAAAAGAGTTTAAATTCCAATGGCCCTCGCAAGTTTGAAAATCGGTTGTTTATCTAAGAGATTCGTGCAAAGATGGACACATGAGATCTATCCATGTAAGCATTCATTATGCCTAATGCAAGATTAAAATATGGTCATTAGATTGGGCCCCTTTATTAAAATCTGATAGCCCCATGAATTGCATCACCATTTGTAAGGTGGGCCACGCCAATGCCTTTCTCCATGTTGTATCGTTTGTTGCGGCATCGCGTGAAAATGGATATCATAACAAAAGATATTGTTCCAAAGGCCCTTTGATATGTCGCTACAAAAAAACAATGTCTTTTTTGTAACTAGGCCCCGTGGATGACATGGCATGGATATCCCACCTTGGTTGGAATTCGGAAAGACATGGCCTTTTGGCCAGACAACCTTTTACCTCCTCTCACCATTGAAACCTTTTCAAAAAAAGACCCTCATATTGTCCATCATGACATCCGGAAAAAATAGATCAGTTGCCAAAAGGAACAAAAGCCAAAAGCTCCCGACCATGCAATATAACAAGGAACTCTGCCAACAACCTCATTCCCTCTCACCATCGCATATCGCATTGTCTCACAAAAATAGAAGATAGAAAAAAGGAACAAAAGTAGAAGTGTTCCTATTCAATGTGACAAAGTGATAACACTCTCTGCCAACCGATAATGGGTGAAAAGGGGTCAGTGCCACCATGGACTTAGGACTCTCCAATAGGTAAGATTAAATTATTTGACCACTGTGACCGGTCAACCTTAAAAAAGAACTTGGAGCTTGAAAATATGAAAATACCCCAACTGCTCACTGCCAACAAAGTGTGCATAACATGCAAGCTATGCAAAACTCATATCAGTTATCTTCAAGGAAGGGTTGATACAAAAGGGTCAACATTTTGGCAACTCATAGGGGGGCCTAAGGCTACTTAAGGAAAGACCAAATATCTTAGATATCCATTGGGAACAAGTCAAGGCCTGAGACAAAAATAAATACTCTATGCCCCACATCTGCAAAATGTAAAAATTTCTCTGCTATGTTGAAAGAGAAAACTGTGCTTGTGAACTTCTTGGAAAGATAGAAAAAATTGAAAAAGAACCTAAACTAACTATATACATGCTTTACAATGAAAGAAATTAAACAAATCCATTGACTAGCTTGTCAAAATAGTTTCCTTTCTTGAATATCTTTTGATACTCTTCATGCATGTTGAAAACCAACCAGGGAAATAAAATTGACAAGCATCCAATAGACTGTTGGAATGCCTCCCAAAACCCGAGAGCAAAGAAACTCTCCCATGCTTGAATTTTATCCTCCTGAGGTGGATGGGTGAAAATAACTTTCTCTTCTTCATCATGTTCAATTTCATCCTTAGAAATAAGCATGACAAAGGGTGAATTGCAAGTCTGAGCCAAATGTCTAATAGGATATCCCCTTGAAGGAGATAGATTTTAGCCATCACTTCTACCCTGCCCTTTCCTCTATTGATTTGGTGACAAAATAGGCACCTCTGAGATATCCCCCTACTCTCCAAAATTTATTGCCTCTGTTGGCAATGTAAGATCTTTCTCTTGCTCCTCTTGATTCAACTAACTAGAAGATGTCAGCTAGGTGTCAAAACTTGAGCAAAAGCCCTCAGGATCATCCTAAAAGGAATCATCTTCTGACTCCCCCACCCTCTCAGTCTCATGTTGCAACTTAATTGTAGGAATATCCTCCTCTTGAAAGAAGGAAACTCATCCCATAATGAGAAAATAGTTTTTTCCTTGTCATCTTTTTTGCTAGCCACAGGGGTGTAGTCTGATTGGTCAACATCACAAAAATCTACCTCCTGCTAGTTTGTAAAAGAAAAATATCTCTATGCCACTAAGGCCTGAGAGGCATCCTCATTTTTGCAAGCCTCCTAATCAACATGATTGGACTGCACAGGGACAAGTGCTCCTAAGGTGCTTGCAATTTCCGGGTTTAGGCTATTCAAATGTATAGGGTGTGTCCATTAGTTTTTCCTTTGAAAATTGGGTGTTTCGATGATAGTCTTGAATTTCTACAGATAGTGGAAGAGGTGCAGGTAGCTATCATGTTGGTGTCATTCGTATTGGTGGAAAAGTAGGCTTTTTTGTAGGATTTTCTAGGAACAAAGGTATTAGAGGCATTGGAGCTAACTTTCCAACTTGAATTAAACACCACTCTGCCTTGATGGCTGTGTCATAAGCTCCTGGTAAGTTATCCCTGCACATTGATGATATCATCACAACTATAACAAAATTTAGAGCCCTTAGGAAATATAAGAAGACACAACTGGTAGATGGTCTAACTAGAGAAAGGATTCTATCATAGGTCTTCTGAAACCTATAATTAAAATATGTTATGAATTCATAGGGGGCTTTCTTTATGGTTGTTAGTTGTTCAACTAGTGATGAGGGGTCACTCTTATCTTCAAATCTCTTACATAATCCTTCCCCTAATTCATCCCAATTATGGATTGAGCCAGAGGGAAAACCCCTATACCATTGTAGGATCTTTCTTGTCAATGAAGAGGCTAGAAGCCTTACTACAAAATTATCCTCTGTGATGTCAAAAATAGAGCAGACACCTATAAAATCTTGAATGTGTTCAATTGGGGTAACAAAGGTTTCCCTAGTGAAAAATGAAATAGCCTTTAGGGTTGCAATTGGGATGCCACTCTTTTGAGTTAGAGCTAAGGGTTTGCCACCATTAAAGGTGACAAAAGAATATATTCTAGGGACTGCCATGAGAAATATAAATTTCCTCTTCTTCTAGAATTTGAAAGTTCATACTATCAAAGAAAAACACCTCTAGAAGGTGCTCCTTGTTGAAAACTTGATGTGAAATGACAACTGGTCTTGAACAAGACCCTAGATGATCCTCAAAGTCACCAAGTATTGAATGTGACTACCTCCAAAGGTAAGATTGATAAGATTGGCACTGAAATCTTAGAAAATGAATTGAAATGCTTGTCCCACCGGGTGTGCCAAAAAATTTTTGTATGGTTGGTGGCTTGAAATGGAATTTGTTTTTTCTTGAATGCTTTAAACATTTGTCCCACTAGGTGACCAAAAACTGTTGTATGGTCGATGGCTTGAAATGGAACTGGATTTTTCTTGAATACTTTAAACATCTGTCCCATCAGACATGCCAAAAACTATTGTCACAAAAGTTGCACGTTGTGATGATCAGACTTGATCATCACCTTGTGAAACATTGAAACAACCTCTCAAGTGTGGGACTTGCAAAAGTGAGGTTGAGTCTCTAGAGAAGGCCGATTTCCTTTCCACTCTAGCTATGATTCTTGGTCCAACCCAACATAGATAAATCCTACTTTATGATTTGACAAGGACAAGAAAGAAAGAGGGAAGGGATACTGAAAGAGGGAAAAAGTGGTTTGCACCCAAATTGAAACCGTGATCTTCTTTCCTATGACTACTTAAAACATCAATAGAAACTACCTAAAATATGCATAGATTTATGTCCTAGTTAGCTCCTTAAGCATGAGTGAATGTTGGAATTTATAAGACAATGGGAGGAATTAATCCAGTTCATAGATGATGTCTACAAAGAATAAACACAATCACTTATACTCAAGAAAAAAAGAGAGAATGCATTCAAATAACAAGGTAAATAATTACACAAACTATAAGAACTAAAAGGAGGCAAAGCAAGCTAGTTCTACTAATGTAGAGGCAAGGCAAAATTTACAATTGCAGAGAGACATGAGAATTCTGCAAGAGAAAAGGAAAGAAGATCTTGTACACAGATTTGCATTTATAGTTTAGGCATAACTCAGATTGTCATAGTTAAGAAACCCTATCCCACATAGGGTTATATCCCAGAGGAAGATCACATTAGAGACTGATCAGATGGCGCATGAGTACAGTCTGAGAAAATCAAAATATCCCTACAGAAAGGGGAAATATCTATGAATGATGCATCTGAGATGGCGTTGTTGGTAAATGCACACTCCAATGAGAAATTGTAGGTGATTGAAGGTTTTGTCATTGATGGAAACCTTGCAATCATATGATACCAGTAAGACAAATATACTAGCACCGGCAATGACAAACTCTACATCGGCACATAGAACATCGATAGTGAAAGGATGGATACCGACACTCTGGCCGACAGGAATTTTGTTGATAATATATTTTGTAATTAATTGTAAAATCATTGTAAGCCGACATGGCAAGTTGTAATATGACTCATATATGTATGAGATCATTGTAGAACATTTAGTAATAATGTGATAGGTGAAATTATGCAGACCTAATATGCGAATTATAGGTTAAGGGTTTATGTATGAAGCAGAGCTAAAACCGGTACTAGATCTGGCATAGAAGGTGCTAATTTGAAGCAGTACAAGACATTGGATTTGTATAATCCATTTTTGTAAGTCAATGTGACTTCCTTTGTAATTGAGCAGTGAGCTCTAGGTGCTTTGCCTTCCTGCATGTGCAGGCCCCTCTTATAAAACAGTAATATTCCCTTATTGGCCAGGAAGTGAATATTGTGGGTCACAAATCCCACCGAGGTTTTTCCCACACCGGGTTTCCTCATTAAACTACTATGTTATGGTGTGCTTTTCATGTGATTGTTGTTATTCTTATTTACTGAATTATTTTTGGTTTACCGGTACACAGTATTGTTATGCTTTACATGTTTTAAATCAAGTAAATTCACTCACCGGTTAGATACTGATTCACCCCCCCTCTTAGTATCTTTGGAAATTCTAACAATTGGTATCAGAGCCTAGTCCTCTATTTTCAGAAGCCTAACAGCTTGAGGAATATCTTGACACTGGTAGAGATGGAAAACTTGAAGAAACAATTGGAAACAACTCTTTCAGACTATGATGTAGAAAAGTTGAAAAATATCAGACTTGAAGATGATATAAAGGCTGCTTAGGATATTACTCAAGCGCTTCAAGAAAATCTTACCATTGCAAGAAACAAGAGAAGAGAACTTTGTGAAAAGATGTAGAATGAGAATGATGAAAAGGAAACTCTTAATGATCTGGTAAACAAACTATGACAAGAAAACAGTACAACAAAAAATGAGATGCAGGATATGACTATGAGATTTTGCAAAGAAATTGAAGATAGGAAGAAAAATGAAGAAGACTTGACTAGAAGACTGAATGATGCTGCAAATGAAAACACAAGACTTAGTCATGAAAATGATATGTTAAAGACAAATCTAATGCATACACAAAATGACACAAATGAGCTCATGAGACAGAAAGGAATCTTGGAAAGAGAACTAGCTACTGCAAATCAACACAAGGATAAATTCAAGAAAAGCTCAGAAGAACTTGGTGACATGCTAAAGAATCAGAAACCAAATGGTGACACTAATGGCCTTGGCTTTGAAGTTGGTGAAAGCTTCGGTACTGCAAACACACATGATCATAGAAAACCGCTAAGGCAACCAAATACTTATAAATTGAATGGAAAATGCTTTAACTGTAACAAGTATGGTCATAGAGCAAATCAGTGTAGATCTAGAAATTATCAGAGCACTAATACACCCACCGGTCAATGTTCTAAATGTAACAAAGTTGGTCATAATTCAAAGAATTGCAGAATGAATATAAGATGTTATGTTTGTGGGAGATTTGGACACTTATCTAATCAATGCAGAACACAAACCGACATAGGATATGGAAAATCTATTCAGAAAAACAATGTGACCTGTTATGCTTGTAACAAGATTGGACATATTGCAAAATTTTGTAGAAGTAAGGCACCACCGGCAAATAATAATGGTGCTAGTTTGAAAGGTAAAGAAAAGGTTGAAGAGGTAAAGAAAGAATTCTCAAAACAATGGATCAGAAAGTCAGATTAGAATGTTGATGGGAATACTCCTCCACCAGCAGAACAGAGTAACACTCCATTGACAGGAGACTCCTCATCTAACTAAAGAAAAATCCTTTGAGGGTTTAGCAACAAATGAAATACATGCTATTATTCCCTCGGTTGATGGTGAGAAGTTGAAATTACTTCTATGTCGGCAGATGAGTTAAGTTGTAACTTAACCGACAAGCATTAAATGTGGTTGTTGGTGAAAATGACATTTTAAAGCAAGTATTTTGGCTCTATTTTTTCATTCACCGAGCATTCAACTCTTTGAGAGCATGAAAATTCCTGAGTGAAGGCATTCCAAGAAAAGAAGCGAAGAAATCTATCAAATAATTCATCCTTAAGGCAAATCAAGGTATTTATAGCTATGGCATCTTCATCCACTCCTGAATTTATTGCAAACCCTACTGTTGTTGAAGTTGTTAAGCGACCTAGACCCATTTTTCAGCTAGTTCCTGAATTTGCTAAAAAATATGATAGCATAGGTGCATTCTCTCAAATCCCTAAAGGAGTAGTATATGCTGAAGACCCTAGAATGTATATACATTGTCATATTGATGAACTAGGTGATGATGAAATTAAAAATATGTATAAAATTATAATCTATGATGAATCCGGAAATGTCAAACCTAAACACAACATAATAGAAACCCTAGGTTTCACAGAAATTCTTAGTATCCCGTATTTTCCCAAGGATATCATAAGAATTGTGTTAAGTAGGGTACATGGTGAATTTTTCTGGTTAGACTCTATTCACAAGATCACAAAAGAAGCGGTAAGGGCAGTAACAGGGTTACCCTCCACCAACATCAAACCTGCCAAAACTAAGAAGGTCTCAAATGACTTAGTGACAAACCTAACCGGTGCAACATTTGATAAAAGATCACTAAGGGTAAACGATGTAAAGGATACAAATATCAGATTTATCAGTATGATCTTAGGTTACAAGGCTACAAATGCAAATAGGTTAAACTCAGTTTCTAGCCTATGTATTAAAAGTGCCTATGATATGGTAAATGATAATGCAAGGATAGACATATGTAATTGGCTTAAAGATGAGCTAATCGACAATCTAGGAAAGATCAAGAGGGAAAAGAAAGGAACATTTAGATTTGGAAAGCTACTTGTTTGTCTAATGCTATACATAACCAAACAAGTACCCGGTATTGGTGCCAAAGATTTTGGATTTGATATACTGGTAGGAAAACAGCTATTAGAATTGCTGAACAATATGGGAGAGAACAGAGAGAAAACCATAAATGAGTACTTTCAAGCACTAAAGGCTCGAATAAAAACAAGAGTAAGGATATCACAAGCTATTGTGGATAAGTACCAAAAGGAAATTTGTTTTGTAATAAAGAAAGATGAAATTTGGATGGAGGCAGTTATTCCTAGAACCATCTGGGTAACTGAAATGGGGTATGAGATTGATGGCAACATAATAAAAACCTATGCAAAAACCCTCCCGGAAGCTCCTAAGGAACCAGAAGAAAAAGTATTTGGTAGTGTTGAAACTATAGAAAGCCAAATTCAATCAAGGAAAAGAGTTAAGAAGGTTGAGGCAACTGTTAGAAAAGGAACCCGGTAGGAAAAAGCTATTAAAGAAGATGTGCTAAAACAAACCGGTATAATTGAAAGTGAGTTGGAATCACTTCAACCGGAAACTCACCTTTCACCGGTTGGAACTTCTTCAGAAAGTGACATACCTGCTATATTTAAGAGAGTTGAAAGGAAAAGAAAACCTTCACTGACACCTTCTCATATACCAAAGAGGACAAGATAGAAGCAATAGGAGGCCCCCAGCAAAGAAATTAACTCCAAAGAAAAAGAAGATGACTCCTAAGAAGAAGACACAACAAACTATTGCTCCCATTGATAAACTTCTTAGTGAAATTACAGAGGATGGAAAGTTGAAGAACATCAACAAATTATATGACACACTATCCACTGATGACAAAGAGAAAGTAGATAATAGTGTAATCTTACACTTAGATATTTTCAAGAAATTTTTGGTGCAAGTTGTTGATGAAATACCAGCAGATCTATATAATAGACTAGAAGCTAGAAGAGTACCTATTGTTGAGCTAGATAAGAAAATAAAGATTGAAAAAAATACTTGCAGTGCACCCTATTAACTCACCTGATGAGATAGATCAATTAATCTCTGAGGTTAACTGGTCAGTATTCTCAACTGCTCATCAGCATGTAGCACTGATGGCAGGAAGAGTGAATCAAGTAACAGAGGAAACAATAGATGCATGGGACATATTCTTGGTAGAAAAAGAGAAACAAGAAGAGTATCTAAAACCTAAAACCTTCAAGGTATATCAAAAGGATAGGGAAAAAGGAAAAGGTAAGGTAGGTGAACCTCCCAGTATAAAGATAACAGATAACTTAACCCACCACCTCTAGATACTCCACCTGTAGACACTACTGACAATCAACCGACAACTGAGAGTATGGACACACCACATAAGGATACAAATCCTGATTCTGAGGTGTTATATACAATGAACATTGACACTCAAGAAGTCAATAATGTGGTGGATAAGGAATCAACTGAGAAATCAGATGTGGCAACAGAGCCACTGATAGGAAATATTGCAGTAGAAAACATTGAAATTGGGGAACTAAAACAAACTGATGGATCAAGTGAACCCCCGGACACTGGAAAGGAAAAGTCCATAGATGTGCATATTGAAAAACCAACCAAGTCATCAACAATAGGAAGCACACAGGAAAAATCGGCAGTGGACAACACAGAGAAATAGGCAGAGCAATAGGCTCCTTCACAGGTATAGACAGAGACAGTGCCACCGGCCCAAAATGAAAATCCTAAAATTTACAGATCCTCCAGAGAAAAAGGAAAGCAAAGCTATAACTACAACCAGTGGATTACAGATTGTAAAAACTATTGGACAAACATCTGGTACAACCATGACAGAATTCAAACCTGCTAATATAACTGAGGTCTTATTAGATTCAATAAAGAAAATAACAGAGTGCAATGCACAAGCCTATAAGGCTATAGATGACACTTTACCAATTTTGAAGATGATATCACCGAAGTGCATTGTTGAGAATAAAGATTCTTTGAGCCAATTAGACATGTTGTCTAAGTATATAACCAACAACCTAATAACACTGGACAAAATAAATGAGGATACATTTAAGGAAAGAATGATAAAAGAGAAAGAAAAATTCTTTATGGAAATTGTAAATAAGAACAAAGAGGAAATGGATACTCTTTTACCAGAACTCAGTGAAATCATTTTTGACTTCAAGAAATTGTACAGGGACACTTGCAAAATGGATGTATTAACAGAGGATCTTGACAAAGAAATCAAAAAAGCACAAGATAAGATTAATAATATTGTTGATAATTTAATTGGAAAATCAGACTCATTTTTGGAATTAGAGAAGAAAATTGCAGAGCAGGAAGAGAAAATCAAGAAACTGGAAAATGAAAAACAAAGAATAAAGGACAAAGCAAAGGACTTAAAATGCAGACTTGGTCTAAGACTAGAGTATCTTATTTCTTTCAGAAAAGAAATATCTGAGGCTCTGGTTCCCGGAATAAAGACATTGGAAGAGAAAATGCACATACTCACTGGTACAGTGCAGAGGACTCAAGAAGCCATAAAAGACTGCAAAACATTCAGCAATGGAATAAATCTAGTTTTGACAAAAAAATTTCAAATTGTAACCCACCGGTTACAAGAATCTAGGCAGGACTCCACTGACAGTGAATGACAACCTTTGTCATTGATGTCAAAGGGGGAGTAGAGGAATGAGAAAAATGATTCATCTGTTCAGGGGGAGAACATAGTTTTGAGCATATAGTTTTGGTAAGACATTTTTGGCAGACTATTTTTGGATATCATTTTTTAACACTTTTTGATTTTTCTCAATGAGTGTTGCCATCAATGCCAAAGGGGGAGATTGTTGGCAAATGCACACCCCAATGAAAAATTGTAGGTGATTGAAGGTTTTTTCATTGATGGAAACCTTGCAATCATATGATACCAGCACCAGCAACGACAAACTCTACACAGACACACAGAACACCAATGGTGAATGGATGGATACCAGCACTCTGGCCAATAGGAATTTTGTTGATAATATATTTTGTAATTAATTGTAAAATCATTGTAAGATGATATGGCGAGTTGTAATATGACTCATATATGTATGAGATTATTGTAGAACATTTAGTAATAATGCAATAGGCGAAATTATGCAGACCTAATATGCAAATTATAGGTTAAGGGTTTATGTATGAAGCAGAGATAAAACCGGTACTGGATCTAGCATAACAGATGCTAATTTGAAGTAGTACAATACATTGGATTTGTATAATCCATCTTTGTAAGTCGGTGTGACTTCCTTTGTAATTGAGCAGTGAGCTCTAGGCGCTTGGCCTTCCTGCATGTGCAAGCCCCTCTTGTAAAATAGTAATATTCCCTTATTGGCTAGTAAGTGAATATTATGGGTCACAAATCCCATCGAGGTTTTTCCCACACCGGGTTTCCTCGTTAAAATACTATGTTATGGTGTACTTTTCATGTGGTTGTTGTTATTCTTGTTTACTACATTATTTTTGGTTTACCAGTACATAGTATTGTTATGATTTACATGTTTTAAATCAAGTAAATTCACTCATCTATTAGATACTAATTCACCCCCCCTCTCAGTATCTTTGGGAATCCTAATAGGCATATGTAGGCAAAATAATCTTCATTCTACAAGGAAGAGGCATGGGTGGTGTCCAAAATCATCATGCACATCAATTCTAGAGTAATGGCATAAATATTTGGCATTTGGATCGAGATTGGATCTAAAATTGGGCGTCGACCAAGCAGAAAAAGAGCTTCGACCATCAGGTCGACAACCACCACCTACAAAAGAGTTTAAATACCAATGGCCCCCTCAAATTTTAAAATTGGTCATTGATTTGATAGATTTTTGTGAAGATGGAAGCGTGAGATCTCTCCATGTAAGCATCCATTAGGCCCAATCTAAGATTAAAGCATGGTCGTTGGATCGGGCCCCTTTATGAAAATCTAATGACCCCATGAGTCACATCACCATCTACAAGGTGGGCCCCGCTAATGCCTTTCTCCATGTTGTATCACTTGTCACAACATCACATGAAACTAGAACATCAAATCAAAATATTTTGTTCCAAAGGCCCTTTGATTTGTCGCTACAAAAAAGTGATGGCCTTTTTGTAACTAGGCCCTACAGATGACATGGCATGGAGGTCCCACCTCAATTGGAGTTCAGAAAGACATGACCTTCATCTAGACACACTTTTCCATCCTTTCTCTCCATTTAAACCTTTTTCAAAAAGCACCCTCATATCGTCCATTGTGACATCAAGCGAAAATAGAATAACGGCCAAAAGGAACAGAAGCCAAAAACTCCCAACCACGTGATATAACAAGGAACTCTGCCAACAACCTCATCCCCTCTCACTATTGCATATGACATTGTCATGTAAAAATGGAAGATCCAAATAGGGAACAAAAGTGGAAGTGTTCCTATTTGATGCAACAAAGCGATAACAATCTCTGCCAACTGGTAGCGGGTGAAAAGGGGTCAGTCTCACCATGGACTTAAGACCCTCTAGATGGTAAGCTTAAATGATTTGACCGCCACAATTGGTCAACCTAAAAATAGAACTTGGAGCTTGAAAAAATTTAAAAGGCCCCAACTACTCACTGCCAAAAAAGTGTGCATAACAAGCAGGTTATGCAAAACTTAGATTGGTTATCTTCAAGACTAAGTTGACACAAAAGGGTCAACATGATTCTTTGGCTATGTTTTGTCAGGTGATCCTTTGTTAAAGGGATTGTGCCAACAATTATTCACATCATGTCTGACTCTATCATAGATTGGACACTTCTTCTAAGGTTTGGATGAGTTACCAGATCTGGGAGCCCCACTGAACTAGTTCATAGGCTTTTTACCTTTATGACATATAGTCATGGCATGATCATCTCGATCATGTTCTTGGCTGATAGATTCTTCTTTCTAGAGAAGATTTACTAGCTTCTCAAATGTGGGGGTCATCTCATTAACATTCAAAGTTGTCACAAAGACCTTGTATCTAGATGGTAGTGCCCACAAAAAAATAGGCACCAAAATTACATCCTCAGTCTTTTCTCCCAATGCTTGAAAGGAAGATCTCAACTCTACAATCCTTTTGAGAAAGGATTCCAATTATTATCCATTCTTCATCTTTGGGATATGTTGCTAACTTTTCAAATTCAAGATCTGATTTTGATTATTTGCCTCATACACCATCTTGAGCTTGTCCCATGTGTCTTTGGTTATGGACGAGTCATAGATAAAGGGTTGGACATCACTAGAGACACTAAACAAAATGATTAATTTCACCTTTCTGTTGGCTTGATAAAATTTCTTCTACTCATCAATGTCTATTTTATGGCTTGATTTGGTTCTACTGATCACATCCTAGACTTCCTCAAACTTGAGTTGATTTTTGAGTTTGGTCTTCCACATGAAATAGTTATCTCTACGCAATAGCTGAGAATCTGGAAGAAGAAATTTAGAACTCCCTACCATTTTGTTAGCTAGATGCTTATTTTTTCTCTTTCTCATGTCACTAATCAATAATCCATGACAAAAGATAGAAATAAAAATAATGTCTTATATAAAGCCAAGTTATGAAAAAAACCATTGAGAACCTTAGGTGTAAATGAAATTGTGGGCATTGAAAAAATAAATTGCACAGATTGCAAGGTAGATGATCTCATATATCTGAATGTAAATGTAAATGTAAATGTAAATGTAACTAAATGAAAATCATATATCTAAATATTGTATTCATAGATTGCAAGGAAGATGATCTCATAGCCAAAGACAAAATACAAACTCTCATCTACATTGGTGAGAATTGGTTATTATCGAGCTCTGATCAGATTACGATGTAGAAAAAGAAAATCATCACTTGGGACATTACACCGATCACTTGAATAATATTGCCACTTTCCAGGATTTTGATGGAGTCATCTCACACAATATTATTATTTGGTAGGCAACATTCATCCTTGTGTCATCCTCATGCACGTTGCTATTATGGACATGTTGCATTAGTTTTGTTAATGATGTCAACACTTATCCTTCTAGAGATATTTGGTTATGTTGAACTAACACATTATGTTCACCGACATGTTTAGTGACTTATGCATTGTCACTGGTATATTGTTCACTGACACTGAGGAAGACTTGTTACCATCTAGAGATTACTTGGTTATGTCAAAGACATGGTTTGGACACTTGGTTTTGGTATTTTGGTTATTGGTCTAATCGGGTTGACATATTTGTTGTTACTAGCAAATTGGTCTAGGTTATGGACCGACATGCATTATCTATTCCAGATCAACATGACATGTTATGGAGATGATTTAATTAATTGGATATTATTGTAAATGTATTGAGCTGACATGATGCGTCACATCTTGACTTATTTGTAATTGATTTTTTCTTAGTAACTCGACCTACACATTTGGTCCTAGGTTTTGGTATATATGTAAGATCTCATTTGTGAGATGAAAGTGAGCACATATTGTAAGTAAGGTTATGGTATTGTAACATGGTATGTGCGAATATTGAAGATCATATGATCAGACCATAGAGAAGGCTCAATGAACGTTTGAAGGTGATTATCAGAACTTAACCAGTACTGAATCTAGCATTGGAGATGATACTTTGAGAAGTACATTATCATTGGATTTAACCATCCAATTGTAGTCAATGTGACTCCTATTTTGTGATTGAGCAGTGAGCTCTAGGCGGTTGGCCTTTCTACATGTGCAGACCCCATTTGTATACACATAATATTTGTAGTAGTATCATCTGATTGTGAGTAAGGTTTCCCACCATGGTTTTTCCCCTTACATGATTTCCATGTACAAATCTTTGTGTTATGTGTTGTAGATGTTGTTTCTCTTTCTATTTTATGCATTAAGCTTCACCGGTATTAATACTAACCATTAATCTGTCAACCAACATTAAGTTTGGTTTATTGGTATTATGCATCAAGTTTGATTAAGTTATATTTGGGTTAAAATTAATTGACAACTGATTCACCCCCCCTCTCAATTGCCTCTGGGTCCTAACAATTGGTATTAGAGCTAAGTCATATATTTGTAGAAGTTTAACAGCTTGAGGAGATTCTATGGCAACAAAAATTTTTAGGAAGGATAGTCTGAAACTTGATGGAACTAACTATGGTATATGGAAGATCAGAATGGAGACACATTTGAATTGCATTGGAAGAGACATATGGGATATTACAAAGAATGGCTATGTTGGTCCTACACTGAATCAACCTAATCCACCAACATTGGGTAAGGATCAAGAGAATGATTGCAAAGCAAGAGAAGCACTCTTGAGCACCTCGTCAGATCAGAAAATCAAGGGATTATCAGACCGATCTACTGCTAAAGCTATTTGGGATAAATTGGAGACACTGAATGAAGGTGATACCACTGTCAAAATTGCTAAACTGGAATGCTTCCGGGCTAGGTATGAAAATCTGAAAATGGAAGAAGATGAAAGATTTTTTCCTTTTATGGAAAGGGTTAATGAAATTGTTTATGGTGAAAAGTGGAAACAACAATATTGAAAGACTAAATAAATTCAACCACAAAACCCTAGCCTAACAACAACAAATATCCACCATAACATATGAAGATTACCTAAGACAATGCAAATCAAATCAAATCACAAAGATTATACCATCACATGTCCAATAGGGTTTGGATCTCCATTCTTCCTATCTCTATTGATCTTGCTTGATATATTTGCTCTCAGATTTTATGTGTACACAAGAGCTCAACAAAGAATGGAAATGTGGTTGTAAGTAGGCTCGATCGCATATGAAAGTTGGAATGCTAGAATGCTTGAAGGATTGATTAGTAGTTGAATAGAATAGTGGATTAGAGTTGATAATGAAGGAAGCATCTCCTTGTATAGAAGACACTATAAGAAATGGAGGGATAAGATTGAGAGGTGTAAAAGATAAATGGTCGACTAGGATTAGTGGGTAGGTGGAGAAAATAATAAAATAATGAGGGTAGATAGTGTAGGAATTAAGAGATGAATGACATGTGTCATAGGTAGAAAAGGATAATGAATTAATTAAATAAATAAAGATTTACTTAATTAATAGAGGAAGTGGGATCAATTAAATAAATAAGATATTCGTTTAATTTAGGAAAAGGGGAATTTAAATAAATAAAGATTTATTTAATTAATAAAAGAATTAGGCTAAAATAATTAAATAAATAAAGATATTTATTTAATTAGACAGGACAATTTTAGGTGTCTACATTTTGCCCCTCTTTGAGACAATGCAGCTTGTCGTGTTATTTCAAAGAAGATAGGAATGATATGCCCCCTCGAGAGATTGGATGAAAATGTCTAAAAAGATCACAGACAATCTCTCAATAAGAAAGAAAGGCTAGAATGGATTGATCGGATAGGATAGAGTGATAAAGTCATGGGATAAAGAAGACCGACTCGGGAGACTAGGGCTAGGGTAGTCTATAAGATAGACTACGAGGGAAAAACTTCCTCATTGTTATCCACACACCTAAGAGATCAGAGTATAGAGAGAGCATAGAGCAGTCAACAATGATGGCATTGGTGCATAGATTCAATTGCATTCATCGATTTCAGAGGCTAGCAGATGCAAAAGAGTCGGTGAGTACCACAAAACCTCCTTGTACTTTGTTGCATTAATTGTTATCATAAATGAATGCTAGTTAGGTCAATAAATGCACTCTAGATATGTCTAGAAAAATGTCAAGCAGGGTAAAAATGCCAAGGCGCATCTGCATTGGTGTTAGGCGCATCTGGGTAGGCTAGGCACATTTGTGTTTGTGTCAGGCGCATCTATGAATTCAACAATGTTTATGTTCAATACGAGTGCGTCTGTGTCTTGCAAGCACGTTTATGCAATACAGGCACGTCTAGGTAGATCAGAGACACGTCTGTGTGATTCAGGCACATATGTGCAGTATGTAAGTGCATTTGCATCTTCAAGGACAAATTGGAAGTTATGTGATGAACATACGTTGTCGATTGGATAAGCTACTGAAAGGATACACTCAACCAGATCCTCTAGGGAAGACTAGAATAGCAGATAGGGCTAGGATTGATAATTCTGTGATAGAACATATGTTGCCAATCAAGAAACTACTCAAGAGGATACACTCAAGCAGGAGCCCTTGGATAGGATCAAAGCAACACTTTGTGATGAACATGGAATGCTACTAGGATAGAAAGTAGTACTTTGTGATAAACAGGGAGTACAAAAAAAAGCAGCACTTTGTGATGAACAGGGAATGCCAAAAATTAGTACTTTGTGATGAACAAGGAATACTAAAAAGAGAGTAGCACTTTGTGTTGAACATGGAATGCCACTAGGATATAAAGTAGTACTTTGTGATGAATAGGGACTACCACTAGGATAGGAAGCAACACTTTGTGGTGAACAGGGAGTGCTGCTATGATTGACATAGTTGTTTTTCTTGACTGCAGGAGGACCTACTGATGCTGGAGTCACGGGAGCAATTCCCTTCGACTCAGAGTTTATGACTAGAGCTGACATTCAAGGAGAGGGCATCAGTTTAGGCTATGGGCTTGTGACATATTATTTATGCGTCTGAGTTTCGAGTGAACATGGGATTGCTGACTGCATTAGCTTAGAGATGGCACTCTGAGACATGCACTTTTCATTTGCCAATGGGTGAGATGATAGTCACCTTGGAGGATGTGTACAAGATACTATGGATACTGATCGATAGGGAGTTAGTTCCTTACAATCGAGAGGGAGATAGGGATGCTCTGAGATGAGTGTTTCAGGATCCAGGATTGGAGATAAGGGTTGGACACGTGGCTTGGGATATAATGAGGCAGACATGATTGGCACTACCAGCGGTACTGGCAAGAGTGATCAGTGGGTTCCTGTGTCTGAATACGAGGACATGAGGGTTGGAAGTGGGATGGGAGAAGACACTAGAGACATTGGTGATAGAGCACAACATTTTTGCATGGGGGTCATTTCTGCTGGCACACTTGTATTATGAGATGCATGAATTTGTATATCATGGATCAACAGGATTGGGATGTAGGGTGACATTTTTGCGGGTATGGGCTTATGAGCATATATCGGTTACATGATCAATCCACTTCAGGGGCAGGGGATATGGGAGCAACTATGATCATTTATATGATATGATTATGTCTCATTCGTGGATTGGGAGACTGGAGTATTGGCATAGGGTTATCGATGAGATAGGCAGTGTGGTATGGAGGCCGTACCGAGACTATGAGAAGTGGGAGGATGATGCAGTGGAGCTGCCATATATATTTCAGAGTAGGTATCTGATTGGTCAGACACCGTATGTTATTGAGAGGCAGTTGGTAGATAGGGTGGGCAAGCAATTTGGTAGGATACAATGGATGACATAGGGGTCAGGGATGTATGCATAGATGGTGAGGGATCATGTGCATTTAGGTCCATTGCTTTCATATGATCAGGCTGTAACACAGCTAGTAGAGATGATTCCCTTGTATTGGGATATGTGGGCAGATATAAAGGATGCCGACATGGATGTAGAGTACACTGCATATTGGGGGGAGAATCCATTTTCACGGCTAACGGATCCAGGGGAGTCAATAGATGGAGAGGGTGGAGGTGATGGAGATGATAGTGGAGATGGTGGAGATAGAGGCCAATGACAGAGGTCAGATGCAATAGTAGAGAGGAGAGTGGCTCTGAGGAGAGAGGGCAGAGAGGAGAGACAAGCTCATGTAGTGAGGGGAAGAGGTGGATTTGCATTATAGGTGCCAACAACATAGGTTCCTAGATAGGTACATGGACAAGAGTAGCCACAAGGATAGGGTGAGGAGCAGCCACAGGGATAGGGTGAGGGGGGAGAGGAGGATGATGAGTTACTATCATTGAGGGAGATCTTCCAGGGACAGGTAGATGAGATCTAGGATCTGGAGAGGGAGGCAACTAGGCTCAAGAGACAACTGAGGGACACTGAGTAGGAGAGGGATCAGGCTATTTAGCGCTATACAGAGGTTGAGACAGTACTAAGGGCAGGGAGGTAGGTAGTAGAGGACACAGGGGCCGGATACGCCTATGTTTTGTGGGGAAGGGAGGAGATAGCCTACTAGCGAGACCTGTACTATGGAGTGGTGCCACCAGATCAGCGAGCTAGGACCTTTTGGAGACCATCGCAGACTACAACGACCACTGGAGGGAGAGATAGGAGACAGGCATCTAGAGGTGGGGTTATGGGTCCTCCACCACCACCAAATAGAGGGGGTAGGAGAGATGATCCTGGGGTGGGTCCTTCCAAAGCTCAGACTCCATCGAGGCCAGCTAGTTCTAAGGGAGGGAGTTCATCATAGCCTTAGAGGGCTCCCTATGTATCATTTTTGTACCATTTTGTATGATAATGTAGACACCTTCGGGTGATTGTAGCCATATGATTTTGACATCATTGTATCATGACACTTATGATTATATATATATGAGATGATTCATCGTTGTGGTAGCTATATGCATGTGTACCTATGTGATGTATATTTCAATGTGATGATTATGATATGGATGCAAATATGTACATGATGCAATGCAACTTTTTTGTTCCTTTATGTTTTATATGTTTATTAAAACGCAAATGTGAATGTATGAAGTGTAGATGAATATGATAATGCAAATAACTTACATGATGAGAATGTAAAATGTGCTAACATGTGTTGTGTGCAGGATGTGATACAATTGTGATATCTATATGTATGTATGAAATGCTTAATATGTGGTAATGCAGGTGCAACTACATGAAATGCAAACATTTTTGGTGTGTCATTATACTCAATCATGTGATAGAAGGCTACACGAACTCAGGAAGGACGATGGAGGTCAATCAAGAAAGGGGGATGAAAGATAGAAGATATGGAAGTGAAAGAGCTTCTTGTGCTATTATCATCATTGAGATTTATTATGGAAAAATAGTTATGACAATCCAGATATATGTTCGATCCAAAAAGTCATTGTACCTATTTTCATGGAGATTAGATAGTCGCAAACAAGGAATGCCCCAGTTTATACTAGACTCATAGTGTCCTCATATCCTTGGACAAGTCATAGCATTACTAAGAGACAATCCATAGACAACAAAAGAAAAATAGGTGACGATACCCCATCCACGCCTTTCTAGTCAGAGACATCCCAAAAAAGCTAAAAGACATGTCACCAAAAGATAAAATCAAAAGAAAACCAAGACTCGACACCAACATCCATTGTAGTCCTCAAGTTTAGTGTCTCTTGTCACTTGTATAAGTTTATTTGATTGTGGTCACAATGTTTTCATTCACAAAAGGATAGATAGCACTGAACCATAATATTGTCTGAGTCTGTCGAAATATTTGATTTTGTTAGGTCCTAGAGACAACTGAGAGAGGGGGGGTTAATCAGTTGTCTAATAATTTCAAACCAAATATAACTTAACCAAACTTAATACATAATACTGGTAAACCAAACTTTATGTCGGTAAATAGTTTTAACGGTTAATTGCAACACCGGTAAAGTTTAATGCATGAAACAGAAAGACAAGTAACATCCACAACACATAACACATATTTGTACGTGGAACCCCTATAATGGGAAAAACCACGATGGGAAACCTTACCCATAATCAGATGATACTACTACAGATAGTATGTGTGTACAATATGGTGTCTGCACATCCAAAAAGGCCAACTTCCTAGAGCTCACTGCTCAATTAAAAAATGGGAGTCACATTGACTACAATTGGATGGTTAAATCCAATGATAATGTACTGCTCAAAATAACATCTTCATATGCTAGATTCAATACTGGTTAAGCTCTGATTTATCTTCTTCAAAACCTCCTTGAATCTTGAATGATGTCTATGTGTATAGCTCTGCTTATATTCGCATATACCTTATGCTCTACCACTTATTGCATTCCCATATCCATGTCCATCAATCTCACAAATGATATCTTACATATATACCAAAACCTAAGACCAAATGTGTAGGTCGGCTTACTAAAGGTATTACAATAAAGTCAATTACAAATTAATCAATATATGATGTATCATGTTGGTTCAATGCATTTACAATAATAACAAGTCTTTTCCATAACATGTCGTGCTGATCTAGAATGGATAAAACTTGTCAGTGCATAACCTGGACCTATTTGCTAGTAACAACAAATATGTAAACCTGATTAGATCAATGACAAAATCACAAAGACAAAGTGTCCAAACAATGTCTTTGACATAACCAAGTAATCTCCAAGTCATCCTTAGTGTCGATGAATAATATATCCTGCAGATACCAGTGACTATCCATAAGTCACGGAACATGCCGATGAACATAATCAAGAATCTCCAAGTGTTAAAAGGTTTTGAAAAGTGTTGACAAGTGTTGACATCAATGACAAAACCAGTGCAACACATCCAAAATACCAACAAATTTGTTAAAGCCCATGCTGTTGTGTCTCATCTGAAACTGATTGAATCCATGAAACTGATACTTTATTATGGAGAAAATGAAACTTTATTGTGGATGTGATGTAAGTGTTGCTTTATTGTGGATTGTGCACGGATAGGCTGAAGAAAACTGGAAGAAACTGTACTCCTCAAAACAGGTGATTCTCTTAGTTCCACACCCATCACTAGACGTAGGATTTTCCTTAGCCACAGATAGGAGCTGATTTATTATGGACAGAAAGGGGTGAAAAAGGAAGGTTTATTATGAATGGCTAACCAATCTTAGGTAGATCAATGATAAGCCATGATGGGAATGGGTAAGTTTATTATGAATGGATAGGTTGTGAGTGTGTGCAAAGTGAAAGGATGAGATTGAATCTTGAAGGAGGGAGGAGCAATGTCTCTACACATGGCGCTAGTAACCTGGTTTTAACCATGGTACTTGCCCAGAGCACCACCGCAATAGTTTTCACCATTGCACGAATTTATTTCTCTTTACTTTTTTGAATTTTTGAATTTTTTTGTGTCACAAGGTGCCTATTTGCCACGTTTTCACCAAGTAACAATTTTTTATTTTTATCATTTTTTTTGTTTTTTTTTTTATTTTTTTTATTTTTTTGTATTTTTGAATTAGGATATGATGAAGAGCTATGTGTAAAACCTGTGAAGTTGCATGTTGTTGATAGGATCCTCTAAAGATTCGCCCTCTAGGGTTCAAAGCAAATATGCACCAGATCCATAGGCTGCTATGATGACGTAAGGACCAAACCAATTTGGTTTGAACTTGCCCTTCGTCTCTTTGTCTTGCTGATTTTTAGGATTTTCTTTGAGAACTAAGTCATCCACCTCAAATGTATGAGGCTTCACTTTATGATTGTAGCTATGTCATTCCTTTACTGAATGATGTGTAGCTTGAGTTATTGTCTTCCTTGATGAAGGAACTGAGATAGAATTACTAGCCTGTGGACTACATTTGCCCATATGTGTGTCACCTAAAGAAGTTTGGGCATCCCTGATAACAAAGTCCTTCAAGGAAGTTCCATTAAAGGTCCATTGGTGTGATGTATCACCAAAAGGGAATGGATGTGTGGAACAAGTGGATGAGTTATGAAGGCTTATGATTGCGAAAATAATTGAAAGTAGGATAGCATGATGGAGACTTAGGATCAACAAGTATACTTTTTGACTTAAAATTGTAGAAGTTTTGCCCCCAGTTATTTTGGTATTAGGGGAGATCAACTCTTGTTCTTTTTCTTTCATAGGATTTTTATCCTTGACCTTGTTTTTTGCAGAGTCCAGTAGCTTTTGATTTTGATTTGTACTAAAGGACTTTTCTTTATTTTTTACTTTTAGATTTTTCTTTTCAAAACTTGATTTTTCATCCCCAATTAGTAAGGGGTTTTGTGATTATTGTTGATCCAAGTCTAGGAGAGAAGTGGAAATGGAATGAGTGGATGATATGGTAAAGCTATGTGATTTCTCAAGAGGACTAGCGATACACTCAATAGATTCTTTGTTGGAACCCCTCTTAGGATTATTGATATCAAGAGCTGCTTGCACCACTAGAGGAGATTTTGTTGGCATTATGTGAACCAGTATGAGGACATAATGACATTGTATGTTGTCATTGATGTCAATATGCTTAAGAAGTGAGAACCGGCATATGAGAGAATCGGTAGAACAATGTAAACCGACATTTGTGCCAAAGTGAAGTGGTGTGTTTGTTCATGATGAACCAACATATAGGTATGGGAACCGGCACATGGAAGTGTTGTATGACTACCGGTTGGTATTCTCAACTTCAGGGTTTCCGGTTTAAGTGCTTCAAACTTGTGAGGCTCAACTGGTGACTTTGTGTGATGAGTTAGCATGGCAACAAAGAACAGACAGTGTTGCCACGTAAGCCTTGTGCACGTGAAGGATCTTGCATGAAGGAGATTGTTCCTATCTACCTTGGGAATGTGAGAAGTCTGTAAAATGATGATAACATGTGATGGGTTATCAACCGCCATAAAATCGATAGAAATGGATGATGGAGAATGTCTTGAGATTGAATCAAGAACTTCTACATTTAATGCAGTGTGCTCAACGGTCAGGATTGAACCATTTGAATTCCTTAACCTAACAGGTTTAGGGTTTAGAGTTTATGCTACCAACCTATCTATTTTCCTATAAGGTTGATGTTGTGTCTCTTTCTGAGGTTGTTGGAAAAATTTGTGTGTGTGTATCCAAGAGAAGGGATACGTGATTCTTGCCAGACCAAAAGGAGAGAAGTGATACCTGTAGAGTGTAAGTGCAGAAGGTGAAGAGGAGCTTGAGTGGATCTACATTGGCATTGAGTGTTGTTGCCAGATCATTGTAATACCTATTGATCTCTAACCACCTCAATAGTTGGAAAATCCCTTAACAGGGTAGCCTTAACCGACTTGCTATAAATCCTTTAACAGGGTAATTCAAAGCTATTGAGTTCAAAATCCTTTAGCTATTGAGTTCTTGAAATCCTCTAACAACGTAACCTTTAACAGGGTTTAACCCTTAACTAGGTATTCTAGCTATCCCTTAACCGAGTGATACCTAATAGGATCGGTTCCTAGTAGAACCTATTGTAATGTCTCTAACTGGACAAGGCTCCTAATAGAGCGGACTTCTAAAGAGTTGAAAAATAGCTTGTGGGTATTCATCCCCACCATGGTTTTTTCCTAGTTGGGTTTCCACGTGAAAAATATGTGTGTCATGTGTAATTCTTTTATTTTGTGATGCTTTGCTATAGTCTGTCAAGTATATGATGGTTCTATGTTTTATGCCTATCAATAAAACATGTTGAACTAGCTGTTATTATGATTTGATGATAGATTACCAGTTTATGCATAAGGGTGAAATGGTAGTGTAGTCTTGAGTTGAATGAAAGCTAAGTGAGTAACCGGTTAATGCTTGTCTTAGTCATTCTTATCTTTACCGGTTGCACTCTGTTTCAAACTGGTGTCATTGTTTGCCAGTCATTTGAAGTGTCTGTTGTCAAACTAGTTTAGGACTGTATTTTTGTCTGTACTGATTCACCCCCCCTCTCAGTACTAAGTTAGTACTATCCATTCATCATTGAGTTATCAATTGGTATCATACCATCCTCCAGGTCCTCTGTGCTATAAGCTTAACCACTTGAGGTCAAGATCAGAATCTAGTGATGAAGAGGGAAGGTCCAAAGTTTAATAGAGAAAATTTTAGTATATGGAAAGATAGAATGAAGATATACATCAGAAGCATGGGTGCTCAACACTGGAGCTATGTTGAGACTGCCTATGTTGCTCCTACCAGTACCCTTACCAATGACCAAAAGAGAGAGATGCAGGAGAATGGGCAAGTCATGGAAGCCCTAATTAGTAGTTTATCTGACATTGAGTTTATTGATGTTTAGGATAAGGTAAATTCCAAAGAGGTATGGGATACTCTTGAAAATATCTATGGCAGTGATGAGCATGTAAAATAGGCTAAGGAAGAAAGCCTTAGAGGGAAGTTTGAAGATATGCGGCTGGTTGAAGGTGATACCATTCAACAGTATGGAATAAGAATCAAAACCGTTGTTGGATATATCAAGAGTGTAGGTGGTAAAATAGAAGATTCCACTGTGGCAAGAAAAGTCCTGAGATCCCTATTGTCAGTCTATGCAATAAGGGTTGCTACTATTCAAGAGCTAAGATCAATAGACAAGACCAAGGTATCCTTAGACTCCATCATTGCAAAGTTGACAGCCTATGAGCTAAATAGTTTCAATGACAGTGTTCAAAAGACTGAATCAACTTTTAAATCTTCTGGAGTACCATCCAGAAAAGGAAAAGAAGCTAGCACTAGTGGTGAACCAAGACAGGGTAGAGAAATGGCTGATTGGAAAATTCTGATGGCATTTGAAGCTCTCCTTTCCAGGAAACTTCCTAAAGGAACCAAAAAATATAGAGGTAAGCTTCCTTTGAAATGATTTTCTTGTAATTGGATAGGACATATTGATGTAAACTATCCTAATGGTGACAACAAGGATAAACCGGAAAGGTTCAAGAAATTCAAAGGAGGAAACTGGAGAAACTGTTTTATGGCAATTGATGAAGGTATCATAGATGAAGAATCAGAGGATGAAGAAAATGAAGATATTGTGTTTGTTGCTGTCAAGGAAGATGTGTCAGACAAGAAGGCTTTTGTCCCCCAGTTTGATAATTCCAATGAGTGGATCATTGACAGTGGTTGTTCTCACCATATGACTAGTGGCCGGAGCAAGTTTCTATCCTTGGAGGAGTATGATGGTGGTCTGCTTCACTTTGGCAATGATGCACCATGCATGGTCAAAGGCAGAGGGTCTATCTCTCTGAATGGAAAGAGTAGTGCTGACAATGTGTATTGGGTTGATGGTCTTAGACACAACCTTCTGAGTGTTGCCTACCTGAATGATAGTGGCCTCACTCTGGAATTCAAGAATGGAGTTTGTAGAATCAAAGGAAAGAATGGTGAAGTGGTGGCCACCGACATGCAGACCAAAGGTAACCTATTTCAGCTGAATGCAAATATAGGTACATGTCTTATGGCTAAATTTGATGATAGCTGGATATGGCATAGGAGACTCTGCCATGTAAACTTTGATAACATTATGAAGGCTAGTAAGATCAAGCAAGTCAGACGGTTTCCGGTGCTAATCAAATCGGATAATACCTTGTGTAGAGAGTGTCGACTAGGGAAAATGTCTTCCTCAACCTTTAAAGGTAAATCCTTCACTATTGACAACTTGCTTGATCTTGTGCATACTGATTTGTGTGGTCCTATGAAAACTAGAAGTGTGCAGGGTGATAGGTACTTCATGATTCTCACTGATGACTGCTCAAGAATGATGTGGGTCACATTATTGAAAGACAAGTTTGAAGCCTTTGTAAAGTTCAAAGCTTTCAGAGCATTAGTGGAGAAGGAAAGTGGTAAAAGGATCAAGTGCCTAAGAACTGATCAAGGAGGGGAATTCACTTCTGAAGAATTCAACAAGTACTATGAAGAACATGGCATCAAGAGGTAATTGTCTGCCCCTAGACTCCACAATAGAATGGCCTAGTAGAGAGGAATAACTAGACTATGGTTGAAGCAACTAGAACCATGTTGATTCAAGGAAAGGTAGCTCACACCTTTTGGAGAGAAGCGATGAGCACTGCAGTCTACACAATGAACTGGGTACTCATCAAGAAAGGGAAGGATAAAACTCCTTATGAGTATTGGACGGGTAAGACACTTGTGGTTAGCTACTTTAGAGTGTTTGGTAGCAAATTTTACATCAAGAGGAGTGAACACCAGAGCAAATTTGATGCAAAATGTGATGAGGGAATATTCCTAGGATATTCCACCAAGAGCAAAGCTCTCAAGTGTTTCAACAATAGGACTCAGAGAATTATGGAAAGCATCAATGTAAGAGTTGATGAAACCTCTGAGAAAACTGAGGAAACTGGTAGTGAGCAAGCGATAAACAAACCGGTTGCAATCTTTTGGGAACTGGTTGACAGCCAACCTAGTATAAGTAACAATGTTCCTACACTGAAAAATGTAGATGCTGATACTGATGGAGATGAGGATGAAGAAGAAAAGAAAGAGGAATCTATCAAGACCATTCCTTGGTATGTCAAGCTGAATCATGATCCTAAGCAGATCATAGGAGATAAGGATGTAAGAATCCTTACAAGAATAAAGGTTAGAGAAAACTCATGTATGATCTCTGAATTTGAGCCTAAATCATTCAAAGAGGCACATAAGGATGAAGTCTGGATCAAGGCAACGGAAGAGCAACTTGACCAGATAGAGAAAAATGGTACATGGTCTTTGGTACCCAAACCAGAGCACAAAAATGTCATTGGTACTAAATGGGTTTTCAAAAATAAGTTGAATGAGGATGGCATAGTGATTAGGAACAAAGCCAGATTAGTGTGCAAAGGATATGCTCAAGAAGAAGGAGAAGACTATGGAGAAACCTTTGCTCCTGTAGCCAGATTGGAAGTAGTCTGTATGCTTCTTGCATATGCAACTTTTAAAGGATTCAAAGTATATCGAATGGATGTAAAATATGCATTCCTGAATGGTGTACTTGAAGAGGAGGTGTATATTGAGCAACCAGATGGGTTTGCCCTATCTAAAGATAGTGACATGGTATATAGGCTACATAAAGCCTTATATTGACTAAAGCAGGCACCTACAACATGGTATGAATGTCTCCATTCCCATCTTGTGAAGATTGGATTTGAGAGAACAAGTGAAGATAGTAATATCTACTTAAAGTCTGAAGGAGATCAGATCCTGATCTTTGAGGTATTTGTTGCTGACATTATCTTTGGTGGAGATGACAAGATGAGTCATGAGTTCATATATGAGATGAAGAAAGAATTTGAAATGTCACTCATAAGGGAGATTAAATTCTTCATTGGACTGCAGATCCAGCAGATGAAGGATGGAATCTTTATCACTTAGTCTAGGTATGTCAAAGAGGTGTTGAAGACCTTTGGCATGGAAGATAGCAAACCGGTTGGTACTCCGATGGTGACCAGTTGTAAACTATCTAAAGAAGATGACTTAGAATTGGTTGATGAGCAGGAATACCGATCAATGATTGGTAAGTTGCATTATGTAGTGCATAGCAGACTAGATATTGCACATGTAGTTGGCATTACTGCAAGATTCCAGAAAAGCCCAAGAGAATCTCACTTGGTTGCAGTCAAGTGGATTCTTAGGTATTTGAAGGGAACTGTTGACTATGGATTGTGGTATCCTTATACCAAGGATTTCAACTTGAAAGTATACACAGATGCTGATTGGGCGGGCAATATAGATGACTGGAAAAGCACAGCCAGTGGTGCATTCTTTCTCAATGGTAGACTGGTCTCATGGATGAGTAAGAAGCAGAGTTACATCTCTCAGTCTATAGCGGAAGCTAAGTATGTTGCAGCTTTCATGAACTGCACTCAGAGAATTTGGATGAAGCATGTATTAAATGGCTTCAAAGTTCTTGTATCTAAATCGGTAAGTATATTTTGTGACAATACTAGTGCAATTAATATCTCCAAGAATCCTGTTTTACATTCTAGAACCAAACACTTTGAGCTTAAGTATCATTTCTTGAGGGAAAAGGTTCAGAAGAAAGAGATTGCACTAGAACATGTTTCCAATCAGGAGCAATTAGCAGACATATTCACCAAGCCTCTCCCAAAGGCTACATTTATGTACTTAAGAGGTGAATTAGGGGTGTTGCCCCTTCAGGAGGTAAACTAAAGATATATGCTCCACATCAGTCAGGTATTGCATAGTCAAATTTTTCTTTAGGATTGATGTGTTGAAGGATGCTACTCCTCAGGGGGAGCAGCATAATGGAACAGGGCAGCCTATGCCTCCACTTTGGCATTGTTGTCAAAGGGGGAGAAGATGTGAAGTGGAGAAGATATCTGTAGAAAATGGGGAGAAGATGTGAAGTGGAGAAGATATCTTTGTTTATTGCCATCAATGCCAAAGGGGGAGATTGTTGGCATTATGTGAACTGGTATGAGGACATAATGACATTTTATGTTGTCATTGATGTCAATATGCTGAAGAAGTGAGAACTGACATATGAGAGAATCGGTAGAACAATGTGAACTGGCATTTGTGCCAAAGTGAAGCGGTGTGTTTGTTCATGATGAACTGGCATATAGGTATGGGAACTGACACATGGAAGTGTTGTATGACTACCGGTTGGTAGTCTCAACTTTAGGGTTTCCAGTTTAAATGCTTCAAGCCTGTGAGGCTCAACCGGTGACTTTGTGTGATGGGTTAGCATGGCAACAAAGAACAAATAGTGTTGCAACGTAAGCCTTGTGCGCGTGAAGGATCTTGCATGAAGGAGATTGTTCCTATCTACCTCGGGAATGTGAGAAGTCTATAAAATGGTGATAACATGTGATGGGTTATCAGCCACCATAAAATCGATGGAAATGGATGATGGAGAATGTCTTGAGATTGGATCAAGAACTGTTGCGTTTAATGCAGTGTGCTCAATGGTCAGGATTGAACTGTTTGAATTCCTTAACCTAATAGGTTTAGGGTTTATGGTTTATGCTACCAACCTATCTGTTTTCCTATAAGTTTGTTGTTGTGTCTCTTTTTGAGGTTGTTGGCAAAAGTTGTGTGTGTGTATCCAAGAGAAGGGATACGTGATTCTTGCCAGACCAAAAGGAGAGAAGTGATACCTGCAGAGTGTAAGTGCAGAAGGTAAAGAGGAGCTTGAGCAGATCTGCATTGGCATTGAGTGCTGTTACCAGATAATTGTAATACTTATTGATCTCTAACCACCTCAACAGTTGGAAAATCCCTTAACAGGGTAGCCTTAACCGGCTTGTTGTAAATCCTTTAACAGGGTAATTCAAAGCTACTGAGTTCAAAATCCTTTAGCTATTGAATTCTTGAAATCCTCTAACAAGGTAACCTTTAACAGGGTTTAACCCTTAACCGGGTATTCTAGCCATCCCTTAACTGGGTGATCCCTAAAAAGATCAGTTCCTAGCAGAACCTATTGTAATGTCTCTAACCGGACAAGGCTCCTAACAGAGTGGACTTCTAAAGAGTTCAAAAATAGATTGTGGGTATTCATCCCCACTGTGGTTTTTCCCAGTTGGGTTTCCACATGAAAAATATGCATGTCATGTGTAATGCTTTTATCTTGTGATGCTTTGCTATATTTTGTCAAGCATATGATGGTTCTTTGTTTTATGCCTGTCAATAAAACATGTTGAACTAGCTATTATTATGATCTGATGATAGATTACCAGTTTATGCATAAGGGTGAAATGGTAGTGTAGTCTTGAGTTGAGTGAAAAGCTAAGTGAGTAACCGGTTAATGCTTGTCTCAGTCATTCTTAGCTTTACCGGTTGCACTCTGTTTCAAACTGGTGTTATTATTTGCAAGTCATTTGAAATGTCTATTGTCAAACCAGTTTAGGACTGTATTTTTGTCTGTACTAATTCACCCCCCCTCTCAATACCGAGTTATTACTATTTGTTCATCATTGAGTTATTAGATTTGCATTCAGACTTAGTAGCCACAACACTAGGTGGCTCACACCCAATTCCTTGCAAATTGTTTATAGATTGTTCCTGTCGACTCAATACCTTAGAGGATAGTGGGAGTTGATCAACATGAAAGTTATACTCATCACATCCCATGTCTTTAATCTTTAACTTTTCTTTGATCTCTGCTTGTTTTGATGTAGAAGCTTTCAAGGATTCTGGATCAACATATGTTGATGAAGGAACATCCTCTCGATTGACTGGGATTGTTATTTCTGATCCGGGTCATAGATTGTTGCAATATATGAATGGGTTCGGATCACCTTTGATGGTCACTTCAACTCCATTGTGTGGAAACTTGATACATTGATGATATGTAGAAGGAACGACTCTCATTTCATGAATCCATGGATGTCCCAAAAGTATGTTGTATGTGAGATCTAAATCAAGGACTTGACAAACTACATCCTTCGTAACTAGCCCAACTCTGAGAGGTAAAGTGATTGTGCCCTTGGATGAGCACTCTTTGTCATCATATTCTTTGATGGTAATTTTGTTTCTAGCATTCACAACTTTATTTTAATATCCCGATTGTATTATTGTGCTCAAAGTACATATATAGAGACCAACTCCTCCATCTATCAGGACTCATTTTATTTGATGTTTGTGTAGGAAGGTTTCAATGTGTAAAGGTGCATTATGTGGTTGGCTCATAGAGGTGTCATCAACTTCTATGAATGTAAGGGAGTGTGGAATAGAAAGGTATCCCGCCATAGCTTGAAACTGGTCCATGTTCAGATCAGTGGGGACAAAAGTGTCTCTCAAAGTTTTGTCAAGAATGGCCTTATGCACAGGGGATATGCGTAAAAGCTCTAGGATAGAGATAAGTGTGGGTGTCTTCCCTAATTGTTTTGATTAAGTAAAAGCAGGTATTTGAAAGGTACCTGAACCTTTTACAAGCCAAGAAAACAGAAATGCTAAAAAAAGTGCCTGATCACTTCAAAAAGACAAAATGAACCCATCGGAAGGGAACAACTTAATACATCATTACATTAAAAACTCAGAACAGACAGCAAAAGGAAAGCATAAAGACAGCAAAGAGACAGAACCAAGGACAACAACTAGAACTAAATACTATTCCGAATTTCCTCAACGTGAACAACCATTTGTTTCATGTTGTTCGTCGAGGTCTTCATATCCTCCAGCTCATGACCTTCGATGTCATCCTTATTCTTTGTGTTAGCTCTGGTCCTCCTTTCATGACCCTTCTTGTTCACCTTCTCTTTATCACCATCGTTCTCTGCATTATTCTCGAACTTGTTGATAAAGATGTTCATGTTGTCCACCAAAGATTTGAGGATTTGGAAATTTTGAGGTTTTTCCTCAAGGGATTCAGTTTCAGAATCCGACATTTTAGATTCCACAATAATCCTCCTCTTCTTGGCCCTAATCCTCCCTTTTTTGCTAGTTTCTTTTGACTCTCCCTCAGTCTCTGAATCAAACTTGAAACCACTATCCTTACTTTCCATAGTCTCATCTCTGGCATTTTTGCCTTTAATAGGCTTTTCAATGCACTTCCCCTTTACCATTTTATAAACTAGGACCATAAGCCCCTAGTGGAGGGCATGATCACCTTTAGGGTCCTTCTGGATCTCCTTTATAGTATGATCCATTAAACAGGCAAGGTAATAGGGAAGGCTAACCCTTTCTCCATGATGGAAATGGTTGAGAAGGACGAAGTGATGCCCATATGCCCTAATAAACCTACCATCCAAGGTAATGTATTCAATAGAAGCAAATAAGACAAACCTCCATGGCCTGCAAATTCTCTTCAGGGAGTGGTAGGAGTTGTCAATTTTGATCATCTTTCTTCTCTCACCATCCGTAATAGGAAACTTGTCTGCTGCTTTATCTGATATCCCTCTGTCCCTGTAAAATTTCATACCCTCGATAGTCATCCCTGTGGCCTCAGCGATAACCTCTTCGTCTACATTCATCATATGTGATCCAATCAGAATTTTTCCATTTTTCTAGTTCTTAATGAAATAGCTGGTGATTGTGGGGTCCTTCCCATTTAGTCATTCCATGAAAACATTGAAACCCCCCCACTAAAGGATACCCCAGACTTCTTCATTCTTTCTCCAGTCAGAGTAGGAAGCAGGTTCAAATCTTTTCTTGTTACCTCCCATTTTTGCAGCACCTTCCTTGCAATGTCTTCTCTTGTTTTGATAACTTTTCCTCTAGTTTCTATGGTTATTTTGTAAGAGCACCCATAATTTGTGCCAAATAATAATGATATGACACCTATTTAATAGCTCATTATCTTTAAGCAAGCCCTACATCGAAAAAGGTGGAAAGGTCATTAGAAATAATGATTAAAAGTACCACATTTCCTTGTATAGCTTCAGTCCTGATTGAGACAGGATTTCATTTCACTTGCAATCTCCATTTCACCATAACTAGTAATGATGTCTCCCGATTGGCAAGCCAGGTTGGCTGCCCAATCAATGCAAGAGTTGGCCTCCCTATAAACGTGTGTAAAAACACACATTTCAAACTCTTCGCTAATTTTCCTAGTAGCTTTAATAGCATTACTAATTGACCAGGATGGCGGGAATTTCATATTTAAACAATTGATAATGTTTAAGGAGTCTCCTTCACACCAAACTTTAGTGCAATTGGCTTCCTTGGCAAGGATAATCCCATGATAAGCTGCTATGGCTTCGGCAACATGATTGGTCTGATTTCCTATAGGAATACATTTTATGATTTTACATATTCCCCATTCATCCCTTAGGACCACTCCACATCCTGCAACCCCTGGGTTTCCCTTAGAGGTCCCATCAAAATTGATTTTCATCCATCCCCTAGGCGGGCTGATCCATATCACTCCCTCTCTAGGATTACTCTGGATGCTCTCTTGAGCTTTTAATCTCCTTTTTTTATAGATAAATTGATCCTCCTTAGTGTTAGGATTATCAATACCACCTATAATATTCATATTTTCCACTATACTTCTTATTTTTTCAAACACAATGTTAGCCTTAGTATTCTTTTCTCTAAAAATTCTATCATTTCTCTCTTTCCATAAACCCCAGCACATGTGAGGTAAAGAAATTCTCCATAATAAGGTAGTGGTTCTATTTTTTGAAGGATGATGCCATGACTTAAAAATATCCTGAATCAAGTTGGGGAAGCTCCAACTGATATTGAATTGATCCAGACAACTTCCCCAAACATCAACTGAAAAGGGGCAATGAAAGAGCATATGATTTATTATCTCCTCATTCTGCTTACAAAGAGTACAGAAACTTGGCATGCTGATACCTCTTTTTCTGATATTCTTAGTAGTAAGAATTTTGTCTTGAAGGGCTATCCAAAAGAAAATGTTGATCTTGGGGGTAAGACCTTTCACCCAAGCTTTAGCCCAGTAAGGACTTTCCATGTTATTGTACTGTTGATGGTAAAGAGAGGCCACAGTAAAAGTACCACTAGCTGTGAGTTTCCAAATTAACTGGTCTTCTTCTTCAATCCTCACCATTGAGTTCATGACTTTGTTCAAACTACCCAAAGACTGGTCCACTTGAGATAAGTCTTTCCACTATCCATCTTTCCAATAATCTTCCACCTTGGTTCCAAATCTTTCCTTGCATTGGTTCTGATATTTTTTCCACTCAGGGTTTTCATTTAAAGGGGGCTCTAGAAGCCAAGGGTCCTCCCAGAACTGAATAAGATTCCCTTTCCCCAACTTCCATTTTGTGCCTTTGATAATTAAGTCTCTAGTCCTAGAGACATTTTTCCAAATATTGGATCCAATTGGGATAATCTCTGCTTTGAGAAAACTTTGAAGATTCGGACATTGGCTTTTATATTTGTTGTCCCATATTTTTTTCCACTCTCCTTGATTTCTATAGCCTTTCCAAATCGGCTTGGCCATAAGGTAATCATTTATGTCACTTATTATTCTAAGGCCCAAACCGCCTTTATTCATAGGCTTACAGACCTTCTCCCAAGCAATTAAGTTCATTCTCTTCTTCTCCTCAACCCCTGTCCATAAAAAGGATCTCTAAATTTTTTCAATGGCCTCAGCATACTTAGTAGGAATCCTAAACAGACTGATGGCATAGAGAGGGATACTTTGAAGAGTGGTTTTTTGAACCTTACCTACTTGACTAAGAAGAGTTCCCTTCCATCCAGACAACTTTTTATGGAATTTATCCACCAAGGCTCCCCAAAAGGTATTCGGGGGATCTTGGCCTAAAGGGAGCCCCAAATAGGAAGTAGGTGAGCTACCAATTTGGCCGCCCAGAATGTTACTAATTTTAATCCTTCTTCTCTCCGAGGTATTGATAAAATAAACAAAGTTTTTAGACCAGCTTATAAGATGACCAGTAGCCTCTCCATAGTTATCCAAAGCCTATTTTAGTCTTCTAGCATCCTTCATAGTGGCTTTTCCCATTATTATAGAATCATCAACAAACTGCTGATGAGAACATATTTGATCTACCGAAGAAGGATTCAAACCACAAAACTCCCTTTTCTCAACCAACTTTCCAATACATCTCCCCAAACATTCTGCCATGATGATAAAGATCACTAGAGTTAGAGGGTCCCCCTTCCTGAGACCTCTTGAAGCTTTAAAGAAAGGAGAGGGGGATCCATTCATTAACACAGAGAAATAAGCCAAAGAAACAAGTTTCCTGATAAGGCTAACACTCCTAGGATTAAAACCAAAAGCAGAAAGAACATCCATCATAAAATCCCAATCCACTCTATCATAGGCTTTAGAGAGGTCAAGCTTCAAAAAAAAACCTTCTTTTTTAGAAAAGGCAAGAGAATGTATATTTTCATGAACAGAGATAATAGAATCCAAAATTTGCCTTCCCGGGACAAAACCACTTTGCTGCAGCGAAATAATGGAGGGAAGCAATTTTAGAATTCTAGAGGTAAGGACCTTAGAGATGATCTTATAGAGAGAGTTGCATAAACTTATAGGTCTGAAAAGATCCATTGAATCTACCCCCATCTTTTTGGGTATAAGAGCTATAAAAGTACCATTAACTTCTTTCAAAAGTTTTCTAGCTCCAAAAAACTCTTTCACAACTCTGGTAACATCATCTCCAATAATATGCCAGTACATTTGGAAGAAGAACATGGGAAAGTCGTTCGGACCTGGGGCCTTGTTGCCCTCAAAGGAATTAACAGCTATCAGAATTTCATCATGGGAAGGAATGGCCATTAAATGATCATTCTGATCATCCCCCAAAATGGTAGGTATACTATCCAGAAGTTCCCTTCGGGCCTGTATATTCAAATTCTGATTCTTAGCAAGTAAATTTGAGAAAAAATCCATAGCAGCCTTGCTCATGGAATCATCATCTTCAACACATCTGTCATTCACTTTAATCTGTAGAATTCTATTTATGGCCTTATGTCTTAGGGTGGAAATATGGAAGTATTTAGTTTTCCTATCCCCCTCCTTTAACCAGACATTTCTCGATCTTTGTTTCCAGTTGGTTTCCTCTTTAGCTATTATTTCATGATTTCGCATAAGAATAGCATCTTCAGTGTTTCTAGACATATAGGTGTAACCATTGTTCTATATCTCATCCTGGATTTCCTTGAGTTCTAAGAGGGTTGTCATTTTTGAGGTAAATATGTTCCCAAAGCAATCCTTATTCCACTTCTTAATATTATCTTTAACATTCTTCAACTTTTTGACCACTTTGTACATGGCATTGCCTTCAATACTGACCCGCCACCAGTCCTTAATCTTACTTTCCAGATCTAGGTGTCTAGTCCACATTTTTTCAAATCTATAAGGGAAATGTCTCCTTCTATTCTTTACTTCAATCATGAAGGTTATAGGGTAATGATCTGATCCTTCCCTTATGTGAGAAGATAAAGAACATTCATGAAGATTAAACCAATCTAAGGAAAGAAGAGCTCTATCAAGTCTAACCTGAATCAAATTCTCACCACTTCTTCTATTAGTCCAAGTGTATTTTACTCCTTGCAACTCCAGATCATGAATGGCATTATTGTTTATAAAGTCCATTAGGTCCAATCTGCTATCCAAATTAGCATGACTCCCTCCCTTTTTCTCATTTTCCTTCAAGGGAGTGTTGAAATCTCCCATAATTATCCAGTTGTCCTCAGCAAACCTTCTTCTCATCCCAGTAGGATATCTCCATGTCTCACTTCTACCAGTCTTAGTATTAGGAGCATAAACATTAGTTAGGGCCCACGTAGTGCAATTCTTAATGTGCTTAAATCTTATACAGGCCAGATTGTTGTCCTGAATTAACACCTCTCCTTCTACATTGTTTTTGTTCCAAAATGTAACAATTCCTCCCGAAGCACCTTCTGAACTACCTCCGCTGACTCCTCCATTTTTGAAAATATTCAAACTTTCAACTTTATCTTTAACCATCTTAGTTTCTTGAATCAAAAAAATGTCAAGGTTTTTGTCTCTAATCATATTTTTAACTAAATTATGCTTGTGAGGACTATTAAGTCCCCTAATATTCCAGGAGATGATTTTCATGGATTTTTAGAAATACCTGCCTCAAAGATGGTTCTTTGGGTACCATCTGCTAAATTCCTGCTTGTTTCCAATGATCTTTTTTTGGCATTTGAGTGTCTTCCTAGAGAAGTGTGTTGCGCTCCCACATCACCAAGCTTGCTTCTAGTGTTTCTAGTAAGCATACTATTTATTGAGTTATTGTTATTCTTTTTTTGTGCTTGTTCCTTCTTTTATCCTCTGCTACTTCTTTGTCCTCCTGCTTTGTTTCATTCTTCTCCAGTGCCTTTTTTATTTCCTCTTCATCTCCCCATTTTGGATCTTGTTCCTCCGAATAGGCCAACTTTCCCTTTGTTGGGGTGGTTAATGAGATTTTTGATAGCCCTTGGCCCAAAATGGTATCAGGTTGGGCCTCCTAGAACCAGTCTATTTCTTTATCTTGATCTTGAGATTTTGAAACAAGGTTGAAGTTATCTCCTTCCTCTTTATTATCTGTGGGATTTTTATCTGCTTTCTCTACCTCTGTCTTGTCCTCTTTCTGATCCTCTTGCTGAGTGTTGTCTTTTTCTTTGTGTACTGAGTCCTTAAAACTTTGTTCCAACATCTGAATCTTTAGTTCATTACCCACTTCACTAGTGATTTCTTCCTCCACCCGTCCTATCTGAGACTACTTCTCCTGATTAGGATCATTGGATTCCCGAACTTTTAGTGGCTTGTCCACTTTTTTCCAAACCTTAGTTTCGATATGGGGTTTATCCTCTATAGTTGGACATTTTTTAGCCTAGTGTCCGACTTTTTTACAATGAAACCAGGCGAAGGGGATTGTTTCATAAACAATATTCTACTTCTAGTTCCCCAGTTTTGATTATATCTCTATTTCCTCTAGCATGTTCGTATTAGGTCCAACTCCAACATAGATCCTAGCATTGATCAGCCTTCTTCTAGAAGTCGTGATCTGGCCAATAGCGATAAGCTCCCCAAAGGTATTGGCAATTCCTGCAAAAACATCTTCCTCCCAGAATTCCATTGGGAGCCTAGGGAGTTTGACCCACACCGGAACTTAACCCAAAAAATTCTTTCCTTTCACTACATTAGAGTACCACTTCTGGATGTACATGATGTATTTGCCTATTGCCCAAGACCCACTACATAGAATGTTTCTTCTATCCTCATCACAAGAAAAAGAGAAGGATAGACAACCTTTGTTCATTGCTACCACATCAATCTGACCTTTCAGGTTCCACTTTCTTTTGACAAATCCATGGACTATTTCTATATTAGGTCTCGATCCAAGGAAATAACCAATCAAAGTATTTTCCATTCTAGTGATGTTTTGATCAATGATTTAGTCAGGAACAACGATAGAAAACTCACCCTGAGACACATTCGAGGAGTTTTTGTTAGGAATCCCACAGATACTAAGAGGGGGGGGTGAATCAGTATTTGACCGGTAATTAGAATTTCTTATCTTAAAACATGCAGAACATATTATAGTAGTGTACTGGTATGCAAGAAATAATGTAATAAACAAAATTAAGAACATCCACATGAAAAGCACATCATAACACAAGGATTTAATGAGGAAACCCGGTGTGGGAAAAACCTCGGTGGGATTTGTGACCCACAATATTCACTCACTGGCCAATAAGAGAATATTACTTATAATAGGGGCCTGCACATGCAGGAAGGCCAACTGTCTAGAGCTCACTGCTCAATCGAAAGTCTCACTGACTTACAATGTGGATTATACAAATCCAATATCATGTACTACTTTGCAATAGCATCTATAATGCCTGATCTAGTACCGGTTGTTGCTCTGCTTCTTACATAAACCCTTCAACCTATATTTCACATAATAGGTCTGCCTTAATATTTCGCATACATCATTTTCTTCACTTACTTCCTATCTTACAAAATGTCTACAATGATCTCTTTTATATATAAGAGTCATTTTACAACATGCCAAGTTGGCTTACAAATTTTTTACAACAATAAACAAAATATAATATAACAAAATCCTGTTAGCTTCTATGCTAGTATACTTTTTTTCTTTGTGCTGGTGCTGGTGTCCTGAGTGCCGGTGTAGAGTGTGATCTACTGATGCCAATGCACTATCTTGCTGGTGTAATGCCTTGCCGGTATACTTAAAAAGTTTTCCAATAATAAACAAAATATAATATAACAAAATCCTATCGGCCTCTGTGCCAGTATACTTCCTTTCTTTGTGTTGGTGCCAGTGTCCTGAGTGTGATCTGTTGATGCTGGTGCACTAACTTGTCGGTGTAATGCCTTGTTGGTATAATGCTTTGCCAGAGCCATAGGATTGCAAGGTTTCCATCAATGACAAAACCTTCAATCACCTATAATGTCTCATTGGAGTGTGCATATGCCAACAATCTCCCCCTTTGGCATTGATGGGAACACTCATGAGAAATTTCAAAAGTGTATCAAAAAATTATCCAAAAATGTGTGTGCTCCCCCTGAGCATATGATTCCTGTGATGTTGAATTTTCTCATCCCACTACTCCCCCTTTGGCATCAATGACAAAGGTTGTCAAGATGTCAGTGGAGTTTGTAGTTTCAACCTTGTAACTGGGTAGTTACAATTTGAAATAGATCTGCCAAATCAAGTTTATACTCTCCATAAACTTTTTACTATCTCTTATTGTTGTCTCTATTCACTTAACTATACCGGTGAGATGCTGCAAATGCTCTGCCGGTGTTTTCTGTCCCTGTATTAGTGCCTCAGATACTTCCTTCCACAGTGATGCTAGATAGTCCAATCTTGGACTCAATTTTAATCTTAGATGTTTTGCCTTATTCACTATTCTCTCTTTTTCTCTTTCTAATTTAAGTAATTCTTCTTCAAAATTTGTTATCTTCTCCTAAAAAACTGATAGTGTATCAGGTGAGTTAACAAAATTATCTGCAAGTTTATTGATTTCATCCTGTACCTTGCTCATCTTTTTATCTATATCTACAGTCAAAAAGTTTGTCTTACAAGTGTCTTTGTACAGAGTTTTGTACTCTTTCAATAAATTACACAATTCTGGTAGAAGTGTGTCAAAATCTTTGTTACACTTCTTTATTTTCTCATCAAAGAATTTCTACTTTTCAATTTCTACTTTATCCTTCAATGTCTCTTCCTTTATTTTCTCAATGTTTTCTATGATATATTTACACAAGATATCAAGTTGTCCTAAAGAATCTTTATTGTCTATATTACAGTTAGGAGCAATTACCTTCAAAATTGGTATGGTATCATCTATTGCCTTATAAGCTTGTGAGTTGTAGTCTGTTATCTTTTTAATGGAATCTAATAGTACCTCAGTCACATTAGTTGATTTGTAGCCTAATGATGAACCTAGATTCTGAGTACCACCAGTGGAAGTAACCAAGCTTCTATTGACCTCTGGTAGGTCTGTTTGTGTTTGCATTTCCTTAAGCAATGGTTTTTCTACTTCTCCAGTTACTGGTGGCACTGTTTCTTTCTGTTCCTGTTCAGGAGCCTTTTGCTCTATTTGTTTCTCTATTTGTTGCATTGTCTCAGTCTGAGTCTGAGTCTCTACCTTTTTCTCTTTGTCATCTGTCAGTTTCTCCTATGTGTTATCAGTTTGCTCTGCTACAGGAGGTTCACTAGCCATGTCAATCTTATTAGCTGTATCTTTGTCTACCATAATGTTGATCTTTTGAGTATCAACATCCACAGTATATAAGACTTTAGGATTAGGATTACCATCTTCTATATCCATACTTTCAGTTTCCAGTTGATCTTTTGTAGCTGTTGTTTTTACCGGTGGAGTAATCAAAGGAGGTGGGAGTAAGTTGTCTTTAACCTTGATACTAGGTGGTCCACCAACTTTACCTTTACCCTTGTCTCTTTCTTTCTGATATACCTTTATAGGTTTGGGGTTCCTATATTCTTCATGTTTTTCTTTTTCAACTAGGAATATATCCCATCCATTTTCTGTCTCCTCAATCACCTCATTAACTCTTCCAACCATTAAAGCAATGTGTTGGTGTGCAATAGAAAATACTGACCGGTTGGCTTGAGCAATTAAGTCATCAATTTCTTTGGGTGAATTCACCGGATATATAGCAAGTAGATTCTCTATCTTTATTTTCTTGTCCAGTTCTATTACTACTTGTCTTCTTGCTTCCAGTCTCTTAAATAGTTCATTTGGAATTTCATTTACTACTTCCATCAAAAATTTCTTATACATATCCATATGTAATATAACATTGTTTTCTACTTGTTCTTTTTCATCAGTTGTCAGAGTGTCATATATTTTCTCTATATTCTTCAATTTGCCTTCCTTTGTAATTTCATTCAACAGTATATCAAGAGGGGCCAAGTCCTTGTTTGTCCTCTTCTTCTTTTTGGGTGTCAGTTTCTTCTTCTTTGGTGTAGCCTTTCTTACCGGAGATCTCACTGCTTGTTGCTTTTGTCTTGTCCTCCTAGGTGAGGGTGTGGTTGCTGGTGAGGGATCTCTTTTCCTTACAACTCTTTTGAAAGTTGCAGGCATGTCACTCTCTGAAGAAGTACCTACTAGTGATAGGTGAGTTTCAGGTTGTGGAGCTGCTAACTCATCCTCTGTTATACCGGTTTGCTTTAACACATCTTCTTTAATGGCCTTTGCCTATCTGGAACCTTTTCTTACAACTGCCTCAGCCTTTTTCACTCTTTTCTTGGATTGTATTTGGCTTTCAATAGTTTCTGCACTACCAAATACTTCTTCCTTAGGTTCTTTAGGGGTTTCCAGAAGTGCTTTAGCATATGTTTTAATTATATGATCATCTATTTCATAACCCATTTCTGTTACCCAAACTATCCTAGGGATGACTGCTTCCATCCATATCTCATCCTTCTTGATTACAAAGCATATTTCATCCTTATATTTGTCAACAATCTTTTGTGATAGTCGGATTCTTTTCTTCATTTTGATCTTTAGTGCTTAAAAGAAATCATGGATATTGTTTTCCTTGTCTTCTCCCATATTATTGAATAGTTTTGTTAACTGTTTGCCTACCGATATATCATATCCAAGTTCTTTGTAGCCTATACCGAGAGCCTATTTGGTTATATGTAGCATCAGACATACTAGCAGATTTGCAAACCTGAAAGTTCCTTTCTTGTCCTTCTTAATCTTGCCTAAGTTGTCAATTAATTTGTCCTTTAACCACTCACATACATCAATCTTTGCATTATCTGTGACCATATCATAAGCACTCTTAATACGTAAACTTGAAATTGAATTAAGTCTATTTGCATGAGTAGCTTTATACCCTAATATCATGCTGATAAATCTCACATTAATGTCTATTACATCATTTACTCTTATGGACCTTTTATCAGATGTGGCACCAGTTAACTGAGTAACTAGGTCATTGGAAACCTTCTTAGGTTTGTCTGGCCTTTTACCAGTGGTCGGCAACCCTGTGACAGCTTTCACAACTTCCTTAGTGATTTTGTGAATTGCATCTAGCCAGAAAAATTCACCATGTACCCTGCTTAAGACTATCCTAATCACATCCTTGGGAAATTCAGGAATGCTAAGGATCTCTGTAAATCCTAGGGTTTCAATGATCTTATGTTCATCTTTTACATTGCCAGTTTCATCACATATCATAGTTTTAAACATGGTTTTAATCTCTTCATCTCCTAATTCCTCAATGTTAAAATCAAGTTTAACGTTCCACGGATTCACTCCCCCTCTCAATGATCCAATTGTGTTCCTTCAAAATCATTGAATGATATTTTAACATTGTGTGCATTCTCATATAAGAGAATGATATGATATCACCCCTTTCGCTTCTAATTACTAATTAAACTTCCATAATAATAACTCTATCTAATTACTAGTATAAATAGCACTATCAATATTATTCATGTACAACATTGAGCATAGACAACTCCCTTAGGAATTTGAGCAAAAACACCTAAGGTATCATCTTTCTTTGCTACCTCGGGAACTAATTGAAATATCGGCCTAGGTCTTTTTATGACTTCGACAATAGTAGGGTTTACTATATATTCAATTGCAGAGGTGGATGCCATGATAAAATACCTTTTACTGTCTTTAGGATGGATGATTGCTTGGAGTGTTCTTGCCTCTTAGCTCAAAATGTCTTAGCTCATAATCTTCGCACTCTTCGTAAGTTTGAAATCTCGGTGAAATGAAATGGAGCCAAAACCTCAAATTTATAGTGTCTTTTCACCATCTACCATATTAAATGCATGTTGGTTAAGTATTCACTTAACATTGTCTATGGGTAATAAGTAATTTCCAACTTCTTATCTCTAACTGAGGGAATAATAGCACATGTGTCATTTGATTGCCAAACCCTCAAGGAAACTTTCTTCAATTAGATGAAGAACTTCTTGCCGGTGGAGCACTGCTCTGTCCCGCCGGTGAAGCATCACTCTATCGTGCTAGTGAAGCATTGACTAGTTCTACTGGTGGAGGAGTATTCCCAATGTTTAGATTAGCTTTTCTAATCCATTGTTTTGAGAATTCTTGCTTAACCTCTTCAACTTTTTCTTTACCATTCAAGCTAGAACTTTTGTTGTCTACTGGTAATCCTTTACTTCTATAGAATTTTGCAATATGCCCAATCTTGTTACATGCATAAAAAATTACATTATTCTTCTGAATAGCTTTCCCATAACCTATGTCGGTTTGTGTTCTGCATTGATTAGATAAATGTCCAAATCTTCCACAAACATAACATCTCACATTCATTCTGTAATTTTCAGAGTTGTGACCAACTTTGTTGCATTTTGAACATTGACCGGTGGGTGTGTTGATATTCTGATAATTTCTAGATCTACATTCATTTTCTCTATGACCATACTTATTATAGTTAAAGCATTTTCCATTGAATTTATAAGCATTAGGTTGTCTTACCGGTTTGCTGTGATTCTGAGTATTTGCAATACCAGAGCTTTCACCAACTTCAAAGCCAATTCCAGAAGTGTCACCTTTAGGTTTTTGATTCTTAAGCAAGGTGCCAAGTTCCTCTGAGCTTTTCTTGAATTTTTCTTTATGTTGATTTACAGTTTCTAGTTCTCTTTCTAGGACCTCTTTCTATCTCATCAGTTCATTGGAGTCATTCTGAGTGTGCATCAGATCCGTCTTCAACATGTCATTTTCATAGCTAAGTCTTGTGTTTTCATTTACTGCATCACTTAGTCTTCTGGTCAATTCTTCTTCATTCTTCTTCCTATCCTCAATCTCTTTACAAAATCTCATAGTCATATCCTGCATCTCATTCTTTGTTGTCATGTTCTCTTGTTTCAGCTTGCTTATCTGATCATTAAGTGATTCCTTTTCATCATTCTCATTCTGCAACTTTTCACAAAGTTCTCTTCTCTTATTTCTTGCAACAGTAAGATTTTCTTGAAGTGCCAGAATGATATCTTGAGCTGCCCTTAAATCATCTTCTAGTTTGATATTTTTCAATTTCTCTACATCATAGTCTAAAAGAGCTCCTTCAAGTTGCTTCATCAGATTTTCCATCTTTACCGGTGTCAAGATCTTCCTCAAGTTGTTAGGCTTCTGAAAATAGAGGACCAGGCTCTAATACCAATTGTTAGGAATCCCATAGATACTAAGAGGCGGGGTGAATCAGTATCTGACTGATAATTAGAATTTCTTATCTTAAAACATGCAGAACATATTATAATAGTGTACCGGTATGCAAGAAATAATGTAATAAATAGAATTAAGAACATCCACATGAAAAGCACACCATAACACAAGGATTTAACAAGGAAACCCGATCTGGGAAAAACCTCGGTGGGATTTGTGACCCACAATATTCACTCACTGGCCAATAAAAGAATATTACTTACAATAGGGGCCTACACATGCAGGAAGGCCAACTGTCTAGAGCTCACTGCTCAATGGAAAGTCTCACTAACTTACAGTGTGGATTATACAAATCCAATATCATGTACTGCTTTGCAATAGCATCTATAATGCCTGATCTAGTAACGATTGCTGCTCTGCTTCTAACATAAACCCTTCAACCTATATTTTGCATAATAGGTCTGCCTTAATATTTTGCATACATCATTTTCTTCACTTACTTCCTATCTTACAAAATATCTACAATGATCTCTTTTATATATAAGAGTCATTTTACAACATGCCAAGTTGTCTTACAAAGTTTTCCAATAATAAACAAAATATAATATAACAAAATCATATCGGCCTCTGTGCCGGTATACTTCCTTTCTTTGTGCCGGTGTCGGTGTCCTGAGTGTGATCTACTGATGCCAGTACACCAACTTGTCAGTGTAATTATTTGTCGGTATAATGCTTTGCCGGAGCCATAGGATTGCAAGGTTGCCATCAATGACAAAACCTTCAATCACCTACAATGTCTCATTGGAGTGTGCATATGCCAATAGTTTTTAACAGGAGGCAATGAGGACTTACCTTTAGGCTTATCCCCAAACAACGAGGACCACTTACGTGTCTATCCATTGGGTCCCCCTTTAGGGTCCATTGATGAAATAACCTTTTCTGGATGATCTTTACCTTCCACCGTGTTCTCTGAAACTCAAGTTGTTTGTTGTCCTTGGGCTCCTTCCGAGTTGTCGTCTTCTATTTTTTAAGTTTGAACCTTCCCTTTCCCGCTCTCAACTGCTAACTGCTCTTCACGTGGTGTTGGTCCTCCCCTTGGGTCCCCCAAATTCACAGTATCATCAGGGTCCTTACCATCTAAGCCTCCTCCTTCAGTAGGAATCTTTGAATCATCTGCCGCATGTTGTCCTGATGCCGATCCAGAATTCCTGCTCAAATTTGAATTCTGGAACCACCTGCCTTCCATTACCACAGAGCCTACCGATTATCTTCCCTAATTGTTCTACAAGGTCATACTCAAGTTTGTTTGATGAGGAAGCGATGTTTTTAGCTGGAGCACCTTGCAAACTGAATTTACCTCGACGGGTTGTGACATTACATTCAGAGGTAGGTTTAGAAGAAGATCCAATGCCTTTCAGGACAACCTTGGGTCTTTCAGTAGAACTCTCAGGCATTTTGTCCTTGATGATAATGGTAGAGACATAATTGTCCATTTAAATGTGATTGCTAGTTGAATCGTAGTTATAGGATGCTCTGGTATAGTTGGTTTGGTCATCTGTGGCTTTAGCTTTTCCCTTTTCATGTTTTGGGAATGGTTCTTTAAAGATTTCATCTTCTTAATTGGATGATTGTCCTTCAATCTCAATGTCACCTCTATCAATAAGATCTTGTATGATGTTCTTCAGCTGATGACAATTTCCTATTTTATACCCTTTTCTTTTGTGATATTCACAGTATTCATCGTCATTCTACCAATTTGGTTTGACCTTTGGCTCATATGGAGGCAAATATGGAATTGTTATCATTTTGTTTGCAACTAGCTTCTTGAAAGCTGACTCAAGTGGTTCTCCCAATGGGGTTTACTTCCTTCATGATTTGGAATTTGTTAGAGTATTCACTTGATTGTTTGTGGAGCTTGATCCAAAAAAAATGATTTTGGGTCATATTGTATTGGCATCAGCAACACCATCATTGACTGTGTTCTTGTTTTTATTCCAAAATCTTGTCTTGTCTTTTCTTTTAAAGTCTTCTTTGTTTTCTTTGAATATTTTGATGATGCCTTGCTCAATTAGGACCTTCTCTATTGCTAAGCTTTTTTCAATGACATCCTTGAAGGTAGACAAACAAGCTTTTCTCAGTTCATAACCAATGTCTTTTAACATTCTAGGTGAACATCTCTACCATTTGTTTTTGTGGAATTTAACAAGAGCATCTACAGGCTGGATTCCTCCATCTTTGTAAAAATGATGAAAAAAACTCTCCATCCTTTTGCTTGGTGTTGCACAAAGTAGTGACTAATATGTCTGTCTCTATGTTGGATGAGAAATGTTGGATAAACACCTCTGCTAAGTCACCCCATGACTTAATTCCATGTGGGAGTTGAGAGAACCATTCCATAGCTTTATCACCTAAGCTTTGTGGGAATAACCTCATCAAATATGTCTCTTCTGCTACTACCTCAATACAAGTTGTGAAAAACTGTCTTATATGTGCCTTAGGATCCCCTTTTCCTCTGCACTTATCAAACTTAGGTGTCATAAAGTGTGTAGCAAATGGAGGCATTGGAATGCTTTTCTCAAATGGATAGGGACATATGTCTCTCATTGTGTAAGTTGGCTTCAGTGTATTTATGTCCTCCATTTTCTTTTGCAAGTCCTTAATTTGCTGCTCCAAATTGTTCTTAGGTGGAGATCGACTTCTTGGACCATACCCCATGCCTGAACCACCGGGTGGAAGAGGAGCATGTTGTATATATGGATGGTATTGATCACACACATGTTCATATGGAGGAGGTCTATAATGATGTTGCGTATATGGACCACTTGGTATAGAGTCATGATGAGGAATGGAATATCTATTTTTTCCATGTATACCAAACTCTACAGGCATGTCATGAGTTTTTGTAATGTGTTTCCCCCAAATCTAGCATGGGGTTTCCTTGTGTCCAAATTTTGATCATGCCTTTGGATATCCATTTGCTTTGGTGGTTGGTCCTTTGCATTGGTATGTGATTGAGCATATTTTTTTGCATAAGACTTCCATAATGGTCTGCGAAGGTGAGTATCATATGCTTGACCATGTGTATGTGGGACCTCAAGTTTTTGAAACAAAGATGATGGTGATTCGGGCACAAGATGTGGTCCTCTAGTGCCTCCACTTTTAGGCCTCCTTTGATCTTTGTTGAGGTGAGGTTGTTGCAAAGGTTGATTTTCCATTATTTGAGACATGTCAAAATCATGAGGAATCTTGGCTCCATTTTACGCCATTACTTATAGAAAATATTGTCTATCTCTCCTCATTATTTCCTCAACCAATCGATTAAAATGGGGATCCATAATGGAGTCTTCCACTTCTACTAAATGTACGAAAAAGTTGTCCATATTCTCATTGTGTGTATCATTGTTGGTAATAGTGTCCATGTTCCCAACATTTGGAATGTTTCTATAGGCATCCATATCAGGTAATGTGGTATGATCAAAATTGAAAAAAGCATCATTGTCATACTCATAGGCACTCATGTTTGTGGACTCTTGAGCTTCTTTAGCTTCTCTCCTAGATTTTTGGGAATGAGTTTCAACCATGAACTAGGTATTGACCAAGATGTGGGAGACTAGATGAAAATGGAAAAGAGTATGGAAGACCAAGAGTTGGATGGAATGTAAATGAATCTGAGGTTTACTTGCAATGTCCAAAGTGTAAGACCAAGTATGTATGTAGTAGAGTAGTTGTGGCTTCCAAAGAGATGATAGTTTCTCTTGATGAGGTAAGTTGACCTTGACTCTAAGTAAGACCAAATGAGACCCAAAGGTGATAGACCTTAATGAGGGATCACTTAGCAAAATGTTGTTGTATGCAGTGTGTTGACAAAGCAGGATGAGGACAAGCAAGTGACCTTTTGACTCAAGTTTAGATTATGTGAATGTAATGCAAGATGTACAACAATGATGAACTTTGTGAGACCCAGAAATAGGTTGGAATCTAGATGAGAACCCAGAGAGATAACCTAGGAAGCTCAATAAGTGTGAAACTGGCTGCTCTTCTTTGCTGGATTGTAATTTTTTCCAATTTTGAACACAGACATGCCTGTATACTTCACAGACATGGTTGAACACTGCATAGACACGTTTCTGAGATTTTTGTGAATGCAATTTTTCTTAAGAGAACACAAACGTGACTAAATGACACAGACGTGGTTGAACACTGCATAGACGCATTTTTGAGATTTTTTGTGAATGCAATTTTGCTTAAGAGAACATAGACACGTTTCTGCCCTTCATAGAAGTGGCTAAATGACACAGATGTGATTCTATCAGACATAGACACGTTTTTTAAAACTAAGTGCAATTTTTCCAATTTGTAAAGTTATTTGTTGTGACCAAATCTAAATTTTTGACTGTTTTTCATGACAAGAGGACACAATGTTGATGAAGACTCAATGTTTGTAAGTGTTTAGACTCAAAATGACTAAAAGAAAAAAATGTTTTGCATACACTTGAAGACACAAAAGACACAATGTTATGATGTTTGGTCTTGAATGTTTGAATGTTCAAAAGAAGACAAGCATAATTCTTATGGTTGGCCAGGACAATAGTTGTTGATCTCACATGGGGTTTCCCCCGAGGCCACGCTATTCAGACTAGATACTTAGATGCTTGACCCCACTGGCTCCACCCTCGGCACTCACTTATTTGGGGCAGCCAAGCATCATTCCCCACAAAAACTCCCCATGGTGAACTTTCTATCTCTACTCAGAACCGTATGTGTGTGGGCCGCTCCAGAGGTCCAACCTCCTGCCCCAACAACTAGAAGGATTTTGGCTTTCTAAAACAAAAAGGTTCTAGTAAGGGCATCCGCTCATGTGGCCATACATGCAGCACTTTCAACTCTGTAAATATAGAAGGCTCCTAGCCGGTAGGGGTTACCCCCTACAACTAATCAAATAAATTTGAGCAGACGGGTTTATGGGGAGATAGTATCGGTATGAACTAATCAGCACACGTTACCCATGGCTTTCACCATGGATACAATTATTTATTTTGGTTCAGAAGAGGTGGGTTTTTCTCACTACCACTTGGGTCATTCTCTCCTCACTAGTAGTCCTAATGACTACATGAGGAGATAGGCCCTCTAGAGATTAAACAAAAAGACCTTATTGCCCAAGACACAAAAGATACTGGTTCAATTTTAGTGCACCAATTGAAGTGTTTGATAATCTATGAAAACAAGGTGCACAATGAAGATCAAAAGAAAAGCCTTGCCAAAATTTTGCAACAAAGATTTGTTAGTAGTTTTGCAATAATACCCCTCCTCCAAGCATACAAGTTAGGTAAATTTTAGATCCAAAAGACTTTGTGAAATAGGGGACCTTCAACAATGCGTTTTTTGACAAATTCAAAGATCTAATTTTCCATGAGTTCTTTTGCATCATAAAAAAAATAAAGAACCTGTTAAATTTCAAGACATTTCCAAAAATGTAAGAAAATCCAAAAAAATTGCTAATTTGCTCCAAAAACTAATTGTTTATGAAAAATCATAAAAAATTCATATAAACTGCACAATTGATCCAAAAAATTTGAAATTTTTACTGGACACTCCTGATAGACATCCAAACCTGCATAAAAAGTTTCCTGCAAACATTCGAACCAGTTTGTGAGATATGAGCAAAATAATACAAAACCCTAATTTTCAAAGATCATATTTTATAGGAATGATTTTGCATTAAATTTAAAATAAAAAAGAATAGATCCTGTGTATGATTCTGAGAGATTTCCAAAAATGTAAGAAAATCTTAAAAATTCGCTCATTTGCTCTCAAAATTATTTTTTTATGAAAATACATAAAAAATTCATAGAAAATTCAAATATGTTCCAACAAATCTGGTTTTTTTAATAATCAACTCTAATAATGTTCTTGACTTGCAAAAAATATTTAATGCCAAAATTAAAAGCCGTTTGTGACATCTGATCAAAATAATGAAAAACCCTAATTTTTAAAGATCCGATTGTTTAAGAAATATTTTGCATCAAAATTAAAATCACAAAGAATAGATCCTGTGTATAATTATGAGAGATTTCTTAAAATTTAAGAAAATCCAAAAAATTCTCTCATTTGCTCTCAAAATTATTTTTTTATGAAAATTCATAAAATATTCATGGAAAATGCAAATGTGCTCCAAAAATTCTGAATTTTGGACTGAGAGCTATTGATATTGTCATCAACTTTCCAACAAAATTTGGTGCAAAAAGTACAATCCATTTGTGAGATAGGATCAAATCTCTCCAAGATCTTGATTTTATGTCTGAAACCCTAGCTGCACAAGGTTATTCTCCAAACTATTTTACAAAACTGCAATATAGGGTTAGAAAAATCTGCAAAAAACATAGATCTAACAAAAATCCATGTCCCACAGGGTGTGCCAAAATGTTTATGGTGAAAAGTGGAAACAACAATATTGAAAGACTAAATAGATTCAACCACAAAACCCTAGCCTAACAACAACAAAGATCCACCATAACATATGAAGATTACCTAAGACAATGAAAATAAAATGAAATCACAAACATTATACCATCACATGTCCAATAGGGTTTGAATCTCCTTTATTCCTATCTCCATTGATCTTGCTTGATATATTTGCTCTCAGATTTTATGTGTGCACAAGAGCTCAACAAATAACGGAAATGTAGTTGTAAGTAGGCTTGATCACATATGAAAGTTCGAATGCTAGAATGCTTGAAGGATTGATTAGTAGTTGAATAGAATAGTGGACTAGGGTTGATAATGAAGGAATCATCTCCTTATATAGAAGACACTATAAGAAATGGAGGGATAAGATTGAGAGGTGTAAAAGATAAATGGGCGGGTAGGTAGATAAAATAATAAAATAATGAGAGGGTAGGTAGTGTAGGAATTAAGAGGTAAATGACATGTGTCATAGGTAGAAAAGGATAATGAATTAATTAAATAAATAAAGATTTATTTAATTAATAGAGGAAGTGGGATCAATTAAATAAATAAGATATTTATTTAATTTAGGAAAAGGGGAATTTAAATAAATAAAAGGTATTTATTTAAATGAGAAATAAGGCTAGAAGAGGATAAATGAATTAATTAAATAAATAAAGATTTATTTAATTAATAGAAGAATTAGGCTAAAATAATTAAGTAAATAAAGATATTTAATTAATTAGACAGGACAATTTTAGGTGTCTACAGAAATTGTTTTGGGAATACAATGTTGTGGAGGATCTTTAAGTGAAGATGAAATTGTTTCTAAATTTTTAAGAGCTTTGCCACCAACATACAAAATGAAAGTAACTTCTATTAATGAGTTGAGAACAATGCCTAATACATCAGTATCTAGAGATACCTTGGTTGGAAAACTTTCAGCATTTGAGCTTGAGGAATTTGGTCTTGTCGCTACAATTAAAACAGATATGGCCTTCAAAGCATCATCATCTGCAGCATCATCATCATCATCTGAGAAGTCTGATTTGAAAGAACTTTATGCAAGAGAACTTGAAGATATCATAAAGGAAAATGAAGAATTGGAAGAACTTGAAGCACTATTTGCAAGGAAAATGCTTAAAGGTCCTATTGGAAGTAAGTATGAAGGTAAAGCCCCATTTAAATGTTTTAATTGCAATAAAGTTGGTCATATGGCATCTAGATGTCCTGATAGACATGAAAGATTGAGAGAAGAATCTAAAAGAACATATAAACCTAACCTTGAATATCAGAGATACATATTCAAGAAGAATAGAGACAAATCATGTTATTATGCTGATAAAGGAGTTGCTGATGATTCTGATGAAGAACCGACAGATAATGGATGGGATTTTGTTGCAATAAAAGAAGATCAACCGGCACCTACTGTTCCACCAGTAGAGCAGGCCCTAGTAGCTAAAATTGAAGAAAAAGATGAATGGATTATAGATTTCGGATGTTCACATCATATGACTGGTGATAAAAGTAAATTCTTATCTTTTCAGAAATACAATGGAGGTCTAGTAAGCTGACCTACACATTTGGTTCTAGGTTTTGGTATATATGTAAGATCTCATTTGTGAGATGAAAGTGAGCACATATTGTAACTAAGGTTATGGTATTATAACATGGTATGTGTGAATATTGAAGATCATATGAGCAGACCATAGAGAACACTCAATTAAGGTTTGAAGGTGATTATCAGAGCTTAACTGGTACTGAATCCAGCATTGGAGATGCTACTTTGAGCAGTACATTATCATTGGATTTAAGCATCCAATTGTAGTCAGTGTGACTCCTATTTTGTGATTGAGCAGTGAGCTCTAGGCGGTTGGCCTTTCTACATGTGTAGACCCCATTTGTATACACATACTATCTGCAGGAGTATCATCTAATTGTGGGTAAGGTTTCCCACCCTGGTTTTTCCCCTTACAGGGTTTCCACGTACAAATATATGTGTTATGTGTTGTGGATGTTGTTTCTCTTTCTGTTTTATGCATTAAGCTTCACCGATATTAATATTAATTGTTAATCTATCAACCGACATTAAGTTTGGTTTACTGGTATTATGCATGAAGTTTGATTAAGTTATATTTGGGTTGAAATTAATTGACAACTGATTCACCCCCCCCTCTTAGTTGCCTCTAGGTCCTAACAATGTAGTGGTTATGAGCCATAGATTGAGCATTAGCAAGGACACACTTGTATTTACTAGGCGGTGTCTTTTGACATAAGGAGTTACTTAGACACTAATATTCCTCTTGGCATGCACAATTATAATTGATCAACCAATGCAAATTAGTATGCACAATTACAATTGATTAGCCAATGCAACTCGGCCTTTGTCAAAGCTTCAACAATGACTCTTACCTTGCTTGGGATTTGTTGACACAACTAGCACACTCATCAGTGAGAAGTCAAACCAAGACCACAAATTTCCACACTACCAATGAATTCCCTAATTGGCCTAAATTGCAACACATCCCTTCCAAAAATACCACGTCAAAGTGATAGATGCATATCAGCTTAGCAACAACCCAAATCGCAACCTCCAATCTGAGTGACAAAACTGTAAGTCTACTTGGATGGATCGCCAGCTAAGTAATGGAACCAAGCCCAATTTAGGAAATGGCATTCTTAGTAGATTCCTTAGTGGGAGTTTCTTACATATAAATAGACCTTCTCATTCAACATTGGAAGCAACCACCACCATACATTGGCAGGTTCGAACAAGTGAATTTTCTCCTAGTCTATGTTGGTCCACCTATGAGCCCAATCATTAATCAAAACCATAAACAAGTATACATCGCTAGCTCCTAGATAAGGATATGAAAAAATAAATACCATTAGAATTGAACCAACATGCCTCTATCTAGAATGATAATGCACTCAACCTGAGCCAAGTGAAAGACAAATAGCTTGTAATGGGGGACTATAATGACCATTGAGTAGGCATCATAAACTCCTATCATATTTCCTAAACCTAAGGCATCTCCTTACAAAATAATAGGCACAAAATCTTCTTCTCTAATACCATATTGTAACTTGCAGAGTATTCAAATTGTTGTCTATTGCATTATAAGACACATATTTATACAATGAAATATAATGAACCCCATGAACTGCAGGTTCAACAAAATAACAAATAATATCCTTGTTGGTATTTTGGATATGTTGATATAGTTTTTTCATTGATGTCAACACTTATCAATATTGGCCAAATTGGTTATGTTCACCGGCATGCAAGTGACTTATGCACAGTCACCGGTATTTGGTTCACCGGCACTTGGAATCACTTGGAGACTACTTGGTTATGACGAAAATATCGTTTGGATACTTTGTTTTGGTGATTTGTTCATTAGCTTTTTCAAGTTTGCATATTTGTTGTTACCAACAAATAGGTCCAGGATATGCACCGATAGGTATATCTATTCCATATCAGCACGACACATTATGGAGATGATTTATTATTGTAGACACCCAAAATTGTCATGTCTAAGCCTAATTCTTCTATTAATTAAATAAATCTTTATTTATTTAATTAATTCATTTATCCTCTTCTAGCCTTATTTCTCATTTAAATAAATACATTTATTTATTTAAATTATCCTTTTCCTAAATTAAATAAATATTTATTTATTTAATTGATCTCATTTCTTCTATTAATTAAATAAATCTTTATTTAATTAATTAATTCATTAGCCTTTTTCTACACATGACACATGTCATTCATCTCTTAATTCCTACACTACCTACCTCTTTCATTATTTTATTATTTCTTTTACCTACCCTCTAATCATAACCGACCTCCTTTTTACACCTCTCAATCTTATCCCTCCATTTCATATTGTGTCTTCTATTTAAGGAGATGCTTTCTTCATTATCAAACTCTAATCACTAATCTTAAGGACTTGACTATACTATGATCCTACTTGCAACCACATTCCGTTCTTTGTTGAGCTCTTGTGCACATAAAATCTGAGAGCAAATATATCAAGCAAGATCAATGAAGATAGGAAGAATGGAGATCAAAACCCTATTGGACATGTGATGGTATAATCTTTGTGATTTCATTTGATTTGCATTGTCTTAGGTAATCTTCATATGTTATGGTGGATCTTTGTTGTTGTTAGGCTAGGGTTTTGTGGTTGAATTCATTTAGCCTTTCAATCTTGTTATTATTGTTATCCATTTTCACCATATACATTTTGGCATGCCCGGTGGGACTCTTGTCCCTTTGCATTTAACCTCCTTGTTGCAGATTTTGTGTTTTGAAGTTGCAGATCAGACGTTTTCGACAACATTTTTGGTATTTCCACGTCTACGTACTTTCGGATCACGTTTTTGATTTTCTGGCGCATCTGTGACAACTTAAATCGCGTCGGTGTTATCGACAACATTTTGTTTTGCAGGTTTCAGAACTTGCATTTATGCCCTGGAATCGCGTCTGTGATTGCTGGAGCCGCGTCTGTGTTGTATAGCCGCGTCTATGACTTATAGCCGCATCTGTGTCTCACATAACTACGTTTGCGTCATAGAACCGCGTCTGCGTCAAGGATAGTCGTGTCTGTGTTTAGCAGTTTCAAAATTTTGAAGTTTATTCATTTAATTCTAGTTTCGCATTTTGGGTTTCAGATCTGGTTTATTTTGTGCTAACATTTTCAGATCTCACTAACGAAATTGGTGTAGCTTGTCTTGGAAGCAAAACGTTTGGTTGAAGGCCCCTATTTTCACAAAGTCTTTTGGGTTTAAAATTTACCTAACTTGTGTGTTTGCAGGAAGGGGTGATCATTTGAAACAATTCAAACTACTAACAACTCTTTGTTGCAGGTCCTTGGCAAGGGGATTTTGGATTTTTATTGTGTGCCTTTTTTTCATAGACTAGCAAACACTTCCATTGGTGCACTAAAATTGAATCATTGTCTTTTGTGTCTTGAGCAATAGGGTCTTTTTGTTTAATCTTTAGAGGGCATGTCTTCCCGTGTGGTCATTAGGACTACTAGTGAGAAGAGAATGACCCAAGTGGTAGCGAGGAAAACCCACCTCTTCCGAACCACTATAAACAACTGTATTCATGGTGAAAACTATGGATAACGTGTGCTGATTAGTTCATACCGACACTATGTCTCCCCATAAACCTATTTGATCAAATTTATTTGATCAATTGTAGGGCGTAACCCCTACCAGCTGGGAGCCTTCTGTATTTATAGAGCTGAAAGTGCCGCATGTATGGCCACACGAGCGGATGCCCTTACTAGCACCTTTTTGTTTTAGAATCCCAAATCCTTCTAGTTGTTGGGGCTGGAGGTTGGACCTCTGGTAGCGGCCCACACACATATGGTTCTTAGTAGATATACAAAGTTCACCACAGGGAGTTTTCATGGGGACTGATGCTTGGCTGACCCGAGAAGTGAGTGCTGAGGGTGGAGCCAGTGAGGTCAAGCATCTAAGTATCTGCTCTGAATAGTGTAGCCTCGGGGGTAAAACCCTATGTGGGATCAACAACTATTGTCTTGGCCAGCCATAAGAATTGTGCTTGACTTATTTTAAACATTCAAACATTCAAGACCAAACAGCAAAACATTGTGTCTTTTGTGTCTTCAAGTGTATGCAAAACAATTTTACATCAAACAACACACTTTTCTTGGAGTCATTGTCAGTCTAAACACTTGCAAACATTGAGTCCTCATCAACATTGTGTCCTCTTGTCATGAAAAATAGTCAAACATTCAGATTTGGTCACAACAAACGACTTCACAAATTGGAAAAATTTTACAGTCCAGCAAACAAGAGCAATCAGTTTCAGAATTCTTGAGCTTCCTAGGTTGTTTCTCTAGGTTTTCATCTAGCATTCAACTTGTCTTTGGGTCTCACACAGTCCATCATTGCTTTACATCTTTCTTTACATTCACACTTGTCTAAACTTGAGTCAAAAGGTCACTTGCTTGTCCTCACTATACTTTGTCAACACATTACATACAACAATACTTTGCTAAGTGGTCCCTCATCAAGGTTTCTTACCTTTGGGTCTCATTTGGTCTTACTTAGAGTCAAGGTCAACTTACCTCATCAAGAGAAACTATCCTCTCTTTGGAAGCCACACCTACTCTACTACATACATACTTGGTCTTACACTTTGGACATTGCAAGTACACCTCAGATTCATTTACACTCCATCCAACTCTTGGTCTTCCATACTTTTTCCATTTTCATCTAGTCTCACACATCTTGGTCAATAAATAGTTCATGGTTGAAACTCATCTTCAAAAATCTAGGAGAGAAACTAAAGAGGCTCAAGAGTCCGCAAACATGAGTTCTTATGAGTATGACAATGATATCTTTTTTAATACTGATCACACTACATTACATGACATGGATGTCTATAGAAACATTCCAAATGTTGAGAACACGGACACTACAAACAACAATGCTACACACAATGACAATATGGACAACTTGTCAATACATTCAGCAGATGTGGAAGAATCCATTATGAATCCCCATTTCAATCGGTTGGTTGAGGAAATAATGAGGAGGGATAGACAATACTTCTTACAAATGATGGCACAAAGTGGAGCCAAGATACCTCATGATTTTGACATGTCTCAAATAATGGAAAATCGACCTTTGCAACAAACTCACTCCAACATGGATCAAAGGAGACCTAATAGTGGAGGAAATAGAGGACCATATATGGTACCTGAATCACCATCATCTTTGCTTCAAAAACCAGAGGTCCCACATACACATGGTCAAGTATATGATACTCACCTTCGTAGACCATTATGGAAGTCTTATGCAGACAGATATGCTCAATCACATACTCAAGCTATGGATCAACCAAAGCAATTGGATATTCAAAGGCATGCTCAAAATTTGGACACAAGGAAACGCCGTGTCAAATTTGGGGGCAACACATTAGAACATGACATGCCTGTAGAGTATGGTATACATGGACAAAATAGATATTTTGTTCCTCAACATGAATCTATACCAAGTGGTCCATATATGCAGCATCACTATAGAACTCCTCCATATGAACATGTGTATGATCAATATCATCCATATATGCAATATGCTCCTCCTCCAATTGGTGCCTCAAACATGGGGTATGCTTCAAGAAGTCAATCTCCACCTAAGAGAAATTTGGAGCAACAAATCAGGGACTTACAAAAGAAAATGGAGGACATAAATACACCGAAGCCAACATACACAATGAGAGACATATGTCCTTATCCATTCGACAAGAGCATTCCAATGCCTCCATTTCCTACACACTTTGTGACGCCTAAATTTGATAAGTATAGAGGAAAAGGGGATCCTAAGGCACACATAAGACAGTTTTTCACAGCTTGCATTGAAGTAGTAGCAGAAGAGACATATTTGATGAGATTATTCCCACAAAGCTTAGGTGATCAAGCTGTGGAATGGTTCTCCCAACTCCCACCTGGTATTAAGTCATGGGGTGACTTAGCAGAGGCATTTATTCAACATTTCTCCTACAACATAGAGACAGACATATCAATCACTACTTTATGCTACACCAAGCAAAAAGAGGGAGAGTCTTTTGCATCATTTTTACAAAGATGGAGGAATCTAGCTAGCAGATGCTCTTGTGAAATTCCACAAAAACAAATGGTAGAGATGTTCACACAAAACGTTAACAAAGACATTGGTTATGATCTAAGAAAAGCTTGTTTGTCCACCTTCAGAGACATTATTGAAAAGGGCTTAGCAACAGAAAAGGTCCTAATTGAGCAAGGAGTCATTAAGATATTTAAGGAGAAAAAAGATGACTTTAAAGGAAAAGACAAGCCAAGATTTTGGAATAAAAACAAGAACACAGTCAATGATAGTGTTGTTGATGCCAATACAATGCAACCCAAATTCATCTTTTCGAGATCAAGTTCTACAAACAATCAAGTGAATACTCAAACAACTTCTAGATCACAAACGAAGTACACCCCATTAGGAGAACCACTTGAGTTAGTCTTCAAAAAGTTAGTGGCAAACAAGGTAATCATAGTTCCAGATTTTCCTCCATATGAACTAAAGGTTAAACCAAATTGGTGGAATGATGATGAGTATTGTGAATTTCATAAGAGAAAGGGTCATAAGACAGGAAATTGTCATCGACTGAAGAATATCGTACAAGATCTCATTGATAGAGGTGACATGGAGATTGAGGGACACTCATCCAATCAAGAACATGAGATGTTTAAGGAACCATTCCCAAAGCATGACAAGGGAAAAGCTAAAGCCACAGATGATCAAACCAACTATACCAGAGCACCTTACAACTATGATTCAACCATCAATCGCATCTCGATGGACAATCATGTCTCTACTATTATCATCAAGGATAAAACTCCTGAAAATCCTACTCAGAGACCCAAGATTGTCCTAAAAGGTGTTGGATCTTCTTCCGAACCTACCTCTGAATGTCATGTTACAACCCGTTGAGGTAAAATAACTTTGCAAGGTGCCTCCACTAAAAATACCACTTCTTCATCAACCAAACCTGAGTATGACCTTGTAGAACAGTTAGGGAAGACACCCGCGCTCATCTCCATCCTTGAGCTCTTACGCATATCTCCTGCTCATAAAGCTATTCTTGACAAAATCTTGAGAGACACTGTCGTTCCTACTGATTTGAATGTGGACCAATTTCAAGCCATGGTGGGATACCTTTCTATTCCACACTCACTGACATTCACAGAAGTCGATGATGCCTCCGTAAGTCAGCCACATAATGCACCACTACATGTTGAAGCCTTCATACACAAACATAGAATAAAGCGAGTCCTGATAGATGGAGGAGCTGGTCTAAACATTTGTACATTGAGCACCATTAAACAATTGGGTTATTCTGACAAAGCTGTAAATTCAACAAATCAAATCACCATCAAGGCATATGATGATGAAGAACGCTCATCCAAGGGCACAGTCACCTTACCTCTAAGAATTGGACCAGTTACAAAGGATGTGGTTTGTCAAGTCTTGGATCTAGATCTCACTTATAATATATTGCTAGGACATCCTTGGATCCATGAAATGAGGGTAGTCCCATTGACATATCACCAATGCATTAAGTTTCCTCACAATGGAGTCGAGGTAACAGTTAACGGTGATCCTAATCCTATATTGCAATAACCTAAAATCACATACTGAGACCATCATTCCCAGTAATTGTGAAGCCATTCCTTCTTCGGCATACATTGATCCTGAGTCATTGAAACCTTCGACATCAAAACAAGGTGAGCTTAAAGGCAAATTTCAGGACAAAGGCATGGGAGAATACACTTTAAATCAGACCATGTACTTACAACAAGTCATGAGCTCTCCAAAAGAATATGGAAGACCACATCCTAACAAGCAAATATCCATCATGGTATTCAAATGGGACCCTACTACCTTTCAAACATGGGGTGAACTGGAAGAGGAAGGTTTATACAAAATGCTATACAAAGACATCGAAGATGACACACAAGATCACATCAATATACCCTATGAGAAATATGGCAAAGGCTTCAAGATTCTACAAAAATTCGGGTATGATGGAAAAAGCCCTCTTGGGTTATGAAAGGAAGGCATCATGGAACCTTTACAACTTGAATTGACTGTAAAAAAGGAACGCTCAAAGGGACTTGGTTTCCTGACTTCCAAGATCCACAGTAAAAGGACAGAAGAAGCATTACAAATCAAAGCTCCCAAAATTCAACAAGAGGATCGTTATTCCACAGACTCCAACGAATGGGAATGGGGTTCAGACAAATCCTTCAGTGATTATGAGCTCACCGAGACATTCAGAGAGCCAGATGAACCCACAAAAGAAGAGGAATTTTATAAAAAGTTCAGAGTTGGTCAAGAAACAACCCATGAGGATGCCACACAGTCTTTGTCTCAAGGTTCTAGGTTGAAATCACATAGGATGAGAACACCTGTCCCAGAATGCGTTAATAGTGATGACAATTTGGATTCACTCGCGATCGAAACTGATGAGGAGAGTGCCATCGATGACCTCGATGATTACCTTGACATACCCGAATATAACTGTATCTTCACTCTTAGCCCCGCAAACTTTGAAGACATTAAAGGCCTTCCCCTTGTTAACCATCAACTCATTGAATGGGATCATGAAGGACCAGCACAGTTTGACACATTCCAAAATGATGAAGTTGTTATTGACTATCTTGGTATACAAGACGACCTTCCCCCTGGGGACCATAAAGCAGGATACATTATAGAACTCAACAACATGGCATATTTTGGTGAGGGTGTCGGACCTTCCAGTCGCAAAAATGTGAAAATAAGAACAAACCAAGGGTCTTATGGCGAAAACCACATCATGGCACTATCTAATCCCAAAAAAGTAAAAAGAAAGGACGTATCTGAGGGCGAAAACCTCTCTGAGGCACCCGAAGATGGAAGGCTCGACATTCTCCCAGCATCATATGAGGAAAAGTCATCCATGTTGGTAGAGGAGACTATCAAAACAAACATTGGTATAGAAGAGGTTCCACACAACATATTCCTGGCTCAATCATTGACAGAGTCCGAAAGGTTAAAATTCATAAGCTTCTTCAAACAACGGCAAATCAACTTTGCATGGTCATACGCTGATATGCCTGGACTAGATCCAGATTTGGTAATGCATCATTTGACAGTCAAACCAGGGGCAAAGCCAGTGAAACAAAAATTAAGAAAAATGCATCCACAAGTGGCATTACTAGCCAAAGCAAAGCTGGAAAAATTATTGGATGTCGGATTCATACGCCCAATTGATTATCCTGAATGGATCTCCAATTTATTACTTGTTAGTAAACCGGATCGCAGCATCAAAATATGTACAGATTTCAGAGACATCAACAAAGCTTGTCCAAAGGATGACTTCCCATTACCAAATATTGACTTGATTATTGATCTCATGGCAGGTCACGAAATGTTATCATTGATGGATGGATTTTCTGGTTATAATCAAATTAGGATCGCACCTGAGGATCAACACAAAATGTCATTCACTTGTCCTTGGGGAACTTTCTGCTGGAATGTCATGCCCTTCAGGCTGAAAAATGTAGGTGCTACATATCAAAGAGCCATGACTACTATCTTTCATGATCTCATGCATGTAACGGTGGAAGATTATGTTAACGATCTCTTGGGTAAATCAGTAGACAGAGATACACATTTGGACATACTTTCAGTTGTCTTTGATCGGTTGGAAAAATACAAAGTAAGATTAAACCCCAAGAAATGTGTCTTTGGAGTAACCTCTGGGAAGCTCCTAGGATTCATTGTGTCCAAAAGAGGAATCGAAGCTAATCCAGCAAAAGTCAAGGCCATCTTGGAAATGCCACCATCTAGAAATATCAGTCAACTTCGATCCTTACAAGGGAGACTCCAGTCTATACGGAGATTCATAGCACAAATTGCAGATAAGTGTAATCCTTTTCAGCACTTGCTACATAAAAACATCAAATTCAAATGGGATGATAATTGTCAACAGGCTTTTCAGACGCTCAAAGATTATCTTTTGAATCCGCCAATTTTGATGCCACCAGTTCCAGATCAGCCTCTATTACTATACATTTCAGCTACTCCAACAACACTGGGGGCACTCTTAGCACAACAAATTGCTGAGGGCAAGGAAAAGGAAATATACTATATCAGTCGCACGTTGGTGGGATATGAGCTAAACTACACACCAATCAAACATGCATGTCTCGCCATGGTCTTTGCTTCACAGAAATTATGACATTATATGCTCACTCATAAGACTAAGTTGATTGCAAGGATAGATCCATTGAAATACTTTCTCAACAAAGAAACACTTACTGGGCGACTAGCCAAATGGGTAATGATCCTGAGTGAATTTGACATCAAGTATGTGGACAGAAAAGCAATAAAAGGACAAGCCATCGTAGATCAATTAGTAGATGCCCCCATGATTGACGATGTTCCTCTAAGTTCAGAATTTCCAGATGAATCCATTTTAACAATGTCACATGCAAAGCCATGGCAACTGTACTTTGACGGCTCATACACACAACATGGGGTAGGAGCGGGCATCCTCTTTATAACTCCTCAAGGAATTCTATACCAAAATCATACCACTTATCATTTCCTTGCACTAACAATATAGCGGAATATGAGGCATTAACAACTGGATTACGGATTGCAGTTCAGTGGAAAATCCAGGAACTTCATGTTTTTGGGGATTCTCAACTTGTCATCCGTCAAGCAACTGATGATTACCAAACAAAAGACGAAAAATTAATGCCTTACAAACAAATGGTGGATGACCTAAAACAACACTTCACAAAGATAGATTTTGAGCAGATACCAAGAGAGCAAAATCGCGCCGCAGATGCCATGGCTACAATTGCTTCACTAATTGATCTACCTACAAATGAGACCTGCTATGAGTTCTTGGTGGATAACCTTTTGGTTCTGTCATATGAGATCACTCCTACTGAGATGATATGTGTTGTCGGTCCCGAGTCCCAGTTATATGGTTCCATCTTCACATACCTTCGTGACAATACCCTACCTCCTGATCTATCAAATAACCAACATCGTACCTTCATTCGCCAATCCTCTCGATATGCCATTTTAGCTAATATCCTATACCGGCAAGGTCTAGATGGCATTCTTCTTAGATGTTTAGAAAGTGACGAAGCTCAGATTGTGTTACGTGAAGTACATGAAGGGATATGTGGTCCACATGCTAGTGATCCTACCTTGGCCAAGAAACTCATTAGGGCTGGATATTACTGGCCCAATATGGAAAAAGACTCATATCAGTTTGTCAAGAAATGTAAGCAATGTCAAATTCATGGAGACCTCATACATGCACCAGCACAAGAATTACGACCAATTGCGTCTCCTTGGCCCTTTTGTCAATGGGGACTCGATCTCATAGGCAAGATTCACCCTCCTTCTCCTAATGGTCATAAATTCATTATCACTACCATAGAGTATTTCACAAAATGGATTGATGTTGTGCCTCTCCCACAAGTCACTGGAAAACAGATTGCTACATTCATCCTTAACTATATCATTTGCCGATATGGTATTCCTGTTTCCATTATCACTGATAACGGGTGTCCCTTCAAAAATCAGGATGTTCATGAACTCTGTGACCGCTTCCATATTTCCCATCGTTTCTCCACACCATATTACCCCCAAGGTAATGGCCAAGCTGAGGCGTCTAATAAAACAATCCTTAAAATCCTTAAGAAGACAGTCGATGACGCTGGCCGTAATTGGCATATCCAACTTATTCCTACACTTTGGGCCTATCGCACAAGTGTTCGCACACCTACAGGAGCTACACCTTATTCACTTGTCTACGACACTGAAGCCATCTTGCCTATTAAGGTTGAGTTACCCTCTTTACGGGTCTCTTTGCAAAATATCATTGATGATGAAGATTATAGGGTCTCTCACTTACAAGAACTGGAACTACTGGATGAACGGAGACAAACTGCTTTTAATCATCTCAAGGCTTACCAACAACGAATGAGTCGCAGCTACAATCACAAGGTCAAGCCTCGCACATTTGAGGTAGGTGATTTGGTTCTTAGAGAAAACCCCAAGAATCAACAAGATAGAGAGAAGAAGGGCAAGTTTGAACCAAATTGGCTTGGTCCTTACATCATTACAGCAGCATATGGATCTGGGGCATATCAGCTCTCAACTACAGAAGGTGAACCTTTGGAGGATCCTATCAATAGCATGCACCTTCGCAGGTTTTACACATAGCTCTTTGGAATATCCTAATTCAAAAATACAAAAAAATCAAAAAATTCAAAAATACAAAAAAACAAATCAAAAAAATTCAAAAATACAAAAAAATCATAAAAACAGAAAAAAATCGTTACTTGGTGAAAACCTGGCAAACAGGCGCCTTGTGACACAAAAAACATTGAAAAATTGAAAAAAGTAAAGAGAAATAATTTCGTCCAATGGTGAAAACCACTTCGGTGGCACCCTGGGCAAGTACCATGGTGAAAACTGGGTCACCAGCGCCATGCGTAGAGACATTGCTCCTCCCTCCTTCAGGATCCACTTTCATCCTTTCACTTCGCACACACTCACGACCAATTCATCCATAATAAACTTACCCATTCCCATCATGGCTTGTTATTGATCTACCCAAGATTGGTTAGCCATTCATAATAAACCTCCCTTTCCATCAATAATAAATCAGATCCTATCTGTGGCTATGGCAAATCCTATGTCTAGTGATGGGTGTGGAACTAAGAACATCACATGTTTCGAGGAGTACAGTTTCTTCCAGCTTCCTTTAGTTTATTCACGCACAATCCGCAATAAAACAACATCTGCATCACCAGTCCACAATAAAGTTTCGTCTTCTTCGCAATAAAATATCAGCTTCATGGATTCAATCAGTTTCAGATGACACAGCAGCAACAATGGGCTTCAACAAAATCAAATCTTTCAACAGATTTAGACAACATATGGTTCAGTGCTATCTATCCTTTTTGTGAAAGTAAACATTGTGATCACAATCAAATAAGACTTATACAAGTGACAAGAGACACTAAAATTGAGGACTACAGTGGATGTTGGTGTCGAGTCTTGGTTTTCTTTTGATTTTATCTTCTTGGTGACATGTCTTTTAGCTTTTTCAGGATGTCTCTGACTAGAGATTATATCTCCAGGATGTCTTTGACTAGAAAGGCGAGGATGAGGTATCGTCACCTATTTGTATTTGCTATCTGTGGATTGTCTTTTAGTAATGCTATGACTTGTCCAAGGATATGAGGACACTGTGAGTCTAGTATGAATTGGGGCATTCCTTGTTTGTGACTGTCTTATCTCCATGCAAACAGGTACAATGACTTTCTGGGTCGAACATAAGCCTTGATTGTCATAACCTACTTGCCATAATAAAGCTCAATGATGATAACGCACAAGAAGCTCTTTCACATTCATATCTTCTATCTTTCATCCCCCTTTCTTGATTGACTTCCATCATCCTTCTTGAGTCCACGTAGCCTACTATCACATGACTGAGTATAACGACACACCAAAAATATTTGCATTTCATGTAGTTTGCACCTGCATTACCACATATAAGCATTTCATACATACATATAGATATCACATCTTGCACACAACACCTGTTAGCACAATTTACATTTGCATTATCATATTCATCTGCATTACATACATTCACATTCGCATCATGCATACACATATAAAACATAAAAGAACAAAAAAAATATTGCATTGCATCATATACATATTTGCATCCATATCATAAGCATCACATAGAAACATACATCACATAGGTATGCATGCATATAGCTGCCACAAAGATGAATCATCTCATATATATATAATCATAAGTGTCATGATACAATGATGTCAAAATCATATGGCTACAATCACCCATAGGTGTCTACATCATCATACAAAATGGTACAATACTGATACATAGGGAGCCCTCTAAGGCTATGATGAACTCCCTCCCTCGGAGCCGCCTGGCCTCGATGGAATCTGAGCCCCCGAAGGACCCGCCCCAGGATCATCCCTCCTGTCCCCTCTATCTGGTGGTGGTGGAGGACCCATCACCCCACCACGCGATGCCTATCTCCTCCGGCTCCCTCCCGTAGTTGTCACTATCCGCGATGGTCTATGGAAGCTCCTCGCCCGCTGATCTGCTGGCACTGCACCATAATAGAGATCCTGCTAGTAGGCAATCTCTTCCCCTGCCCGCAGGACATACGCATATCATGCCCCTGTGTCCTCCACTACCTGTCTCCCCACCCTCAGCACTGTCTCAGCCTCTGTGTAACGCTGAATAGCCTGATCCCGCTCTCACTTAGTATCTCAGAGCCTCCTCCTAAGCCGATCCCTCTCCCTCTCCAACTCTTGGATCTCATCTGCCTAACCCTGGCAAATCTCCCTCATCTCTATCAGCTCATCCTCCTCTGCGTCAGCCCCCTCCACCTCTGCCTATGGCTCTCCCTGTACGGGTGCCTACACCTGTGCCTGCCCCTGCCCCTGTGCCTGTACTGGCACCTGTCCCTGCACCTGTCTCTGTACCTGTCTGGGACCCTGTGCTACTGGCACCTGTAGCGGCAACCCACTGCGACCCCTCACCACCCGAGCCTGTCTCTCCTCTCCACCCTCCCTCCAAGGTGCAACCCTCCTCTCTCCAACTGCTCCCCTCCTTCTCCATTGGCCCCTCCCCCATCATCATCATCCCCACCATCATCTCCGTCAAATAGCTCTCCAGGATCTGTCAAGCGTGGAAAGGGATGCTCTGCCCAGTATGCTATATACTCAGCATCCATGCCAGCATCGTCGACCTCTGGCCACATGTCCTAGAGTAGGGGCACCATCTCTGCTAGCTGTGTAACTGCCTGATCATATGACAGTAGAGGCCCAAACTGTACCTGATCTTTACCTGTCCGTGCATACATGCCCGAGCCCCGTGGCATCCTCTGAATCTGGCCAAACTGTCTGCACACCCTATCTACAAGCTGTCTCTCTAGCACATAGGGCATCCACCCAATCAGATACCTGCTCCAGAAGGTGTACGGAAGCTCAACTACATCATCCTCCCAGTCCTCGCATCCCAGGTATGGCCTCCAGATGACCACATCAATGTCGTCTATCACTCGTCGCCAGTGCTCCAACCTGCCAATCCGTGGCTACGACGTGATCATGTCATACAAATGAACAAAACTGCGTCCATGTCCCCTGCCTTTGAAGTGTATCGGCCTCATCACTGGCAGATGCTCATAAGCCCATACCTGCAGCAATGTCACCCCACAGCCCAATCCCACTGATCCATGATATACGAACTGATGCAGCTCATAGTACAGGTTTGCCAGCACACACGATCCCCAGACATATCTGGTGTGTTGTGTCACCAGTGTCTCCAATGCACCTCCCCAGCCTACAGCCAACCCCCGTGTCACCCTATCTGGACACAAGAACCCACTAATCACTCCTCCTACCACTATCGGCAGTGCTTGCCCTATGGCTGTCATAGTGTCCCATGCCACGTGTCCTGCCCTCATCTCCAGTCTTGGGTCCTGGAACACTCGTCTCAATGCATCCCTGTCTCCATCTCGATCGTATGGGATCAGATCCCCATCAATCAATATCCTCAGTATCCTATAGACATCCTCAAGGGTGACTGTCATCTCACCCATCGGCAAATGAAACGTACAAGTCTCTGAGTGCCACCTCTCCGCCAGTGCAGTCAACAATCCTATGTTCGCCCGAAACTCAGGCACATATAGCACATGTCTCAATCCCATCTCCTCAATAGCAGCTCGCTCCTCAAGTGTCAACTCAGGTCACAATCTCTGAGTCAACGGGAATCTCTCCCATGACTCTAGCATCGGCAAATACTCCTGCAGTCAAGCAAATCAATCATGTCAGTCATAGTGGCATTCACTGTTTATCACAAACTACTACTTTTTGTCTAAATGCATATGGCTATCTATCCTAGTGACACTCATTGTTCATCACAAAGTGTTACTTCTATCCTAGTAGTACTCCCTATTCATCACAAAGTACTACGTGTGTGACACTCACTGTTCATCACAAAGTGTTACTCACATTTGCACTCCCTGTTCATCACAAAGTGCTGCTCACATTTTAGTACTCCCTGTTCATCACAAAGTACTATATCTTGGTACTCACTGTTCATCACAAAGTGCCTTGATCTATCCTAGTCTTCCTTAGAGGACCTGCTTGAGTGTATCCTCTCAGCAGCTTATCCAATTGACAACGTATGTTCATCACAGAACTGCCGATTTGACCTAGAAGACAAAAATTTGCATTTTTTAGACATAAACGTGCTTAAAGACTACACAGACGTGTCTGAACAAAATAGACACGCCTGTATGACATAGATGTGCCTATGCTCTGCACAGACGCGCCTGGGTGACATAGACAAGCCTTCTTGGCACAAATGCCCCTAAATTACACAAATGCGTCCGCATTTGACATAAACACGGTTCTAAACACAGACACGGCTGGCACCCACACAGACGCACCTGGCGGACACAGACATGCCTGGCACCAACGCAGATGCGCCTAGGCATTTTTTGACATTTTTGAGACCCTATTCTAAGCGCATTTATTACACTACCTAACATGCATTAATAACAAAATTAAATGCATCAAAGTACGAGGAGGTTTGGTGGTACTTACCAGCTCTCCTGCCTCTGCTGGCCTCTGGAATCGACGAACGCGGTCGAATCTATGAATGGAATTCATCGCTGCTAACTGCTACTGCTCTTTTCTCGCTCTGCACTCTGATCTCTTAGATGTGTGGATGACAATGAGGATGTCTTTTGCCCATGGTCTATCTTATAGCCTACCCTAGCCCTCGCCCTCGATTCTCGAGTCAGTCTTCTTTATCCCGTGACTTTGTCACTTTATCCGGTCAGTCCATTCTATTCCATCTTTCTTATCGAGAGATTGTTTGTGATCTTTTCAAACATTTTCATCCAATCTCTCGAGGGGGCATATCATTCCCATCTTGGGGCAACACTGTATCAGTTCATCTTATCTTCTTTGAAACTACGCGACAAGCCGCATTGTCTCAAAGAGGGGCAAAATGTAGACACCCAAAATTGTCATGTCTAATTAAATAAATATTTTATTTATTTAATTATCTAAGCCTAATTCTTCTATTAATTAAATAAATCTTTATTTATTTAATTAATTCATTTATCCTCTTCTAGCCTTATTTCTCATTTAAATAAATACATTTATTTATTTAAATTATCCTTTTCCTAAATTAAATAAATATTTATTTATTTAATTGATCTCATTTCTTCTATTAATTAAATAAATCTTTATTTATTTAATTAATTCATTAGCCTTTTTCTACACATGACACATGTCATTCATCTCTTAATTCCTACACTACCTACCTCTTTCATTATTTTATTATTTCTTTTACCTACCCTCTAATCATAGCCGACCTCCTTTTTACACCTCTCAATCTTATCCCTCCATTTCATATTGTGTCTTCTATTTAAGGAGATTCTTTCTTCATTATCAAACCCTAATCACTAATCTTAAGGACTTGACTATACTATGATCCTACTTGCAACCACATTTCGTTCTTTGTTGAGCTCTTGTGCACATAAAATCTAAGAGCAAATATATCAAGCAAGATCAATGAAGATAGGAAGAATGGAGATCAAAACCCTATTGGACATGTGATGGTATAATCTTTGTGATTTCATTTGATTTGCATTGTCTTAGGTAATCTTCATATGTTATGGTGGATCTTTGTTGTTGTTAGGCTAAGGTTTTGTGGTTGAATTCATTTAGCCTTTCAATCTTGTTATTATTGTTATCCATTTTCACCATATACATTTATTATTGTAAATGCATTGAGCCGACATCATGCATCGGATGTTGATTTATTTGTAATTGATTTTATTGTAATATCTTCTAGTGAGCCAACCTACTCAATTGGTCTTAAGTTATGTTATAAATGTAAGATCTCATTTTGAGACTAACATATGCAAGGAAAGAGATTGTAATTTGGTATATGCGAAAAGAAGCAGAGCTTTACACACAGACGTCATTTGAATGTTGAAGGAAGGATTTTGTAAAGGCATATCAGAGCTAAACTGGTACTGAATCTAGCATATGGAGATGCTATTTTGAGCAGTACATTATCATTGGATTTAATCATCCAATTGTAGTTAGTGTGACTCTCATTTTGTGATGAGCAGTAAGCTCTAGGCGCTTGGCCTTTCTACATGTTCAGACCCCCTATTGTACACACATACTATCTGCAATAGTATCATTTAATTATGGGTAAGGTTTCCCACCATGTTTTTTCCCCTTATAGGGTTTCCACGTACAAATATTGGTGTTATGTGTTATGGATGTTATTGTCTTTCTATTTCATGCATTAATCTTTACCGATACTGCAATTACTTGTTAAGACTATCTACCGACATAAAGTTTGGTTTACCAATATTAAGCATTAAGTTTTGGTTAAGTTAATTTTGGTTGAATTTATTGGACAACTGATTCACACCCCCCCCCTCTCAATTGTCTCTGGGACCTAACAATTGGTATCAGAGCCTAATCCTCTTTTTGCAGAAGTTTAACAGCTTGAGGAGATCCAATGTCTTCTAACTATTTTTGGAAGGACAGTCCTAAACTTGATGGAACTAACTATGGCATATGGAAGATCAGGATGGAGAGACATTTGAATTGCATTGGAAAGGATATATGGGATGTTACAAACAATGGTTATGCTGCTCCTACTCAAGGTCAGCCTAATCCACCAAATTTGACCAAAGATGAAAATGATTGCAAAGCAAGAGAAGCACTTTTGAGTGCATTGTCAGATCAAAAAATCATGGGATTATCAGATAGGTCTACTGCTAAATCTATTTGGGATAGATTGGAAACATTGAATGAAGGTGATACCATAGTCAAAATTGCAAAACTTGAATCCTTTCGGGTCAGGTATGAAAATCTGAAAATGGAAGAGGATGAAAGAATTTCTGCTTTTATGGAAAGAGTAAATGAAATTGTCTTGGGTATACAATGTTGTGGAGGAACCTTAAGTGAAGATGAAATTGTTTCTAAATTTTTAAGAGCATTTCCACTAGCATATAAAATGAAAGTAATTGCTATAAATGAATTGAGAACAATGCCTAATACATTAGTAACTATAGATACTTTGATTGGAAAACTTTCAGCTTTTGAAATTGAGGAATTTGGTCCTATTACTACTATAAAGACAGATTTAGCTTTCAAGGCATCAACATCATCTATATAATCATCATTTGACAAATCTGATTGGAAAGCCTTTTATGTAAGAGAACTTGAAGAAATCAGGAAAGAAAATGAAGAGCTTGAAGAACTTGAAGCATTATTTGCAAGGAAAATGCCTAAAGGTCCTATTGAAAGTAAGTATGAAGGTAAAGCACCAGTTAAATGTTTTAACTAAAATAAGATTGGTCATATGGCATCTAGGTGTCCTAATAGACATGCAAGATTAAAAGAAGAAGCTAAAAGAACATACAAGCCTAACCCTAAATATCATAGATATAGATTTAAGAAAAATAGAGACAAATCTTGTTATCTTGCTGATGAAGGAGTCACTGATGATTTTGATGAGGATCTGACAGACAATGGATGGGTTTTTGTTGCTATAACAAAAGATCAACCAGCACCTACTGTTCAATTGGTAGAGCAGGCCCTAGCAACTAGAATTGAAGATAAGGATGAATGGATCATTGATTCAGGATGTTCACATCATATGGCTGGTGATAAAAGTAAATTCTTAACCTTTCAGGAATACAATGGAGGTCTAGTAAGATTTGGAGATGATAAAGCTTGTTTGATCAAAGGAAAAGGCACTATATCTCTTAATGATAAGCACAATACTGATAATGTTTACTATGTTGAAGGTTTAAAGCATAATATTTTGAGTGTTGTTCAGTTAGTTGAAAAATGATTTCAATTACAATTCAAGAATGGTAAATGCAAAATCATGAACAGAACTAGTTTGGAAATTGCAACCAATAATTAGACTAAAGGTAATATCTTTCATTTGAACAATAGTGAAAAGACATGCTTGATTGCACATATTGATAAAAGTTGGTTATGGCATAAGAGACTCTGTCATGTAAATTTTGATTGCATTGTGAAAATCAATACAACCAATGCAGTAAGAGATTTACCTAAGATTGTTAAAGCCCACAATCCGGTATGTAAGGAATGTCAATTTGGAAAGCAAGTTAGAGCATCTTTTAAGAGTATTCCAGATAAATCCAATAATTCTCTTGACTTAATTCATACTGATTTATGTGGCCTAGCAAGAACTAGAAGCTTACAAGGAGATAGATGTTTTATGCTAATCATTGATGACTATTCTAGAATGTGTTGGATTACTTTTCTCAGGGAGAAATCAGAAGCATTTGGAAAATTCAAGCTATTCAAGGTGATGGTAGAGAATGAAGCCGACAAGAAAATTAAATGCCTGAGATCAAATCAAGGAGGTGAATTCATATCTAAGGAATTTAATACACTTTGTGAAGTGATTGGAATCAGAAGACAATTGTCAGCACCCCGGACACCCCAGCAGAATGGAGTTGTAGAGAGGAAAAACAAAACCATCTTGGATGCAACTAGAAGTATGTTATTAGAAGCAAATCTACCACATGTATACTGGAGAGAAGCAGTGAGTACATCGGTTTATACATTCAACAAAGTTCACATCAAAGGTGAAACCGGTAAGACCCCTCATGAATTATGGTTTGGTAATACTCCTACTCTTAAATATTTCAGAATATTTGGAAGTAAATTCTATATTAGAAAAGAAGAGTATATTGGCAAATTTGATCTAGAAGTGATGAAGGAATATTTCTTGGTTATATATCTAAGAGAAAGGCACATAGATGTTTTAACAAGAGATTGCAGAAAATTGTTGAGAGCACAAATGTGAAGATTGATGAACAATTTAGAGGAAATTCAAGGTACATAGACTCTGAACCGGCAATAGAGATACTGACAAATGAACCTACATTGAATACACCAGTACAGAATGAAGATCCAGTTACACCGGAATCATCTGAAAATTCCACAATAACTGAGGAACAATAGCAAACAAAGACACCCCGATATGTAAGATTGACCCACTCTGAAGATTAGATAATTGGGAACAAGTATCAAGGAGTCATGACTAGAGGAAGACTGGCAAATGAAGAGGTATGTCTTATTTCTCAAATTGAACCAACATCATTTAATGAGGCATGTGAAGATAAACACTGGATTAAAGCTATGGAAGAAGAATTAGAACAAATTGAAAAGAAGAACACATGGACATTAGTTCCTCGGCCTAAAGACAAAAATGTGATTGGAACAAAATGGGTATTCAGAAACAAACTCAATGAAGATGGTAAAATAATCAGAAATAAAGCAAGACTAGTATGTAAGGGATATTCATAGAAAGAAGGAATTGTTTGTAATGAAACCTTTGCACCGGTAGCTAGAATTGAGGTAGCCGGATTATTTTTGGCTTTTGCAACACACAAGAACTACAAAGTATATCAGATGGATATTAAATGTGCATTTCTGAATGGAGATCTTGAAGAAGAAGTTTATATTGAACAACCTGATGGATTTTCTTTGACAAATGACAAAGATATGGTTTGCAGGTTAAGGAAAGTTTTGTATGGGTTGAAGCAAGCTCCAAGAGCTTGGTATGCTAGATTGGATATGTATCTTTTGAAGATTGGTTTTTCTAAAGGTAATGATGTCAGTAACTTATATTACAAAGTGACTAATAATGACATCTTGGTTATAGAATTTTTTGTTGATGATATAATCTTTGGAGGAGAAGATGGATTATGTAAAGACTTTTCTAATGAAATGCAACAAGAATTTGAAATGTCTGTGATTGGAGAGATAAAATTCTTTTTAGGATTGCAGATTTCACGGACTGATAAAGGTATATTATTGAGTCAATCTAAGTACTTGAAGGAGTTACTAAAGAAATTTGGTATGGAGAACTCTAAACTAGTAAGCACACCTATGACTACAATCGGCAAATTATCACTAAGGGATGAATCAACACCTGTTAATCCGACTAGGTACAAGTCTATGATAGGAGGTTTACTATATTTGACACAAACAAGACCTAATATTATGAATGCAGTATGTATTGTTTCAAGATTTCAGAGTAATCCTAAAGAAAATCATGAATTAGCAATAAAAAGGATTTTTTGGTACTTACAAGGCACTACAAATCTTGACTTATGGTATCTTAGAGATGAAAACTTTGAATTATGTGCATACACAGATGCAAATTGGGAAGGAGATATAGATGGCAGAAAAGCACCACCAGTGGAGCATTTTTTCTTGGTAGCAGATTAATTTCTTGGTTGAGTAAGAAACAAAGTTGTACATCTTTATCAACAACAGAATTAGAATATGTTGCAGCAGCAACAAAATTGCACATAGGTATTATGGCTTAAGAAAATGTTGAAAGACATAAAGGTAAAATGCAAGGAACCTATAACTATCTATTGTGATAATACAACAGAAATTGATATATCTAAGAATCTGATACTACATTCTAAAACTAAACATGTTTCTATCAAATTGAATTTTCTAAAAGAGAATGTTGAAGCAAAAGAAGTGAAATTGGTTTATGAGAATACTAAAGAGTAGATTGCAGATATTTTCACTAAGCTTTTGCCTAAGGAGACTTTTGAATATCTCAGAGATCAACTTGGGGTTATACCCCCACCGGTAGAGACTTAAATAGTTGATGTTTGTCATCAACCAGTAGAATTAACAGAGAAAACTTTTATTCCGGCTTTGATGAGGAGAACTACTTCTCAGGGGGAGTAGTTGGTATTTTGTAATGAGTTGGTATTTTGTATTTGAACCTAGTTTTTGTATTGCTTTGGCATTTGATGTCAAAGGGGGAGAGATTGATATGGAAAACACATATTATTCCTATGGGGAGAGACTTTATCCCTTGGGGAGAGATTATTACTTTTGGGAGAGATATTATGCATTTTGATTTCTGGTTAATGATCTTTTTGGGAGATTGTTGGTTTTTAATTTTTGGCATTTCTGTTTTGGCACTTTGATGGTTTTTCCATCTTGTGTTGCCATCAATGCCAAAGGAGGAGTTTGTTGGTATTTTGGATATGTTGATATGGTTTTGTCATTAATTTCAGCACTTATCAATACTGGCCAAATTGGTTATGTTAACCGACATGCAAGTGACTTATGCACAGTCACCGGTATTTGGTTCACCGGCAGGTTATATTATTCACCGACACTTGGAATTGCTTGGAGACTACTTGGTTATGTTGAAAACATCATTTGGATACTTTGTTTTGGTGATTTGTTCATTATCTTATTCAAGTTTGCATATTTGTTGTTACCAGCAAATAGGTCCATGATATGCATCGGCAGGTATATCTATTCCAGATTAGCATGGCACGTTGTGGAGATGATTTATTATTATTGTAAATGCATTGAGCCGACATCATGCATCGGATATTGATTTATTTGTAATTGATTTTATTGTAATATCTTCTAGTGAGCTGACCTACTCAATTGGTCTTAAGTTATGGTATAAATGTAAGATCTCATTTGTGAGAATAACATATGCAAGGAAAGAGATTGTAATTTGGTATATGCAAAAAGAAGACGAACTATACATGCAGACATCATTTGAAGGTTGAAGGAAGGATTTTGTAAAGGCATATCAGAACTAAATTGGTATTGAATCCAACATATGGAGATGCTATTTTGAGCAGTACATTATCATTGGATTTAATCATCCAATTGTAGTCAGTGTGACTCTTATTTTGTGATTGAGCAGTGAGCTCTAGGTGCTTGGCCTTTCTGCATGTGCAAAACCCCTATTGTACACACATATTATCTGCAGTAGTATCATCTGATTGTGGGTAAGGTTTCCCACTATGGTTTTTCCCCTTACAGGGTTTCCACGTACAAATATTGGTTTTATGTGTTGTGGATGTTATTGTCTTTCCGTTTCATGCATTAATCTTTACCAGTACTGCAATTAACTGTTAACACTATCTACCGGCATAAAGTTTGGTTTATCAGTATTAAGCATTAAGTTTTGGTTAAGTTAATTTTGGTTGAATTTATTAGACAACTGATTCACCCCCCCTCTCAGTTATCTCTGAGACCTAACAATCCTAAATATCCTATCCAACAATAACAAACCTAAAACAAATAATAAAAAGAAACTAAACAAACTATCTACATGGAGTGATGATGGAATATCCAACATACAAAATCTTTTAAGTGATCTACATATGCAATTCCATAAGCACATCATCATAAGACAACATACAACATGTATAAAGGCTTTGAGAGATGATTTGCATGTAGGAAATACCTTTGAAATTCTAATGATTGCATATGCAAGAGTACAATGAATGAAAATAAGTAATGTAAAGTGAAAGAAGTCATTATACAATACATTATTTTGATAAATATAACTAAAAAATGTAATCAAATGTGAAATAGTAAACCATTCAGACCTACTAAATTCCATTATGGAAAACCCCCAAGTCATATTTGAAGACACTATTGAAAACTGTGCAACCCACAAGTCAATTTTAGAAGAATAAATTAGGGTTTTTATGAATTTAACCTCTAAATTTATGTGATCCAAATGCATATATGATTTATGATTGTAAACATGAGCATTAAAGTGCATACAAATCATATCTAAGACCACAAATCCAATTCAATACAAATGTAAGAGCGATGGGTTCACCAAAATGTGATGGTGGGTAAAATTAGCGTTTCACTAATTAAGATAATAAAACCACTAATATTACCTAAGAGACCATTACATTAAAAATGAAACTGAATACAATAGATCTAACCACAATTCAATTAGGAAAAGGGCTGAAGTATTGATTATATTCACTTGTTTAGTTTGTCCCCCCTTTTTGAGTTGAATTGATGTGAATTGTAGGGTTTAGGGAGAAATAATGGATCAGTGGAGAATATAATAAGAAACAAAGAGTTATAGACATCAAACATAACCATAGGCATGGATCAAAGCAGAGGAAGAAGATCAGGACCTGTTCCTAAACATTCAGCCAAAATTGTCAGGACTGGGATGGTAGATAATCTTGGTCCTATAACTTTGAGATAGGAAAGTGGGATCTTTTCTAGATTAGGAAGACACACTCGATCCACTGTTATAAGCTTGAGCATAATTCTTAGGACCGGGATGGTAGGTTGTCCTAGTCCTTTTCTTTTCACTCCATCAAAATCTAGACCTATTTGTCATTGTTAACTCTATCAAAATCTTCAGCCATAATTCCCAAGTCAATTCCTTGCACATAGAAGGAGAGAAAAAGTGTTGTGGATAGGGTTTTTTTGAGGTCAAATCCTGGTTTAGGAATTAACCTTGAATGAAATAATGTAAATACTAAAGTAAATGCTAGGAGATATAGCTCAAATCTATAATGGTTGATATGAAGATTGATGATGCAACGCTCTTTAGATATGATCACAAATATTAAATACAATAACATGACAAACATATGGACATGAATGACCTAAACACACATTATTGAATGAAGATTAATATGAATTTTCTCCAAGATGCTCAAAGGATATGAAATGTTGCCTTGAATGCTTGATAATGCTTAATGACGAATGCACAAATGATGGTGTATGTGTTGTTGGGAAAATGGTGTCTCAACCATGGATTTACATGAGGTTACTCTTTATAGTAAGTTTTTGTTTGATCATGAAATGGTGTGAAATTCTCCCTGAAGCTTCTCATTGGCTAGATAAGCATTCCTGTAAAGTTACGTCGCAAGATCACAACTAGTTTTGAAGATATTAAAGTTTTCATTTTGGAGGGGTGCAATGAAAGGTTTAAATTTAATTTTGAGTAATTTAGAGGCCCTAAAATTCCTTTAAAAGTGGGTATAAATGGTGTAGCAATTTACAAGGAAATAGATAACTTTGCGAGCTTTCCGGCACTTCAAACGGTTTGTCAATAGGACACATGATTCACAAGTTATGGCCTCTGGAAGTTTCTACGCCTGAAATAGGATATATAAAATGTATCGGATGCATAAATGAGCTATAAAATGGAGGGACATGTGTTGATGTGTGGTTTAACATGTCATAAGGCATCTATAAAGGAGATAAGGTTGGTTCTACTTTATTGGGTGGTTTTAGCCCATGGTTTTGTAATACCGTTTGGTCGTTTCTTGTATTGTATCTCCTATATATGAGGTGTGCGAGATAGAGGTTGCGTGTAAGAATCTTATGGCTATTGAGTTACCTCTAAGTCCCTAATTAGTGGTACTTATGTGAAGAGCTTGCTTTGCAAGTATATTGTAATCTATTATTGATTTCTGAATAATATATTGAGTTGTTTTTAGAGTGTGGGGTTTTTCTCCCAAAAGGGTTTTCCCCACGTAAATCATTGTGTTGTGTTGTGGTATGCATGATATTTTGATTACTTTTGTTAAGTTTATGTAACGATCTAAAAAAAAAATTGCATTATCTTCCTCTTAAGGTTAGTGTAGGAAGTTGTTCCGCTACATAAATTCCTTGCAAGTGGCATCAAATCCTATCACCTTTAGCTTCAGTTGTGGGTTGTTGGGTTTTATGAACTAATCTAGATTTGAGTGGGAGCTTATGCAGAAGATACTTTTTGATCTTGTTGTGGAAATTTTCAGATGAAAAGTTCATCAAGGAGAATAGAGGTGGATAAATTTAATGGTAGTAATTTTGAGATGTAGAAGTTGAAGATGGAAGATCTGCTAATAGATCAAGATCTATGGGATGTTGTTGATGCAAATGTCTCAAGACCCTCAGATCCTACTATGGTTTCTCAGTATGATGTCATGGACCAAAAAATCAAGGGTCTAATCAGATTGTGTCTGGCATACTCTGTTCTAATCAATGTCCATGAAGAGAACACTGTAAAGAAGTTATGGACCAAGCTTGGTGAAATGTATCAAGCGAAAACCTTATTGAATCAAATTTTATTGAGAAAGAAATTACATTCTTTGAAGGTGGAAGAGGGTGGAAAAATTGCAGATCACTTGGAAACATGTAATGTGTTGGTGGACCTATTGTCACTGATTTCATCTAACTTGAATCATGGAACAACCCCTACGAAACTTTTTTGTTTTGTAGCCCACATTCTCCAAGGTCGATCGATTTACCTCGCAAGTTGTGTCTGTTTACATTTTCATTTTTGTCATTTTTGTTTTCATGTTTTTGCCTTGATTTTTTTCATCATTTGATTGCACTTCAGGTTTTAAAACCTGATTCCTGCACATCAGGTTTTAAAACCCGAAGTGCAGTTTTGGTCTACAAAGTAGTGCAGGTCAGATTTTAAAACCCGACTTGTAGGTCTTCCTATTGGTAGGTCAGGTTTTAAAACCTGACCTTCTGGTTTTAAAACTCGATGTGCAAATCATGTCTGACCCCAATGACAAATCCAGTTTTAAAACTTTCCCTATTAGTCCTTTTTTGTACATGGTGCAGGTCAGGTTTTAAAACCCAACCTGCAACCTAGGTTTTGCCCAAATGCAGATCGGGTTTTAAAACCTGACCTGCAATCTTGACCTGCAACATTGGCAAATCAGGTTTTAAAACTCGATATGCCAATATGACCTACCCAAGTGCAGATCGGCTTTTAAAACCTGATCTACTGATTTTTCTATCTTTTTGTCTAAGGGTATTGATCTTTCGGGTATCATTTCGGGTCTTTGAAGCTGATAATGTGATGGTGAATATTGATTTTCATGATGAAAATGTTGCAGATTGTGGAAAATGACTAGTCCTTCTCTGAGTAAATTCGAAGGGAGGAAAATGAAGAATAAAGTGTCCTCGTTGATACTAAGTAGTTTTCATGTAGTTGCATTTTTATTTTATGTCGTAGTTGTAGTCGAGTGGGACTCTGTAGTTGAATTAGTCAACTGCGCCCACATTTTTCTCAACTCCTTTCCTATAAAAGGAGGAACTTCATTTGTAAAAATTTATCTTTTATATGCTTAACAAAACTCTGTCGAATTGTTGCCTCGAGTTCAACTTTGAGCTCACTTCTTGTGAAAATTAATCAAGCAAATAAAGAAGAGAATTCCCTTTGTTTCCAAACTTTGAGTTGGGAAAGAAATTTTGTATATGAGTGAATGTTTTTTCATTCATTGCTTATATATATGATCTTTAATTCCTTGATGGTGTAGACACCTGAAATTGTCTTGTCTAATTAAATAAATATTTTATTTATTTAATTATTTTATCCTAAGTCTTCTATTAATTAAATAAATCTTTATTTATTTAATAATTCATTAATCCTCTTCTAAGCCTTTCCTCATTTAAATAAATACTTTTATTTATTTAAATTGTCTTTTTCATAAATTAAATAAATATTTAATTTATTTAATTGATCCCACTTCCTCTATTAATTAAATAAAAATATTTATTTATTTAATTAATTCATTATTTTTTTCTACCCATGACACATGTCACTCGTCTCTTAATTCTTCTCTTACCTACCCACTTTATCATTTCATTATTTCCTCTACCTACCCTTTAATCCTAGCCGACCATTTATCTTTACACCTCTTAATCTTATCCCTCCATTTCTTATAGTGTCTTCTATATAAGAGGATACTCCTCTTCATTATCAACCCTAATGAGCCTACTAATGACACAATCAAGTCTTCTTGCTATCAAGGTATCAACCACAATTTGTTCTTTGTTGAGCTCTTGTGCACACATAAAATATGAGAACAAATATATCAAAAAAGATCAATGGAGATAGGGAAAAAATGAAGATTGAAACCCTACTAGACATGTGAATGGTATATTTGGTTTATTTTGTTTATTTGCATGGTCTTAGGTATCTTCATTTGTTTATGGTGGATCTTTTCATTGTTAGGCTAGGGTTTTGTGGTCAATCCTTGTTAGTCTTTCAATATTGTTGTTTTCATTCATCCATTCTCACCATATACAAATGGTATTGGTGTTTGGTTTTTTTTATTAAAGGAGCATTCTAATTGTGATTATAGACTTTGAGCTATCTTTCATATTTGGAAAATCTTATTGTGATATGGTGATTAAGCGGGAGGCTTTGTACTATTGTTGATTACTTTTGGTTAATGGAAGTTTCACTTATATCTTGAAGACTTTGAGCTGCAAGTTATAATAGTTATTAGATTGTAAATTGGATTGTACTCACATTAGACTATGTGCTTATGTTGATTTAGGGATATATTTTAATCATTGTAGGTGAGTGTAGTTAGTTTATTATTTTCTAAGAAGTTTTATCAAGTGAAGGGATATACGTTAATTTTGAAAAAAGAGAATTATACAACTTGATCTTACCCCTCAAATTTACTTTCAAGTTTCTAAAATACCAAAATTCTACTAGGGAACCTCCCCATGATGCAAGGAGAGACTTTGTCTCAACATAGCTGTGTGTGAAAAATATATTTTGTCATTGGTATGCTTGTGATAAAATATTCACCCAACAGTTTTTTGGCGACTCTATTGGGGATTCAGACGTGCAACCGGTGTAATGATGTTGGGTTGCAATGTTAGAATTTCCATTGTAATATCTTTCTTGCCAATTTTCTCAAAGTACTGATCTAGCAGAATCAAGTTATTCTCGTGGTCAAAGAGTGGAATAAATTATTGATCCTACCTTTGATTTTTTGCAGTAACACAATTTTTATTTCTTGCCTCCATAAATAAGATCTCATTTGCAACGTACAAGGAGTTTTCCTCCTACTGCACAGTTGTCTCCTATTCCAAGAGAGGCGTCAAGGTTGCAAGTTGCAGTTATCCCAACCATAAGACATTTTATAATTCCCCCATATAATCCACTAAGTATGGCTGCCCAAGGTCCCTGGGGTAATGTGTTTGGTCCATTGAACCTTACGCCACCTCTACATGAACTTCCAAGGGGCTCAATAAAGAATTTACCTAAGTTTTTGGGTGATGATTCTCAACATCCTAATGAACACATTGTTGCTTTTTATATTGCATGTGGTGTTCTCAGGGTTGAGCATAAAGTTGTTTCCCTAAGGTTATTAATTAAAACCTTGCAAGGCGTAGCTATTGATTGTTTCTATCATCTTCCTAATAATTGTATCACAAATTGGGCTACCCTCAAAATAAGGTTTGAGGCAAGGTTGAAACATGTTGAAGATGAGCATGTACTTTTAGTGAAATTGACTCAAATGAAGAAGGAAACACAACAGCCCATGTGTGAATTTGTGGATAAATTCAACAAGCTGTAAAGCTGCATTCTGACTACTTCACAACCTACTGCTGGAAACTTAAAATGTTTCTTTATAAATGCACAATTTCCAAAGGTGAGTTTTCTTTTGTGAAGAAATGCTCCTGCAGATTTTGTTGTTGTACAACAGTTACCCATAGAAGTTGAAGATGATCTTATCCTTGTCGATAAGATAATGATAGAGCCAAATGGATTCAAAGAAAACTCTTCTTTGGGAGCATGGTCTACCAAGAGAACAAATCCCATGGTGCAAAGGTTGGCTAATGAGCTTCTTTCCCTTAAAAATTAAATAGCTCAATGTGCATTCTCTTCTCCTTATGAAGACATTCCAAGGAGGCCATATCCAAATACTGTTCCTAATTATGTAGCTGAAAATCAGGACAAGCTTCCTTTACCACCAGAAAGGCTTGTACTCTCATTGATCTCTTCCAAGAGGAGGAAGCAAACATAGCTAGTGACTCTCAAATATAGTTTATGCAGTATCAGTATGTTGATGAACAAAAATAATGGACCATGAAAGATACCATGGACAATAGACAACAAGAGGTTGAAGGTGACTTTATCGAGGTTCTGGTAAAGGAGGACAATCACATCATGAGGTGTGAAAATATGGACATACATGAAGGTATCAATCAAGTTGAACAAGATGAGAAGACTATATCTATATTTTGATCTCATGAACTGGAACATATTATGCATGAAGAAAATAAGGAACTTGATGAAGACCTTTTCACAAACATAATAGAGGAATTTTGCTCAAGTCTTGATGACAATTCTCTAAAATATGAAGTTTGTGAACAACATGATGAAGCAAGATATGCAGCCATGTTTGCACCTAACTCAAATGAGGAAACCCATTCTATTCATCACGAGGTTATGGTTGAAGAAGCAATTGAAAAAGATGTAATCAGTAAGAAGATTTTTATTTTTGTCTTTTCAAGAAGATGTCCTATAAGACATCTATCTTGGTTGGAAGCTAAAAAAATGTCAAAAGTCACACTTGGTCCTCAACACGAAGATACAATAGAGGAAAGAATAAATGATGCATCTATGGTTGGGCAAGGGCAGTCCAAATTCATTGGTCCACTTTGAAGTATCAGTACGTGTGATTTATTTGAGGAGGCGAGTGAATTTGTTCATCTTTTTCAAGGAGCAGTGCATCAAGCTATGGTACAATTATTCATGCTTCTATTGGTTGTGGTTGCTTATGATCATGCAAGGCATTGCAAGATGCTAAAGATAGGCAACTGCTTTGGTGAGCCTGTGAATGGTTTCATTTAGGGGGATTAACATGGTTAGTTATTTTAGGTTAGGTTAGTTTCCTTTTTCAATAAGTGTAGTTGCACAAGTTTTTGTCTTGTTTTCAATTGGTTGCTTTGCGTCAGTCTTTTTGTTTGTGTCTTTGTTGCTTGACTCTATGGCCTAATGGATACAAGCACTTTGAGTTATGGATTCTACAACCCTCATTAGTGAAGGTCGTTTCCCAGTCAAAGTCAATTGTTGTCACCGATTTCATCTAACCTAAATCATGGGACAACCTCTACGAAACTTGTCTATTTCGTAGCCCACGTCCTCCAAGGTCGGCTGATTTACCTCTCAAGTTGTGTTTTTTTACATCTTTATTTTTGTCATTTTTGTATTCATGTTTTTGCCTTGATTTTTTTTCATATTTTGATTATGTAGCGTCGTAAAATTAGGACACTTGCAATTTCGACTACATTTGGGTCTTCACAATGGTGGCGCAATGTTGAACCTGAATGGAGACTCTGAAACCTGTTTACGACATCAAAAACTGCATCTTTCTCCACCTTGGCCTGATCCTCCTTGCACCCTGCTATCTCGGGAGGTGGGACCATGGCGCCCAGCACCCTAGTCCCTCAGGACCATGGCACCCAGTGCCCTAGTCCCTGGCCCTATTTTGGGCCTGGTCTCTTGTTGGCCATCGAGTCTTCAAGTTTGCAATTTGGAAAATAATGCTCCTAGGTCAGCCTAAGGTCAGAAAAATCAGTCTCCTAACCCTAATTGACAAGTATATAAACTACATTTCCCCTCACGGAAAGAAAAGGAGGAAAAAAACATATGTGTGCAAGAGGTGGAAGTGATAGGCAAACATTCAAACATTCAAACATTCAAACATTCAAGCATTCCTTCAAGCAATTGAGCATTCTAGGTCTCCAGTCAAGGCTAGGTGTTGCATTAAAGACAAGGATTCAACCATTGAAGAGGAGATCACCTACAACACACAACATACAACATACAACATCATTACACCTTCGCATGTAAGAATACAAACATTCTTACAACAAGGTATCAGTACTTGATTACATTACAAACATTTACATTTACAACATTCTCATTTCTTAGTTAATTCCAAAACCGGGGTTTGACTTGAAGGCAAACCCCTAATCCCTAACACTCCAATCATCCTCTCTTTTCTGTGTGTAGGTTGCAGGTACGCAGCTGTAATTGAAGATCTGGAATCCTTGTGCAGAGACGAATAGATCCCCCTTCGTTTCGCAGATTTTTCAGAGGACCGTGTGCACTCCGGGCACCATCATCCCGTCAACTTTTGCTCAAACTTGCAGGACAGCGTCGTCTCGACATTTTACTGCTAATTTCAGGTCCGCAGCTTCGTCCCGTGTCTCTATCTCCATCTACAAGCAAATCTTTCCTACTTTTACATACACTCCTAGTTCAATCCTTCTATCTACATTCTTTACAAAAGAGGGTATCCTTGTTGTCTCAACCCTTGAAACTCATTTAGAATTCAATCTTGCATTGTGTGGGATTGGATCTTGTGGGTTTCAACCCCTCTTTTGAATGTAAAGTCTCTCCTAAGTGAAAACCGTCAATCCTAGTGACCTCCTTTCTCTCTCCTTGGAGTGGGAGAACACCTAGGGTTCAATTTTCCGCTTTACATTTTCGTGAACCCGACGTGAACATCCTAATTCTGATTATTCATGGTTAGATCTGAAAAATTTTGCTTCCTTAATTACATTTCCATGTTTGATCTTTTGCAAATTTTAGAGGTTAATTGCATAAAAACTCTAAATTTTCTTTTTAGTAATTGAGCTTGTGAAATGTTTAATTGTTAATGCTTGTTTCAGATCTACCCTTCTATTGCAAATTATCAATTCATATTTGTGCCTTAATTCTAAAAATTAAGTGGTTAAGTGTCAAAACCCTAATTTTTAACCCTCTTGATTCAACCTTTGACCGATGATTTCACTGATCAAAACAACTACAAATCGGCTGTAACTCTGGATTCCGCAACAAAATCATAATATCTTTCATCCATGAAAATTTTGAAAAAAGTTGCGAGGACTGTGTGCACCCCGAGCGCCATTGTCCCCGACATTTTTTTCGAAATTTCTGGAGCTAGATCTTACTGTATTTTTCTGCTAGAATCCAGAATCTTGGCTGATTTCATCAATTCTAACACTTTCAAAATTAAAGTCAAAGTTGGTCTAGTGATTGCTTGGATTAAGGCTTCTAATCATTCAAAAATTGTTGAAATTGAAATTTTGTGTTAAAATTGTGTTTCTTACTGTCCTAAATCTGAAAAGTGTGTTGGCATTTATTCAAAGTTTCAGTGCTTTATTCAAATTTTTGCAATTTGTGACTTTTGAAATTAAGTTTTTAATTGCAACAACTTTGATTTCCGCTTTCAAAATTGAATTTTGCATGAAATTGAGTCAACTTTTAAATTTCAAAGCTTGCATTGCTTTTAGTATTCCCTCTAAAATCATAAAATTCAAAATTTCAGTTTCCCTCTCTTTTTCAAAATTCAAATTTTGCATTTTTCAACAATCTTGGTAGGATTCAATTTTGAGATCGCAACTTTAATTTGGCCTATCTACAAATCGTAAAATCACTCAATTTTTTTCAGATTAGCTTTAAAATCATCATAACCTTCATCCCTGAAAATTTCAAAAAAAGTTTCAAGGACCGTGTGCACTCCGTTCGCCACGGTCCCTGACATTTTTTTCAAAATTTCGGGAGATTGTCATGATTGCATTTAACAGCTTAAATCTAGGAGATTGGCTGATTTTATTGAAGTTTGCTACCTCTAAATTCGAAAATAAATTCAAAATTCAAGATTTCAATTTTCAAGATAACAATTAAAATTAAGAGCTCCCCCCCTTGGTCCTAATTTTTCAATTGTGCCTACCTTTCTTGGAAGTTGTGTTTCCCTCTTCTTTCACAAAGTTCAAATTGGATAATCATTATCTCATTGTTCAATTTTGCCAACTTTATTTCAAAAATTCAAAATCTTCTCTCTCTCTAGTGCATGAGTTTTACAACAATAAGCCCTACTTACACTATTCCTGTTAGACGAAGCCTTAGAATTAAGTCTTTCCAAGGTTTAAGTACCGAGGAGATGGAACCTAATTTAAATGGACACGGGTAATTACTCTAATCCTCTTAATGATGAAGAAGCTCTCCATGAGGTTTCTGTAGAACAACTTTTGAAATTGGATAACCAATTTGATGATTTTCAGAAATGGATGTCTCAAGAATACCCCGATAGTCAAGCTCTTTCAATAATTGAGGGTCTAAAACATATGGTTCAAAGTGATAAGAATGGAATTGATATTTTGCGTAGTATTGCACACATCATGGATTCTAATGTGATGCCTATGAAGAGTTGTGCCGAAACTTTAGGTTATACACAACCTCCTACTCAAGCCAATCATTCTATCCCTTTGACAACTTCTATTGCTAGTATACCTACTTTTACATCAAACATAATGACTACTTCAATACAAAACATTCCACCTATGATCACCAGTCATGGGGGCAATACTTCCTCTTCAATCAACCCTCTTCCTTCATTCAATCCGACTTCTTCATTCATTCCTTTAATGAGTGTCCCTATTACATCTCCACAAATGAACATGACGCAAGGGGGCAATTCATTCAACCATTCCATTCCTCCTTGTAGTGCTCCTTTTTTCCAATCATCTCCTATGACTAACTATCATAGTGTCCCGCCACCTTACTCTCAATCAATACCTTCTTTCAATAACATAATACCTCCATCACAATCTAACATGTCTAATATGAACTCTTCGACTGAAGCGACCATTAACAATCTTGCACAAACTGTCTCTTCTTTACAGCAACAAATTGCCTCTATGAATCAATCTAAGTTTAGTGTGCCCACATTTGATGTTGCGAGCCCACTTTCTCTTGACATTGTTCGAGCTACCCCCCCTAAGCATGTTGAAATCCCACAATTGGAGATTTATAATGGTAAAGGTGATCCTCTAACACATGTTAAGACCTTTCAAACAATATGTACTGATTTTGCTCATGACCAAAGGTTGCTTGCAAAACTGTTTACTAGAACATTAAGAGATAAGGCTCTACAATGGTATTGCTCGTTGCCTTCCTATTCTATTACTTCTTTCCAACAACTTGCAAATACTTTTATTCAACAATTTCAAAACAATATAAGTCCTAAAGTTACTTTGATTGATTTAATGCATTGTAAACAAGGTGTTAAAGAAAAAGTGACTGATTTCATTGGTAGATATAAGCATTTGTGTGCTCAAATTTCTTTTCCAGTACCTAACAATGATATTCAAAGAATCTTTATTTCTAATTTACAAAAAGATATTAGAGAAAAACATCTGTTTTCTGAGTTTACTTCTTTCCAACAGTTGTGTGCAACTCTTCACAATTATCAACTGACTGTGAGTCAAATGGAACAAGCAAATTCTATGGCTCCGAGTGATAAGGGTGATAGTAGTCAACAACCATTTGGGAAGTTTAAACTGAACAGAGGGTTCATTAAGTTCAATGAAAACATCATCAACAACAATGTGAATGCAGCATCACGTGTGCCTCCTATTTCTAAGTTTTTCAAGAAAGAAAGAGAGTTTACTCCTTTGAATGAATCATTGCATAGTATTATGAATAAGTTATTGGAACAAAATGTGCTTACTCTCCCTCCTATAAAGAAAATAGATCCTGCAAAGATTAATTCACCCTATTTTGATAACAAATCTTTTTGTCAATTTCATCGTCAACCTGGGCATGATACTAAAAAATCTTTTGCTTTAAAGGGTAAAATTCAAGATTTGATTGATAATAATACTATCTCTATTTCAGGTGTGAATGATAAAGGCAACACATCTGTAGCTCTTCCTAACCAAAATCTTAAGATTTTTACTGATCCATTACCTTCTCATACCTCTAATGTGATTGAGACTAATGGTTCCTCTTTCTCACCTGATGGTCTTATGTCTATGACTCCGAATGTGATTAACTTTGTAGAGTAGTAGAAAATCCCTAAAGAACCTTCCATCACATTTGATTCCAGTGAAACTATCAGGGCACCTGATGGTCCTTTATATATAGTTGCAAAAGTGAAGAATACACCTTGTTGTGGAGTGCTTATTGATCCTTCTTGCATGGTTAATGTTATTACTGAAGAATTTCTTTTTACTTTGCAATTGAATCAAGTGATCTATGACAAAACAAATGTGGTTGTGAAATTATTTGATGCATTTTCTTATCCTACAATTGGTTCTATTACATTACCTATTGAGGTCCATAACAAATCCCTTGATGTGAGCTTTTCTATTATTCCATCATCCGAACAATTTCGTGTGAAGCTAGGCTATCCTTGGCTATCTTCCATGAAAGCTATTGCTTCTCCTATTCATAAGTGTTTGAAATTTCCCCATAATGGTGAAGTTGTTACTGTCAATCATAGTCTCTTTAAACCAGCTAAAAGAACTTCTAGTGTTCCTATTGATTATTTTTGGTCTAAACAATTCCAATCTCTTCCACCGCGAAGTGATCATCTTTTCAAATCTTATCAAAAGTGGAAAAAAGATATGATCCTATCTCTAAGTGAACCTCGAACACCCAAACTTGATATTCCTATCATTCTTGAGAAGGAAGTTCTTCCGTTGAAAGATAAAACTAATGTCTTTCCTCAAGAAGATTCCCAACCCATTCCTATGGATGTGACTATGTCTATGTCTAACAAACTTTCTAAAAGTAGACCTATACCCCCTCGTCATGATGGACTTGGTCTCCTTCCTAAACCAAATATTCCTCCTTTATATGGAGCAGTTCCTCCTCCTTCCTCTTATAAAGAGAAGAGACCTTCCTCTTCTCCTATTATCCAACCTAAGAAACCACAACCTAAACACCCAAGTGATAAGGATGAGAACATTCCTCCTCCTCAATCTTCTCAACTTCCTACTAAGACTAGATGAAATCATTCTACGCGTGAACACTGACGAAAGCGTCATCTTAGAGCTCGTGCAGCTGCTTCTCAAACTTTGCAATCCCCAAAAACACCTTCAGCTAGTATTATTCCATTTTCTCCTCAGCCAAAAATTGAGCCAAAATCTCCTAAGCATAAGATGCATGATGGTTTTGATCCTGTGCGAGTTAAAGATCTTATTTTTATAAATCTTCATGATGATATAGATGAAAATGTTATTCATGATGAAAATGTTACTTCTCTTGCTTCTGATAGTGAATATGAATATGTTGATATTGATAACCATTTATCTAACGAATTTTCTAAAGCACTTATCTTAGCTCCTAGACAAGAACAACGTGGCTTGGAACATGAACATAGCCCTTGTTTGGATCTTGTGATAGCTCCATCTGCTGTGTTGGATGTTCCTCCTCTAGCGTGTTTCCTGCCTTCCCGAAATATTGATCAGCAAGATCGGGGGGTGGATGACGTGCTAGACTAGTTCATTAGCACAGCAGACTCTCTCCTCCTCTCTTGATATCTTTTGTTACTTCTTCTATGTGTTATTCTCATTCTTCTATTTGTTGTCCTTAGTGTTGTCTACTTGAGCACGATGCAAAGCATTGAGATCTCTTTTGGTCTCTCTCATGTTGACTCAAAAGACACATGTGTTCCCTTCTTCTAGGTGACCTTCCTTGATTAGGGAATGAAGAACAATTATGCATACATACATATGATATACATGAATTATCATACAGCATACTGACCCCAAGGAAAGCGAAGTCACCTCGTGATTTGTGTTTTGTGTCTATTATCCTTGGGTTCATCTCACACTTGGGGGCTAAATCTTTGTGATAACATGCTCCTTTCCCTTCTCATTTCTTATGTGTATCACTACCTTAAAGAAATCACCCCCGATGAGGCATGTACGATCGCTTTAATGTAGGGCGCATACACTCCATCCATATCTCTTCAAGATTCTTAAAAATTTCTTGGCGAACTTAGCTTTGCCTTGAAAATTTTTGGTATTTTTCTTGCATGACTCATAGTGAAGGAACCATACTACTATCAGTCATGGTTCTCCCTCGTGATCTTCCCTTTTACTTTGTCAATCAACGTCGTAAGATCCTTAGTCAACTGGGGGCTTGGTGTATTTTGCCTCCTTGACGTGGTGAAAGTCTTTCAATGTTGTTTCCTTGTACTTTACCAGAAGTATGGGCGTACGCTTATACTCCCGCTAAAGTGGGGGCTAAATGTAGCGTCATAAAATTGCAACACTTGCAATTTCGACTGCATTTGGGTCTTCACGATGGCGGCGCAACGTTGAACCTGAATGGAGACCCCGAAACCTGTTTACAACATCAAAAACTGCATCTTTCTACACCTTGGCCTGATCCTCCTTGCACCCTGCTGTCCCAGGAGGTGGGACCATGGTGCCTAGCGCCCTGGTCCCTCAGGACCATGGCGCCCAACGCTCTAGTCCCTAGCCCTATTTTGGGCCTGGTCTCTTGTTGGCCATCGGGTCTTCAAGTTTGCAATTTGGAAAATAATGCTCCTAGGTCGGCCTAAGGTCGGAAAAATCAGTCTCCTAACCCTAATTGACAAGTATATAAACTACATTTCCCCTCACAGAAAGAAAAGGAGGAAAAAAACATATGTGTGCAAGAGGCGGAAGCGATAGGCAAACATTCAAACATTCAAACATTCAAGCATTCAAGCATTCCTTCAAGCAATTGAGCATTCTAGGTCTCCATTCAAGGCTAGGTGTTGCATTCAAGACAAGGATTCAACCATTGAAGAGGAGATCACCTACAACACACAACATACAACATACAACATCATTACACCTTCGCATGTAAGAATACAAACATTCTTACAACAAGGTATCAGTACTTGATTACATTACAAACATTTACATTTACAGCATTCTCATTTCTTGGTTAATTCCAAAATCGGGGTTTGACCTGAAGGAAAACCCCTAATCCCTAACCCCCCAATCGTCCTCTCTTTTCTGTGTGTAGGTTGCAGGTATGCAGCTATAATTGAAGATCTGGAATCCTTGTGCAGAGACAAACAGATCCCCCTTCGTTTCGCGGATTTTTCGGAGGACCGTGTGCACTCTGGGCGCCATCGTCCCGTCAACTTTCGCTCAAACTTGCAGGACAGCATCTTCTCGACATTTTACTGCTAATTTCAGGTCCGCAGCTTCATCCCGTGTCTCTATCTCTGTCTACAAGTGAATCTTTCCTACTTTTACATACTCTCCTAGTTCAATCCTTCTATCTACATTCTTTACAAAAGAGGGTATCCTTGTTGTCTCAACCCTTGAAACCCATTTAGAATTCAATTTTGCATTGTGTGGGATTGGATCTTGTGGGTTTCAACCCCTCTTTTGAATGTAAAGTCTCTCCTAAGTGAAAACCATCAATCTTAGTGACCTCCTTTCTCTCCTTGGAGTGGGGGAACACCTAGGGTTTGATTTTCCGCTTTACAAATTGCACTTCAGGTTTTCAAACCCAAAATGCAATGTTTCTTGTGTTTTCCTACATGTCGGGTTTTAAAACTCAAAGTGCAATTTTGGTTTGCAAGGTAGTGCAGGTTGGGTTTTAAAACCTGACCTGCTAGTCTCTTTTAGTGTCACATCGGGTTTTAAAACCCAATGTGCAGATCATGTCCAACCCTAATGACAGATCAAGTTTTAAAATCCATCATGTCACTCTTTTTTTGCACATGGTGCAGGTCGGGTTTTAAAACCCAACCTGCAACCTTGGTTTTGCCCAACTACAGATCAAGTTTTAAAACCCGTCCTACAGTCTTGACCTGCAACATTAGCAAAATGGGTTTTAAAACCGTTTCTACCAATATGACCTAACCAAGTGCAGATCAGGTTTTAAAACCCGATCTACTAATTTTTCTATCTTTTTATCTAAGGGTAATTTTGATCTTTTAGCCATCATTCTAGGTCTTTGAAGCTAACAATCTGATGGTGAATATTGATTTTCATGGTGAAAATGTTGCAGATTCTGGCAAATGAGTGATCCTTCTTCAAGTAAATTTAGAGGGAGGAAAATGAAGAATAAAGTGTCCTCATTAACGCTAAGAATTTTTCATGTAGTTGCATTTTTTCTTACTACAAACTTTCTTGCAGTTGAATTTTTATTTTATGCACTAGTTGTAGTCAAGTGGGACTCTGCGGTTGAATTAGTCAACTGCACCCACATTTTTCTCAACTCCTTTCCTATAAAAGGAGGAACCTTATTTCTAAACATTTATCTTTTATATGATTATCAAAACTCTATCGAATAGTTGCCTCAAGTGAGACTTTGAGCTTGTATGTTGTGAAAATTAATCAAGCAAATAAAGAAGACAATTCCCTTTGTTTCCAAACTTTGATTTGGGAAAGAAATTGTGTATATGAGTGAATGTTCTTTCATTCATTACTTATATATATGTTTTGTATTTCCCTGATGGTATCGGTGTTTGGTTTATGTTATTAAAGGAGTGTTCTAATTGTGATTATAGACTTTGAGCTATCTTTCATATATGGAAAATCTTATTGTGATACAATGATTAAGTGGGATTCTTTGTACAACTATTGATTACTTTTGGTTAATGGAAGTTTCACTTATATCTTCAATACTTTGAGCCGCAAGTTATAATAGTTATTAGATTGGAAATTGGATTGTACTCACATAAGACTTTGTGCTTATGCTGATTTATGGATATATTTTAATCATTGTAGGCAAGTGTAGTTAGTTTATTAGTTTGTAAGAAGTTTTATCAAGTGAAGGGATATATGTTAATTCTGAAAAAAAAAAAAAAAAAAAGAATTATACACCTTGATCTTACCCCCCAAATTTACTTTTAAGTTGTTGAAATACCTAAATTCTACCAGGGAACCTCCCCTTGATGAGAGGGGAGACCTTGTCTCAAAATAGTTGTGTGTGAAAAATATATCTTGTCATTGGTATGTTGGTGACAAAATATTCACCCAACAATGTCCTAAGGGGTCGTATGGTATCCTAAGGGGTCATATGGTGTTCTAACACATGTGTAGACTATAGGACCCCACAAGACCCCCAACGACACCATATGAGCCCTTAGCACACCACATGACCACTTAGGACCATATGATATCCTAAGGGATCGTATGGTGTCCTAAGGGGTCATATGGTGTTCTAACACATGTGTGGCCCTATCAAGACCTTGAAGACACCTGATGGTACCGTATGACCATTTAGCACATGACATGACCCCTTAGGACCATATGATATCTTAAGGGGTTGTATGGTGTTCTAAGGGGTCATATGATGTTCTAACACATGTGCGACCCCATTAGGACCACACATGACCCCCAATGACACCATATGACCCCTTAGGATCACGTATGATATCCTAAGGGGTCATATAGTGTTGTAACACATGTGTGGCCCAATTAGGATCCCACGCGACCCCTGACGATATCATGTGACCTCTAAAGCACACCACATGACGCCTTAGGAGCATATGATATCCTAAGGGGTCATATGGTGTCCTAATGGGTCATATGGTGTTGTAATACATGTGTGGCACCACTAGGATCCCACATGACCCCTAACGACACCATATGACTCCTTAGCACACTATAAGACCCTTTTGGACCATATGATGTCCTAAGGGGTTGTATGGTGTCCTAAGGGGTCATATGGTGTTGTAACACATGTGTGGCCCTATTGGGACTCCACATGACCCCTAACAACACCATAAGACCCCTTATCACACCATACGACCCCAAGTAGAACCATATGATATCTTAAGGCATTGTATGGTGTCCTAAGGGGTCATATGGTGTCCTAAGGGGTCGTATAGTGTCCCAGGGGGTCATATGGTATCCTAAGGGGAAAGATGAACCATTATTACGATATAAAAAATAGTTCCAATACTGATTACAAAAATAAGTTCAGATCACTCAGGCCCTTAGCACATGATACGACCCCAAGTAGGACCATATGAAATCCTAAGGCATCATATGATGTCCTAAGGGGTCATATGGTGTCCTAAGGGGCAAGATAAACCATTATTGCAATATAAAAAGTAGTGCCAATATAGCTTACAAAAATAAGTTCAGATCATCCCGTGAGAGCAAGCATGAGGTTCAAGGATCCCCTCTCTCCCCCTCTCCCTCCTTCCCTTACCACATCCATCTCTCTCTCTCTCTCTCTCTCTCTCTCTCTCTCTCTCTCTCTCTCTCTCTCTCTCTCTCTCTCTCTCTCTCTCTCTCTCTCTCTCTCCTCTCTCTCTCTCTCTCTCTCTCTCACTCTCCCCTCTCTCTTTTTCTCTCCCTTCCTCCCCACTCTTTCTCTCTCCCTCCCCCCTTCTATCTCCCCCCCCCCCTCTCTCTCTCTCTCTCTCTCTCTCTCTCTCTCTCTCTCTCTCTCTCTCTCTCTCTCTCTCTCTCTCCCTTCACCCTTCCTTTACTACAAGTAACACATACGGGTTTTTAAAATAAGAAGTTCGTACGGGTTATGGGAATTATGAACGTTGTCCTGTTGGGGTTTTTTTAGGGACTAATTATGCATACGGGTTAACTAAACATAACCCGTATGCGTTTCTTGCACATATTTTTATTTGGTCGATGACCTCAATGGCCACAAAAGGAGTGTTTGAGGTCGTTGAAGGCCCCACTGCAACTGATACTATGATTCTATGATAGTTTTATATGTCAAAGTAAGTGAAAATTTTGTTTTGCATGATTTCAAATGATTGAATTGTTGTTCTAATTATTTTGGTCAATGTTATTGTGATTGTTTAATAGTTTTGATTATTAAAAATAATGATAATATTCATTTTTATGATCATTTGATTGTATAATTTTTTGTAACATATATGTGCAAAATGATTTTATTTAGGACAACCGTTATTAACGATGAGAAAAAACAAGCGAGGAACAATCAAACAAGAAGAGGCTAAAAAGGAAAAACATAGGCAGTGTATGAAGAAATTACATGAATTAAGAATAATGGGACAAGAAGGTATGTCATCCACAACATCTCAGTTAGATGTACCAAGTCAACCTAATGCAATTGAAGAAGAAATCACAATCAATAATCAAACAAACGATGAAGATGCACCAACAATATTTGATTTACCGAATGAACCTAATGCAATTGAAGAAGAGACCACAATGAATAATCAATCAAATGATGAACATACACTAGCTCAATTTGGTGTGATGAATGTACCTAATGCAAGTAATGCACCAATGTTAACACCTCCTAGAATTATTCATAGAAAACCAAAGTATCTAATTGACATCGATGAGAATATTTTGAAACCAACGCCCGATAAATTAAATGAACGAACTTGTAGAAGAATTGTTAAAATAATATGGCAACACTATTTTGAAAACTTAAATCAAACTGCAATATGCCAATTAATTGTTAAATGATTAAAAATTTGAATTTTAGAGACAATGAAAATTCTAGGCCTAAGATCATCTAAAATTAATAATGAAAGTACTACAGTGAGAAATCTATTTGATGCATATGAAGCTATTGGTTTAAAATCATGTACTAAAGATTCTAATGTTACTTGACTTGTTATTACATCAACCATAATGAGCAAGAAAATAAAAAAAGATCATTTGATAAGCAAAACAAGTAAGTCATTAAACATAAGTAGAACAACATTACATAAAGCTTTAGAGAGGTGGGAGAAAATAGAGGATCCTAACAATAATTCTCTTTGGGCATTCTCGGGTAGACTACCACACAAAGACAAAGTTGTTGTTGATGCACTAAGAGCATTAATTGAAAAAAATTAGCATGACAACACAAGGGTTTCTCCCAACCAAAGAGATGTTGTTAGAAGGTGAATTGGATCTAGAAATCGTGAACCACGTGCCAAACACTATTTGGATATGACTCAAATAAAATTTTATGAAATATTCCTTCAAAAGTTTCTTCAAATAAGAATTAGTAAAGATTTTTTGAAATGACAAAACCTTTTTATGTTAAGATTAATCATGTATGCACCATGTGTTATTGTAGGCTGCATATTGAATTCTCCATGCACTATGATATTTATCGTCATACATGTTGTACTTTGCACACTAATGATGTTTTGCAGGAATGCAATATACAAGCACCTCCTAAGTCACCAAGAGAATTTATTTCAAGTGTTCTATGTAAAAGGGATGATGGTTGCACTTATTATAAGATGATGTGTTTGAAAGGTTTTTGTGCTACATGTGGTGGTTTGCAATATTTACCAAGATGTGTACATTTGGAGAGCACACATGAAATTGGTAAGAAACTAGTTTCTTTTAGAAAATACAAGATAGTCACATATGGGGTTAAAGTTTGAAAAGAATTGAAGAGATGTGAGTTAGTGAAAAATGATATATGTGTAGTTGAATTTAAGAAAATGTTTCAAGAGAAACTAGTTTATGAGTACATAATGCATACGCATAGAGTTCGGTGGTTAGATGAGCAATTCAAGTTATGCAAGGACACATTTCCTCTTGGTACCATTGTCTCTATCATTGATTTTGCTGAAAATTATACACAACAACCTCATAATGAAGTGCAATCTATGTATTATCATTCTATACAAGTTATATTTTTTTACACATAGCATTCATGCATGTAGATGATAGCACAGAGGAGGATAGAAAGGTTGTAAGAGAGTATCACTTCTACATAAGTGATGATCGTACTCATTCATCAAATTTTGTGCAAGGATGCCTTAAATTTTTCTATGATAATTTAAGAGAAAGAAACATATGATACAACCAACACATAATATGGTCGGATAATTGCACCTCACAATTTAAGAATGCAAGGATGTTATATTGGTTGACTAGGATGCATGTGATAAGTAGTGTACAACATTTTTGGAATTTCATTGAGGTTGGACATGGAAAGGGAGAGCACGATGGTGTAGGAGCACGCATAAAAAGAGCCCTAGCTAGAGAAGAATTGAAGTATGAAGGTGGTGTCAAGTTGATAGATGCAACAACAATTATGTGATAGTGTAACTCTACAATAGGAACAGGTAATGCAGGTACATCAATGGTTCATAGATATTTTTGGTTGATTAGTGAATCTAACATTGAAAACTATCAAGATTGTTGTACAGTTGTAGGATCAAGTGACATGCACTCATTTAGAAGTTCAAATGCAAGTTCACTTGTAATTTATACTAGACAAATTGTATGTTTTTTCTCTTCATGTATATATTTTTGTGGGAAGAATTTGAATCACAAGAGTGGGTTGACAAATGGTCTTGTAGACCGTTGGTTCCCATTGATACATATCAAGTTCCCAAATCACTAAAATTGAACCAGATGGAAGCATCAGTGGATTTCAACCATGTATCCGACCTAGTGAAACCAGGTGATTTTTCTGGTTAATTTTTTTGCAAGAATTTTTTTTGGCTCATTTTGTTACATCACACATTATTTTTTGTATTAATTATCATTCTATAAAATTTAGGTCATGTGTACGTAGTTGTTGCAGAAGAGAATAATGAAGAATGAACATATTACTTTTTGTGTCATTGTATTGAGCCTAAAATAAAATTGACACCACAATCATTGATGGAAAAGCTATTGAGTACCCAATAGGGTATGTTGTCATGAAAAGCACATGACTTAGGAGATACCCTATCAAGAATTTTGATGTTTGTTTGTTCGAGGACTTTGAAACACACAGACATATTCTTCATTTCTCCAACCTTGTTCCAACAAATGTTCAATTGACTAAGTATCGTGGTAGACCTCATAACAAGAATTTATGGAAAGTTCGTGAATCCGACCACGAGGCAATACTTGACACAATATAGGTTAGAACCGATCTAGAAGGCTCACTTGATTGATTTTGGGTCATCTATAAGTGTTCAATTGTTGGAGCATTACAATGGTTCTATGGTTTACGGTAGAATGATTCTGAGAATTTTGTATATAATTGTTATATATTTGTTTTTTGTATATATAAATGCCCATGAGATAATCTATGCATATTTAGAGGAAAAATTTTGTATATTTAAATGGCCATGAGCTAATTTGTACATATTTAATTTCCAAATTTTGTATATTTAGACGACCATAAGCTGGATTTTGCATACTTAAATGTCGAATTATATATAAATGCCCATGAGTTGATTTGTAAATAATTTTTTGATTTGTCCATATTTAGAGGCAAATTTTTTAATATATGTAAACTTCTATATATGTAAATTTTTGTATATGCAAAAAAATTTGTATATGTATATTTGTGCATAAATGGAATTTTGTGATGCATTTTATATTTTTTATTATACTTGAAATTTTCTATGACTATTTATGAGTACGTGACCTAATTTTTTACTATTTATGAGTACATGTGTGTGCCTACCGTACATGAGTATGCCTATCGTACATGTGTATGTTGTTAGGGTTCCAAAAGATACTAAGAGGGGGGGGTGAATCAGTATCTAACCGGTATGTAGATTTACTTGACTTAAAACATGAAAAACATGTTAAAACTATGTACCGGTAAACCAGAAATAATGCAATAAACAAGAATAACAACAACCACATGAGAAGCACACCATAACATAGTATTTTAACAAGGAAACCCAGTTTGGGAAAAACCTCGGTGGGATTTGTGACCCACAATATTCGCTTACTGGCCAATAAGGGAATATTACTCTTACAATAGGGGCTTGCACATGCAGGAAGGCCAAGTGCCTAGAGCTCACTGCTCAATTACAAAAGAAGTCACACTGACTTACAAAAATGGATTATATTAATCCAATGTCTTGTACTACTTTAGATTAGCATCTGCTATGCCAGATCCAGTACCGGTTTAAGCTTTGCTACATACATAAACCCTTAACCTATAATTCGCACATTAGGTCTGCATAATTTTGCCTATCTCCTTATTACAAAATGATCTACAATGATCTCATACATATATGGTCATATTACAACTTGTCATGTCAGCTTACAATGATTTTACAATTAATTACAAAATACATTTTAAACAAAATTCCTATCAGCCAGGATGTCGGTATCCTTCCTTTTGCTGTCAATGTTTTGTGTGCCGGTGTAGAGTTTGTCGTTGCCGGTGCCGGTATTTTGTCTTGCTGGTATCATATGATTGCAAGGTTGCCATCAATGAAAAAACCTTTAATCACCTACAATTTCTCATTGGAGTGTGCATTTGCCAACAATCTCCCCCTTTGGCATTGATGGCAACACTCATGAGAAAAAAAGTGTCCAAAATGATATCTAAAAATAGTCTGCCAAAATTGTCTTTCCAAAACTATATGCTCCCCCTAAGCAGATGATGTCCTTTTTCTGATCATTTTTCTCATCCCACTACTCCCCCTTTGACATCAATGACAAAGGTTGTCATTCACTGTCAGTGGAGTCCTACCTAGATTTTTGTAACCGGTGGGTTACAATCTGAAAGATATCTATCAAAACTAAATTTATGTCATTGCTGAATGTTTTGCAATCTTTTATTGCCACTTGTGTTCTTTACATTGTATCGGTGAGTATGTGCATTTTCTCTTCCGGTGTCTTTAGTCTGGGAACCAGAGCCTCAGATATTTCTTTTCTCAAAGAAATAAGATACTCTAGTCTTGGACTAAGTCTGCATTTTAAGTCATTTGCCTTGTCCTTTATTCCCTGTTTGTCTTTCTCCAATTTCTTGATTTTCTCTTCCTACTCTACAATTTTCTTTTCTAATTCCAAAAATGAATCTGATGTGCCAATCAGATTGACAGCAATATTATTTATTTTCTCCTGTGTTTTTTTTATCGCCTTGTCAAGATCCTCTGTTAATACATTCATTTTACACGTGTCCCTGTATAGTTTCTTGAAGTCATAGATTATTTCTCCAACTCCCGGTAAAAGGGTGTCCATTTCTTCCTTTTTTTTTCTTTACAATATCCTCAAAGAATTTCTCTTTTTCTTTTATCATTCTCTCCTTAAATGTATCCTCATTCATTTGATCAATAGTTACTAGGTTGTCGGTGATGAACTTAGACAATGTGTCTAGTTGACCTAAAGAATCTTTATTCTCAACACTGCACTTTGGTGCTATCAATTTAAGAATTGGTATGGTATCATCAATAGCCTTATAGGCTTGTGCATTGCATTCCGTGATCTTCTTTATTGAATCTAATAAGACCTCAGTTACATTAGTAGGTCTGAATTCTATCATAGCTGTACCAGATGTTTGTCCAATAGTTTTTACAATAGCCATGCTACCAGTTGTAGTTATTTCCTTGCTTTGTTCGACCACTGGTAGGTCTGACTGTGTTTGCATTTCCACAAAAAAAGGTTTAGGCTTTTCAATTTGTGTCAGTGGCACTGTCTCTATTTGTACTTGTGCTTCAACCTTTACCGGTTCAGGTTTCTCCAATTGTGTCTTAGACGGTTTCTCTGATTTTTCAGTTGTCGGTTCCTCAGTTTGTGCCTTTGAACTTTGCTTAGCCGATTCTTTAGATGGTTTATCTGTTGTATCTACCGGTTTCTCAGTGGTATCCTTTGTTGGTTGCTCTGCCTATGTAGGTTTTTCTGTGTTTAACACAACCTCTACAGCTGGTGACTCAGTAGTCACATCTTTCTCCTTATCATCAGTGGTCTCTCTGTCAACCACGACATTAACTTCTTGAGTATCTACATTTACTGTATACAAAATTTTTGATTCAAGGTTTGTATCTTGTATCGGAGTCTCCATACTCTCAGTGGTCGGTTGATTTTCAGTGATATCTATAGGTGGAGTATCTGAAGGAGGTGGGGGCATATTGTCAGTTATTTTCAGGCTTGGTGATCCACCTACCTTACCTTTACCCTTGTCTCTATCCTTTTGATATACTTTGATAGTTTTAGGTCTGAGTAATTCTTCCTCTTTTTCTTTCTCCACAAAGAAAATATCCCATCCATCAGCAGTTTCCTCAGAAACTTCCTTTACTCTGCTTTCCATTAATGCTACATGTCAGTGAGTAGTAGAAAACACTATCTGGTTAGCCTCACTGATTAATTTGTCTATTTCATCAGGTGAGTTAACTGGATGCACTACTAGTAATTTTTTAATCTTAATCTTTTTATCTAGTTCAACAATAGATAATCTTCTAGCTTCTAATCTCCTATACAAGTCATTTGGAATTTCATCAACTTCCATTAAGAATTTCTTGTATATATCTAAGTGCAAAATTACACTGTTCTCTATACTTTCCTTATCAATAGTTGATAGTGTATTGTATATTTTATTGATATTCTTCAGCTTACCATCTTCTGTTATTTTTCTAAGTTTGTCAATAGGAGCAATAGTTTGTTTCACCTTCTTTGCCGGAGGCCTTACTACCTGTTGCTTTTGTCTTGTCCTTTTAGGTGTAGGAGAAGGTACCGGTAAAGGTTTTCTTTTCCTCTCAGCTCTCTTGAATACAATAGGTATGTCACTTTCAGAAGAAGTTCCAACCAATGAAAGGTGAGTTTTCAGTTGAAGTGCTTCCAACTCATTTTTAGTTATACCAGTTTGTTTTAGCACATCTTCCTTGATTGCCTTTGCCTGTCAGGTTCCTTTTCTAATGATTTCTTCTACCTTCTTAACTCTTTTCTTTGATTGTATTGTGCTTTCAATTGTTTCTACACTACCAAATACTTTCTCTTTCAGTTCCTTAGGAGCTTCAAGGAGGGCTTTTGCATACATTTCTATGATGTTATCATCTATTTCATAGGCCATTTCAGTTACCCAGATGGTTCTAGGGAAAACTACCTCCATCCAAATTTCATCTTTCTTGTCACAAAACAGATTTCCTTTTGATACTTGTCCATAATAGCTTGTGATAGTCTTACTCTAGTTCTCATTTGAGCCTTTAGTGCTTGAAAATGCTCATTTATGTTTTTATCCCTATTCTCTCCCATATTGTTCAATAGATTTGATAGTTGTTTTCCTACCGATATATCAAATCCAAAATCTCTAGCACCAATACTGGGTACTTGTTTGGTTATGTGTAGCATCAGACAAACAAGTAAGTTTCCAAATCTGAATGTTCCCTTTTTGTCTCTTTTGATCTTTCCCAAATTGTCTATCAACTCTTCTTTAAGCCATTCACATATGTCTATCCTTGCATTATCATTGACCATATCATAGGCACTTTTGATACATAGGCTAGAAACTGAGTTTAACCTATTTGCATGTGTAGCCTTATAACCTAAGATCATACTGATAAATCTGACATTTATATCCTTCACATCGTTTACCCTTAGAGATCTCTTATCAAATGTTGCACCGGTTAGGTTTGTCAACATGTCATTTGAGACCTTCTTTGTTTTGTCAGGTCTGTTGCCGGTGGAGGGTAACCCTGTTACAACTTTTACTGCTTCTTTTGTGATTTTATGAATAGAGTATAACCAGAAAAATTCACCATGTACTCTGCTTAACATAATCCTTATGATATCCTTGGGAAAATCCGGGATACTAAGAATTTCTGTGAAACCTATGGTTTCTACTATCTTATGTTCAGGTTTGACATTTCTGGATTCATCATAGATTACAGTTTTAAACATGTTCTTGATCTCGTTACCACCTAGTTCATCAATATGACAATGTATATACATCCTAGGGTCTTCAGCATATACTACTCCTTTAGGGATTTGAGAGAATGCACCTATGCTATCATCTTTCTTTGCAATTTCGGGAACTAACTGAAATATGGGTCTAGGTCGCTTAAAAACTTCAACAACAGTAGGGTTTGCAATAAATTTAGGAGTGGATGAAGATGCCATAGCTATAAATACCTCAATCTGCCTTAAGGATGAATGATTTGATAGATTGCTTCACTTCTTCACTTGGAATACCTTCGCTCGGGAATTTTCACGCTCTCGAAGATTTGAATGTTCGGTGAATGAAAAAGGAGCCAAAACACTTGCTTTATAATGTTATTTTTGCCAACTACCACATTTAATGCTTGTCGATTAAGTCACAACTTAACTCATCTGCTGATATAGAAGTAATTTCAACTTCTCACCATCAACTGATGGAATAATAGCATGTTTTTCATTTTGTTGCTAAACCCCCAAAATAATTTTCTTTAGTTAGCTGAAGAGTCTCCTATCGGTGGAGTGTTACTATGTTCTGCCAGTGGAGGAGTATTCCCATCAATATTCTAATCTGACTTTCTGATCCATTGTTTTGAGAATTCTTGCTTTACCTCTTCAACTTTTTCTTTACCTTTTAAACTAGGACCTTTGTTATTTGTCGGTGAGGACTTGCTTCTACAAAATTTTGCAATATGTCCAATCTTGTTACAGGCATAACAAGTCACATTGTTCTTCTGAATAGCTTTCCCATATCCTATGCTAGTATGTGTTATGCATTGATTAGATAAGTGTCCAAATCTTCCACAAACATAGCATCTCACATTCATTCTGCAATTTTCTGAATTATGACCAACTTTGTTGCATTTAGAACATTGACCGGTGGGTGTATTAGTGTTCTAATAATTTCTAGATCTACACTGATTTTCTCTATGACCATACTTGTTACAGTTAAAGCATTTGCCATTAAATTTGAAAGCAGTAGGTTGTATTACTGGTTTGTTATGATCATGATTGTTTGCAGTACTGGAGCTTTCACCAATTTTAAAGCCAAGGCCATTTGTATCACCATTAGGTTTTTGATTATTCAGCATGTCACCAAGTTCTTCTGAACTTTTCTTGAATTTCTTCTTGTGATGATTTGCAGCAGTTTGTTCATTCTCCAAGAAGTCTTTTTGTCTCATGACTTTAGTTTTGTCATGCTCCAAGTGAATTAGATCTGTCTTTAGCATATCATTCTCATGATTGAGTCTTGTGTTTTCATTTCCAGCATCATTTAGTCTTCTAACCAAGTCTTCTTCATTCTTCATTCTATCTTCAATTTCTTTACAAAATCTCATAAGTCATATCCTGCATCTTATTTTGTGTTGTACTGATCTCTTGTCTTAGCTTGTTTACCAGATCATTAAGAGTTTCCTTTTCATCATTCTCATTCTGCATCTTTTCACAAAGTTCTCTTCTCTTGTTTCTTGCAATGGTAAGGTTTGCTTGAAGTGCATGAATAATATCCTGAGCAGCCTTTAGATCATCTTCAAGTTTAATATTCTTCACCTTTTCTGCATCATAGTCTAAAAAAGTTGTTTCCAATTGCTTTCTCAAGTTTTCCATTTCTACCGGTGACAAGATCTTCCTCAAGTTGTTAGGCTTCTGGAAATAGAGGACCAGGCTCTGATACCAATTGTTAGGATTCCCAAAGATACTAAGAGGGGGGGGGGGTGAATTAGTATCTAACTAGTATGTAGATTTACTTGACTTGAAACATGAAAAGCATGTTAAAATGATGTACCGGTAAACCATAAATAATGCAATAAACAAGAATAACAACAACTACATGAAAAACACACCATAACACAGTATTTTAACAAGGAAAACTGGTGTGGGAAAAACCTCAATGGGATTTGTGACCCACAATATTTGCTTACTGGCCAATAAGGGAATATTACTCTTACAATAGGGGCTTGCAAATGCAGGAAGGCCAAGTGCCTAGAGCTCACTGCTCAATTACAAAAGAAGTCACACTGACTTACAAAAATGAATTATATTAAACCAATGTCGTGTACTACTTTAGATTAGCATCTGCTATGCCAAATCCAGTACTGGTTTAAGCTCTACTACATACATAACCCTTAACCTATAATTCGCACATTAGGTCTGCATAATTTTGCCTATCTCCTTATTATAAAATGATCTACAATGATCTCATACATATATGAGTCATATTACAACTCGCCATGTCGGCTTACAATGATTTTACAATTAATTACAAAATACATTTTAAACAAAATTCTTGTCGGCCAGGATGTTGGTATCCTTCCTTTCACTGCCGGTGTTTTGTGTGCCAATGTAGAGTTTTTCGTTGCTGGTGTCGATATTTTGTCTTGCCGGTATCATATGATTGCAAGGTTGCCATCAATGACAAAACCTTCAATCACCTACAATTTCTCATTGGAGTGTGCATTTGCCAACATATGTGGTGCCAGAGAAACTAGGTGGCTATATGCTTCTTTTTTTCCAGTATGAGCCATTGTAGATGGACCTCACATGACCCTATAGGTTCAAACAGATCAATTGTATGTGTTGTGTATTGCAAGAAACAATCCATCAAAGTTTGATGTTTTTTTGGACTTAGGGCACTTGAGAGATCTCACCGGTAGGGTACGGCTTTGGACATTCCAGCGAGATGGGAGGCACAACAGGAGCATGCCTACCATAAAATTTCCTACACAGACGCGCTCATGTTGTTCGTTCATGCCCACGATGAACAAAATCAAATTTAGCCTATCTTGCAACCTTGCATTGCATGCATCTGACGGTTTTTGCACCAACTGAAAAAATGCTACCATATGAAAATGGCTTCAAGTCTTCAAAAACAGAGATAGGTCATTGTAGACGGGCCTCACATGACCCTATAAGTTCAAACATATCAATTGTATGCATCCTATATTATGAGAAACAATCCGTCAAAGTTTGACAATTTTTTGGACTTAGGGCACTTGAGAGATCACATCGGTAGGGTATGGCTCTGGATGTTCCAGTAAGTTGGGAGGCACAATAGGAGCATGCCTACTATAAATGTTCCCACAATCACAATTCTTTATATCATAGCAACAAAAATCGTTTGGGGAAAAAATCAGCAAACCAAAAGTACAAGTTTTTTTGAAAAAATCATCATAGAGATATATAGAGTAAATAAAATAGATTTTAACCCATGATTGTAGAAAATAGAATTTTGTTGTTTACATTCATATTGTTGATTACTGAAGTAGTCACCGGTGAGGAGGTACCTCGAAGAGATCAGTCCAAACTGGTCAGCAAGAGTTAACACAACAGAAACACGCATATATGATGGAGGCAAATGTAGAACATATTGTTTTATTGCATGAAAAGTCAATTACATCCAACCAACAACAACCAGGTTACAACATACCGACACATAGGCCTGGTAGAATAGGTCTCATAGGGACCTTGAGTTGAAAGATCTATCTTCTAAGCACTATCTATCTAATACTCCTTTGTCTCCGAGTTGATTGATTACATTGCAAAGCATGATTACAAATATATATATATATATATATATTAGGTCGGCCCAAAAGGATCAAAACCCTAACGTGTAGAAATGAATGAAGTCGGCCTTCGGAAAAATCCAAAAGGATGAAACATAAAAGGTTGGCCACGCATTAAGAAACATTGAGGTCAACGTCCAAGGCTCTGCAAGCATCAGAATGAGTTTTGGTAGATCGCCATAATAGGTCTCAGGCAATCGGTAACAAAAATCACGTAACAAGAAATTGTCGAGGAAACCGGTATCAATATCTTGTCGAAAAGTGATCCAAAGGAGATGTGGTTAGAGAGAAAGTAGGATGATCAGGTCTTCAAGAAGAAACCAACTCCACAGGAAACTAGTGTGCCAAAACTGGGACACACGGAAAGGAAAACTGAAACTACAAACAAAAAAGAAAATTGTTTTGGTTGATGCAAGATTGCTATGAACCGAGGATGCTCTTGCATCAGACATCTAGGGTTAATAGAAAGTGAGCCTCTCACTTTGTTGGGGTCAGAGGAAAACCAAGGTGGTCTACCTCTGCCTGAGAAATCCAAGATGACTCTTCCACTGGTATGTTCTTCCACTTCACAAGGTATTCTTTGTACTGACTACTTCGGGTACTATGCTCGATCCTACTGTCCAAAATATCTTCGATCTGATCTAGTTTCTTCTGGGGAAATTGTTTCTCCAAGTCTGCAATATTGTCCTCACTGAGTTCTGGTTCATGGTACTCATGAAGATCTACAATGTTGACTATAGGTGAAATACTTAAACTATCTGGTAGCTCCACTTCATATGCATTTCCAGAACTGAACTTTCTCAAGATCTTACAGGGTCCAAACTTATTCATCTGCAATTTATTATAAGTTCCAACTGGGAATCTCTCTTTTCTCAAATAGACCATTACTTCATTGCCAACTTTAAATTCCTTATCTCCTCTTCACATCTTCCTTCTCCTTGTATTTTCTATTCATGTCTTCCAAATGTTGTTTAACCTGAATGTGCAATGTTGCCATGTGCTCTGCAAATTCTTCTGCTTCAGAACTCTTCCGATCTTCATTGCTAATGTCTCGCAATTCTGCTATTCCTTTAGGATGCACTCTGGTAACAATATCAAAAGGTGGTTTTCCGGTACTTCTATTCACTGAATTGTTATAGGCAAACTTTGTTTGTGCAAGGATCAAATCCCAACTTCCGGTTTTATCTCCTACTAAACATCTCAACAAGTTTCCCAAACCCTGGTTAACTACTTTTGTCTGTCCATCAATCTGTGGGTGAAAAGTAGAACTAAACTTCAAATCTGTCTTCATCTTCTTCCTAAGTGTTCTCCAAAAATAGCCAACAAACTTAGTGTCTCTTTCTGAAACTATGCTCTTAGGTAATCCATGCAATCTTACCACTTCCTTGAAAAATAGGTCTGCTATATGAAATGCATCTGATGTCTTCTTACAAGGTATGAAATAAGCCATCTTTGAAAATCTATCCACTACCACAAATATAGAATCATTCCCCCTCGGTGTCTTAGGTAAGCCAAGTACAAAATCCATACTTATATCCTCCCAAGGTCTTACTGGTGCTATCAAAGGTTTATACAATCCCACATTCTAACTACTACCTTTTGCAGTTTGACAAACCCTACAGCTCTGCACATATCTCTTAACATCTTTATGAATCTAGGGCCAAAGTACTGCTCACTTACCAATGCAACTATTTTATCAATGCCAAAGTGTCCGGCTAAACCTCCACTATTCTTCTCTTTTATCAGGTTATGTCTCATGGAACTTTTAGGTATGTAAAACTAAACTCCCTTAAATAATATTTCATCCTGAATGGAGTAATCCATCCATTTGCTCCTATCAACCATAATCTGCTCTCTACAAGCTTTCCAAGGTTCTGCAAAATCCGGGTCTTCATCATACAAGGTCTTCAAATCTTTAAAACCTAATACTGTCACTCTCATCTCTATCAACAAATTCCTTCTCCTACTCAATGCATCAGCAACTTTGTTAGATTTCCCACTTCTATGTTTCAACACAAAGGTGTAACTTTGCAAGAACTCTACCCATCTCATATGTCTCTGATTCAACTTACTCTGACTTCTCAAATACTGCAAAGCTTGATGATCTATATACAACACAAACTCCTTAGGCAACAAGTAGTGTCTCCATTTCTTCAAGGCTTTAATTATGGCATAAAATTCCTGATCATATATTGAATATCTCTTCTAGGAATCATTCAATTTCTCACTAAAATATACTATTGTTCTCCCTTCTTGACTCAAAACTACTCCTATTGTTGTTCCACTTGCATCACAATCTACTTGAAATACCTTATTGAAATCCAGTAAAGCCAACATAGGCTGCTCAGTCACTTTCTATTTCAACAACTCAAAACTTTTGTTTGCTCCGATGGTCCACTTGAATTCCTTCCTATCTCCCCTCATGGTCTCGGTCATAAGATTACAAACTGAACTGAAATTTTTGATGAACTTTTGGTAAAAACTAGCCAATCCATGAAATGATCTCGCCTCTCCAATGCTTTATGGTGTAGTCCACCCAACAATGGCTTTCACTTTTTATGGGTCCATCTTCAAACCATCCTCAAATATCACAAAGCCCAAATAGACTAACTCATCCTTCATGAAAGTGCACTTCTTGATGTTGATCAGTAACTTGTCTTCTCTCAACCTCTGCAAAACTTGTCTTAAATGCAACAAATGTTTCTCTTTTGTTTTTACTAAAAATCAGAATGTCATCCAAGTATACAGTAACAAACTTACCCAATAATTTCTTCAAAACCTCATTCATCAGCCTCATGAAAGTACTTGGTGCATTAGTCAGTCCAAAAGGCATCACCAACCATTCATATAATCCTTCATTGGTCTTGAATATAGTCTTCCATTCGTCACCTTCACTGATCCTGATCTGATGATATCCACTCTTCAAATCTCCCTCTGTAAAGTATTTTGCTCCACTCAAACAATCCATTATGTGATCCATCCTAGGCAAGGAAAACAGGTATTTCACTGTGATCTTATTTATTGCTCTTGAATTGATACACATCATCCATTCTCCATTCTTTTTAGGTGCTAGTACTGTTGGTACTACACAAGGGCTCAAACTTTCCCTGATCAAACCTTTCTTCAATAGCTCCTACACTTGTCTATTTAGTTCTTCATTCTCTGTTGGTGTTAACCGGTGTGCAACTTTGTTAGGCAAACTAGCTCCGAGAACTAAGTCCATACAATGACTAATACTTCTAACAGGTGGCAATCCATCAGGTACATTATCTGAAATAATGTCCTCATATTTTTGTCAGCAAATCTCTTATCTCTATCGGGTGTTCTCCTTCTAGTTCGGTCTCTTAGTCCTCTTAGGAATTAAGGCAAAACATACATTCTCATGTCTCAGTCCATCTATGAACTTCCTTCCATCTACAAGATAGATTCTGGTATTTGTACAAACTTCATTCTTCAAAGGTTCCTCCAAAGGCAACAAGGTTTGCTTCATCCCATTGGCCACAATAGTGTATGTATTCTTCCTTCCATCATGTATTTCTTGTCTATCAAACTACCAAGTTCTTCCCAACAAAAGATGACAAATGTTCATAGGCATAATATCACACAAAACTTCATCATGATAATTCCCAATTTTCAATTTTACTAAGCAGTGTTCACTTACTAACAACTTATGTTCATCATGAATCCATGATATCTGGTAAGGCTTAGGGTGTTTCAATCTCTCCAATTTCAACTTATTCACCATCTCTTCTAAAACAAGATTATCAGAACTACCACTATCAATAACAACTTTACAACACTTACCAAATACCTTACATCTAGTCTTGAACAGGTTCTTCCTCTATAAGGGTTATTTATCTTCTTCGGTATGGAAAAAAGCTTTCCTCATCATCAACAATTCTCCATCTTCCAGTTTATTGTTTGATCCGATGGGGTTCTCTTCCACCATTGTCGCTCTTTGAGTAGTCTCTGACTTCTTACATTCAAATGCACTGTCTCCTTCTCCTCCACATTTAAAATAGGTTCCTCTAAATGTCATTTTGTCTTGTCTTCTAAAGTTCTCATTCCGGTAACCATCCAGTTCTCTCCTCCGGTAGAAATTTCTATCATCCTTCTGGTATGAATTACCTTCTTTACTTACTTCCTTCTCCTTGTTCTGATCTGTACTGGTTCCTCTTCCTTCGGTGTATCCTCTTCCTCCTTGAAATCTTCCTCCAGTAAACCCTCCACCTCTACCTCTCTATCTATGTTCATGCCTTTTATCCAATTTCTCTTCAACCTTTATTGCATACTGATAAGCCTCTTCAACACTCTCTAATTTGATCATACTAAGTTCATCTTGTATAGACATCCACAATCCATTCAAATATCTTGCAATTTGTTCAATCTCATCAACAACATGTCCAGATCTGATGCTCAACTTGTAAAATGTTTTAGTGTACTCCTTCACACTAGATTCCTTTTGTCTCAGGTTCTGCAACTTCCGGAACAGATCTAATTGATAATTTATCGAGAAAAAATTTGATTTTAAGTTAGCAATCATCTTATCCCATGTCTTAATCTTTTCTTCACCTCTTCTTTGCCTATCAACTTGCAAGTTCTCCCACCAAAGAGATGCATGACCCTTCAACTGAGTATAGCCATACTTCACCTTCCTCTCTTCTGCATTGTTTTCAAATTCAAAATATTTCTCCCTCTGAGATCCAATACAACAATTCATCTAAATCTAACTTCCCATCATATTCTGGTGGGGTAAAATGAGGTTTAGTGTTCTCCCTACTCAAAACCCTTAAAAACCTTTCCTCCTCTGGATCAACTGCCGGTAGGTTTACTTATTCTGTCGGGGCTTCTTCTCCTTCATCTTCGCTCACATCCTCAACATGTCGGCCTCTTCTCTGTGCTGTCTCCACGGCTTCTAACCGGGCTGTTATTCCTTGCAACATCTTCATTACAACAAGATCTACATTCCCATGCGCTCCACCATTCCTAGTTCCTCTTCACGCCATTGATCCATGCTAGTCCTCTGCAATTGCAGGTCAGATACGCAATCCACCACCCTACAACAAGATTTAGGACACGCAACCTCCAAAACAAACTTTGCTCTAATACCACTTGAAGCAGTCGCCAATCAGGAGGGACCTCGAAGAGATCAATCCAAACCGGTCAGCAAGAGTCAACACAATGGAAACACACAGATATGATGGAAGCAAATGCAAAACAAATTGTTTTATTACATGAAAAGTCAATTACATCCAACCGGCAACAACTGGATTACAACATACCAGCACATGGGGACCTTGAGTCAAAAGATCTATCTTCTAAGCACTATCTATCTGATACTCCTTTATCTCTGATTTGATCGATTACATTGCAAAGCATGATTACAAATATATATATATATATTGATCCAAAGGATCAGGTTAGGCCAAAAGTATCAAAACCCCAACGTGCAAAAATGAATAAAGTCAGCCTCCAAAAAAATCCCAAAGGATGAAACATAGAAGGTCAGCCACACGTTAAGAAACATCGAGGTCAATGTCCAAGGCTCCGCAAGCATCGGAATGGGTTTCGGTAGATCACCATAATAGGTCTTCAGCAACCGGTAACAAAAATCCAGTAACAAGAAACTGTCGAGGAAACTGGTATCGATATTTTGCCGGAAAGTGATCCAAAGGAGATGCGGTTAGAGAGAAAGTAGGGTGATCAGGTCTTCAAGAAGAAACAAACTCCATAGGAAACCAGTGTGCCAAAACTGGGACACATAGAAACGAAAACTGAAACTGCAAACAAAAAAGAAAATGTTTTTGGTTGATGCAAGATTGCTATGAACCAGAGATGCTCCCGCATCAATTACATAGGCAAATATTCATTTAACTTTATAAAAAGGTAGTCACCAAATACATTGAATAGTTGTCTAAGTCTAAAATCAAAGATTAGCCAAGTTTAGGGAGTAGCTGAGATCAAAATTTATCAGACAAGAATATAGCTATTGTTGGGAATTTAATAAAAGTGGAAGCTATTTTGAAGTGATCCAAGACTTTCATTGTGATTGAGACATGAAATTTTCTAGGGGTAGTTCAATATCTGAGAAAGCTTATCAAATCACATTCCACAGTTGCAATGCTTCATATTCCATGATGACAATTGTTGTCTTTTATATGGGGTAGAATTCAACAAAAGGCATTTGTTTAGCTAAAGTAATTGATTAGCAAGCCACTGGTTTTGGCAATACCTAGCTTGCAACTACTATTTTAGGTAGAGACAAATTTTAATGATTGTATGTTAGAGGCTCTTTTATTACAATTTTGTAAGCTTGTTTGTTGTCATTCAAACTTATTTCATTGAGTTCTTTGGATATATTGCTCATATAATGAATTGTATGTCTTTGTTTGAGCAAAAATTAACTATATCAATTATAAATCAACATTTATATATATCAAAATGCACAATAATGAACACAATGAACAAATTCTGTATGTACACCGAATATCATATCAACAAAATGCATAGTAATGAACATGATGCACATTTATTGGATCAAATATCAACATTCATATATATCAAAATGCACAATAATTGTGTATGTATACAAAAAATGGCATATATGCCAAGTCAATAAATTTTTTCCAAAAATATTGCATTTGACATGTTCAGATCGATATAAAATAAAAATGAAGAATATATCTAGATGTATTGGTTCTTCGATGACCACAACTAACAATATATGATCCTATAGTTGTGGGGGATCATCAAAAAAGAGCCTCTTTGATGCAATGCATGACTCTGTAGATGGCTGCACAACCACAATTCAAAAGACAAGTTAGGATCCTTTTGTAAAAAATAGTTCACAATTATCAACATAAGTATACATTCAACTATAATTTCTTTGCAATTGAATTGTAGATTACCTCATCTGCTGATCTAGGATCTACCATCTTTTATCTCATTGCCTTGTTAGACTTAGAATTCCTCTTAAAATGGAACTCGAGAATATTCACGTTATGGCCAAACCGCGAAGGGGCCTATTGTAGGTTAAATACAATTAATACAAGGTAATAACATATATAGATCAAAAACACTAAAAATATACAATATATAGAACAAAAGTGTACCAGAGCCTAAGATCCTCTCCAGTAGACTTAGGAGGGCTCGTCATTGATGAAACAACTATGGCTATTTCCTGTATGAAAAATGATAAGATTAAATACAATTAATACAATGATAAGTATTGTAGGTTAAATACAATTAATACAAGGTAATAACATGTATACATCAAAAAAACTAAAAGTCTACAATATATAGAACAAAAGTGTACCAAAGCCTGAGATGCTTCTCCTATAGACTTAGGAGGGCTTGCCATTGATGAAGCAGCTGTGGCTATTTCCTGTATGAAAAATGATAAGATTATAATTTATCTAAAGTTCACGTGTACATGTGCATATAATCATCAAATCAAGAAAATAAAGTAGAGATACATACCTCTTCCCTCTCTCGATCCTCTGGCATATCAGATGCATTCATCAATCCTACAAATCCCAATTGTTGTTGTATATAAAAGAAACAAAAAAGACTAATCAATCTACAAGTTCCAATTAAGACAATTTCAACCTTTTCAAACAATTGCGTCAATTAAAAATATGTTCAATTACCTTTTAACGTTTAGGCGGCGTCAAGGATTTCTTTTGCCGAGGAGGTGTCCTAGACATGTGTGGGGTACTAAAAGAAACAAAATTAGCACAAGAGATATCAGTAGATAATATTAAATATAATTTAACAAATCTAAATTTAAATGACTTGCACATTCAATCAAAAGAATACATAAAAAGAGGTGCAAAATATGATACTGCATAGCTTTCTAGGTACAAATTGATGGCCGAGAGCATGACATTATCATTCTGGGACATTTGATCCCCTGACGACGCCTATAAAACACAAAATAAATATACATTAAAGAGAGTTAGTATATCTTATAAAAAAAAAATTGAATTCAAGGTACTAGTCTATTTTAACATGTTACAAAATTTATACCTCAGGCGTCAAAAGTGCAACAACTGCGGGAGGAATGTCGTGTATTAACACTCGCTGATGCATCCTGAATTGCATATTGTTTGTATCAGTTTAAATCGATCTATAAATGAAAATTCATTTACATTTACAAGTTTTAAGTGATTGATAAATAAAATGTTATCAATTCAAATCAACACACCTATGTCTGTGTGTGACCACCAAACACCATATCCATCAAATCATCAGTCAATGTCATATCCTCTGCAGTGGTAGTCTGACATCTACTCCCACAAATTGTATATATATGGGACATGGAACCATCTTCACTAGCCTCGATATCCATCTCAAAGCATATACCTAAACAACTGGGACACAAATGTTGCATGGGCTCACCAAGGCCGGATGGCTCAACTACTGCATCATTGTCGGGGCCAAGAGGGTGTGATAACTATCTACCATGTTGAATGATGACATCGGTCAATGCAGTGGCCACCTGAAGAGTCTGTAGCACCATCGACTCTTTAAGGGCTACTGGGATCATGACATGGACCACAGGTTTTGGTTCTAAGGGGATGTGACTTTGGGGGTTTAGTACCCTCCAGGCTCCAAGTTTATCTTGGGAAGAGCCTCCACCTCTACCCTGGAGCTCTCTCATATCAAAATAATTTGGCGCCCATTGAGGATAAACTCACAATATAGTTTCCTCAAAAAATATAATGGAACCTCAAAATTATTACAAGGTGGTTGGTCAAAGAACATCCACCACCTGTCCCAAAAAGCATTTTTCATCGACAAATGGCTACACCAATGTATAGGAAACCTCTTTGAATTAAGAGGTAAGGTCTCACCCATTTTGGGATCAATAAAAAGAGCACATATTTGTGTTTTACTTATGTTTTTATTGTCACTTCATTATATGACAACCCACTAGCATAAAAAGAATGACATTGATCCCTATAGTTTCCCCATTTTGTAATTCGATTGGAAACTTCATTGGCACTAATAACCTTTGTTTCTAGGGTTGTGGAAAGGGATGCATGATGCTCATGCTTCGATGCCTTCAGTCTATTCACCAGTCTAGTTATTTTGACAGTGTTTTGTGTCAACTAGTTTATAAAATCCTCTAGTGTAGCTTGTGAATGGTCTATTAGAGGAGCTAGAGGGTTTGTATCTTGAGGGTTTAGTTGTAGGTTCTCTTGTGGGTTTTTCCCTAAGTTTTCAAGAGGTGTGTCTTGCTGGGGGGGCAGTATTTTCAGAATCTGATATGCATTCATAAAAAACAAATTAAAAATAATCAAAAACAATGAATTTACATTGTAATTACGAATATAATTTATCAAATGCATAAAATAGATGAAAAAATTTGATCGCATACATCTTTCCATTGTTGGTGTGTTTGATTTTAAGAACCCCATTCGCGTATTTTGTTGTTTAAAACCCTCAAAGTGCTTTTCTTGCCGCCACAAGTGAAAATGACCCAGTCGGCCGCAGTAAAAAAAAATATTGACAGTAAAACGGGTACTGGGTTTTGCCCCATACGTGGTTTTGCTTCGTTTAGGCTCGACAAAACGAGAAAAATTTGAAATAACCCATGCATGTTTTATGTTTTTCCAACTTTTTGGGGGGGCGTGTCCACTTTTTTGCACACCATCTTGGTGCACACACCCATAAACTATATAGTAATATACTAAATTAATCACTTAGTGATTTCTATGTAATTTTTTTTACTATTTTTACTATTCTCCATTTTCTTAAGTCTTTTTCTTTTTAATTTTATTTTAATGTATAATAAATATTACATCTTAATATATAATTTACTAACTTATTTATAAAGTCCATAAAATCTATCAACATGTCTAATGTTTTTACTAATTTTCTATAATAGTCATTTACATCTTTTCTTTTTTTTTAGCAAAACAAAAAAATGAAAATATTAACTAAGAAGTCACAAAATATATCAAAAGGATTTGCAAAGAGAAACAACTCTAAAGAATGGAAATTCAATCTAAGGGTTGTCACTGAATCACCACCTTTAAGACTTAAACTAGTAGAAAACTTACAAACCAAGCAATGCTAAAAAGTGTAGCAATTCATCTTGAATACACTAAAGATACCATAAAGTTATTTAAAAAAGAATTATATTATTATTCTATTAGTTCATGCCAGGGTAGGAATACTAATGTATATGATGCATTCAATTTCTTTTATCAGTTTAGCCATCGAGCTTATAGAATTAATAAATTTAAGCAACAAACATAGTCTACAATTAATTTTTATTTTAAGTAATTGTTAAATGTCATATATCTTTATTTCTATTGGTTAATGTTGGAAATAGTAGTGCAAAATGTTAAATTTGTTTAAATTACATGTCAAATGTATTTGATTAGTTGAATCAAATTTTAATTCTAGTAGAAGTAGGCACCCTCCCTCCCTAGGAGTAGTCCATGATTGTCTATTACCATATTGCCTATGAGGGCTGAAAATTTGAAGGCCCTATATCTCTATCCCTCTACTCGATTGTAGGAACAACTATAACCTCTACTTGACTGAGATGGGATATAAATGACCTTATATACATAATACTCACTTGATCGAGATGAGATGAGTAGGGAACCATTTGAGAGATCAAGGGAGACTAGACTCTCAGATGAGACAGAGAAGAGAACTATCTATTGCTTTAGTCAAGGCAACTATAACATATCTAGTTAGAAATCCCTTGACTTATAAGCCTACTCTATATAGCTTGAGGGAGGGAGAGATGATATATACATATATTCAAAACTTGACTATATGATTTATAGTTCTTTGGGAGCCTAGGGTAGCTATCTATATCTATATCTAGATGTTCATGCTATGCATGTGGTTCCCAAATATGCGAAAAAATCTAATCCAATCTTTATAGATGGGGATGGGGCCATCATCTATCCATGGGTGACCATATTTGTGATCATAGGTTAACAATATGTCAAATGGCATATATATGGGTGATTGTAATTCATTCAAGGGATATTCATAATATTTTGACCCATGCATTTTGATCATAAAAAAAAATTGCTAGCAAGAAATAATAGGTGCCTTTAGATAGTAGGGTGATGAGTGAGTGATTCACGTAACATGCATAAATATAGACCAATTCTAGCTATGAGTTTGGACCTAGCTATATATAGATATAGTTAGGTTGGCACCCCTCCCCCTTTATATATATATAGATGGTAATGGAGATGAAGATGGGAGATCTAATAATATCTTTTCAACTCTAAACTTTCAAAATAATTTCGTTTCATTTGATCGACTTGTTTCCATTTGTAGTAGTTTCCTAGATTTGTTATTATTGAAACCTTTTAGGATTTCACTAAAACTTTTGTGATTCGAGTGATTCACTTTTACAATTGACTATCAAGGAAGAGTGAGCCCCTAAGGTAGACAAACCAACCATTAGGAGAAGATGAGCGAACCCTTTGGGGACCTTGATCTACTAGGTTATTAGATAGTATAGGCTCCCTACCTAGTTTTTCTATTACTTCCCACCCGCACGTATCCAAAAACTACAATTCCCAACCAAATTTATATCCTCCCACCCACCACCATGATTCCTAGGTGGGAGGAAATTATATTTATGCACACATTAGATTATTATTCATTTTTTTCCAATAGCTATATTTTGTAACAACTTTTCCTTGAAACTTACCTCACATTAGAATTGTATTGCCCCTTCTAATCCCAATAATGACATATGCTCCTTTACATTTTGTTTTATGTACCAAAAAGAAAAATAGTCAATTCCAATAACAAATTAACACTAATTAAAACTATCTAATCATATTCTCTAATCACTAAGAAAAATCAGATGCAATGCATCCTCTTTTTTATGTGAGTTTCTAAATATTTTTCTGCATAAAATAATGCTATTACACTCTAACCTTAACTACTATTATAGATTACGCCTCTTTGCATAATTAATGGGCCAACGTTAAACCACACCACACACACTAAGCAACAAATTAATCCTAGAGGATGTTAGTCAACTTTGAGTGTTTTAACACTTTCAAGTCTAGAAGTGTATTCTTGGTGTGACAACATACATTAAGCAACATATTAAGCTTAGAAAATGTCAATCAACTCTGAGTATTTAACACTTTTAAACCTAGAAGTATAAGCTTAGTGTGTGTGATTTAAGTCATTCCTAATTATTAATGCACATTCCAACCAATTAAAAATATTTTTTAATACAATTTATTCTATAAAGAAATTAGCTTAGGGGAAGAGCACCAATTACCACCCATGTTCCAATTACAGTTCACTCCTTGCTCACCAACCCCACTATTACTAACGTTAAAGAAAAAAAAAAAAAAAACCATTAATAAATTTGACATGTACCAATAACCGCCCATTTGTATCCCTAATAATTAGAATTTGTAGACTTGAACTCGAGTTGTGCAACTTTATCAACAACCATAGTGCATGACAACCAGGGGCATTTGTGCATAAGTATTGGCAATTTTTAAGGAGGTTGTAGTGCACGGTTATTGGGGCACCTTTAAGTAGGTATCAAGCGACACTTTGAAATGATCACTTTTTGACCCTTGCACCCATAATAGATTCTACAGTGCTCACTGACACTACCCTGAAACCCAGAACAATAGCTATAAACAGTTAAGTTGCATGTAGAGACAACAACAAAAAAATCATTGAAATCTGATATACCATCATGTAGATGCACGAAATTAACTATAACTACTACTGTTACGCTTCTCCTTAATGACTGAATCTTTTAAATCCAATTAAAGTCTCCACCTACTCATAAGACCATATTGACATGTTCAATGATGAAGGGGATCAGATCTTATGGGCGATTGTGATTATAAACGATGGTCCTGGGCGTTTAGAGCCATACATATCACCATCGTTCTCTTGTCTGTAACACTCGGTCATTATTTACGTTACTTTCAATGTTGAAATCAAATTATTTTCAGTGTTGAAATCGAACACCCACAAATCTTATCCCTTGTTTGATTATGACAGCCTTTGTTTTTCTGTGCTCGTGATATACTACTCTCTGACCTAACGCTGGGAATCTGGACCAGTTTTAAATGCGAATAAAAGGCTATTTATTCATTCTGTCTACAAGAAAGTAAATGTGTTATTTAATTAGGCTTACTTTTCTGAAGCTCAGATGATGTCCAAGAGAGCTAATGAATATGAAAACTATTCTACTGTTTATGATGTGTTTCTTACAACTAAAAGATTGGTTCCATTCAGCCGGTCAACATTAACAAAAATGAGAATATAACAGTTATTTATGATTTTTGTTTAGGCGAATGAGTTGTAAAATTGTTATTTATTCTATTTGTGGGATATAAAATTGTTATTAATTCTGTTGGTAGGATGTAAAATTGTTATTAATTTTGTTTGTTAGTTGTCATAGTAAATTAGCAGAAGTGGGCCCTTATTTGAATGAGTTGTAAAATTGCTATTTATCCTGTTTGTGGGATATAAAATTGTTATTAATTCTGTTTGTAAGATGTAAAATTGTTATTAATTCTATTTGGTAGATGTCCTAGCAATCTAGCAGAGGTGGGCCCTTATTTTAATGTAGAGATAGGGCTCTTATTTGAATGAGTTGTAAAATTGTTATTTATTCCGTTTGTGGGATGTAAAATTGTTATTAATTTTGTTTGTTACATGTCATAGAAAAGAGAAAAGTACTCATCCACCTAGAAAAGAGAAAAGTACTCACCCTGCTCATGGATGAGAACTAGTGGATGAGAATTTTGTTGTTTTCTAGTTCTCATCGTGATGATGGATCGTGGATGAGAACTAGTGGATCGGATCTTTCTTCTTTTCTAGTTCTCATCCAGATGATAGATCATGGAGCATGATACAAAAATTTGATGGAAAAAAATATATATTACCTCAAGTTTTTGGGACAAGGATGGCAAGAGATGAGGGTACGTGTTTCCGAGATGGTGATTTTTTTACCAATTTTGGAGATGGCTAGGGGACGACAAAGGGGGTGACTATATAAAAATAGGGAAATTTAAAATATTCATATGAAAACATGGATAAATCATGCATATATACATTATAGAACCTTTATATATAAGAACTAAAGAATTCTTATGCTAAATTTGTGTTAAATTGAAAGTCAAAGTCAATTTTCTTATATAATTCATTGTCAATATGCAAAATTTATGGGGACGTCCCCTACAAGTCCCCTATGCCCAGGACAAGGATACCTGAAAAAGAAAAAATTGGGGACACATCCCTGGGTAACGTAGAAAAAAATCTATCACGGTCAAACCCTAAAACCATCAAACTAAATTATCATGGACTATGGAAACTTCATACATGTGGCAAAACTATTATTAGTTATGTTTGATAAATCAGATGACTACAGAGATGGGTCCTTACACGAAAGAAGGATTGGGGGAGTGTGGAATGGTAGAATGGGCATTAGGAGAAGAGCCTTTCCCCTTATGGAATCATGATAGAGCTAACAATTTTGTTTTTGTTTTATTTAATTGCAACTCCCTTTTCTGGTTTGTTTGTTTTTTTCTTCTTCTTTTTTCGTACTTTGAAATGTGACTTTTTTCTTTTCTTTTTTATTTATAACATAAATATTTATATTAAATAATATAAGATACTTATTCATCAAAAAAATGTCAAATGTTTTTAAAGTATTAATTTATTCTTAAACATTTCATTTGTAGAAACAATTATTTGTGTTAAAATTTCATCATACTTGTAAATTTGATATTATAATCATCTAAATTATAATATATTTACTAATACTTATTAAATATTATTAATATTATTTTTACAAATTGTCCTTCATGGTATAGTATATTAGTTACAACATGGCATTGTTGTTGTAGCCACCAAGATTGAAACCTCCCCTATGTCATTATGACTACATGTATTGTGCCCTCACTATTATTTATGTTCATGGGTTTTTAATCCTTTGTGTTGAGTCACTAGCATTCAAGCCATCACTTCATCCTCTAAGACCCTCATTGAGTTGTGGTGCTCACAAAGTTTGGGCTAGGCTGAAAAATTTCTTGTTACCAAGTAAACAATAAATAAATTGTATTTATAAATTTAATATACATATATATGTCTTATTACATCCTAATATATATATTTAGGTTCATTAGATAATATATTTTTTTAGTATCTACTTAAGTTAGATACAAGAGTTGGGATAGATAATAGAACTTAAACAAATATGATAGTTAAATAGGAGAATAGAAGGAAATATTTGAATTTGATGATTGATAAATGATGATCTTATTATAGTGGCTTTTCACCATCGACAAATTAATTACCTCTATTTTGTATGATTTTTGGAATGAATGATGTCTTAGAAAACTCTATAAAATAAGTATAATCCTTGTGGATGACTATCATATCCCTAATTTGATGTATTAAACCAATTTAAGTTGTACACATGAATGATATGGTCTAGAAAGTGTGCTTGAAGCTTTTTTTGCCTTTTCCTTCTAAATGTCTAAATGTGTCAAGGTGTTATCTACAAAGATCATTAAGGAGTTCACCACCTCAATAGGTGAATGAATTATTCAAGGTAAACCTCCTCGATGGATTGATTTATTAGTAATGAGAAAGATCTAAGACAACATTCATAAATATGTAAATGGTTTGTATTTAATGATTTAGAATTGGTTCCTTTGATACTCTTTGTAATAGAAACGTGTTATAAGAATCTACCTTGTAATTGCCTCTTATTATTTTAGTATGTATTTTCTATCTTTAAATACCATAACATATCAACACATTGCATAAAACATGTGCCAATTTATCTCATAATGGGTCATATAGGGGGACAAGGAAGTCAAGGAATTTGAATTATCTTGATTCAAATATGTGGATCATTCATGCACTTCTTAGAACTCACTTGGGTCAATATTGAGTCATTAAAAAATGAACCATAGGGATCAGATGGTAATTTTTAGGTCGAAGGTGAATATATACAGAAGACCACGAGTTTAAAGATTCATTAGAGAAGAGAATCTTGTATTTGGCCAAAGTGAAAGAACAATCAAAATTAGTTGTGAGTAGAATCAAAGAACATCAATCATGAGTGAAGTACTTTTTTATAAGAGGGCTAGGAAAAGATAGTATAAAGCTAGAGATCTTGTGCTACTATGGGATGAGAGAAAAGATCCAAAGGGAAGTCATGGTAAATTCGATTCCTTGTGGAAAGGGTTGTGTGTAGGGGAAAAAGTGAGACTAAGTATGGAAACCCTAATCCCACTCTCATACATACTCATGGAATACGAAAGAGCCTAGGGAGGCAACGCACATCAGCTACTTATTATGAGAAAGAGAGAGTTGTGGATTACCCCTTAGGTTTTCTATTCCTTTGTTATAAATTAGAGAGAGGAATGATGCAAAATGCAATCTAACCTAGAATGCAAGTAATCAAGCAAACCCTAATCTGAGAATGCAAATCAAAGAACAATTGATACACTGCTGAAAAGTACAGATCAAAAGGCAAAATCAGAGGTGCACCTGTGTCTGAAATCTAAGCAGAAATGTTTGGGACCAGGGGGCCACGCCACTGTCCTGATTCTGCAATTTTGGAGTTGCACCTGACAGGAAGGATTCTGGAGCCTGCAAAGTGTTGTTCTGCGAAGTCCTGCTGACAGAGGGTAGGACCATAATGCCACACCATTATCATGGCAGAACCAGGGTGCCACACCCCTATCTTTGGGTATTTTATTGAGATCTACAACCCAAAATTGTCCATGTGTGCTCTTCCGGTCCCGAAACTTCCAGTGACGCTCGGATCCGAACCTGTACCTAAAGTTGAAAAAGAGGGTTTAGGGTGACTATATAGGGTTTTGCCTTAGTCAAACCCCTCTGTTGGTGATTTCCACCTCCACAAATAGTCGATAATTTACTGAAATGTGTGTGCAAGAACCTTGTGTGTGTGCAAGATTCTAAGATGAAAGTAAACAATCTAGAGCAACCCTAAAGAGTAAACCCTAATTGCTTATAATTGACAAAATAAATGCTCTAAATCCACAATGCAAAGTGATCTAAAGCATGAATATGAATCAAAATGAATCTTATGCAAAGACATGGAAACAACATGAAATCATACCCAACCCTAAGGGAGAGGTACAAGTTAATCGTTAGTCGGTGATCTCCTATTGTTCCTCTACATCTTCAAAAGCCCCCAATTGATAAGATGGTGTTTGATGAATGTTTGATGGATGAATGTTGAATGTTGTTGAAGACTTAAAATATCTACTCTTTCGCTACAAAGAAGGCTCTAATACTCCAAAAACCTACTCTTAGATTCTTAGAAGAAGACCCCTTCAAATGAAGAAAGAGAGCTCTTAAGTATAAAAACCTTGATCTTAATTTCATGTTTAGGTCGGCCTAGGATTTCAATTTCCTGCTGATATTTTGAGGTTAACCATTATTATATCATAGGATTTTGCTCCCGAAATTTCGGGGAAAAAGTTGAGGACCATGTGCATTCCCGCCACAATCTGACCAACTTTTCACCAAATTTTCAGGGCCACTAGATATGATGATATTAGAACACATCTCAAAGTTATAGCTGATTTCGAGATGTTTTGATATGCGAAATCGGGCCTAAATGGTCAAAATAAGACACAATTAGGGTTTATGATTAAATGATTCATTGAAAGAATAAGATGAAAAGGGGCACACTTAGGGTAAAGGGCCCAACTTTATAATATGTAAAGTGATGAAACATGACCTTAGATTTAATTAAATTCTTAAAGGCGAATTAGAAATGCAAGATGCAAGACACACTAAGGTGGGTGCTAACCTAATTGTGAAATTGTACCACCCTAGCAAGGGTGTGCAATTTACAACACTACGGGTTGTTCCAAATTAGACAAGCATGTGGAGAAAATTAATTCTACTTGGTCTATTTGGATGGTATGGATTTGTCTCTTCCTTATAGTAGCCAACATTTGAAACTACGCAATTACTGAAATTAATTGTTCCCTGTCCTTGCACACAAGTTAATTAGGAGATTTTGGATTGTTCCACCTTTAGTTAGGTTTGGGCATCATTTGTACTCTTCTTTGTATGTCACGTTGGTTCATCTATGTTCTTTGTTGGATTGTTATTATTATCCCCTATTTGTGACTCTATTGCCTATTACCTAACACACTAATTGCATAGATTTTGGGTTCATCCTACATCTTTTGTAGACCTTTTCCCTGATTAGAGCTAGTTTTACTCCCCTTTTTTACTAGCTTGATTTCAAAAAAATTCATCAAATTCATTATTTGGTTGATCGATAATGTGTATTTGTCAAGTGTCTTCGGGATTGGTGGACATATAGGAATGGTCAAAAGTTGTCATCCAACAACCTTATCATGAGTCGGTTGAGTTGGTTCCCATCTTCATAATTTGTCAAATTCACCCTAAAACACCCAAGTCCATTTAGTTACACTAAATTGGTGATTTGATAACCTATATAAGTGTCATAATGAAAATATCATACATATCATCGCATTTGTACTCAAAATCAATCATGTGTATTGGCATAAAATGGAAATATGATTAAATGTAAAAAAATATGATTTTTTGGGGAAAAATTGGTTTATAGATATGTTCTTGATAGTATTATGACAAATGCAACCAGTTTTCACATCAACCCACCTCCCACATTTCAAGATATTAAAGTTCCAATTTTTATTGAGAAAAACATAAAAACTATTAAATTTAAGGTTTAATTTACTTGAAATGAAATTATTTTTCTATGTTTTGTTTGTAATGGAATCTTTGTCAGCCTACCAAAATCTCATGATGAGATGTTTTTCTAGTTAAAAGTTATGCATATTTTCTCTTTTGCAACTTCAGAGGCTTATTAGGAAGTTTGTTAGCGAACGTGCTAAAATAATTGAAATCCTTTCAAAGGCATATCTTTTCTAAAAATGAATGTTTTCCCCAAGAAATTTAATGATTTTGTGAGCCATACCAAGTTAGGATTCAACCTTAATCATGCACTTTCTCCTTTATTAATTGATTGCTCCCAAATTCTAACTTCCTAACCTCTTTATTGCTTGTTTGCTCCCAAAATCTAAATTCCTGACCTCTTTATTGCTTGGCTGCTCCCAAATTTTAACTTCCTAACCTCTTTATTGCTTGGTTGCTCCCAAAATCTAATTTCCAAACATCTTGATTGCTTGGTTGCTCCAAAATCTAACTTCCTAGCCTCTTTGATGCTTGGGCGCTCCCTATTTCTAACTTCCTATTTTTTTATTTTTTAGCATTTTAAAAGGAAGTTAGTACAAATGCAACAAAACTCCAAGCTTCACAACTATTGCTAAGCATCCTTCCTCCCATGCCAAAAGAAGAGCCTTGAAACAATGTTAAACTTCCATCAAAGTTTGAGGAAATGCTCTATAACTATGGAAGCATAGACAAAGGACAATGAATCACTTCAAATTAATTTGGTCCAATCGCACAATGATTGAATGTAATGCTTTAATTAAAATGCGTACAAAATATTCTCCCGAGGCTACTCAAAATTCGGAGCTCTAAGAATACTTCAAACAACTATCATCTCAATGGAATGCAATGATTTCTAGTATTCATAGATAAATTTGTTGAGAAGTCTTTAGAAAATTTCAAGAAGATGCAAATGGTAGTGCCGTAGTTGAATATTGTACAAAATGTAGAAGCATATATCATTTGTAATCATAGATAAATTTGTTGAAAAATCTTTAGAAAATTTCAAGAAAATGCAAATGGCAGTGCCCTAGTTGAATATTGTACAAAATGTAAAAGAATATATCATGTGTAGAAACATGTTAAGTATTAACATGCAACTGAAATGTTTCACAAAATGCCTCAAAGAGATTTCATCGTAGGGAATGTGTGATTGTATGATAAGCACAAAATTGATTTTCTATGAAAGGTTTTAGAAACTTTTAAGCAAACACAAATGTAAGGTACAAAGTCAAACGCCACAACCCTTACCACTATGGAAGCATTTATCCAGCCCCTAGAATGCACCAATGCATAAATGATGATGCATAAAGATAACTTGCACCATACTCTCAACCTATGCCAACTTGTTTGACAAAATACCTCACAGAATTGTAGTATCATGGTGCCATAAGGCAACACATGAAAGAAAGATTGAAAACAATTTGTGGACAACCATACAAGCATAGATATTATGGTTGATGATGCCTAACACCACCAATATGAGAGCTTGTGAACAAGGTATGAACATCAAAGCGTAAAGCATAAAGAATTATTGTCAGATGTTGTGGCTGAATCATTTGATAGGATGCCTTAAAGATACCTAATCTCAAAGAGTACAATGATTGTTGGATATGCGTAAAAAAGTCTTTAAAAACTGTCAAGCAAATGCAATTTGGGGGCGTAAATTCTCCCTGTCATGCCAAAATGGAAGCTTTTAACAGCAAAACGTATACAATGTTGAAGAATTTTTCTAGGCAAATGAAGGCAACGAAGTATTTCCAGAATCGAAGACATTTATTCAACGTTTTGAAAGGAAAAATTATTATGTATTTGTCGCCATTCTCTAAAGTCAGAAATTGTAGGCGGTTTGTCAAATGTGGCCAACCTATCATGTCTACCATAGCACCATCTAGGTATGGAATTGTCTATGCAGAGATTTGATAAGGTAATTATTTTGTATTTATTAATTAGATTAAAAATTAAAATATAATTATGTTTTAATTTTTAATTTAATTAATAAATATATAATAATTATCTTGTCAGATATTTGATCTCTGCATAGACATTGATTCCAAGTACCGCTCTTTATCTTATTAACAACGGCATGCTAACATTAGTAAGGTAGAGGTTGTATATGACCTCCTTCTATGTCTTACGGGGAATTTTTATTTTTGAGAGGAACAAGATACACCCATTGTATCAAATTTTTGACTTTGAGTACACATTAAAAAGCTCTCTTCGAGCACTATGTAGTGGTATAGGTTTGATTGTCATATGTTACTATTTTTAATAGATTTTGGTGTCATGAAGTTAGGCATTTCTCTAGAATAGTTAATTAGTAATGATTTTTGCATATAAAATTGGATATTTTATTTCAAATACGTGATAGAGAGAATCTACAATGTATTACATAGTGGATCAAGTGTTTTTTCGTTTAATTGAGAATAGAGTTTGGTACTTGTTCTATCGTTTGTAAGAGCCTAAGATTTGGGGTATGATTACGTGAGCATCCAAATAGATTGGAAGGCAAAAACTTGTAAGAGTGCATGTTGTTATGAGACTTGTATTATGGTACAGTTAATTATTAGACTTAGTACTTCCTATTATAGGTTTATATTATTTTTAAGAGTTTAATCTTTGATGAAAATGTGTACACGGGTCTTCTAATTTGAAAATACGGTTGTAACATGTGAGAGACTTTGGCATGACATGATCATGTATGTGGTTGATAATGGTGGTGCATTTTAGTTTTAGAAAATGATTATTATCTCTTGGGTGCTTATTTGTTTCCTTGAATATAGTACTTGATTGTGGACTTTTTTGGCAAATTGGATCTAGAATTGATTTGTTGTTTAATTCTTGAGATCTATAGATTATCTTCTTGGTTATATTAGTTTGCAAATTACTAATGTGATGGTAATTTTCTATGTTGGACATTGATTGAGGACTTACAAGTTATGTAGTTATGTGGGTTGGACTCTCATTTGGTTGCAATGAGATGTATCAAATGTGGATTGTCTATATCCACAAGTCTTTTTAGAGTTGTTACAGCTTGACTTAATTGACCTTGTCTAGATGGTCATTTGTACATTATTATGTTGCATTAAGATGTGAGTATGGATGAATAGAGTGCCTAGACAGTCAATAATTAGGACTTGTAGAAAGTTGTTTTGATAGTCATTTTTTGTTGGTAGTTGAATCTTGTTGTTTTGGAAATATTCGTTCTAATTTTTATTTATATAGTTGTTGGTATTGCAGTTGAGTGTGTGTGGCCCATGTGTGATCTTCATTTAGGAGATGGTTATCATGATGTCATGGATGGATCAATATCATGATTCAATTGGAGCTTTTTTGGTGATGTGGATTCATCACTTGGTGCTAGATGATCCTCTACAATGGTTGTTGGTGTCATGGAGAGTTATTGGTTCCTATTTTAAGTGAAAGTTCTTTGAGATTTTCATTTTGGATTTTAGAATATATCTATTTTGATGTGATTGGATATGTTGACATTTTGGTTAGCCATGAAGGACTCTTGGAGTCTTTGGTTGAGGTGTTAGGCTTGTGACTTGTCAATCTTTGATGGGTGATCCTTGTTTGAGAGAATGGTTTTAGTGTAATGCCCTGGTAGACTCTTGATTGCATATTATATTATTTAGATGATACTTTTTTTTTATCATGATGTCATGTTGTGTTCCTAATTTTGCAGATGTGTAGTTGTAGTTTTGATAGTGATCTAGATAGTTCTCTTGATTTTGAGTACATTAGTCATTTTCTTGAGAGCTTCATGAGGCAACATAGTATAAATATGGAGCTAAGAATATATTCATTGGTCGTAGATGTTCATGGATACTTGAAGACTTAGTTAAGGCATTTGTTGTGATGGTTACTCTTTGTAGGTTTTAGAAAGAAAGTATTAGGAGAACACGCCTAGATATGGATGTAAGTTCATCACAATCTTTAAAGGACATTGTTCTTGAACATAGTCATTATGGCTTGGTATATCCTTTAGCAGCAATCTCTTTCCTTAGTTTTGGTCTATTTGGTGGATAATCATCTAAGAGGTATTGCTCATCTTATTTTTAAATGCATTATATTTTATCATATATCTTCTCATGGATATGGATCTTGATATATGGTTACTATTTATGGAGGGTTCATTTGAGAAGTATTTGGCATCCTTATCTCCTTGTACAATTGAGATTATTTATGACTCCATTCATTGATGAGGATTTTAGAAGTTATTGGGCTTTTTTAATTAGAAAATGGATTTAACTTTAATCTTCCTTGGTTACAGCTCGACTTACATCAATGTTGGTTATATATAATGCATATATTTTGTTAATCTTAGAGATTGGACAATTGGGTGTTTTTGAGGGTTTTTATTTGGGTTTATGAAGGGGATCTTATTTGACACAAATTATTGCTTGGAGATGTTGGTAAGACATGCTATGAGATATGATTTATAGGTTTTTTCTCTTTTTTCTATGGCTACTTCTTGGATTTTCATGTTGACATGGTTTGTTGTGGTGGACACAGAAGAGTTATGGTGGCATGTTGTGATAGATTATGAAATGATTTTAGTTACATGTGTGGACCATTGTCATTGTTCTTTGATACTACATGTGTTGATTATTAGTTGTACATTGGTATGAGTGTTGATTGGTACAATTGATGTCTCTTAATATTTTTCGAATTGACATTACCCATGCAATGGAAGTCCCTAGATGTGTATGTTCATTCATTGACAGGTTCTATACATGGATCTTGTGATTGTATTTTATGGGTTGGATAGGTTATTGGCATAAGTTATACTAATATTTGTATTCCTTTTGAGGCATGGATGATAGGATGGATTAGTATTTCCTATGGTTTCTATTTCTAGTCATGTAGGTTTTTTCATTAGATAGTAGCTTGCAGACTTTGTTATCAATTGGATTTGATGCTTGTATTATTTTCATTAATGCATATTCAACTTGGATTGTTCTTTTGTTAGCTTGCAAAAAGATGCGATGAATTTTTAAAAAATATTCCTGCATGGTGCTTCCGCTCGCTCCCCTGCATCTGCTCTTCCCAACGGTAAGTCGGATCTGGTTGTTGTTGTTGCACCTAGTCGTGCAGGAGTCTCCTGGGCGTCGATGGCTATTGAGGGCCCTGGCCCCGGCTCTGCTCAGGTGTTGCAAGATCCGTCTAATGCCTCTAATTTACGCAGAGGGGGAGGTAGGGGGTTTATCCTTGTCTCCTGTGCCACCTCTGTCAATGTGAATAAGGATACTGATCGGGAAATAGAGAACAATGTGCAGGTTTTTACGGAGCATAATGCTATCTGTAGATTCAGGGGTATTTGGCCTAGCCTCTCGGAGCTGCATAAATGGATCTCTCAACACTGGGATCCTCTCATTTCTAGTATAGTTCACATATACTCTATGGTTAAAGGTTTCTTTGTTGCTAAATTTGAGAATGCTAAGGATAGAAGAAAAATTCTGTGTGAAATCTTTTTCTATGAGAAAGATGATATGCCTCTTTTGGCCAAACCCTGGCACTCTGATTTTAACCCCCTTTCTAAAAAGTTCAACAAAATTCCGGTTTGGGTTCGGCTTCCCTACCTTCCTATCCATTTGTGGGCCGCTTCTCTCTTTGAGGAAATAGGTGATGCTATTGGAAATTTCATTATGTTGGATAATGAATCCTTTGAGCTCTATCATACTACTTGTGTTCGCATTCTGGTGGAGCTAGATGTGTTTAAGGGACTACCAGCTGAGATTGTCATTAATTCCTCTTTTGGCAGTTGGGTCCAATCTTTGGATTACGAAGGTATTCCTTTCAGGTGTCATAGATGCTTTACAACCGGCCATGCGACTAAGAATTGTGGGTTGGAGAAGAAAAATCCAGTGGCTTCACAGTGGTCAAGGGCCTCATACCAGCATTATACGATCATAAAGAAATCTTTGTACTCTTCTATAGAGTCGCAAGTTGCTGGGGTTTCTACTATGGCTAGTTTGGATTCTTTAATGGCAAAGAAAGATTCTTCAAATGCCATAAAGGATGTTTCTGTGATTAAAGATGTTGTGATACAGGATGTTGTTGTCTCTTCTACTGAAAATGGTTTGATGTCTCTTACCCCGTCGGCTGCTTCACTGTGTGTTGATACAACTATTTCCCCATCTGCTGGATGTGGTCTTGTGTCTACAATGGTGTTAGGATAACCGGTGAACAAGTGAGAGGGGGGGTGTGAATCAACTTTGTTAACAGATTATATCATTTAATCCACTTAATAACCTTTAACCAGATTAAGTATCGGTAAACAACACAACTTAACAATTAAACAAATAATCAATGCAAAGCAACCATACCACATAACACCATGATTTGTACGTGGAAAACCCAGAAAGGGAAAAACCACGGTGGGAAGCCTACCCACAGTCAGATGATACTTCTGCAGAAAGTATGTGTTACAATGAGGGGCCTGCACATGCAAGAAGGCACACTGCCTAGAGCGTACTGCTCATTACAAAAGAGTCTCACTGACTACAGAGAGGCTACAACCATCTCAAGATAAATGGACAACAATCCAATAGAGTGAACTACCAAAGATATCATCTACCATGCCTAATTACAGTCTCGGTTAAGCTCAATACCGGAGGCCTTTGACCTCTTCCTTAATCCCAATTCGATCACCTATGATCGACCAAATCTCCTCCGCATATGATATTGCATTTCAAGACCACAACACTTAATCCCCATACCATACCATGATCTACAATGAGATCTTACATCATTTTATACAAACCCTAAGGCCTAAACCAATTAGGTCGGCCACCTAAAAGATATTACAATAAGATCATTACATAAATCCATATTACAATGATATGCCATGTCGGCTTAAGACCAAAACAACAATAACCAATCCATAAATCATCCCGATAACGTGTAGAGTACACGTTAACATGATATTGGTCCATAACCTAGATAGGTATCGGACCTATTATGGGTCCACCACGCCAAAGCAACGTCTCCAAGTATTTGAAGCACGACCAAAGAACATCTTTAGCATCCCAAAATCCATGTAGAAGTCGCACCAACACCAATTATGCATCCTGTCAAGATTTCTCAGTGAGAGCTCTGTCGGTTAAACCTTAAACCAGTGCCGGTAAGGGTTTACCAGAGTGTATGATAGCATCCGATTACCAAGTCAATACCAACTGACCAAAACATGCTCATGGAGCATATAACACATGAACTCAAACATACTCCACTGATCCAAATATGTCAGAAGTGTCCAACAGAGTCTCTTCTGCCGATAACCAAAACATGTATGTCGGTAACCAAAACCATAATAGCTAGTGTTGACATCAATGACAAAACATCAATGCAACACATAATCAATTCATCCATAATGCCAACAAACGGTTGTTTCTCCCTCTACTGATGCTCTTTCTCCCAATCCGGATAGATCGGTGTTGGGCTCTTCGGATTGGTTTGTTGCGGTAGCTAAAGTTGAAGAAGGATGGATTACTGTAAAGGGGAAACATTCAAAGACATCCAAGCCTTCTTTTGATAGGACTCTTCGTTCCCACATGCCAGTTGTAAATCTTGAGGCCCTTGTGATTGGTTGTTTGGGCTGGTTTTTCTGGCCCTGTCTTTGGTTGGGTTGCCTGCTGTCTTTTGGGGCAGACTGTTTTTTGGTTGTGGCTCTCTCCTCTTTGTTGAGTGGTCTAGTTCTTTCCCTTGTTTGATTTGTAAAGGGTTTCGAGTCCCTTCAAAACTTGGTTTTCACGTAGTCAAAAACTTGGATTGTTCTTTTTCTTCCATAAGTACCATGTTGGTGGATGAGAGAAGTTTTTTCTTGATATGGTGGATATCTTGGATGTTATTGTAGGTACCTTGATGGAACATGACAACATGCTAGAAATTATGTGGTTTCACATATAGCTATGATGATGCATTTGATTGATTAACCCTTATGCAATGTATACAAGTAGGATAATGTTAGAGGGTCTTGTACACCTTGCCTAAGAATGAATTATTTTAATTGTGTTGAATAAATAAATTTATTTGGAGTGCATCGTTAGAAGATGTGTTTAACCACATTAAATTTGTGTTGGGATCTACTTGTAAAGTTGTATGTAAAATTGCTTAGAGATTTTGTGTAGGTTACACATGAAAAAATGTTTAAAATTAGGAAACTTAGTACCAAAAAATAAATGCAGGGTCAAAGTTTTGTTTACTCATGGGTTTGAGTTACATGTTTTTACCTCACCACTTGGTTGTTTTGTTTGAGCTTGATTCTATAAAAGAAAGCACATGTTTAGTGGTTAAGGTTGGTTGGTTGACTATTTGGTTGTTGGGTCCAATCTTTATTGTATTGAGCTCTCTTCCAAAGAGTGCATATGCGAAGCATGGCATGAGATGTGTGGGTATATGCTTAAACAAATTGAGGATGCATTGCAAGAGCTAAATGTTTTAGAAGTATTCATTGAGACCCTATAGGTGCATCAAGTAATGCTTTCATTGTTGAATAACACAATGAGTGTGGATGCTTTTAAAATTTGTGTGTTTTTCCTCTTGAAGATTTTCCCAAGGTACATCTCATGTTATCGTGTCTAGTTTGTCTTTGATATTATTATATGGCTATTCTATGATATTGTATGCATGGTTTTCTCTCATAGGGTTATGTAGGAAATGGTTTGATCAACATATATTATTTTCCTAATAGTTTGAAGGTTCAAATTTGTTAAGCTCCCCTTTTATGCCTAATCTCTTGTTAATTTGTCTACCCTCAATAGTAATGTTTAGAAAAGTGGAAGATGATTTCTTTTTTTGTACTTCTTAAATCTTGTCTATTTCTAGCACCTTTTGTTATGAAATCATTAAACTTTATCTCCTCTTCCATAAAGAGAGTTTTGACATAGTCCTTTGCATAAATTTTATTAAATCCAATCATGTCAACTCTACAATGATTAAGGGTGGTGGATAGAAATCAATTATTACATATAGATCTTCATTTAATTTGGTTTTAATAGTTTTAGGTTGGTTCCCTCATCATTCCAGTGTTTAAGACCTTTTATGTGTTTGCTTATATTAGCAAGAAGGGTCGTGGAGGTGATACCTTCCCTATAAATGTGGTTATTTTTTTATGTTTACAAAAAAACATTAGGATTTCCTTGGTCTCCTTGATGGTATTCTTTTATGACTTGTGAGGAAAACTTTTGTATTTAACTTTCCAATGGTATTTTTGGAGTCTAATTCCATCACCAAATTAGTGATGTCATTATCACCAATAGGGATAGTGCCTTTAAGAGTTGTCATGGCTTTTGCATAGTTGTTCATTTAGATCACTAGATTCTCTGCAAAACCACAAATTATATTTACTTTATTATTCCTAACTAAGTCACCACCTCTTGCCTAGCCCAAGTTTTCTTTAGACAATCCATCAAAGTTTAGCTTACTACAACTAATGTTAGGGGGTCCATTTGGTGTTCCTTTGTCAAATATTTGATATATCAATTTTTTTTTATCTTATCTTGTAGATTCTAGTTGTAAGCTAAAATAATTTCTATGTCAACAAGAAGTCATTTAGGTTTGTTAATTTTAAGTACACTAACATTTTAAGTCTATTGTTCCTTTCCTTCTAAACACCTCAGCCAAAGTGAGGTATAGCTAAGTCCCATATATCCTTGATTAAAGGATGCTTAAATTGTGAGGTCCAACTACATATCACTTGCCTAACATTTATATGTCAAACCCATTGAATGTTATTTTTTTCTAAAACCTTCTATCTAATCTTCCAAGTAAATGGGCAATCAGGGTGATATGCTAACTCCTTTTGTTTTTGCATCAGATACATCTATTGGCCATTCGGAATCCATGAGATTTCAAATTGTCAATCATGAGGATTTCACCATGGTAGGAAGCCCACTTGAAAAAGTTGGTTTTCAAAGTGAGGTTGTGATTCTATATTCAATACTATTGGATTGAGGTTTTCTATATGTTATCCAATCAAATGTAATCATATATGACTAAGTAATTTATTATAGAGTGCACAACCCAAATAATTTCATCATGTCTAACATTTAGATTAAATACATGTGATTACTAATTTTAGAGATGAAATCGGATAAGAGAGATCCGTTAAAAATTGCAAACATTTTTGAGTTAGTTTTCTAAACGAAGGTCCCATTTTTCTACTTGGAGTCATTGACTAAAGTTCTAAACATCTTACATAACTCCTTTAGATGAGCATAAGGAAAGGTTTGTTCCAACTTCGAATTATTGATCCAAGGATCCTCCCAAAATCATATAAGTTCTTCATTCCCCAATTTATATTTTACCACCTTATTTAAAAATTTCTTTTATTTATTTTTAGATTGTTTCACAGAATTGAACATGCCAAAGAAATACATATGGAATAGGAAGAAGAAACCATCAAGATTGTTAGTATATTTGACTTTCATTATATTGGTCCATTCTCTACATTCAATTATCAATTTTCACCCACTTTTGGGTATTAGGGCCTTGTCCATATCTTTTATTTTCTGGATTCCCAATCTTCCATTTTTCTTAGAAGAACAAACTTCATCCAGGCCACTAGAGAAATCCTTTTCTTTTCTTGTTCTCTAAAGTTGTTCTTCTATTTTTCAGCCAAGCTATTGGACATTTTGAAAAGAGAAAGAAGGTAGACACAAGTGCTCGACTGAAAAGATTTGACCAATTGAAGTTTTTTTAAAGCTCGACTGAGAAAAGATTTGACCAATTGAAGTTTTTTTAAAGCTCGACTGAGAAAAGATTTGACCAATTGAAGTTTTTTTTAGCTTGACTGAGAAGAATGCCTTTCCATGCAACAAGTTTTTTTTGGATTCTTTCATTGAGATTAAGCTAGCTATTCTTCTAAATTCTTCCAGCGGTCAAAAGCATTTCAAGGTAGGTGAAAAAAAATTGGTATATGTTATAGCTTAGATATTAGCAATTTGGTTTTGAAGTCTTTGCTTGGTATTGAAGAAAAATAACCAGCCCTTCTCAAGATTTCTTGTTAACTAGATGTTATGGTATATTGAGAAATAATTATTTTCAGACAAACCTCTACAATGGTGGCATCTCCAAAAAGATGGTCATTAATAAATTATTGATCTGATCTGGGGTTTAGAACAGGAATTGGTTTGAATCTTTTAATCATGTCTGTGTTTATATTTGAGGCTATATTTCTGCCCAAAACTTCAACCATAATGATAAATAGTTATGGGGAAGAAGGTCGCTTTGCCCTAAATAGATATGGGGAATGTTGGTCCCCTTGCCCTGGACTCCTTTTTAAGTTGAAATATCCATTGGGACTGTTATTAATTAGAAAAATTATGTTGGAAAAGAAAATTTAAAAGTCATATTGGGATACATTGAAAATAAACTAATAATATAATAATTATTTATGTTTTATTATTGTACAAAAGTGATATTCTTTGATTTTTCCAATATAGTGAAATATTGTGAGGTCTCCCATCTCCTCCTAGAATTACTTTCTTATGTGGAATGGCAAAGGTAGGGATGAATCTTCTTTTCCTTGCTAGACCCAATAAGGGATGGGATAATTGTCACTTCCCCATTGAAAGTTGAAAACTTGAAGCCCAAGCCAAACTTTGCAATAGCCTAATGAGACGAAGAATCAATGGGAGAAGATAGGATCATCCATTCTCTTTCCTTTGATGATTGATCGACTAGGAGATTGGTTGGGAGAAGGGTTGGTCATTTCTTCTCCCCCCTTGGGAAACTTTGTTCATCAGTAATCCAGGATAACTCTTTCAGGTCAGTTGACTGTAAACATAATGCTTATAATTCCAAATTGAAAATGCAATGACAGATAGCCGATCCAACTCATGAAGTTCAACTTTTGTAGCTATGATGTTCACAATTCCAAATTTGAAAGTAAAATGAAAAACTGAAAATCTAACTCACCGACTTTGGATTTTGAAAAGCAAGTCACTTCTCCTTGTTCCTCATCTTTCTACATGACTCTTTGTACCCTGGTTGTCATGTTTTTCTGCTAACACAGTCATCCTTGTTTTCATCTGCTTCTTCAAGTTCCTCTTCAGGAATCTTAGTTTCCAATCAACTGTCTTTTCGTCCCCTTTAACTTCACTAGAACCATGATATGCATATTAGTCTGCTAGCCTAAGTTTCATACAATTTAGTGCCTTTATATTTCAGGTTTTGCAGTCTTTTCAGACATTAAATTTCCAGAGACTGAGATATTAGCATGAGATATTAGAGATGATAAAAAGGGTCTACAAAGTCAAATCTAGAAACATTTCGTGCTTTTAATTTTTAAGTTTATTAGCATGAGATGTTCTGATCTGGATCATGGAGTTTGTTTCAAAATGTCAAAAAAAAAACCCTACAAAATCAAATCCAGAAACATTTCATGCTTTTATTTTTTAAGTTTAATAGTAGTTTTAAAATTTAGGATCGAGACTCTTTCAACATTTTCTTAAATTCCTATTTCTATTGTCCGTTAATGTCCTAGGTAAACACACATTGTGCAAAATATTTTAGTAAATATGTGAAAAACATGGTAAACTGAAACAAAAAGCTACAATGGCAACTAAAATCAGGTTTTATGTAAGAGAAGAATATGGAAGAGCATCTTATTAATAACTACCTCGGCAGGAAGAATCAAATAAATGATATTGGTAATTGGTCTGGTAAGATACTTCACCTTGTATAAAAACTCCAGCATAACTTACTAATATTTTGCACAGTCCTTTAAGTCTTCTTCAGTAGCTAGGAGAAGGGGTAATTTTACTCTCAGAGGATTTTCATGGTTAGAAAGCCCTTTGGGACTGAAATAAAGATAACAATCCCCATTTGAATCCCTCTGTAAGGCATATAATGGTTGTCCTGCACCAAAGTTACCGAGAAGCTGATAGGACCGTGCAGAGCCATCCATTGTCAAACAATAATCATCAGTGCCTGCCAGATTTGCATTTGTTAATATTGAAAAACTATACAGGAGCAAGGCCAAAGGGAGAGGGAAACACAAAGTTTTCCAGTAGAGAGAGATATATTTAAGAATTCACTGGTTTTATAAAACAGAGTAAGCCTTAAACTTACATGCTGCATGTTCCATTTGTGTGCCATAAATGAATTCAAGGACAGTTGAAATGTCCTGCTCAAACTGATGAAATGGCCCACTTCTAAATTTTAGCTTATGTAGCTTATTAAGACCTTCTCCTAGCTCAACCATTGCTCCATGATGATTCTACATGGGAGAAAAAATCTCAAGAGTCAAGTCACATTAACACTAAAGGCTAGATCTCCATAATCATGAAAAAAATTCAAATGGGAGATGATTGACTGCAAAAGGAGACTAAAACTCAACAGATTTTTTGACTCCCGTAGTTCTCCAGTAAATTAGGGACAAATTCAAGAGTACTCGGTGATAGGGATCCTAAAAAGTATTGCGAATATGCTTTTACTTGCTATTCAATTAGAAAGGCAATTTTATGGTTCTGTTATAAGTCCGAAACATGAGAGTAGTGTTAGAGATTAATTTGTAACTGGATTATACTCAAGCTGTTTATGTGCCATATGAGTTTGAGTATGAGTTGTAGACCTGTTCTAGTTTGCTCTTTCTGTCTATAGTCCAGTTTGTTGTCAAGAGCCTTTAGTCAATTGTCAAACAAACTAGCATAATTATAGTAGAAATATTGAGTCTTCAACAATTATATATTTGTAATATGTTAATGATTAAAATGATAAGAATGAGTAATACATCAGTTCTCTTATGCTCTGTTCTTTTATTTCTGCTGTTGTATTTTTCCTGTAGTATAATATCTCTGTTTTTAATATGATATTTGTTGGCATATGCTGGATTTGTTTAAGTGTTGCCATTGATGTCAACATTGTATCCTGGTTGGATATGGTTCTGCCATCTCGGTTAGACTTGGTGTTTATCTTGGTTTTGGCTTCAATTTTGATCCAGTATGATCAGATCCTTGGATGCAATTTTGGATGCTTATTCAGGATGTTTATATGCTTGCCATATTCTGTTGGTTCATATTTTAGTGCTCCGGTAACTATTGCTTATGTTCCAGGTTGATATTTCTTGGTACTGGTTAGTTTTACCAGTTAGCGATATTTGATGTTTTGATCAGATGATTTTGGTCCGGCTTATGGAACCGATTTCTATCATGCTAAAGGTGCTTCTTGATCTTGTCCCGAGTGTTTGGTGACTCTGCATTGGCTAGCGTCATGTTATGGTGGTCCTATTTGGATCCGGTTAGACTTTCTATGTTATTGCACTGAGAGTTTCTACCAGTTGGTGAAACATGTTGGATTTTGGTCTTAACGAAATTTCCGGCGGATATAATTGTTTGGATATTTGAATTAGGTCCATGCTATGTAACGTAAATCATAATATTGGTCCAGTGGTACTGTGTGATGTAATTTTTGTAATTATGGGTTTTTGGGTTTAGGGTTTAGCCGACCTTATCATAAGGTTGATGATCTGTATTTATAGGTGACTTATTCATGTAATATGTCATGTGTGGTATCGATGGTTATGTCTGCATTATGAGAGGAAGGTTTATGTGCGAACAAGTGATATATCATTCGGCAGAAGGATTTGGTATTGCAGGGCAGACATCTGTGCTTAACCGGAATTGTATCAAGCATTAGGAGATGCTACTTTCACAGTTCATTCTTTCCGGATTGTAGTCCGATGTTTTTGTAAGTCAGTGAGACTTCTCTTTTGTGATGAGCAGTGAGCTCTAGGCTGTTGGCCTGATTGCAAATGCAATTACCATTGTAATTATTTCACATATTGCTGCAGAAGTATTATCTGATTGTGGGTAGGGTTTCCCACTGTGGTTTTTCCCTTTACCGAGTTTTCCAAGTCAAAGTATTGGTGTTGTGTGTGCTGTGCTTTCATGTTTTATCTTTCATTGTGTTGGTTTCTTTGTGCTCCAATTTAAAGGTTTTGATATGCAATAGTTCTGATTTCTGATAGTAAACTGATTATACCTTTATGAGGGTGATGAGACACTTCATGTGCAAATGGTGTCCAATGATGTTGGGAACTTGGATGATGGTTGGGTGGCTGTACCTACAGTTGGGGAGCAGCTTATGCAGTTGGAGAGCAGCTTGAAGGTGTCTTACTGGTCCAAGAATTGTTTTCAAAGAACAACTTCTATATAATGTACTGTTTTGCTTTATGTTTCTAGTCAGTTTAATTCCTAATTTGTACTATGTTTATATGTTAGAAGTCTATCAAAATTCAATTAATCATTAAGGGGAGTGTTAGAGATTAATTTGTAAATGAATTATACTCAAGCTATTTATGTGTCATATGAGTTTGAGTATGAATTGTAGACCTATTCTAGTTTACTGTCTATAGTCCAATTTGTTGTCAAGAGTCTTTATTTAATTGTCAAACAAACTAGCATAATTATAAGAAAAATGTTGAGTCGTTAACAGTTATATATTTGTAATATGTTAATCAATAAAATGATAGAATGAGTAATACAACAGTTCTATTCTGCTCTGTTATATTGAGGAGTTCTTTTACTTCTGCAAATAGTTGATACTGCTCGTTTAATCTAGGGAATACCCAAGAATACACTAATATGCAAGCTGCCACAATGCCCTTCATGTTGTTTCAACTTGTGAGCTACAACATATATTGATCAATCTTATCTCATTGCTCTGCTCCCTCTCTTTCAAAGGTACCATTTATCTCTCAGTTCTAGCAGGAGTAAAGGAACATCATCATTCTGAAAACTCCATTAGAGGATACATCTCAACATAATTATAACCCTATTGCAACAAAACTAGAGTGGAACCACTACCCTCATGGAAGGAAACATGGGTTCTTTCCCAAAAAATTAGCAGATGGGAAGAGTAATTGGTAGTACCTGATTAAAGAGATGGTAGAATCCAACACAACACTGCAGGATAGCATGAAGCAGAGTGCGCTGGGGTTCTTCAGCGTGGTTCCACAGTCTCTCGAAAACGTCATGACATCTGTAATATTCTCTGCCATTGAATAGAAATACACCCACTTCAAAATTACTCCCCTCACTATCTGCAGCTACTTCCTCCTTATCCCAACGATATGAAAGGCACATTAAATTATTGCTTCTCTTGCAAATGCCCTTCCCATTACTCGTAGTACCCACCAAGACTCTACTTAAAATACCCCTGCTTGAAGACTTAAACCTACTGATATGTGAAGAGCGGGGGAGAACTTGATGTAAATAGAAGTCACTGTACCCCTGTAATCGAGATATTCTTGCGTTGCAGGATCCATACACAGCCATTGGTGACCTAAACGAATGGCATACCGGATGCTCAAGGCAATTCAATTTGATAGAACAATTTGTTCGACGATCTAGGAACCACATAAACAATGGAGAGAGATGCTCACCACTAGCTCAAGATATGGTGATACTAAACAGAGGGTTTTCGTGATTCCACATTTTGCATTGTAATTTGTGACTGAGGGAGGTAGAATGAAAAAATCTAACCAGGAATTGAACCCCTCACACTCTTAGAAACAAGTTGCACTTTAAAGTATGCAACTACGAAAATTGATTAGGAAGTTAATCAATTGAAAGCCCATTTCTGAATTAAGGTATCATGGAAATGAAAAATTTGGTAGAGATACAATTTTCCATCAAATCATAATTTATTTATCTTAGAAGGATAAATATTAAAATAAATCTTCATAGAATGTTGGTATTTATATTATAAATTGATTGAATAATAGTGAAATTTGTATGTTGATGTCATTTTTCAGTTAGTTTTGTGTTTATCATGAGATAATGGTTTAATACATTTTTATATCAATAAATGAGGCACTTTATGCAAAGTTGAGCTCCTTTCCCCATGCTTTTGTTCATCCAATTACACACATTTATACTCCACGTTATTAATACACACATGCATTCTAATACATACACTCTAATTATGCACTTATTATACCTATCCATTTACCCATCCCCATACATTAGTCACCCACCTTGATTTAACCACTTTTGCATCAAAGTAAGCACAAGATTTATCCTATACCTACAAATTTGGCCCCTAATTCTTTTGACCCCAAATTTCAAATATTGGCCTATTGCCACCCATTCTTTTATCTTGTATTTACGAACATTCAATTGTATTCATGTCATCATCATTTAATATCAAGTACATATTAATAACATTTAAGAAAGAGTGTGTTGGGAGCACTAACAATGGAACATGTAAAAAGAATCTAGATATGCACAATCATCCTGGAAGCATTTACATAGTGAAAGCTTGATGTTCTATATTGTTGGCAATACCATAAAGTTAGTCTTTTATAGGGGTTGACTTAGGAGAACTTATCCTTTAGTAATTTGAAAAACCTTGGAAGATGTTTTTAAATACTACTAATATGAATAACAAAGTAAAGAATAAAAAAATTGGTAAGAAAAAAAAAGTGAGAGCGCACAAATAGCTAGATCATTTATATGGGTAAATATTAGATCCATGCTTGTGTAAAGGATCCACCTCTAAAAATTTGGACCATCATAAAACATGTAAATTAAATTATTGTAGGTTGAAAGTAGACTATAGATAAATTTATTTCATTTCTAATCACCAGACATCCAAAATTTAGCAATATATCAAGATTATTCCTATCCCTAAAACTAGAGCTAAATACTTTAATTTCTTGAATTTATTTTTTGAATTTAATTATATTGATATTCTAATTATCAATATCCTTAGCTTTCAATTATTTAATTTAGATTAATTTATGCTTATGTGGATGCATATTATTTGATTCACATTTATCCAAAGTAGAGAAAGTTCATTTTCCTTTAATTCCAACATGACCTAACCATAATGTTTCTTATAATAATTATTATTTTTAGATCTTCATTTCTTTACATCTTCTTTCTAGATCTAATCATCCTTTCATTCTTATGCTTCAAGGGGTTGGTACCCTTACAATGGCTTCAAGATTTAAATTTTATAATTATTTGTAATTTAATTTAAAAGTTATATTATAATTTATCATATAACACATTTGAATGTCTTGGTTGATGAACACTATCTGCAGCACTTTTACATTTTCTAGGGAAACATACAGTGCCATAGGGATAGGATATCCATAGTTTATAAGAGAGGTTATCAGCATAAGAAGACCAAACCTTATGGAGCTCTTTAGATCAAAGAAAGTAGTTGTTTTTAAGGTTCTAGATACTCCCACTCAAGAATTTCAAATTTTGTATTCAAAGAAAATCTAAAGCAGTGATCAAAGAGATTAAGAGAAGAACGGTGAAGAGGAGATATCTGATACGATCAATTTTATGCTCCATATGACTTCTCTTGGAGAGAGACTGTTAGAATTTTTTCACCATTTTGGTGTCAAAACCACTGAAAATCACAACACCATAGACAAGTTCCTGAGTTTTGAATATCGAAGAAGCACTTGTTCAGGGCCAAGGGCATAAACGTAGTCTTGGAATTCTAAATTGCCCAAAAAGGTGTAGGGACTTGGGTTAGGATCTTCACGTTTTATAATTGCATTAAGTGGTTGAGTTCAGTCTCTTTATCTTGATCAAGAGAATTCCATACATCACTTGACCTTCAAATGTTTTTCTCCTTGTAGATTCATAATCTCATCATACAGATTCCATCACCATAGCTGGACGCCGACAATAGTAAATTAGTTGAAAAAATTTCATCTTTCTCTTTCTTCACAAAACTCCCTTTTCCAATGGTTTATAACCAAAGGATCCATTCTCTTTCCTTTTCATTTTTCTAGAGTTAACCTTCGTGTTCCTTATTATACAGATTCTGTAAAATTGGTCAATCAAATCTCATAACGTTTCAAGGGTCGGCTAAAAAACAATCATTTTTATATCATTTCATTTCGGATTACTGTGAAACTGAAACTGCATGCATTTGGAACCAAAATAACAATTGGGTCTGTCCCTTTTTGGGCTTATTTATAGTTGCAAACACATTAAAAAACGTTTCAAAACTTGATCAAGGGACCATTAAATTGGATTATCTTACTTAAATTTGTCCTAAAAACTTTTCTACCAAACAGTTTTACATAAAAATCATCAAGATTCAAACTTTTAGTCATCAAAGTCAAGGTTTCAAGTAGATGTGACATGGCACTAACACTGACTTGCATTTATAACTTAGGAAGTTTGGGCATTGCAAACATGCAAATTTTGCAAGTGACAACACAACCCACCTTTACTGCTATTAGTAGAACCCATCACCACTTATCAATGTATTACAAACAATAGTGAGAATAAATATTAAAAATTATTTTAGCAATACACCTAAAGTGTTTTAGGAAACTTTCTAAGGATGTTGCAACCATCTCATAGTATTTACAAGGTAGGTGACACTTTAATCCTAGTAAATAACTAAAAAATAATAATTTGTCTAATTTTTTAAATATTGTGAAAAAATGTCTTGCGACTTAAGAAAGTAGGAATACCACCCCCTTCAACAAAGGAAGAAAAGGATGAAATGCAACCAATGATTGGGATAATAAGGCTCACAAAAATGGTCAATCAAAAAAATGGAATTCAATAAATGATGATTGGTGGCATAGTGATCAAAATATGCATTCCCAGCGTAGAAGAAGGGAAGAAAATCAAGGGAGAAACATTGTCCCACTACAAATGAGCTACCTCAAAGCTTAATAATCTGGAAGAAAGAATTAGAGAACCACCACCCAAAGACAATATTTGACAGAGAAGACAAACAACCAAAATGGATACCCAATAAAGCTTTAGTTTCCATAGGTGCAAATAACATCCCTCTTATTCACAATATTATCTTCTAAATAATGAAAAGATAAAAATGCAATATAAAACTTTAAAGATAGATCTCTCTTCATGAATGGTTCAAAGAATGGCTTGCCAAACCTAAAATAAGAAAATGGTGTGATGCTAATTAGGGGGAGGATATAAACTTTATACCATTGTCAAATGAATTCTTCTTGGTATTTGGTAGAGTGCCCAATCACTTATTAGGAGGAAAATATTAAAAAAAGGGTGTTACACTATGGAGAGTTTATGGTTTTACATAAAGGACTAAGAGCCATGCTTTAATGCCCTAAAATATACAAATTTTATCCCAATATGGGTAAATTTGTACAACCTCCCTTTGGAATATTGGGACCAAGAAACTCTTTGTAGCGTCCTAAAATTGCGACACTTGCAATTTCGATCGCATTTGGGTCTTCACGATGGCGATGCAACACGGAACCTGAATGGAGACCCCGAAACTTGTTCATGACATCAAAAACTGCATTTTTCAGCACCCTGGCCTGATCCTCCTTGCACCCTGTTGTCCCTGGAGGTGGGACCATGGCGCCCAGCGCCCTGGTCCCTGGCCCTATTTTGGGCCCAGTCTCTTGTGGGCATCGGGTCTTTAAGTTTGCAAATTGGAAAATATTGTTTCCTGGTCGGCCTAAGGTCGAGAAAATCAGTCTATCAGCCCTAATTGACAAGTATATAAACTACATTTCCCCTCTCAAAAAGGGTAGATGGAAAAAAGGCGGAAGCGACATTCAAACATTCAAGCGTTCAAGCATTCAAGCATTCCTTCAAGCAATTGATCATTCTAAGTTTCCATTCAAGGCTAAGTGTTGCATTCAAGACAAGGATTCAACCATTGAAGAGGAGATCACATACAACATACAACATACTACATACATTACACCTTCGCATGTAAGAATACAAACATTCTTACAACAAGGTATCAGTACTTGTTTACATTACAAACATTTACATTTACAACATTCTCATTTCTTGGTTAATTCCAAAACTGGGGTTTGACCTAAAGGCAAACCCCTCATCCCTAACCCCCCAATCATCCTCTCTTTTTTGTGTGTAGGTTACAGGTACGCGGCTGTAATTGAAGATCTGGAATCCTTGTGCAGAGACGAACAGATCCCCTTTCGTTTCGCGGATTTTTTGGAGGACCGTGTGCACGCCAGGCGCCATCGTCCAGTCAACTTTCGCTCAAATTTGCAGGACAACACCGTCTCGACATTTTACTGCTAATTCCAGGTCCGCAGCTTCATCCCATATCCCTATCTCTGTTTATAAGCGAATCTTTCCTACTTTACATGCATTCCTAGTTCAATCTTTCTATCTACATTCTTTACAAAAGAGGGTATCCTTGATGTCTTAACCCTTGAAACTCATATAGAATCCAATCTTGCATTGCGTGGGATTGGATCTTGTGGGTTTCAACCCCTCTTTTGAATGTAAAGTCTCTCCTAAGTGAAAACCATCAACCCTAGTGACTCTCCCTTCTCTCTCCTTGGAGTTTGGGACGGGAGAACGACTAGGGTTCGATTTTTCCACTTTACATTTTGGTGAACCCGACGTGAACATCCTCATTCTGATTATTCATGGTTAGATCTGAAAATTTTTGTTTCCTTAAATACATTTCCATGTTTGATCTTTTGCAAATTTTAGAGGTTGATTGCATAAAAACCCTAAAATTTTCTTTTTAGTAATTGAGCTTGTGAAATGTTTAATTGTTAATGCTTGTTTCAGATCTACCCTTCTATTGCAAATTGTCAATTCATATTTGTGCTTTAATTGTGAAAATTAAATGGTTAAATGTCAAAACCCTAATTTTTAAGACCTTCTTGATTCAACCTTTGACTGATAATTTCACTGATCAAAACACTTCCAAATCGGCTGTAATTTTGGATTCCGCAACAAAATCACAATATCTTTCATCCCTGAAAATTTGGAAAAAAGTTGCGAGGACCGTGTGCACCCCGAGCGCCATCGTCCCCGACATTTTTTCCGAAATTTCGGGAGCTAGATCTTACTGTATTTTTCTGCTAAAATCCAGAATTTTGGTTGATTTTATCAATTTTAACACCTTCAAAATTAAAGTCAAAGTTGGTCTAGCGATTGCTTGGATTGAGGCTTCTAATCATTCAAAAATTGTTGAAATTGAAATTCATATCAAAATTGTGTTTCTTACAGTCCTAAATTTGAAAAGTGTGTTAGCATTCATTCAAAATTTCAGTGTTTTTTTCAAATTTTTACAATTTGTGACTTTTGAAATTAAGTGTTTAATTGTAACAACTTTGATTTCCACTTTCAAATTCGAATTTTGCATGAAATCGAGTCAACTTTTAAATTTCAACACTTGCATTGCTTTTAGTATTCCCTCTAAAATCATAAAATTCAAAATTTCAGTTTCCCCCTCTTTTTCAAAATTCAAATTTTACATTTTTCAACAATCTGGGTAGGGTTCAATTTTGAGATTGCAACTTTAATTTGGCCTATCTACAGATCGTAAAATCACTCAATTTTTTTAGATTAGCTTTAAAATCATCATAACTTTCATCCCTGAAAATTTCGAAAAAAGTTGCGAGGACCGTGTGCACTCCGTTCGCCACGGTTCCGGACATTTTTTCCGAAATTTCGGGAGATTGTCCTGATTGTATTTAACAGCTTAAATCTAGGAGATTGGCTGATTTAATTGAAATTTGCTACCTCTAAAATTCAAAATCTTCTCTCTTTCTTTAGTGCATGAGTTTTACAACAATAAGCCCTACTTACACTATTCCCGTTAGACGAAGCCTTAGAATTAAGTCCTTCCAAGGTTTAATTACTGAGGAGATGGTACCTAATTTGAATGGCCTTTTTAACGAGGACATGGGTAATTCCTCTAATCCTCTTAATGATGAAGAAGCTCTCCATGAGGTTTCTGTAGAACAACTTTCAAAATTGGATAACCAATTTGATGATTTTCGACAATGGATGTCTCAAGAATACCCCGATAGTCAAGCTCTTCCCTTAATTGAGGGTCTAAAATGTATGGTTCAAAGTGATAAGAATGGAATTGATATTTTGCGTGGTATTGCACACATTGTGGATTCGAATGTGATGTCGATGAAGAGTTGTGCCGAAACTTTAGGTTATACACAACCTCCTACTCAAGTTAATCATTCTATTCCTTTGACAACTCCTATTGCTAGTATACCTACTTTTACATCAAACATAATGACTACTTCAATACAAGACATTCCTCCTATGATCACTAGTCATGGGGGCAATCCCTCTTCTTCAATCAACCCTCTTCTTTCATTCAATCTGACTTCTTCATTCATTCCTTCAATGAGTGTTCCTATTATATCTCCACAAATAAACATGACACAAGGGGGCAATTCATTTAACCCTTCCATTCCTCCTTGTAGTGTTCCTCCTTTCCAATCATCTCCTATGACTAACTATCATAGTGTCCCACCACCTTACTCTCTACCTTCTTTCAATAACATAACACCTCCATCACAATCTAACACATCTAATATCGACCATTAACAATCTTGCACAAACTGTCTCTTCTTTGCAGCAACAAATTGCCTCTATGAATCAATCTAAGTTTAGTGTGCCCACATTTGATGTCGCGAGCCCACTTTCTCTTGACATTGTTCGAGCTATTCCCCCTAAACATGTTGAAATTCCGCATTTGGAGCTTTATAATGGTAAGGGTGATCCTCTAACACATGTTAAGACCTTTCAAACAATATGTACCGATTTTGCTTATGACCAAAGGTTGCTTGCAAAACTGTTTACTAGAACATTAAGAGATAAAGCCCTACAATGGTATTGCTCGTTGCCTTCTTATTCTATTACTTCTTTCGAACAACTTGCAAATGCTTTTATTCAACAATTTCAAAACAATATAAGTCCTAAAGTTACTTTGATTGATTTAATGCATTGTAAACAAGGTGTTAAAGAAAAAGTGACTGATTTCATTGGTAGATATAAGCATTTGTATGCTCTAATTTCTTTTCCAGTGCCTGACAATGATATCTGAAGAATCTTTATTTCTAATTTACAAAAAGATATTAGAGAAAAACTTATGTTTTCTGATTTTACTTCTTTCCAACAGTTGTGCGCAACTCTTCACAATTATCAACTGACTGTGAGTCAAATGGAACGAGCAAATCCTATGGCTCCGAGTGATAAGGGTGATAGTAGTCAACAACCATTTGGGAAGTTTAAACCAAACAGAGAGTCCATTAAATTCAATGAAAACATCATCAACAACAATGTGAATGCGGCATCAGGTGTGCCTCCTATTTCTAAGTTTTTCAAGAAAGAAAGAAAGTTTACTCCTTTGAATGAATCATTGCATAGTATTATGAATAAGTTATTGGAACAAAATGTGCTTACTCTTCCTCCTATAAGGCAAATAGATCCTGCAAAGATTAACTCACCCTATTTTGATAACAAATCTTTTTGTCAATTTCATCGTCATCCTGGGCATGATACTGAAAAATGTTTTGCTTTAAAGGGTAAAATTCAAGATTTGATTGATAATAATACTATCTCTGTTTCTGGAGTGAATGATAAAGGCAACACATCTGTAGCTCCTCCTAACCAAAATCTTAATATTTTTATTGATCCATTGCCTTCTCATACCTCTAATGCGATTGATACTAATGATTCCTCTGTCTCACCTGATGATCTTGTGTCCATGACTCCGAATGTGATTAACTTTGTAGAGTAGCAGAAAATCCCTAAAGAACTTTCCATCACCTTTGATTCTAGTGAAACTATCAGGGCACCTGATGGTCCTTTATATATAGTTGCAAAAGTAAAAAATACACCTTGTCGTGGAGTGCTTATTGATCCTTCTTGTATGGTTAATATCATTACTGAAGAATTTCTTTCTACTTTGCAATTGAATCAAGTGATCTATGATGAAACAAATGTGGTTGTGAAATTATTTGATGCATTTTCTTCTCCTGCAATTGGTTCTATTACATTACCTATTGAGGTCCATAACAAATCCCTTGATGTGGACTTTGCTATTATTCCATCATCCGAACAATTTCGTGTGAAGCTAGGCTATCCTTGGCTATCTTCCATGAAAGCTATTGCTTCTCCTATTCACAAGTGTTTGAAATTTCCCCATAATGGTGAAGTTGTTACTGTCAATCATAGCCTCTTTAAACCAGCTGAAAGAACTTCTAGCGTTCCTATTGATTACTTTTGGCCTAAACAATTCCAATCTCTTCCTCCGCGAAGTGATCATCTTTTTAAATCTTATCAAAAGTGGAAGAAAGACATGATCCTATCTCTAAGTGAACCTAGAACACCCAAACTTGACATTCCTATCATTCTTGAGAAGGAAGTTCTTCCTTTGAAAGATAAAACTAATGTCTTTCCTCAAGAAGATTCCCAACCCATCCCTATGGATGTGACTATGTCTATATCTAATAAACTTCCTAAAAGTAGACCTATACCCCCTCATCATGATGGACTTGGTCTCCTTCCTAAACCAAATATTCCTCCCTTATATGGAGCAGTTCCTCCTCCTTCCTCTTATGGAGAGAAGAGACCTTCCTCTTCTCCTATTATTCAACCTAAGAGACCACAACCTAAACACCCAAGTGATAAGGATGAGAACATTCCTCCTCCTCAATCTTCGCAACTTCCTACTAAGACTAGACGAAATCGTTCTGCACGTGAACGCCGACGAAAGCGTCGTCTTAGAGCTCAGGCAGCTGCTTCTCAAACTTTGTAATCCCCCAAAACACCTTCAACTAATATTATTCCATTTTCTCCTCAGCTGACGATTGAGCCGAAATCTCCTAAACATAAAATGCATGATGGTCTTGATCCTGTGCGAGTTAAAGATCCTATTTTTATAAATCTTGATGATGATATAGATGAAAATGTTATTCATGATGAAAATGTTACTCTTGTTCATTCTGATAGTGAATATGAATATGTTGATGTTAATAACCATTTATCTAACGCATTTTCTAAAGCACTTATCCTAGCTCCTAGACAAGAACACCGTGGCTTGGGGTATGAACATAGCCCTTGTTTGGATCTTGTGATAGCTCCATCTGCTGTGTTGGATGTTCCTCCTCTAGCGTGTTTCCTACCTTCCCGAAATATTGATCAGCAAGATCGGGAGGTAGATGACGTGCTAGACTAGTTCATTAGCATAGCAGACTCTCTCCTCCTCTCTTCTGTTACTTCTTCTATGTGTTATTCTCATTCTTCTATTTGTTGTCCTTAGTGTTGTCTACTTGAGGACGATGCAAAACATTGAGATCTCTTTTGGTCTCTCTCATGTTGACTCAAAAGACACATGTGTTCCCTTCTTCTAGGTGACCTTCCTTGATTGAGGAATGAAGATCAATTATGCATACATACATATGATATACATGAATTATCATACAGCATACTGACCCCGAGGAAAGCGAAGTCACCTTGTGCTTTGTGTTTTGTGTCTATTATCCTTGGGCTTATCTCACACTTGGGGGCTAAATCCTTGTGATAACGTGCTCCTTTCTCATTTCTTATATGTATCACTACCTTAAAGCAATCACCCTCGGTGAGGCATGTGCGATTGCTTTAACATAGGGGGGCATACATCCCATTCATATCTTTTCAAGATACTTAAAAATTTCTTGACAAATTTAGCTTTGCCTTGAAAATTTTTGATATGTTTCTTGCATGACTCATAGTGAGGGAACCTTACTACTAACAGTCATGGTTCTCCCTCGTGATCTTCCCTTTTACTTTGTCAATCGAAGTTGTAAGATCCTTAGTCCACTGGGGGCTTGGTGTATCTTGCCTCCTTGACATGGTGAAAGTCTTTCAATGTTGATTCCTTGTACTTTACCGGAAGTATGAGCGTACGCTTATACTCCCGCTAAAGTGGGGGCTAAATGTAGCGTCCTAAAATTGCGACACTTGCAATTTTGACCGCATTTGGGTCTTCACGATGGCGATGTAACACGAAACCTGAATGGAGACCCCGAAACTTGTTCATGACATCAAAAACTGCATTTTTCAGCACCCTGGCCTGATCCTCCTTGTACCCTGCTATCCCTGGAGGTGGGACCTAAAGGCAAACCCCTCATCCCTAACCCCCCAATCATCCTCTCTTTTCTATGTGTAGGTTGCAGGTACGCGGCTATAATTGAAGATCTGGAATCCTTGTGCAGAGACGAACAGATCCCCTTTCGTTTCGCAGATTTTTCGGAGGACCGTGTGCACGCCGGGCGCCATCGTCCCGTCAACTTTCACTCAAATTTGCAGGACAGCACCGTCTCAACATTTTACTGCTAATTCTAGGTCCGCAGCTTCATCCCATATCCCTATCTCTGTTTATAAGCGAATCTTTCCTACTTTACATGCATTCCTAGTTCAATCTTTCTATCTACATTCTTTACAAAAGAGGGTATCCTTGATGTCTTAACCCTTGAAACTCATATAGAATCCAATCTTGCATTGCGTGGGATTGGATCTTGTGGGTTTCAACCCCTCTTTTGAATGTAAAGTCTCTCCTAAGTGAAAACCATCAACCCTAGTGACTCTCCCTTCTCTCTCCTTGGAGTTGGGGAGGGGAGAACGACTAGGGTTCGATTTTTCCGCTTTACACTCTTAAATTTATTGGAGATCAATCAAGATCCTTCATCATTGTAGACACTAACCTAGAAGATAGACACTATGAGATCTATATTAGAATATGCATTAATATAAAGTTGATTCCTCTAATCCTAGATGAAATAGAGACTCGATTAGAGCATGGAATTTGGAGGCAAAAAATTAAGGTCAAATAGTCAGATGAAGTCTAAAAAAATATTATGCAAGTGGTCATGAAGTCAAAGATTGCATGGATCCTTGCTAAGAAATATGGAATAACATTAAACCTAACTCCAAAATGAAGTCCTAGTAGAAGTCATTGATGAATGTTATCAAGAGACTCATAAATGTTGCAAATGTGATGTCAATGGTTGTCATTAATGATTGTCATTGATGTCAACATATTGTTTTAGGATTGGCTCCTTAAGGTTGGTAATCTGGAAGATGTGTTCCTAGAATGTTTAGTGCTTTAGAAAATGTGTTACAATTGATATTCAGTGTTGTTTGTTTGTGTTGATGGCGATTCAGATTTCTCTATTTATCGGATATGGTATTTGATCGATTGTATACATGAGTATCTCGGTTTCATTCTTATCTCTTCTAAGTTGGGTAGTGCTATTTTGGGTCCAATTTGATCCAAAATTAGAAAGTGTGTAAAGACATTTGTGTATCGTATGAGTCGTGATTTGGGTTTTGGTAATTGTGATGGATGCAACATGTTGATCTGATTGATGAAGTGTGTTGTGGTATGGTCTACTTCTTATTCCTTCCCACCACCAAAATGTTTAGTGTTGACCTATTTCAAATCTCTATTTGGATGACTTATTAAATTATGTGGTCTGGAGACAGTATAAATAAGAGGATTATCTGAATGAATAATGGTAATGGTGTAAGGAAGATGTGTGAGACTGAAAGGGATGAATTTCATTGATGTCGATATGTGATGTGTGTTGTTGTTGAGAGGCACCGAAAGCAGTTCTGGTTTTGCAGATTATATCTCAGTGGTGGATTATTTTTTCTTTCTTCTTCCTTCGGTAGTGAGCCTTTCTGGGTAGTGAGCCCTCCGACAATGAGTCTTTTTTGGTAGTGAGCCCTCCTACAGTGAGCCACCCTTTTGTAAAAATCACCTTAATCGGTGTCACCTTGACCATTGCTATATATTGAGAACTAACATTCTTCATGGTTTTTCCCTTCTTGGGTTTTCCACATCATATATGGTGTTTTTTGTGTGATCTATTTTTTGTATATGCTTAAATCATGTTATATTTGCTTTAATTAATTTTGTTGGTTATTCTGAATTTGTGAAACAATTGAAAAAAAACTTTAGTTGTCAACTAATTCACCCCCCCCCCCCTCTCAGTTGCTTGGATATTTAATAATTGGTATTAGAGCCTTGGTTCCTTGGAAAAGAGCTTAACTGCTTGAGGTTGATCTTGATCCTAAGTCACACAAATTAACTATTCATATATTTGAAGGATCTGACTATAGCTTCAGGAAAGTGAAGATGAGAGGTTACCTGATCTCCTTGGGATATAACACTTGGAAATCAGTGGAAAATAAGTATGTACAATCGACAAATGGTCTTACCACTTTGGATGAGATTCAAGCCTATGAAGAAAATGAAAAGGCAAGGTATGTTATTTTTAGTGCTTTATCAAAGATTGAATTAACAAATGTTATTTCATTGAATACTGTTATTGAGGTTTGGGAAAATTTAAGCAATATCTATGAAGGAAATGACAGAGTTAATTTATCAAAGAAGCAAACAGCTAAGCATAGATATGAGAACTTGAAAATGGAAGAAGGAAAAGAAATAACAAGCTATTTTCAAAAGGTTGATAGTGTAGTAAATAAAATTAGAGAACGTGATGACACCTTGACAAATGAAGACATAATTGAGAAGATTTTGATATCTCTATCGGAAAGCTATAGTGATAATATTTCTGCTATTGAAGAAACCTGTGATTTGAAGAAGTTTACTAGGGAACAACTATCTGGCAGTTTGCCTGCATTTGAGATAAGGAAGTTTGGAAAAGACAAAGCTAAATCTAAGACTGCCTTTAAAGCCTCTAAGGAAGATCTGGAAGATGAAAACTTGGATGAGATGAAAGTGAACTATGTAAGGAAATTGAAGAAAGGCACCAGCAAATATAGAGGTATATTACCTCTTAAATGCTTTAAATGTGGAAAGATTGGTCATATAACTACTAGATGTCCGGAAAAAGGACCAAGGCAAAAATTTAGGGAGAATAAAGGGAAGTTTAATAATAAATCTTATTATGTTAAAGATGATGATGGTATTTCAGATGATGAATCAAACTATGAAGATGGTGACCATTTTTCTTTGGTAGAAAACGATTAACCTAAGATTGATGTTTCTAAGACTGTTGCTACTGCTCTTCATGCTAGAAGAGATCGAAATAAATGGTTGATTGATAGTGGATGCTCAAATCATATGATTGGTGATAAGAGTATGTTCATAAAACTTGAGAAATATGATGGAGGTTCTATTAGGTTTGGAGATGATCAGACATCACAAATTGTAGGAATTGGCTCTATTACTTGTGATGGAAAACATAATACTGGCAATGTTTACTATGTGAAGGGTTTGCATCATAATCTCTTGACTGTTGGGAAAATGTGTGAAAATGGTTACAACGTTGTTTTTCAGGATGACTATTGTGAGATATGGAACTGTTATTGTGGCAAGGAAAAGGACTGGTGGAAAAATGTGTCAGGTAGAAGGAGCTACAAGAAACTATTTTTTATCTCAATTCAATGATAGTTGGCTCTAGCACTAGAGGATGTGTGACGTGTCATATCAACGTTGATAATTTGCTAAAGATCAATTCATTAAGTGTAGTGAGAGATTTGCCAAGGCTAACCAAAACAAATAACAATATTTGCAAAGAATTTCAAGCTGAGGAAAGAAAACAAGAGGAACATTTAAAGGAAATGAACAATCATCCACCAGATTGTTGGACTTGGTGCACACAGATTTATGCAGTCCTACCAAAACAAGGAGTATACAAGGTGAGAGGCATTTCATGTTTTTAATTGATGATTATTCTAGAATGTCATGGGTTGAACATGGAATTGATAGAAAGATTAAGTGTTTGAGGTTTAATAGAGGCGGATAATTTATCTCTAATGAGTTTAACAACTTTTGTGAGAAACATGACATTAGAAGACAACTATCTGCCCCTAGGACACCATAATAAAATGGTGTAGTGGAAAGAATGAATTGAACTATACAAGAGACAGCCATAACAATGATCAAAAGAGCAGAACTATCGAAAGTCTACTTGAGAGAAACAATTCACATAACAGTCTACACTCTTAAAAAAATTATATACTGGAACAGATATGGAAAGACATCATATGAACTACATATGGCATGGTAGAACTCTGACAATGAAGTATTTCAAAGTATTTGGAAGCAAATGTTATATCCGAAGAGATGAGGATAATCTTGGAAATTTTGACAGTAGAGCAGATGAAGGCATATTCCTAGGATATTCTACAAGAAGCAAGGCATACTGGTGTTACAACATAAAAGACTAAACAAGATTGTTGAAAGTGCAAATGTGAAGGTTGATGAAGACATTTCTAAAGACTCTTACAAATTGACAAGATATGAATCTAATGAGTCTGTTGACAAAAAAAGGGAAGAGGAAACCAGAGAAGAAGAGAAAGAAAAAGAAACTCAAGATGCTCTAGTATCTACATCTAAAACTCCAAGGTATGTACAAAAGAATCACTCAGTGGATCAAATTATTAGAGATAAGAATAGAGGAATTATCCCAAGAAGCAAAGAAACTCAAGAGCAAGTTATGTTATGTTTATTGTCTGAGAATGAACCAAAAGCAGTAGAAGAAGCTTGCAATGATCAAATTTGGATAAAGGCAATGAGAGAATAGCTAAATTAGATTGAGAAAAATTAGACATGAGAACTAGTTAACAGACCAACAAACAAGAATGTAATTGGAACAAAATGGGCATTCTGGAACAAGTTGGATGGGGATGGAAAAGTTGTGAGAAATAAAGAAAGGTTGGTTTGTAAAGGCTACACATAAGTTAAAGGCACTGATTTTGAGGAAACATAAGCTCTTGTTGCCTAGAAGGATGCTATTAGGATGTTTTTGGCTTTTGTAGTATTTAAGGATTTTAAGGCTTATTAGATGGATGTAAAGTCAACATTTTTGAATGGAGAGTTGAAAGAAGTTTACATTGAACAACCAGAAGGATTTAATTTGAGAGATTATCCAAACATTGTTTACAAATTGAAGAAGGCTTTGTATGGATTAAAACATGCTCCTAGAACTTGGTATGGAAGGCTAAATAAGTACTTTATTGATCAAGGTTTTCAAAAAAGATCTGCTAATAGTAATATTTATTTCAAAGCTGAATCAGGCAAAATCTTAATTGTTGTAGTGTATGTTGATGACATAATATTTGGAGGAAATGAAGGTATGTGTAGAAATTTTTCTAATGAGATGGAGAAGGAATTTGAGATGTTCATGATTGGTGAAATTTCTTTTTTGGTTTGCAAGTAAATTAGAATAGCAAAGGAATTTTCATTTGTCAGTCTTAGAAATACATTAAAGAATTGTTGAAGAAGTTTGGGTTGGAGAATTATAAACCGGTGAGTACACCTATGACCAATGGATATGAGTTAACAAAAGATGATAAATCCACTAAAGCCGATGCAAGTCAGTATAGATCAATGATTGGAGGACTATTATATTTGACTTCTACCAGACCGGATATCATGTATGCAGTTTGTGTTGGCAATATTGCATTATAACAGACAATGAAAGATTGTTGGCATTTCATAAGGATATTGAGAAGGTTGTTGATGATTATGGATATAACTGATTAAAGATGTTTACTGTCTTGATATTATTATTTTGTCATTGATGTCAAGAAATTGATTTTCTAATTCAGTATGATGTTGCCATATCTTGAGAAGTATGATTTAAAAGAGTATAAAGATGTCAGTAAAAGGCAAAGGAAAGAATATGATGAATAAGTGGATGAATAAGGTATTCAATGGGCAACTACTACCGAGTCAGACAATGATGAGATCATGATGTTTAAATTGATTTAACATCATACATATGTTGTAAATTGTGAAGGTTAATACTATACTATGTTACCAAGCAAAGAACCTAGTCGGTAAACCCTAAGGAACCTAGTCGGTAAACCCTAAGGTTATCGCTATCGGTTAATGAAGGCGGAATGTCTACCGAGTGAAGTTTAGTATTCATCAAGTTATAACCGAGTTGCTACCGAGTTGTAACCGAGCTATAATAGAATGCATTAAATGTTTGCATGCGTTATTTAATGAAGGAAGCTGATGAGCTGGAACTGATTAAATGATTGGTGAGTCGTGGATGAAGTTTGTTAATGAATCTAAGGCAATGGAAAGTCGGCATGAAGATCTACAGTGCAGATTGAACCGCAATACCCTGGCACAAGTTCCAAGACTAATATGCAAGTTCCAAGGCAAGGTAAAACATTTTCAGATCGAAAGATGCATTGAACCTGGACAAGATTGAAGATCTGGTGGCTATGATTGATCATGGGAAATGTGATCAAGGAGATTAAGCGGTTATATAATTGTTTATAAATAGGAAACTGTTGATAAACAAGGTATGCGGGTAAGTGTATGGACAAGGATGCTACATAGTGATTACCGAGCACAGAAGCTTGAAGACCTGTTTGAATAACAGAGTATAGAAGCCCAGTAAATAGACAAGATTAGTTCTATGTCTAGATTGTACTGAACAAATAGGAATCTGCTTTAGCATTTTAGATGTGAAGTTGCAGATAGATTTTTATTATTGTTATTTTGTGAAAGTGACAGAAAATCTCTTAACCGAGTGGACTTAACAGTCTTATTTGTAAAACCCTCTAGCAAGGTGACATTTTGATTGAGTGTTTGAAATCCTTTAACAAGGTCACTTCTAACAAAGTGAAGATCCTAACAAATCTGAGGGAAATCCCTTAATCGGGTCACATCTAGCAATGTGTTTGTAATCTTTAAGAGGATTTGCTTTTAACTGAGCATACTCTAGAAGAGTATATTTCTTAGTGGGTCCGAAATCCCACAGTGGTTTTTCCCTGTTTGGGTTTCCACGTTAAATCTGGTGTTATGAGGTTTATGATGTTTATATGCTTTTGAGTTTGCATGTTTAACAATTTTGGTTATATTACTGATATATATGTTATAGAGGTTGAATCTGATGTTTTTAATGGAAGATTAAGTTTGTATGATTCACCCCCCTTCTCATCTTGTTGGCTATTGGATCTGTACTTATATTAAGTATCAGAACTATCAGTTTGTTTGGCGGCTAGATTTCAACAAGAACCAAAAGAATCACATGTTGTGACAATAAAAATAATTTTAAAATTTTTAAAAGGAATGGAAGAGTTTGGTTTGTGGTATCCCAGAAATTCATATTTCACCTTAACAACTTATACAGATGCAGATTGGGCTAGAAGTGTTGATGATAGGAAAACTACAAGTGGTGGAGCATTCTTTCTTGGCTCTCAGTTGGTTGCTTGGTCAAGTAAGAAGTAGGATTTTGTGTCACTGTAGTGTCAAAAATTGCATACCCCTTTGTAATTTGACCTACATCTTTTGTAACCACTTTCGTGTCCATTTCCCTAGCACCTGAGTAGGTTAACTTCAGCCCTTGCATTAGCCTTTTCCCTCTCAGGATGCTCAAGACCCATTTTCACCAGCTCCATCATGGCGGCAGTCTTGTTAGCCATGTGTCTCCCTTGTCTCCTGCTATTTTCAAGCATGATTCATTTGGACACTAGCATGTTGCGCAGACGTCTGCACGCCATGCATTAGTCCCACGACATCTTAACATTCGAATGTTGGCATGTCATTCCACCTGTCACTTGCACATGTTGGTGGAAATGGCCCTGAATCTTTCAAACGACTCGCCAACCCTCTTTTCCCTCCTCTTCTCTCATTTTAAATCTATTCTCTCTCTTCATTCAAACTCTCTAGATTCTAGACACAATCTCTCTTATTCTTTGGGTTCTCACAGCTTCCTCTGGCTCTCTCTCTCACTTGCTACAAAAATCAAAATTTTGCTACAACACTCTCGAGCTCTCACAATATCTCTTGCAAATCTCTTGGCTTTTATCAAGCCTATTCGGTAATATCTATCTATTTACCTCATCTTTGAACACCTTGGGATTTATCAAATCCCTCTTCTATCATTTATTATCTATCATTTATCTTGTCTTGCATTTATCTTTTATTCTTTCAATCTATCTAGTTGTCTGTGAAGGTGGAAACACAAAAACATTGATTTGACTAAGGTAAGTCCCCAAGCAGCCCCAAACATTTTTCCTTTCTAGCTTGTCTACAAGTTGCATTAGAGAAGATTCATTTGATTGGCGGCTTCATATTGTGGACCGGTTGTGAGATTATCTTCTGCCTTTCCTTTGTGGCTTTCGTTTCATTTATATAATCGGTTTACCTTCTTTTATGTACATTTATCGCATTTAAATTAATCTAAAACACATATTTATTACAATGTTCCCTTTTGTGCGAACTCTGCATTCTACCTGTACAGGACGCTAGCATGTCATGTTGTTGTCCATAATCTGTGTGTGCATCCTTGTGCAGAGAGCTATCAAAGGATGTATGGAGATATACTACATCTTGAGTGGAGAGGTCGGTTAGTGAATCTCTGAGAGGTTGTTATCCGCCTATCAAAGAGGTTCATTTTTTCCCCTCTACAGTCACTATCTACAGCTAAAGCAGAATATATTGCGACATCTTCATGTTGCACTCAGATACTATGGATGAAGCAAACCTTGAAGGATATCAGTGTAGTGTTTGATGAACTCATCTCAATCATGTGTGATAACACCAATGCAATAAACATTTCTAAGAATCCAATATAGCATTCTAGAATAAATCATATATCTATTCACTATCACTTCTTGAGGGAAAATGTGTTGGACAACGAAGTAAAGCTTGAGTATGTACCTACAAAAGAGTAGACTGCAGATATCTTCACAAAGGCATTGTGTAGGGATACTTATGAGTATCTCCAGCAGAAGTTAGGGGTATTACCCCTGCCTAATTTGAGCTAATGTACATTTGGATGTGCATTGGTCCAGTGAACTCCTTGAATATTCTAATCTAGAATAATGACTGGGTGCTTCCTCTTAGGGGAGCAGAGTAAGGTTCATAGGGGGAGTTACACTCGCCTTTGTCCTTGATGTCAAAGGGGGCAAGATGCTGAGATGTGTAGAAATGTTGATTTGATGATGTAAAAAGAGTTGTGTGTTTTTCATTGATCTATTAGTGATGGATGTTTCCATCAATGACAAAGGGGGAGATTGTTGCAAATGTGATGTTGATGGTTTTCATTAATTATTGTTATTGATGTCAACATATTGTTTTGGGATTAGTTCAGTAAGGTTGGTAATATGAAAGATGTGTTCTCAGAATGTTTAGTGCTCCAAAAGATGTATTACAATTGATATTTAGTGTTGTTTGTTTGTGTGAATGGTGATTCAAATTTCTCTATTATTTAATAGATATGACATTGATCAATTGTATTCATGAGTATCTTGGTTCCATTCTTATTTTTTCTATGTTGGGTAGTGTTATTTTGGGTCCAGTTTAATTTGGAATTGGAGAATGTGTAATGGCATTTATGTAGCATATGAGTCATGATTTGGGTATGGTATTTGTGATGGATGTAATGTGTTGATCTGACCGATGAAGTGCGTTGTGGTATGGTCTACTTCTCATTCCTTCCCACCACTAGAATATTTAGTGCTAACCTATTTCAAATCTATGTTTGGTCGACTTAGAAAATTATGTGGTTCAAAGACAACATAAATAAGAGGATGATTTGAATGAATAATGGTAGTGTAAGGAAGATATATGAGACTGGAAGGGATAAATCTGATTGATGTAGATATGTGAAGTGTGGTGTTGTTGAGAGGCACTGAAAGTAGTTCCAGTATTGCAGATTATGTCTCAGTGGTGGATTCTCTTTTCTTTCTTCTTCCTTGAGCAATGAACCTTTCTAGACAATGAGCTCTCTGACAATGAGCCTTTCTGGGTAGTGAGCCCTCCTATAGTGAGAATTCTGGCAGTGAGCCACCCTTTTATAAAAATCACCTTAACCTATGCTATATATTGAGAACTAACATTCTATGTGGTGTTTCCCTTCTTGGGTTTTCCACATCATATCTGGTGTTCTTTGTGTGATTTGTTTTGTGTATGTGCTTTCATGTTATATCTACTTTAATTAATTATGTCGGTTATTCTAGATCTATGAAAGAATTAAAGAAAAAGTTTATTTGCCAACTGATCACCTCCCCTCTTATTTGCTTGGATATTTAACAATAAAAAGGGGGAAAACATAGAATAAAGGAGTGAAAAATATACATAATTGTAATTTGAACAAGCTCCGTGTGGAGAGAAAGATCCAAACTAGTCAAGATCTCAATTCTAGAAATCCAACAAAATGTATCCCAAATAATGAAGAAGGAATAAATCAATCTTTGTCTCTAAAAGGAGTATCATTGGCCTCGAGGAAAGAAATCCTCCCTTAAAAAGAGGAGGAAAGAATTTTTGGTGATGACATATTGAAAGAATTAAAGAAGCTCCCTCCAATGATTGCTAAAAGAGGGAAAGTTACCATACAACTAAGAAAGCAAAGAAAAACTAGGCACAAACCCATATTGAGGAAATTGGAATTGATGAGACAACTTAGGCCAGCAAGAAGGAAGAGAACTTGGGGGAGGGTAACTCCAACCCTAGGAGGTCAAATGGGCTGGTGGGAAGATCTTTGAGAAAAGATAAGAACAAAATGGAGGTGGATGAAATTGGGGAAGGTTTTGAGATGGAGGAAGATACTAAAGAGTCAAAGGAAGAGAACATTTCGGAGAAGACAACCAATGACCACTTGAAGAGCGCAAAGTTGAGGCTCCTATACCTGACAAAAGACACCCACCTATCAATGGTGACCTATCCGATGAAGAGACCGACCTGGCTAGGGGGACTCATTCGTGTGCTAAATGTGATGCTACTACTACAAACCTTGCTACCCCTAAGGCAAAAGTGATTGACCTAGAAAAGAAGTCGATGCACCTTTCCACATTCATCTTGAGGTGATGCATCATTGTACAACTACTTGATGCCTATTACAAAAGAAGGTCCTTAGGAAGGATGCAGAAGATGATGTAAATTACAAGGATCTCTTTAAATTCCTCATGGAGGATTGGGGCAACCTGTTTTCCTAGCCACTTGTTGGCTATTTTTTTGGTTTATAATTATGTAAGTTTTATAAAATTTAATACTGATAGAGACTTTTATATTGTTAAGTTTACTTTGAATTGATTTTGATATCATAGTCTAGAATGTTTATTGTTAATGTGTTGTTAATGGCTAGTTAAAGTTGCCTATGGGTTGTTTGTCTACAAGGTTGACCAACACCCTTGTTCTGTTATTGTTCTATATAAAAATAAATGAAATTTGTAAGGAGGATAAGAAAATTATAAATCTGAATTGGGATTGTACCTATTTAGGATTAAATAAGAAAGACAAACCAAGAAAAATAACTACCAAATTGGAATGACAGTGTGGATTAACAAAGTAAGAACTTGGAAGTTGAAAGTGAATATGGAGAAGAGAAAATTGAAATTTTATTTGAAAGATAAGTCAACCAATCATAATCAAAATAGAAAAAGAAACCCCAAACTAGGTGAGAAAGGACAAAAGGGAGGAAATCAAATAAAGTTAGACTAGAAATAGCAAGTAATATGAAGGGGCAAAAGAAATTGAGATTGAGGAAGAGGGTCACCCTTCTAAAGGTTCCTTGAGGCTCATAACCTAGAATATTAGGGGTATCAATGCCCCTAACAAAAAGTTCATGGTCAAGTGCCACATTAACTAGTTAAAAGCATATATTATTATTTTACATGAACCCTATTGCAAACATGTGTTCTTGTTTTCATTTATATCTAACTTGTTGATTCAAATACGTAACTTAGTGATATATTTGGTCTGGATGTGATTTGGAGTAGTGCAATCATAATGGATTAGCTATGTAGTTGTACAAATGGTTGGTGTGTGACTATAGTCACTTCTAATGGTATATCGAGGTGCAATTTTTGGAAAATGTTTGTCATTGCACCAAAAGATCAACCTATTAACAATAGATACACACACCAAAGATAAACAAATTATGAGATGTGATTAATCCATGTCACAAATCCCCGAGGGAAACATTGAACAACCAAGGGGACAAAGGACTCACACCTTCCAACAATCCCCCCAATGCAATTGAGGGATTTGAACCCATGACCTGAGATATGATACCAATTGCTGAACACTATCAGATGTTGAGAGAAGGTATGGATTATCATATACAAAAACTCAAATAATATTTACTTAACATTCATTCTGTATACTTTGTGCATGAGAGTAAACAAATGAAACCACAAAATAAATCATACAATAATACCAATATTTTTAAGTGGAAAATCCCAAAGAGGAAAAACAAGAGTGAGAACCATCTCACTATATGAATAATTGAGTTACAACGTTTAGGCCAGAGGCCAAGGAGCTCACTGCCCCTGAAATGACTTGCAAGCTAAGGTGCACAACCTTAGGGAAAGATACAAAAGAGACTTGCAATCATCGAATATCACTTCTTCAGGGAAAGGTACAACACTCTAGATATTTAATATATCAATATGGTTGAACTATAGATAACCGCATCCATTGAAATGTTGATCATAGTTCACAATCTAAAACATATCTCGAATTGTCTTCATCTATTATCTGTAATACTTCTGGACCACTGTACTAGTTCACATATACTTCAAACAACATATAAAACCTCTATATTACTCTGCACAATGGTTCAACCCTTTATATACCAACCGCAACCTTAAGGACACCAATTAGATCAACCTAATTAGGTGTAACGTGTAAAGGCCAAATAGTCAGCCAAAAATAAACTCCAATGCATATTCAAAAGGGAAAATGAGACATGCAATAATTCACACCATGTTGGCATACCTTCTAGTCCATGTGAAATCATCAACCATAGGTCCACATGCAACCACATAAACCAAAACAATATAGGTCAGGTGCAAAAGATAAAATTGTCAAAGCAAACAACCACAACTTTACTCCATCTTTAATGTAGACTATTAAGAGTATATGTAACACTAAATAACCTAACCGCATCACTAGAATACTAGAAGGTACAAGAATGTAACATATTCATGTACATTGACACCACAATAGTCAAATTTGACTAAACATCAAATGTGGATCCTATAAGCTAGCACCAAAGATCTAGAAACTTTAGGATACATCATCAAAAGCTTTCTAGAGAAACCACAAATAAACTCCACATATCTGCATGACCATATTAAAATCCCACTATAATAGTACTGAATCAGACCGCATTTGGACCATAGACTACATAACCAAAATGCTCATACAGATCAAGTTTGACATCAATGACAACAATAACACATATTTACAACACTTTTATCCTATTTTTGGTTACACCCCTAAAAACTTTGTGCCTTGGTCTAAGGAGATATCATAGAAGCCATAGTTTCATGCTTGGTTTTCATGAGGTGAGGTAAAGTTGTTAGTGTTTGTTTTGTTTCCGTTAGATTTGTTGGCTAGAAGGAGTTCCTAGCACCATGTTGTAGCTTATTTTTTGTTTTAATGAGTTGTAGATGCTCTTGTGGACCGAGTGGTAGGTCTAATTCTCGATTTCCTTGGTGATGGTGAGAGAGTTGTGTGACGTGGCTTAGACTTGTCCGTGAGTGGAATGGTCATTTTTTAATGTTCAATGTGATTGTTTGATTGTGCACTGAAGGTGCCTTGTTCTTGATTAGTAGGGTTCCGAGAATAAACTTAGTGCTAGGGGGGAGTGTGTAATGCTCCTCTGATTTTCTCTTTTGCATTCTTGCATCTTGATGTGGATTTGACTTTGTGCCTTGGGAGGAGCCATTTTTTATTTGGGTGTAAACCTTTATGTGGTGCTTTGATTTGATTCTAGATGCTTCATTTGTTGTAGTGTATGACCTTGAATGGTTAGCTTATTCTCTATTTGATATATGTTTTGTGATTGTTCTCAACCTGTGATGTGTTGGATTACCTTATGGTGATTTGTGATTATGTTGTTGCATTGAGATGTGTGATGGCCTATTGTGCCTTTGATTATTACAATAGACTAATGTAGTGATTTAGTATTGTCATGTGTGAGATACTAATTTGAGTAATGATTGGGATGTAAAAAGTGATGCTAACCTAATTGCTTGAATTAAAAGTAATAAATTATGTTTATGTTATTGTATTCTGTTAAAATATTAAATTCTTATTGATAAAATTGATTATATTCATGTTAGATTCAATGGATGGTTATGATGAAGATGATGTTATGATGTTGACCATTCAAGGAATAATTATATGTTTATTGTTTCAATGAAATTGAACATTGATAATGTAATTTAATATGGTTAATTAGATGAGAATATATGTTATAGTTCTTTAATTGATTATTATATGTGAAAGGGATGATATCACATCATTCGACCATATGAGAATGTGTGCAGTGTTAAAATCCTCTTTCAAGGATTTTAGTTTCTTTAATTATGTGTGTGTATGTGTATGTGTATGTGTATGTGTATGTGTATGTGTATGTGTATGTGTATGTGTATGTGTATGTGTATGTGTATGTGTATGTGTATGTGTATGTGTATGTGTATGTGTATGTGTGTGTGTGTGTATGTATGTATGTATATATGTATATGTATGTATGTGTATGTGTGTATATACGAGAAGTTACACTTGACATGTGAATTTTTTAGTGACTACAAGTGTAAGGCATCAACTCCACCTAGCTACATAGGTTTGAGCATGCCCATATCCTTGATGGTGGTTATAAGAGATAACACACTCAACATTAATGTTACCCAACCATGTAACCATCATTCCTAATTTGGATAATTTTCCTTAATTTCATGTGTTTAAACCTCTAGTTACCATTTTGGTAATGTCCAATTACCCTATTCATATTTGTGAATGACCAGTAAAGACTGTTTGTGCATAGTTGGTCATATGTGAATTGTCAACATTTAATGTGCATATATTAATAGTATTTCAATATCACTATGTGGAATTGATATTTAATTGTGATATATGACATATGTATTTGATTTAATGTGGATTGCATGATTTTAGCTTGGGGGTCATTTTGGGGAGTTGATTGATATTGAATTTAAATTGGTTTTATTATTATGTGGTGCAATATTAGACCTAGATACTTCACAAAATATTTGTAGCCAATTTATATTGTTGTCAAAAACATTTCAGAGAGCTCAACAAAAAGAGCAATATAATCTACAAATTGTGCATTTAGAAGTTGATCCTTAATGGGAAGCATGATGTCCTTTAATGGTGGGGAGATAAGGTTTGTTCTAAGGATGAAGTGAAGTGCATCCACAACAATTACAAACAAGATAGGTGCAGTAGGGCACCCTTTCCTAGAATAGACCTCTACAAAATAATAGGCTCAGACAAATCCCCATTAACATCAATTATTGTGGATGAATCCTTGAACAATACACTAACCCAAGTAGAAAATTTTGCAGGGAATCCAAAATATCTTAGCATGTCTAACACAAAAGACCGTTCAATTTGATCATAAGCTTTCTCAAAATTAAGAAGAATCATGGCTACATTATGTCTATCTTGTTTAGTCCAATGCATACCTTCCCAAATAATTATCAAGTTTTCAAGAATGTGCCCTCCTTTGATAAATACTATTTGAGTCATTGAAGCAACTTTTCCGTACACCTCAGTAAGCTTCTAGCAAGGATCTTAGCCAAAATTTTATAGGAAACATTCAAAAGTGTTATAGGCCTCCAATTTTGAATTTTATTCTTATCCCCTTTCTTGGGGACGAGTTTAAAGATCCCTCTATTAATAATTTCTCCCAAGGATCTATTAGAGAATGAACGTTAAGGAGCTCAAGGAATTTTGTACCAATCCACTCTAAGTTTTTCTTATAAAACTATATAGAAAGTCCATCAAATCTTGAGGACTTATCATTGGAAAGGGATTTGATAGTGTTTTCAATCTCTAGAACAAAGATGTACATGTCCAAAACTTTAGCATCCTCCTATGTATCCTTTTTGGGAATCATTTTCAAGAAATATTCCTTAGCCTCTTGGTTCTTTGCATTTTTGTTTGAAGTAGAAAATATTTTGAAAGAAATCATGGAAGGCTTTCTTAAAAAAAATTGGCTCATTGAAGCTTTGACCATCATGAGATATAGGTTGGCCAATAAGTTCCCTATCTTGTTTATACTTGACTAAGTTAAAGAATTACTTTGATCCCCTATTCCCCTCCAGGGAAAACTTTAAGAAACCCCCCCCTTGGACAAGGTGTAAAAACCTGGCGAAAGTTGTATAATTCCGAGGAAAATTTTAATTTTATTAGTGAATTTTTGCGGTTTACGGAGAAAAATAATAATCTCCATTGGCGAATTAGCCATGATCGCTCAAAGTTTGTAAAAAATCCTGGTGAATTGTACTGTTTTTAAAACCCAAAAAATAATTGCATGGGCGAATGGTAATGTTTTTAAAACCAAAAAAATATTTGCATTGGCGATTTCAACCTATTTTCAAACCATAAAAAATAAAATATTGGTGATTTCATGCTATTTTCAAACCATAAAAATAAAATATTGGCTATTTCAAGCTATTTTCAAACCATAAAAATAAAATATTGGCCATTTCAAGCTATTTTCAAACCATAAAAATAAAATTTTGGCAATTTTAAGATATTAACTTTAAGTAATTAAAACATGTGGCACACAGTCGTCAACTCTTTTCCTCTCATAGTCGTCAACTCTCTCTATCTCCAACTCGCAAGCTGAAAATGCTAAGCCTTCTTAACCTCGAGATCTAGCGACTGAGGGAAACTGAACTGGCACTCGCCAATTCTCGACCACAAATGTTAAGTCCTTGTCACCGCAGTGACTTGGAGATAGTGGTAACTTTAACCCTTGTCACATACTCGCCAACATAAAACTGTTTATCTCAGACCAACTTGAGACCTCACGACCAAAGCAATTTCACTAACAATCTCCAACTTGGTAACATAAAATGCTAACACCCAAAAAGCTAGAGACCTCTCTATGTAAACCCAAACCAACTTGTCACCAACTCGCAGCTTGATCACGTCTTCAGATATTTTACCTCGCGAGCTGGAGATAACCATAAAAATTAACCACAAACTATCTAGTTGCTAGCTCACAACCTAAAATTTTTAAGGCTTGGATGTTGACTTGTTCCTAAGGGACTAGTTTGAAGGTTTCTCTTGAGTTGAGGTTGATTAGACAAGCGAGGATGACGATTTCAAAGGCATAAAAGGATTTGATAGCTTTTGAGTTAGAGATGGGAGATCACGGATTTCTCTGAGAAATAAGAGCTCAGGTTGCTTGTTGTCAAGGATTTTGAAGCAGAATTGTCCAATCAAGGAGGAATAAAATCAGAACAAAATCATTCACAATAGATGAGCCTTAGCAAGATGTAGTGGATTTGATAGGCATGATGATGACTTCTAGGAATCTAGAGTCTATAGTCATGTTGAAAACCACCAAAATGATAATTTTTCACGTGAATGCAGAATGAGCATCACCAAATGAAGTGTGAAAATGTTATAAATACAATGGAGTGGTGACTTAATTGGTAGAAGAGAAAATAAACCTTTTTCATTTTCTGGGAGTGGTTTTTTTCCTTAGAAAGGAAGATGATGTTTGAGCAGGATCATGCATGGAGCTGTACTTGTTGTGTTCTCTGTGATACCAGATGGGTGTCTTTTTGTTTTCTTTTGTATGAGTTTGTTTATTGTCAGAGGGGTTGTGAAAGTGAGAAGGATTGCCAGAGGGGGTGTGAATGTTGGCATATGCACACTCTAATGAGACATTGTAGGTGATTGAAGGTTTTGTCATTGATGGAAACCTTGCAATCCTATGGCACCAGCAAGGCATTATACCGGCAAGGCATTACACCAACAAGTTAGTATACCAGCATCAATTGATCACACTCTACACCGGCACTCAAGACACCAACACCGACATAAAGAAAGGAAGTATACCGGCACAGAGGACAACAGGATTTTGTTATATTATATTTTGTTTATTATTGTAAAAACTTTGTAAGCCGACTTGGCAAATTGTAAAATGACTCTTATATATAAAAGAGATCATTGTAGACATTTTGTAGGAGATAAATAAGTGATAAGGAAAAATATAAGGTAGACCTATTATGCGAAATATAGGTTGAAGGGTTTATGTAAGAAGCAGAGCAGCAACTAGTACTGGATCAGGCATTATAGATTCTATTGTAAAGCAGTACAAGATATTGGATTTGTATAATCCATATTGTAAGTCAGTGAGACTTCCCATTGAGCAGTGAGCTCTAGGCAGTTGGCCTTCCTGCATGTGCAGGCCCCTATTGTAAGTAATATTCTCTTATTGGCTAGTGAGTGAATATTGTGGGTCACAAATCCCACCAAGGTTTTTCCCACACCGGGTTTCCTCATTAAATCCTTGTGTTATGGTGTGCTTTTCATGTGGATGTTATTGATTCTGTTTATTGCATTATTTCTTGCATACTGGTAAACTGTTATAATATGTTCTTCATGTTTTAAGTTAAGAAATTATAATTACCGGTTAGATACTGGTTCACCCCCCCCTCTTAGTATGTGTGGGACTCCTAATAGTTGGTATCAGAGCTTGGTCCTCTATTTTCTGAAGCCTAACAGCTTGAGGAAGATCTTGACACCGATAAAGATGGAAAATCTGATGAAGCAACTTGAAGGAGCTCTTTCAGACTATGATGCAGAGAAATTGAAAAATATCAAACTAGAAGATGATTTAAGGGCAGCTCAGGATATCATTCAGGCACTCCAAGAGAATCTTACTGTTGCAAGAAATAAGAGAAGAGAACTTTGTGAAAAGTTGCAAAATGAGAATGATGAAAAGGAATCACTTAATGATCAGATAAGCAAGCTGAAACAAGAGAACATGACAACAAAGAATGAGATGCAGGATATGACTATGAGATTTTGCAAAGAGATTGAGGATAGGAAGAAGAATGAAGAAGAATTGACCAGAAGACTAAGTGATGCAGCAAATGAGAACACAAGACTTAGCTATGAAAATGACACGTTGAAGACAGATCTGATGCACACTCAGAATGACTCAAATGAACTGATAAGACATAAAGAAGTCTTAGAAAGAGAACTAGAAACTGCAAATCAACGTAAAGAAAAATTCAAGAAAAGCTTAGAGGAACTTGGCACCTTGCTAAAGAATCAAAAACCTAAAGGTGACACTTCTGGAATTGGCTTTGAAGTTGGTGAAAGCTCCGGTACTGCAAATACTCAGGATCACAGCAAACCGGTAAGACAACTTAATGCTTATAAATTCAATGGAAAATGCTTTAACTGTAATAAGTATGGTCATAGAGCAAATGAATGTAGATCTAGAAATTATCAGAATATCAACACACCCACCGGTCAATGTTCAAAATGTAACAAAGTTGGTCACAACTCTGAAAACTACAGAATGAATATAAGATGTTATGTTTGTGGAAGATTTGGACATTTATCTAATCAATGCAGAACACAAACCGACATAGGTTATGGGAAAGCTATTTAGAAGAATAATGTGACTTGTTATGCATGTAACAAGATTGGGCATATTGCAAAATTTTGTAGAAGTAAAGGATCACTGGTAAACAACAAAAGTTGTAGCTTGAAAGGTAAAGAAAAAGTTGAAGAGGTTAAGCAAGAATTCTCAAAACAATGGATTAGAAAAGCTGATCTAAATATTGGGAATACTCCTCCACCGATAGAACCAATCAATGCTTCACCAGCAGGACAGAGTGATGCTTCACCGGCTGGACAGAGCAATGCTCCACCGGCAGGAAGTTCTTCATCAAATTGAAGAAAGTTTCCGTGAGGGTTTGGCAATCTAATGACACATGTGTTATTATTCCCTCGGTTAGAGATAAGAAGTTGGAAATTACTTGTTACCAATAGACAATGTTAAGTGAATACTTAACAGTCATGCATTTAATATGGTAGATGGTGAAAAGATACTATAAATTTGAGGTTTTGGCTCCATTCCATTTCACCAAGATTTCAAATCTATGAAGAGCACGAAGAATCTGAGCTAAGGCATTTTCGAGCAAGAGGCAAGAACACTTCAAGCAATCATCCATCCTAAAGGCAGTAAAAGGTATTTTATCATGACATCCACCTCTGCAATTGAATATATAGCAAACCCTACTATTGTCGAAGTGATAAAAAGACCTAGGCCCATATTTCAATTAGTTCCCGAGGTAGCAAAGAAAGATGATACCTTAGGTGCTTTTTCTCAAATTCCTAAGGGAGTTGTTTATGCTGAAGAACCTAGAATTTACATTCACTGTAACATTGAGGAACTAGGAGATGAAGAGATTAAAACCATGTTTAAAACTATGATATGTGATGAATCTGGCAATGTAAAAGATGAACACAAGATCATTGAGACCCTAGGATTTACGGAGATCCTTAGCATTCCTAAATTCCCCAAGGATGTGATTAGGATAGTCTTAAGTAGGGTACATGGTGAATTTTTCTGGCTACATGCAATCCACAAAATCGCTAAGGAAGCTGTGAAAGTTGTCATAGGGTTATTGACCACCGGTAAAAGACCAGACAAAACTAAGAAGGTATCCAATGACCTAGTTACAAACCTAACTGGTGCCACATCCGATAAAAGGTCCTTAAGAGTAAATGATGTAACAGACATTAATGTGGGATTTATTAGCATGATATTAGGGTATAAAGCTACTCATGCAAATAGACTTAATTCAGTTTCAAGTTTATGTATTAAGAGTGCTTATGATATGGTCACAGATAATGCAAAGATTGATGTATGTGAGTGGTTAAAGGATGAATTAATTGACAACCTTGGAAAGATTAAGAAGGACAAGAAAGGAACCTTCAGGTTTGGAAATCTGCTAGTATGTTTGATGCTACATATAACCAAGTAGGTTCCTAGTATAGGCTACAAAGAACTTGGATATGATATACCAGTAGGCAAACAATTAACAAAACTATTCAATAACATGGGAGAAGACAAGGAAAACAATATCCATGATTTCTTTCAAGCACTAAAGACTAAAATGAAGAAAAGAATCAGGTTATCACAAAAGATTGTCGACTAATATAATGATGAAATATGCTTTGTAATCACGAAAGATGAGATCTGGATGGAAGCAGTCATCCCTAGGACAGTTTGGGTAACAGAATGGGTTATGAAATAGATGATCATATAATTGAAACATATGCTAAAGAACTTCTGGAAGCCCCTAAAGAACCTAAGGAAGAAGTATTTGGTAGTGCAGAAACTATTGAAAGCCAAATACAATCTAAGAAAAGAGTGAAAAAGGTTGAGGTAGTTGTAAGAAAAGGTTCCAGATAGGCAAAGTCCATCAAAGAAGATGTGTTAAAGCAAACCGGTATAACAGAGGATGAGTTAGCAGCTCCACAACCTGAAACTCACCTATCACTGGTAGGTACTTCTTCGGAGAGTGACATGCCTACAACTTTCAAGAGAGTTGTAAGGAAAAGAGATCCCTCACCAGCAACCACACCCTCACCTAGGAGGACAAGACAAAAACAACAAGCAGTGAAATCTCCAGTAAGAAAGGCTACACCAAAGAAGAAGAAACTGACACCCAAAAAGAAGAAGAGGGCGAACAAGGACTTGGCCCCTCTTGATATACTATTGAATGAAATTACAGAGGAAGGAAAATTGAAGAATATAGAGAAAATATATGACACTTTAATAGTTGATGAAAAAGAACAAGTTGAAAATAGTGTTATATTACATATGGATATGTATAAGAAATTTTTGATGGAAGTAGTAAATGAAATTCCAGATGAACTATTTAAGAGACTAGAAGCAAGAAGACAAGTAGTAATAGAACTGGACAAGAAAATAAAGATTGAAAAGCTACTTGCTGTATATCCGGTGAATTCACCCAAAGAAATTGATGACCTAATTGCTCAAGCCAACCGGTCAGTATTTTCTACTACACACCGTCACATTGCTTTAATGGTTGGAAGAGTTAATGAGGTGACTGAGGAGACAAAAAATGGATGGGATATATTCCTAGTTGAAAAAGAAAAACAAGAAGAATACAGGAACCCTAAACCTATAAAGGTATATCAGAAAGAAAGAGACAAGGGTAAAGGTAAAGTTGGTGGACTGCCTAGTATCAAGGTTAAAGACAACTTACCCCCACCTCCTTTGATTACTCCACCGGTAAAAACAACAACTACAAAAGATCAACCGACAGTTGAAAGTATGGATGTAGAGGATGGTAATCCTAATCCTGAAGTCTTATATACTGTGGATGTTGATACTCAAAAGATCAACATTGTGGTAGACAAAGATATAGCTGATAAGACTGACATGGCTAGTGAGCCTTCGGTAGTTGAGCAAACTGACAACACACAGGAGAAACCGACTAACGACAAAGAGAAAAAAGTAGAAACTCAGACTCAAACTGAGACAATGCAACAAACAGAGAAACAAACAGAGCAAAAGGCTCCGGAACAATAACAGCAACAGAAACAGGAACAAAAGGAAACAGTGCCACCGACAACTGGAGAAGTAGAAAAACCATTGCTTAGGGAAATGCAAACACAAACAGACCTACCAGAGGTCAATACAAGCTTGGTTACTTCCACTGGCGGTACTCAGAATGTTGGTTCATCATCAGGCTACAAATCAACTAATGTGACTGAGGTACTATTAGATTCAATTAAAAAGATAACAGATTGCAGCTCACAAGCTTATAAGGCAATAAATGACACCATACCAATTTTGAAGGTAATTGCTCCTAATTGTAATATAGACAATAAAGATTCTTTAGGACAACTTGATACCTTGTGTAAATATATCACAGAAAACATTGAGAAAATAAAGGAAGAGACACTGAAGGATAAAGTAGAAATTGAAAAGCAGAAATTCTTTGATGAGCAAATAAAGAAGTGTAACAGAGATTTTGACACACTTCTACTGGAATTGTGTAATTTATTGAAAGAGTACAAAACTCTGTACAAAGACACCTGTAAGACAAACCTTTTGACTGTAGATATAGACAAGAAAATGAGCAAGGTACAGGATGAAATTAATAAACTTGCAGATAATTTTGTCAACTCGCCTGATACAGTATCAGTTTTGGAACAGAAGATAACAAATTTTGAGGAAGATTTACTTGAATTGGAAAGAGAGAAAGAAAGAATAGTGAATAAGGCAAAGCATCTAAGATTAAAACTGAGTCCAAGATTGGCCTATCTAGCATCACTATGGAAGGAAGTATCTGAGGCACTAATACAGGGACAGAAAACACCAACAGAGCATTTGCAGCATCTCACTGGTACAGTTAAGAGAACAGAGACAACAATAAGAGATAGTAAAAAGTTCATGGAGAGTATAAACTTGATTTTGGCGGATCTATTTCAAATTGAAACTACCCAGTTACAAGGTTGAAACTACAAACTCTAATGACATCTTGACAACCTTTGTCATTGATGCCAAAGGGGGAGTAGTGGGATGAGAAAATTCAACATCATAGGAATCATATGCTCAGGGGGAGCACAAACATTTTTGGATACATTTTTGAAAATTTTCATGAGTGTTGCCATCAATGCCAAAGGGGGAGATTGTTGGCATATGCACACTCCAATGAGACATTGTAGGTGATTGAAGGTTTTGTCATTGATGGCAACCTTGCAATCCTATGGCACTGGCAAGGCATTACACCGACAAGTTAGTATATTGGCATCAGCTGATCACACTCTACACCGGCACAAAGAAAGGAAGTATACCGGCACAGAGGCCGATAGGATTTCATTATAATATATTTTGTTTATTATTGTAAAATGACTATTATATATAAAAGAGATCATTGTAGACATTTTGTAGGAGATAAATAAGCGATAAGGAAAAATATAAGGCAGACCTATTATGCGAAATATAGGTTGAAGGGTTTATGTAAGAAGCAGACAACAACCAGTACTGGATCAGGCATTATAGATGCTATTGTAAAGCAGTACAAGATATTGGATTTGTATAATCCACATTGTAAGTCAGTGAGACTTCCCATTGAGCAGTGAGCTCTAGGCAGTTGGCCTTCCTGCATGTGTAGGCCCCTATTGTAAGTAATATTCTCTTATTGGCCAGTGAGTGAATATTGTGGATCACAAATCCCACTGATTTTTTTCCCACACCGGTTTTCCTCATTAAATCCTTGTGTTATGGTTTTCTTTTCATGTGGATGTTCTTAATTCTATTTATTGCATTATTTCTTGCATACTGGTACACTGTTATAATAAGTTCTGCATGTTTTAAGTTAAGAAATTCTAATTACCGGTTAGATACTGATTCACCCCCCCCTCTCAGTATCTATGGGATTCCTAACAGTGAAAGCCTTTTTTGTCAAGAAGGGTCAAGCATGGCACATCCTCTGCTTCTACTCTGCCATAGGATGGCAAGGGGTTTGAAGAAGGAGCCCGCAGAGGAATGAAAGAAGGACTTGTTTGGGTGGGGAGTGGCAGCTAGTCATCTTTGTGATGACATGGAAGCTACCACCCCCCCTCCCAACAGATTACATTTACCCTAAAGCTCCTGTTTCCACTTTCCCTAATCGTGGGCATGAAGGCTCAAGTTCCTCTTTCCATTTTCTCTGTTCCTGGGCATGAAGGCTTCCTCCTTTATTTGGAAATGATTTGTTGGACTTGGATAGAATGTAACATCTCACATTCCATCCGAAATGAAGGCATCAGGGTGATAATGGCATGGCTCAAGCAGTTTTGCAAGTTGTATAGTCATTGGGGTTCCTTTCTTGGTTCCAGTAGTGATTCTAGACTCTAGGCGAAGGGAGCAAGTTGTATATTCTATAGTCATTTACAAAGCAAATGAAAATCATTTAGTGTCAAGATTTGTCTATGCAAGTTCTTGAAGGAGTTATATATAAATTTATTTTGTGTACAATTCTATCTCTTTCAAATGATCAGAATCATGAGATTTAAATTTTTTCATTTGTTGCATTGTTATGATGTATATAATTTTTCATTCAATGCTTCCTAATCCTATTATGCCTAGGAATGCAAAAATTTTGTTAGTCTGGAATCATATTAAATAATTAAGGATTCACCTCATTGTAATTGGTGGGCGGATTATAGACAGTCATAGAACACCTCCATATATATTACATAAACATCAATAGCATATAAAATCATAAGAGTATTAAGAATGAAAGTATTAAACACCACAATAGATTATTAGATAAAAATACAATTATACAACATAATTAGTAAAACATCAAGACAACAAACCAGTGCCTTATCCAAGGGCATAGAGTCACTTACAATTCAAGACAACCTGATAATAAACTTCAATAAGATTCATTTGTAGATAAATAGGAATGAAATTATGAATAATGCCATTACATACAGTTACACAACCCAGATTCATATGTAAACTAAAAAACCCTTGACCATTCAATTCATAGTGAAAACATAAATTCAACACAAAGACAATTATGTGAAGATCACATTGCTCAAACTACAAATGATATTGATATTATATTCATAATGATATCAGAAAGTAAATTCACAATGCGATTCAACTATGCACTTATCAAATTCTTGAACAATTGAGCTATTATAACTATATTAATATAAGAGTTTTCAAGTTCAACATCATTGATCAATAAAAGTGGCAACCTCAACCTGAGGAGTCAACAAGCTTAGGATTACTGTGAGGAATCTTGGGTAGCAACCTCAACCTGAGATTTCTTCTTTGGCTTTAGCATGTCTTGCAACCTGTCCACCTCTTTGTCTGTTGGCCAACTGAATGCCTTTACCTCTTCCAACTTTGCAACTGAATCTATCTATCTAGCATCTGTAACTGCCCTGGACTCAACAATAAACTTTGCATGGTCAACCTCAACCTTGAACAATGAATCAATCAAACCATTAAGGAAATCAGCATCAACCTGTTCATTTACATGCTTGATTATTTCTTCTTGCTCCAGAATCAAATCAAATTCGCTGGTCCAATCAAAAACTGATTTCAAATCTCCATTACTACCATAAATTGAAGGCACCAATTTCTTATAACTTTCCCCAAATGTCTACAATTTTTCATTTATAAGCACATCCTTCCCTGTGAAAATGCATAAGCTACATTCATTACCTCCACCATGTCTTTAGTGTCACTGATCTTGGGAGGGAACTCATCACTATACATCATTGCAGTATCTAGCTTATCCATTAATCTGCTTCTTCCTGACCAAACATTGAACAAAGGTCCAAGAAAAGTGACAGCCTGAGAGGATGTTTTGCTTGCCTCTTTCAAAGAAATATGCAAATCATGCACAACCATCAATTTGTCTTTCAATACACTAATCCCATGTTTCAAAATTCCTGACATGACAGAGATTGCCTTGACATTTTGTTCCTTTTCAAGATTTTCAATTTTCCCTATGTATTCCTCCATTTTTGTTGTCACATCAGCTGGTATTTCTTGTACTTGTTCTGTAATCTGCATTGGAGGGGGCTCATTTGCAAATTTTTCTGTCAACTCCACTAACTCTTCCTCTAGAGTGCCCTTCTTCATCAGTGTCTCTTCATATTTTTAGACAATGCAATCAATTGGGTATATGTTTCTGTGTATCTTCTTGACAAATCCTCTATTTTTGATAAATTCATGAAAGAAACTTGAGTAAAAAATGAGGCAATCTTTGTGTTAGTTGTGTTCTGCAAGTTCTAGATCATTCTATCAACTTTCTTTTCTACTTGGATATTTAGAAGGTGGGGCTTTTGAGTGGAAGGGGCCAAAGACCAAGCAACAAGTGTCTTTGACTTAGGATTAAATCCTGATCCTCTTATTACATCTCCAATTTCAAATTCAGTTCTAAACATTGGGTCCTCTTGCTTCCTAATCTGATCAATAATAAAAATAGATTGGATATCCCAGTGAGGCATCATAATCATACTAGTACTCTTTATCAATTGTCTTGCCTGTTCCACAGATATTTCCTCCCTGTCAGGATCATATTCTTCCAGTGCCTTGATGATCTCCTCTTTCTTTTCTTCATTTGCTTCCTCTATGATCAGATTTTGTTTTAATTGATTTTGTTTCAACCTTGTCAAAAAACTTTTAAATTCATTTGACTTAATAAAGTCATCATCTTTCATGAACTCATTTGACAACATCACACGCTCATCAAAGCCTTGAGCAAGGGCTTCATTTGTTTCTCCCTGTTCTTCATTTTGCCCTACTTCTTTGAGATGTGTCCTTATTTGATGAAAGTAGTGTCCTTGTTCTATAACAATTTCTCTAGCAAGGTCTCTCCTCACAATTGTATCAACCTCAGTGGTTTTTTGTTTCTTTGCAGCCAGCACTCGGGTAGATTGAACTTCATCCCCACTCTCTACATCATCAACAAACACACTAAGTGGCCTCTTGCCATGTGAAGAATGTCCATCTTGGGGGTCTTGTTGTTGAGCAGTCACTTCTGGAATTTGAGGCATTTGTTCCATCAGAGTTTCATATAAACTCAACATTTTGTTAATCCTCTCCAGGTACGGGCTATCAGGGCAAAAACCTAAGAAACTAGGGCCAACAGCCAACAATTCTGCTTCAACTCTCATCAAATTTTTCCATTTTCTTCTCCTTTCTTGTACTTCATCTTTTCTCAGCAAATTTCTAACCACATCTTCATCATCCAATGGTTCATGGTCCTTTATTATGGCCCAAGGTGTCATTTTTGGCATTGCAACTTTAATAAATTGTTCTGGATCACAAAATCTAGACATGACATTAACCAACCTATACTGTTTAAGGAAATTGTTTACTTCATCGAAGGAACTCCTACCAATGGTAAAATAAAATGCAACCCAAAGCCTAGGAAGAAAAGAACCCTTCATGTGTTTATCAAGGTATTATTTTTCTACTAGGGTCAATTACCAGATAAACTCCATAAAAGCAATCCTAATTGGAACAAATTTTGGTAAAATATGGGGAGGTTGAGGACACCCATAGACTCTCATCATAGTAAAGTTATCAAAAAAATAAAAGTCCCCCCAGTTATGTGAAATAGGCCAGTTTGGAACATACTGGTAAGGTCTCAAAACTCTCCTAACATTAATTGACAATCGTTCCCTATTTATTCCCAGCATTTCCATAATTGGTGAAACAATCCAATTTTCAAAGAAAAGGAAAGAAGAATGGGGAGAACTATTGTCCCAAACTTGGGTCCATCTTTGTATTGGCATTGAGACACCGAATTCTTCTTTCAAAAGCTCCAATTCTTTATCCACGAACTCGACATTATAGAACAAGATTAAATGCATCAGCAATGAATAATGCTTGAATATAGGGTTGGGTGCACCACTCTGAATTTCAACTAGAGCATTATGAATGTGTTCAACCACATAGCCCACATAATCATAATATTTTTTAACATCTGGGTGTTGAATGTCCATAGCCATCATCAGTAATTCAGCTGACACTGTTGAATCTCCATCAAAACCCAACACTCTGCATAATCCATAGATTGTACAATGCATATAATGGTGGAAAGGTGTGATGTCAAATGGTGGTTCGATACTCTCTGGAATTATAACCGGCTTCTTATTCACCCTAGGCATGTATCTGGGTATTGCATGCTTGTTGATAACACCTTTGTATTTGTCATAATCCTCTGCAATCCGCTCCGAATCTATATCTATACATGTAGCACCAGTAATCTGGAAAGCTTCAACAAAGCTAGCTCTATTAATTGAAACTAGGGTAGACTGGTTCTTTCTTCTGATTACCCTAGATACTGGGCAATAGCATTTTCCCAACTCTTTGATCAAATCCACATCAACATACACATCTGGCACAATTAACTTTTCCATATTTAAATCCCAAGGGTTTGACATCGGGACACCCTTAACCCTATTTTTCCAGAAATAATGAAACAGAGCAGAACCAGTCATATTAAGTGTGGTAGGGTTTTTGCATTGGCTCCATAAATCTTTCCATGCCAAATTATTTGTATTCAAAGCAATGGAAGTCCCTCGCATCAAAACTACAAATTCATCTTTGTATTTCTTAACCATCATTTCCTCAGTGGCACTGGCCTTGGAACCTCCAAGTCCTCCTGCTCCACTTGTCATGGCCTTGGGCTTGGGCTTGGGCTTGGGCTTGGAACCTCTAGTACCACTCGTCGCCTGGCCCATTTTAGCTGCAGGAGAAAAACTTAACCAATTTTTTGAAATTTTCTCACACCCAACACTCTGAATTCTCCAACGTTGTTGTGGAGCTCAATTCACTAGATTACCTCGAAGATAGAATGCATTAATGCAATTATACAAAACCTTGGCTCGATCATGCAATTTATGGTATTTACTATTTGAATTTTGGGTGCCATCACTTCTCTTAAGTCTCAAGTCTCATTAATTGCCACACTTGCATGAACTAGATATTGTGGCATAATGACATTAATTCAAACTTCAAACTGAAGTACTCAAGCGAAATTTGAATTCATGCCCTTCTATTTGATTGGCGATTGGCATTCAAAACTTTTACAGAACTCGGCAAACAAGTCCACATGTTAGCGAGTTAGAGACAATGCTACCAAATCCTCTTAATCGCAAGCTCACAACCCCTTTTATGAATCCTCAAAGAATCTCACGAGTGAGTGACAACCGTTGATCTAACAAAACAACTTATTTCATCGCAAGCTCGCAACTAGAAACTTAACTTGACTTAAACCCTTGCGATCCCATGACAACAAGACACTTAACTGCCTTCACATGCTTGCAACACTTTTTGACTTAAGACTTACAAACCCGCGAGCATGCAATGACCACAAAATCAGACCAAAACTTACTTGTCACCAGATCGCAACTTAAAATGCTAAACAACTTCAAAACCTGCGAGCAAGCGACTTAACCACATCACATGATTGCAAATTAAAATGACTTAACCGCGAACACCTCGTGACCTTGCGATAACATAAAATCACACCCAGTTGCAACCTCGCAACATAAAATGGTATTTGGGCACCGTCACATTTCTCATGTCTCTATCTCATTAACTGCCACACTTGCATGAACTAGCTAGTGTGGCATTAATTCAATTAAATTGATAGAATACATTAATGCAATTATACAAATGTCAAAATCTCGGCTCGATCGTGTCAAAAATTTTATAGAACCTGACAAACAAGTCCACGTGTCAATCCCCATCTTTAATCACACAATCTCAACCAGTTATAACAATCAGGAAAGGAACTAGCGAGTTAGCGACAATGCTACCAAATCCTCTTAATTGCAAGCTTACAACCCCTTTTACGAATCCTCATAGAATCTTGTGAGTGAGCAACAGCCATTGATCTAACAAAATAACTTATTTCATCACAAGCTCGCAACTCAAAACTTAACTTGACTTAAGCCCTTGCGATCCCGCGATAACAAGGCACTTAACCGTCATCACATGCTCGCAACACTTTTTGACTTAAGACTTACAAACCCGCGAGCAAGCAACAAAACCAACTAAGCTGTGATACCGTGATCACAAGCTCACAACTCAAAACTTAACTTGACTTAAGCCCTTGCGATCCCGCGATAACAAGGCACTTAACCGTCATCACATGCTCGCAACACTTTTTGACTTAAGACTTACAAACCCGCGAGCATGCGATGACCACAAAATCAGACCAAAACTTACCTATTGCCAAATCGCAACTTAAAATGCTAAACAACTTCAAAACCTGCGAGCAAGAAACAAAACCAACTAAGCTATGATACCAACTACATCGCATGATCGCAAATTAAAATGACTTAACCATGAACACCTCGCGACCGTGCGACAACATAAAATCACACCCAGTCACAACCTCGCAACATAAAATGGTCAAGTGCAAAACATCTTGCGAGCTAGTGACAACTAAAATCTCCCAGTACTCGCAAGCTCGCGACTTAAACTGACTTGATGATAAAGGACCTGTGAGCTAGCAATAACCATTAAACATGTTTGACCAATCATTTGACCACACTTGACATTGACATGGACAAATAAATAGAGGACAACTTAGATTTTCAATGCATGACAACTTTGGTTTACTAGCCAACTAAGACAAAAAAACATTTACACAAAACCCTAATCGCCATGAACATCATTTTAAGCATTTAATGTAGAACAGTAGAAAGGTTCTAGCAGTAACAATTATGCAATATGAATAATTTTATGGATCTTGTGACACAAATTTGTTGCATTTCATGTTCAACATGTTACATAATGTGGAACCAAATACCAATTTACTAATAATTCAATTGTTTAGTAATAATTCAAATTCACAATTAAAAATATGAAATAAGTATCCGTTCTACTTCTGATTGACAAATTCAAGGAATACAATATCAAAAATCATCAATGACAACTATAGTATTGCAATTTTGCAAATTGAAATTGTAATATGACTCAAGAATTGTAGTATAATTATAAATACCTATAAACTGACTGCTAATTCACTTCAGTGATTCAGTCCGACTGTCCGAGGCTTCTATATCCCAAATGGACTCAAGATCCGGAAACTGACTAGTACTAATAGGTTCATCTTCATTCTGAGTCGGTTATTCAAAAATGTCTTTGTCTTCATGCTAACTCTGAGTCTACAATCCATCATATTCATTTGTCTCAGCACTAGCACTAGCAGTAGCCCCATCAGCTTTTAAAGTGTTGCACACCCCTCGTCTATCACGCATGGAATTCCAGATTGCCAGTGCCCTATCATATGGAAAATCTCTAACATTATACTGGGTTACAAACAACCTCAAGCAAGTTTCCAAATTCTTGTCTAATTTGTTTCTGATCTTTGATTTCAAAAGCCCTAATGCACTGAAAACTCTCTCATCTTCCACCGACCCCAATATCACTATTTGACATAAATCAGCAAGTTTCAAATATTCTGGTATTGCAATATGCAATGCTTCACTTTGATCTATCCTTTTCCAAAGCCTTGTGATTGATCCAGGTTCAAATGGATTCTCCAAGTTAACCAACTATTGTTTCATAACCAATGCAAACTGTTTACATTGTTTTCTAAGATGATCTGAATTCAAAATTCCTTCTATTGGTTGTCCATTGCAATATGCATCTTTTGAAAATGTCAATATCAATTCCTCTAGTTTTTTATGATACATCTTTGCATCATTTGGATTATCTCCAATTGAATGCCAAAATTGACGATACACACAACCCATGGCTTCAAGTATTTCTTCTCGAGGGAATCTTTCATGAATCTCAGTTGAAAGTTCATATGCAATAGACTTCAAATTATCACTAACAGATTTAACAATCCTGTCAAAATATTCCTTTTTAACTGGTAGTGCTCTGCCTTGCTTTCCCGTCTTAGATTGGTGCATTGGTATCTGAAATCCTTTTACAAAGACACATAACTCATTTTTTGTATTGAAATGTAAAAAATTTCAGCATGATTCAAATCTGTAATTATTTGCCACCTAAAAAAATTTGGGCTTTGCCCTGTTAGATCTAAATATAGACCATCCAAGCTCAAGCATGTCATTTTATGTAGAGTGCTATACTCATTGATATACATAGTTCTGTCTTGGGCTTTCTTAACAAGTTTTTTCATTGATTCCAGCATGGGGAGAAGACTAGCTAAAGTTAACAGAGTCTCTATATCACTTAATTTATGTAAGAGATCAGGAGCTTTGTCTACTGTGAGGTGTTGCTCATACATTAGTCTGATCAAGGATTGATATTCTATTAGAACTCATTCCACTGGTCCATGCAAGGAGATCCATCTAGTCTCAACATCCCTGAGAAGCTTGTTTCCTCTTGTTACTCCCTCAGCAAAAATTTGAAATTTTGCAAAACATTTAGGACTTCGACAGAAGTGTGAGTGGAGCTCGTGGACCAGATCTTCAACTTTTGACACTGTAGGGAAATTTCTTACAATTATATATGCTAAATTCATTCGATGGGTCATGCAGTGAATGCCAACCATGTATGGTGCAATACTAGTTTGTAATCTTGCGCAAAGACCGGTCCTTTGACATTGCATTACTGCAGCTCCATCAGCTCCAACACACACCAACTTCTTGGAAATTGTCAAGTCATCCATACTAGCAATTTCATTCAAAGCTTTCTTAACTTCCAAATATAAATTTTTTGCTATTGAATTGCCCCTCATTTTACGAACACAGAGTAGATGAGCTCAGCGGATGTGATCTTTTACGGTATACACATGCATACAAACCCAAGCAGTGTTATCTACCACAGTAACTTCATCTATGGATAATGAAATGAAATTTGACTCTTTTACACTCTCTTGTAAATTTTCCTTTTCCACCTCAGCGAGACAGTTTGCCACTTCCCATCCAGCATTTATTGACCAATGTGACATAGGATAGTGAGGAACATTCCAAAAAGATAATAAATTACTAAATTCTGGGAAATCTTTCATAGGATGCCCTCTTGACATAATATGAAAAACAATACTCATCTGAACAGTCTTTGCTAGGTTTGCATCTTTCGCTACATGTTCAAGCCCAGCCTTGATTGTATTTCCAAATCCACTATTATGAATCAGTGTCATTTTGTGGTTATGCTCTTCATATTTCACAACATACATAACATGAAGACATTCTTCCTTTGATTTCCATCTTACTACTCGTGTTTCCTTTCCATCTATGATCTGTTTTTCATAAACCTTACCAATATGCTTTTTTATGGTGTCAAGCTTTAGCTGCATCTTCCTCTCTCTTTTAGTTTTCCAGCTACAAATCTTACACCTGCATTTTGTTGGTTGTTCATCATTGTTTGGGACCGGTTCAATGAATGGGTACTTTGCTACCCAATCAATCTTAAAAATCCTTTTCATCTCCCACTCTTGCCCTAGTTTTACTTTCCTTTTTCTTTTCTTCCTACCAACATCATCTTCAATACTAGCATTTGCATTTGCCAATGGTATCTCATTATGTGTATCCCTTAGAACATCTTCTATCATGTCAGTATTGTCATCCTCATTTGACGCATTTAACTCAATGACAATCCCACCTTGTGGTGGTGGTGAGCTACTGTGAATGGGTTCTACAACTGTAGAGGTTGATGGACCAAAAACTTTGCCAATTCCAAAAAAAGACTTTATGGTACTATCTTTAAGTTTAAGTTTTGGGAATTTTGATGGCCTCCCAATCCCTTCAGTTTCATTGCCCTGAGGAGTCTTACCCTTGTCTGACATCCCAATCCCTTCACCACCCTAAGGAGTCTCACCCATGTCTGATTGTGACATCTTGAGTCTTGACCTCTCACTACGAATTAAAAGTTAAAACTAATACTATCAAGTATGAAGAAATGATTACTCACCTTTATGCCTTCTCAATTCTCTGAATCAGGAATCAAGAATGAATGCTTGGGCCTGTGTTGCAGGATTGTAACTCTGGCCCTCCGCCCTACAATGAACTTCGACTTTCCAACTCAATTTGCGGAATGCGAATCGAGACTTGAGACTCCGAGAGCTCCCAATTTACTAATCAGACACGAACAAATTGTAAGAAATAGTGTATTTATAGCAATCCATGATTGCATTTTCGGTGAATTGTGCAGGGCCCGGGCGTCGCAATTGCCAATAAACATTTAATTTAATTGCATTTTTGGCAAATTGCGCGGGTGTGCAATGAACATTTAATTTAAGTGGGGCGAAATGGGTCCTCGAATGGTTATAATTTTTTATTTGATATTGGCGAATTTGGCCAACGCATGCAATGAACATTTAATTTACCATTGGCGAATTAGGTCCTGGGTACGTGGTCATTTAACTATTGTTGGCGAATAGCGGAGGTGATCTAATACCCACGTCAGAGTGATTCCAGGTGAATATTATGGGCATGCACGTCGATGGTGTGTGGTCAATGGCGAAGCTAGTTTCTACAGTGTGTCGTTAACCCCGAAATTCCAGGCAATTTGACCACGATGGTGCCCAAGACTATTCGTGCGGAATTCGCCAATTGGCAAAGATTCGCCACTAAAAAACTCTTTGTTCCCCTCCTTTAGCTAGTTCATTTTAGCTTTTATTTTCTTACCCTAAAATTTATAGTTTTGGATTTTTCTGAGAAGTTTCTTAGTTTAGATCAATTTGGCTTCCAAAAGTTGATTTCACTTACTGGCTTGCACTTAGATTTCTAGCATTAAGATTTTTCGATGTAGCAGTTTATCAATCTTATTTTTGTCAAGAACTTTCATTTTTCCAACTTTGGAATAACTTTCTCCAAACCTTAACTAGAGAATCCCAAATTTGAATATAATTATGTTGGCAACAACAATGAAGGAAAACTAAGAGAGGGGGGGAAGGGGGGGGTGAATCAATTTTCACCGGATCTACAAACTTAACCACAAATATGAATCTGATAAACTGCAGTAACAACAAATATAGGCAAATTGAAATAAAAACACACAACACCAAGATTTTGATGTGGAAAACTCGGTTAAGGGAAAAACCATGGTGGGAAACTACCCACAATAAGATGATACTCTGCAATAGTATGTGAAAATATTATAATGGGGAATGCACATGCATTCAAACACACTGCCTAGAGCTCACTGCTCAAAAGATAATGACCCAGAAGACTACAATTCTCAAGGAAGTCTCACTGACTTACAATAAGATTTAGACTACAATCCGAAAGAAATGAACTGAAAGAATAACATCTCCAAATGCCTGATGATAGTTCTAGTTAAGAACATTTGTCTTCTCTGCAACACCAAACTCTTCTCAATACACCACACTGAAAGATGTATCCTTGTGTGCACATACACTACTCTCTGATAATACAGACACAACCTTGATACCTAAATTACATGACAATATCACCTATTTATACAATTCATCAACCTTGACAACAAAGTCGGCTAAACCCTCAACTCACAATTATATAATTATAACACATGATGCAATGATCAACCACCAAACCAATATAATGATATACATGACATAACATGGACCTAAATAAAATTTCCAAACATGCAACACCATCAAAAATCTCGCCAAGATCAACCGCAACACGCTACACCACCAAGAAAACTGCATAACACGAAGAAAATCATCGGTTCAATAAAATCACCAAAACCTCACACAATGATCAATGTGGATCATCAAAACAAATGAGACACAATTAGGAAACACTAGAAAGCACGTTAGAAATATCAATAACAGCTGCATCAAATCTTCATCGATCAACATCTGAACCTGAAGAATACTCAAACAACAACAACTGTCACGATGAAAGATAACTTGTGGGGCACAAAATCATGAACCACCTAAAATGTAGATACATAAGACCATCCCAAACAACATCCCGAAGAATCAACTCAAGATTTGATCACACCGGAATATACTGGAGGAAATACTAGACTCTGCAAAGCACTGATCAAAAAAACAAACTGAAAAACTGGATCATATGATATGATCAATTAGCTTCCTAGATCACCAAAACCAATACAGAAGAATATAATGATACTATAAATACTCCATACACCAAACCAAAATCCCAATAAACTAATTTGCAATCACTGAAGTGGGAATATGTTGACATCAATGACAACAACATATCCTAGCAGCAACAATGTCCAACAATCTCACCCTTTGGCATTGATGGCAACATATGTGTGAAAAACAATCAATGCAAAGAAAGAAAACATATCCAACAAACTCCTCGTAAGATCAAGTAGATAAAATAGTTTTTCACATGATATATCTCCCCCTTTGACAACAATGCCAAAGAACAGAAAACACAACTTACTCTCCCCCTTAGATAAAATAAAACGTGGTTCTCTCTATCATAAATAGATAACCAAATCAATAGACTACTCCACCAGAGGAGAAACACCAACTCATCAATCCAGATAAAGAAATAAGATTGTGAAGTCCACAAGATTGATGCACCTCAATGCATCTAATTCTCATCAAGAGAGGTAGATACCCCTAACTTGTCTCTCAAATAGACAAATGTATATGTAGGCAAACGATTAGTGAAAATACCAGCAATCTGTTCCTTTGTAGATACATACTCCAACTTTACTTCTTCTTCACTGACTTTTTCTCTGAGGAAATGATACTTGATTGATACATGTTTAGTCTTTGAATGTTGCACCAGATTCTTTGACATGTTAATAGCACTGGATTTATCACAATATATGACAGTAGGCTCATCATAGATATCTCTAATATCCTTAAACATTTGCTTCATCCAAACTACCAGAGTGCAATTACTAGTAGCAGCAATGTACTCAGCTTTAGCAGTAGATAAGGACATTGAATCTTGTTTCTTGCTAGCCCATGAAAACAATTTCTTTCCCAAAAATAATGCACCGCTAGAGGTACTCTTCTGGTCATCAACATCACCAACCCAATTAGCATCAGTGTAGGCACATAACATGAAATCATCATTCCTTGGATACCACAAACCATAATCCACAGTCCCCTTTAAGTATCTAAATATCCTCTTCATAGCGGTGACAAGACTCTCTTTCATATCAGATTGATATCTAGCAGCCATACACACAACATGCATAATGTCAGGTCTAGTTTGAGTAAGGTATAGTAGTCCACCAGCCATAGATCTATACAAAGACTAATTAGCTTTCAAAGATTCATCATTTTTCGATATATTGCAGCCAGTCATCATAGGAGTTCCAACCGGTTTTGAGTCATCTAACCCAAACTTTTTCAGAAATTCCTTCACATATTTAGTTTGAGATATAAAAATACCTTTTCCAGTTTGTGAAATTTGCAAACCTAAGAAAAATTTCATCTCACCTATCATAGACATCTCAAATTCTTCCTGCATATCACTAGAAAACTTCATAATCAAGTCATCATCTCCCCCAAAGATAATATCATCAACAAAGACTTCAACAATCAAGATGTTATCATTCTCAATCTTAAAATACAAATTATTATCAGCAATACCTTTATTAAATCCTAATTTCAGCAGGTACTTATCCAATCTAGCATACAAGGCTCTAGGGGCTTATTTCAATCCATAAAGAGCTTTCTTCAGTTTGCATACCATGTCCCCATCATCTGATAATGAAAATTCATTAGGTTGCTTAGTGTAGACTTATTCCTCAAGATCACCATTTAGAAAGGCAGACTTGACATCCATCTGATATACCTCAAAATATTTATAAGAAGCATATGCAAGCAATAGTCTAACAGCTTCAAGTCTAGCTACTGAAGATAAAGTCTCCTCATAATCAATCCCTTCTTTCTATGAATATCCTTTGCATACCAGTATTGCTTTATTTCTAACAACTTCACCAGTTTCATTGAATTTATTCTTGAATACCCATTTAGTACCAATAACATTCTTATCTTTAGGTCTAGGAACAAGTTCCCATGTGTTTTTGATTAAGGTAAAAACAGGTTTTGAAGGGGCCCCGAAACCCTTTACAAGCAGAACTTAGTAGATAAAGCAAAAAGAGAAAAAAAGGGACAAACCAACAAAAAGCCAGCAAAAAACCATAGAGAACCGGCAAAAGCCCCACAAAGCCAACAAAACCAGCAAGACCCAAGAGAAGAAACTAATTGAGACTTTTCAGGGCATTAACCAAGGTGTTGCTAATCCCATGCAGTTCTTTGATGTTTTCCCTAAGATTAGGGATATCTTTAGTAGAAGCAGCCACAACTTTCTTGACACTTGCCCTGGTCCTCTTAGCAGCACCAGTTGGAGTAGCTTCACCACTGCCAATCTGGATAGTATCTTCATCCATGTCAAGGTCCACCACCGGTTTAGGAGAATTGGAATTATCAAAGACCTTAGCAATATCCTCCAGGTTTTTAGTGACTGCTTACAAGATATTCAGGATAATGCCCAGCAAATTTTTCATCACCACACTCCCTTCTTCCAGTGACTTAACCTTCTCCTCCATATCCTGCTTCCATTTTATCAGATCCCTGTCATCATCCTTCCTCTTCTTGTCCACCTGTTTCCCATTTTTTCCAAGTTCTTCAAGAGTTCATAGGTCCATCTGTCATAATCTAGTCTCACCTCACTGAGTTTTCTAAGGTTATCCAGGAATAACCCTTTACCCGCACTTTCCTTATCCTCACTTAAACTGTCCTTAGTCATATCCTTCTCAGGATCCTTGTTCTCCTCCCTCTCAGAATTCACATCTTTTTCCTCATTATCATTGTACTTCATATCCTCCATAGGGTTGTTGTTGTCCTTGCTAGGGCAATCACTGTAGATAGGGCTTTCATTGTCAGACTCATTATCACCACCTTCTTCCTCAATACCCACCTCCTCATCTTCTGGAACACTCTTGTTTGGAGGCTTCTTAGTCCTTCACTTGAGCTTTCATCTCTTCTTGGAGAGGAGCTTTGTTCCCACAGGGTTTTCTCCTTTTTCTCCACTTTATAGAGATTTAATTGTACTTGGGTACCTCATCAGGCCTAATTGTCGGGACCCATTGTTGATTTCCTGCATTTTTTACATGGTTTTTTAGTCCTTAGTTATTTTTTAGCTACTCCCTAAGTTCATCTTAAGGGGGGGTGTTAGAGTAATCTTTTATTAGCTAATAATTATTTATTTAATTATTAGTCTATTATACTCTATGCTTAAGCTAAACTTAGGAATCTTATAATTCTTTAGGGTTTCGAGTATCCTTTCATAAGGATTCTCTCTTTGTATTTTTATAACAACTGTAATTATTGAATTTCATTCTTGTTGCACAATCAATATGACTCCTCTTTTCTGGATCTCTGAATTTTGGCCTCCATAGCTATTTTGCTTCTCTCTTTCTGTGATAGGTTTGCATGCAGGTGATCTTTGGGAGCTATAGAGTTGATTTTTCCTCAACTCCAATAATAATTTTTTACACGTGATGTGTATAGATGTTGATCATCCCTTTCTACCATCAAGTATGTTGGAATCCAATAACACTGAGAGGGAGGGTGAATCAGTGTTATACCAGAATGATCAATTTTAGCCTTATTAAAACATGCATACACCAACCGGTATACCGGTACATATAGAATTGAAAGAAGTAAAGCAACCGATAAGCCAATCACATAAATGAGAACCATAACACACAAAATTATACATAGAAAATATCAAACAGGAAAAACCACGGTGGGATTTGTGACCCACAATATCAATCCACTAGCCATATGAAGAGATATTACAAAATATAAGGGGCCTGCACTTGCAGGAAGGCTTATAGCCTAGAGCACACTGCTCAAACACAAAAGGAGTTTCACTGACTACATATAAATCTAGACTACAATCCGAAGAAGTGTTGAACTGCAAAAGATATCATCTTCTATGCCAGAATATAGTTCCAGTTAAGCTCTGTCTATTTCCGTCTAGAACCCTAAACCCTTTACCAGAATAACCCTTACAAAAATATCCTCACATACATAGTCTCTCTGATATATTTCGCATTTTATCACATCCACATATCCGTCACATTTCTATTACCATTATTTCAAAATGATCTAATCCTACTGACCTATATACCCTATACAACTTATCATGCCTTATGTTGGCTTACAAAGATTATTACAATATCAAATTACATATCGGCTAGATAACATAAATACATGAATATTAAAAATATTTGCCAATGTCGGATCAAAGAGATGTCGGCCTCCAATACTGATAACCATATTCTAAACCATGTCGGCTTGCATTGCCGGTAACCAAAGAAATCCTTATATCCTGTCGGTGTCGGTGTAGTGTCTGTGAAGTGCCTACTAGTGTCGGTGCTGGTGTAGTGTTTGTGAAGTGCCTGCTAGTGCCGGTGTAGTATTTGTGAAGTTCTTGTCGATACACAACTGAACCAAAACATGAAGCCAGAACAAGATACCATGTTGCCATCAATGACAACATAGTGAAACCAACCAATTGAGTGTCAATTGCTAACAATCTCCCCTTTGGCATTGATGGCAACACTCATGTGAAAAATGGTCATGATTTCATCTACCGGTTTCATCCTGCCTGTTCCCCCTAAGTTGAATATGAAAAAATACTCTATACTCCATGTCTCCATGTCTCCCCCTAATGTATAAAACTCCTTTTTTTTCTTTTTCATATCTATATCACTCCCCCTTTGACATCAATGCCATGAAAAATTCTAAAAAGAATGTCAAAGATCCAAAAAAAAACTGTACAATGAATATCCCAAAAATATCTTACCAGAGCTTAACAAATTTGAAAATTTCCGGATAAGCCTTCTCCAATAGCTCAAGATAAGTATCCCAACCAATTTTGAAAGTGTCGAAAATAGATTCAAATCCATTTAGTATATGTGCAAATAATTATTTCTCACTTATCTCTGCCGGTGTGGGCTTTCCAACCATATCCATACATTCCTTCTTATGTACACTGAGTGAATCCAACCGGGGACTCACCAAGCCTCTAAGACTTCTAGAGCTTCTTATGATTTTGTCTTTTTCTTTCTCAAGAACAAAAATTTGGGCTTGCAAAACCAAAATTTGATCATCAATGGATGTAGTCAAAGAAGTCAATCCATCAAAAGAATTAGCTATACTTGCAATTTTCTCCTGAAATTCTTTTATCTTCTTATCCATATTAAATATAAGTATATATGTGTTACAACATACTTTGTATATATTTGTACATTTTTTCAAATAATTATCTATTAGTTTTAACTTTTCATCAATCTTCTTCTTCTTAGATTCAATCACCTGATCAAATACAACTCTTTTAGCTTGTGTGAACCTCTCCAGTGCTCGCATGTTTGAAATCTGCTATAAGGATTGAAAATCCTTTGAAATGTGCTCAGTAATTGTCTTAAGCTTGCTGGATGGGCTCGCTGCCCTATCAATCTTGCACTCCGGGACTAGTCTGTGTAAAACAGTGATAGACTAATCAATAATCCCTCCTTCATTAATTTTGGTGTAGCCGTCATTATGAGTTCAATGGGACTCATCTCAGTTAAGTTTTTCTTTACAACCTGTGAGGGTGTCAATTGACAACAATGATGGACCTACTACCAGTTCCCTGACGGATTCCCCTTTCTTCTCCTCTGATGATTTATCCTTTATAGCTTCCTTACTTGCACCGGTGGCTTTGCCACTTGGTGCAGTTTCTGTAACTACCAATTCCCCTGTACAAACTGTAACCTCAACCTGTACATTTGTATCCGGAAGACTGTTATCATTAACATTAGTATCCTATACAATATCAACTTTTTCATTCTCTTTATTAGTCGGCATCTCAACATTTGTATGTACACTTGTATCTATCAGGGGCTTAATTTCCACTATCTTAATGTTTTTCAAAATTGAGGGTGAAGTACCCATAATACCCTTTCCTTTTCCTTCAACTGAGGCACCTGCTATGTCTATCTTTTGATTTCGATGAAGTAAAGAAACCTCTATTCTCTCCTAAGAGCCTAACCCATGCCTTGTAGGTCTCCTTTATTATCTCATTTGCCCTTCCTAGCATTAGACTGGTTATTCTATGTTTGTTGTTAAACACTTTTCTATCTGCCACCTCAAGTGTCATATCCATTTCTTCTGGAGTAATAGAAACACAAATAGATAACAATTCTTGAATTTTTATGTGTTTGTCTTCTAAAAATTGCTGACAGTCTCCTAGCATCTAACATATCATATAATTATGTCGGTATTTGATCTTCAATTTCTATTAAGGCTTTCTTATAAATATCCAAGTATAACAATATTGCTTCCTCTACCTCTCTTTGTTCATCATCCTCTAAATGTTCATAATAAAACCATACATTCTTTAACATGCCATCCTTAGTTATTTCATCAACTAATTCTGCACAAGTTTTTGGTGGAATGATAGTTACATTACCAAATTGAATAGCCGCATCAATTTCATTCTTCTTCTTCCTTCTTGCAGTATCGGATGGAGATGAAGGTGTTGCTTTTAGTGCTTTCTTCTGTGCCGTTATTTTGAATGTTACTTTCCTAACCGGTTTCTTTTTAGACTCTACTTTTGTTTCCTCTGTTTTCTTCCTTACAACCCTTTTGAATGTCAAGGGAGTGTCATCCTCATATTCAGACTTAGCTATGATAGTCTCAATGAACACTTCTGGTTCTTTCCTCTTCCTGCCTTTCTCCAGGACACCATCAATTAATGCTTTGATGTCTTGTGAAACCTTCTCAACAAACTTTCATGCCTTTCCTTCCTGCTTCTCTCTCTTCTTTTAGTTGAACTCTGTTTCAACCTCTTGTGTTTTCTATTTTGCAGTACCATAGGGCTTCTCAACCTCATCAATAGGTGCATCAATCAATTTTTTTGCATAAGCCTCAAGGATCTGTGCATCAACTTCATAGCCCATTTCCTCAATCCAAATCTTTCGGGGCTTAACTGCTTCCATAAGTGTTTCATCTTTCTTCACCATGAAGCATATGTCAGTTTAATATTTCTCAACAATATGCTTAGGAACCCTTTCCCTAGATTTATGGAATCCCTTAAAATATCCCCATACTTTATCATCCCTCTGACTGCCTAAAGTAGCAATTGACTATTTCAATTGTCTCCCTATCGAGATATCAAATTCCCATTGTCTCTTCCCAAAACTGGGAGTGTCATTCATGAAAAATAACATTAAGCAGACAATTAAGTTGCCATACTGGAAAGTCCCTTTCTTTTCACCTTTAATGTTTCCTAGGTTTATCAGTAATTCAACTAAAATCCAACCACATAGATCCAATTTCTCATTTTCTCTCATCATTTTTTAAGTTGCGAAAATGTAGGAGCTACAAACAGAATTTAGTTGGTTTGACTGGGTTACCTTATAACCGATGATCATGCTACTGAATTTGATGTCTATGTCAGTAATAGTGCTTATTCTCATAGATCTACTCTCAAATGTCGCGCTGGTGATTTTGTTGACATAATCATTTGAAACTTTCTTATCTGGACGTTGCCCAACCTATGGTAAACCAGTGATTGCCCTGATGGCTTCCTTGGTGATCTTGTAAGGTCTATCCAACCAGATAAACTCCCCATGTACTTTTCTCAAAACATACCTAATGATTTCATCTTCAAATTCTGGAATGTCCAGAATATCATTAAACCCTAAGTCTTCAATGTGCTTGTATGTCAGTTTGATCTTTCCAGAATCTCCCATAAGCTTGGTCATGTACATGGTCTTTATATCAGATGTCCCCAAATCCTCAATGTGACAATGTGTGTATGCCCTAACATCTTCAACATAAATAACTCCCTCCGGAACATGAGAAAATGCTCCAACCAAATCTTCCAGGGTAGCCACATGTGGATAGCATTTGAAAATTGGCCTAGGATGGTCCTTGACCTCTACTATAGTTGAATTTGCAACAAATATAGGAATAGATGATGATCTCGCTTCCATGTTTAAAGATTGTTGGCTTAATGATGATTGTAATAGATGAATTCATGTGATGTCATTGATCGCACATGTATACACACACATATGATCACATTGTCTTAGTCATCTTAGTTAAGACAAACCGGTATTACTCCTAAAGTCCCTTGTATTGCAACTAGTATTGGATGTTTGGTTTAAGATGGTTTAGAGGGTGTCTAACCAATATATATAAACAACCGGTATATCCAAGAATGGCTTGACACCAACTTGGAGATTTAGTTGAGACCATCAAGAAGCAAATGAAGGACAAACAATTTATGTGTTGAACATGGTTAACTCTTAACCGGTATCAGTGTTCCAACTGGTATTCATTGATTGTGTGATGAGTTACCGGTCATGATGAGTTATCCCTAACTGACAGATTTGGTGACAATCTGTGATGAGTTATGTTAGATTGTCTAGATACACTACACCTAGGAAATTGTGATATGAATCCTGAGCTGACATGAAATTTAATGTCTATATAATGACATTAAGATGAACTATTTTAATGATGCAAGATAGAAGTGTTAAGTTGTCGGAGGTATTGCAGAATATGTCGGTGATGTAGTTTTGAATGAGTACAAGAGGATCTATTCAAGCAAGTTGTGCTACTTCTAGATCACACCACCTATTGTTTTCTAATCACTACAATAGTCAAATCCCCTAACCGAGTAAGCTCTAACAAGCTTCATTGTACAAATCCTTTAACAAGGTGATCCATTAGTTTGGATTCTGAAATCCTCTACCAAGGTTACTCCTAACAGGGTACTACCTTTAACAGGGTATAGATCCTAACAGAGCTTTGGGATCTTTAACAGGATTTGCTCCTAGCAGAGCACTTTTGTAGACCTTAACCGGTCAGTTACCTATTACTGCAAAAAGTTAACTTGTGAGTCCCATCTCACCATCGTGTTTCCCAGTTGGGTTTTCCACGTATAAACACTTGTGTTATGGTGGATGTTTTACTTATTGTGGATGTTTTAATATCATTTTGGATTGCATGCATAGTATTAAGTAAACTTATTAAGTATCTCTACCGGTCTATGTTTCAAGTGGTATTGTTTTTGTTGTCACTGATTCACCCCCCCCTCTCAGTGTTTTATAAGTCTACCAATTGGTATCAGAGCCAAATTTCCTTAAGGCTTAATCGCTTGGAGGGAAACCCTAAAGCCACCATGGGGGATATGAGCTACTTTGAAATGGCTAGAGTGCTTGAAGCTACCAAGGAAGAGCTTGAAACCCTAAGGGTCATATTTAAAGCTTCACAAGTCAAAAGGAGAGAGTTGAGTGAACAACTATTGGAAATATCTGATAATAGTTCTTAAGATGATGCTAACATTGATGCATTAGCTGAAGAAGTTAAAAAATTAAACAGTGAAAAGCTAAATCTAAGAAGAGAGTTAGAAGCCCTAACTATCCGCATGAGCCAAGAGCTGGAAGCAAGAAGGGCAGTTGAAGACCTAATCAAAGAAAGAGATCATGAGATTGCTAAGATCAAACAAGAGAATGCAACTTTGCATGAGCATTGGCATGAAGAAAAAGAAGAAAATGAGTCTTTGTAGCTACATCTTGAAATGGAAACATCTCTAAGAGAGACTCTTACAAAACACAATGAAGATATTACTAGAGAGCTCACTGAGGCTAATCGAAAGCTGGAAAAGTTCAATAAGAGTTCTTCTATGCTGGATGAGCATATCCAATCTCAGAGGATGAAAGGTGATGCATCTGGACTAGGTTTTAATACATCTGAGAAAGGAGAATCTTCTGGTACAAAGAGCAACATACACAAAGGTAAAATTGCTTCTAAGGATAACAAGCCTACTGGTAAGAAAGTTTTTAAACCTATTTGCTTTGTCTGTCATAAACTTGGACATACTAAAAATGTGTGTAGAAGCAAACCCAATGAGAATACATGCTATAATGAAAATGCTAGGTATTTATCTAGGAGATTTGAATATCATTGTTTTACATGCAACATGTATGGACATAGATCAGTTGAATGTAGATATGGAGCAAATAATCTAGCACCTCACATGAATCCAAGATCTAATGGTGATAGAAGGAGAACCTATGACAACCGGGGAAACATGAACTAGCAAAAACCTTATGTAAACTGGTTTAGTCCATTTGAAATGGAAAAGGTAACTAGTGTTATTTGTACCATTTGTAATAATTACAGTCATGTGGCTATGAACTGCAGAAGGAGAACTGGAAGAGGTAATGCAGGACCTTGGAGATCATTTGGAATTACCTATTATCATTGTCACAAACTAGGACACATGGTGAAGTTTTGTAGAGCCAGAAAGAACAAACCAGTTAATCATTATGTAGATTAGAAGGGTAAGAAGAAGGTAAATGTTAAGGAAACCAAAGAGGAGATTAACCAAATCTGGAAGAAGAAGAGTGAGGAAAAGCCTACAGAAGAGCCTAATCCTTCACCCAATGTGGATAATCTTGCACCAGTGAATTAAGCCTTTCAATAGGCCTAAGGGGAGCATAGCAGTAAATCTACTTCCAGACCCCTTGAAAAATGCATGGTAAGAAAGTTTGCATTTTTGAGTTGTTCTGTGAGGAATCTTGATATCTTTGTCTATCGGTTTTTCGAAAGACTATCAACCGGTTATATACCTGTCAGTATTGGAAGTATTGTTAAGCGGTGTATTAGGTTTTGTAACCCTATCGGTCGAGCAATTAATGCAGTAGGTAAAGTTTGTAAAAGCAAGTTTTTTTATGTTATTTTTACCCTAATTGCTTTTGAAAGAGAATTATTGAGCACTTGCAGAGCGAAAAGAGAATTGCTAGTTGGTTGTTGACAGATTTGTGTTGTGAATTAAAATATTGAAGTTGATTTGAAGATTAGTGAAGGTAGAATTGGTGCACATTAGAGAGATCAACCGAAACCCGTGCCATCATGGAAGAATGAAGATATTTTTTTATCAATCTATTTTAAATCTAGTTTATCTAGAATGACATCATCATCTAGGCAGGTAGAGAGACTTATGATCACTTCTGAACCTATGGAGACTATAGAATCTGAACAAATAGTATCTTACAATTCTTTGTCTCAAGTTCCTAATGGTGTTATTATAAAAGTGACTTGTCCAATTACATTGACTGTAAAATCAAAGATTTGGGATCATTATCAATTTACTCTCAACTGAAATCCTTGTGTGATGAAAGCGACAAGATCAAACCCGAGTACATTAGGGTTTGTGAAAAGGATTTTCACAATGCAACATATTTTCTTTAAGACTTTGAAGAGGAACATGTTAGGATAATTTTTACTTGTGTGCATGGTGAAAATATGTATCTTGAAAGGTCACACACAATCACTAAGGAAGCAATCCATGTTGTGACTGGTTTTTGGCAAACCGATGAAGTTCCAAAGCTGAGGAGGATTTCAAAAGAAATTGTGATTGCATTAACTCAGACCACCTCTGATGGACGTGCATTTTCAATTAACAACATTAAGGACCCAGTGGTTAGACTGGCTACTATGGTTATTGGTTACAAGATATTTTATTCCAGTAGAATGATCAGTGTGTCATCTGCAACTATGCATATAGCTTATAGAATGATTATTGAGAACGCAAATTATGACCTATGTGAGGCTATAAGGAGTCAATTGATGTTGAACTTGCAATAAATAAAGAAAGACATCAGTCAAAAGTTCAAATTTGGTCAATTATTGATTGGTCTATTCTTTTACTTTCAGAATTTCCTACCGGGAATTGGTGACATTCAATGGTCAAAGGATCTACCGGTAATAGCTCAAATCAAGAAAAATATTAAGGCTATAAAGAACACATTCTCTATTGCAATGAATAGATACTTCAATGAATTCCAAAAGAAGATGAGTATGAGGGTGAGGCTACCTGAAGATGTGGTAAAAAACTTTGTACAAGCAATTGTTTCACAGTCACCACAGATTTTTGTCTCATGGAAGCCATCAAACCCAAGGAGGATGAAATGGAAAATATGAGTTATGAAGTCAATTATGACTTGTTAATCGGTCATGCTAATAATCTGTTGGCATCTCCAATGGATAAGAAGAAGAAAAGACTGGGAACATTCGAGGAGCAAACTGCACCGGCTCAAACCAATAGTGCTAAAGGTAAGAAGAAGAAGGTTGAGCAAGCACCTTTAGTGCCAACTAATACAAGAGTGACACAAAGTATCCAAGTCAAGAAGGAACAAACACCAAATGTTTATGCTAAGTAGACTGCAACAAAGAAGAGAGAAAGGCAACTTATTCTTCAAGTAGAATTTGATGATACTGATACTGAAGAGGAGCCTAAGAAAATGAAAGCAACTGGTAAGAAAGCCAAACTAGTAGAAGACATCTCTCAATAGGGTATTCCTATTAATGCTTTATCTTACAAACCTATGACAAATTTTGAGAGAACTACAAAAACATTAGCGAGGAATAGGTTTGATAATGTGAAAGAATTTTTTGATTCATTTAATGAAGATCAGAAGGAACAAATTGTTCAAAAGGTAATCAACTACTTGTGTCAATACAATTGATTGCCTTAGGATCTTAAAGATGATATTTCTGATTCTTTGTATTCTATTCTTGTAAAGAAGTGGGAAGAGGCTGTTGAAAAACATCAAGAAATAATTGATAGTATTTTCATTCAATATTTTCTTGAATTGTCTAGAGATGAATTAGTAGCATTGATTGATAATTTCAAAGGACAGTTTCATTTTAAGGCAAGAAGATTGATGTTAATGAATGGAAAGGTGCAATTTGTTGAAGTTGAAACTCATTAGATAGCTATAATATGCAACAGATGCATATACATATAAAGTCTCATGAAACTGATCGAACAAAGACTGGAGAACAACCGGAATTAGATGAAGAAGAAGTTGCACCGTATATTCTCCATCCTATTAAGCATAAGGATGACACTACTTCTCTACCAGTTATCTTTGTTGATGATATTTAGGACACCATTGATCTATCTGGTAATATCATTGAACCTGTTACGCAACCATTACAACAACTGACTATTACTGTTACATAGGTAAAAGCAGTTGAAGCACTGGTAATTCAACCTAGTGTGGATATTCCACCTCCACCGGAAAATATCATCAAGTAGAAACTCAATAGCCACCTGTTACAACGGTTACTCAGGAGAAACAAACAAAGGTAGAACAAGAGAAAGAGAAACCTAAGAAAGAGGTTGAAGTGAAAGCATCTGAATAGAAAAAGGAGGAAGAGAAAGAGAAAATTGAGGAGAAGATGATGAATACTAAGAGGGGGGGGTGAATTAGTATGCCAAAAATCTTTGCACTTAAACACTTTGCAAGACTAATAGTAAACCGGTAAAACACTTTAGCAGACAAATTGGTTAACACACATGCAAACCAAATAGCTAATAATGCATTCACCCACAGAAGTAAAAACACCATAACACAAGAGATTTTGATGTGGAAACCCAAATGGGAAAAACCATGGTGAGATGGAACTCACAAGTAACTATCTGCAGAATAGGAACCAGACCGGTTAAGGTCTTACAATGTTCTTTACCAGAACAGATCCTGTTAGGAATATCAATCTCTGTTAGGAGATAAGTCCGATTAAAGACTACCTTGCTAGAGGATTTTAGATCCACAGATGTGAACCACCTTGTTAGAGGATTTACAAAAGGCTTTTGGGCCTACCCAGTTAAGGGCTACAGACTTGTCAAAGATGTGAGTAATCAACAAGTGTTTGATCTAGCTAATAGCACAGACTGCTCAGTTAGATCCTTGATAGCTCGTTCCTAATGCATTCCAGAATTACTTCAGTCTTCTACACATTCATATTCTCTCTAACTCCTCAATCACCTTAAACCCTAGCAACAACATAAACTTTCACTATATCTACATCAACAACCTTAAACCCTAGACATGATGTCCTTATAAAGGAATCTGATTTCATGTTGGTCCAATAGGATTACATAACAATTTCCTAGGTTCAATGAACCTGGACATACTTGGTACCATGACACAAAAAGCACCATTTAGGTGTCAACACCGTCAAACAATTGGTGGATGGTAACTCATCACAAAATGACGGTTGGTAACTCATCACAGAGTATTACCGGTTCATATAAAACGTTGGTTGCTGGTTTGATAAAAATGAAGACTAGTAAAAATGTGTTATGCTTCTTTAATCCCTCCCATCGCTTGGTATCCACGAACCGCTTGGGGTCAACATGTCGCTTCAAACTAGGAAACACTTTCTGTAAAACATCAATAGTCTAAAGACTATAATACAACATACCAGTTGGAACAAATACCGGTTGTGCTCTAACTCATACATATAAAGGGGATCTCAATGCAAGTGTGTGTCCATCAATGACAATCACAACATAAACATCAAAAATGCCAACAATCTCCCCCTTTGGCATTGATGGCAACACTTAGGAAAATAAAATTTTGACATCTAAGTGTTTTACAACAAAATCATGCCATTAGCAAAATTGCTCCCCCTAAGCATATACAATATCCCTTTGGCAATACAATGTATAACAATTTTGCATAAAGAGCATAAACATTGAGATATTAAGAGCATATATCAAAATTTTGATTACCAGATACTTCTCCCAAATAGAATTCTTCTCCCCCTTTGCCAACAATGATAAAGTATAGCTGAACAACCCTGTTTACATTTGATATTAAAATAATAAAAGTTTATGACAATAAGGAATAATACTTGTCAAAAATAGATTTAAAGTCCTGCAAGAATTGTTTCATCGACAAAGACTAGGACTCAAGTAGGGAGGTGGCTACTTCTTTTTCTGTCTGCATCTGGGAGACCTATTCTTCCATGGCATCAATTGTTCTCATCTCTTGTGTAACAGTCAAGGCATCTAGGTTCAAATAGCACTTCTGAAGAATTTGCAATCGTGGGAGTAGAACTAGTTGTAGCTCCTGCAAATCTCTAGACCGGGTGTTGATCTCTTGCTCCATTTTTGCTGACTGGATGTGAAACCGGTGAACGGTTTGCCCATAAGTTTTAAAGGAATCATAAGGTGGCTTGAATGTGCTCATGTAGGACTGCAAGTCCATTTGAAGCTTTTGCTTCTGAGCTAGCACATCATCATAGAACAGATAAGGTTGGCAGATCTTGCTGAGTAGTAGATTCCCCTCATCCAGAGAGTCCCTTATATCCTTTTGTTCTTTCTTCAATTCAAACTGGAGCTCATTCAACTTCTTCACCAGAGCTATATTAAGAGCTTTTTGATGCTCCTTCTTGACATTTTCCTCTGCTGCCTCTTCTAGGCTTTGCACCTAATCATCCACTACTATGCATAGGAGTTTAAGTTTAGCTAGTGATGAATCAGTGTTGGGAAGATTTGTACCAGGTATCAAACCGGTAAGAGTTTCCACAGCCGCTTGAATTACATCCTGCTCCTTCTTCCTTCAAATAATTTCAAGGCACTCTTGAGAAACCTTGATGCTCTGCATTAGCTCCGTTTCACTTGCAGACTAGAGATCGATAGGACTGGTGAGATCAGTCGGTTTGGCTTGACTCTCAGTTGCCTTCGGAGTCTCCATCTGGATGCTCTTCTCTGCTTCTCCTTCTTTCTTCTTCTCTTCTTCTCTCCTCTTCTCCACTTCCTTATCCTCCTCTGCTTTGTTCTTCTCTGCTTCTTTCCTTTTCTCCTCTTCTTTTTCTTCCTCTTCCTTCTTCTTCTTCTTTGCTTCCTTCTTCTTCTCCTCTTCCTTGTCTTCCTCTTGTTTCTTTTTCTTTTCATCTTCTTGCTTCTTTTTCTCTTCTTCATCCTTCTTCTTCTTCTCCTCTTCATCTTTCTTTTTCTTCTCTTCTTCATCCTTTTTCCTCTTCTCTTCTTCATCTTTCTTCTTCTTCTCTTCTTCATCCTTTTTCCTCTTCTCTTCTTCATCCTTTTTCTTCTTCTCTTCTTCATCCTTCTTCTTCTTCTCTTCTTCACCCTTTTTCTGCTTCTCTTCTTCATCCTTTTTCCTTTGCTCGACCTCTTCCTTTTTCGCTTCCTGTCTGTCCTCAGCTTGCTTGTCAACCTGTTCAGCCTATTGCTCCTATCTTGTTGCCTCAGATGGTGTTTCCTGAGTAACATCTTCTACGTCTAGGGCATCGACATCAATAGTGTCGACCAGTTCATCAACCGGCTTTCCTTCATCATCAAATGCTTCATCCGGTTTTGTTATAACCGGTTCTTTCTCAGCTTGCCGGTTGGCTTCAACCACTCGATGTATCTTCAGAGCTTGTAGAGCACGAGTGTGTGTATCCTTGAGCACTTCCTTATCCTTCCCTTCCAGTAACAGGAGTCTTCTTCTTCTCATGAAGAAAAGACCTTTGTATTTGTTCAATACATCGAACAGTTCCAAATTTGATACATCAGGAAAATGTTCAGCAAAAAATTTTTCTCTCATTTCCTGTTCCTACTCTATGGCAATGCGCCATTTATTGTCTAAGGATTTATACAAAGAATCCAGTGTTTCAGATCTAATTTCTGAAGGCGACCGGTCATTAACACATAAATACTGAATTATTTCCTTTTCAACCACTTCCTTTTCATCATCATTAAAGTCATCAAAATACTCAATTAAATCATGTAGCAATTTTCTCCTAATATTCTTTATTGTTCTTTGACAATGTGTCAAAGGTTTATAGGAGGAGATATCAATATTTACCAGTGTAGATGATGTCGCTTCATTCTTTGTTTTCTTTCTTGTCTGTCTCACCTTCTTGGGCTGCTCCTCAGACACTGTTTCCTCTGAGTCCAGTGTAGTGCTTTTTGTCTTCCTTTTCCTCTCGAAGACTTTAGCCGGTGCGGCTTCCGGTTTCTTCTTGGATGGTGATTGCTTGGTCACTTTTGGACTCGCTGTTGTAACTGGTGTTGATGTTGCAGGCACTGCCTTTGCCTTCTTCACTGCAAGTTCCTTTCCTTTCTTTGTAGTGGGTTCCTCAACCGGTGTAACTCTTTCCAGATAGGTTCTGATCCTCTTAGCCTTAGGATCAAGTGGTAAGGCAATAAGGGTAGAGGCATACCCTTCCAGCATATCGTTCATCACCTCATAGCCCATTGGCTCCACTTCTTCCATTCTAGGCTCAACAACCTCCATTATGCATTGATCCACCTTGATGGTGAAACAGATATCGTCCTCATATTTCTTGATGATGTCACCTGATATTCTCATTCTTTGGCTCATTTTCCATCTGAACTCATCAAAATACTTGTTCAGAACATCCGGGTAACCGGTTCCAATTGCTTGAATGCTTTCCTTAATTTGCTTAGTCACCGGTTGATCAGCAAACCACTGGACATCTCCTACTCTTAGAAAGTAGCCTTGGAAGTAGAAGAACAACCCAACTAGTAGTTGTCCAAACTTGAACCTTAGTGCATTATCCTATTTGATTGACTTCAAATTCAACAAGAGTTGTCTCTGCATACCGGTGCACAGGTCAAATGATGCATCCTCCTTTATCATTCGGTAAGCGGCATTTACCACTACAATAGATACAGAGTTAATTATGCTGGCAGAGAATGTTCGGTACCCTATCACCATGTAGGCATACTTAACCAGATTATCCTTGATAGAATTGATTGTCATGCCTCATGAGTCGCTCACTGAACTGGTGAGCTTGGACATTTCAATTTTGCTTACCGTCCTTAGGGCTGGCACTTCCCTTGTGTTGTAGAAACTAGTGACTGCATGAATTGCCTATGGCATGATATCATGTGCTCTTTCCAGGTACATCTTGTCACCATGGACTCTGCTCAGAATGATCCTTATATGATCCTCTGTGAAATCCTCCAGGAAGTAAACAGCATTGTGGAGCTTCTTCTTCTCCAAAATATCATACTCCGGTTTGATCTTCTTATCCTTTCCACAAAATAAACCCAACTAGGAGTGGATGGCTAGAGACCCTAGGTCTTCGATCTTGCAATCTATGTAGTCAGAAATTCCCTCTTCTACTATCACACCAGCCGGGACTTGTGATAGGGCATTATACTTAGACTTTCATTGAATAAAACTTGCAGACTCGACAGATGCACTAGAACTGGTATGAGATGTGGAAGCCATGATAGAAATTTTAAGAACTCGAGAAATACCTTTTGAAACACGTGAATTTAGGGCTTGCAGATTCTCCTTTACTTCACACTTCATTGGTTACTGAATCACCGCTTTGTGTTCTCCACTTGATCGTTTGTAGTTTGAATTTGAATCTCTTTCGCGGTTTCTCAATTTCTTAAAATCTCAGCTCAAATCGCCTTTTCATCGCTCTGCTTTTTGAAAAACTTTTCTTCGCTCGAAAACTGATAGTGAAAAATGATTTGAAAAATCCTTTTAACCATATTTCTCACGTACCGCAATTAATGCTCCTCCATTAGGGTGTAAACCCTAATTTGCCTTTTTACCATTTTCAGTCTTCTGCCAAATGACAGCTATCACATACAGGTTAAGGTCTTTTACTGGTGTAAACCGGGGGTTCGAACCATTTCACCATTTTCTCCCCCTAAACTTTTCTAAAGCTTAGTTTGCCAGTTCCATGATTTCCACACTAGGTGTAGAAACCGATTCCTCTTGTAACACCGCTGGTTTCTTCTTCCAGGTTTTGTTCATGTCCGCTTGAATAGTGTCAACATCAATGTTTCATTTTGGAGTGACCGGTATATCATCAGATATGTTCTTTCTTGATCTACATAATCTGGCAATGTGACCCAGTTTATTGCAGTGATAGCAGACCAATCCAGGTGCTCTCCAAGGTCCATTGTTCATGTTTCCATTCTTCCTTCTGCATGTTGCAACAGTGTGACCATGACCATGACAGACCATACAGTTTTCTCTCCATCTGGTTGCCGCTTGATAGCCACCACTTCTTTGCTAATGATTGAAGGCATTAAACCAGTTGTGATTCTGGTTCACAAAAGGTTCAGGACCAGCTCTTTGGGTCCTCTGAGGATATCTATCAATGTTGTTCATAACTAACCTGCATTCAGATGCTCTATGCCCATACTTGTTGCATGCATAATAGTTACCATTGAATCTATAGGATCTAGGCTTATCATTTAGAAAATAAGGAAAATTGTTGTAAGCCTTACTCCTACACACATTTGTAGAATGTCCTTCTTTAAGACAGTTAAAGCAAACATGTTTAAAAATTTTCTTACCTTTATCCTTTGATGTCGGTTGTTTCTTTGACGTTCCAGTATTTGTACCAGAGGTCTCACCTTCCTCATGACTGGAATAACCAAGTCCATTGGTATTCTTGACCGGTTTGGCAGATTCAAGCTTTTGCTCTAGCTTGACAGTACTCTTGTTGAACTTAGCAAGTATTTCCTTTGACTCAAAGAGTTCTTTGGAAATAGCAGCATTTTTTTCCAATAGGTTTTCATTCTTAGAGATGGCAATGTTCAGTTCTCCTTGCATGTCTTCCTTTTCCACTTTGCTTGCATGGAGTTGAGCAGTTAGGGCACTGATCTCTTGTTTCATCTTGGAGATCTCATGATCTCTTTCTTTCACCAGATCTTCAGCTTTCCTCTGGTTCTCAAGCTCTTGACACATCCGGATAGTCAATCCTTCCAACTCCTTTCTCAGGTTGGAGTTTGATTTATTCAACTTATTTACTTCTGCAATTACAGCTTCCATGTTTGCTTCATCTGAAGAACTATTTTCATATAGCTCCATCAGCTTTTCAGCATGTTCTCTCATTTTTGCTTGAGATGCCTTGTATTTGACCATAAGATCATCATAGGCTTGCTCAGACCGAGTGAGCCGATGTGTAAGTTCCCTTATAGAGTATTCCCCCATATCTCTTTCCAAGTGTTTAAACTTATAGAAAGGTAGGCTCTAATACCAATTGATGAATACTAAGAGGGGGGGGGGTGAATTAGTATGCCAAAAATCTCTGCACTTAAACACTTTGCAAGACTAATAGCAAACAGGTAAAACAGTTTATCAGACAAACCGGTTAACACACATGCAAACCAAATAGCTAATAATGCATTCACCCACAAAAGAAAAAACACCATAACATGAGATTTTGACATGGAAACCCAAATGGGAAAAACCACGGTGAGATGGAACTCACAAGTAACTATTTGCAGAATAGGAACCAGACTAGTTAAGGTCAGACCGGTTAAGGTCTTAAAATGTTCTTTACCAGAACAGATGCTGTTAGGAATCTCATTCTCTGCTAGGAGATAAGTCTGATTAAAGACTACCTTGCTAGAGGATTTTAGATCCACATATGTGAACCACCTTGTTAGAGGATTTACAAAAGGCTTTTGGGCCTACCCGGTTAAGGGCTACAGACTTGTCAAAGATGTGAGTAATCAACAAGTGTTTGATCTAGCTAATAGCACAAACTGCTCGGTTAGATCCTTGATAGCTCGTTCCTAATGCATTCTAGCATTATTTCAGTCTTCTACACATTAATATTCTCTCTAACTCCTCAATCACCTTAAACCCTAGCAACAACATAAACTTTCGCTATATCCACATCAACAACCTAAAACCCTAGACATGATGTCCTTATAAAGGAATCTGATTTCATGTCGGTCCAATAGGATTACATAAAAATTTACTAGGTTCAATGAACCTGGATATACTTGGTACCACGACACAAAAAGCATCGTTTAGGTGTTGGCACCGTCAAACAATCAGTGGATGGTAACTCATCACAAAATTTTAGTTGGTAACTCATCACAGAGTATTACCGGTTCATATAAAATGTCGGTTGCCAGTTTGACAAAAATGAAGACTGGTAAAAATGTGTTATGCCACTTTAATCCCTCGTACCACTTGGTATCCACGAACCACTTGGGGTCAACATGCCGCTTCAGACCGGGAAACACATTCTGCAGAACATCAATAGTCTAAAGACTATAATACAACATATCGGTTGGAACAAATACCGGTTGTTCTCTAACTCATACATATAAAGGGGATCTCAATGCAAGTGTGTGTCCATCAATGACAATCACAACATAAACATCAAAAATGCCAACAGAAGATACCAGCTGAAAAAGAAAAAATAATAGCTAAGCTGCAATTTGATGATGAGGATGACTCAATAGGCATCAAAGGGCCTATAGATGTAGAAAATATGAGTGCATCTGAACTTATGGAGAATGCAATAGTGATGCAATCTAGAGCTCAGAAGAAAAGATTGAAAGAGCAGAGGAAGGAAGCAAAAATAATTCAAATTGTCATTGAAATTTTGTCTAGTCTTGTATCAGAGACTGATATTGGAAACTTGTCAACTCCTATTGGCAAGCTAGGCCAGTTGGTTGCTGATGCTTCTGACCAACTGAAGTTCCTTGAAGAAGTTGCTTAGACTTTTGCTGAAAAGAACTACAAAAAGAAAAGAGGAGGGAAAATAATGAAAGATATTGATACAGGGAAGATTGCTTTATCCCTAAATAAAGATCTTTTGAGAAATGCTATTGAAATAGGAGGAAGGATACTAGCCTATACATCTAATGTTTCATTTTTTTATATTGATTTGATTAAGAGGTGAGAAGAGACATCACGGGAACTGGAAAAGATATGTACTGCCTACATACCTTTATAGGATTCAGCCTTAGCATTTGGAAAATCAGTTAGATATCTACGATTGTGAATAGGCTAAGAGACTCCGGTCCCTGAAGGAACTAAAGAACTAGTTGAGACCCAAAGTGGACATCTTGCAATGGGCATATAGGGATGCAGAAGTTATTTTGTCTACTCTAGAGATGAGAATAGTAGATGCGATGGAAGAATTCGCTACACAGGTTATGACAACAATTGAGATCGCTGAAACCTTATTGGAAACATGGGAAAATGATTTTTCTTAGATGAAGATCACTTTTAGTGATATTTTCTTGAAAATTGCAGTGAACACTCCTTGATAAAGACTCTTCCATTTTTTTATATGTAAAACTTTTAATGCAAATTTTTCTATATATATATATATGTCTTTTACTTTTCAATGTGGCATTGTTGTCAAAGGGGTAGTAAAAATATGTATGTATTGTGAAAAATTTGTATGTATTGTTAAGGGGGAGTAGAAATTTTGTGTTGTGTAATTTGTAAGCACACTTAGTTGTACAATTGTAAAATTTTCTAAGTGTTGCCATCAATGCCAAAGGGGGAGATTGTTGGCTTGATGATGATTGTAATAAATGACTTCATGTGTTGTCATTGATGGCACATGTATACACACACATATGATCACATTGTCTTAGTCATCTTAGTTAAGACAAACCGGTATTACTCCTAAAGTCCCTTGTATTGCAACCGGTATTGGATGTTTAGTTTAAGATGCTTTAGAGGGTGTCTAACTGGTATATATAGACAACTGGTATATGTAGGAATGGCTTGACACCAAATTGGAGATTCAATGGAGACCATTCATAAGCAAATAAAGGACAATCAGTTTATATGTTGAACATGGTTAACTCTCAACCGGTATCAGTGTTCCAACCGGTATTCATTGATTGTGTGATGAGTTACCGATCATGATGAGTTATCCCTAACCGACAGATTTGGCGACAATCTATGATGAGTTATGTTAGATTGTCCAGATACACTGCACCTAGGAAATTGTGATATGATTCCTGAGCCGACATGAAATCTAATATCTATATAATGACATTATGATGAACTATTTTAATGATTCATGATAAAAGTGTTAAGTTGTTGGAGGTATTGCAGAATTTGTCGGTGATGCAGTTTGTGATGCAGTTTTGAATGAGCAGAAGAGGATCTATTCAAGCAAGTTGTGTTACTTCTAGATCACACTACCTGTTGTTTTCTAATCACTACAATAGTCAAATCCCCTAATCAGGTAAGATCTAACAAGCTTCATTGTACAAATCTTTTAACAAGGTGATCCATTAGTTTGGATTCTGAAATCCATTACTAAGGTTACTCCTAACAGGGTACTACCTTTAACAGGGTATATCTCCTAACAGAGCTTTGGGATCTTTAACAAGATTTGCTCCTACCAGAGCACTTTTGTAGACCTTAAACGACCAGTTACCTATTACTGCAAATAGTTAACTTGTGATTCCCATCTCACTGTGCTTTTTCCCAGTTGGGTTTTCCACATATAAACACTTGTGTTATGGTAGATGTTTTACTTGTTGTGGATGCTTTAATATCATTTTGGATTGCATGCATAGTATTAAGTAAACTTGTTAAGTATATCTACCAGTTTGTGTTTCAAGTGGTATTGTTTTTGTTGTCAACTATTCACCCCCCCTCTTGATGCTTTATAAGTCTATCAAAGATAAATACTTGTTAATTGCTTCCCGTGAAACCCTTAGCAAATTCTTCCAGTTGTCGATGAAATCGCTCAAGAAGAAATCTAATCACACTGAATAGCCTTTGATTGCTCTAAATCACTCTTAATCACACTTAATCTCTCTGGATGCAAGATGATTAAAAATGAAGTGAATTCGACCTTATATCCTCCAAGAAAAACCCTAATCTTTCATTCACATCAATGACTACCGTTGAAAGAGATCGAATCTTGAAAATAACATATCCATGCCAAATAAGCATCTCCAATGTCTGGAACATCTTCCAAAACCTCTTCTTAGGGCATATGCAGCATCTTCATGAATTTTGCCTACCCCTAAGGCATCTGCCTCAATTACCGGATGAGCTACCTGCCGGTGCAGGAGCAACCTCCTCTGCTAGATAAGTAACCTGTACATTCCCATCTGCTGATTGTTCTTCAATCTTCCTGACTCATCTCTGAGTATGATCTTGTCGGATTTCACTAACCTTTTCTTTCCCTTTCTCATTTGATCCTCCTTTACCAACCAGTGGATTTCTGCTTCTACAGAACTTAGCAATATGTCCAACCTCATTACATGCATAACATGTAACATTGTTCTTTTGAATTGCTTTGCTAAAACTGATATAATTGCTTGACCTGCACTGATTATCCATATGTCCAAACTTTCCATATGCATAGCATTTAACATTCATTCTACAATATTTTGTCTTATGACCATACTTATTACATTTAGAACATTGACAGGGAGTAGAATCAGGGTTCTGATTTACTATATTTCTACATTGCCTAGACATGTGACCAAATCTATTGTAAACAAAACATCTACCATTAATTTTATAAGCATTAAATTGCCTTACCGATGCCTTATGGTTCTGATCTTCATTAGTAGTACCGGAACTCTGTCCTTGCTCAAATCCAAGTCCACTAGAATCTCCAATCTACCTTTGTCTCTTCAACAACTCATCTAGTTGTGCTAAACTAACCTTGAATTTTTCTTTATACTCACTTGTGGTAGTTAGATCATCTCTCAGAATTATCATTTTTCTCCCAAGATCTTGTTCATTACTTTGGGATTGTACTAAATTAGTTATCAACATATCATTCTCATGAACCAACCTACCACATTCTTCAAATTTGTTCTTCAGGGATACAACAAGATTCTCTTCCTTTTTCTTCTGGTCCTTAATCTCCTTAGACATCCTCATAGTTATAGCTTGTATTTCATTTCTCATTAGCATGTTCTCCTGAATCAATTTCTGACATTGTTCCTTAAGTGCATCTTTCTCTTCATCATCCTAATTTTGCAAAATTTACTTCCTCCTAGCTTGAATAGATGATAGCCTCTCCTGTAGGACAGGAATGAATTCCTTAGAAGAATTCAATTAATCTTGTAGCTTTGAGTTCTTCAACCTTTCAGCATCATAATCTTCAAGTGCCATCTCAAGTTGCTTCTCCAAACCCATGTCCATAAATTTCAGATTCAAGATCCTCCTAATGTTTTTAAAATTCCTCTGAGGCACGAGGCTCTGCTACCAATTGTTGGAATCCAATAACACTGAGAGGGGGGGTGGGTGAATCAATGTTATACTAGAATGATCAATTTTAGCCTTATTAAAACATGCATACACCAACCGGTATATCGGTACTTACATAATTGAAAGAAGTAAAGAAACCAATAAGCCAATCACATAAATGAGAACCATAACACACAAAATTATACATGGAAAACCTCAAAGAGGAAAAACCACGATGGGATTTGTGACCCACAATATCAATCCACTAGCCATATGAAGAGATATTACAAAATATAATGGTCTGCACTTGCAGGAAGGCTTACAGCCTAGAGCCCACTACTCAATCACAAAAGGAGCCTCACTGACTACATATAAATCTAGACTACAATCCGAAGAAAAGTTGAACTGTAAAATATATCATCTTCTATGCTAGAATATAATTCCAGTTAAGCTTTGTCTGTTCTGTTCTGAAACCCTAAACCCTTTACCGAAATAACCCTTACAAAAATATCCTCACATACATAGTCTCTTTGATATATTTCACATCATAACACATCCACATATCCATCACATTTCCATTGCCATTATTTCAAAATGATCTAATCCTACTGACCTATATACCCTATACAACTTATCTTGCCTTATGTCAGCTTACAAAGATTATTACAATATCAAATTACATGTCGACTAGATAACATAAATACATGAATTTTAAAAACAATTGCTGATGCCGATCAAAGAGATGTCAGCCTCCAATACCGATAACCATATTCTAAACCATGTTGGCCTGCATTGTTGGTAACCAAAGAAATCCTTCTATCATGTCAGTGTTGGTGCTGGTGTAGTGTCTGTGAAGTGCCTGCTGGTACACAACTGAACCAAAACATGAAGCCGAAACAAGATACCATGTTGCCATCAATGACAACATAGTGAAACCAACCAATTGAATGTCAATTGCCAACAAGGTATACAATAGCATCACAAATAATACTTAGCAAAGCATAACTCAAGTGTGAGAGTAGGAAATGTGAATTTCACAAACATGCTAAGTAAATATTATAGCCCCTTTTCAAATGTTTATTCCAAGAGCCATTCATTTTATTGCAACCCAATAATTGATACATTTGTCTACCTCTCAACAAAGATGTGTCAAACCTCTCAAAAAAGGGAGGAATAGGGCCAAGAAGAGGAGGATTATCGTGGAATCTGAAATGTTGGACTCTGAAACTGAATCCCTTGAGGAAAAACTTGTTAAAAAGAGGAAAGGGAAAGCCACTGGAAAGAAGGCTCAGAAAAAGAATACTAAAAAGGGTAGCAATTCTGATTTCAATTATGTTCTGGTTGAATCTGAGGAGGAGGCTAAAGAAAATAAGAGGATCGATAGTCAGGACAAAGAAGGGGAGGGTAACCCGGTTAAGGACAATTTGGAGACTGTGAATACCACTAGTCTACATAAGGAGGAAAAAGGGGGTCAAAGTGACAGTGGTGACAAAGATACTATTAAGGCCTTCTGTGAGACCATTGCTACTATGGTGAAGGATATTAACAGTCTGAAAACTGATACACAGGCCATTGCAAGAATTACAGTTGGTGACAAGCCCTTCGCAGAGCATGTTAAAGAATTAGTGGTTGTTCTGCATAATGCGGAAGCTATTGAATGTATGGTTGGAAAAATCTTGGCAACAGAAAAAAAAGGTCAATGAGATGGGAGACAGAAAGGAAATGGAAAACAAAATGAAAGATTTTGGCAGCAGAATTCACAGGCTGGAGTACAACGTCAAGAAGATTGTTGATCAAAATTTTCAAATCCTCAAATCTTTGATGGACAACATGAACATCTTTATCAGCAGGTTCGAGAACAATGCAGAGAAGGATGGTGATAAAGAGCAGTTGAACAAGAAGGGTCATGAAAGGAGGACCAGAGCTAACACAAAGAATAAGGACGACATCGAAGGTCGTGAGCTGGAGGATATGAAGACCTCAGCGAACAATATGAAACAAATGGTTGTTCATGCTGAGGAAATTATGAATAGTATTTAGTTTCAGTTGTTGTCCTTGGTTCTGTCTCTTTGCTGTCTTTGTGCTTTCCTTTTGCTTTCCAAGTTTTTAATGTAATGATGTGTTAAGTTGTTCCCTTCCGCTGGGTTCATTTTATCTTTTTGAAGTGATCAGGCACTTTTTTTAGCAATTCTATTTTCCTGGCTTGTAAAAGGTTCGGGTACCTTTCAAATACCTACTTTTACTTAATCAAAACAAAGATGTGTCAAACAACATTCAAAAGTGTCACCATTGATTTTACTTTAAAATTTTATATGACATACAAAAACTATTAAGTGATAGAGTAGAGTGTAATGATGTGAACATGAAAAAAAAAACTCTTACCATTTACCCTAAACCTTAAGTTTTACATATTAAGAATAAATATATTATTAATTATTAATAATAAATATAAATATAAATAAATGAAACTTTTATCTTTTTACTTTTTCAAATAATTAATACTTAATAATAAACATACTATTAGTAATATGTGCAAATATAAATAAAAAAAATGCAAACCATCGAATTTTGTTTTCATTTTATCACTATTGTCTTTTTACAAATTAGGGTTTAACATGGGATATATAATGGTTTTACAAGTATATTATAAAAAAAATAGCTTTGTATATTTTTCTCATCTATTTAGTTATTTAGTTATTTATTTGTGGTAGTTCAAAAATTGATAAGTTTCTTATTTTAAAAAAATCATACATAAAATATTTAAACAATTTATTTTAATAAAATTTTAATATTATTGATATAATTATATACTCAAGATATCGTGCAAAGAAATTTTTTAAATCATATATAAAAAATATATTAAATATATGTGCTTAAAAATATAAATATAAATAAATATTTCAAAACATCTTTTAAATTTCTTATGTTATTTTAGGGTTTTGAGTTTAGTTATTTGTAATAAAAATAAATATTTTAATTATTTTAGAATCATAAATATCTTTTTTTTGTAGTGTTTGGTAGACTTTTTAACGTGACTAGTGATGCCACGTGAGATGCTTAGTGGAGGTTTGAACCTTCATAGTAACAACAACAACACCACCACTTAACCAACACAATATAGAAAGAACTCATAAAATCACAAATATTTGATAAACTAGTATAGATATCTTAAATACATCTATCTAAAGAAATGCTGATAGATATCAATTGAAACTATTTTATTTACCTTAAAATTATTTTATTCGATAATTGACATGTAGTTTTTTATTATTAAATTTTAAACTTCCTATCATTATTCATTAAAAAAAAAAAAAAATTTAAGAATTTTTTGTTTTTTGACAAAAGGCTTGAGCCTACAATATATTAGATATGAAAGGGAAATAATTACATATAGATAATAAAGAGATGATATAGATACAACTCCTAACTTGAAACTTACTAAGAACATCTAGATAAGACCAATCTGCATGATTGGAGAAGCAAAAAATCATGCTAAGAAAGAAAGATTAGCATGAATCAGTCAAAAAGACCCTAAACTATAAGAGGGATACTACCAATGATGCTATCCCGCCTTGAACAACTAATGCACTATTACAAGCATCTTAGCTCAAAAGTAAGCAGATCAAAAGAGCTAGAAAATTGCCGAAGAAAATACAACCATCCCAAGATTGTGTTGCACCGAGTCTGAAAATTTGACAGGAGTTTTTTGAGCAATGATCCCCGATCCTTGTGAAGAGGAAATTAGGAGAGGAATCCATGAGGATCAACTAGGGCATGGTCACAGAGAACCTAAAAAGCACTAAACTTAGCCATTAAAATTATAGCAAGAGGCTCACCAATCTGATGAGCATTCTGTCGAACCCAGTGAAGAAAGGATGAAGAGAAGCATACCCCAAACCATAAATGAAAGATGGGAGGACTGAATGTGGTACAAAGTCAAACAAGAAATATTCTCTATTTTAAAAACCCCCCCACCAGATGTCCCCTAAAAACATGTCACAGCTGCTTAGTTGAGAATTCAATTCTTCCCAAGTGAACGCAAAGGAACGGACGAAGGCCCCCATAATCAATCTTGTGTAATCCTTTGACTGAGACAGGTCCATGATCATTGAAGCCAACCTCGAAGCTACCATGTTGGGGAAGGCCACCAGGTTTGTATTTTTCCATTCTTCTCCTATGATCGTCCACACTGCCCACTCCACACTTCCACACTGTACAAAAAAAAGTATCTGAAATTATCAGTGGATGGACTTGTGCATACAGCCCCATGTTGTGAGTTCTTCCTTGCAAATTGATACAAAGATCCATACTTGCGGCTTGCTCCAAAATATAATAATTTGCAGAGATTATTACTGCCAATTTCAAACCTCTAAAATTTGGATAAACCAACTGCTGAAGGTTCGATAAAAAGGCCATTCAGTGGGGATGATCATTATGAAATCTGCACTGATGATTATTGTGTAATCTATAATTTTTGTGAGATGGACTGATTACATTAATAAGGATGTCTTATGCCATACACATAAGTTTCTTTGAAGGACCAAAGACTATGCTTTTAATCGATGGATTAACCTTTGACACGAGCACTGGAAAATGCATCAATTCTTAAATGGTACTTGTACCAAGCATTTCCATGTGGCAACTCGACCCCGATATGGAAAACTGCATTACCTTGTGTGGAAAATCTCATGCTTTTTCCCCGCATGGGAAATGCATAGAGGAAAGAGAAGTGTGTGAACCATCTACTTTTGGAGCTGGCTGAGCTCATCCCGTATACCTGCACTAACTATCAATATGATAAGACACGTCGTCATAGGATGATTCCTAGTCAAAAGAAGTGGCATGCCATGTCACGAATCCAAGCTTGGATGTGTGCCCTGCAATAATCCCAACAACATTGTTCAACCCTGCACTAACAAGACAAGAAATTAGATTTAAAAAAACTATTTTTTCATAAAAACCTTGTCCACTTCCAATTGGTTTTTTAACAATCTGTGGTCATTTATCTATGCTAGAGATAAAATTATTCTTCCTGAATCTTGTTCACATCCCAAGTTTGCTAAGATATCTGCCATGGAATTGGATTCTCTATAGCAGAGTTCAAAATGATAATCTTCCAGCAGTGATAGAAGTTATCTAGCTTCCTACAAGATATAATCAATCTTCCAGCTAAAAGTTTGTGGTTTAATTAAGGCTGATATAATGTTCTGAGAATCCCCTTCTATAGATAGTTTCTTAATATTCAAATTTGTAGCTAAAGTGATACCCATTAGCAGCGCCCTAGCCTCCGCCAAATTAGTGGTACCATTTTGAATCCTTTCAAAACCTGCTAATACTGCTAGACCATCTTGATTCTTGATGACACATCCAATCCCTAACACACTCGGATTTCCCCATGTAGCTCCATCAAAGTTAAGTTTTAGAAAATTATCCCTAAGGCATTTCTATTTAATTTCCTTTCTATCAATTCTCCTATCCTTCTGACACATCAGACTTCCCTTGAATGGAAACTTTATGAGTTTCCAATTTTTCAATACACTATCATCCCATGAGGAAAAAACGAGCTTAGTTTATTCTTCCTTGTTGTGTAGCCATTGACTGACTCTGAGATTGAAGACTCTATTCTATACTAGATCTCTGATAAATTATTGTTTTCCTTTCTAAATAAGAGCATGTTCCTTTCCCGCCAAATGTTCCATATCAATATTGTTGGAGCCACTTCCTAGATTACTACAAAAAAAGATTCTTTGTAGATCCTAGGCCTAGCTTCAAAGACTTCTGATAACGTAGACTGTAGTGGGGAAGACCAATCAAGTTTATGAAGCAACCAAAGCCAACATTTTTGAGCCACTTCACATTCAAGGAGCAGATTATCTAATGTTTCAAAAAAATTATTACACATAATGCATTGGAAAGGTTAGCTTATTCTGAGAAAAGCTAACCGGACACTAGTTAATATTCACCCTTTTAAGACCAACCATGCAAATGCACTTTGCTTTTTTAAACCACAATCTTTCCAACAAAAAGTGAATTTCCTTAATATAGTGTGGGGCTCCTATTTAGATAGTTCTTTAAAACCTTTCTTGACCGTCTATGCTCCTAATTGAAAGGAGGTCCAAATAATCCTATCAAACCTGTCTTTATAAAAAGATGAACCTTTTCTTTAGCTTTGCGACTAATTTTTGTTTTTGGAGTTGTGGTACTGGGAGATGTTGAAAGACCTTCTACTTAACTATCATCTTACCATTCACAAGGAGAACATAAAAAGTCCCTAACTGTGTATCGCCATTTAGTGTGCAGAAAAGCTTTGATTTCCTCTAGTCCTAGTATACTATCCAAAGGCATGTATTTGTTCCAAGAGTCCTCCCAGAATCTTGCAGATCTTCCATCATGCACTATCCAAGAAAGTTTGGGTAACAAAATCTCTCTACACTTGATAATGAAGTTCCACATCTTGGAACCTTTGGGAGGATCTAGAAGGGTGAAGATCATTTTAGGTTCAATAGAATCAAGGTATTTAGCTCTAACAATAGAAGCCCAAATGGAAGAGTTTTTTTTTAAGAATATTGTAATTATGAAATGGTGCATTATTTATAAATATCTTTGTTTTTTTTATAGGTAAAGGGTCGTAGCCAAATAATTTTATTAATTTTAAGAGTTTTACAATCCTGATTCAGTGTGGGCACCGATAGGAAAGAATCGAGTAAGAAAACCTCTGATCTTGCCCAAGGAATCCAATCTTGGAATATATTATACATTACATTCCTTTCCATTAGCCATTTATTACACCATTAACTAAATACCACTGATGAGATTTTATTTGGTACTTTGCTTCCTTGGTTCAGTTCCTCCTGAGCCATTAATCCATCTTCTTCATCTTTAATTTTGTTGTTGAATCACCTGCTTTGTCTGTGATCGTGTTGAGATCTTGCTCTTAATCTCCACCATCTTTACTGGGTAACATTAAACTTGAAAACCTTACAATCACTAGAACTCACAAATTTGTTAGCTTGTTAGTTAGTAAACCTTAAAGCCAACTTATGTGATGCCAAAGAAACCATTCTGACTATAATTCAAATTTCACTAAAATATTACCATCATTTATCCCTAAGAACAGTTGCACCTACTAAATTTTATATAGTATGCAAGCTAAAATGACTGAACAGAGAACTACTTTCGTGATTCAAAGCCATTTACGAGAAGAGTTCACCTGTATGCCTGGCTACATACCATAATTGTGCATTAACTAATTTTCATTACTCCTCTATTTATATGGTCTTCATATACAAACAACCAAGCATACAACAGAAACAAAACCAAAAAAATTAGTACCTTAAAATATGTATTCAAAACCAAGAGCATTTACTAACTACCTGTATATTATATTCTATATGAATCATTTGAGTTGGCATCTTTACTGAAAAAGAAAATTCCTAAAGTCTAATAATGTATCAATGAGAGACTATTTCTCTCAATGTCATTAAATCTCACCCAACGTATTCCTAATGATAACTATATTCATCATATATATCATTTGCTTATAATAAAAGTCCAGCTTCTATAGAGCCTTATAGTACTTTAACAGTAACCATCTTAAATAAGAGAGAGTATATATATGTCTAAATCCAAACAGTAATTAACTAAAAGACCTTTAAACTCAAACTACTACAATTTTCAAAAGGCCATCCAAAGCAAACAAATTGACTAGTTCTAGTCCTTCAATAGACTGTGGTCGACGTACTCACTTTCCATAGCTTGCAGCCCGGTACTAGATGGGCCTACCTTCCCTGCATTCGAAGATCAGGTGCTACCAGAATCTCTCACTTCATCCTCATATTTTTCATTTGGTTTTAGCTTCCTTGATGATTACAGGTGGGAGAACTTGAATCCTTTCCATTGGGATTTCTAGCATGTCCTTCGAGGTCTTAAAACCGTCTAGTTTTAGGTATTCCACCCACCAGTTATTATTAGGCGCTTCCTTCAAATGCAGCAATTTGAAGAGAAAATTTGCATTTCTTTCAATGCATTCCCGATGTTGGTTGAAGGCCTCTCTATCTCCGATGACTAATAGTGGTCGCTTGATAATAATCCTCCCCTCATTCTAAAGCCCACCTGAACCAGCATTAATGCCATAATCTTCTAGAAAGGGGATCCTTAATTTGTCATCCACAGTGCCTAGAACTATCTCTAGATTTCGCAGAAATTCTTCTCTAAGGATGGTCCTACATAATTGTATTACATCCCCTTTTCCTACCCCTATTGTGATAAGAATAGAAAAAATGTGGTCAATATATCACAATTCACCCTATACCTAAATTTATTATTTAGCTACTCATCCCCCAGTATTTCTTGAACAACTCTATGAGAGAAATCATCCACCTCTTTCAGGATAATTCCCCATCTTTTTGACTTAATCTCTCCCTTGAATGCCATCTATCTATTATCACTAGTCGAGATCAATCACATATTCAACTCCATTACTTCGCAATTTCTGTTTCTACCACTCAAACCCCAAACTAAAATGCTAGCATCTAGAGACTTCTTCGCAATTAATAGAAGTTGGGAGCGATAAAGTCGATCATTTCACATGGTGTAACGCATGCAAAAAATCACTCATGTTGACACTATCATTATTAGATAGCCTTAGGTCGTTGACTTCCTTTACAATCCACGTCTCACTTTACTAGTCAGGTATAATGTGGCTGATGGCATGATCCCTAATGATGACAACCTTTTAATTAATATATCTTCCTTTATTTAATTAAATTTGAACTATTATACTATTACCCTTTAAAAAAATTAATCTCGAAGTTATATTCTAATGTATAAACCCCTTTCTAACTTATACATTTTATCCCCCTATTCTCTTAATGAAGATTTCATCCGCTCTAGAATTAGCTAATCTATCAGCCTCTACATTCCCTTCTCTATATATATGGTTTATAGTGTATTCATCAAAACACTTTAATAATTGGATGGCTCTAACTAGCCTAAAGTTTAATATCCAATTAGGAGTGGTTTTAGTTCTTACTTCATTGATGATAATCAGGGAATCCCCCTCTATTGCCAACTTTTTGATTCCCAAATCCTTATGCATTAGTAATCCTGAAATCAAAGCTTTCATTTCTGCTATGTTGATGGTTACCCTTCCTATTGGTTTGGCAATATTTGCACAAACAAATCCATCCCAATGATGAATGATGCTTCCTATAACTGCTAATCCAGGGTTCCCTATGGATTCTCCATCAAAGTTCAGTTTAAACCATCCAAACTCTAGTTTTGTCCACTTACATTCTTCTCTTTCTTGCTTACTTTCTTTTCCTCCTTTTCCATAATGTGGAGGCACTATTAATCCGAACCAATCCTTCCTGATCTTGTTGTCCCAAACTGGGAACTTACAATATTTCAAGTTACTATTCCTAATTCTATTATTTGTTGTTACTACTACTGACGCCTCTATCTTATTGCAAAGATTATGTGTTTCCATACCTTTGCTTTGGAAGATCCTTTTGTTTCTTTCCTTCCAAATTTCCCATAATAATATGGAGGGAGCAACCTTCCAAATATCTTTGTATAAGCTATTCTTTTGAATGATTGGCCAATTTTTCATACTACTCATTAGATCATTGGTCATGGCCGATTTCCATTGCAGCTTCCTAAAGAGCCATTCCCGGCATTTGAAGTATAAGGACGCCTCAGAAGGAGATGATCCACTGTTTCCTCATTTGATTCACAGAGAACACATCTGGAAAGTCCTTCAAATCCCATTTTCTTGAACCATTCTGTTGTTAGAATCCTCTTCTGCAATGCTTCCCATAAGAACATACCTACTTTTGGTAAACATACTTTGTCCCAACAAAGCTGAAGGGGGATGACTGTTTTTTCCCACCGTTATGTTTTGATCAACTCTTCATAGCTTTATTAACTTTATATTCTCCTGATTTCATTCCTGTCTAGACTATTATGTCTACCCCTTCCCTAATAATTATATTCCTTTTTGCTAACATGCTCCTGAACTCTAACTTTTCTTCTTCAGAGAGGGGAGTTTTATCTAGAGATCTCCATTTCCAACCTAATGTTGGGTCTCCCCCTAGGATTTCAATGTAGTCTTTTAGATAGTCCCCCCAGAGATTCCTTAGGGTTTCCTTTCTATTAGGACTAGTAAGGATATTGTCTAATGTTGTGTAGCCTCCCCAAGAGTGACTCCAGAATTTGACTTTGTTGCCATTTGCTACATCCCAGGTAATGTAATATGTGATTAGTTTTCTACAATCTAAAATGAAATTCTAAATCCTGGATCCCCTAGGTGGATTTGTTGTCCCAGGAAGATATTGCAAGGATCTGATCCTATCAAGTATTTCTTTCTTAGAATTTTGACCCACTTCCTATTTGGCTCCTTGTACAGTTTCCATACTAATTTTGCCCCTAAGGCCCTGCTCTGCTTACTAATGTTTCTTATTCCAATGCCTCCTAAATTTAGAGGTCTGCATAACTTATCCCACTTTATTAAGGCTAATTTCTTATCCTTTGAAGCCCCTTGCCAAAAAAACCTCCTCGATCTTTTTTCTAATTGTGCCTTTGCATCTTGAGATAGTGGAACACATGACATTTGATATGTTGGGATAGTTGTTAGGATTGATTTCGGCATTAAGGCCCACCCCAAATTCGACAACCATTTGCCTTTCCATGAATCTATTATGCTTTCTATCTTTGTCACAATTGAATCCCATACTTTTTGACCTATGTTTCCTTTATCCAATGGAAGACCTAGATATTTGCAGGGGAAGTTACCTTTCTTATATCCTAAAATTTTAAAAATATCTAGTTCCATCCTTTCATTGGTATTTAAAAAGAATATTTCCGATTTGGTTGCATTGACAATTTGTCCAAAAGCTTTAGTATATCTATTAACTAGTGATCTAAATTCCTTTGCTTCTGATTTATTAACTACTCCAAAAAGCATTGTATCGTCTGCAAACTGTTGATGGGTTACGTTATCAATCCCTTCAGTTATTTTGATCCTTCTGATTTTGCCTTGAGAATGAGCCGTATTAATCGCTCTACCAAAGGCCTCTACCATAATTATAAACAAGAATGGGGATAAAGGATCCCCTTACCTAAGACCCCTGGAGATGTCAAAATAACCTTCTAGGTTTCCATTTATTAACAAAGATATTTTAGGGTTGGCTATACATTTGAATATTATGTTAATATATTGATTAGAAAATCCAAAAGCTTCCATACATTTACAAAGAAACCTCTAGTCCACTTTATCATAAGCTTTTTTAATATCTAATTTTATCAACATAATAGAAACCTTGTTTTTTGGACCGAATGAATAGCTTCTTGTTCTATTATAACCCCTTCTAATATAAATCTATCCGACACAAAGCCTGTCTGTTCTTCCGAAATGATTGAAGGTAGAGTTTTTTTAATCCTATTTGCTAGGGCTTTAGAGAACACTTTATAAATTGTATTGCATAGAGAGATGGGTCTAAAATCGTCCAATTCCTTTCCTTTCTCTTTCTTGGGATCAATGTAATGAAGGTATTGGTGATTTCCTTTAGTATCTTTCCTGAATTTCTCATGTTTTCCACTGCCTCCCATAATTCCAATCCTATAATAGGCCAACATTTTTTAAAGAAGCTTGCAAGGAACCCATCTAGTCTTGGAGCTTTTTCTGGATGAAGTTGAAAAACTGCTTCTTTAATTTCTTCTAGTGAGAATCTATCAGTTAGCATCTTATTATCTTCTTTTGAGATAACCTTATGTATATTGGCTAATAATTGTTGTTGTGAGCTCAAATCTGATTAGTCCAAGTTATTTAAAATGTTTTTAAAGTAGGATACTAACTCTAGGCAATTTCTTTTGGGTCTTCAACCAGATTTCCTTTATTATCTTTGATTCTAATAATTCTATTTGTAATCCTTCTTTGCTTAGTGTTGTTATGAAAAAAATTCATGTTTCTGTCTCCATCGGATAACCGATTTTCTCTAGATTTGTGCTTCCAAAAGATATCTTCTTTGGTTAAAATATCTTCATATTTATGAAATAACTCTTTCTCCTTTAAATATTTTTCTTTAGTAATCCAATCCTTAATGATTGTTTCATTAAGTTTATCCAACTCAGCCTCAAATCCTTCTTGTTCTGAAAATATATTCTTAAAATATTCCTTATTCCATTGTAGTATATTCTGCTTTAGTTTCTTCATTTTGATAACAAAGCAGTACATTTTGGGCCCTATAATTTGTTCTTCCCTCCACCATTCTTCTACCAGCCCCACAAATTTTTGATCATGAAACCACATTCTTTCAAATTTAAAAGGACACTTCCTTGGATGAATTTCTTCCTAAATGGTTAACAATATTGGAAAATGATCTAAACCTGTTGTGGTAAGAATTTTAGAGCTCAAAGACCTATTTAACTCTACCAGGTCTCCTTTAAATAGGAACTTGTCTAACTTTTCTACTATGAAATTATTTCCAATCCTCTTATTATTCCATGTAGCTTGACCATTAGCCATTCTAATATCTAGCAGGCCATTATTTCGTACCCACCTCTTGAAATCCTTTTGGGCAGTGGTTTCAACCTGATTTCCCCCTACCTTTTCATTTTGATTTAAAATGATATTAAAGTCTCCCCCTAGGATGTAATTTCCTAGTTACATCTTCTTCCATGAATGTTGCCACCTCATCCAAAATTGTTCTTTTCCCTCGTGTGCTTAAAGGTCCATAAGATGTTTATTATAACAAAGCTTAACAAATAACTAATGCTTCTTACCCAGCCCCGTTGCCCGTTCTCTTTTAGTATAATTTCCTCAAAGTTGATCTTCCTAGTGCCCCATAAGATGGCTAAACCACCTATTGCTCGAGGTGTTTTTGTAAAGGAAATTTCCATACTCCTATTTTTTTTGCCTAATAGGTTCCAATCCTCTGATCTTAACATAGTTTCCTGCAATAATATTAATTTTGATTCAAAAGTGACTAGACAACGTTTGATCAAATGTTGTTTGTTAGGGGAATTTAAGCCCCTAATATTCCATGATGTGACCCTCTTTTCTCTATGGGAAGGCACTTCCCCTTTCCAACTTGTAACGGAGCAGTGATCTTAGTCTAATCTTTTGCAGCTCCTGTCATCTCTCTTAATTCATTCAAAGATTTCATCCCCCTCCGTTTGATTGCTTTTTTCACAATTTGGGGTCTCTTTGTTTGGGCAATCCAAATCTAAGCCCAACTTAACATCATTTGCAGTCTCCACCTCTTGGATTAGAGGTTCAATATTTCCAGGCTCCACCTTTTCTGCTTCCTCTAGCCTCAATATTGCTAAAATCAACCTTTGTTTTTCCTAGGCTGCTTGAATATTGTCTTCTTCTTCTGAGTCTGATCCTACATCCGACTCTTGATTCAATCCCATTAAATTATAGACTACCTCCACCTCCATGGGAATTTTCTCTTCCCCCATGATCCCAATTGCCCCTATCTCTCGGTTAGTAATGTTAACCCCATCTTTAGGGCCATTGGAGCCAACGCCATATGACACTAGTTGGGATTTGGAATCTGCCTCAACCTTGTTTACTTCAGGGGTCTCTATCATCCTACTTATATCCATGGTTCCCATTTCCATCTCATTTTTATTGTCATTTACCATGTCTGGGTTAATATTTTCAATTTGGAATCCCCCCGCCTCCTGATTAAATTAAATATTTATACCTACTTCTTGTTTCTTATCAGGGATACAAGATTTGTCACCCGTATCTAAATTTGTAATTACATTTTATGATACTAGCCCATTATGAAATTCAGCCTTTATCGGATAGGCTACCTAAGCAGTTATCAGTTCCTGGGGTTCCGACGATTTCGTATTCCTATCGAAATCCACCAATATCTTAACATCTGTAGAGTTAAGATAATCCCCTTCTATACCTATAAACAAACCCAGAACATAGTCAATTTTTACCAAGGATTCAAAGTGTAACAATTCTACTGGAAGATAAGGGATTCTTACCCATCTAGGATTGGTTTTAAATTGGATAGTTTTCGGGTCAAAATTTTTATGCCAATCAAAAACTGAAAATTATAACCTTTAAAGATGATTGGATATCCCATCAGAAGTTTTGTTTTCAATGCCTCATTATTGCAAGTAATATAAAGAAAAACTTCTTGCAAGATAGAGATACTTACCTGGTTGGGGAATGCACTATTCCACCAATTCACAATAATCTTGCTTGATTGACTCGAACCCCTCCATTTTGCAAATAATCCAAATTCGCGACTATGTTGTCACCGATCCTCCACAATATTGCTATGAATTATGAATGCCTTGTAATCTCCCTTTTGCTCCTGTTGAGAGTTGACCTTTCCCTGAAAATGTGAATTAGGGTCTGGAAAGGCCCTAAAATCATTTATGTTAGTGTTGTCGTTATTTTCATTAGTTCGTTGAATCAACTGAGTAGCCTTACTATCATAATCATCTTGCTTTCAGAAGGATGCATTAGGTTTGTTAGGGCCAACCCTTTTATTTGTTCTTGAATAAAGCCTATGGCCCACATTTCGTGTTCCAAGTTGAAGAAATCCCTTCTTCAGTCGAGAATTGTATGCCTGGTTTGGGTAAAGCTTTTGTTGTCTTTCCAGCTTCTTGGTTCTTTTCAACTTGTTCATCTGTCATTCATTAGTTGTAGACCGAGGCATTGTGTTAGGTAGGGTTTTTGTGTTGTTTCCACTCTGCATTTGTCCACCCAAGATCCATTCTCGAAAACCCATTGAGGTCTATATCCTACCTGAGAATTCAGAAGATCTCTATGTATTTCCTTATTCTGTGGGAAACTTGATTGTCGATGGGGATTTGGGCCGAGTCGAGGGGGAGCTACATAATTACAGAACCCTTGCGACCCATAATTTTGCTCCCGAACAAGAAACCCTCAAAAATAATTATTCGGAAAGCCTGTCGAATAAGTGTTTTTAATAATTTGCATTTTCGTTGATTGCAGAGTAGAGCGAGGGTTTAAATATCTTTGTTTTTATTTTATACTATCTAAAACTTATAATTTTGATGAGGGTATAGTTTATTATATATGGTGTTTATTTAAAAATCTTAAGTTTATAATTAATATTAATATTTTGACATGTGAATGGTTGCCAATTTAGCTAAAAGATAAAAGGTAACATTAACATGCTCACTCACGCCATTTCACTCCACCCCTTATTGTCATTGTAGAATGCCTATCGGCATTAATAAATAATAATTATAATTTATTTTGTCCGTATGTTTTATTGGTTTTATTTACTAATTGATTAGGTGTTCAATCTCTAAATTACTAGTTAGTGATTTACATCTCATTCATTAGTCAAATTGAGCGATTTGGAATAAGCGCATCAACAATTAAATTTACTAAGTGTAAGGTTTCTAATACCATAGTTCTAAAATATTTTGGTGCAATAGACACCTTGAGTCTTTAACTCTTCATTGACATAGTTTTTCAAGTTGCATCTTTGATGTCACTACTTCCAGACTTATCCAAGAGAAATGTTTCAACCATGGCTCAGCTTCAACAAATTCATGATCAAATGAATCAGCTTCTCAATAGCTGCCATATGGACCTTTGCAAAGTGTTTCATCATGTTTCTTCAATGCAATGCAATGCCAGTTGTTGGCCTTTTGTAATTATTACTAGTTTATGGACATAATGTTTTGTCATGTTTCTGCAATGTTATCTCAATTGTTGGTGTAATCATTATTAATTTCTATTTATCTATTTCAACTACCTTTTGTAACTGTTATTCTTTGTAATCTTGCATTGTTTTAACTTGAAAATTTTAAATTTGATTCTGAACATTTTTCAATTTAAACTACACTTCATACTCCATTATCATAATGTAAATAATAATAAAGAACAAGAAAAGAAAATTGATAATCATCTAAAAACACAATTAAAACACAAAGAAAGTAAACACTGTACGGTGTAGATTCATTCCAGAGAGCTTGGATTTCACGTACACCGTCCGTACAGAAATTATTTAAGTCTCTTTAGGGAATATGATTTGTCTATTGGAAATACGAGTCTGGAGTTCGAGTCACGGGATCTGTGTATGCACAGAATTGAGCCTATCGAAAAGACTGAATTTATACTGGCAAAGATACAGAATGGCTCATAATGATGTTTTGTCGTTAAGTTAAGGCACGTTTTCCATTTGAGAATATGTGTACTCTTACTCAGATATGTCACGTTCCCGCTGCAAACGTCCATTTGATTTTCATAATTGTGTTTTTTTATATTTAGTTTTATTTTTAGTTTAAGGTAAAATTTCAATGTATTTATATAATTATAATGTCTATTTATATTCAATTTTTATTGTTTTTTAATAATTCATTTGGTTTATTTGTCTAATTTTGATTCATAATTCATTTCTACTAAACATTGATCTAATTTGGTTGTCTTAACTAAATCACGTTTGCAAGTATAAGATTATCTTTGTAGTCGCAAACTTGATCCAGTTAAATGTAAAATCAAATTTAAACATTTGGCAAATCAACCCATCTTAGATTTCGGTCTTAGAAGTTTGGATAAATCTTTAAAGTTTGGTGTCATGTTGTGTATAAAAATATATTCATGGGGGCTATCTAATCCACATTCATGGCGGCTATCTAGGTGTTCCCTAAATTTTAAGACATGTAGATCTCAATTTGTCTTCCTCAATTGGCATACATCTTGAGTCACGTAGCTAAGTAGGCTCTTTCTTCATTACTTGCTATTTAAATGATTGTGCTTCATATTTAATATAATTTGGTCCAATTCATTCCACTTTAGTTCCGAATTCAATATAGGTTGATTAGTGCCTAATTGTTGTGTTTAATTAATTGACCCAAATTAACTAGTAAGGAAACACTATTTTTCTTTTTCAATTTGGTAAACCAAACAAACTTAACCCTAGTTAAAAAAATTGATTTATAATTTATTTTTAATTTCAAGATCTAATTTTTCATTAGCTTAATAGTTTTTGTTTTTTTTCATTTTCTAGGGTCTTAATTATTGAATTTGGTGTTTGTCTTTATGACAATCCTATGCACTCTTGACTTGACTTAGGTTTTATATGTTTAGCATATTTTAGATTTGATCTATCTTGATATGTTGATCCCATTAGTATTATTATTTATGATAAAGGCTCCACATAATCATTGTACTCCATTTAGAAGAAGCCTTCACTTATTTCATAATATTGCCATTCATTTCAATAATAGAAACATCTTTAAGTATGGTTGTATTGAGGTAAACATCAGTAACGATTATGATCATGAGGTACACATACAATAATGAACTTTTATACACAACTTGCTAGTTTGGCTAATACAAAATATCCTAAACACTTGATGGATATGTTTCACATATTGTTTGTCAATCGTGATTATAGAAAAGAAACACTTGAATAAATTAATGTTAAGATTGTATAATCTCTAAAGGTTGGTACCTTTACCCCTATCTCTATCACAACAGCCTTATCCATTGTCATTTCTTCTATAAATCTCGTATCTACCATTGTCTCACCCACTATTATTCTACCACTTAGTAACATTTCAAGCAATCTATTTTGCATGTTTCTTTCATTCTATTATTGATTATATCACCTCATTCCTTATTCAATCCACATCCACATATAATATTTTTCTAACCTATAATATGCTTGGATCCCTTTATTGTTCCAATCTTTTAATCCAAACCATTGTATCCTCTTAATATCTCACATATTACACCTCTAATCATAATAGGCCTAACCAATCCCATGTTACCATAACATCCTTTGCCCTACATGCACCACTTTGAAAGCTTATTGAAATGGACGATAAGAATAATGTACAAGATCTGTTAAAATTTTAGATCCCAGGAAAACACCACGATGTTTTTGTTATCTATTGGATTCTTGCAAGGTAATTTTCTATAAATGATTGGAAAGGAGATCTTAATACATATTTAAATCTTTTATGGTTGTATTGTTAGAATTAGGTGTCACACCTACCTTGAAAATAATAGGTCTTGTAAATTGTATTTAATCATTTAGATGATCTAAATAATGTCTAGCTAGTCTTCAAACAACATGGAATGGGCAAATATGGATGCACATAAGAGAGATGGGTTTATTTATTCTTTGGCATAGCTTGATTACTATGAAATATAACATTAAATTGGAAGATTGCATAGAAAATGGTTAAAATTCGGAGTCATAAGATCTTTCATATTTGTTGTTGTGACAAGCTAACAATGCCTCATGGAGTCATTATGATTGAGATAAATTTAATTTTTATAATAGAATCAATGAAATATATGATGTTTCAATAGGGTGTAAGATGTCTAAGTGGTGTAATATGAGTAACATATTATTCTTAGAGGCTTGGCCATCATATGGGACTAGATTCATATATATTTTTACAAGTACATGTATTCTATTAGATTAATATGAAACTAAAGAGACAAGTAGATTGTATCATGTAGTGCCTTTTCTGAGTAGTTGTCTGATCTTGGGTCTTTAATGGTGAGAATTTTTTAGTAATGGTTTTTCCATATACATCCATTGTTATGTGTATAATTTTATGAGTCTTCTTATTTCTACTTGCTTTTCCATTATTTTAGTATTAAAATTCGTAAGATTGATCACATTCTCTATTAGATTTAAAGCACTACATTGTTGTTGTTGTTGTTAATCCTTTTTAAATATTTAATATCAAAGCCACAGAAAACACATCATGAATTAAGGAGATTTATTTATTCTAGAATTGTGGTATTTTTATTTCTACTGGGAGTTAGTGATTTTGTAGGCTTTACCGTGTTCTTAGATAAGCCACAGAAAACACATCATGATAAAAGATTGTATAGTTTAATGGATCTGAATATGATTTATCAAAATTATAAATGGAGGATGTCTTAGAGGATGAAGATAAATATAGGACTATAAAATTAAAGTCCAATCCTTCATATATTTTAAATTAAAATGGGAGATAGATGAATTAAGATATATGAGGAGTCATATAATTATACCTAAAAAAAAATTATTCTCTAAATTATGTCTCAAAGAAGGCTACCACATTCTGTTGGCAATATAACAAGGATATTGAGAAGGTTGTTGATGATTATGGACATAACTGATTTAAGATGTTTTACTATCTTGATATTATTATTTTGTCATTGATGTCAAGAAATTGATTTTCTAATTCAGTATGATGTTGCCATATCTTAAGAAATATGATATGAAGATTATAAAGAAGTCGGTAAAGACACAGGTTAGAATATGATGAATAAAGGGATAAGTTATTCAATGGGCAACTCTACCAAGTTAGACAATGATGAGATCTTGATGTTTTAGATTGTTTTAACATCATACATATGTTGTAAAATGTAAAGGTTAATACTACACTATGTTATCAGGTAAAGAACCTAGTCGGTAAACCTTAAGGAACCTAGTCGGTAAACCCTAAGGTTATCGCAATTGGTTAATGAAGACAAAATGTCTACCGAGTAAAGTTTAGTATTCACCGAGTTGTAACCGAGCAATAACAGAATGCATTAAATGTTTGCATGTGATATTTAATGAAAGAAGCTGATGAGCTGGAGCGGATCAATGATTGGCAAGTTGTGGAAGAAGTTTGTTAACAAATCTAAGGCAATGGAAAGTCGGCAAGAAGATCTACAACTCAGATTGAACCGCATTACCCTAACACAAGTTCCAAGATGATTGTGCAAGTTCCGAGGCAAGGTAAAAAGTTTTTCAGATCGTAAGATACAATGAACCTGGACAAGATTGAAGATCTAATGGCTATGATTGATCATGGGAAATGTGATCAAGGAGATTAAGTGGTTAGATGATTGTTTATAAATAAGGAATTGTTGATAAACAGTGGATGCGGGCAAGTGTATGCACAGGGATGCTACATAGTGATCACCGAGCACAGAAGCTTGAAGACCTGTTGGAATAACAGAGTATTGATGCCTAGCAGATAGACAAGAATAGTTCTATGTCTAGATTGTGTTGAACAAATAAGAATCTGCTTTAGCATTTTAGATGTAAAGTTGCAGATAGATTGTATTACTGTTAGCTTGTGAAAGTAACAGGAAATCTCTTAACTGAGTGGACTTAACAGTCTTATAAGTAAATCCTCTAACAAGGTGACATTCAAAATGAGTGTTTAAAATCCTTTAACAAGGTCACTTCTAACAAAGTGAAGATCCTAACAGATCTGAGGGAAATCCCTTAATCGGGTCACATCTAGCAATGTGTTTTGTAATCTTTAACAGGATTGGCTTTTAACCAAGCATACTCTAGAAGAGTATATTTCTTAGTGGGTCCGAAATCCCACAGTGGTTTTTCCCTATTTGGGTTTCCATGTTAAATCTGGTGTTATGAGGTTTATATTGTTCATATGCTTTTGAGTTTGCATGTTTGACAATTTTTATTCTATGACTGATATATGTTACCGAGGTTGAATCTAATGTTTTCATTCATGATTAAGTTTGTATGATTCACCCCCCCCTCTCATCTTGTTGGCTATCGGATATGTACTTATATTAAGTATCAGAACTATCAATTGGTATCAGAGCCTTGGACTCCGAAAGGAAAGTTTAAAGGCACTTGAGTTAAAGATCCAAAGATGTATAAGAGGGATGCACCTAAGCTGAATAAGTCAAGTTTCTCTACATGGCAGAAAAGGATGAAGCTACATCTATCAGGAGTTGGAGAATATGCTATATACTATCTGGAGAATGATTTTGTTACACCGAGCACCTATCCACTGACTATGGAAGAGATAAAGGCAAAGCAAGAACACATTCAAGCAATGATTGAAATAACATTTGCATTGACCGATTATGAGTTTAATGATCTAGAAGGCTGCAATAATGTGAAGGCTGTGTGGACTAAGCTCATATCTATATATGGAGGAGATGAACATGTTCGAAGAGAAAAAGTTGATAGTCTATGAGGACAACTTGAATCTATGAGGATGAATGAAGGTGAGAACATAACCTAGTACAATACAAGACTAAAGGAGATTGTAAATCAAATCAAGGGAGCAGGAGGAACTATTGAAGAAAAGGATGTGACAAGTAAGTTGTTAAGAACCCTTCTACCTGCCTATGCAATCTGAGTCTCTACAATCAATGAATTGAGGTCTATACCTAATATGCCAGTTTCCTTGGATGCTCCTATAGATAAGCTACATGCATTTGAGTTAAGTAATTTTGATAACAGTGGGTCATCGGTAAATAAAGTTGAATCTGCATTTAGTTCTTTTCATCTGAATGAATCTAATGATTACAATGAAAGAAAGTATAAGTACTCTGGAGGAGATCATAGTGGAGAAAGTCAAAGATTTCGGAAGAACATGGAGGAGGTACACAAACTGTATGAAGAAATCAGAAAGCAAGAAGAGTTTGAAGCACTATTGGCCAAAAGGTTACCAAGAGGCAAAGGTAAGTATAAGGGAAAACTACCCTTGAAATTTTTCAATTGTGATAAGATTGGACATATGGCTTCTAACTGTCCTAACAAATATTTCACTGAAAAGAGAGATTACTGAGATGACAGACAGAAAGATAATCATTACAGAGGTCACCAAGACTTCTGAAGAAGAGATAGAAAGACCTGCTTAATTGCTGATGAGGAATCTGAAGATGATAAATCAGATGAGACTGATACAGAGGAAGTTGTTTATGTGGCTATCAAGGATGGACCAGATGAAGAAAGGTATGAAGAAAAAGCCCTAATATCTCACATAAACACTAATGATTCTTGGATTATAGATAGTGGATGCTCACATCATATGACAGGAGATAAACATAAGTTTGTTATGTTAGAAGATTATGATGGAGGCTATGTTAGATTTGGTAATGATGCACCATGTCCAGTAAAAGGTAAAGGATCCATAACACTTCTTGATAAAGCAAGATGCAATGATGTTTATTGGGTTGAAGGTTTGAAATATAATTTGTTGAGTGTAGCACAGCTAAACAACACAGGTTACCGAATAGAATTTCAGAAAGGAATTGTCAAAGTTCATGACAAAAATGGAAAGTTAGCTGCTACCGGGACACAAACAAAAGGTAATACATTTCACCTTGACTCTACTCACAACAAGTGCTTGCATGCAAAGATTGATAACACCTGGTTATGGCATAAAAGGTTTTGTCATGTTAATTTTGATAATCTGATCAAGATAAGTAAGAAGCACAGAGTAAGAGGTCTACCGAGTCTTGAAAAACCTGAGAATGCTATGTGCCGAGGATGCCAAATGGGCAAGATGACAAGATCCAGATTTACAAGTAAGTCCTACACTTCTGAGGGAATTTTAGATCTTGTACACACTGATCTTTGTGGTCCTATGAAAGTTCAAAGTTATTATGGTGATAAGTATTTCATATTATTTGTGGATGATTATTCAAGGATGATGTCAGTAATGTTTTTAAAAGAAAAATCAGAAGCTTTTCAAATGTTTAAGTGGTACAAGGCTAGAGTTGAAAATGAAACAGGAAGACAACTGAAATGTCTTAGATCAGATAGAGGAGGAGAGTTCACATCTGATGAGTTCAACCTATTTTGCAATGATCATGGTATTAAAAGACAAGTCTTTGCACCGAGGACTCCACAGCAGAATGGAATAGCTGAAAGAAGAAATAGATCTATTGTGGATTGTGCTAGAACACTGATGATTGAGAAGAAGGTTCCACAAACATTTTGGAGAGAAGCAACAAGCACAACTGTTTACACCTTGAACCGAGTTCAATTGAAGAAAGGTACTTTGAAGACACCTTATGAAATCTGGTATGGCAAGAAACCTAACGTAAGTTATTTTAAGATCTTTGGAAGCAAATGCTATGTTCATAAAGATGATAGAAATGGCAAGTTTGATCAGAAAAGTGAAGAAGGAACATTTCTAGGATATTCTTCTAGAAGCAAAGCATTTAAATGTCTGATCAAATCATCTAACAAAATAGTAGAAAGTGCAAATGTGAAAATTGATGAATTTGCAGAAAGAACTGATGAGAGGAATTCCAAAGAACCAGAAGACTATGATGAATTTGTCTATGTGCAACCGAAAAGTCCTACCAAGATAACTGTTGAAGGAAATGAGGAAGATATCCAGTTACCGAGTGATGAAGAGGATCATACAGAGCCTACCAAGCCTGTATTAGCCAAATATGTTAGAAGACATCATGCACCAAGTCAGATTATAGGAGATAAGGATGATCCAGTGATGACAAGGAACAAACTGAGACAGAACACATGTTTGATATCTGAATTTGAACCAAGAATAGTAAAAGAGGCATTCAACAGTGAAGATTGGATAAATGCTATGACTGAAGAGATTGATCAAATCAAGAAGAATGACACATGGACACTAGTCCCAAGACCTAAGGACAAAAATGTAATCGGTACAAAGTGGATCTTCAGAAACAAGCTAAATGAGAAAGGAGAGGTCATTCGGAACAAAGCAAGATTGGTTTGCAAAGGTTATGCCCAAGAAGAAGGAATTGATTATGGTGAGACTTTTGCACCTGTTGCCAGACTTGAAGGAGTTAGAACATTGTTGGCATATGCTGGTTTCAAAAACTTCAAGGTATATCAAATGGATGTCAAATCTGCATTTCTGAATGGAATATTAGAAGAAGAAGTTTTCATTGAACAACCTGAAGGATTTGTTGAAGACAATAATAAAGACCAGGTATGTAAATTGAACAAAGCTTTATATGGTCTGAAACAAGCACCTAGAGCATGGTATGAAAGACTGCACTCTTATTTGATTAAGATTGGTTTTATAAGGACAAGTGAGAACAACAACATGTACATGAAGAATGATGAAAATGGAATACTAATCTCAGCCATATTTGTTGATGATATTATATTTTATGGAAATGACTCTTTATGCAAGAACTTTGGTAATGAAATGAGCAAAGAATTTGAGATGTCATTAATCGGTGAGATAAAGTATTTTATAGGCTTACAGATACTGCAAATGAAAAATGAAATTTTCATTACTCAATCCAAATACATAAAGGAAATCTTGAAGAAATTTGGAATGGAGGATTCAAAGCCAGTAAGTACTCCTATGACTACAAACTGCAAACTATCAAAGAATGATGAATCTGCATTTGTTGATGAGACACTCTACCAATCCATGATTGGAAAACTACAATATGTTGTTCACAGTAGGCCTGATATAGCACATGCAGTAGGTATTGTTGCAAGATTCTCTACAGATCCTAAGGAAATACACATGACAACAATCAAAATAATTTTCAGATACTTGAAAGGCACTGAAGATTATGGCTTAGTATATCAGAAAGGAAATGATTTTGATTTGAAAGTCTATACTGATCCTAATTGGGTAGGCAACATTGATGACAGGAAAAACACAAGTGGAGGAGCTTTCTTCTTAGGAGAAAGACTAGTGAGTTGGCTTAGCAAGAAACAAGGATGTGCTTCTCAGTCAACAACCGAAGCTGAATATGTTGCTGCAGCACTGAATTGTACCAACATTGCATGGATCAAACAATTGTTGGAAGGTATAAATGAGAAAGTTACCGAGCCAGTAACTATATTCTGTGACAATACTAGTGCCATTAATATTTCAAAAAACCCTGTTATGCACTCTAAGACAAAGCACATATCTATCAAATATCATTATCTTAGAGAAGAAGCTCATGAAAAGAAAGTGGTGTTGGAATATGTTAACACAAAGGAACAAATAGCTGATATCTTCACCAAGCCACTACCAAAGGACACTTTTGAATATCTCAGAAGTAAGTTAGGGGTCCTACCCCTATCTCTTACTCACTGACCGAGTTCGGTGAAAGAATCACTTTGATGAATCTATTGAATATCTTTTAGGGAGCTGATGCTGGAGTGATACACTTTAAGAATGCTTTTCTGAAAGTGTACTAGAACAATATTGGGATAATACAGAAAATGATACAGGGAACAGGAATTGTAAACAAATGCTCTGATCGAGACTCAGTTGATACACATCAGCAGGAAATAACTTCTTACAGAAACAACTTATGTTTTAGTTCTTTTCTTTTTGGCATTGTTGTCAAAGGGGGAGAAGACTACCAGGGGGAGAAGACCTACCCAAGGAGGAGAAGACTACCAGGAGGAGAAGACCTAAGAAGATTGAGAGAAAACCAAAAGAGAAGTCTGATGTATGGGGGAGAGCATTTCAGCATTTTAGAATCACAGCAATCCGAATTCTTAATGGTCAAATCAATTGGTTTTGCCATCAATGCCAAAGGGGGAGATTGTTTGCAATATAACAAGGATATTGAGAAGGTTGTTGATGATTATGGACATAACTAATTTAAAATGCTTTACTGTCTTGATATTATTATTTTGTCATTGATGTCAAGAAATTGATTTTCTAATTTAGTTTGATGTTATCATATCTTAAGAAATATGATATGAAGATTATAAAGAAGTCGGTAAAGACATAGGAAAGAATATGATGAATAAAGGGATAAGTTATTCAATGGGCAACTCTACCAAGTCAGACAATGATGAGATCTTGATGTTTTAGATTGTTTTAACACCATACATATGTTGTAAAATGTAAAGGTTAATACTACACTATGTTATCAGGCAAAGAACCTAGTCGGTAAACCCTAAGGAACCTAGTTGGTAAACCCTAAGGTTATCGCAGTCGGTTAATGAAGATAGAATGTCTACCGAGTAAAGTTTAGGATTCATCGAGTTGTAACCGAGCTATAACAGAATGCATTAAATGTTTACATGTGATATTTAATGAAAGAAGCTGATGAGCTGGAGCGGATCAATGATTGGCAAGCCGTGGAAGAAGTTTGTTAACAAATCTAAGGCAATGGAAAGTCGGCAAGAAGATCTACAACTCAGATTGAACCGCATTACCCTAACACAAGTTCCAAGATGATTGTGCAAGTTTTGAGGCAGGGTAAAACATTTTTTAGATCGTAAGATACAATGAACCTGGACAAGATTGAAGATCTGATGGCTATGATTGATCATGGGAAATGTGATCAGGGAGATTAAGTGGTTAGATGATTGTTTATAAATAAGGAACTATTGATAAACAATGGATGCGGGCAAGTGTATGCACAGGGATGCTACATAATGATCACCGAGCACAGAAGCTTGAAGACCTGTTGGAATAACAAAGTATTGATGCCTAGCAGATAGACAAGAATAGTTCTATGTCTAGATTGTGTTGAACAAATAAGAATTTGCTTTAGCATTTTAGATGTAAAGTTGCAGATAGATTGTATTACTGTTAGCTTGTGAAAGTAACAGGAAATCTCTTAACCGAGTGGACTTAACAGTCTTACAAGTAAATCCTCTAACAAGGTGACATTCAAAATGAGTGTTTGAAATCCTTTGACAAGGTCACTTCTAACAAAGTGAAGATCCTAACAGATCTGAGGGAAATCCCTTAACTGGATCACATCTAGCAATGTGTTTTGTAATCTTTAACAGGATTGGCTTTTAACCGAGCATACTCTAGAAGAGTATATTTCTTAGTGGGTCCGAAATCCCACAATGGTTTTTCCCTATTTGGGTTTCCATGTTAAATCTAGTGTTATGAGGTTTATATTGTTCATATACTTTTGAGTTTGCATGTTTGATAGTTTTTATTCTATGACTGATATATGTTACCGAGGTTGAATCTAATGTTTTCATTGATGATTAAGTTTGTATGATTCACCCCCCCCTCTCATCTTGTTGGCTATCGGATCTGTACTTATATTAAGTATCAGAACTATCACATTCAACCTCTAGAAGATAATTAGAGAAATCTATTAAACAAAGAGTCTAGTAAACAAACCTATCCACGGATACTTACATACATACTCTAAGTATAGTTAAGATTTATGCTTTTAATATCATTTCGAATTGTGTTGTATTAATGTTAAGCTACAAGAGGAGGATAAGTGCATTTTTTTTATTTTTTTATTTACCTAAATCTTGAAAGAATCTAATTATTATACTAAGTAGTTCTACTATAAATGCCAAAATGGATTTTTTTGTTGTGACTTTTCTCAGCGAGGAAATGAAGCAAAAATCAAAGGATAGCAGTTATAGGGATGTATTACATATTCAAGATAGATCCAAGGGAAAATATAATAATAAACAAGGGAATAAGGGAAGGTCTAGAAGGAACAAAGACAATCTAAAATCCCTAGTAAGAGTAGAGTTATATTTTAGAAATATAAAAAGTAAGGTCATGTAAAAAGGAAATTAGACATAACTTTGTTGATGAAAATGATGCTTTATTCATATCGCCTAATATTACTATGGCTCATGGTTAATTGGTTTGGGTGACTCATGATATCACATGCCTCCCCCAAGAATTGTTCATCTTTATACTATTGAAAAATGCAATGTAAAGCTTGTGTTAAGTAGTTTGGAAGAGTAAAATATCTCATAGATGTCACAAACATTCTAGTTTTATCATAAAATTTGCTTTTATATTTTAAAATGAATAGTTTTAACATTTGATAGGAGTGGATACAAATTTTCTAGAGGGAAATGTGAGAGATTTTCCAAGATTGATGCAACTACTTACTATATCAAAACCTATGTAAATAAAACTTAGTTCGTGGATGTTCTAGTGCCAACATAATCCACATTGATGAAAACGGGCTTAAGACCTTGCCTAATCAAAACATGGTGGATGGTATGTCTGTTTACTCTATAGATTTATGTGAGTACTATGTGTTGGAAAACAAAGAAAAATAATTTTTTTAATTTGGTAGCACTATAAAAAAAATGTATGATTAAAAGTTATTCATAATGATGTTTTTGGTCATGTGGATGTTTCTTCAATTGAAATTTGCATAGTTTTGTTTCTTTTATTGATAACTAATCGTGCTATACATGAATTTGATTTTTGAGGCATAAATTTACAATTTTTTATCAACTTTAAAAATTTTATGGTTCTTAATAAAAAACTAGATTTGGATCAAAGAATAAAATTGTATTAAAAGGTTATATAATGGAGCCTAGGTATTATTGGATTAAATATTTGATTACTTCTATAGACATGCAAGTACCATGAAACAAAAAAATAACTCCATTTACACCACAAACAAGATGGAATCACAAATAAGATAGGACATAATGTACAAAGCCAAAAAAAAAATTAAGTAATGCTCAATTGGATTAATATTGTTTAGACAAGACTATAAGGAGTACTTGTTTTTAAATTAATATATCTTTATGTTTGGTTATAGTTTATAAAATATTATATAGTATTTAGATAGTTAAGAAACCCTCTATTTCACACATTCAAGTTTTTGGTTGTGAATATTTTGTTCAAATTCCCAAGGAAAATTATTTTAAGCTAAATTTTAATGCTAGCAAATGTATTTTCATTAGCTCGGAAGATAAATCACAACCCCAACATTTTTATCTTCACTTGTTTGTGTGCGGGTTTGGAAAAGAGTGGAATAGCGTTGGTTGGAGGCTTCATTCACTAGTCCTCTTATGAAATTCTCTTCCCCATCTTTGTCCTTTGTTTATTCATTTCAATTAGTTTTATATTTTTGTCTTTGTTTTTATCACATTTAGTACTTTAAACACGTGTTTGGTAGTTTTTGCACTTTCTACTACGACCTTTCATTTTTCATTTGTACGAGACACTTGCTTGCCACATTGTCATCCTCAACCCTCACATGCATCCCGGACAGAGAGCACAAAGAGCTTGCCAAACAATCTCAATGACCTACACTTTTAGTTTCCATGCTCATAGTAGTTTTATCTATTAGCATAAGAGATTTTGTCTGCCTTTCCATCCTTAACGAGTAAAACTTTGAGGCCTAAGAACCCAAAAGACTTTCTTTGAGTGGAGAGGAGGTAATTGAGTCCTTGGGGGGTTTGACCACCTTTCACAATAATCTAGTTTTCCTATTCTACATTTAGAAATACACATTAGTGCCCTTTTGAAGTTTTCATTTTAATGTCAAATGCAATTATAGCATTTGGTCTATTTTTTTAATACTACGAATCTCTTAAATAAATCCAACATTACACATGCACTAATATGTAAAGTGCCAAGTATTATTTGTTGGGTGGATTACTTGATTGAGTAAATTTAGGAGGTGTCTTTTTGCATTTGTGACTATGCATATTAATTCAATATTTGAGTGTCAACTTGTGATTATTTTCCTGCATATATCGGTAATCCTAAGTTCCTTTTTCTTAGTCAGTACAACTATGCAACATGGAATCAAAATACATGAAATCCATTTATTAATTGAAGGCATACTTTCTATATTGAGAAAAAGGTTCCTAAACTCATTGGTGCAAAGGATTTTGTTGGATTCTTGAAAATACATTATCACTTGGATGTCTTCATAGTTTTATTTATGTTGGTATTTTTGAATCATGCACTAAACCCAATGAGTATTGGGAAAAAAATAAGAAAACACATTGTATGGTGAAACTAATGAAGTTATATGCTATTAGATAAAAATGGTAATGACGAGTCTCAATCTTACATATTTTGACAATATCCAAGATTACATCACTAAGACTAATCATGTTAAAGCACAACTCAAAAATTATGGTATTTGTGAAAAAGATTTGACCTACAATACATTTCATAAACTAGGTCTTGAATATGGAGGTTTTGTTTCTATCTTTCATATGCATAGGCAAACTATGGGATTAACATATACTATGTCTTATTTGAGTCTTTTTATAAAAAATTTATGTTCTTGATTAATAGGGAAAGATACTTTCAATGGGTCTTTTAAATTCATCTCAATCTTAAACTTTGTTGTATAGTTAGGCAAAGGGATATATAGGATGAAGTCATCATGACAAGAAGAATAAGTGATCCAAGAACACACCACATGCAAAATAAACATATTCCTCATCTACCTCTAAAGAAAACTCAAATCAGCTTTGAATCTTAGGGGAATTCGTAGAAGCAAATGCTGACTTGTTCTTAATGTAAAAATATTTAACATGAGGAACATTAGTGACATGGGAAGTAGATTAAAGAGCTAAAAATATTCTCAAGAATAACAACATTAATATGTCCTCCTTTGTTGCACAATAATTTTCCAATCCTTCAAAATTAGGTAAAGGTAAAATAAAAAAACTTGTTTCTTTTGTTAATTCTTCCAAGTAGTGGATCATTGACTAAGGTGCTTCATGTACCATATGGGTTCCAATCAAGAATAATTTCTTCATTAGAGTCTTGTATTTTGCCTTATATTATCATTGGTGAATATTCTTTGATAGATGTCTTCAGGACTTGAGTTTAATTGATTATAGTAAGGCTATATTTAAGGATATTCTCTATGTGCCTAAGTTTTCAACAAACCTTCTTTCAATTTATTAGATCGGATATCTTGGGAGTGAAAAGAAAGTTGAATTTACTCTAGCTTCTATTACCATTAGGAATATTCAAAATAATTCTCATTATAGGTAGAAAACTAATAATAATTCTTAGCTCTATTCTTTCTCTAATTTCATACTTGATACACCTGTAATGGTGAAAAATTAGGGTTTCCACAATTAGATATATGAAAACCATGAATTTTTACTCAGGGAGCATTACGTTAAAATAGAGGAGTAAACCCAAAAGATCTAGACACAAATCAGCAAGGATAGGGTTTAGAATTCTATTGGATTTACTGGTATTGAATTGATTACCCTCTTTTAAGTTGAATTGTGAAAATGCTGAAATTAGGGTAAATGTGCTAAAACTGAAGTAAAAACACATGAACAGTAAGCTATAGTTGTCAAATTGAGACACGAACCTAGATCTAAGGAATGTAAGTATATCAAATGTGTTACCAAAAGGAGCTCTTGAAATGTCGGGACTGGTGTGTTTGTCACACTAATCCTCCACACTTTTTACTTTCTACAAGGGAATCTGTTCGTCACTGTAAATAAAACCAATTTTGAAGATCATGGCTCTATACCTATTCTTGCGCACACTAGAGAAGGAAAATAATTTGGCATTAAGGGTTTTCCTTAGGTCAAACTTTGGTTTTTGAATTTGTAATTGAATTGCAGTACAATGGAAATTTTCTCCTTTTGAGGGAGATGTTGAATAATGATTGAAACACTAGTGATATACCTTTTAATGTATTTTTGTTTGTCTCCACAAGGAATTAGGATTTCATGAAGTCTTCATAAACATAGAACATGAATGTCAACTGCAATGCTTAAAATATGACCTTACTTCTGTTGGAATCAAGGAACATCGAGAGGGGGGGTGTGAGTCAGTGTTCTCTAATTTTTAACATTATTAATCTGTCCTTTAAACCACTTAATACAAATTTGAAGAGGAGTAAAGTGCAGAAACACAAAGTAAAGATCAAAAACACCATAACACCAAGATTTTTACTTGGAAACCCGGTTAAGGGAAAAACCACAGTGAGATTCAAACCCACAATATTAATATACTATATTAGACATGTATAAAAATATTACATAAGATGAATGCACATGCAATCAGGCACACTGCCTAGAGATCATTGCTCAATTACAAGGGCTACAACCCTGGAAGGATCACTATCTTACAAAATGATTAGACATAATAATTGGAATGCTTGAATTAATAAACATCAGCTACATATCCTAAAAATAGTTCTAGTTAAGCACAAAATACTCTAATCTGCATCATTGCTTTGTTGTGATATTTTGTTGTATTCCAGAGCATAAATCTTTCAATTGTGCACTTAAAACTGTGTACAATCGCTCATACACACTTTCCACATAACCATCGGTATAAAAAATGATCAAATCAATCAGCATAATACATATGCATCAATATTTTAGGTCTTCACCATATCGGCCCAAAAACTGCATAACACAAATGAAAAGTGTTACCCAAAGTTAGCTCAATCTGATCCAAAACCATCATGCAGACCAAAACAAATTGTCCACATGCTTCCCAAATATTGGCTTAACATCCTCAAACACACAAACAACCGCCAAAATCACTCTGCATGATCCACACAGTGAATCTTTACACGTTACTGCTAATGAACATTGTTCTAATAGAATAGTTGTCTATGGGATCTTCCAACTCACTCAAGACTCAGCACCAGAGGACATAAACCTGTAATAAGGCATATTACATGACTATAATTCATCTCTGAGATCTACATCACAAAATACTCAATACAAATGAATCACCAACCAAAATACTTTACACACTACCAGATGACCTGGTCTTCTCACCAAACCCCACCGCACCTCAATCAATCTTCCGGTATGAATGAATCGTGAATTGCGGATTGGATATCTAACTCAAGTTTCCATCAATGACAACATCTCTAAATACATGCAATGTCTTTTGCCAACATTTCTACTCTAATTTTTGAAATAAGACTGATTGCTTGCTCACTTGAATTTGAAGGAATGGTTGACTACTTGATTGATGTGTGTGTATATTAAAATGAGAGGGATAGACCTCCTATTATACTTACCTATCAAAAAAAAACTTAATTTTCTAGCATGAGCCAACACGGGATCTAGGTCCCAACCAAAATTATGTGATCATTAATGGGCCCAAAATGGGTTTTGATTGGGAGAACTAGGGGGCCAACACCCTAGTCCTAACCAATTAAGAACCAAGAAACAAGGGAGGAGTGAAGTGGAAGTTGAAAATAATGAAGAATTTTCATGGTGTGAGTAGAATTAGGGCTCCAATTAGGCCTCGAGACACAAATGCCAAGTTGAGAGACCAAATGAGGACAAAATTGTAAGGGAGTACAATTTAAGATGCTACATTTAGTCCCCACTTTAGTAGGAGTATGAGACTAAGTATACTCTCGGTAAATTACAAAGGTTCACATTGAAAATATTTCATCAAGATGCTAAAGAGGCAAGACACACCAAGGCCCCAGTGGAGTTTAGGTATCTTACGGCTTCAAAATCAAGATAAAAGGGACATCATAAGAGAAAGGGAAGAGAATCATGACCATCAACCTAGTAAGGTTCACTTACCATAAGTCATGAAAAGAAAAATACCAAAATTACAAAGCAAAAGACTAAGGTTGCAAAGTAAATTGAGTATCGAGATCTAAAAAATAGTGAAGCATTGAGTAGAGTGTATGCCCCCACATTAAAGCGATTGCATATGCCTCATCGGGAGCAATTTATTTAAGGTAGTATAAATGCATCCAAAATACAAGCACACTATCACAATGATATTCCCCCAAGAAGGATACATCAAAGGATAATGACCACAAAAGGTTTCTAATTAACTCTGGGGTCAGTATGCTTCTTATGATAAATAATGTATATCATGAAGTATATTTGTATTTAATTATCCTCATCACCCAAATAAAGTAGAACCATAATGGAGGAAGGACACATGTGTCTTTTGGGTCAACATGGAAGAGACCAAAATATATCTCCATTCTTTACATCATCCTTAAGTACACAACACTAGGGAGAACAAGCAGAAGAATTTAGAAACAAATAGAGGAAGATTACAAGCAAGAGATGAGAGAGAGATAATCTATGGCATGAATGAAGCTAAACAAGAAAATCATCTACCTCCCAATCTTGCTCAACATTGTTATGGGAAGATGGACAATATGAAAGAGGAGCAACCTCAAGCATGGTAGATGGAGCAACCACAAGTTCCAAACAAGGACCATTCTCTAATGATGAAAAGATAGGAGATACCAGATGCTTTCATTTGTAAGATGTACAAGGTGAAACTGCAACATATAAAGGAGGAATAGAGAGTGTAGGAAGGAGATCGAGTCCATCACAAGGAGGAGGAATAGGTATAGGATCTCTAGGCTTACTAAAAGATAAGATCATATCATTCTTCTACTCTTGATAAGATTGAAAAAGAGCATCACTTCTAGGTTTAAGATGTTTAAATTATTTAGACCAAAAGTAATTAAGGTTAACATCTCCATGTCTCACCGTGGGTTGGTACACGATATGATTAATTGTTATGATTGTGTCATTAAGAGGGGATTTAAAACACTTAAGAATGGTAGAAGGGATCACTTTCATGGAAGAGAGCCAAGGATGTCCCAACTTCACACGAAATTTGATCTGATATAGGAATTATAGCAAAAATAGCATCTAAGAACTTAGTACCAAGCTCAATGGGAAGAGTAATAGAACCAATAGCGGGACAAGAGAAACCATCAAATATCTTAATCACCATATCAAATTCATCATGTGTTACCCGATTCAATTGTAAAGTGTAAAGATATTCTTCAGTTCTCACATTCATCATACATGTTGGATTAATGAGCACCCCTCATGAGAGTATGTCTGAGCACCCCTCATGAGAGTATGTCTTAATCACCATATCAAATTCATCATGTGTTACCTGATTCAATTGTAAAGTGTAAAGATATTCTTCAGTTCTCACATTCCCTCATGAGAGTATGCCTTAATCACCATATCAAATTCATCATGTGTTACTTGATTCAATTGTAAAGTGTAAAGATATTCTTCAATTCTCACATTCATCATACATGTTGGATTAATGAGCACCCCTCATGAGAGTATGTCTTTTATCTTCACAGTGATATATAGTGGGCCATCGAGTGCTTCAATAGTCTCACTAGGATCAAAGATAATGCATAGGTCCTTAGGAGGTGCAGGTTTATCAGTAATGTTAGATATTGATGGTGCTAGAATATGTTATTTTCATTGATGTCAACATATTCCTATGTTTTGGTGTTGCAAAGAATTGGTTTCAGTGATCTAGAAGTCTTCTTGATTATATCACTTGATTTGGTGACTATATTTGAGGTTTTGGTATTTATGTTCAGTGGCTAGTGGAGTTTGGTTTTTTATCTGGTGAGCTCTGGTATGATGACATCTTTTGTTACGGATTTGGAATAATGTTTTGGATGTTCGTGTGTATCTTCATGTCAAGTGGTTCATGATTCGGTGCTCTGGAAGCTATCTTTCTTATCCAAGTTGTTGTTGTTGAGTGTTCTTGAATGTTAGTGTGTTGATAGATGAATATTTGCATAAGTAGTGTTGGTGCAGCTATTGCAGATGGTTCTAATGTGCTTTTTGGTGTTTCCTAATCATGTCCTATTTGTCTTGGTGATCTGCATTGATTGTTGTGTGAGTTTATGATGATTTTAATGATCTAGTGATGTTCTTCATATTATGTCGTATTTTGGTGGTATAACATGTTGTTGTTGGTCTTGGTGAGATTTCTAGTGGTGATGAATGTTTCAAGATTTGATTTAGGTCCATGTTATGCTATTTATGTTATTATATTAGTTTGGTGGTTGATTTATGTATCATGTGATGTAATTTTGTAATTAGGTGTTATGGGTCTGGCCAACCTTGTAGTCTAGGTTGATGAATTGTATAAATGGGTGTATTATTCATGTAATTTGTGTGATAGTGTTGAGTCTGCATTATCAGAGAGTGGTGTATGTGTGAACAAAGGAATTCATCTTTCGGTGTGGTGTGTTGAGCAGAGATTGGTGTAGAAAAGACATTTGACCTTAATCGGAACTGTCATTAGGCATTAGCAGATGCTACTTTTTCAGTTCATTCTTTCTGGATTGTAGTTTGAATCTTAATGTAAGGTAGTGAACCTTATCTGAGGGTTGGTGTCCTCTAGACCTTTGTAAATTGAGTAGTGAACTCTAGGCGGTGTGCCTGAATGCATGTGCATTCCCCATTGTAATATGTACATACACTACTGTAGAGTATTATCTCATTGTGGGTAGGTTCAAACCATGGTTTTTCCCTTAACTAGGTTTTCCACATCAAAAATATTGGTGTTATGAGCATTGTTATTGTTGTTATCTTTCTTTTTGTTGTAGTTGATCAGATATGAGATTGTAATTAATTATTTTAATCTGATGAAAATTGATTCACCCCACCCCTCTCAATTTTCCTTCTTGTTGTTGTCAACAAGTGGTATCAGAGCCATGTTCTCTAGAAGAAGCTTAACTGCTTGAGGAGATCTAGGATGGCAGCTTATGTGTTCAAGAAGGAGATTCCTAGATTTGATGGAAATAATTATACTATCTGGAAGGACTAGATGGAAGTTCATTTGAAGTGTCTTGGTGAAGATTATTGGAAGATTACAAAGAATGTTTACAATGTTCCTCCAAATGGACCGGTTACTATTGATGAGATCAAGGAAGCTGAACATAATATAAGAGCTAAGGAAGTGTTGTTGAGTGCTTTGACTGATTCAGTGATGACTAATGTGATGGGACTTTAGACTACACATGAGATATGGAAGAAGCTTGAGGTCTTGTATGAAGGTGATGCGCAAGTTAAAGTTGCTAAATTGGAGAGCTTGAAGGGCAAATATGAAATATTAAAGATGGGAGAAAATGAGAACATAACTACCTTTATGGATAAAGTGAATGAGCTTGTTATGAACATCAGATGTGTTGGTGGAACTCTTGAAGAAGATGAGATTGTTGCTAAGGTACTGAGATCCTTGCCTTTTTCTTATAAATCTAAAGTTGATGTTATTGATGAGATCTGGAGTGTGACTACTATGACAAGAGATATGTTAGTTGGTGTAAAGCGGAAAAATCGCGATCGAACCCTAGTTGGTCTCCCCTCTTCCGACTCCAAGGAGAGAGAAGGAAGGTTCGCTAGGATTCGATGGTTTTTCACTTAGGGGAGAGACTTTACATTCAAAAGAGGGGTTGAAACTCATAAGATCCAATCCCACACAATGTAAGATTGGATGCTAAATGAATTTCAAGGGTTAGGAAAGCAAGGCTACTCTCTTTTGTAAAGAATGTTGTTAAGGAAATTAAGCTAGGAATGCATAGAAAGTCATAAAGATTCGCTTATAAACTGAGTTCGGGTTATAGGATGAAGCTGCGGACCTGGAATTAGCAGTAAAATGTCGATACGGCGTTGTCCTGCAAATTTGAGCAAAAGTTGTTGGGATGATGGCGCCCGACGCCACGGTCCTCCGAAAAATCCGCGAAACAAAGGGGGATCTGTTCGTCTCTGCACAAGGATTCCAGATCTTCAATTTCAGCCGCGTACCTGCAACCTACACATAGAAAACCGAAGACGATTGGGGGGTTAGGGATTAGGGGTTTGCCTTTAGGTCAAACCCCAGTTTTGGAATTAACCAAGAAATGAGCAAGTGTTGTAAATGTGAATGTATGTAAAACAAGTACTAATACCTTGTTCTAAGGATGTTTGTATCCTTATGTGCGAAGGTTTAGATGTTGTATGTTGTAGCATGTAGTATGTGATCTCCTCTTCAATGGTTGAATCCTTGTCTTGAATGCAACACTTAGCCTTGAATGGAGACTTAGAAGGAATGCTTGAATGCTTGAATGCTTGAGTATAATTTCCACGCTTTGTACACATATCCTCTTCATGCCAAATGAGAGAGAAAAATGTAGTTTATATACTTGTCATTTAGGGCTGATAGACTGATTTTCCCGACCTTAGGCCGACCAGGAACTGTAATTTCCAATTTGCAAACAAAAAGACCCGAGACCCCTTAGGAGACCGGGCCCAAAATAGGACCCAGGGACCAGGGTGCTGGGCGCCCTGGTCCTGAAGGACCAGGGCATTGGGCGCTCTGGTCCCACCTCCCGGGACAGCAGGGTGCAAGGAGGTTCAGGCCAGGGTGCTTGAAAAATGCAGTTTTCAGTGTCGTGAGCAAGTTTCAGGGTCTCCATTCAGGTTGCGTGTTGCGTCGCCATCGTGAAGACCGAAATGCAGTCGAAATTGCAAGTGTCACAATTTTAGGATGCTAATTTAGCCCCCACTTTAGCGGGAGTATGTATGCTCATACTTCCGGTAAAGTACAAGGAAACAATATTGAAAGACTTTCACCACGTCAAGGAGGCAAGATACACCAAGCCCCCAGTGGACTAAGGATCTTACGACTTCGATTGACAAAGTAAAAGGGAAGATCACGAAGGAGAACCATGACTGTCAGTAGTAAGGCTCCCTCACTATGAGTCATGCAAGAAAGATATCAAAAATTTTCAAGGCAAGGCTAAATTTGCCAAGAAATTTTCAAGTATCTTGAAAAGATATGAACGGGATGTATGCCCCCCTACGTTAAAGCGATCGCACACGCCTCACCGGGGGTGATTGTTTTAACGTAGTGATACACATAAGAAATGAGAAAGGAGCACGTTATCGCAAGGATTTAGCCCCCAAGTGTGAGATAAACCCAAGGATAATAGACACAAAACACAAAGCACGAGGTGACTTCGCTTTCCTCGGGGTCAGTATGCTGTATGATAAGTCATGTATATATATCATATGTATGTATGCATAATTGTTCTTCATTCCCCAATCAAGGAAGGTCACCTAGAAGAAGGGAACACGTGTGTCTTTTGAGTCAACATGAGAGAGATCGAGAGATCTCAATGCTTTGCATCGTCCTCAAGTAGACAACACCAAGGACAACAAATAGAAGAATGAAAATAACATATAGAAGAAGTAACAAAAGAGAGGAGGAGAGAATCTGCTATGCTACTGTAACTAGTCTAGCACGTCATCTACCCCCCGATCTTGCTGATCAATGTTTCGGGAAGGCAGGGAACACGCTAGAGGAGGAACATCCAACACAGCAGATGGAGCTATCACAAGATCCAAACAAGGGCTATGTTCATGTTCCGAGCCACATTGTTCTTGTCTAGGAGCTAGGATAAGTGCTTTAGAAAATTCATTAGATAAATGGTTATCAACATCAACAAGTTCATATTCACTATCAAAAGCAAGAGGAGTAACATTTTCATCATGAATAACATTTTCATCCATATCATCATCAAGATTTATAAAAATAGGATCTTTAACTCGCACAGGATCAAGACCATCATGCATCTTATGTTTAGGAGATTTAGGCTCAATGTTTGACTGAGGAGAAAATGGAATAATGCTTGTTGAAGGTGTTTTTGGAGATTGTAAAGTTTGAGCTCTAAGACGACGCTTTCGTCGGCGTTCACGTGCAGAACGATTTCGTCTAGTCTTAGTAGGAAGTGGAGAAGACTGAGGAGGAGGAATGTTCTCATCCTTAGCACTTGGGTGTTTAGGTTGTGGTCTCTTAGGCTGAATAATAGGAGAAGAAGAAGGTCTCTTCTCTCTATAAAAAGAAGGAGGAGGAACTGCTCCATACAAAGGAGGAATTTTTGGTTTAGGGAGAAGACCAGGTCCATCATGACGAGGAGGTATAGGTCTACTCTTAGGAAGTTTATTAGATATAGACATAGTCACATCCATAGGGATGGGTTGAGAATCTTCTTGAGGAAAGACATTAGTTTTATCTTTCAAAGGAAGAACTTCCTTCTCAAGAATGATAGGAATATCATGTTTAGGTGCTCTAGGTTCACTTAGAGATAGGATCATATCTGTTTTCCACTTTTGATAAGATTTGAAAAGATGATCACTTCGCGGAGGAAGAGATTGGAATTGTTTAGGCCAAAAGTAATCAATAGGAACACTAGAGGTTCTTTCAGCTGGTTTAAAGGGACTATGATTGACAGTAACAACTTCACCATTATGGGGAAATTTCAAACACTTATGAATAGGAGAAGCAATAGCTTTCATGGAAGATAGCCAAGGATAGCCAAGCTTCACACGAAATTGTTTGAAAGATGGAATAATAGCAAAGTTCACATCAAGAGATTTGTTATGGACCTCAATAGGCAATGTAATAGAACCACTTGCAGGAGAAGAAAATGCATCAAATAATTTCACAATCACATCTGTTTTGTCATATATCACTTGATTCAATTGCAAAGTAAAAAGAAATTCTTCAGTAATAACATTAATCATGCACAAAGGATCAATAAGCACTCCACGGCAAGGTGTATTCTTAACTTTTGCAACTATGTATAAAGGACCATCAGGTGCCCTAATGGTTTCGCTAGAATCAAATGTGATGGAAGGTTCTTTAGGGATTTCTTGCTGCTCTACAAAGTTAATCACATTCGGAGTCATAGACACAAGACCATCAGATGAGAGAGAGGAATCATTAGCCTCAATTGCATTAGAGGTATGAGAAGGCAATGGATCAGTGAAAATATGAAGATTTTGGTTAGGAGGAGCTACAGATGTGTTGCCTTTATCATTCACTCCAGAAACAGAGATAGTATTGTTATCAATCAAATCTTGAATTTTACCCTTTAAAGAAAAACATTTTTCAGTATCATGCCCAGGCTGACGGTGAAATTGACAAAAAGCTTTGTTATCAAAATAAGGTGAAGTAATCTTTGCAGGATCAATTTGTCTTATAGGAGGAAGAGTAAGCACATTTTGTTCCAATAACTTATTCATAATACTATGCAATGATTCATTCAAAGGAGTATACTTTCTTTCTTTCTTGAAAAATTTAGAAATAGGAGGCACACCTGATGCTACATTTACATTGTTGTTGATGATGTTTTCATTGAATTTGATGGAATCTCTATTCGGTTTAAACTTCCCAAATGGTTGTTGACTGCTATCACCCTTATCACTCGGAGCCATAGGATGTGATTGTTCCATTTGACTCACAGTCAGTTGATAATTGTGAAGAGTTGCACACAACTATTGGAAAGAAGTAAACTCAGAAAACAGAAGTTTGTCTCGAATATCTTTTTGTAAATTAGAAATAAAGATTCTTTGAATATCATTATCAGGTACTGGAAAAGAAATTTGAGCATACAAATTCTTATATCTACCAATGAAATCAGTCACTTTTTCTTTAACACCTTGTTTACAATGCATTAAATCAATCAAAGTAACTTTAGGACTTATATTGTTTTGAAATTGTTGAATGAAAGAATTTGCAAGTTGTTTGAAAGAAGTAATAGAATAAGAAGGCAACGAGCAATACCATTGTAGGGCTTTGTCTCTTAATGTTCTAGTGAATAGTTTTGCAAGCAACCTTTGGTCATAAGAAAAATCAGTACAAATTGTTTGAAAAGTCTTAACATGTGTTAGAAGATCTCCTTTACCATTATAAAGTTCCAAATGCGGGATTTCAACATGTTTAGGAGGGATCGCTCGAACAATGTCAAGAGAAAGTGGGCTCGGAACGTCAAATGTGGGCACACTAAACTTAGATTGATTCATAGAGGCAATTTGTTGCTGTAAAGAAGAGATAGTTTGTGCAAGATTGTTAATGGTCGCTTCGGTCGAAGAGTTCATATTGGATGTGTTAAATTGAGATGGAGGTGTTATGTTATTGAAAGAAGGTAGAGAGTAAGGTGGTGGGACTCTATGATAATTAGTCATAGGAGATGATTGGACAGGAGGAAAACTACAAGGAGGAATGGAATGGTTAAATGAATTGCCCCCTTGCGTCATGTTCATTTGTGGTGATATAATAGGCACACTCATCGAAGGAATGAATGAAGAAGTCGGATTGAATGAAGGAAGAGGGTTAATTGAAGAAGAAGGGTTGCCCCCATGACTAGTAATCACAGGAGGAATGTCTTGTATAGAAGTAGCCATGATGTTTGATGTAAAGGTAGGTATACTAGCAATAGGAGTTGTCAAAGGAATAGAATGATTGACTTGTGTAGGAGGTTGTGTATAACCCAAATTTTCAGCACAACTTTTCATAGGCATCACATTCAAATTCACAATGTGTGAAATACCACGCAAAATATCAATTCCATTCTTATCACTTTGAAGCATACGTTTTAGACCCTCAATTAAAGGAAGAGCTTGACTATCAGGGTATTCTTGAGACATCCATTGTCGAAAATCGTCAAATTGGTTATCCAATTTCGAAAGTTGTTCTTCAGAAACCTCATGGAGAGCTTCTTCATCATTAGGAGGATTAGAGGAATTACCCATGTCCTCGTTAAAAAGGCTATTCAAATTAGGTTCCATCTCCTCAGTAGTTAAACCTCGGAAAGACTTAATTCTACGGCTTCGTCTAACGAGAATAGTGTAAGTAGGGCTTATTGTTGTAAAACTCATGCACTAGAAAGAGAGAGAAGATTTTGATTTTAGAGGTAGCAATTTTTAGTAAAATCAGCCAATTTTCTGGATTTAACCTGTTAAATGCAATCACAACAGTCTCCCGAAATTTCGGAAAAAATGCCCGGGACCGTGGCGCCCGGAGTGCAACACGGTCCTTGCAACTTTTTTCGAAATTTGCAGGGATGAAAGGTATGATGATTTTAGAGCTAATCTGAAAAAAATGAGTGATTTTACGATCTGTAGATAGGCCAAATTAAAGTTGTAATCTCAAAATTGAACCCTACCAAGATTGTCGAAAAATGCAAAATTTGAATTTTTGAAAAGAGAGGGAAACTGAAATTTTGAATTTTATGATTTTAGAGGGAATGTCAAGAGCAATGCAAATTTTGAAATTTGAAAATTGACTCAATTTCACGCAAAATTCAATTTTGAAAGCGGAAATCAAAGTTGTTGTAATTAAGCACTTAATTTCAAAAGTCACAAAATGCAAGAATTTGAATAAAGCACTGAAATTTTTAATGAATAATAACACACTTTTCAGATTTAGGACAGTAAGAACACAATTTTGACACAAAATTTCAATTTCAATGATTTTTAAATGTTTAGAAGCCTTAATCCAAGCAATCACAAGACCAACTTTGACTGTTATTTTGAAGGTGTTAAAATTGATAAAATCAGCCAAAATTCTGGATTTTAGCAGGAAAATACAGTAAGATCTCGCTCCCGAAATTTCAGAAAAAATGTCGGGGACGATGGCGCTCGGCGCCACGGTCCTCGCAACTTTTTTCCAAATTTTCAGGGATGAAAGATATTGTGATTTTATTGCGGAATCCAAAGTTACAGCTGATTTGGAGATGTTTTGATCAGTGAAATTGTCGGACAAAGGTTGAATCAAGAGGGCTTCAAAAATTAGGGTTTTGACACTTAACCACTTAATTTTCAGAATTAAAGCACAAATATGAATTAAAAATTTGTAATAGAAGAGCAGATCTGAAACAGGCATTAACATTTAGACATTTCGCAGGTTCAATTACCAAAAAGAAAATTTAGGGTTTTTATGCAATCACCTCTAAAATTTTGCAAAAGATCAAACATGGAAATGTAATCAATTTTTTTCAGATCTAAGCATGAAAAATCAGAAAGGATGTTCACGTCGGGTTCACCAAAATGTAAAGCAGAAAAATCGCGATCGAACCCTAGTTGGTCTCCCCTCTTCCGACTCCGAGGAGAGAGAAGGGAGGTTCGCTAGGATTCGATGGTTTTTCACTTAGGGGAGAGACTTTACATTCAAAAGAGGGGTTGAAACTCATAAGATCCAATCCCACACAATGTAAGATTGGATGCTAAATGAATTTCAAGGGTTAGGAAAGCAAGGCTACCCTCTTTTGTAAAGAATGTTGTTAAGGAAATTAAGCTAGGAATGCATAGAAAGTCATAAAGATTTGCTTATAAACTGAGTTCGGGTTATAGGATGAAGCTGCGGACCTGGAATTAGTAGTAAAATGTCAATACGGCGCTGTCCTGCAAATTTGAGCAAAAGTTGTCGGGACGATGGCGCCCAGCGCCACGGTCCTTCGAAAAATCCGCGAAACGAAGGGGGATCTGTTCGTCTCTGCACAAGGATTCCAGATCTTCAATTTCAGCCGCGTACCTGCAACCTACACACAGAAAAGCGAAGACGATTGGGGGGTTAGGGATTAGGGGTTTGCCTTTAGGTCAAACCCCAGTTTTGGAATTAACCAAGAAATGAGCAAGTGCTGTAAATGTAAATGTATGTAAAACAAGTACTAATACCTTGTTCTAAGGATGTTTGTATCCTTATGTGCGAAGGTTTAGATGTTGTATGTTGTATGTTGTATGTTGTAGCATGTAGTATGTGATCTCCTCTTCAATGGTTGAATCCTTGTCTTGAATGCAACACTTAGCCTTGAATGGAGACTTAGAAGGAATGCTTGAATGCTTGAATGCTTGAGTATAATTTCCACGCTTTGTACACATATCCTCTTCATGCCAAATGAGAGAGAAAAATGTAGTTTATATACTTGTCATTTAGGGCTGATAGACTGATTTTCCCGACCTTAGGCCGACCAGGAAATGTAATTTCCAATTTGCAAACAAAAAGACCCGAGACCCCTTAGGAGACCGGGCCCAAAATAGGACCCAGGGACCAGGGCGCTGGGCGCCATGGTCCTGGGGACTAGGGCGCTGGGCACCCTGGTCCTGAAGGACCAGGGCACTAGGCGCTCTGGTCCCACCTCCCGGGATAGCAGGGTGCAAGGAGGTTCAGGCCAGGGTGCTTGAAAAATGCAGTTTTCAGTGTCGTGAGCAAGTTTCAGGGTCTCCATTCAGGTTGCATGTTGCGTCACCATCGTGAAGACCGAAATGCAGTCGAAATTGCAAGTGTCGCAATTTTAGGATGCTACAGTTGGTAAGCTAGCTACATTTGAATTGAGTGAATCTGGAGAATCACATGGTAAATATGAGACTGCATTTAAAGCCTCTATATCCGGAAAATAGCAGTATGATTCAAGAGAGATTTCATCTAGGGTTTCAAGATATGAAAGAGAGTTAAGAGAGATGGAAGAGTAGAAGAAAGAGTTGGATGATCTTGAAGCACTTATTGCTCGGAGATTGCCTAGGGGAGTCAGTAAGTATGATGGAAAGTTACCTTTGAAATGTTTCTCTTGTAATAGGATAGGACATTTTTCTTCTAGGTATCCTGAAAGAATGTCTAGGTATGATAATCATGAAAGACATGATAGATTCGATAAGCATGATAGATATGAGAAGTATGATAAGCATGATCAGACCTACAAGCCTTATCAGAAGTACAAAAATTAAAAGAGATGCTACTATGTTGTTGATGAAGGTGTGAAAGACGAGGAATTAAACAATGGGAATTCAGGAGATGAGTTTGTGTTTATTGCTATCAAAGAAGATGAACTGATACTAGTGAATCCTATAGGTTACATTATTGAGAAAGCTTTGGCTAATAAGATTGAAGAGAAAGATGAATGCGTAATTGGCAGCGGATGTTCACATCATATGACAGGTGATAAAAAAAAAATTGTATCGATGGAAAGGTATGATGGTGGTATAGTAAGATTTGGAGATGATAAAGCTTGTGTGATCCAAAGTAGAGGTTCTATATCTTTTGATGGTAAGAATAACATTGATGATATCTTATATGTTGAAGAATTAAAGCATAATATTCTAAGTGTTGGAAAAATGGTTGACGAGGGATATGATTTGCAATTTAAGAATGGTAAATGTCATATTCTGAATGCCTCTGGTATAGAGATTGTAACATGGACTAAGACTAAAGGTATTATTTTTCATTTGAATGTTGATGACAAAAGTTGTTTGATTTCTCAAATAGATGAAAGCTAGTTGTGGCATACGAGGATGTGTCATGTTAAGTTTGATTGTATGGTGAGAATAAGTTATACTCAAGATATTATAGATCTACCTAAGATTGTGAAGTCCTCTAATCCGGTATGTAAAAAATATCGGTTGGGGAAGAAAACAAGAACATCATTTAAAAGAAAACAAAATAATGGCAAATGCACACTCCAATGAGAAATTGTAGGTGATTGAAGGTATTGTCATTGATGGCAACCTTGCAATCATGTGATACCGACATGCAGACACAGGCACCGGCACCGAAAGACTCTACACCAGCACACAAGACATCGGCACAGAAAAAGAAGAATCTCGGCACCCTGGCCGACAACATTTTTGTGTTAATGTATTTTGTAATTAATTATAAAATCTTTTGTAAGCCGACATGGCGGATTGTAATGACTCATATATGTATGAGATCATTGTAGATCATAAAATAAAAGTAGTAGAGGTATGATCTAAAATATGATGTAAAGGTAGCAGACCTATTATGTGAATTATTGGATAAGGGTTTATGTATGTAGTAAAGCTTAAACCGGTACTGAATCGGCATAGCAGATGCTAATCTGAAGCAGTACAAGACATTGGATTAGTTTAATCCATTTTTGTAAGTCAGTGTGACTTCCTTTGTAATTGAGCAGTGAGATCTAGGCACTTGGCCCTCTTGCATGTGTAGGCCCCTATTGTAGTAGTAATATTCCCTTATTGGCCAGTAAGCGAATATTGTGGGTCACAAATCCCATTGAGGTTTTTCTCACACCGAGTTTCCTCATTAAAATATTGTGTTATGGTGTGCTCTTCATGTTATGGTTCTTGTTCTTATTTTCTGCATTATTTATGCTTTACCGGTACACAATTTTAATATGTTTTTCATGTTTTTGATTAAGGAAAAAGAAGGTTTTGAAGGGGCCCCCAAACCCTTTACAAGCAGAACTTAAACAAAAAAGCTACGAGAAAAAGAAAAGAACAGAAACCACAAAAAACCAGCAGAAAATCAAAGAAAATCCAAAAAAGCCCCAAAAAGCCAGTAGGCCTTCCAACATTCAGATTGTTTCCAGGGCTTTAGCCAGGGTGTTGTTGATATCATACAGCTCTTTGATGTTGTCTTTGAAGTTAGGGGGATCCTTTGCTGAAGCAGCCACAACTTTCTTGATATTGGCCCTGGTTCTCTTCGCAGTACCGCCCACTAGATTAGCATCACCGCTTCCAATCTGGATGGTCTCTTCCTCCTGGTCCAGATCCACGACCGGTTTAGGAGTGCAGGTATGATCAACAGCCTTGGTGATGTCCTCCAAGTTTTTAATGACAGCAGAGAGGATACTTGGGATAACTCCCATCAGATTTTTCATCACTTATTTTCCCTCTTCCAGCGATTTTACCTTATTCTCCATTTCCTGCTTCCAATTAATCTGCTCTCTCTTTTCATCCTCCCTCTTTTCATCCATTTTAATCCCTTTCTTATCCAGGTTTTTCAAGGTCTCGTAGGTCTATCTATCAAAATCCATTCTAGCCTCAGAGAGCTTCTTGAGGTTATCCAGGATAAGCCCTTTACTAGCACTTTCCTTGTCCTCGCTATCCCTATCCTCAGTCAGGTCCTTCTCAGAGTCTTTGTTCATTTTCTTCTCAGAATTCACTCTGGTTTCCTCGTTATCCTTGGGATCTGCTTCTTCTATCAGATGGCTGTTGTCCTTACCAGGGTATTCGCTGAGGGTAGGGCTTTCTTGACCAGGCTCATTATTGTTGCTTTCTTCCTCGTTACCCAGCTCCTTGTCTTTCCAGCTATCTTCATCATTGGAGTCGTTTGTCTCCATTCTGTTGCTTTCCTTAACAATGTCCTTTGTTTCCAACCTAGGGACGCTTTTCCTTTTTTTGTTGGAGGACGCCTTCTCCTTGCTAGTTTCTCCCTCTTCCATCTTTCTCTTGCCCGGAGAGGCAGAAATCCTCGTATTCTCTAGCAGGGTGAGGGTTTTGCAATGCTCATAGATGAGTAGCAAAAGCTCGTAGTGGAGAATCGGGTTGGAAGGGTTAGTCCTGTGTTTGTTGAGGGACTTGGAGAGGGACCGAAAGACATAGTAGGGCAGGGACATCTTTTTGTCATGTCTAAAATGGTTTAAGAGCATGAAGTGGTAGGTGTGGGCCTTGGAAAAATGGCCTTCAACTGTGATGTACTCCATAATTGCATTTAGAACCCAGCCCCACAACTTCTTGATGTTTGCAGCTTCGTAGTAGCGCCCAGTAGCCTTGCCAATTTTACCTCTCTCTTTCTCTTTTCACAGGAACAGGTTAACCGTGTTGTTGGAGACCTTAAGGTCTCGAAAGAAATTAAGCCTAGAATGGGGCATTCTGGTCACAGTGGAAATGAGCCCAGCATCCAGCTTAAACTTAACTCCATAAAGTTTAAAAGAGCCATTAGACCAGTTTTTGGAAATCTTGGAAATGGCTAAGTTAACCCTACCTTTGTCATAGTCCTCAAGTTTCTCCATGAAGCTGGTAAGAGAGCCCTTCTCCAATTTTGCCCAGACTTTTGACATCGCTTTCCAAGTCGACGTATTGTCTGGTTCTTCCCGCCTTAGGTCTCCTCCCATCTTTGGATACGGGTTGTCTTCTTTGTTTCTCTACAAGATATCACCTTCTTTTCTGATGTTGCTCAAGTTTTCGAACTGGGTAACCCACAAAGCATGCGACACTTTATTAGAGATAATAGAAGATCTGTCGTGACGCCAAGTAATGATGGCCTTTCCAGCAAGGCATAAATGATGTTTTTTACTTGTCATGATTAAATTGTCCTTCTCTCCTCATATAACGGTCCTTTCTAATGAACTCTTTGATATTTAAATTGAGATCCTCCTCGTGCCAAAACAATTGGGAGTTAGAGTTAACTCCAGTATTCGCTAAGCAATCCGCCACACTGTTTTGCTCTCTGAAGGCATGTTGAATAATGATTTCTTTGAAACTGGAAATGATCTCCCTAGCTTTCATGATGATATTTTCAATAGACTAGGAAGGCTCTGATTCCCCCTTTAGGCACTTTATGATATTGAGTGAATCTCCCTCAAGCCATATTTTATCATAATTTAGATTTTTTGCTATAGTTAAGGTATTCAAGGCTGTAGAGGCTTCAACAAAATGGTTAGTTTGATTCCCTAGAGGACCAGCCACCACCTTAAGACAACTTCTAGCAAAATTCCTGACAATGCCCCCATATCTAGCTTTACCCGGATTCCCTTTAGAGGCCCCATCAAAGTTAGCCTTAATCCATCCCTACAGGGGAAAACACCAAACTAGACCTTCTCTTCCAGTCTCCTTACTAGTAGTAGTGGTAGAAAGGTTCCACCTGTCTTTAAAATCATCTTTAGCAGCAGGTCCCTGATCAGTGCAGTAGAGGCTTTCAAAGATACTCCTAAAGATTTTCTCTGCAACCACTTCAGGAGAAGCCCTTTTATCCCTAAAAATCTTGTTGTTGCGCTCTTTCCAGATATTCTAGATAACAATCAACAAAGTAAGTTTCCAGGTCTCCACAATTTTAGGATTAGAATTAGGGCAATGCCATTGAAGCCAAGTGTCACCAAGAGAGTTCGGGAAGACCCAACTCAGGTTCCACCTGGAAAGGATGATTTTCTAGATATCTTGGCTAAAGGTGCATTGATTGAGAATATGACAAGCTATCTCTTCTTTCCTGCAGCAAAGAGAACACCTGTTAGGAAAAATAATACCTCTTTTGTGAAGATTGTCGAGGGTTAATACCTTATTTTGGATGAAAATCCAGAAGAAGATATTGACCTTAGGAACTAACTTCTTGTTCCAGACTTTAGCCCCAGATGGGAATTTCTTCCATCGGAACATTGTGAATAGCCACGGCAGAGGAAACAAAGTATTTCTCATCCAGAGTTTCCCTCCATATCAATCTGTCATCTTTGTTGTCTCTAGGGATTTTGGCAGAGAGAGCTATTTGAAGGAACTTGAGTCCCGGACATTGCTAGCTAAAGTCAATCCATTTCCCATTTCTCCAGTAATCTCTTACCATTTCTCCATACCTTCTTTTGAATCGGTCTTTCCAATCTTTAAGGATTGGGATTTCCTCCAGAGGTTTATCCAGGATCCATCTATCTTCCCAAAATCTTATTCTCCTCCCATCTCCAAGGTTCCAAGTTCTGCCAGCAGCAACCCAACTTTTAGTTGATTGCACAGCATTGCATATGGTGAATCCTTCAACATTAAAAGAGTTGTCAAAGAATTCTTCCTCAGAAGGTTTCATATAGAGATATTTGTTTTTCTAGATAGAGTTCCATTCTCTTTGCTCCCCTTTGAATCTCCATATTTGTTTGGCTAATAAAGCTTTATTCATAGAACCAATGTTCCTTAAGCCCAGCCCACCAGAGGCCTTAGGGGAGTAGATTTTATTCCAGGCAATAAGGGGAATTTTGTTTTTAGCTTCCACTCCCAACCAAAGGAACTTTTTTTGGATTTTTTCAATGGCTTCTACAAACTTTGAGGGGATTTTGAACAAGCTAAGAGCATACACAGGAAGATTTTGGAGAGTGGCTTTGAGAAGAGTGATTTTTCCTACTTGACTTAGGACAGCCCCTTTCCAACCAGCAAGTTTCAAGTTAATTCTATCAATTAGCTTGTTCCAGAAGGAATCCTTAGACTTGAGACACAGAGGAAGCCCCAAATAGGTAGAGGGAAACTCAGAGATGTTGCAGCCAAGAATCCTACCAATCCTTATTTGCCTTTGAACCGAGGTATTGATGAAAAACAAAGAGCTTTTATCCTAGTTGATTTTTTGGCCAGAGGCAGATTCATAGGTATTCAAAATAATCTTCATATTTTTAGCTTCCATGATGGTGGCTTCCCCCATGGTGATAGAGTCATCAACAAATTATTCATGAGAGTAGACAACATTGGAAGAAGAAGGTTTCAGGCCCTTAAGATTGCCATCTTCCACATTTTTAAGGATGAATCTTCCCAGTCATTCAGCAAGAATAGTGAATAGGATAGGGGATATGGGGTCCCCCTGTCTGAGACCTCTAGAGCTTTTGAAGAAACTGGACGAGGAGCCATTGACAATAACAGCAGAGGAGGAAGTTTCCATTAGTTGAGAGCAGAGCTGAATAACTTTGTCACCAAAACCAAACGCTTTCATGATCCTAAGGAGAAACTGTCAGTTCACTCTATCAAAAGCTTTAGCCATGTCTAACTTTAAGAAGAATCCTTGGTTATTCACCACTTTCAGGGAGTGGATGTTTTCATGAACGGAAATGATGGAGTCCAAAATCTATCTTCTAGGGACAAAGCCATTCTGCTGGACAGATATAATCCTTGGAAGAATTTCCAATAACCTAGAAGTCAGAACCTTAGATAAGATCTTGTAGACAGAGTTACACAAGCTGATGGGTCTAAAATTGTTAAGAGAATTAGCTTCGGGGATCTTTGGGATTAGGACAATGAAGGTAGCGTTTAGTTCCTTTAGGAGTCTTCTAGAGCCAAAGGATTCCTTAACACCATTGCATATGTCATCCTCCACTATGTGCCAGAAATTTTGGAAGAAAAATATGGGGAAGCCATCCAGACCAGGGGATTTATCCCCCTGAAAGGAGAACACCGCCTTTTTGATTTCTAGATTAGAGGGGATACCGGATAAAAGGTGGTTGTCAACTTCCGACAAGATAGGAGGGATAGCTTGTAAAAGGGTGTTTTGCTTGCTGAAATCCAGGATATCCACTTCACCCAGCAGGGTACTGAAATGCTTGAGAGCTTCCTTTCTTATGTCACAGTCCTCTGTTAAGATGCCTTTATTGCAATTTAGTCTGGATATTATGTTGGCTTCCTTATGCTTAAGAGCAGTTAAGTGAAAGAAGCGGGTATTTTTATCGCCTTCCTTCAGAAACAAAGCTCTGGATCTTTGTCTTCAGAAAGTCTCTTCATTAGAATGATGGAGTGGTATTTAGATAAAAGATCTTTTTCAGCCGTCCTAAGATCTTCGGTCAACCCCACCTCTTGGATTCTATCCTAAACATACTTTATTTCAGCTTTGACTTGAATTTTGTTCTTGAATATGTCCCCAAAAAACTCTTTGTTCCAGGATTTAATTTTGTCTTTTATGATGTTGAGCTTTTTGGAAATTCTAAAAAGAGCCTTGCCCTCCACTTCAGAGTTCCACCATTCAACAATGCAAGCTTCCAGAGAAGGATGGGAGAGCCAAGCTTTTTCAAATCTGAAAGGGAAGTTTCTCTTTACCGAAAAAGAGTTGGCAGTAAAGGAGATGGGGTAGTGGTTTGAACCAATTTTGATAATAGAGGAAAGGGAACAATTATACTTAGAAAGCTAGTCAGGAGAAATTAAAGATCTATCAAGCTTGACTTGAATCAGATCAGCCCTAGTTCTTCTATTGGTCCAGGTGAAATTGATGCCCTGGAGATCCATATCAATGAGAGCTTGGTCGTTAATGAAGTCCATGAGGTTTTGTTTCCCATCAAGTTGTAAGGGGATACCTCCCATCTTCTCTTCATCTTTGAGCGGAGTATTGAAGTCTCCCATAATAATCCAGCTTTGATCAGCAAACTGGAGTCTGTCAGCTGCAAGGCTTTTCCAATATTTAGCTCTCCCGAATTTGGTATTAGGCACATAGACATTAGATAACACCCAGACAAAGTTGTCCTTAATATGCTCAAGCTGAACATGGATCCTATTAGTAGCAGAGATGATTTCCTTTCCAGTAATGGTTTTTTGGTTCCAAAAAATCGCAATTCCTCCAGAAGCTCCCTCCAAGTTTGATCCTATGACTCCATTTTCTTTGAAAATTCTAATCTTTTCAACTTTTTCTTTAGACATCTTGGTTTCCTGAACAAGGACTACATCTGGTTTATGATCTTTGATGATGTTCCGTAACATATCCTGCTTATGAGGGGTGTTCAGCCCTCTAATATTCTAGAATATTATCTTCATACTTTAACTGGGGATAGGGTTGACTCAATGGAACAATGTGTTCCATCAGCACGGTTCTTCTAGCTTTCCTGTTCCCTTTGATGTTTTAGGGATGGCCTACCCTAATTTTTGTTCTGACCTCCAACATCTGCCTTTTTCTTGATCTTGCTTCTAGTTGAGATTCCTCCATTGAATTCCTCCTTGTTTGATTTTCCTTCTCTTGATCCGAATATCTGGAGATTCCCATCCAGCAAATCCACACTATGGGAAGGGGTTTTACAGAGGTTGGGCTTTGGGCTTCCATTGGTTAAAAACAGTAAAGGCTCAATATCAGAAGAGACTTGAGCTTCATAAAAAATTTCCTTAGCTGGTTTTGATAGAGATAGGGCTAGAATGATCTCTTCCTTCTCTCGACTCACTGATCCAGCCTCCTGGTCCGGAATGGAGTCTTCCTTCTCCTGACTAACAGATCCAGTCTCCTGGTCCTCTGGGTTTTTTTATTGTTCAACTCAGTTCCTTGCTCTGCTTCTTAAGTTCTCTCTAGTTGGTCATTGGAGCAAACACAATCTTGTTGGTCATTACTGCTACTCCCATTCCTCTTGGCTTCATTCAAAAGTTCCATCATATCCTTATTTTGGTTACTCTCAGTTGTTGATGAGTCTCCTTTTTTATTTATCATTTTCCAGGTCTTTTTGTTCTTGTTGTTGCTATCAATCTTGTTTTCCTTGTTTTTCTTGAGCAGACATGATTTAGCCCAATGCCCCAATTTTTTGCAGTGGAAATAAGCAAATGGTAGAGATTCATATTCAATAGCTTGGGACCATTTTCAAGTTTAGAAATGATGTCTATGGATTGAGGCATATCTGTCATTTGATTAACATTTACGCAGATGCGAGAAAAGACTAACCTTGATTTAGCCGCTGTCATCGGGTCGATCGACAAGAGTTCTTCGAAGGATTTCGCAATACCCTTAAAGACTTACTCATTCCAGTGTTCCAATGGAAGACCCAGGAGGTGCATCCAGACTGGCGCCAAAACAAAGAAGGATTCATCAAGGACGAGATTCGGGGCCCATTTCTGAAGAGCCAAGGATGATTTGCCAAACATCCAAGGGCCTTCACAGAGAGCTTTATTCATGTCTTCTTTAGAGTTGAAAGCGAAGGTAAAAAACCCTCTGGGTAGCGCTGCCACTTCCACTTGTCCTTTAACAAGCCATTTTCTCCTTATGAAATTCCTAACATCATCAATGTTAGGCCTAAAGCCAGAGAATCGTCCTACTAATGTCATAGAAAGGCCAGAAATAGTCATATCGACCACTTTTTCTAGAACAAAAATAGAAAACTGTGCAGAGGCAGGGTCTGAAATGCTTATTACTTCTGGGAGCCCAAATTTAACCAGTGGTTTCACTCCGAAGAGAGAAGACCATTTTTTTCCTTTACCTCTGTCGTGTGGGTCCCTGGGGTTCGAATCTTTGTCCTCTCCTAGTTTTGCTTTTTCCTTGTCCTCTTCTGACTCTTGAGGCGCCTAATCCCCTACTTGATCGCCAGTTCCGATCCCAGAAAAACTGCAATCTCCAAGAAATCCGTTGTTCCCAAGGATTCTGCCATTTCCCAATTTGAAATTTGGGATTCCCGCTCCTTTTCGCTCTGCTCCTTTTCGATCCGCACTCGCCATCATGAAATGCTCTTAAATGTTGTTCTATATGTTTTTCATGTTATAATTTAAGAAATTATTATTACCGTTCAGATACTGATTCACCCCCCCCCTCTCAGTATCTTTGGGAATCCTAACAATTGGTATCAGAGCTTGGTCCTCTATTTTCAAAAGCCTAACAGCTTGAGGAAGATCCTGACACCGATAGAGATGGAAAACTTGAGAAAGCAATTGGAAACAACTCTTGTAGACTATGATGCAGAAAAGGTGAAAAATATCAAACTTGAAGATGATCTAAAGGCTGCTCAGGATATCATTCAAGCACTTCAAGAGAATTTTACCATTGCAAGGAACAAGAGGAGAAAACTTTGTGAAAAGATGCAGAATGATGAAGATGAAAAGGAAACTCTTAATGATTTGGTAAACAAGCTAAGACAAGAAATTTGTACAAAAAAGAATGAGATGCAAGACATGAGTATGAGGTTTTGTAAAGAAATTGAAGATAGAAAGAAGAATGAAGAAGACTTGGTTAGAAGACTAAATGATGCTAGAAATGAAAACACAAGACTTAATCATGAAAATGATTTGTTGAAGACAGATCTGATGCATACACAAAATGACAGAACTGAACTCATGAGACAGAAAGGAATCTTGGAGAATGAATTGACTGCTACAAATCAACACAAGGAGAAATTCAAGAAAAGTTTAGAAGAACTTGGTGACATGCTGAAGAATCAGAAACCTAATGGTGATACAAATGGACTTGGCTTTGAAATTGGTGAAAACTCTGGTACTGCAAACAATCATGATCATAGCAAACTGGTAAGACAACCTAATGCTTAAAAATTTAATGGGAAATGCTTTAACTGTAACAAGTATGGTCATAGAGAAAATTAGTGTAGATCTAGAAATTATCAGAACACTAATACACCCACCGATCAATGTTCTAAATGCAAAAAAGTTGGTCATAATTCAGAAAATTACAGAATGAATGTAAGATGTTATGTTTGTGGAAGATTTGGACACTTATCTAATCAATGCAGAACACATACCAGCATAGGATATGGGAAAGCTATTCAGAAGAACAATGTGACTTGTTATGCCTATAACAAGATTGGACATATTGCAAAATTCTATAGAAGCAAGTCTTCACCAGCAAATAACAAAGGTCCTAGTTTGAAAGGTAAAGAAAAGGTTGAAAAGGTAAAGCAAGAATTCTCAAAACAATGGATCAGAAAGTCATATCAGAATGTTGATGGGAATACTCCTCCACCGGAAGAACAGAGTAGCATTCCACTGGCAGGAGACTCTTCATCTAACTCAAGAAAAATCCTTGAGGGTTTAGCAAAAAAATGAAAAATATGCTATTATTCCCTCGGTTGATGGTAAGAAGTTGTAATTACTTCTATACCGATAGATGAGTTAAGTTGTGACTTAACCGATGAGCAATAAATGTGGTAGTTGGAGAAAATAACATTATAAAGCAAGTGTTTTGGCTCCTTTTTCATTCACCGAGCATTCAAATCTTTGAGAGCGTGAAAATTCCCGAGCAAAGGCATTCTTAGCGAAGAAGTGAAGCAATTCATCAAAGCTTTCATCCTTAAGGTAGATTGAGGTATTTATAATCATGGCATCCTCATCCACTCTTGAATTTATTGCAAACCCTACTGTTGTTGAGATTGTTAAGCGCCCTAGACCTGTATTCAAACTAGTTCCTGAAATTGCGAAGAAAGATGATAGCATAGGTGCATTTTCTCAAATTCATAAGGGAGTAGTATATGTTGCAGACCCTAGGATGTATATACATTGTCATATAGAGGAATTAGGTGATGATGAGATCAAAAATATGTATAGGACTATGATTTGTGATGAGTCTGGAAACATCAAGCCAGAGCATAAGATAGTGGAAACCCTAGGTTTTACTGAAATCCTCAGTGTCCTAGATTTTCCCAAGGATATTATAAGGATTGTGCTAAGCAGGGTTCATGGTGAATTCTTCTGGTTGGATTCAATCCATAAAATCACAAAGGAAGCCGTCAAGGCTGTAACAGGGTTAACTTCCACCGGTAGTAGACCTAACAAAACAAAGAAGGTCTCAAATGACACAGTGACAAACCTAACCGGTGCAACATTCGACAAAAGGTCTCTAAGGGTAAACGATGTAAAAGACATCAATGTCAGATTTATCAGTATGATCTTAGGTTATAAAGCTACACATGCAAATAGGTTGAACTTAGTTTCTAGCCTATGTATCAAAAGTGCCTATGATATGGTTAATGATAATGCATGAATAGATGTATGTGAATGGCTCAAAGATGAATTGATAGACAATCTGGGGAAAATTAAAAGAGATAAGAAAGGAACATTCAGATTTGGAAATTTGCTTGTTTGTTTAATATTGTACATAACTAAACAAGTACCCGATATTGGTCCAAAAGATTTTGGTTTTGACATTCCGGTAGAAAAATAACTGTTGGATCTATTGAGCAACATGGGAGAAAATCGAGAGAAAAACTTAAATGATCATTTTCAAGCATTAAAGGATCGAATGAAAACTAGAGTAAGACTATCACAAGCTATTGTGGACAAATATCAAAAAGAAATTTGTTTTGTAATCAAGAAAGATGAAATCTGGATGGAGGCAGTTGTCCCTAGAACTATCTGGGTAACTGAAATGGGCTATGAGATAGATGACAACATTATTGAAACTTATGCAAAATCCCTCCTTGAAGCACCCAAAGAACCTACTGAGGAAGTTTTTGGAAATGATGAAACAATAGAAAGTGGAATTCAGTCTAGAAAAAGAGTTAAGAAGGTCAAAGAAATAGTAAGGAAAGGAACCTAGCAGGCTAACGCAATTAAGGAAGATGTTTTGAAGCAAACTGGTATAAGTGAAAGTGAGTTGGAAACACTTCAACCGGAAACTCATCTTTCACCGGTTGGAACTTTTTCTAAGAGTGACCCAATAGTATTTAAAAGGGTAGAAAGGAAAAGAAAACCCTCACCGGTACCCTCACCTTCACCAAAGAGAACCAGACAAAAACAACAGGTAGTTAGGCCTCCAGTAAAGAAAATGACTCCTAAGAAAAAGAAGGTAAAATAGGATATTGCTCCATTGGATAAACTCTTGAGTGAAATCACAAAGGATGGTAAGCTAAAGAACATCAACAAAATATTCAACGCACTATCAGCAGATGACAAGGAAAGCATAGAGAACAGTGTAATTTTACACTTAGATATTTATAAGAAATTTTTGATGGAAGTTGTTGATGAAATACCAAATGATCTATATAGGAGATTAGAAGCTAGAAGGTTAGAAATAGTTGAGCTAGACAAGAAAATTAAGATTGAAAAATTACTTGGAGTACATCCAGTCAACTCAATTGATGAAATAGATAAACTTATCAGTGAAGCAAACCGGACAATACTCCACTACTCACAGGCATGTAGCATTGATGGTAGGAAGAGTAAAAGAAGTCTCTAAAGAAACAACTGATGCATGGGATATATTCTTTGTGGAAAAAGAAAAACATGAAGAATTACTTAGACCAAAGACTATTAAAGTATATCAAAAGGACAGTGATAAGGGGAAAGGTAAGGTAGGAGGTCCTCCAAGCCTTAAAATAACTGATAATGTACCCCCACCTCCTTTAGATACTCCACCGATAGAAACTACTGACAATCAACCGGCTACTGGGAGTATAGAGACTCCATTAGAGGATATAAATCCTGAGTCTGAAGTTTTGTATACTGTAAATATTGATACTCAAGAAGTAAATGTTGTGGTGGACAGAGAAACCACTGAGGACAAGAGGACAAATGTGACTATTGAGTCATCAGCTACAAAAGTTGAGATAAGCATTGAAAAACCTACACCTACAGAGCAACCGACAAAAGATACCACTGAGAAACTGGTAGATACAACTAAAAAACCATCAGAAGAACTGGCTAAGGAAAGTACAGAGGGACAAACTAAGACTACATCTGAGAAACTAGCAGTTGAAAGCTCAGAGAAACCTTATGAGACACAGAGAAACCAGAACAAGTACATGTTGAGGCACAAGTTCAGACCAAGACAGTGCCACCGGCCCAAACTGAAAAGCCTAAACCTTTGTTTGTAGAAATGAAACCACAGACTGACCTACTAGAGGTCGAATCAAGCAAGGTGATTACCACCACCAGTAGCATGGCTATTGTGAAGGCAGTTGGACAAACATCTGGTACTTCTATGGCATAATTCAGACCTACAAATGTATCATAGGTCTTATTGGATTCAATAAAGAAGATCATCGAATGTAATGCACAAGCCTATAAGGCTATTGATGATACAATTACCATTCTTAAATTGATAGCACCAAAGTGCATTGTAGATAACAAATATTCTTTAGGTCAACTAGACACATTGTCTAAGTTCATCACCGGCAACATATTGACTGTTGATCAAATAAATGAGAATACATTTAAGGAGATAATGATTAAAGAAAAAGAGAAATTCTTTGAGGAAATTGTGAAGAAGAATAAAGAGAAAATGGATACCCCATTACTGGAACTTGGAGAGATAATTTTTGACTTCAAGAAACTGTATAGAGATTCTTGTAAAACAAACATTTTGACAGAGGATCTAGACAAGGAAATCAGCAAAGCACAAGATAAGATAAACAATATTGTTGACAATCTGATAGGTACATCGGATTCATTTTTGGAGATAGAGAAGAAGATTGCAGAGAAAGAAGATAAAACCAAGCAGTTAGAGAAGGACAAAGAAATAATAAAGGATAAAGCAAAGGACTTAAAATGCAAACTTGGTCCAAAACTAGATTACCTCATTTATTTGAGAAAAGAAATTTCTGAGGCTCTAGTTCCTAAAATGAAGACACCGGAAGAGAAAATGCACATACTCACCGATACAATGCAGAGATCTCAAGAGGCAATAAAAGACAACAAAACATTCAGTAATGGTTTAAAATCGGTTTTGACATATATTTTTCAGATTGTAACCCACTGGTTACAAGAATCCAGGCAGGACTCCACTGACAACGAATGACAACCTTTGTCATTGATGTCAAAGGGGGAGTAGTGTGATGAGAAAAATAGTCAGAAGGAAGTAGAGATTATCTGCTCAGGGGGAGCACACATTTTTGGACACACGGTTTTTGGAAAGATTTTTGACCTTCAGTTTTTGGATACATTCTTGAATTTTTCTCATGAGTGTTGCCATCAATGCCAAAGGGGGAGATTGTTGGCAAATGCACACTCCCATGAGAAATTTTAGGTGATTGAAGGTATTTTCATTGATGGTAACCTTGCAATCATGTGATACCGGTAGGCAAACATAGGCACCGACACCGACAGACTCTACACCGGCACACAGAACACCGACACCGAAAAAGAAGAATACCGGCACCCTGGCCGACAACATTTTTATGTTAATGTATTTTGTAATTAATTGTAAAATCTTTTGTAAGCTGACATGGTGGATTGTAATATGACTCATATATTTATGAGATCATTGTAGATCATAAAATAAAAGTAGTAGAGGTATGATGTGAAATATGATGTAAAGGTAGTAGACTGATTATGCGAATTATTGGATAAGGATTTATGTATGTAGCAAAGCTTAAACTAGTACTGAATCTGGCATAGCAGATGCTAATCTGAAGCAGTACAAGACATTGGATTAGTTTAATCCATTTTTGTAAGTCAGTGTGACTTCCTTTGTAATTGAGCAGTGAGCTCTAGGCACTTGGCCTTCCTGCATGTGCAGGCCCCTATTGTAGCAGTAATATTCCCCTATTGGTAAATAAGAGAATATTGTGGGTCACAAATCCCATCGAGGTTTTTCACACACCGGGTTTCCTCATTAAAACATTGTGTTATGGCGTGCTTTTCATGTTGTGGTTCTTGTTCCTATTTTCTGCATTATTTATGCTTTACCGGTACATAGTTTTAATATGTTTTTCATGTTATAAGTTAAGAAATTATTATTACCAGTCAGATACTGATTCACCCCCCCCCCCCCCCTCTCAGTATCTTTGGGAATCCTAACACTATATACATCTAATGGATTGTTAGATCTTGTGCATACTAACTTGTGTGTTCCTACTAGAGTGAGAAGCATGCAGGGTGATAGGCATCTCATGTTGTTGATTGATGATTACTCTAGAATTATGTGGGTGACTTTTCTAATGGAGAAATCAAAAGCATTGAAGAAATTCAATATTTTCAAAGCAAAGGTAGAGACAGAGACAAGATTGAAGATGAAGTGTCTGAGATCTGACAGAGGAGGAGAATTCACGTCTGGTGAGTTTGATCATTCTATGAGAGGAATGGAGTTAGAAGACAGTTATCTGCTCCTAGAACCCCTCAATAGAATGGAGTTGTTGAAAGGAAGAACATAACAATCTTGGATGTTGCTAGAGTGATGTTGATTGAAGGAAATATTGCACAAACCTTTTGGAAGGGAGTTGTTAGAACTGGTGTTTACACATTCAACTGGGTGCATATAAAAGGTGATTTTGGTAACACTCCTTATGAGCTATGGTTTGTTCATGTTCCTACAGTTAGATATTTTAAAGATTTTGAAAGAAAATGTTATATAAAAAGAGATGAGGATATAGGAAAGTTTGATGCAAGATGTGATGAAGTAATTTTCTTGGGATATTCTACTAAGAGCAAGGCCTATCGACACTATAATAAGAGATTGAAAAAGATAGTGGAGAGTGCAAATGGAAAATTTGATGAATTTCTTGGTAAATAGATCAGAACATGTGGATATGAGATTGATGAACATGATATTTCTTCTAAGCCTACACAAACTGAGATCCTACAACAGATTAATTCGGTAGGACAGTTAATCTGGTTATTGTTGTTGTCGGTGAAGAAATTCAAGAGCATAAGAATCTATAAACTTTGAAGACTCTGAGGTATGTAAAATTGAATCACTTTGAGGATTAGATTATTGGTGATAAGAACAAGGGAGTAATGACTAGGAGAAGACTTGCTACTGAAGAGATGTTTGATTTCTAAGATTGAGCCTAAAGGTGTTGTTGAAGCATGTAAGGATGAGAACTAGATAAAAGCTATGGAGGAGGAGTTGAATTAGATTGAAAAGAATAATACTTGGGAGCTTGTCCTGAGACCTAAAGACAAAAATGTGATTGGCACTAAATGGGTGTTTCAGAATAAACTGAATGAAGATGGTGAAGTGCTAAGAAACAAAGCTTGATTGGTATGCAAGGATTGCTATTAGATGGAAGGTATTGATTATGAAGAAAATTTCGCTCCTGTAGCTAGAATTGAAGCTGTTAGATTGTTGCTTGCATATGCTGCTTATAAGAATTTCAAAGTTTATCAGATGGATGTCAAGACAACCTTTTTGAATGGTGATCTTGAGGAGGAGGTCTACATTGAGAAACTGGAAGGATTTTCTTTATTAGATGAAGGAGACATGGTATGTAAATTGAGGAAAGCATTGTATGGACTAAAGCAATCCCCTAGAGCCTGGTATGCAGGATTAGATAAATATTTGATGAAGTTGGGATTTTGTAAAGGTACTGCTAATAGTAACTTATACTTGAATGTTGAGAATGATAACATTTTGATTGTTGAAGTATTTGTGGACGACATTATTTTTGGAGGAGATGATAATTTAAGTATGAAGTTTGCTGATGATATGAAAAAGGAATTTGAGATGCCTATGATGGGTGAGATGAAATTCTTTTTAGGACTACAGATTACTGAGACCAGCAAAGGCATTTTCATTTCTCAATCTAAGTATGTGAAGGAACTGTTAAAGAAATTTGGGTTAGATGATTCTAAGCCTATTGGAACTCTTATGGTGAATAGATGCAAATTGTCTAAAAATGATGAATCTAAGAAAGTGAATCAGACCTTGTATAGATCTATGGTTGGTTTAATGTTGTACCTAACCCAGACTAGATCGAATATTATGCATGTTGTGTGTCTTTGTGCCAGATTTCAAGATGGTCCTAAAAAGACTCATGTTACTATTTTTAAAATAAATTTCAGATACTTGAAGGGAACTGTTGACTATGGGTTGTGGTATCTGAAGAATGATGATTTTATGCTATGTGCCTATGTTGATGTTGATTGGGTAGGAGATGTAGATAACCATAGGAGCACTACCAGTAGAGCTTTCTTTCTAGGGAAGAAGTTGGTTTCAAGGGCGAGAAAGAACATGATGTTATATCTCTATCTACTGTCGAAGATGAATACATTGATGGTTCTACGAATTGTACTCAGGTAGTTTTAATGAAACAAATGTTGAAAGACATTAGAGTTGTGTATGATGAGCCTACTATTATTTATTGTGATACTTCAAGTGCTATTAATATTTCTAAGAATCTGGTACTGCATTCTAAAATGAAGCATATATCAATAAAGTATAATTTCTTGAGGGAGAAAGTCAGTGATGGAGAAGTAAAACTGGAGTATGTGTTTACAAAAGATCAAATTGCAGATATTTTTACCAAGCCTTTGCCTGTAGATACATTTGTGCATTTGAGAGAAAAGTTAGGGGTCTCTGCCTCTCCTGATAAGAACTAAGGTGCATTGATATGCATCAATCTGGTGGACTTTATAGTCTTATATTTTTGTTCGGGTTGGTGAGTTGATGCTACTACTCAGCCAGAGTAGTTAGTGAGTTTTTTCAGAGATGCGAATTTATTCTAAGAGGGAGAGATTGTTCCTTTTTGTTGGGAGAGAAGCTTGATCAGTTTACATCTTTGGCATTGCTGTCAAAAGGGGAGAGATGCATGTGAAAAACCATTTTATCTTTGGTGTTTTATGTGCATAATCTTAGGGGGAGCCTGTCAGATTTTACTGATGTTGATTCATTCCTTTGCATTGACTATTTTTCACATTCATATGTTGCCATAAATGCTAAAGGGAGAGATTGTTGGACATTGTTGCTACTAGAATATGTTTTTGTCATTGATGTTAACACATTCATGTGTTTTGGTGTTGCAGATAATTGGTTTCAGTGATCCAGAAGTCTTCTTGATTATATCATTTGATCTAGTGACTATATTTGAGGTTTTGGTATTTCTGTCCAGTTGCTAGCAGAGTCTAGTTTTTTATCCCGTGAGCTCCGGTATGATGACATCTTGTGTTGTGGATTTGGGATAATGTTTTGGATGTTCATTTGTATCTTCATGTCAAGTGGTTCATGATTTGGTGCTCCAAAAACTATCTTTCTTATCTGAGTTGTTATTGTTGAGTGTTCTTGAACGTTAGCGTGTTGGTCGATGAAGATTTGCATAAGTGGTGTTGGTGCAGCTATTGTGGAGGTTCTAATGTGCTTTTAGGTGTTTCCTAATCATTTCCTATTTGTCTTGGTGACCCACATTGATTGTTGTGCAATTTTATGATGATTTTCTTTATCCAGTGATGTTCTTCATATTATGTGGTATTTTGGTGGTATAACGTGTTGCAGTTGGTCTTGGCAATATTTCTAGTGGTGACGAGTGTTTGGAGATTTTATTTAGGTCCATGTTATGCTATTTATGTTATTATATTAGTCTGGAGGTTGAATTATGTATCATGTATTGTAATTTTGTAATTAGGTGGTATGGGTTTGGTCAACCTTGTAGTCAAGGTTGATGAGTTGTATAAATGGGTGTATTATTCATGTAATTTGTGTGATGGTGTTGAGTTTGGATTATCAGAGATTGGTGTATGTGCAAACAAATTAATTCATCTTTTAGTGTGGTGTGTTGACATAGATTGGTGTAAAGAAAACATTTGAGCTTAATCGGAACTATCATTAGGCATTAGCAGATATTTCTTTTGCAATTCATTCTTTCTATATTGTAGTCTGAATCTTATTGTAAGGAATTGAACCTTCCCTGAGGGTTGGTGCCTTCTGGGCCTTTTTAATTTGAGTAGTGAGCTCTAGGCAGTGTGCTTGAATGCATGTGCATTTCCCATTGTAATTTTTATACATACTGTAGACACCTAAAAATGGTCAACGCTTGCGGAGTCATACTTTAACATTGGCGCATTGTCTCATTTTAGAGTTTTGCGTCGCATTAACATTTTCTCCTATGCCATGCACTTGGTCTTTATCATTTGCGAGCATCGAGTCCTTCTTCTGCATTCTTCATTTATCTCACTTTCGAATTTGGTCTTGTCGATAACAATATCAGTCATGGTTTTGGTCAATCTTATCCTGTCGCATCAATGTGCGTATTCATTTGTCATCATTTTGGACATCGTCAATCCTAATTAGGGTTTTGTCCTCTTATCAATCTTGTCATCATGCGATCGATTTGTCATCGATCGTTGTTGTTTTCAATCTTATTATCTTGCGATCGATTTGTCATCGATCCTTGTCTTTTGATCAATTTGTCATCAATCTTGTTGTCTCGTGATCGATTTGTCATCAATCGTTGACATTTTCAATTTTGTCGATTTGCAATCTATTTTGTCATCGATCCTTGTCTTCTTGTCAATTTTGTCATTTTGCGATCGATTTGTCATCGATCGTCATCTTTCTCAGTTGTGTCAATTTGGATCAATTAGTCATTGTTCCTCATCAATTGGTGCATTTGTTAATCAAATCGTTTGTCAGCATTGGTCCTTTATCAGTCAGAATCATGATCAAATTGAATCGATATTGATTATCCTTTGCATTTTCTAATTCATCTTTTAGGGTTTCATGATTTTATTCATTTAACCCTGTTTGTCATTTCTCCCTCTAGGTTAAATAATTTATTTATTTATCCTAGGTCTTTGTGTCACAATTAAATGTTTAATTTAATTGGCTAACTAATTATTCCTCTTTTTGTGAATTAATTAATAAATGACAAATTATTAATTGATTTACCTAATTTTTCATCAATTTCTAAATTCCCTCTTTGTGAATTAATTAATAAATGAAAAATTATTAATTAATTCACTAAATTCCTAATTTCCTCATTTTCTAATTTCCTAATTCCTAATTTTCTCATTTTCTAATTTCCTAATTCCTAAATTCCTCATTTTCTAATTTTTCTAATTTCTAATTCAATTTCCTCCTATTTTCCTCCTAATTTCATGGGAATGACATTTCAATTTGTCATAATTTGTCATAATTGACAATCAATCAATTTTGACATAGAAAGTTGTCATAATTTTTGTCATGAATTATCAATCAATCAATTTTGCATAGAAAGTGCAAATTTGTCATAATTTGTCATATTGATTTGCAATTTCCATTTGAATCTCTTCATGCTAATTTGATCTTTTCTCCAATTTGTCTATAAATTGGATGAATTTCTTCAATCCCGAATCTAATCACATTATCAAACGAATCACTTTTTTGAATCACTTTCCCGAATCAATCACACTTCGAGTATTCTTGAGCAATCATCTTGTCTACTTGCTTTCATATCATGATCATGCACTAGTAGGTGAGATCCACAACAAAGCTATTTGAAGGAGAAAGAAGGACAATGGAGCCACATGAAGGAGACATTCAAGTCTGCATTTGGTTTGCTTAAGTTTTTAATCTTGAATATCTTGTTTTCATATCTCTATTGGATGTAATTAGGATTGATCATTGCAATGAGCTTTTGTGATTGAGCTATGACTAATATTGATATTTGCTTTGATGATTTCCAATTTCCTAGCTACACGTACTACTTTAGAGTATTATCTCATTCTGGGTAGGTTCCCGTCGTGGTTTTTCCCTTAACTGGGATTTTCACGTAGAAAATATTGGTATTATGAGTGTTGTTGTTATTGTTATCTTTCTTTTTTGCTGCAATTGATCATATTTGAGATTGTTCTTAATTGTTTTAATCTAGTGAAAAAATTCACCACATTATTAGACTCAAGACCAAGGTCATTATGAAAAAATGTAAGATGCTCACATTTAACCACATTAGTAAAATGGGAAGACTCATACAGGGTGGTATGAGATAATTTTGATTAGCAACATTTCCCCTTGACTAACATATATAGGATTAACATTTTGTGTGGAAGTAGCCATGATGGTAGATGTGAAAGTAGGGACACTAGGCATATATGTAGTCATACAGATAGAATTATTAACTTGACTAGGTTCTTGAGTGTAACCAAGGACTTCAACACAACTTTTCATAGGCATGATGTTAGTGTGAACAATATGAGCAAGACTACGCAACAAGTCAACACCAACTTTATCAGTTTGGACTATTATTTTTAATCCTTCAAACAATGAGATAGCTTACTTTTAGGGTATTTTTGACTCATCCATTGTTGAATATTTTTAAATTCATTTTCAATGTTCTCCAATTGGTCAACGAAAACCCTAGTTAGTGATTCAACCTCATCATGAGAATTATGTAAAGAATGGGAATAAAAAACATCAATTGTTGGAATAGAAGAACCACCCACATTCTCACGAAGCAAGTTATCCAAATTAGGCTCCATATCCTTAGTAATTGAATCTTGGGAAGCCTATATTCTAAAATTTCTTCTCACAGGAATATTATAGGTAGGACTAATGGTAGTGAAACTCATGCACAAAGGAGGGAAATTTGGAAATTTAAATTGTGATTAAACAATACAAAATTTTATAAAAATGATTGATTAACCAATTAATTAAGAAATTCAATTTGTGAATTTGAAAGATAAATGCATCTAGATCATAGCATAACATTCATAAAGATCTTATCTGAAAATTGATTTGAAAAATTATGCAACCCACATGATAAATTTTAGAATTATAAATTAGGGTTTTTGTAAATTCTACCACTATATTTATGTAATTCAATTTAAAATTATATCTAGGAGGGAAAGTTTGAATTTGAAATAACATGAATAATCAGATCTGAAATAATTAATCCAAATTGGACAACCCACAAGCTCAAATTTAGAATTAAAAATTAAGGTTTTTGTGAAATTAACCTCTATATTTTATGAAATTCAAAAAAATTAAACTTGTAAGTGTAATTTTTAATTTGAAATGTATAAAAACTTATATTTGAGAACATAAATAAAAAATAAAAGTGTAAGGAGTCGAGTTCACCAAAATGTAATAGTGAAAAATTAAGGTTTCCACAATTAGATATAGGAAAACCACTATTTTTTACTTAGGGACAATTACATTAAAAGAGGGGAGTAAACCCAATAGATCTAGCCACAAATCAGCAAGGATAAGGCTGAGAATTCTATTGGATTTACTGGTATTGAATTGATTACCCTCTTTTAAGTTAAATTTTGAAAATGTTGAAATTAGGGTAAATGTGCTAGAATTGAAGTAAAAACACATGAAGAGTTAGCTACAGTTGTTGGATCGAGCCATGAACCTGGATCTGAGGAATGTAGGTGTATTCATATCTGTTTCAAGAAGGAGCTCCTGAAATATCAGGACCGATATGCCCATTGAACCAGTCCTTCATGCTTTTCACACTCCAAAGGGGAATCTGTTCGTCACTGTAAATAAAGCCAATTCTGAAGATCACAGTTTTGTACCTATTCTTTCACACACTAGACAAAGGAAATAGGTTGGGATTAGGGGTTCACCTTAGGTCAAACCCTGATTTTGTAATTAACTATGAAATTAAAATGAAATGTAATTGAATTGCAGCAATGAAAATGTTCTCCTTTTGAGGGAGATGTTGAATAATGACTAAAACACTAGTGATATACCTTTTCGTGGAGTTTTATTTGTCTCCACAAGGAATTAGGATTTCATGAAGTCTTCATAAACATATAACATGAATGTCAGCTCCAATGCTTGAAACTTAGTCGTACTTCTACTCCAATGCTTGAAAGAAGACTTATTGCTTGCTCAATTGAATTTGAAGGAATTCTTGATTGTTTGATTGATGTGTGTGTATATGAAAATGAGAGCGGTGGACCTCCTTTTATACCCGCCCATCTAAAAACAACTTAAATTTTTTGACATGAGCTGACATGGGATCTAGATCATAACCAAAATGATGTGACTGTTAATGGGCCTCAAAATTAGTCCTTATTGGGAGGAACAGGGCATTGATGCCCTGGTATTAACCAATCATGAACCAAGAAACAAGGGGGAAGTGAAGTGCAAGTTGAAAATAATAAAGAACTTGCTTGGTGTGAGCAGAATCAGGACTCCAATCAAGCATCAGGACACGAATGCCAAGGTGAGGGTCCAAATGAGGACAAAATTGTAAGGGAGTACAATTTAGGACACTAGAACACCTTCTACTACTTTTCTTACCCAAATTTATATTTTTTAAAGCATACTATAATGTAAGTGATTTGGCCATATCAACTACCACTACATTTAGAAACATAGTACATAAGGTGTGGTTATAAGTCTTCCTCAAGGATGATATTTTCAAATGGAGTATGATAGGGCTTTACCTTGGGCAAGTAACTTAAGGATAATTCTAACAAATGCAAGCATTTGATGGATTCACAAGTCCTTTAGCTACTTAATAATAACTTAGTGAAAACTTTTATATCATTATTTTATAGCAAGTACCATTACTTGCTCATATTTATCTAGAAATCATTTTTCTTGATTCGCAAAGATGGCATATCTCTTGGACTCCACACGTGTCTTATCAACTCCTCTTGATCCATGTGTGGGCTCACATGCAATCTTGACCCTCCATCTTGGATCAATCCTAGGCCTCCATTTTCTCCCTCCTATAAATTGGAGACTCCACTCCTTCATGTTCCATCTCCAAATATCATAACTTCATGCTACCCATTTGAATCATATAATAAGCCAAAGTATCCAAATTATAGCCAAATCCATACCCATCCACCACTTAGCCATTTATCCATCCATCTCATCCTCTTATCCATCATATTGTGCACATTTTGGAGAGCCAACCACACTAAACCAAGGATCTCATCAAATCAAGTGGAGAAAAGGGTGCATCTTCACTTCATCCATAGCTCAATACGAAGGAGAAGGTAAAATAAGCAAGATATAAATGGTTTATTTTATGCTTTGTTTGAATACAAACCATCGAATCTTGCTTTGCTTGTTTTCCCCTCTTCGGACTGATAAAATTTGTATCCAATAATCATTGATGCAAATTTGACATCATGCTCTAAGATATCATCAATTGTCATTGACTAGTTGTTATATTGAGCACCGGTTATTTTTGTGATGGTTGGGTTTGTTGCCTTCCTCAAATTAGGTTTTCCATCGGTTTGGTGTAGACATGTGACTGCATGAAGGAATTTCTTGGTTATCTTACAAGGTCTATCCAGCCATATGAATTCACCGTGGACATGACTCAAAATATATCTTACCCATTAATCTTCATCAAACGTTGAAAAATGAACAAATTGTGTGAAACCCTTCTTTTGTAACAGTGCATATTTTGGTTTGGGGTTTCCAACTTCATCCATTATGTGCTCAGTATACAGGGTTAAGATATCCTTACTTTTGGTTTCCTCAATTGTACATTGAATGTATGCCCTAATATCATCAATATGTAGAACTCTATATGACACAGATGAAAAAACACAATTGCGATCGTCCTCAACATATTTAAATGGATGTCTTTTGAATTGTGGCCTTGCTCGATCAAAAATTTCTACTACCAAAGGTGTATCAACAAAAGAAGATGCCATTTAAAGAAATTTAGAGTTCAAAGGAGGAACATGCTTTGGTAAATACCTTTTTCTTTTGTAACATGCTTATGTGCTCTATTTTGCTCTGCAACTGCTTACCAGATTAAACAAGATCAAAATGTGCACATGAAACTATGCTCAATTGCTCTAAACTGGTCTACCATATCACATATCACACCAAATGCATCATCGCAGTTGATCTTATATATGCACAATCACAAAATGAAACATTCACCAAGTCGACCATCCATATTATGCAATGTAACATGTAACCAAGTGTCAGCTTATACCAGATCTCTAAAACATGTGCGGATCAAACAAATGATGTCAAAATGATTTTTACATATCGGCCCTATTATCCCAAGCACGAGTATGACCATCAAAATAACCACAAAGATTCTGGACCAAAAAGTTCTCTGATATCCTGACATACCGGTGACAGATTATCGAACCACTCCCTCTACCGGTTACCAAAAACTATAACTACCGTATAGGATTTCTAAGGAGAGTTACCATCAATGACAACCTAAATCCATTATCCATGCAATGGTATCCACCAAATGAGTGTCAATTGCCAACATAAATATGGTACAATAATAAAATGATGATATTATCACTCTCCAATAGATACAATATGGATCAACACTCCCTTGTACTAACTGTGCCGATATGAACTCATCTGAGTTAGATTTGAACTATATCATAGGGGAGAGGTGAGTGCTGATTATATAGAAAAATATGGGCACATAATTCCAAGAGGAATAATAACTCCCAAATAATAAAATTAGGTGGGAATTGTGCCTACTTGGAAAATGCCAAACATTTGGCAAACCAACTCAAATAGGGACAAACAAATGGTTATGGAGAGGTGGCAAATGAGACCAAAAGAGGGTGTGACATTCAACCACCCAAATGTGGGTGTGAATGACACATGTAAATGTAGGACTATGCCATGTGTCCTCATATAAACCATCCTAATATAACCTAAGTATGCTTAATAATGTGTAGGAAAAAAAAATATTAAAAACCTACTCTAACACCCCCCTTAAGCATAGCTTGGGTGGATGAAAAGATGCAATAACGTAGAGATGGGTCTTGGCTACTAGGCCATGTTAGGTACCCATGTACAATGATGAAACCTCTCAAAATATGAGAAAGAGAAAACCCATAGGACAAAACTCCCCCTCAAGAAAGAAGAGGAAGAGAGACCATGTAGTCCCCTTATGTAGAATCTACTGCGTTGTTGGTGAATGCTCGACACAAGAAGTTGTAGATGGTCTAAGATCATTGAAAAATATTCCTCCCCTTAAGAAGAAATAAAACCAAGGAAGAATGTAGGACTTCTTCTCATTCTTGAAAAGAATATGTAGTAAGAATGATGTATGTTGTCTCTAAGCTCTGCTCAAGTGTCCCTATGTTGATGTCGACAGTTGTCACCGTCAAATCAGGTGTTCTAGGCCACACTGCAGAAGATGACAATCCAAAACCTTGTGGTGATGAATGTAGAACAAAATCTAGAGACAAAGGTATCTCCTCCAAAGACAAAGATGCCTCCTCCAAATGTTTCTCAAGAGTGGCCATAGTCATGTCAAACTATGAGGAATGATCATGTGGGTAAAGAATGAGAGGGTTATAAAGTTATCCCTTAACATCTGAAGAAGATGAAGCAACTTCATCAAGGAGAAGATGTATGCACTCAATAGTGTCCTCTAAGTCTACAAGATAGGACTCACAAAACAAACCTACAATGTCTGTCAAGTAAACATCCCAAGTAGTTGTGTCTTGAAGACAATGAATGTCCTGCTGCACTAGATCAATGGGAGCCATGCATGTAGCGGTAGTAGTATCATCAAAAATAAAAATAAATATAGGAGATGAAGTCTCAACACATGTCTCCTGAACCTCAGTTGAAAGAATACCAAGATTCACTTGACCATATTGAATCTCCTAAAAAATGTCCACACTAGATGCCTAAGTGTGTACATCAGCCAAAGGATCAATAGAGGAAAATTGTGAGAAGGTGTATACTCAAGATTGATGACCTACCTTCCCAACTGTAATAATATCTCTGTTATGCAAATCTTGAATAATCATAGAATTTGGAGTGAACTCAATGCTTTTTTCTTCCCCACTATTTGTGATCTGATAGATAGAAAGGATATTTTTTGACAATGAGGGCACACAAAGGACATCATTGAATGATCGTTTGTCTATTTCAATAGACCCTTTCCCATGAACATGTATATATGTGTTGTTAGCCATCAGAATGTTTGGTTATGAACAAGTTTCAAATGAAGAGAACATATCTTGTGATGAAGCCATGTGATGTGAAGCTCTAGAATCAAGGATCCATCTCCCTAGCTCAAAATCTACCTTTGCAAAAAGTGCTTTCCCATTTTATTTCTCTAACTTTGAATTAGATGAATATGGTGAATCCTTTGACATATTTGAAGGTAGGTTGGTTTTATTCTTTATCAAAAGATGCTTCAACTCATCAATTTTTTTTAAATAACATTGATGTTCATCATGCCCAAATTTCTTGCAATATGCACAAGTGGGCTTCTCCTTTTTAGATGATTCTCTTTTTGAGGAAGAGGACTCAAATTCTTTTTGTGGCTTGTTTTTCCTTTTCTTTTGTTTTTGATCAGGATACCCCAATTCTTTCACTACCTTATGTTCACTAGCAATCAATGCTTGTGACTTGGAAGTCTTGATGATGCCCATTTGAATTAGCTTTGCTTCCTATTGGATTAGAAGATTTGAAAATGCATCAAAAGAGGGCTAAACATATGCAGTTCCCATATAAACCCTATTGGTATGAAATCCAAAAACAAACATAGAATACTCAGGAACAAGCTTGGATAACACATTCAAAATCAATTGTAAATCCTCCTTTATAATCTTGTAATATATTAACCGTATTCTTAGTTGCTTTATCTTGGAGATGTAGTCTTGGATGTTGTTGAAACTTTTTGGATCAAGATTCATCAAATCATTATCAATCTGATAACCCCTAATCTTTTTAGTTTTACCATACAAATTTTCAAGAGCATCCCAAGCCTCCTCAGGTGTCTTCCTTGATTCAAGATGAAATTGTAAATCAAAAGAGACTAGTGAACATATGTAACCAAGAGCTCTCTCATGATTTATCTCCCATGCTAGAAGATCATTAATATCAATAGATGCGGGAATAGTTTCTTTGACATAGTTAGTGCAACCTTTTATCCTTAGATAATTCCATACTAATTTTTTTCATGTTTCATAGTTATATGGAGTTAGGAGTTCAATTGGAGTTTTCCCCATTGTACTATCACACAACAAAAAATGAAAGCAATCATAACATGAAAAGATCATCCCCCCAAATTCACGCAATCAATGATTCCCACCAGAAAAATATGATGGTGGCACTTTATAAATCAGTGTGTTTACAATGTTAGAGTGTTTTCTAGAGTTTTACAATGTCCAAAATTGGACCCAAACACCGAAAGTACAATACAATGTCATAATTCCAACCTAAAAATAGCACCAATGCCTGGTTGAGAGCTTTACAAAATGGTTTTTGATGACCAACCCTATTAGCAGATACCCAAGTTACTGGGATTTGCAAACACAAGTTAATGTGTCACCTGGTTAGAGGATTTAATGATCAGAACTGTTAGGATCTGATTGCACCCTATTAGGAGTGACCTTGTGAGAGGATTTTCTTGCTGCAACTATTAGGAGGACAACAAGTACAAATGATCTCAGTATAACACCTTCTGTGTCTGATAAGATCCACTTCAGAATATTACTTCATCACAAACATATCATCTCTCAACTCCTTTGATCTCGGCAATATAAGAAATACAAAATTTGCTCATCACATATCACACTATCAAGATCATGTATATATATATCCTTTCATACCTCATCACACAATTAAAATTATCATAAGGTCGACTAGAAGCTTATTACAATTTCCTAGGTTCAATGCATCTAGATAATATTGCATTGTACACTTTAGTTATGCCAGCCACCGACATAAAAAATCCAATTTTGTGTCGTTTTACCGATCTGAGTGATTTTCATCACTACTAGTTAAGTCTCAGTCAGAATACCTGCTCTATCAATCATATCTCATTCATCTTATTGAATCAACACATGTGGTCACGGACATAACTTCATCTACCATACTTCATTGTTGTTGCAAAACCGCATTATAACTTCATCTACCATACTTCATTGTTGTTGCAAAACCGCATTCCTCCATCCTTCATGGATTTCATGTATCAATTGTCGATGTGTGACTCTGTCAGTCATTTTACTGGTTGAAGTCCTAATTACTGGTTTTGATAAAACTATCTCTGCTTTACCGGTTAAGTTTAGTCGGTTGAACTATAGGACTTAGATGACTCAAAGAAACATAGTTTCCATCAATGACAACAAACAAAAATAGTCATCATACATAAATCTAATCTCTATGCACAACATACATATACCGGTTGACCAAATGATCAAATGCCAACATTATGGCCAAGGAGAAGAAGTTTTTTTTTATGGCTTTATGTTTAACCATATGATTTTGAGAAAATAAGAATCAATATGTGTTCTTGGGCATTCTAAATGTCATGACTTAGTCATATGCGACCCAATATATTTTGAAGTATTAGGCACCCACTACATCTCGCATGCATCCACCAACTTTAAACTCTTTTATACTTGGTCTCCTCTATCTGATTTAGATATAACAAAAGGAAAAAATAACTTTATCATGTACATTGGAGTTAATGATATGCTCAAATTTACTTCATCAAGCTACACAATACCCTTTTAATATAAAGCCACACAAAGGAATGCCTCAAAAATGATATTTCTATTAGTTCACTTTTTTATTTATTCTCCAAGTCATCATTCAATGTAAAAAATAATATATTCATTTTTTTAAGAAAATATAAGATTTGCAACCTAGATCTCTTAGAATACTAAAATTAATCAATCCCACAAGCTTTGGTACCATGTAAGAGTTGGTATAGATTACTCTAATACTAATGCAGAAGCATCTCATGTTCATGGCAATCTTGCATCAACCAAAAATATTTCCCTTTATGTTTTTCTTTCTATTTGTAGTTTCAGTATTTCTTTCTGTGTGTACTAGTTTTGGCTCACTAGATCCTATGAATTTGGATTCTTCTTGAAGTCTGGACCATCTATCTTATCTCCTAACCACATCACTTTTGGATCATTTTTCGGCAAGTTATTGCTACCGGTTTCCATGATAGTTTCTTGTTACCAGTTGCCTGGACCCATTTGCCCTTCTCATCTACTAGATCTCTTCTGTAGCTAGCAGAGCCCTGAGCGTTGATTCTGATGTTCCCTGGCATGTGGCCAACCTTTTCCCATGATTTACACTTCATCGTTTGGATTTTCTAGAAGGATTTCTTTGGCAGAGGTCGGCCTTGTTGGTTTTACACGTTAGGTCTTGTTCTTCAGTTTTTTATCCCTTTTGGGCCGACCGGATCCCCTTGGATCGTATATATCATTGTAATTACGCATTAGAATGAAAATGAAGATATCTAGGCTGAGCGTAGATGATAGATCTTGAGATTTGGGGTCTCAGTTGTGACCTATTCAGTACTTTGAGTATGTTCTACCAGGCCTCTGAGCCCAGTTTTCTATAACCCAATTGTTACCGGTTGATTGTAATAGTTTTCATGTTGTAATACAATTAGTTTTGCATTGCCTCCATCATATCTTTGTGTTTACGCTTGTTGACCAATTCAGACTGATCTCTTTGAGGTTTCTCCTTATAGGTGATTACATCAAGTGATATCAAATAAATTTTTCATCTCGGTTGTCCTGACAATTTTGTTGTAGGGTGGAAGACTGTGGATCTGACTTGCAACTACAGAGGACTAGAAAAAGATGGCATGAAGAGGAACTAGGAATGGTGGAGCATGTGGGATTGAGGACCCTGTCGTGATGGAGATGTCGTGAGGGATAGCAGCCCAGTTGGAAGTCATGGAGACAACATAGAGAAGAGGCCAACATATTGAAGATGTAAGTTAAGATGAAGGAGAAGAAGCCTCGATAGAACAAGTAAACCCATTGGCGGTTGATCTGGATGAAGAGAGGTTTTTGAGGGTTTTAAGTAGGGCTAATACTAAACCACATTTTACCCCATTGGGATATGATGGAAAGTTGGATTCTGATTAATTGATGGATTGAATCTCAGAGATGGAAAAGTATTTTTATTTTGAGAACACTGCAGAAGAAAGGAAGGTGAAATATGCATGTACCCAGTTGAAAGGTCATGCATCTCTTTGGTGGAAACATTTGCAAGTTAATAGGCATAGAAGAGGAAAAGAGAAAATAAAGATTTGGGATCAGAGTTGAAGTCAAAATTTATACCGGTTGATTATCAAGTGAATCTATTCTGGAAGTTGCAGGCTTTGAGATAGAAAGAATCTAGTATGAAGGAATACACCGAAGCATTTTACAAGTTGAATATCAGATCAATACATGTTGATGATGAAGTCGAACAAGTTGCAAGATATTTGAATGGATTGTGGATGTCTATACAAGATGAACTCGGTTTGATCAAATTGTAGAGTGTTAAAGAGGCTTACCAGTATGCCCTGAAGGCTAAAGAGAAGTTAAATAAGAGACATGAGCACATGCAAAGAGGTAGAGGTGGAAGTACTAGAGGTAGATTTCAAGGAGGAAGAGGATATACCAGAGGAAGAGGTACCGATACAAATCAAAACAAGGATAAGGAAGTAATCAAGGAAGGTAATTCATATCGGAAAGATGACAAAAATTTCTACTGGAGGAGAGAACCGGATGGCTACTAGAATGAGAATTTTGGAAGACAAGACAAGAAGACATTTAGAGGTACTTGCTATAAGTGTGGAGGAGAAGGACATCATGCATTCGATTGTAAGAAGACAAATAATGCCAAAAGAGTGGTAGTGGTGGAAAAAAACTCCATCGAATTAGCTAACAAACCAGAAGATGGAGAACTATTGATGATGAGGAGAGTTTTGTGTCATACCAGAGAAGGTGAAAAGCCCTTACAAAGGAGAAATTTGTTCAAGACTAGATGTAAGGTATCCGGTAAGTGTTGTAAATTTGTTATTGATAGTGGTAGTGTTGGCATTATTAGATGAATTGATTATGTGTTGCATTGATGTTTTGTCATTGATATCAACACTATTTGTTATGGTTGGTTACCGACAGACAGGTTTTGGTTGCCGATAGAAGATCCAGTGTTACCGGTAGAAGACACTATTTGTTGGACACTTCTGGCATGTTTGGATCTATGGAATGTGATTGGTTATATGTGGTATGTTCTTCTGGAATATGTTTTGGTAATTGAATGCTATCATACACTCTAGTAAACCCTTACCAGCACTAGTTTAAGGCTTTACCAACAGAGCTCTCACTGAGGAATCTTGACAGGATGCATAATTGGTGTTGGTGCAACTTCTACATGGATTTCAGGATGCTAAAGATGTTCTTTGATCATGATTCAACTGCTTGAAGATATTGCTTTGGCGTGGTGGACCCAAAATAGGTTTGGTACCTATCTAGGTTATGGACCGGTATCATGCTAACGTGTACTCTACACGTTACCAGGATGTTTTGGGATGAATTATGGATTTTTTATTATTGTTTTGGTCTTAAGTTGACATAGCATATCATTATAATATTAATCTATGTATTTATCTTATTGGAATATCTTTTAGTTGGTCGACCTAATTGGTTTAGGCCTTAGGGTTTGTATAAAATGATGTAAGATCTCATTGTAGATCATGGCATGGAATGGAATAAGTGTTCATGGTCTTGAAATGCAATATCATATGTGAAGGAGACTTGGTCGATCATAGGTGATCGAATTGGGATTAAGGAAGAGGTCAAAGGCCTCTGGTATTGAGCTTAACCGGGATTGTAATTACACTAATATATTTGGTCTAGAATTCCGATGGAGGTTTCCGACGGAGAAGGTATATTGTGACCAAATTTGATTTTTTTTTTTAAAAGTGCCTACGTTCGTCGAATTTTCGATGGCAACGAGCATTACTTAAAAAAAAAAAAGAGGGCAGTTCATTTGTGCATTCAATCCCACGCAAGCTTCCGTGTCGAGCTCAACCCTTGGCAAGATCAAATGACACACTCACCATTCGAGGTAGGATCTTCACCTTCATTTTGGATTTGGATAATATGAGGAATTGTTGAACTTCACCTTCATTTCGGATTTGCATAATATGAGGAATTGTTTAATCTTCACCTTCATTCATTGAATCTTCGCATTTGCATAATAATTGCATGAAGAATTTCGGATTTTCATAATATTTGCATGAGGAATTTCGGATTTGCATAATGTTTTGATGAGGAATTTCAGAATTTCGGATTTGAATCTTTACCATGACAAGGGAAAGAGGTTACAATAGGTTTTCGTAGAAGCCATCTCCTCTACGCCCAAGGGCAATACACTTTGTAACCCTTTGCCCACACAGAACCATCACCGTACCACTCTTGCAAGCCTACTTCCCTTCTACCATGGTTGGAAGTACTCAATCGTATGAAAGATTATAGTATCAGACATATACTTAGCATAAAATAAATAAGTTGCAAAATTTCACAAATTAGAGGGTGAACCCTAGTAACAGTAGACTAATCAGTAGTGAGACCTTGCGGTTTGATCGTGAGATGCTTCCCCAACAAGATCAGATTGATACTGGACTAGATAATAATGGAACCACCAACAATGTATTTCTCAATGATTAGTGTGTAGAAGTATATTCATTAATCCAACATCCATTCTATTATATACAAAGGAATTCATACCAAATAGTATTAATTAATCAATCTATTTTATATTCAATGCCTAATCAAGTATTAAGTGCTTGGTTTGATGATCTTCTAATTGTTGGGAGTGCACTACTTATATCTCTTCATTGGGTACAGAAGTGGTGACCACTCAATAAGGGGTGATTGTTGGAGTGGTGGCATCTCCTCCTTAACCATAATGTCTCCTCCTAACAACTGGCTTGCCTCTTCATATTATTACACATCCTTAATATGTTATCACTCTTAAATATTCACCATTGCTAGAGATTAATGGTGAGGGTTGATATTTATTGTCTTTAATCCATATAAGCTTGACTATAGTAAATCAATGATTTCCTCCATGAAATTGTGAAGTCTTACCGTGTAAGACAATTTCATCATTTGGACCTTCCATGAAGAAATGTTAGTTGTTCAAATCGGGGGCATCACAGTCCTCCCCTCCCAAATTTGCTTGTCCTCAAGCAAATTTAGGTTTAGATGATCGAATATATCAGCCCCCTCCCAAGGTTTGTAATATTAAGACAAGTTTTCTCTCATCAATTGTAATCATGAGACAAAATAAGGGCAAACTTTCCATATATTGTCTAGAAGCATGCCACACATCTATGACCTTAAACATAATGTTCTCTTTTGAATAAATTCTTGTTTCTTTTTATTCCCTTAGTTGTTAAGCATCATTCTTGAAAATACATTAAGCATGAACCAAGTACAAAGTATACACATGCCAATATATGTACTATTATTAGATCCTTCTTATTTAGTAGAATGCATTCACTCTTTACTTAACGATGAAACCTTGAGGTTCTATGAAGAGGTTTCTTCTGTCATATTTATGAGGGTGTTGTGATTATTGGATTAGTTCCTCCACAAAACTCCATTCTTCAATTGTCCCCTTTTCTTTTGATGGGATTCTCTTATGGTCTCCTTCACCATATCTTTTTTTTTTTCTCAAGTTTCCTTTTGATTTTTCATCAGATATTGCCTCTATTTTTCATAGTTGGCGTCCACATATATTTCCTAGTTCCCATTTTTATTTGCATTTATAACACAAGTAATTTCTTTAAAGATTCCTTGCATTACATTTTTGCCTGGGTGCCCATGGATATTTGCACATAAAAACACATCTTTCCCTCTTCTGTTTCATCTTGTTTACAAGTGTGTCCTCTTTCCCATTTCTTCCTGCAATAAAAAGATAGGCCTTTCTTCCTTAGTTCTTCTCATTTGTCAAGAGAGAGTTTCATATTCTTGTGAGTTTCATATACTGTAGTGACTATATCATGAGTTTCCATGAGCCATAAAACATAAAATATTGTCAAGGCATAAATAATTTTCAAGTCCAAAACTAGATAAAACATCAAACTAGGTTACACATCTTAATCTTCTTCATTTTCTTTTTGTTGATCTTTCTGTTTCTTTTCTTCCTCTTCAACATCTCCCTCTTTATTAACCTTCTTCTTGCCTTTGTCTTTATCCACCTTCTTTGTCTTTGTTCAGCTATCCTGATAGGAGTCAAATGGCTATCCCAATGAGGGGTAAATTCTATCCCAACTAGTTGTATCATAGTTCTGATGTATAATTTCAAGGTCCCTGACTTCTTCGTCCCTTCTCTTTTCATATTGATGTTCCTTGCACTACTGCAACCTTAAATGATATTAAATAATATCTCTTGCTGTAAGAATTCTTTTAGTTACAACACTTGGCATAGAATTTAAAGAACTAAGATGAACTAAGCCCTAGGAGTCCTATATCTCATCTCAAATAATAAAGAGAATATAGGGCTGCATCTATGAAGGAAAAAATGTTGGAAAAGACTATTTCCACCTACTTGGCCACCTAGGAGTGGTTTCTGAGGTGTATTCAAAGCTTTTACTCCTTTTGTTTCATTTTCACTTGAAACATGGTTGAATTGGCTTTGTAAGCTCCTAGATACTTGGTACATGTTCTAATTGAGTTAAAAGAGTCTCAAGACTACCCTATAGTCATGCTCTACCTTATCCATCTACTCAATTAGCTTCCCAAACCTATAGGATGTATGGTTTTATTCCTTACTTTGAGTTGAAATTATCTTGGGTTAGATATAACTAAAATAAGCCATTCCTTCAACTACTTCAAAAATCGTCAAAAAGACTTCATACTACTATCGACATGTGTTTCTATCCTTAAGAAGTCTAATTTATGCAAGTGAAAAAACACCTAAGAGGTCATAGCTACTCCTTTTGACTTGGTAATATTCATGGTTTTTCTTTGTCTATTTAACTTCATTCCTTGCATCTTACCCACTATCTTGTAGCATACTTTGTTTTATTTTTTAGTGAATTGCATTTAGTGGACTGTTGTGCATCTTTAAAATTATTTTACAACTTCATGAAATGGTTTTCCTTCTTTATTACTTGACTATATCATTTAATATGCATGGATGGTATTATCATTTAATTTTCAAGATGGACCTTATATGGATGGTCCTTGCACCTTTTCAAATTGAAATTTTACAAAAGTCCAAATTTGGAGAGGAAATTCCTACTATTTGTCAATCCAACATTCATCTTTCAAATTTTAGGTCCAATTTCCATGAATAAGGGTTCCCAAGACCCTAGGAACATCATGAATAAGGGAATGAACCAAATTTATGGAAACATTGTCAAACCTAAGTACAATTAGGCATAAATAAGGCACAACCACTAAAGTGAGTCCAAACCTAGTGTATATTTTTAAAGTGATACAACTTATGATGCAATATTTAGCCCCCTTTTTAGCAAGAGTATGAAATTATGCTCATGTACTCTTGGGAAAATATGGAGAAACCAAATATTCTTTCACCAAGATATGGAAGAGTCAATATGACTACAAGTTTGGAAAGATGGTAGCTCCCAAGACTTATGATATTGTCAATCTACAATATTGAGATAAAAGAGAAGTACAAAGTGAGTAATATGAGTAACATTGGTAACACACATGGAGCATGCAAAACACAAAGTTATGACATTTAGAACTAGTAAGATTCATATATTCTCACTAGGAACCATATCGAAAAGACAAGGCATACATCTAGGACTAGTAAGATCCTTATATAGCTACTAGGAGTCATATCAGAAACACATAAAAGCATGATACCCAAGAATATCCTCTAATACTTAGTCATAGATTGCATTCTAACAACAAATAGAGACCTAATTGTGAAAGTTAGAGGTCCATTGGGAAAAAAGTTGTCATATTGCCATGACAACTTTTGCATTGCTTATAGAAACTTCTTAAAAACATGGTTGGAAAGTTAGTTTATGGTTGTTTGAGGTTTTAGCCCACTTGGATGGGAATAAATAGGCCTTTGGCATGCCATCCAAGAGTTTTTCTTAATGAATTTGGGGTTTTATGTGCATTTTTTGACGTTTCGGTCTGATTCTATTCATTTTTCATTATGAAAATCATCATAATTTGATGGTAAGTCAATTGGATGTGGTAGAGTAGTGAGTTAACTTCATTTTTTCTTTTTGTGGCATTGAATTTCATTGTGTTTTAAATTAGATATCATAGTTTTTCCAAAAAATGTCAAAACCCTACCTATTGTTTACCGAGAGGAGTAAATAATGTATAGTTTGGTCTCCCATGCATATAAATTCACCTAAATGTGTGGGAAGACCTTTTTTCATGCTATGTATCATATTATGTTTTGTGCAGGGCTCCAAAATAGATTTGGTATGCTTGGTCATGAGGACAGTCTAATATCTCTATTTATCAGTCAATAAAAGGCAGTAAGAGTGAAGAATTTGGTGGGAAGACCAAGCGATTGGCATTTTGAAGTGGTTGATGATAGAGAGGGTTGAGGGGACCCTATGCAACCTTCAGAAGGGTTCGTTGATCAAAACCAAATGAAATAGATTAAATTTCTATGATTGTCCTAAGACTATTGATTGTCATAGTCATAGTTTTACTAGTGATATTATTTTTGTTTTGACAGAGTTGTGTTTGTAAACCCAAGTGTGGACATATAGTGGAGTCATGAGATGTCTTAAGAATACATCAATACTTAACAACAACATAGTGTGTAGGCACCTAAAATATGGAAGGACTACATATTGGAAGGCGCGTGTGATGATGTCATGAAAGGTCTGATATCCCTATGTATCGGACTGAGAAAACCAGTGAAAGACAAAAAAAAAAAAATGCATTGAGAAGGCAAAAGGTTGAATTTCCTAATGTTTGTTGTTGAAGTGATGTGTGGGGACCCTGCCAAGTCAAATGTAGTTTCAAAGGGTGGAAAAAGAATAAGCATTTTATTTACCGTCCTAATAGACCATCCACCATAACAATTATTACCAATATTGATGTGTGCGTTGCAAACAAAGCTCTAGAGGAAGGATCTTTCTATTGTAATACCAAGTGAGTGTTCATAGACCTTGTGTAGGGTCCTCCTAGCCTAGAGTAAGGAGTTTGAAGCCTACATACATTGATTTGGCCTTGTGGCCATCAATGAGTGCTGACCCAATAGGAGAAGCCTTGAGACTGACAATTTTGGAAGTGTGGCATTGTTGAGAGCCAACACTTATGTGTGAACCCCGTCTTCACTTATTATGATTAGTTGCCATGATACTTGACCCTATCCTCATGGCATTGGCTCAATTCATATTAGTGTGTTTTGTTGAAGAAACATGATGTGATAAGTTTGATGTAGAGGCAAGGGTAGAACTCAGTATTTCATATTAGGACAACAACCACATTGATTAGGCAAGTCAGATAAGGTCTCCCCAATGTTTAGGATACTGAATTCACATTAGACACTTATGGATTACCGCAATTAGACATTAGTCAACTTAAGATATGATACAAGGATTGCATACCACAAAGCCATTAAATATGTTTTGAGATGAAAAAGAAGAGTTAAATGGTTTTGGTTCAATGATGATAATTTATATTTTCAAGTAATTTAATTTGGTATATTATACTGAAACGTGATTTCATAACTAACATTTAAACTTCTATATAACTAGTTCTATAGCTCAATTTTCTTGCCTGTGAAGAAAGACCGTGTCAAACAATATCAATGAACAACAAAATAAGGAGACAATTGCTAGATTGTGGTCTAACTTGAAAAGAAAAGGTGATGGAAAATGTTATTGTCCCTGCAAAATTTGTAAGGGGTTAAAGACTAGAAGACTTCTAATCAAAACAACTAAGAAACATTGTAGGTTGCATGGTCACATTGAAGGTGGACATGATTATCATCCATTGGTAAGTTTTTCATTATATCGTTTTGATTATTTATATACATAACAAATCACTTGATGATGAGATCATGATAATGGTTTATTTATGTTTATCAATTTTATATAGGTTGAGCACCCTAGAGCACATGGTATGGATCAACACAACCCGGAGAATATGGTTTTCAAAGTGGACGAACATGGAGGTGTCAATATCGAATGTTTGCGGATGGTTCAACATTTATGGACATAGAGGAAAAGTGGCCACACTTTAAAGAAGAACCTCGTAATCTCAGGCTTTCATTGGTAGCGGATGGTGTCAATCCATTTGGAGAGATGAGATCTGTTTACTCAGTGTGGCCTGCTTTAGTTATCAACAATAACATTCCTCCATGGATGTTGATAAAGAGGGAGCACATAATGTTGGCAATGATTGTTCTAGGTATTTTATCATTTAAATATAGTCGTCTACATTTAATTATAAATATTGCAGTAAAATGGTCATAATAATTATGTAATGTTTTTGTTCATTCGATTAGGTAAGTACCAAGTTAAAGATATGAATGTATATATTGAACCTCTTATCGAAGAGTTGTTGGATTTATGGAATGGTGTCACTATGTATGACGTCTCTAGACCAATAGGACAAAGACAATTTCAATTCCATGCGATGCTTCTATGGACAATACACGATGCCCCAAGGCTAACACATTTTTGTGGTATGTTATAGTGTTTAAGTTGTGCATGAACATTATAATTCAAAAAATTATCATATTTAATCCAATTATACATTATCTTGTAGGTCTTCAAACAAAGGGAAAATTTGCATGTCCCGTTTGTGGTCCAAAGATGAAATCTCGTCATTCAAAAAGTTTAGGAAAGCAGGTGTTTGATTAGTATAGGCACTTTCTCCACAAAAATCATAAGTATCAAAATATTGAAAAACATCTTTTCAATGGGAAAGAAGAGAATACATCAAAGCCACGAAGAATGATACCTCACCTGTGGAAGTTGGAATATAATAGAATTAATCATCAGGGTAATGTCATTCCATCTATTGGTTTGTCATAAACCATCTTTTCTATTTTGTTTTGTTTATTGATGATGTGATTGATGATCATGAAGGTCGTGAAGGCATAAATGACCACCTTCCTAAGGGACTAAAAAGTTATCCCCAACAATTTAGTAGCGTGCCCTACTATGAGCAGTTACAAATTGTTCATTTGTTTGATAGTATGCATATTGGAAAGAATATAACAGAGACATTATGGAAAATATTGGATGGAAGGCGTGACAAAGAAAAAATTCTCAAAATATGTAGTGACATTCAGGATTCCAATCATGCAATGATAAATGTCATTCAATCAAATAGCCATGGAGACGAGATTAATATAAGTGAGCTTCCTTCGTTATTAACGAACTAGCAAAGCAATGCTATAAAAGAAGTCATAAGAAAAATTTGATTTCCCACAGGATTTGCTGCGAACATAAACAATCTCATATCAAAGAAAAGTGAATTTGGGCCAGGGATGAAAATGCATGATTGGCATACCTTCATTAAGGTAATTCATGTTCTTGTGTTTTTACTATGTATTTAAGTACTACGCATACATGTACTTTTCATTGTATTATGTTAGAAAAAAAATGAAAAGATAATTTTATAATTGTTGCAGTACGTTCTACCTCTATCTCTCCCAGATGACTTCGACAATAATGTCAAGCAAGTCATATATGATCTTGGAAAATACATGAGGTAAGTAGTGATATTTGTTCAGTTTGTTGTATAGATATTATATTTTCTATTTGTTTTACTTGTTATGTAATATATTTTTTTGCGTCTTGAATATCTTGTAGGTGGTTGTCATGTAAATAAATCCATAAAGATGATATAAAATATTGGAAGAGGAAAAATTCCTCATTTAATGTGTGAAATGCAAAAGTGTCTACCTCTAGCTTTTTTCAATGCACAAGAACACTACCTCATACACCAAGTTGAGGAGATTGAATTGTATGGACCTGTACACACTAGGTCAATGTGGATGGTTGAGAGGCACTTGAAATTTTTGAAGGCTTTGGTTCGACAAAGAGCACATCCTGAGGGTTCTATGGTGGAGGGATATATGGTATACTAGACTATGGTGTACATTTCTGAATATCTTCCTAAGTTTGCAGCAAAGATCCACGTGGATCACATTTGGGCCATTAACAAATTCGAAGGGGAGTACTTGACGGGGAAAGGTAGATTGAGGAAAGTGAGAGGTAAATATAAGATGTTATTGTAGTTAATTAATTCTTAATCTTCAAAATAAATCAGTTGTAAGATGTCTATTTATTTTTTGTACAGTTGGTCGAGAGTGGGATGCACTATATTTGTATATTGCAAACAATCTTGATCGGATAACGGTATGGATTGAACGTTGTCAAGATTCTGGACGCACGTTAACATGGGAAGGTGTGGCTTCATTAGTTAAAGAAGCTCATCGTAATGGAGATTCTAATGTTACGCAAAGAGAAATTGATTTAGCATATGGTTTAAGAGATAAACAGGTACGTATAAATTTATTAATCACCCATATGTTTATCAACTCACAATGCAATAAATTTTACTTGTTTGACATATCGCAGGTCAAACACCACAATTCTATGTGCTGCAATGGTCATAAATTTCGTATAAAAAGGTTGGATGATACGAAGAAAACTTGTGATTCTAGCATCACTGTAGTCTTTGAGGTGACAAATATTTCATCGAGAAATGACATACATCTTCAACAGTCTCAAAATCGATACTATGGCATTTTGGATGATATACTTGAGTGTGACTTTAATTTCTTCAAATTAGTTTTGTTCGTCGGAAAATGGTACAGGCTACGATTGAATAAAAATGATCCTGATAGAACTGTTATTGAACATGATAATGGTTTTACAATGCTAAATACAAGTTCATTTGAACCAGTTGGGGATGAGCCCTATGTTCTTCCAAGCCAATGTGAGCAAGTATTTTACTCAGAGGTTCCACATAAACTAGGTTGGTCATTTGTTGTTAGACATGATCCAAGAGGAAGGCCGATAAAGTATAATGTGATGGAAGAAGAAGATACCGAAGAAGTAGAAGATGAAGTGGATGATGATCATGATCGACAGCTTCTTAATGATGAAGAAGAAGAAGAAGAAGAAGAAGAAGAAGAAGAAGAAGAAGAAGATGATGATGATGATGATGATGATGATGATGATGATGATGATGATGTTAGGCCTAATATGGAAAGCTAATGTACTGAGAGGGGAGGGGTGAATCAGTACTTCAAATCCTTACTTAAACAATATCTTTACTGTTATGCATAAACCAAAAACTGATGTAACATAACATAAAGCTATAACAAATAAATAACAATCATACATGATTCACTACATAACTCATATATTTTGGTTACGCAGAAACTCTTGGTTAGAGAGAAAAACTGCGGTGGGGATGGCACCCACAACTTCACTATTGCAATAATAAAAGTTGCTCGGTTAGAATTACATGTTCAACTATTTTTGATAGCTTACCCTGTTAGGAGTATCAAGATCGTTAGATCTACCTTGCTAAAGGATTTTACAACACTTAAACTAAATGTTGCACCTGGTTAGAGGCTTTACAATTTATAGACTTTGTTAGAGTCTTTTACCCTGTTAAAGGTTTCTCTTACAACTTCAAAATATTACAATAAAATCTTTACAAATATCTGCAACTTTACACCTGGAATGTTATAGCAGATTCTATGTGCTCAAAATGAGATTACCTTGCTTATAGCATACCTCGGTAACCCATAAAGTAACTCGGTAAACCCTTCTGTTTACTCTATTTTTTAACTGTTCTCTTAAATCCTTCTTGGTGACCTCTGTGTCTCTGTAACAGTCATAACACTTAGTGCTTTCTTATGTATCACACATGTCTTGCTTCATACACCTCTATGTATCTCTATCACATTCTTATCCTTAATCCATGCTGTATAAATAGATCTCTTATGTTGGTGATCCGATTCATTGCTTCGATCTTACAAACATGATTTATCGAATGAATAACTATACAATATATTTCATTGGTTAGATGACCTCAAAATCATACACAATCTTTAAGTACAATTTCCAATGTGATAACGGTTCTATGTTCCTCGATCTTGTAACACATTTTCCCATGTGTGTCTAGATTCAATGAATCTGGTAACACGTTTCACTCGGTGTATATCAACTCGGTGTATCATTATTTTTGCTCGGTAGACATGGAATGTTACTCGGTAGACAGCTCGGTGTATACTGGGCTCTGTGACTACTTTCTTCTATAACCGACTATTCTGTGTATACCAATTGAATGTTTCGGTAGAGGTAACCGATTAGAGTATATAGAATGACTTTGGATAAAAAACTAATGACAACTTGATAAGTAGTAACAATCTCCCCTTTTGACATTAGTTGAGATGTTTGACAAAACTACTTTCAAAGTCATAACTCAAAAATCTATATACTTACAAAATTTTGACTAAACAGACAGTATATACATTAGTCAATGAAATAGTATATTTAGATATACTCCCCTTATCAATATACTGTACAAAACTCTGATTTTTCATGCTCGGTGATCAATGTTCTCTACTTGGTTTTGTTTGATGATCACTGCTCGGTGTACTGGTCGGTTCACTGTTCAGTTCTCTGTTTTCTATCAAAATTGACTCTGTATTAGAATACTCTGTTTTGCTTGGTATATACTCCCCCTGTACACTACATTCCCCTATATACTTTGATATGATACTCATTCCCCCTTTTTGACAAACATCATAACTTAGTTATCATTCGGTGGTGGCAACTGGTCAAAAATGGATTTATACTTTGTCCTTGCATCGGTGAGAGTGACAAAGACGGCATCCTTGACACTGTCCATTAAAGAATTTTGCGCTTGAATGTCAGCTAATAGTGAAATTAAACCATCTAATGTGCTTCCCTCTTGTGTAGTAGATAAATAGGTGGCTCGGTTGATTTATTCTTGGACGGAAGACAAGTGTGGAATGAATAAGGTTTGCAGAGTCATAATGTCCATCCTTATTTTGTGTTCTTCATTCCTGAGTTCCAATTGTTGAGCCATGAGCTTTTGTAACTTTGTATAAAAATTCTGAATGGAATTTGACTCAATGGTCAACTTATTTGAGAGATCAGTGATCTCTTTCTCAATCACTTCAGTTTTATTTTTGATATCTTTAATAATTAAAGAGAATGTACAAAGTTTCTGAAATAAATAAAGAATGTGCTTGAGTTGAGGGGTCAACTCAACAATAAATTTGACAAGTTTAACTTTGCCAATGGCAATAGCTTTCTATGCCTCTTCAATCATTTTTGTAGTGAGCTCCTTGTCTTTTAACTTGCTCAAATATTCAGATGCATCTACTCTAGATGTCTCTATCTTGGTTAGGAGTTCATCCAGTTGAATGTGGATGGCTGCATCTTTGGTTACTGTAGCTTCAGGTAGCATATCTGTTAAGAGTGCTTTCACCTTCTGAAGTACTTTATTTTTCTTTTGAATAGCCATTTGCTTCTCCTGTTTAGCTTTGGCTTTGCATAGTTCACCGAATTCAATAAGTGCTTGCCCTTTTAATTTGGATATATCAGCATTGGGCAAAACTATTAGTTTTGACAAATCTAATTTGAAACTATGCTTTTTCATCTTCTTTTATTTACCTTTCATTGGTTGAACTAAAACAATGGTTTGTGAGGCTTATTGACTCTCGGTAGGTTTCTTGGTAGAGGCAACACTTTGGTCGGTTCCTTTAGCCTCTGTAGTGTCCTTTGGTGTCTCTGAGCTTGGTGTCTCGGTTGCAACATTTTCAGTGCTAGATGGAGCTTGAGAGGTTTATTCTTGAGAAGTAACTTCTCATGTTGTTGACTTGTGACCTTCTGTGCCTTGCTCTATATCCTTAGGGGCCTCGGTTGAAATAGGCTGAATGACTGGAGGATAGAGCTGAACTTGCTCCAAAACTGATTCACTAGATACAAGTCGGGCATAAGCATTCCCTTCTATCATTTCCTATTCCAGTGCCTCGGTATCCATGATATCTTCATCTACTTGTATGGTGTCAGCAGGGTCCTGCTCGATGATATCAGGATCTTGCTCGGTGACATCAACTATTTCAACTTCAGCTTGCTCACCATCATTCTTGTTTCAAAATATTTCCTGCCATTTTTCTTTGGTCTCATTCTCTACATCCAAGTAAAGGCCATTCATCAATTTCAAGGCTCTTTGCTTGACTAGGAATTTTGTGTGGCAGTTTTTCAGATGTTCGGTGATCTCATCTACCGACATGTCTGGGAAAAGATGTACCAGACTTCTTTCTCTCATCTATTTCTCTAAGTCCATTGCATACTTCCACCTATTGTCAATATGCAAATATAATTCATTTGGAAGATATTTACATACTTCTAATGGGACCGATCAGAATTTCAAGTGTGCAGATGACAGCTTCTTCTATTTGTCTCTTTTCATCATCAGATCTAGATGTTGGTATTTTGGTATGGTTTTGTCATTGATGTCAACACCTACTAAAACACTAGCACTTTGGAGATCTAGCAGCATTCACCGGCAAGCAAGTAACTATTGCACAGTTACTGGTATATGGTTCACCGGCAGGATATAATGATCACCGGCACTTGGAATGATATGGAAGACACTTGGTAATGTCGAAGACATCATGTGGACACTTTGTTTTGAAGAATTAATCATTGGTATAATCATATTTGCACATTTGCTTTTACCGGCAAATAGGTCCAGGGTTACCTAGGGTTACACCGACAGGTTTATCTTTTCTAGATCAACATGGCACACTATGGAGATGATTTATTATTGTTGTAAATGCTTTAAGCCGACATGTTTAATCAGTTATTGCATCAGATAATATATTGTTTGTAAACTATTTTTATTGTAATATCATGTAGAGCTGACCTACTAAAATTGGTCTTAGGTTATGGTATAAATGTAAGATCTTATTTGTAAGATCGAATGTGGAATGCGAAAAAGAATTAAGTGAAGGTATATGCGAGATTAAGCAGAGCTATACATGAAGACATCATTTGAAGGTGAAGCTAGGTTTTTTGTGGAAGCATATCAACATTACACCGGTACTGAATCTAGCATATGAAGATGCTATTTTGTACAATACATTCTTATTGGATTTAACCATCCAACTATAGTCAGTGTGACTCCCATTTTGTGATTGAGCAGTGAGCTCTAGGCTGTTGGCCTTTCTGCATGTGCAGACCCCATTTATGTGCACTTACTATCTACAGTAGTATCATCTGATTGTGGGTAAGGTTTCCCATCGTGGTTTTTCCCCTTACAGGGTTTCCACGTACAAATATTGGTGTTATGTGTTGTGGATGACTTTGTGTTTATGTTTCATGCATTAATCTTTACCGGTATAGCAATTAACTATTAACACTGTCTACCGGCATACTTAACTGGTTTATCGGTATTAATCATTAAGTTGATTGAGTTGTTTTTGGTTTGAATTTATTAGACAACTGATTCACCCCCCCCTCTCATTTGTCTCTGAGACCTAACAATTGGTATCAGAGCTTAGTCCTCTTTTGTAGAAGTTTAACAAATTGAGGAGATCCAATGACTACTAATTATTTCAGAAAGGATAGTCCTAACTTGATGGAACCAACTATGGGATATGGAAGATCAGGATGGAGACACATCTAAATTGCATTGGTAAAGACATCTAGGAAGTTACAAAGAATGGTTATACTGCTGCTATAGCTGGTCAGACCGCTCCAACTACCTTAGCTAAAGATGAGGAGAATGATTGCAAAGCAAGAGAAACACTTTTGAGCGCTTTATCAGATCAACAAATCATGGGATTGTTAGATAGGTCTACTGCTAAAGCTATTTGGGATCATTTGGAAACACTGAATGAAGGAGATTCCATAGTCAAGATTGCAAAACTTGAAATCTTCTGAGTCAAGTATGAACATCTGAAAATGGAAGAAGATGAAAGGATTTCTACTTTTATGAAAAGAGTAAATGAAATTGTTTTGGGTATTAAATGTTGTGGAGGAACCTTGAGTGAGGATGAAATTGTTTCAAAAATCTTAAGAGGATTGCCACCGGCATATAAAATGAAGGTTACTGCTTTTGAAATTGAGGAATTTCAAAACATTGATTGGAAAACTTTCAGCTTTTGAAATTGAGGAATTTGGTCATGTTGCTACTATAAAGACATATTTGGCCTTTAAAGCATCAACACCATCTGCTCCATCATTTGACAAATCAAATTGGAAAGCCCTTAATGCAAGAGAACTTGAAGAAACTAGGAAGGAGGATGAAGAACTTGAAGAACTTGAAGCACTATTTGCAAGAAAAATGCCTAAAGGTCCAGTTGGAAGTAAGTATGAAGGTAAAGCACCATTTAAATGTTTTAACTGCAATAAGATTGGTCATATGGCTTCGAGATCCCCTGATAGACATGCTAGACTAAGAGAAGAAGCTAGAAGAACATACAAGCCTAATCTTGAATATTAGAGATACAGATTTAAAAAGAACAAAGACAAATCTTGTTACGTTGTTAATGAAGGTGTAACTGATGATTCTGATGAGGATCCAATAGACAATGGATGGGTTTTTGTTGCTATAATAGAAGATCAACTGACACCTACTGTTCAACCAGTAGAACAAGCCCTAGCAGCTAAAGTTGAAGTAAAGGATGAATGGATCATTGAATCAGGATGCTCATATCATATGACAGGAGACAAAGATAAATTCTTGAACTTTCAAGAATACAATGGAGGTTTAGTAAGATTTGGAGATGACAAAGCCTGTTCAATCAAAGGTAAGGGTACAATATCTCTTGATGGTAAGCATAACACTGACAATGTCTACTATGTTGAAGGATTAAAACATAATCTTTTAAGTGTTGGTAAATTAGTTGAGAAAGGATTTCAGTTTCAATTTAAGAATGGAAAATACAGAATCATGAATAGAACTGGTTTATAAATTGCAACCGGTAATCAGACTAGAGGTAATATCTTTCATTTGAGTAACAATGAAAAGGCATGCTTGATTGCACATATAGATGAAAGTTGGTTATGGCATAAGAGACTCTGTCATGTAAACTTTGATTGCATGGTAAAGATCAGTACTTCTAAGGTAGTTAGAGATCTACCTAAAATTGTGAAACTTCGGAATACAATATGTAAGGAATGTCAATTTGGAAAACAAGTTAGAGCAATTTTCAGAAGTATTCTTGAAAAATTCAATAATGCTCTTGATTTGATTCACACTGATTTATGTGGTCCAGCTAGAACTAAAAGCTTACAAGCTGATAGATATTTCATGCTAATTATTGATGATTATTCTAGAATGTGTTGGGTTACTTTTCTCAGAGAAAAATCAGAAGCACTTGGAAAGTTCAAACTATTCAAAGCAATGGTTGAAAATGAAACCAGTAAGAAAATCAAATGTTTAAGATCAGATCAAGGAGGAGAATTCACATCTAAGGACTTTAATACATTCTGTGAAGTGAATGGAATTAGAAGATAGCTATCAACACCTCGGACACCACAACAGAATGGAGTTATTGAAAGGGAAAATAGAACTATCTTGGATGCATCAAGAAGTATGTTATTTGAAGCAAATTTACCACATGTATATTGGAGAGAAGCAGTCAGCACAGCCATCTATACATTAAACAAAGTTCACATCAAAGGTGAAACCGGTAAGACCCCTCACGAACTATGGTTTGGTAATACTCCTACTCTTAAGTATTTCAGAATTTTTGGAAGTAAATGTTATATTAGAAGAGATGAGTATATCGGCAAATTTGATCCTAGAAGTGATGAAGGAATATTTCTTGGTTATTCATCTAAGAGCAAGGCATATAGATGTTTTAATAAAAGATTGCAGAAAATTGTTGAGAGTACATATGTAAAGATTGATGAACAATTTAGAGGAACTTCAAGGTATATAGACTCTGAACCGGCAACAGAAATTGTGACAAATGAACCTATACTAAATCCACCGGTACAGAATGAAGATCCAGTTACCCCAGTACCATCAGAGGATTCCACAGTAATTGAAGAACAACAACAAACTAAGACACCCCGGTAGAATTATTCTGAAGATCAGATAATTGGAAGCAAATTTAAAGGAGTTATGACAAGAGGAAGATTGGCAAATGAAGAGGTATGTCTTATTTCTCAAATTGAACCATCATCTGTAAATGAGGCATGCGAAGATAAATTTTAGATTGAAGATATGGAAGAAGAATTAGAACAAATTGAGAAAAATAATACTTGGACATTAGTTCCCCGGCCTAAAGATAAAAATGTAATTGGAACCAGATGGGTATTTAGAAACAAACTTAATGAAGATGGTAAGATTGTCAAAAATAAAGCAAGACTAGTGTGTAAGGGATATTCTAAGAAAGAAGGAGTTGATTACAATGAAACCTTTGCACTGGTAGCAAGAATTGAGGCAGTCAGATTATTCTTGGCTTTTACAGCTCACAAGAACTACAAAGTTTATCAAATGAATAGTAAATGTGCATTCTTGAATGGAGATCTTGAAGAGGAAGCCTATATTGAACAACCTGATGGATTTTCTTTGACAGATGACAATAATATGGTTTGCAAGTTAAGAAAAGCTCTATATGGATTGAAACAAGCCCCAAGAGCTTGGTATGCAAGGTTGGATAAGTATCTTTTAAAGATTGGTTTTTCTAAAGGAAATGCAGACAACAATTTATATTACAAAATAACTAATGATGATATCTTGATTATAGAAGTATTCGTTGATGATATAATCTTTGGACGAGAAGATGGATTATGTAAAGAATTTTCTATTAAAATGCAGCAAGAATTTGAAATGTCTATGATTGGAGAAATAAAATTATTTTTAGGATTGCAGATTTCATAGACTGACAAAGGTATATTTTTGAGTCAATCCAAGTACTTGAAAGAGTTACTAAAGAAATTTGGGATGGAGAACTCTAAACCGGTAAGCACACCTATGACTACAAATGACAAATTATCTCAAAGGGATGAATCTACACCTGTTAATCCAACTAGATACAAATCTATGATAGGAGGTTTACTGTATTTGACACAAACCAGACCTGATATTATGAATGTAGTATGTATTGTTTCTAGATTTCAAAGTAATCCTAGAGAAAATCATGAATTAGCAGTAAAAAGGATTTTCCAGTACTTACAAGGCACTACAAATCTTGGATTATGGTATCCTAGAGATGAAAATTTTGATCTATGTGCATACACAGATGCAAATTGGGCAGGAGATGTGGATGATAGTAAAAGCACCACCGACAGAGCATTCTTTCTTGGAAAGAGATTAGTTTCTTGGTTGAGTAAGAAATAGAGTTGTACATCTTTATCAACAGCAAAATCAGAATATATTGCAGCAGCAACTAACTGTACACAGGTACTATGGCTTAAGCAAATGTTGAAAGACATAAAGGTAAAATGCAAGGAACCTATTACTATATATTGTGATAACACTGCAACAATTGATATATCTAAGAATCCGGTATTACATTCTAAAACAAAACATGTTTCTATCAAACTGAATTTTCTAAGGGAAAAAGTTGAAGAAAAAGAGATAAAACTAGTTTATGTGAATACTAAAGAACAGCTTGCAGATATTTTCACAAAACCTTTGCCTAAGGAGACTTTTGAATATCTCAGAGATTAGCTTGGAGTCATACCACCACCGGTAGAGACTTAAACAATTGATGATTGTCATCAATCGGCAGAATTAAAAGACAAATCTTTTACTTTGGTCTTTGATGAGGAAGCTACTTCTCAGGGGGAGTAGTTGGTATATTGAATTGATTGGTATTTTGTATATGAACTTGGTTTTATGATTATAACTTTGGCATTTGATGTCAAAGGGGGAGAGATATCCATGGAAAAACACATTATCTTTTAAGAGAACTTTCAATAACACATGTTGCTCCCAGGGGGAGAGGTTGTTGTATGAGAGAGACTATTACTCTTTGTATTCTGGTTATGATCTTTTTGGAGAGATTGTTGGTTTTTGGTTTTTGGCATTTCTGTTTTGTCACTTTGATGGCTTTTCCATCTTGTGTTGCCATCAATGCCAAAGGGGGAGATTGTTGGTATTTTGGTATGGTTTTGTCATTGATGTCAACACCTACTAAAACACTAGCACTTTGGAGATCCAGTAGCATTCACCGACAAGCAAGTAACTATTGCACAGTTACTGGTATATGGTTCACCGACAGGATATAATGATCACCAACACTTGGAATGATATGGAAGACACTTGGTAATGTCGAAGACATCATGTGGACACTTTGTTTTGAAGAATTAATCATTGGTATAATCATATTTGCATATTTGCTTTTACCGGCAAATAGGTCCAGGGTTACCTAGGGTTACACCGACAGGTTTATCTTTTCTAGATCAACATGGCACGCTATGGAGATGATTTATTATTGTTGTAAATGCTTTAAGCCGACATTTTTAATTAGTTATTGCATCGGATAATATATTGTTTGTAAAAAAAAATTATTGTAATATCTTATAGAGTCGACCTACTAAAATTGGTCTTAGGTTATGGTATAAATGTAAGATCTTATTTGTAAGATCGAATGTGGAATGCGAAAAAGAATTAAGTGAAGGTATATGCGAGATTAAGTAGAGCTATACATGAAGACATCATTTGAAGGTGAAGCTAGGTTTTTTGTGGAAGCATATCAGCATTACACCGGTACTGAATCTAGCATATGAAGATGCTATTTTGTACAGTACATTCTTATTGGATTTAACCATCCAACTGTAGTCAGTGTGACTCCCATTTTGTGATTTAGCAGTGAGCTCTAGGCTATTGGCCTTTCTGCATGTGCAAACCCCATTTATGTACACTTACTATCTACAGTAGTATCATCTGATTGTGGTTAAGGTTTCCCACCGTGGTTTTTCCCCTTACAGGGTTTCCACGTACAAATATTGGTGTTATGTATTGTGGATGACTTTGTGTTTATGTTTCATGCATTAATCTTTATCGGTATAGCAATTAACTATTAACACTGTCTATCGGCATACTTAACTAGTTTATCGGTATTAAGCATTAAGTTGATTGAGTTGTTTTTGGTTTGAATTTATTAGACAACTGATTCACCCCCCCCCTCTCAGTTGTCTCTGGGACCTAACACTGGATTCATGTTTTACATATCTGAATGATCCAAATCCACCATATTGCTTCAGATTAGCACATAAATTTTCAACACTATGTACATTTACCTTCTTGCTCTTGACAATCTGAAATTTACTTGCATCTTCAGATTTGATGTCACTAGACTCTTTTGTCAAAATGAGTTTCTGAGTAGATTTCTTGTAAGTTTTTGTTACCTTTGGTGCGGCAACACTCTTTGTTTTCTTACTCAGTGATGCTGCAGATGCTCTTGTGTTAGGTCGCTTTGCTGGAGGAGTCGGTGATACCTTTGGTGTATCATGTTTCTTTCTTTTCAAAAATTTTCCCTTAGGAAATTCGGTGCTCAGTGTTATAGCTGCCTCTTGGGCTTCAGATTCCTCTTTGGTAATGGCTATAGTTCCCTTGATAGGTGTGGAGGAAGAACCTTCTCCAAATTTCTCCGATAATGCCCTGATCATTTTTGTTGCCTTCCTTGTAGCCTTGGGTACTACAATGCTCATTTTTACTTTTTCCTTCACTTCTTCATATGTTCCATACCTCGACTCAGTAGCATGCCTTGGTAATGAAAGAAATGCATCTATCTGCTGTTGTGTGATGTCAAAATCAATCTGGTAACCCATAGGTGGCAAAGATTGAGTTCTCGGTTCCACAACATTCGCATAGCAGTAATCAGTGTCCACTTCAAAACATATGTCATCCTTGTATTTCTCCACTAGCTTGGGTGGAATCCGGTACCTGTTATGCATCCTTTCCTGAAACTTGCTGAAATAATTATCCATAATATCAGTAAAATTATCACCTAGACATTTGATAAAGTCATTGATTTGATGGGTGATTGGTCAGTGTAGCTCCCAAACAACATTACCGACTGATGGAAAGAATTTTTCAAAATAGAAAAACATGCATATTAACAGTGATCCAAACTTTAGTGTATTGGCCGAATTGTTCTTCTTTGGCTTCCTTATGGTATTGAGATTCTCAAATAGATTTTTCAACAATACCTCACATAAATCAATTTTCATACCTTTCTTCACAATTTTATATGCTAAGTCAACTGTTGCACAGGGTACACTATTTTCCCTTGCCGATTGGAAGAAACAGTAACCTATTACTCTAATGGCAAACTTTAGCTCTGCATCTGTGACATTGTTTAGTTTCAGTCCCCTGCAATTAGATTCTACTCTGGTTAAACTAATCAATTCCTTCTATGATATCATTTTCTGAGCTCGGGCATGATCATAAATAGGGTAACCAATGATCAAATGAATGATTTCCTTGGTGATCTTAAATGGTTGCTCTTCTAGCCACGTGAAGTCATCATGAACTCTGCTCAGAACAAACTTGACCCATTAGGGTTTGAAGACACGGGGATAGGTTAGGGCTTCAGTCAATCCCTTGATCTTAATGTGCTTATACTTGTTATCCATTTACCATCGGTGCACAATTCATCATATGTGTCTTTGATTTCAACGTGACCTAGTTCTTCAACTCGACATTTGGTGAAGAATCTGACATCCTCAACTAGTAAAACTCTATCCGGGATGAGTGAGAATGCAGTTTTGTCATCCGATTCAGATGCAATTTCGGGAGTTAAAGAGTATTTCAGTGAGGGCTTTTTGATGTTCTCAACAACAACAGGATCTTGGATCTTAGGTGCCATTGCAGATTTCAGATAAATACTAACAAAAGATCCTTAGGGTTTGAAGACTTTCAAACGGCAGATGCTTCACTAAATGTAAAATAGATAATCACACCTGATATGATCGGTAAACTAGTTGAGATTGATGTAAATACCTTGAATTTTGCTTTGGAGGAGGTTTGATCGCCTTTGAATCGCTTTGCTCTGCTTTCTTGAAAACTTGGTAAGTGTAAAATGACTGCGTAAATGCTTTAAGTACACAATATACCTTATCAGGCTCCGTGCAAGTTAGGTCAAAAACATTAAATGCACTCGGTTCCACTAAACCTTCTTTCCTTTTTGCACTTTAACCGAGTAGCCAGACTTCCTTCATTTACCGACTTGACAGGCTTCCTGTATTCACCGACTTGATAGGCTTCCTGTATAGTGCTCCAAAAGACTTTGATAGAATTTCAAACTTACTAATACATCTTAGTTATGCAGATTTTGAATTAAGTACATAATAAAATAGGAACTGTTAAGATTGAACCTTGAGAGAATGCAGTCCCTTCATACCTTTACCGATTAATTTGTAATAGGTGCACCTAACTCGGTAGGTAAGGTGCTTTCTTCATTTGACTCAATTTCCTGCTTTTTCCAAATCATTTGTAATTTGTCTTTTATTTCTTCAGTGTCTCCTCTAGGTTGATCTCTGCAATCTCTAGCCAAGTGTCCAACTTTGTGACAATGAAAACATGCCATACCAAGATTTTTCCATGATCTTCGGTTCTTCATTCTAAACCTTATAAAATAGTTGGCACTTATATGTCCATATCTTCCACAACATTCACACCATATCCTTGTATTGTAATCCCATGGTACTACAGAATATTGTCGGTAAGGATCTGTGTGAGTTCGGTAACCTCTAGCATTTGCTCAGTGTGCAAACCACATATAGTTTTTCTACTTAAACCAACACTCCTTGGTACTATGTCCATATCTATTACAATTTTTACAAAACCCTTTGAAATTTGCCTTCTTACAATTGTTAACAAACTTTGTCCTACATTGGTTAGATGTGTGACCATATTTAGTGCTATTGTGACAATAACCATTAGACCTAATGACATTCGGTTGCTTACCTTTTCTGATTTGGCACATGTGAGAAGTATGACCTTGATTTCCACAGTAGTTGCAAATGGGCTTCTTTCTTTTGATATTCTTCTTATTTCCAGCTTGCTTTGATGATTCTCCTCTCTCGATTGTGTGGATTCCCTTTTTGGTAGAGTCTTTTCCTTTGTAACCGAGTCCTACATCTTTGTTGGGTCTTCTTGTATTCAGTTGCTCATCCAACATCTTTGATGTTTCATAGCTCTTCTTCAATGTTTCCTTAGATTTCTTTTCTGTTTCAAGTTCATTGGTCAACCTTGATACTTCAAGTTTCAATGCTTGATTCTCATCATCTTTCAGATTTGCTTCATGATGTGCATAGCCTAATTGATCTGACAGATTACTTTGAATCCCAGTCAACCTTGTGATTTCATCATTCTTTTTAGATACTAATTCTTCGAGCTGTTATTTTTCTCTTTCTAGATCTCTTACTTTATCCTCAGTTGTCCTTAATGCATCAAGATTCTCAGTCATCTGTGTGCTGAAATGTTCATGTCCTCTTTTCATTGCTTTTAGTTGATCAGTCAGTGCTTTGTTCTTCTCCTTTAGTTCTTCAATCATCTCTTCAGTCTCTTCAGATATACTATTCTCAGATGATGTTTCAATTTGTTCCACTAGCTCTTGAGAGTCCTGTAAATCATCAGATAATCTTCTTCTCACTTTCAATGATTTTTGCATTTGTCTTTGCATGTTTGCAATCACTTGATTAGCATGATCCAACTCTTCTTGCAGATACACAATTCTCCAATATTGTTTATAGCCTTCCATTGATAAGATCTTTCTCTTTAGGCAGTTAAACCCTTTTCCAAGATTCAAGCTCTGATACCAATTGTTAGGCCCAATATGGAAAGCTAATGTACTGAGAGGGGAGGGGTGAATCAGTACTTCAAATCCTTTCTTAAACAATATCTTTACTGTTATGCATAAACCAAAAAAATGTTGTAACATAACATAAAGCTGAAACAAATAAATAACAATCATACATGATTCACTCCATAACTCATATATTTTGGTTACGCAAAAACTCTTGGTTAGAGAGAAAAATTGCGGTGGGAATGGCACCCACAACTTCACTATTGCAATAATAAAGGTTGCTCGGTTAGAGCTACATGTTCAGCTACTTCTAATAGCTTACCCTGTTAGGAGTATCAAGATCATTAGATCTACCTTGCTAAAGGATTTTACAACACTTAAACTAAATGTTGCACCTAGTTAGAGGCATTACAATTTATAGACTTTGTTAGACTCTTTTACCCTGTTAGAGGTTTCTCCTACAACTTCAAAATATTACAATAAAATCTTTACAAATATCTACAACTTTACATCTGGAATGTTATAGCAAATTCTATGTGCTCAAAATGAGATTACCTTGCTTATAGCATACCTTGGTAACCCATAAAGTAACTCGGTAAACCCTTCTGTTTACTCTGTTCTTTGACTGTTCTCTGAAATCCTTCTCGGTGACCTTTGTGTCTCTTTAATAGTCATAACACTTAGTGCTTTCTTATGTATCACACATGTCTTGCTTCATACACCTCTATGTATCTCTGTCACATTCTTATCCTTAATCCATGTTGTATAAATAGATCTCTTATGTCGGTGATCTGATTCATTGCTTCGATCTTACAAACATGATTTATCGAATGAATAACTATACAAAATATTTCATTGGTTAGATGACCTCAAAATCATACACAATCTTTAAGTACAATTTCCAATGTGATAACGGTTCTATGTTCCTCGATCTTGTAACAAATTTTCCCATGTGTGTCTAGATTCAATGAATCTGGTAACACGTTTCACTCGGTGTATCATTATTTCTGCTCGGTAGACATGGAATGTTACTCGGTAGATAGCTCGGTGTATACTGGGCTCTATGACTAGTTTCTTCTATAACTGACTGTTCTGTGCATATTGACTGAATGTTTCGGTAGAGGTAACCGATTAGAGTATATAGAATGACTTCGGATATAAAACTAATGGCAACTTGATAAATAGTAACAGATGATGATGATGATGATGGTGGTGGTGGTGGTGGTGGTGGTGGTGGTGGTGGTGGTGGTGGTGGTGGTGGTGGTGGCGATGGTGATGATGTTGATGTTGATGATGATGGCGAAGATGATGATGGTGATGATGATGATGATGATGATGATGATGATTGTTGGTGTAAATAATTATTCATCATGGATATTATTACACTTTACTTAAGTTTACTTAGGATAATGCATTTCGTAGTAGTTTGGGTATGAGACACTTGGGTGTTTGTGCCACATTGGGATAGTGTGTGTAGGAGAAATTCCACCTTTTATGGTGTTGATCTTGTTGTTACACTCCACTCTTGTTGTTACACTCCACATTCAGTGGGTGATCCACCTCATGTGGACTATTATAGTATTTCTCCTACCTACCCACACCTATTTCCTACCTACCCTTGTTTCTTATTGAACCACATGTCATGTTTGTGTGCTCACATATCCCTAGCCTTGCCTATATAAGTAGGCTCATCTACATTGTATGTAACTATGTAATTGAGATTATTGATCATTTTCTATTGATGAGAATACAGTTTATTCTTGTTCTATATTGTGTCTCTATTTTGTACATTTCATTGAGCTCTTGATCTTGGCAAAATCTCACAATGATGATGATGACCTTGATGTTGATGATGATGAATGAAATGTATGAGGTATGCGATTAGTATATTATCTATTTAATATTGACTTCTTGATAGAATTTGTTTTACATAAGTAATTCATTATGTTTTTAATTCTAATGCCATTACATAATTAATTCATGATGCACCTTTTAATATGGAGATGGAGATAGGGAGAGTGACTATTTATGTGACATTTTTTAAACAGTGTTTATTTATGGAATTTGGATTGTTTATTAGCTATGTGATGGATGTTGATTTAAAATACATATGTGATGGATTACATGTTTATGATGATGCATGTGACATTTTTTGAACTTTGTGTTTATTTATAGAATGTGGATTGTTTATTACCTGTGTGATGGATGGTGATTTATGATACATATGTGATGGATTACATGTTTATGATGACACATATGTGATGCTAATTGTGATGCTCAATTACATATATGATGATACATCATGTGATGCTTATGATACATATGTATTTATTGCTTATCAACTTACAAATGTAGTAATGTTTATGATGCTCAATTGATGGTGTTGATTTCATGTATAGTCCCTGTGTGATGTTGTCACCGTTGGTGGGAACAGGTCATTGACTATAGACATTGTCAACCATTTAGTTGAGGATCCTGCATAGTCTACATAAAGTAAAGGTAAGGAATTAAAAAATTTACAATGATTTTGATGACAACATCTTTTTATTATTTAATACTCTTTTTGTCTACAAAGTTCATGTTGTTCATGTTGTGTACTATGTAATTTTTAGCTAACATAAGATAATTGAATTACATGTGCAGAACCCTGAACCCCTTTGATGAGAATCCTGCACAGTCTCATGGATGGACAGGTATAACTAGTCAATACACCTTATAGAAATAATTTATTTTTAAAAAATTACTTGGAAAAAAAACCCTCAGTTTTTCAAACCTCGACATTAGCAACAAATCTAATACAATTATCAACACTTGAGGCCCCAGTTGGACTTATTCCAATTTTAATCCCAAAATCAACTTTAGGACTGACTTATTCATCAATATTACCCTCATTTGCAAAAATTTCTCTCTCATTTCATGGAGTGCAGGTACCCCCAAATAGGTATTTGTCAGATATGTCTTTGTCGAGTGAGGAAAATGCAGGAATAGAAAACGAAAGTGACACATGTAGTAGGTCTACAATAGGGAGATCAACAAGAGGTCAAAAGATTAGAAGAAAATTCAATAAATGCATGAAATATTTCCTTGCTCAAGGGGGGTCATGTTCTTATGATGATGAGGCGACATTGAGGTGCCACTGAGGTACAAAAATCTACAGAAACAATGGGTGCCCAAGGAACTTCCTCCAATAAACACCATTTTTTGTGTTAATGATAGGATATATCGCATAGCACCTTCGTCGTTACATGGTTTAGGTTTATTTTCCATAGACGGCATAAAGGTCTGTTACAACAAAGTTGCTGAATTGATGGAGTTTGTTGGACCTTGTTACAATTACAATTATTGGATGCAGATTGTTAAATATAAAAAAAATATGCGTAGGTATGCACTGTCAGTAAATTATATACAATAGAAAGATAATGATCAAAGTAAACGAGTGGCTATATACATTGATGGTCGGCCAAAAGCAACAGGGAATATTGCAAGTTTTATAAATAGTACGTGGCCTGGGTCAACTAATAAACAACCCAATTGCATATTTGAGGCATGCAAGGGAAATCATGTATTCATATGTGCGATAAAATCAATAAGTGCATACAAAGAGCTTCTAATCGATTACAGTTTGAATCGTATAGATACAAATAAAGTTAATATCATGGGGGTGGTACATACTATATATCATTTAAATTAACCAACCTCCAATTAATGAATCCAATAAACCATTTTATTATGAAGTTTTTTTGCTAAGTCTATTGGTTTAATTTTGCTAACATTTTTTATATTTTTTTCTTTGTCACAAGGCGACATGGATCCATCACATATCATAGATAGGGATGTAGGTTGCAACACTTCTACCGAGTAGGTAAACCTCATTGTAATTGTACAAATTAGATAGAAGCAAACTGTTACATTATTATGTTCTTTTTTTTAGTTATTTAGACTAATTTTGTAATTGTTAATGATATTCTTGACACAGACGGATGTTTGGGGAAAGGGAAAGGGAGTTGAGGTACCTGTGCACCTCTCTAGGGATGTGGAATCAATAGGGTTAAGCGATGATGACCCTAAAGATTCCACACACCCTATGGAATTCGTAAAAAATCCTCTTAGAAAAATTACTAAAGAGATTGTTGCTTTGGCAGCCGTGCATCCTATGACTGATGAGATACGAGAGAGGGTGGAATTATTGATTCAGACAACAAAAAACTTGCAAGTAAGCAGTAATGAAAGCTTTAATTATAACAAAAGTTTAATAATGGTTTACATTTTATTCTCTTTTATGTCATTAACTAAAATATGTATGTATTGTTTTTATAGCAATTTATCTGCCCTCATGAAAGTCGTTGCCATGATCAGGGTGTTGCAAGTTCTTCAGGTGATGTTGATTTTCTTGTATTATCACTTGCTTGGCTTATCACTCTGAGTACCCAAAACACATCATACTTGATACTGTCAATCTTCAAAATAAAGTTTCATCCTTGTTTACAATTCTTGCACTTTTCATATATTTAATTATTGATATATTTAATGTATTATTCTTTAGGTGTTGTCAATGTTCCTGTGCAAATATTGTCGCCGCCTCCTCAGAGGTTAGCCTCACCTGTATTGCCGACTGCAATGTCGGTAACACGTAGCATGCAGACATCCTCTACTGCACATCGTGATGAATACTAAGAGGGGGGGGTGAATTAGTATGCCAAAAATCTTTGCACTTAAACACTTTGCAGGACTAACAATAAACCGATAAAACAGTTTAGCAGACAAACCGGTTAACACACATGCAAACCAAATAGCTAATAATGCATTCACCCACAAAAGCACAAACACCATAACACAAGAGATTTTGACGTGGAAACCCAAATGGGAAAAACCAGGGTGAGATGGAACTCACAAGTAACTATCTGTAGAATAGGAACCAAACCGGTTAAGGTCAAACCAGTTAAGGTCTTACAATGTTCTTTACCAAAACAGATCCTGTTAGGAATCTCAATCTCTGTTAGGAGATAAGTCTGATTAAAGACTACCTTGCTAGAGGATTTTAGATCGACAGATGTGAACCACCTTGTTAGAGGATTTACAAAAGGCTTTTGGGCCTACCCGATTAAGGGCTACAGACTTGTCAAAGATGTGAGTAATCAACAAGTGATTGATCTAGCTAATAGCACAAACTACTTGGTTAGATCCTTGATAGCTCATTCCTAATGCATTCCAGCATTACTTCAGTCTTCTACACATTCATACTCTCTCTAACTCCTCAACCACCTTAAACCCTAGCAACAACATAAACTTTCGCTATAACCACATCAACACACTAAAACCCTAGACATGATGTCCTTATAAAGGAATATGATTTCATGTCGGTCCAATAGGATTACATTACAATTTCCTAGGTTCAATGAACCTAGACATACTTGGTAACATGACAGAAAAAGCACCGTTAAAGTGTCGGCACCGTCAAACAATCGGTGGATGGTAACTCATCACAAAGTATTATCGGTTCATACAAAATGTCGGTTCAAGCAAAATGTTGGTTGCTAGTTTTTGACAAAAATGAAGACTAGGAAATATGTGTTCTGTCACTTTGATCCTTCGTGCCGCTTGAGATCTTCAAACCGCTTGGGGTCTACATACCGCTTCATACCGGTAAACACATTCTACAAAACACCAATAGTCTAAAGACTATAATATAACATACCGGTTGGAACAAATACCGGTTGTGCTCTAACTCATACATATAAAGAAGATCTCAATGCAAGTGTGTGTCCATCAATGACAATCACATCATAAACATAAAAAATGCCAACACATCATATTGGCCTGCCCAGTGTTGGTAGATCCCTCTTTTGCTCTATCTTCTGTTATGTGTTTATTTCCCTTCAAGCGTTCTTTCTTGGGGGCATTTCATAGTGGATTCATTTTTTGTAGGAGGAGATGCACATGAGGGTGTGCCAGAGGCGACTACTACTGATAACATACCATCATTTCCTGGATATTTTTGTATTGCTAGTATGGGAACGTTGCAGGCCACATTGGTGGTGAGTGACGAAGAAATGATTCCCTTAAAGATACAAAAGGTTCCAGGTACTTTAAAATGATTATCATATATACTCTAATTATAATTTACTTTATGATCACTCATTTTGGACTAATGATCCCATGAATATTTTGCAGGCAATTATATTTTCTATAAACATCTTAGTGACATTGCATTGTAGATATTTGGGCCCACCGTATGTAAAAGGTGGTACATCATATGTGAACTAACCCTACTCCACTATTTTGATTTCATATCATTGCTAGAATAGTTTTCCTTTGATCCATTTCTTGAACTGTAATAAATGTAGCTTGAGTTCATTTCTGTATCTAACAGGTTTGTTTTTTCTTTAAAAGGTAGAATGGCCAAGAAAAAAGGTTAAAAGATGAATTGACAAACCAAATGGTTGAGTGGTTTGGAAATGACACCATTGACAAAACCAAGCTCCTTGAAAAGGCTGACACATATCTAAAGTATGTGAGGGACCAATACAGGACCTATTTAGAGAGGAACCTAAAGTACGAGTGTCCCCCCATGATTCCAGAGAGGGAGTGGAAGGACCTGATTTTGGATGCCAAGGAGAGAATTGAAAGGAAAAAAGGAAATACACCACCAGACACTAGAAGAAGGTACGGGATACTATTAAGAATGTAATTATGTACTAATTAATTACTCTTTATATTTATATAATCTAACATATTTCAAACTTTTTATAGACTAAGTGACACGTCAAAGGCAACCAAGGCAAGACAAGAAAAGCACGAGCAACACAAACTCGGCTCTGGTGGTTGTATGAAACTTGTTGCACGAATTGTAAGTATCTCATGTAAACGAAATATTGCATCAAAATATTAATAAATAGAAAATGATTTATATTTTATCAAACAATGCAAGCAAAATTCATGGTACCAAGAAAAAATGTAGGGCTCTGAATTCAATAGAGCACCCACAGAAGATGACAAGAGAATTGCCTACTAGCAAGGCTATTCAGCTGTGGCTAATCAGCTACAAGAATTGAGTGGGCATACACAATATTCAAGTGCATCTGTCACATAGGTAGCTATGCTAAATGGAAATTGTTTCAAATTGAATACTTTACCAATAATCTAATTGATGTTGAGTTCCAACATAAAGTGACTATATTTATTTTAAATAAGCAAGAAATGATAACAATGTGCATGACATTGGAATGCAGCCTGCTAATCGTGAAACACCACTTGCACATGAAGGTCCGGATGTGCATCCCAATAGTGGAGGTATTCATTTGCTATTCAAATTTATTTATTTAGCTATTAATACGATTAAACATCTTAATTTGTAATTAGAGTAGTAATTAATGTAACCTTTTTTGTTAATATTTTAGAGCATGTAGTCGGTGGTGACCAAGTGGATCATGATCTGGGTACACAACATTAGGAACGTGATGTTCCCCACTCAAGTAAAGAGGACCACTATTATTCCTTTAAACAAATATAATTTCAATTGGTGTTCAATATTAATGTAACCTTTAGTATTTCAACTCCAGATGATCTAGAGGGTATTCAGCATGTTGAGGTTGAGGCTAGACAAAATGATGTGGCCCCATTAGGTAAAGAGCACAATAGTTATGTTCTCTAAATTAATGAAATACTTATAACAATAATTAAAATGTTTTGAATTTAACCCATTTCTTTGTTATTGCAGAGGAACCCCCTTCGCTTCAGTGTCCTCGTCCTCAGTATAGGACTAGGCATACATCGAGATCACAAGCAGTTGGCAGAACATTTGTAGAGGGGGGGAATGATGAAGAAACCGATGTTCCACTTAGTCTTTTCATAGCTTCAAAGAAAAAACAAAAAAAGAAATTATTTTAATCTAACTTATTTGATAATGACTGATTTTTATGTGTTAGTGAATGTAATTATGTGCTAATTAATGGTTATGGATTATATGTGTTAATTAATATTGATGAATGTTGCATTTTAATTAATGTTAATCAATGTTATGTGTTAATGAATGTTATGTGATATTAATGAATGAATGATATATTTTATTAATGATAGAAAGAATGAATGAATGAATGTTATAAGATGTTAATGGGTAATTTAGAGTGATGTTAGGGGGAGGGAGGGGCCAAATGAGCTTCCACCTTCACGTGGTTGGCCCTGTTAAGTAGAGAATATTAAACTATTCTCAAAACCAAGCGAATCTCAACAAGATAACACACTTTTCAATATTTCATTATGTTGCACAGTTAATCTTATTGAATAATGTATATTGAATCTTAATTGCAGGGTCCAACAGAGCCAACACGAACAACAACACCACAAGTTGCTGGGTATAATGAGCTCCCATACTGTCTTGTATGTATATGAACAATATGAGTTGCTTCTAGTGTTGATATCCAAGGCGAGACTGCAAAAGTTATGAATATGCCTCATCCTTGTAAGTTCTTTTATTACTTGTCATTTTCTTTAGCATTTTGTTACTTCATGAATGAGATGTTTTCAGATGTCTATTCCATGAATACCTCTCTATTGTATGCTTCATGATCTCGCTTCTGATTCAACTCTTTACATGTCCTAAAATTGTATGAGCCTAATAGCTTCTAGTCTTGTTGATAGTTTGGTGGCTCTGAACAATGGCTCCTTTGAAGAAGCATGATCCTTGTAATTTTGGCCTTCCATGATGTGAAAAAGAGGTTATGTTATGAATAATGGTCCAGATGATTTAGGTATTTCTTATTATGTTGAGTATGAGTAAATTTGGGCTTGCTTGGCTATGGTCACTATTTTGTACTAGCTATTGTCATTTAGTGTGATTTGAGAATGGACTTCAAGTCATTATGAGGGTGGAAACAATATTCAAGTGTAAGGGGGTATGCAGCCTTGACCAAGGGATGAAAGTATCAGGAAAGTACAAGTGATTCATGTGTAGATCAATGTATCATTCACCTATTAATTCCTAGCAGCATTCTGAAATAAACAAGCAAAGAGGTATGTTGAGTGTATATATATATTTTATGTTGCCATGATATAAGTAAGATATCAAACATGTAACTTATATTGATTTGCAATTTCATTCATAAATATTAGATCTTCCTTGCAATTTCATTCTTGGTATCTCTATCAATCATGTTGCTAAATGAAAATCCTAAACCTCTCTCATTGATGCATGGACATATAGAACGTTGTTGTTTCTACACAAAGGATTGTAGGAATTGCTTTCAAAAACTATCAAAAAATTGTTAAACCTTAATAGTCCAAGAATCCCTAAATTCATTGGTGAGAGACCTTCTCAAGTGAAAAATTCTAGTGAAGGTTGTGTAACATTATTTTGAGAATGTATGGTAGTGCATGAAGGTTGTATAATAGTGTTGGGAGAATTGACAGATGATTGACAACAATGACTGTGACAACCAAGTCACTTAGGACAATCGGCAAGATATGATTTGTTTCCACTTATTAAGGCTTCCAAACCCCTTTAAAAGTTGCCAAGGATCACTACAACCCTATCTCATATGTCCAACACATAATAAGATTATTCATTTCATCATACTCCCAAAAACTCAGTCTTCATTTGTTCACTAGGACAACCACACACTATCTAGGGACAATCATAAAGTTCTTTATGATTTGCCCTACCCAAGGGCCACAATAGCTTGTAAAGGGTCTACACTAACCCTTTGCACCCCTCTATACCTTCCTCCAAACACCAAAGGGGTCTATCTTACACTTACAACTTCAAATCTTCCCTCTATGTTGCACTAGGTTTGATACATGACCAATATCATACCAACAGTCACCATTTGCATGTGCCAATGAATCTTGGAAACCTACAAAGCATGAAACCTCTAATAAGGTTACATAAATATTGAACATTCTTGGGGTAGAATTTTTGGGTATTAGTGTATTACAAAGTTTAGAAAGGGTTTTCTTTCATTTATTGAAACCCTAGACCCGTGATAGTCATAAAATATGACATACCCATAAAGGAACAATGAGTATCCCTAAGTGCATGTAAAAGGGGGACAAATTTGTTGTTAAGGAAAGATAAGCTCATGGTTGTTAGTGTTAAAATTCTACCATTGAAAACTGATTTCAAAGCTAGGTATAATTAATCATACTTGTCTTCATACTTGTGAAGGATGAAGATGTGAATCTAAATAAAGTGGAAAAAATGTAATGCAAGATCCAAATTCACATTCACACTCATCCAATAAAGCCTAAAACCTATGCATAAAATCAAATGATAAAAATTAATACCATAGAAAAGACCGTAGATTTCTCAATTGTTTCTTGATGTTTTCTTGAATGCTTGAAATGTGGGTTGCTCTTCAAACTAGCATAACCATGATAGCATGATGCAAAGGTAGGGGGTAAGTCACAATGGCAAACCCAACATACACAACAACTCACTAGGGAATACTTACTAGTCTCCATCCTAAACCGCTACAAGTTTGAGCCCTCGCACATAGGTTTGGAAATCCCTTGGACCTTGGATATCACCTTGGACATGTTGATTACATTGTTTTGAGAACATGAGACAATGACACAAAATCAACTTTGTAATCCCAAAGTTCTCACTTGCTCTTACTTGACACAAATCAATCCCTAGAAAACTATACTGCCCATTTGATGGACAAAAGACACCACAAAATATTTCCTAAAGCCCTAAAATCCTTAGGCTTTGTTAGGAGAAAATTTCACAAGGTTGACACACCCTTTATATTGGTCTCTGAATAATACAAGACTTTTATGTGAACCCCATTTGCAACATACAAATGATTGACAACAATGATTGTGACAACCAAGTCACTTAGGACAATCGGCAAGATATAATTTGTTTCCACTTATTAGGGCCTCCAAACCCCTTAAAAGTTGCCAAGGATCACTACAACCCTATCTCAGATGTCCACCACATAATAAGATTATTCATTTCATCATACTCCCCAAATATCAGTCTTCATTTATTCACTAGGACAGCCACACACTATCTAGGGATAGTCATAAAGTTCTTGATGATTTGCCCTACCCAAGGGCCACAATAGCTTGTAAAGAGTCTACACTAACCCTCTACACCCCTCACTACCTTCCTCCAAACACCAAGGGGGCCTATCTTGCACTTACAACTTCAAATCTGCCCTCGATGCTGCACTAGGTCTGATACATGACCAATATCATACCAACAGTCACCATTTGCACGTGCCAATGAATCTTGGAGACCTAAAAAGCATGAAAAAATGAAAGATAATACAAATATAAATGTTCCCACCCATTGGGGTGACTTTTCACTAGTGGGGATATGATTTATACATTTATTTTTATGACTGGATAACCTAAAAAGGGTTTATGAAAGTTTTTAGAAAAACTATGATAACTTGCTCAAACCAAAGACAAAAGTTCATGGATTCATTTTTCTCTCATTCCCAACAGGTTTAGAATACCAACAAAAATAATTTCACAACAAAAAAATGATGGAAAATAGACTATAACGTTCTGTAAAACAGTGAAAATTGCATAAAATCTCCAAATTTTATTGACTTTTCCTTCGATACCTCCAACAACCGATCCTATGGTCGATGAAACAAGGCTATTTATGTGTCTCATCAACCCTCCAACGTCCATAGCCAATATTTGAGTATTAACTAACATTGAAACAAAACTAACAAACTTTTTACAACTTTGCAATAAAAGTTGCATTGACAAATTTACGGTGATCTCTTGGTGACCACACCACAATTAGGACAATGATCTCAAACACACTTTTTGCCATTCTCTTGGTGATTGTGCCCAGTTGAGTATGTCTTTCTTGTGTATGAATATTGTTCGAATATACAAATCTTTAAAAAAAAAGAAATTTTATTATAAATATACAAAACGTATTGCCATGTATACTAATTCATGTTAGTTCAACAATTCTATTTTGACAAGTACTTGTTTATTTTGAAAAATACTTACAACCAAAGGGTTGTAGCTCAATTGGTTGAGCACAATTAGTGAGGGTGATGGTATGTTTCTTGATTATACCATCCACAAAAGACTCAAAATTAAATGAAAATCTTTTATGAATATAGAAAGCTTACTATTATATATACTAATTCAATAATCAAACAATTTTATTTTGAGAAGTAATTCATTCCTTTAAATAATATTAACAACCAAAGGGTTGTAGTTCAAGAAATCGAGCATAATTGGTGTAGGTGATTGTGTGTTTCTTAATTATACCATCCATAAAAGGCTTATACTATTATATATATAAAAAATCAATAATTCAACAGTTCTATTTTGAAAAGTACTCCCTTAATTTAAAAATTATTAACAATCAAATGGTTGTACTTAAATTAGCTGAGCATAATTGGTGAGGGTGATGATATGTTTCTTGATTATACCATCCACAAAATGCTCAAAAATAAAATAAAATCTTTAATGAATACATAAAACTATATACATATGCATATACATATACATATACATATGCATATGCATATGCATATACATATACTAGGGAGTGGCTCCCACTCCTGTCCCTTGTCCATCAACGTACCTGGTATGCTTGGCATTCGTGTTTGGGGAGATTTGTAATCAAGTGAAAAAATAACAGTAGACTTGGGAATTAAAATAAATAACAATAAAATTGGTTCCTTGAGCACACCTTGAGGGCTATCACAACACCAAGGGTGTTTTGGGAAGGCATGCTCGCACATGGAGCATTGGGACTTGTGCAAAGAGGCATGCCCACTCACATAAGGATTATGTGATCATTGTTCTCATTCACATGAGAGAATGCTTGGTTCCATATGGTCCGTTCCCATGTAGCACATACGATGAAAGGCATGCCTGCACATGGAGCGTTGGGACTTGTGCAAAGAGACATACCTGCTCATGTAGCATAGGGATTGTGTGATTTTCATTCTTGTCCGTATGAGAGAATGCTTGGTTCCATATGGTGTGTCCCCATGAGCACATACAATGAAAGGTAAGCTTGCACATGGAGCATTGGGACTTGTGCGAAGAGACATACGATGACACTTCCTCCACTACACTGTAGAATCTAATGCCTTGTGTAGTTTTAAAGTAGTGACCCTATGTGGATTCATGACTTGGTATCATCCTTCTCTATTGATGTTGCACTGTATTGCTCCATTACTTGTGTCATGTATGCATCGTGTATGGCATGTGTGATCCTATCATTCCCCTTGTATACTTTGATTGACTATTTGGAACTATCTCCACAAGCACGATGGGGTGGACCTAAGGGTTCCACGTGGTCGTTTGGACTTAAACAAAAGAAAGGTTGGAATAATTTGATATCAAGTGTTTTGTGGGTGGTCATAATGCATTTATGTTTTCTTTTAAGATGCTAATAACATTATTTTGAGTACTATCTTTACCTATTGTACTTTGCTATTGGACTTGATCAACCCAATAACCTTGTACATGTGATTTATTTTATTAAAGAGGATATTCATGTAGTCTGGAATGCATGATTACCAACTTTTAATATGTGTTGAATATATAATAATGAGTGACTACTTAGTATGAGATATATATACACTATCTTTACCTATTGTACTTTGCTATTGGATTCGATCAACCCAATAACCTTGTACATGTGATTTATTTTATTAAAGAGGATATTCATGTAATCTGGAATGCATGATTATCATCTTTGAATATATGTTGAATCTATAATAACAAGTGACTACTTAGTATGAGATATATACATGTCATTCAATAGGTATATGTCATGTATTGACATAGGATGACACTTTATGTGAGATTATCAATTTGGGAAATACTTATAAGAAATACGTTCATTTATAGTAGATAAATTCATTTTATGTATATATATAGTAGATAAGTTTTTCTATCTCCCAAGAACAACTAACTTAGATAAGGTAGATAAAGTCATTTCATCTCCCTGATTGGCTTTAAAGGCTCTTATATTTGGGTTAGCTAATTCCCTATCAGCACCATTTTTAATAGGTTTACCAGTACTCAGTGGTTCATATAGTCCTCTTAGGAGTTGGACCATCTCAACCATGGTGCACCTGATCATATTAGATTGAAACTAGTGCACCTCATATTAGCTTGAAACCAGTGCGCCTCATATTAGTCTCAAACCTATGCTCCCTCTTGGTAGCTAGTGGGGATATAATATCATTCGTTGTACATATCAATGACTGGATAATAATTTATTTTTTTGAAAAAAATATTGTTATCGTCGGAATTACGACGGATACCAACCTTTCCACCAATAATGAAATCATCGGACATACATCGTTCTTGTTGGTGCAAAGGTTCTAGTCATTGTACTTCCAACTCAAACTACACAAACATCCGACGAGGATGTTGTACGTGTGACGACACTTCATAGTCGGACGGTCGTCAATGCATATTAATGGACCGATGACACAACCGTCAGACAAACAGCATCACCATCGGTGCAAAGTTCCAAACTGTTAGGGTTCCCACAGATACTGAGAGGGGGGGGTGAATCAGTATCTGACCGGTTATGAAATTTTCTTAAAACTGAATATGCAGAATATAAAGTAACAGTATATCGATATGCAAGAATTAATGCAAATAACAGAATCAAAAGCATCCACATGAAAAGAACACCATAACACAAGATGTTTAACGAGGAAACCCGGTGTGGGAAAAACCTCGATGGGATTTGTGACCCACAATATTCACTTACTGGCCAATAAGAGAATATTACTTACAATAGGGGCCTGCACATGCAGGAAGGCCAACTGCCTAGAGCTCACTGCTCAATAAGAAGTCACACTGACTTACAATGAGGATTTACACAAATCCAATATTCTGTACTGCTTTACAATAGCATCTTCAATGCCAGATTCAGTACCGGTTCTTGCTCTATTCTTTACATATACCCTTGACCTACAATTCGCACATTAGGTCTGCCTTATAATTTATTTATTGCATTCTATCCATATCCTACAAATGCCTACAATGATCTCTTTTATATACAAGAGTCATTTTACAATTTTGCCAAGTCGGCTTACAATGATAAACAAAATATTACATATCAAAAATCCTGTCGGCCTCTGTGCCGGTATACATATTTCCTTCTGTGTCGGTGTACATCTTCTATGCCGGTTCCGGTGTAGATTGATTTTGTTGATGTCGGAGCACTTTTCTGTTTGAGTAATGCTTTGCCGGTATAATGTCTTGCCAGTGCCATAGGATTGCAAGGTTGCCTGAGTAATGCTTTGCCGGTATAATGTCTTGCCGATGCCATAGGATTGCAAGGTTGCCATCAATGACAAAACCTTCAATCACACACAATGTCTCATTGGAGTGTCCATATGCCAACAATCTCCCCCTTTGGCATTGATGGCAACACTCATGAGAAATTTCAAAAAGATATCCAAAAATGTGTATACCAAAAAAAATGTTACCAAAAATATGAGGGCTCCCCCTGAGCATGTGATCCCTGTGTTTTGAATTTTCTCATCTACTACTCCCCCTTTGGCATCAATGACAAAGGTTAGTAGATTTGCAGTTGTACCAATTCATAACCTCAACCTTGTAGTTGGGTAGTTATTATCTGAAGAATATCTCCCAAAATTAAGTTTATACCATCCATAGACTTCTTGCTCTCCTTTATTGCTATCTCAGTTCTGTGTACTATACCGGTGAGATGCTGCAAGTGCTCTGCCGGTGTTTTGCTACCCTGTGTTAGTGCCTCTGAGATTTCCTTATGCAGAGATGCTAAATAGTCCAATCTTGGACTTAGTTTAGATCTCAAAAATTTTGCCCTGTTTATTATTTTCTCTTTTTCTCTTTCTAATTTGAGCAATTCTTCCTCAAAATTTGTTATCTTTTCCTCAAAAATTGATAATGTATCGGGTGAGTTAACAAAATTATCAGCAAGTTTATTGATCTCTTCCTGTACCTTGCTCATCTTTTTGTCTACATCCGTGGTCAAAAAGTTTATCTTACAGGTGTCTTTATATAGATTTTTGTACTCTTTCAATAAATTGCACAATTCCGGTAGAAGTGTGTCAAATTCCTTGTTACACTTCTTTATTCCTTCCTCAAAGAATTTATGTTTCTCTTTTTCTACACTTTCCTTTATAGTTTCTACCTTTGTTTGCTCAAAATTTCTAGAAATATATTTACAAAGTGTATCCAACTGGCCTAAAGAATCTTTGTTGGCTATATTACAATTTGGAGCTATTAATTTCAAAATTGGAATTGAATCATCTATTGCTTTATAGGCTTGTGAGCTATAATCAGTTATTTTCTTGATAGAATCGAGCAATACCTCTGTTACATTTGATGGTGACCCAGTAAACTGAGTGCCAGTGGAAGGGACCATGCTGGTATTGACCTCTGGTAGGTCTGTTTGTGTCTCCATCTCTTTAAGCACAGTTTTTCCTGCATCTTTTCTTACCGGTGGCATCTGTTTTGGAGCCTTTAGCTCTATTGGTTGCTCTGTTTGTGTTCCAGATTCCATCTTTTTCTCTGAATCTGCTGTCGGTTGCTCTTGGTTTCCTATTGCTGGTTGCTCTTTATTATCAGATTTACCTATGGTATCCTTATCTACCACTATGTTGATTTTTTGAGTATCAACATTTACAGTATATAGGACTTCAGGATTAGGATTGTTATCCTCTATGTCCATGCTCTTAGCTGTCGGTTGATCTTCTGCAGTTGTTTTTACCGGTGGAGTATTTAAAGGAGGTGGGGGTAAGTTGTCTCTAACCTTGATACTTGGTGGTCCACCAACTTTACCTTTCCCTTTGTCCTTTTGATATACCAGAATGGGCTTGGGATTCATATATTCTTCTTGTTTTTCTTTTTCAACCAAGAATCTATCCCAACCATCTTCTGTTTCAGTTGAAACTTCAGTAACCCTACCTGCCATTAATGATATTTGCTATTGTGCAGTGGAAAAGACTGTCCAGTTGGCCTAAGCTATCAAATCATCAATTTCCTTAGGTGAGTTGACCGGGTATACTACAAGTAATTTTTCTATTTTAATTTTCTTATCCAACTCAATTATTCCTTGCCTTCTGGCCTCAAGTCTTTTATATAATTCATCAGGAATTTCATTTAGGACTTGCATCAAAAACTTTTTATACATGTCCATGTGTAGTATAACACTTTCCTCAACTTGTCCTTTCTCATCTTCTGATAGGGTGTCATAGATTTTCCCTATGTTTTTCAATTTACCTTCCTCTATGATTTCATTCAGTAATATGTCAAAAGAGGCCAAGTCAGTGTCTGTCTTCTTCTTCCTTTTGGGGGTCAGCTTTTTCTTAGGTGTGGCTTTCTTGACTAGAGACCTTACAGCTTTTTGCTTTTGTCTTGTCCTTCTAGGTGAAGGAGTGGATACCGGTGAGGGGTCTCTTTTCCTAACAACTCTTTTGAAAGTTGCTGGCATATCTCCTTCTGAGGAGGTATCTACCGGTGATAGATGAGTTTCAGGCTGTTGGGCTGCCAACTCTTCTTCTGTTATGTTGGTTTGTGTTATGCATTTATTTGATAAATGACCAAATCTTCCACAAACATAACATCTTACATTCGTTCTGCAATTTTCAGAGTTATGACCAATTTTGTTGCATTTGGTGCATTGATCGATGGGAGGATTGATGTTCTGATAATTCCTAGATCTACATTCATTTGCCCTATGACCATATTTATTACAGTTAAAGCATTTTCCATTGAATTTGTAAGTATTAGAGGGTCTTACCGGTTTGCTTTGATCCTGGGTATTTGCAGTACCGGAGCTTTCTCCAACTTCAAATCCAACTCCAGAAGTGTCACCTTTGGGTTTTTGATTCTTTAATAAGGTACCAAGTTCTTCTGAGCTTTTCTTGAATTTTTCTTTGTGTTGATTTGCAGATTCCAATTCCCTTTCCAAGATCTCTTTTTGTCTCATTAGTTCATTCGAGTCATTTTGAGTATGCATCAGATCTGTCTTCAACATGTCATTTTCATAGCTAAGTCTTGTGTTCTCATTTGCTGCATCACTTAGTCTTCTGGTCAATTCTTCTTCATTCTTCTTTCTGTCCTCAATGTCTTTGTAGAATCTCATAGTCATATCCTGCATTTCATTTTTTGTTGTCATGATCTCTTGTTTCAATTTGCTTATCATATCATTTAATGATTCCTTTTCATCATTTTCATTTTGCAATTTTTCACAAAGTTCTCTTCTCTTGTTTCTTGTAACAGTAAGATTTTCTTGAAGTGCCTGAATAATGTCCTGAGCTGCTTTTAAATCATCTTCTAATTTGATATTTTTCAACTTCTCTGCATCATAGTCAGTAAGAGCTCCTTCAAGTTGCTTCATCAGATTTTCCATCTTTACCGGTGTCAAGATCTTCCTCAAGCTATTAGGCTTTTGAAAATAGAGGACCAGGCTCTGATACCAATTGTTAGGGTTCCCACAGATACTGAGAGGGGGGGGTGAATCAGTATCTGACTGGTTATGAAATTTTCTTAAAACTGAATATGCAAAATATAAAGTAACAGTATACTGATATGCAAGAATTAATGCAAATAATAGAATCAAAAACATCCACATGAAAAGAACACCATAACACAAGATGTTTAACGAGGAAACCCGGTGTGGGAAAAACCTCGATGGGATTTGTGACCCACAATATTCACTTACTGGCCAATAAGAGAATATTACTTACAATAGGGGCCTGCACATGCAGGAAGGCCAACTGCCTAGAGCTCACTGCTCAATAAGAAGTCACACTGACTTACAATGAGGATTTACACAAATCCAATATTCTGTACTGCTTTACAATAGCATCTTCAATGCCAGATTCAGTACCGGTTCTTGCTCTATTCTTTACATATACCCTTGACCTACAATTCGCACATTAGGTCTGCCTTATAATTTATTTATTGCATTCTATCCATATCCTACAAATGCCTACAATGATCTCTTTTATATACAAGAGTCATTTTACAATTTTGCCAAGTCGGCTTACAATGATAAACAAAATATTACATATCAAAAATCCTATCGGCCTCTGTGCCGGTATACATATTTCCTTCTGTGTCGATGTACATCTTCTATGCCGGTGTACATCTTCTGTGCCGATGCCGGTGTAGATTGATTTTGTTGATGCCGGAGCACTGTTCTGTTTGAGTAATTCTTTGCCGGTATAATGTCTTGCCAGTGCCATAGGATTGCAAGGTTGCCTGAGTAATACTTTGCCGATATAATGTCTTGCTGATGCCATAGAATTGCAAGGTTGCCTGAGTAATGCTTTGCCGGTATAATGTCTTGTCGGTGCCATAGAATTGCAAGGTTGCCATCAATGACAAAACCTTCAATCACACACAATGTCTCATTGGAGTGTCCATATGCCAACACAAACTTCCATCGACTTTCTGACGAATTCTACACAAGCATCCGACGGGGATGCTGCATGTCCGATGACTTTTTTAACTGGAAGAGCGATCATGCCCACCGTCGGCAGAGTCCATGGGATTTTTGTATTTTTGATGATCAGAGGCATCGTCGACAAGTCCAACGATGAGTTTTTGATAGCTACTTTTGTCGGTAATCCGATGAAAATTAGTCATAATTCTGACAATCGACCATCAGAATTTAGTCCCGAATGTACTAGTGTCAAGCATGGTAGATGCTATTTCTGCCAGTTCAGTCTATTGGATTGTTGTCCATTTATTATGAGATGGTTGTAGCCTCTTTGTAGTCAATGAGACTCTTTTGTAATGAGCAGTACGCTCTAGGCAGTGTGCCTTCCTACATGTGCAGGCCCCTCATTGTATCACATACTTTCTGCAAAATTATCATCTAACTATGGGTAGGCTTCCCACCATGGTTTTTCACTTTTTCAGGTTTTCCACGTACAAATCATGGTGTTATGTGGTATGGTTTCTTTTCATTGATTATCTATTTAATTGTTAAGTTGTATTGTTTACCGGTATCTGTTTCTGCTCTACTGGTACTTAATTTGTTTAAGGGTTATTAAGTGGATTAAAGGTTATAATCTGTTAACAACTGATTCACCCCCCCCCCCCCCCCTCCTCAGTTTTTCACCAGTTATCCTAACAATTGGTATCAGAGATTTGGTCCTCTTTTGCAAAAGCTTAACCGCTTGAGGTAGATCCTATGGCAGCTAACACTTCTAATGCACTGACAACTATTTTCAGAAGAGAAAGCCCTAAGCTTGATGGAACAAATTATGGGATACAGAAAATTCGAATGGATACTCATCTTAGGTGTCTTGGCAAGGATATTTGGGAGATCACTGAGAAAGGATACACACCTTATGATCCGACATCTGGCAATCCTGCTCCTGCAGACTTGGACAAGATTATTGAAAATGATTTCAAAGCTAGAGAATCCCTCTTGTGTGCACTTACTGATCAACAGATCATGGGATTGACTGATAAATCACCGAAAAAGGTTATGTGGGACAAATTTCAAACTCTAAATGAAGGTGATCCTACTGTCAAAATTGCTAAACTTGATGGCTATCGGGTAAGATATGAAAACTTGAAGATGGAAGATAATGAAAGAATTATTGTGTTTATGGAAAGAGTAAATGAGATTGTTATGGGAATTCAATGGTGTGGAATTTTTCTAAGTGAAGATGAAATAGTTTCCAAAGTCTTGAGATCCCTTCCACCAGCTTACAAGATGAAGGCAACTGCAATTAATGAGTTGAGAACAATGGCAAACTCTTTAGTTAATAGAGACATTCTAATTGGGAAATTATTTGCTTTTGAGCTTGAAGAATTTGGATCTTGTGGAGCTGTAAATTCTGAACCTGCTTTTCATGCATCATCATCATCAACTACCAGCAAAAGTGATTGGAAAATCTTATATGCAAAAGAATCGGAAGACATGAGGAAAGAAGATGAAGAATTTGAGCAACTTGAAGCCTTATTTGCTAGAAGAGTACCTAAAGGTCCTACAGGAAGTAAGTATGAAAGAAAAGCACCTTTTAAAAGTTTTTCATGTAATAAGATTGGTCATTTTGCATCTAGATGTCCTGAAAGGAATGCAAGGTTTGAGGAAAGAGTTAAGAAATCATTTAAGCCTAACCAGAACATATATAGATTCAATAGAAGTAAACAATCCTACATAGCGGATGAGGAAGGAGTAACTGATGATTTTGGAGATGAACGTAGAAGACACTGCTAGTGGATAAGACAATGGAAAGGAATGGGTGTTCTATGCTTTAAAGGAAGATGAACTGGAACCGGCTATCATAAATGAAGAAAAGGCCTTGGCAGCAAAAGTTGAAGATAAGGATGAATGGATAATTGATAGTGGATGCTCACATCATATGACTGGAGACAAAGGGAAATTTTTGTCCCTGCAAGAATACAATGGGGGTCAAGTCAGATTTGGAGATGACAAAGCATGTATGATCAGAGGTAGAAGTATTATTTCTTTGGATGGCAAGCATAAAACTGATAATGTCTATTATGTAGAAGGTTTAAAGCATAATCTTTTGAGTGTTGGTCAATTGGTGGACAAGGGTTTCCAACTTCAGTTTAAAGATAGAAAATGAAAAATCATTAACAAGACTGGTTTGGAGATGGCGACCGGTATTCAGACTGGAGGTAATATCTTTCACTTGAACATTGGTAATAAGACATGTTTGATTTCTCATATTGATGAGAGTTGGTTATGGCATAACAGGTTGTGTCATGTTAATTTTGATTGTATTGTTAAGATCGGTTCAACTAAGATAGTTAGAGATATACCTAAGATTATGAAGCCTCATAATCCGATATGTAAGGAATGTCAATTGGAAAAGCAAGTTAGAAGTTCTTTTAAGATCATACATGATAAATCTAATGATATACTTGATTTGATTCACACTGACTTATGTGGTCCAACAAGGACTAAAAGCTTTCAAGGTGATAGGTATTTCATGCTGATTATTGATGACTATTCTAGGATGATGTGGGTGACTTTTCTTAAGGAGAAGTCTGAAGCTTTTGAGAAATTCAAAATCTTTAGAGAAAAGGTTGAAATAGAAGCTAGATTGAAAATCAAATGTTTAAGATCAGATCATGGTAGTGAGTTCACTTCTCATGAATTTAACAGTTATTGTGAGACAAATGGAATCAGGAGACAATTATTTGCACCTAGGACTCCTCAGCGGAATGGAGTAGTGGAAAGAAAGAACATAACCATTTTGGATGCAACAAGATCTATGATGATGGAATCCAAATTGCCTCATATCTACTAGAGAGAAGCAGTGAGTACAATAGTCTACACGTTCAACAGAGTTCACATCAAAGGTGAAACCAATAAGACCCCTTATGAATTATGGTTTGGACATACACCTACTCTTAAGTATTTCATAATTTTTGGAAGTAAATGCTATATCAAAAGAGATGATTCAATTGGAAAGTTTGATCCTAGATGTGATGAAGGGATATTTCTTGGTTATTCAATTCAAAGCAAAGCATATAGATGTTATAACAAAAGATTGTAGAAAATTGTGGAGAGTGCTAATGTGAAAGTGGATGAGCAGTACAAAAATCATTATATATCATATGATAGGGAATCGACAGTGGAAATGATCATAACTGAACTGGCAATGCCTCAACCAGTACATGAAACTAAGATGGTTACATTGGCATAATCAAAAAATTTAACTGTGACTGATGATCAAAGCAGTGAACCTAAAGTTTAGAAGACATAAAGGTATGTAAGATTAAATCATTCTGAAGATAAATTCATTGGAGATAGGAACAAGGGAGTTATGACAAGAAGAAGACTGGCAAATGAAGAGGTATGTCTTATTTCTCAAGTTGAACCGACATCTGTTATTGAAGCTTGTAAGGATGAACATTGGTCAAAGGCTATGGAAGATGAATTAGATCATATAGAAAAGAATGAAACTTGGTCTTTAGTTCCCCGACCTAAAAATAAGAATGTTATTTGAACTATAATGGGTTTTTAGGAATAAAATTAATGAGGATGGTCAAGTTGTAAGAAACAAGGCTAGATTAGTTTGTAAATGATATTCTCAAATGGAAGGAATTGATTATGGTGAGACATTTGCACCTGTAGCTAGAATTGAAGCTGTTAGACTATTTCTTGCCTATGCAACTAATAAGAACTATAAGGTTTATCAAATGGATGTTAAATGTGCATTTTTGAATGGTGAACTTGAAGAAGAAGTATACATTGAGAAACCTAATGGATTTTCACTAATATATGATAAATATATGGTTTGCAGATTGAAGAAAGATTTATATGGATTGAAACAAGCTCCTAGAGCTTGGTATGCAAGATTGGATAAATATCTTTTGAAGCTTCATTTAACTAAAGGTTGTGCTGATAGTAATTTATATTATAAGATCACTGATAATGATATTTTGATTATTGAAGTATTTTTTTAATGATATCACTTTTTGAGGAGAAGATAAATTATGCATGGAATTTGCTAACAATATGAAGAATAAATTTGAAATGCCCATGATTAGTGAGATGAAATTTTTCTTAGGTTTGTAGATTACTCAAACTGACAAAGACATTTTTATTTGTCAAACTAAGTATCTGAGGGAATTGTTGAAGAAGTTTGGTATGGATAATTCCAAACCGGTAAGTACTCCTATGGTGACAAGTGAGAAGTTATCTATCAAGGATACTTCTACACCGGTAAATATGACAAGGTATAAGTCTATGATTGGTGGTTTGTTATATTTAACTCAGACTAGACTAGATATTATGAATGTAGTAAGTATTGTTTCAAGATATCAAAGTAATCCTAAAGAAAATCATGAATGTGCAGTAAAGAGGATATTTCGGTATTTGCAAGGAACAACAAAATATGGTTTATGGTATTCTAAAAATGATAATTTCACTTTATGTGCATATACTAACTCAGACTGGGCAAGAGATACTGATGACAGGAAGAACACTTCTGGTGGAGCTTTCTTTCTTGGAAAGAAACTGGTTTCATGGATCAACAAAAAATAGTCATGCATTTCTTTATCTACTGTAGAAGTTGATTATGTTGTAGCAACAACTAATTGCACTCAAGTCTTATGGATGAAGCAAATGTTGAAGGATATCAAGGTAAATTGTAGTGAACCGGTAGTTATCTATTGTGATAAGTCTGTAGCTATTGACATGTCTAAGAATTCGATATTTCACTCTAAGACTAACCATATATCAATAAAGTATAACTTTCTGAAGGACAAGGTAGAAGAGAAGAAAGTCAAATTGGTTTATGTGAACACTAAAGAACAGATTGTAGATATATTCACTAAACTGATGTCTAAGGAATCATTTGAGTATTTGAGAGACAGGTTAGGGGTTTTTGCCCCTCTGACAGAAACTTGATTGATGTAGTTTGTCATCAGTCTGACATGCATTATCAGAGATATTATTCATTTCGGCACTGATGAGTGGTGCTACTACTCAAGGGGAGTAGTCAGCTTTGAGATACAAAGGTTTATATTCTTTCTTTTATTTATTTTTATTTTTTTTAGATTTATGGCATTGATGTCAAAGGGGGAGAGATATTGATGTGAAAAATAAGAAAAGATGTTGTATACATTAGGGGGAGAGTTATTGATATTTAGGAGATTGTTGGTTATCTTCCATAAGGGGAGACTTTTTTGGCATTTTTTGGTACTTAGATGTTTTTCACATCTAGTGTTGCCATCAATGCCAAAGGGGGAGATTGTTGGCATTATTAGATGAATTAATTATGTGTTGCATTGATGTTTTTTCATTGATGTCAACACTAGTTGTTATGTTTGGTTACCGACAGACAGGTTTTGGTTACCGGTAGAAGATCCAATGTTACCGATAGAAGAGACTATCTATTGGACACTTCCAGCATGTTTGGATCTATGGAATGTGATTGGTTACATGTGGCACATTCTTCTGGAGCATGTCTTGGTCAGATGGTATTGACTTGGTAATAAAATTCTATTATACACTCTGGTAAACCCTTACCGACACTAGTTTAAGGCTTTACCGACAGAGCTCTCACTAAGGAATCTTGACACGATGCATAATTGGTGTTGGTGCAGCTTCTACATGGATTTCAGGATGTTAAAGATGTTCTTTGATCGTGCTTCAACTGCTTGAAGACATTGCTTTGGCATGGTGGACCCAAAATAGGTCTAGTACCTATCTAGGTTATGGATCGATATCATGCTAATGTGTACTCTAAATGTTACCAGGATGTTTTAGGATGATTTATAGATTTGTTATTGTTGTTTTAGTCTTAAGACGACATGGCATATCATTGTAATATTAATCTATGTAATGATCTTATTGTAATATCTTTTAGGTGGTGGACCTAATTGGTTTAGGCCTTAGGGTTTGTATAAAATGATGTAATATCTCATTGTAGATCATGGCATGAAATTGAATAAGTGTTTGTGGTCTTGAAATGCAATATCACATGTGAAGGAGACTTGGTTGATCATAGGTGATCGAATTGGGATTAAGGAAGAGGTCAAAGGCCTCTGGTATTGAGCTTAACCAGGACTGTAATCAGGCATGGTAGATGCTATTTCTGGCAGTTCACTCTATTGGATTGTAGTCCATTTATTCTGAGATGGTTGTAGCCTATCTATAGTCCGTGAGACTCTTTTGTAATGAGCAGTACACTCTAGCCAGTGTGCCTTCCTGCATGTGCAGGCCCCTCATTGTATCACATACTTTTTGTAGAAGTATCATCTAATTGTGGGTAGGCTTCCCACCGTGGTTTTTCCCTTTTCGAGTTTTCCACGTATAAATCATGGTGTTATGTGGTATGGTTTCTTTGCATTGATTATTTGTTTAATTGTTAAGTTGTATTGTTTACCGGTATCTGTTTCTGCTCTACTGGTACTTAATCTATTTAAGGGTTATTAAGTGGATTAAATGTTATAATCTTTTAACAACTAATTCACCCCCCCCCCTCTCAGTTGTTCACCGGTTATCCTAACAGGTAGTTCAGATTGATGAACTTATAAGGCACTGAGAGGGGGGTGAATTAGTGCAAGTTAAAACAACACAAATCTGAATAACAACTTCACCAACTTGAAACTCAATAGACATATAAGAAATAACACCAAATACGCAATCACCACACAAAGCACAAACCACATGACACAAGAGTTTATACATGGAAAACCCAAATTGGAAAAATCACGGTGGGAGTTAGTACCCACAAGATCCACTATCTGTAGTATAGAGATCTGGCCGGTTAATGTCTACAACACCCAGTTAGGGGCACACCCTGTCAAAAGTGTCTAAGCCTGGTTAAGAGCTATACAATAAGGCTTGTGAGGACTAGCCCTACTAGGAGCTACCCAAGTTACTAGGATTTGCAAACACAAGTTAATGTGTAAAAAGGATCTGACTGCACCCTATTAGGAGTGACCTTGTAAAAAGGATTTTCTTATTGAAACTATTAGGAAGTCAACAAGTACAAATGATCTCAGTATAACACGTTTTGTGTTGATAAGATCCTCTTCAGAGCATTACAACATTACAAAGACTTCATCTCTCAACTTCTCTGATCTTCGCACTATCAAAAATACACAATTCACTCATCACATACCATGCTATCAAGCTCATGTATAAATATCTTTTCATACCTCATGACACAATTAAAATTATCATAAGGTTGGCTTAGAACCTTATTACAATTTCTTAGGTTCAATGTATCTAGATAATTTTGTATTGCACGCTTTAGTTATGTCAGCCTTCGACATAACAAATCTAATTCTGTGTCATTTTACCGATTTGAGTGATTTTCATCACTACCGACTAAGTCTCCATCAACTAATTTGTTCTGTCAAACAAATCTCGTTTGCCTGATTGATTCAACACGCACGATCACAAACATATCTTCATCTGATAGTCTTCAATGTTGTTGCAAAACCACAACATCTCAATCTTTATGATTTTTATGTGTGGTCACAAACATATCTTCATCTGATAGTTATCAGGTTGAAGTCCTAATTAATGGTTCTAATAAAAACTATTTCTTCTTTACCAGTTAAGTCTAGCCAGTTGAACTGTAGGACTTAGACGACTTAAAGAAACATAGTTACCATCAATGACAACATAAAAAATAGCCATCATACATAAATCTAATCACTATGCACAACAGACATATATCGGTTGCATCAAACAAACACACATTACTGGTAGAGTACAAATGATCAAATGCCAACAACCTCCCCCTTTGGCATTGATGGCAACACTTAGGAAAAAAAATTTAATCAAGTGTGCAACAAAAGTTGACTACATGACATACACTCCCGCTTAGCAATTACATATAAAATTTTGACACTCTTAACTATTTCTAAACTATTTCTATTCCCCCTTTGACAATAATGCCAAAAAAAGAAGTAAAATGCATACATTGCATCAAAATTTGTTAACAAAAACTACATGTATATATAGAAATAAGTGTTAAAGTCTTTACAATTCAATTCTCAAGAAAACATCACTGTAATTAAACTTCAACTGCTTAAGAAGATCAGTGTCCCATGTTTCCAAGAGTGTCTCGGTAATCTCAACATATATCAAGATTTGAGATGCAAACTCCTCCATAGCATCAACTATACTCATTTCAGGAATAGTCAAAAGTGCCTCTGACTCCTTGAATGCTCTCTGAAGAATATCTACTTTCAGAAGTAGTTGAATATAGAGTTCTTTCAGTGATCTGGTCCGCTTCACCTGTTCATGTTCACAAAGTTCTAACTAGTGTTGCAGATCAACAACCTTTTTACCAAAAGTAATCACCGAGTCCTATACTGGTATGATAGTTTCACTCAACTTTTGCATTTCCTTCTTAGTATCAGCTCTCTTTTTTCTCAAGTCTGTACAAAATAGTGAAAATTGGGAAATATTCGCCAAAATCTTACAGTCGGTTTCCAATCCAGTCTTCAATAAGTCTTTATTCACCGTTAGGGCTACTTTGCTTTTATCTATCTCAGCCATTAACTGTTCTCCCCTTTTCTTCTTTTAGTCCTTTGCAACATAAATGTATGCAGCTTCTTCAAGGGATTTAAGTTGTTCACCAACACTAACAACTAACTATCCAAGTTTGACAATAGGGGTAGACAAAAGTTCTATGTTAGTCTCTGGTAGGAGACTTGACAAAATATCAACACTAGTTCATATAGTCTCTGCTTCCTTTGTTGTTCCCTTAATCTTTTCTTTTGTCCTCAGGATTGCATTGCAGTTGCAATCTCCATTAACTCATATGCACTCAAATTATCCATGTCTATTGGACCTTTTATGTTGATGGAGTCATCATCATCAACAACAACAACCATTGTTTTCTTCTTCTTCTCTTGATCCTTATTGTCCATCTTCTCCTTTTTCTCTAGTTTTTCTTCCTTTGTTTTCTTCTCTTCTCCCTTAGTGGTGTCTTTGATCGATTGCAGATTTTCAACAGCTTATTCCTTTACCGGTACTTCGTCTACCTTTTGTTCTTCACCCTTATCATTATGACTATCATCAATAGCAACACTAATATTTACATCTGCATTAACAGTTGCCAATTCAGTCTAACAGTAGACTATGCATACACCGCTTGCTCAATTGAGCTTTTGTTTGCTTCTTTCTCTTCACCTTTGTTCTCAACCTGTTCCTGATGAGTATCCATTATCTGTACATCAACTTCAAAAATTTCAACATTATCAACAGTGTTAGCAACATTATCTGCATCACTGGTATCATCATCTGTTATCTCAACTGGCTCTGTATCAATAGGATCATCTTGTAGATACATGTTGTCTAGTTCAAAGTCTGTAGCCTTAACACCCTCAGGAAAATCTTCACCCTTAATCTTTTATGGTTCATCTTCCTCATCTTGTTCTTCTTCTTCATCTAGGATGAGACCTAAAGCCATTTTCACCAAAATCTCAGTCTCCTTCTAAATTGACACGGTCTCACTAAAAAGCATTCTTTTTAATCTCTTCTTTGATCTAAATAATGCTTTTGTATTCATCTTTATTTGTTTGATTTCCTCTTCAGTTGCTTCTGGTTGTAGGTGCTTAAGTGTATAATCAATAAATTCTATATCTAGGCTAATTACCCCTTTCCACCTAGCATCAATCATATTATATAAGGAATCTAAAATTTGCCCTTGTAATTCAATGAGGGATTTTCTAAACTTGTTCATACTGAAGATGACCGCATCTTCAATTTCCCTTCGTTGACTTTCAAACAAATGAGTAAACAGTATGTTTAAACCTTTGTAAATACCATACTCCTTTATAATTCTAATCATTCTTGTGAAAGAATCTTCAAGTGTCAATATTTTTGTAGTTGCTTTACCTTTTCGAGTAGTCTTCTGCTTCTTAGCACTTGACCTTAGTGCTCTCTTATCTTCTTCAGATTCTATTTCCTCAATATCAATCACTCGTTTGTGAGATTTCTCCTTCTTTCTTTTTCCATTTTGGATAGGCACAATAGGGGGTTCAACAATTTTACCTTTCCTTCAAAATTTTATTTTAGAGGGTTTCCCTCTTTGAGATTCAGCAGGCTTCACCTTAGGTTCATATGCTTTCTTCTTCTCAGCTGCTTTGGTTGCTCTTGTCTTACCGATGGGGGTACCGGTTGGTACACTGGAGGGTCCACCTTATTGATCCTCATATTTGGCTCTTGATGCATTTGTCTGTTCTTTAGATAATTCGACATGTTCAACAAAGGCTTGTACCTATTTTCTTACTTTCTTTTCTATCACCGATTTCTGTAATTCAAAATGCACATTAAGTAGTTTCTCCTTGTAGGTTCCAAACCTCTCAGCGGTGGTATTGGCCGGTTGAGATAACAAATGATCAACATAAGAAACAAGTAGATCTTTATCTACTTCATAACCCATGGGCATTACCCATGTGGTCCTAGGAATAATAGCATCCATCAAGCATGTATATGTGTCAACCATAAAACAGATGGAATCCTCATACCGATAGACTACCTCTACCGCTATGTGTTCCCTTGCATGCATTTCCTTCTGAAATTTCTTAAAATATCCCAATGAAATATCATCAAACTTGTTTTTCAACATCCCGATGTTGTTCTTCACCTGCAATAAGGCAGGTGTCCCAGTTATCCATTGTACATCACCAATACAGGGAAAAAATTTTTGAAAATAAAAGAATAAGACAATGATAAGTTGTCCAAACTTAAATCTCAGTCTTTTGTCCTTCTTGATTGCCTCCAAATTTTCCACGAATTGACTCCTTAGAGCTTCAATCAAGTCATAGTCCATATTTTCTTTAATCATCTGATATGCAGTGTGAATGGTTGTTGCTGGTATGTTGTTCATTATGCTTGAATAGAAAATTCTATAGCCAATCACCATAGATGAAAATTTCATAGCGGGGTCATTAATTTCATTCACGGTCATGGCTCTTTTATCCTATCTAGATCCAATTAACTTCTCAACATAATTCCTAGGTATAGACCTAAGCAACGGTACTTCACCGGTTGAGCAAAATTTGGTTACATCATGAATTTCTTCCTTAGTGATTTTGTGAGGTCTATCCAACCATATGAATTGGTCATGAATGCAACTTAAAATAAATCTCACCAACTCATCATCAAAATCATCAATAAAATTGATCGCATGATGAAAACCTTTATCGACTATGCTTCTGAACTGTTCTTTCAATCTACCCTGTTCATTGCACAGAGATCTGTATTGCTCATAAATAACTGAAACTCCTAGATCTTCAAGTTTGTAGTGATAAAAGGATCTTACATCCTCTAAATGCAAAACACCATTCGGTACATTGGATAGGGCACCGACAGGGTCAATATCCTTCGGCTTGTATGGACGTCATTTGTATTTAGGTCTTTCTCTTTCGGTCACATAAACTAGATGCAGAGTATCCATACTAAATATGCAAAACTTTGAAGCAAAGAGTAGGATTTACTGATAAATACCTCTTATTGCTTCAGTGCTAGGGTTTCTAACCAGCAAAAACTTTCAATACTTGATCACCGGATCAAACTTCACTTTGATCGCCTCCAATGCTAGTTAATGATATGAATGCTACTTGCACAAACTTATCTCCGCTCTGCTTGCTTCACCAAGGGTTCTCAAGATGCAAAGTGACAAATGAAATTCAAAAAGTTCTGTTTATTTGCATTCTAACTACTGCAATAAATGCATTTATCGGCAAAACCCTAAAATGCCTTAACAAACTCTAAAGTATATTACCAGTAGCAAAAATTCAAAGATATTTATTGGTTTTGATCCATAAACACATCAAAACATCAAAATGCATCAGAATATGCAGATTCAACTTACAGTACATCATCCAGGGGTTCAACTCAAGATTTGACAATAATCTCACCCCAAGTTGTAGAAAGAACTTAGTTTGCCGGAGATAGATTCTCCACAATAGGTGAAGAATATGATTCCTCTGATAGTTTGTCATCAATTTCAGCTCTAGTTTCTTCAATATCAACCTTCTGATTTCCTTTATGGTCTACATGATGATTCACCAGTTGGTTCTTCTATGTTATGCAAAACTTGACAATGTGTCCTGGTTTGTTGCAATGATAACATGCCATACCGGATGCTCTCCACGGTCCCGAGTTTCCTCTACCTATTCTTCTTTTGTAGTTCAATGCCACATGTCCAAAATTGTTGTAGACTAAACAAATCACATTGACTCTTGTTGGAATAGTGCCTCAAATTCACTTGGCATGCTCGGGTTGATCGGAGTAGCCTACACCGATGGAGTAGCAGAGTGATACCTTCTTGGTTGTTGATCATTCTCTGATCGATGTGACTTTGGCCGACGTCTTCCTCTCTATCGGGTATTAGAGAAGTTATTTCCTTTTTATGTCGATGGCTGATGTTTTTGGTCTCAAGCGAATGGTTTGTCATCAGGTATCGGAGGTGCAGCTGGATTGTTATACCAATGTTTGATGGATCCGCCTTCAGAGCCATCGGGGGATTGGAGGTTCATGTTACTTCTTATGCTGAAACTCGGTGAGGTTGCCTTCAGAGATTGGATCGCATATAGGCAATTGGGTTGACATTCTGGATGTCATGCCGATGTCTAATGAGTTCACTCCTCTATCTTGGAAAGTGCTTCGGGTATCGGGATCGTATGTTTGGAGCTATGTCGATCTCTGATGGAACCTACTTCTAGTTGATCGACTATCGAGTGAGCTTGGCTAGTGATACATTGATGACCCGATGAAGTCGCCCTTGGCGATTGGGATGTCATCAGGTATTGGAGAAGTTTGTTGAATGCTATGCTGATTACCCGATGGATCCGCTTTGGTCAACTTCAGTGTGATCAAAGATCGGGAAAACATTTTAGTGTGGGTTCTGATGAATCAATGGGGAAGCATCCGACTGCGGATGGTCGCCCAGTCCAAAGTCCAAAAAGGAAAGTAAGCGGACACTAAGGATGAGACTATTGGAGTACTTGTATATGCATTGATTTGACTTTCAGATGCGTGTGGGATAAATGGCTCTCCATGAATTCAAACCGACAGGGACAGTTAGACTTCCCAATCGACTTGCACAGGTGTAACGGTTGAACTGGTTGGTATTTGAAGCAAGATGCAAACCAATGTAAGGTTGACGAACTGTAATAGCCATTGAGCATTATGTAACTGTAATTGACCTGAGTTATATTTATCTGGAATGATTGTTCGACAAAGTGAAGGAAGTTTGCAGAGTGGACTTTATTGTATTTGACATACTGTTAATATAGTTATTTTTTGTTGGTGGTGGGTTTTTCTCCCAAAAGGGTTTTCCCACGTTAACTCTATGTGTACTGTCTTTGTGTTGTTTTAATTGTTTATGCTCATGCTTGTATCATATTCTGTAAAAGTTGAAAATTTGTAAACACTATCCCGTTTTCCCTACAAATTGACATTAGGGAAGCGTATTTTCGCACTTGTTTTCCTTTCAAGTGGTATCAAAGCCTGGCCAAGTTGTGTTATCCTTGTTGGGTAGGATTGGTTTTTTGTGTCAGTTCTATTTTAGTGGGAGATCTTGTAAAGCGTCTACTTGTTTGTTTTACAAGTTGAGATGGTGAGCACTTCTGAATGCATAGACATGGAGAAGTTCAATGGGTCGAGTTATGAGTTATGGAAACTCAAGATGGAGGATTTACTAGTTGATTGAGATCTCTAGATTGCTATGTCTTGGCAAAAACCTCCAGGCATGAGGCAAGAGGATTGGGACTTAGCCAACCGAAAGGCAAGGGGACTAATCAGATTGTGTCTTGCTAATTCTGTTCTGTTGAACGTTCATGAGGAGAAGACTGCAAGTGACTTGTGGAAGAAGTTGGGTGACATTTATCAGGGCAAGTCCCTGGTGAATAAAATTTTCTTAAGGAAGAAGCTGTACTCTTTGAAGATGGATGTAGGAACATCTTTGGCAGACCATTTGAATGCATTCAACATGGTTCTTGCACAATTAACTTCTGTTGGTGTGACCATTTAGGAAGAAGAACGTTGCATGTTGCTACTGTGTTCATTTCCTAACTCATGGGATCATTTAGTGATGGCTATTGGTAGTACTACGACCCAGTTTAAGATGGATACTATGGTCAATACTCTTTTGTCAGAAGAAATGAGAAAAAAGTCTTCTGAGTTGACAAAAGATGCACTCTTTGTTCGAGGCAGATCAAAGGACAAAGACAAGAAGAAGGGGAAGAAGTCCAAGTCCAAGTCTCAAGAGAGGACTAAATCTCCTGGAAAGAAATCTAAGGTGAAGTGTTGGAACTGTTGACAAAAAGGGCATATTCGAAAGGATTGCAAGGAGGAGGAGAAGAAGATGTATTCTGACACTCAATCTTCTTAGAGTGATGCAGATGCATTTGTTGCAGCCCTAGAAATGCCTACCTTAGATGACACCTGGTTAGTAGATTCTAGCGCATCTTTTCACGTGACCTCTCACAAGGAATGGTTCTCAAAGTATGAGCCATATGCTGGTGGAAAGGTGTATCTGGCTAGTGATTCTACATTGGAGATTGTAGGGAGAGGCGGAATTAAGATTCAATTCCCAGATGGTAGAGTGAAGGGGATCAATGGAGTTCTTCATATACCAGGTCTGGCAAGAAATCTACTCTTTGTAAGTAAACTTATTGATGTTGGAGTACAAGTTGCATTTGTATCTGGTGGTTGCAAGATGACTAGGGGGTCCATTTTATTGGCAAAGGGTGATAGCATTGGTACCTTGTATAAGTTAAATCCTGAACCTATATGTGTAATGTAACCTCTAAAAAGTCTGATAAGACAATTGTAATTATGCATAGTGCTAATTCCATGGAAGCTAAACTTCCTGCTGAGAAAACAATGCTTTGGCATAATAGGTTAGGCCACATAGGTGAAAAAGGTTTAAAGACTCTGAAAAATAAAAATCTTGTTGAAGGTCTTGTTGACTGTAACTTTGAGTTTGAGTTCTGCAAACACTGCATATATGGAAAGAAAAACCATGTTTGGTTTTATTCCAGTTCTCATAAATCTTTTGCTATTATAGATTATGTTCACTCTGATGTGTTTGGTCCAGTGGATGTTCCTTCTATGTCTAATTCAAGATACTATGTATCGTTTGTAGATGATTATTCTAGAAGGGCTTATGTATACTTTCTTAAAAGTAAATTAGAAGTATTCAGTCGGTTTAAGGAGTTTAAAAACCTTGTTGAAAATCAGACTTGGAGAAGGATCAACTGTTTAAGAACAGACAATGGTGGTGAATACTGTAGTGCAAATTTCGACAAGTATTGCATTGATCATGGGATCAAGAGACATAAGACTGTACCTTACACTCCACAACAAAATGGAGTTGCAGAAAGGTTGAATCGGTCTTTAATGGAGAAGGCAAGAAGCATGTTGAGTGGAGTTGGACTAGAACAAAAGTTCTGGGCTGAAGCAGTTGCTACACCATGTTACTTGCTGAATCATTCTCCTACTTCAACATTGGTTGACAAAATGCCTATGGGAGCATGGTCTGGTAAGAAACCTTCATTGAGACACCTTCAAGTGTTTGGTTCAGAGGCATATGCTCATGTGCCTGATGTGAATAGATCAAAGTTGGATAACAAAGTCATGAAATGTATTTTCGTTGGCTATGGGGTTGGAGTGAAAGGGTACAAGCTTTGGAATCCAATGACTGGTAAGGTTGTGTACAATAGAAGTGTTATCTTTCATGAGATGAAGCCTATGTCACTTGATCATAACAAAGGAAAGAAAGGAGAAGCTAAGGTTGAAATCCCTCTAGCTAAAGAAGAATCTCTAGAGGTACCTGAAGATGAGGAAAGTTCAAGCAATTCAAGTAGTTCTGAAGAAGAACATGATGATGAGCTTCATGTTAAACCTCAAAAAGCCTCACCACAAGTGTTAAGAAGATCTACTCGAGAGAGGTGGCAACCGGATAGGTATACACCTGATAAGTGCAATTATTCTATGTTGAATGTTAACTGTGTTTATGCTTTACTTATAGATACAGATGAGCTTAGGACTATAAAAGAAGTTATTGAGATGTCTGATTCAGATTCTTGGTTGGAAGCCATGAATGATGAAATGAAGTCATTGTATAAAAATGGAACTTGGAATCTAGTTTCCTTGCCTAAAGGAAGAAAACCTGTGGGCTGTAAATGGATATTCAAGAAGAAGTATGGTCCAGATGGCAGCATTGACAAGTACAAGGCAAGATTGGTTGCAAAGGGGTATTCACAAAAGGAAGGTATAGACTATGGAGAGATCTTCTCTCCTGTTGCTAAGTTGTCATCTATCAGATTCCTCCTGTCACTTCCAGCTGCATATGATTGGGAGGTCAAACAAATGGATGTGAAGACAACGTTTCTTCATGGTGACCTTGAAGAAGAAATCTATATGTCCCAACCAGAGCACTTTGTGAAAAAGGGTACAAAATATTTGGTATGCAAGCTTAAGAAATCTCTTTATGGATTAAAATAGTCTCCCAAAATGTGGTATCAAAAGTATGATACATTTGTTTTGTCTTTGGGTTTTGTGAGATCAAAAGTTGACCATTGTGTGTATTACAAGAGTGAAGGTGATAGTATTCTTATCATAAATTTATATGTAGATGACATGTTGTTCATAGGAAATGTAAAAGGTATGATCTTTGATTTGAAAGCTCAATTATCTTTAAAATTTGAAATGAAGGATTTAGGGGCAAAAAAGTACATTCTGGGAATGGAGATCAAAAGGGGCAGGTCCAAAAGGAAACTTTGGCTTAGCTAGAAAAAGTATATTACCAATGTTCTTGATAGATTTCATATGTTTGATTGTAAATCACAGGTTATTCCTATCTTGCAAGGAACTAAACTTTATGTGCTTGACAGTCTGAAATCTGCAAAGGAGATTGCTGACATGAAAATCATACCTTATGGTAGTGCAATTGGCAGCTTGATGTATGCAATGGTCTGTACTAGACTAGACATTGCCCAATCAGTGGGAGTACTTAGCAGGTTTATGTCAAATCTAGGAAGGCCACATTGGGATGTTGTAAAGAGGGTGTTTAGATACCTGAGGGAACTTTAGATTTCTCTTTGTGTTATCATGGTCATTCTGATGATTCAAAGAGAACCCTTAGTGTATGTGGTTTTGTGGATTCTGATTGGGCAAGTGACATTGATAGTAGAAGATCCACCAATGGATATGTTTTTGTCATGAATGGTGGAGCAGTTAGTTGGGTGAGCAAGCACCAACCTGTGGTCGCCTTGTCCACAACAGAGGCAGAGTACATGGCAGCTACACATGCATACAAAGACGCTGTATGGCTCAGGTGGTTGAGTTCAGATGTTGGTTTTGATGCAGGGCAGATTAAAATATGATGTGATAATCAGGGTGCTATATGTCTTGTGAAGAATCCTACTTTCCATGCCAGAATGAAGCATATTGATGTGCAGTACCACTTTGTTCATGACATGGTGGAAGATAGAAAAGTTTATCTTAACAAGGTAGACACTCTGGAGAATGTTGCAGATGCTTTGACAAAGCTAGTGAGCACTCACAAGTTCAAGTGGTTTTTCCAATTCTATGGGTCTTTGTACCCATAGATCTCAATGATAACCTGAAAGTGTTGGCTCAATGAATTCCTCGTCAAGTGGGAGTTTGTTGGAATAGTGCCTCAAATTCACTTGGCATGCTCAAGTTGATCAGAGTAGCCTACACCGATGGAGAAGCAAAGTGATACCTTATTGGCTATTGATCATTCTCTAATCAGTGTGACTTAGGCTGATGCCTTCCTCTCTATCGGGTATCAGAGAAGTTGTTTCCTTGTTATGTCGATGGCTGATGTTTTTGGTCTTAAGCGGATGGTTTGTCATTGGGTATCGGAGGTGCAGCTGGATTGTTATACCGATGTTTGATGGATCCACCTTTAGAGCCATCGGGGGATCGGAAGTTCATGTTATTCCTTATGCCGAAACCCAATGAGTTTGCCTTCAATGATCGGGATGCATATAGGCAATCGGGTTGACATTCTGGATGTCATGCCGATGTCTGATGAGTTCGCTCCTCTATCTTGGAAATTTCTTCGAGTATCAGGATCAGATGTTTGGAGCTATATCGATCTCCAATGTAACTTCCTTTTGGTTGATCGGCTATCGGGTGAGCTTGGCTACTGATACACTGATGACCCGATGAAGTTGCCCTCGGCGATCGGGATGTCATTGGGTATTGGAGAAGTTTGCTGAATGCTATGTCGATTACCAATGGATCCACTTTGGTCGACTTCGGTGTGATCGGAGATCAGGGTAACATTTTAGTGTGGGTTCTAATGAGCCGATGGGGAAGCATCCGACTGCGGATGGTTGCCCAGACTGAATTCCAAAAAGGAAAGTAGGAGGACACTAAGGATGAGACTATTGGAGTACTTGTATCCGCATCGATCCAACTTTCAGATGCATGTGGGATAAATGGTTCTCCATGAATTCAAATCGATAGGAACAGTTAGACTTCCCAACCGACTCGCGTAGGTGTAATGGTCGACCTGGTTGGTATTTGAAGCAAGATACAAACCAATGTAAGGTTGATGAACTATAATAGTCATTGAGCATTCTGTGACTGTAATTGACTCGAGTTCTATTTATTTGGAACGATTGTTCGACAGAGTGAAGGAAGTCTGCATACTAGACTTTTTTGTATTTGACATACTGTTAATAAAGTTATTTTCTGTTGGTGGTGGGTTTTTCTCCCAAAAGGGTTTTCCCACGTTAACTCTGTGTGTATTTTCTCTATGTTGTTTTAATTGTTTATGCTCATGCTTGTATCGTATTCTGTAAAAGTTAAAAATTTGTAAACACTATCCTGTTTTCCCTTGCAAATTGACATTAGGGAAGCGTATTTCCACACTTGATTTCCTTTCAACTCTCTTTTCAATCTCATATGGATTAGACCAATTAACATAGGGTCTTTGCCAATTTGTGATCCTCCAGTTAGTGAAATTCCTTCACCAGTCACCAATAGGTCTCGGGATCTTGTGAGGTACTGGATTGTTTGCTCCATATCTGCATTCAATTGATATATGCCCATACATATTGCATGTATAACAATATCCTTCAAATCTCCTAGGCACATATTTAGTATTAGGTCTATAACCAATATTAGCATTAGATCTTCTTTTACAAACATTAGTAGTATGTCCTATTTTAAGACAGTTAAAGCAAACAAGATTGTAGGATTTCTTATCGATAGGCTTCAAAGCCTTAGGAGCAGTTTTACCTTCATGCATGTTGCTCTTGGTACCAGAAGGTTCTCCCTTCTCAGATATATTGTATCCTAACCCAAATGTATCACCTTTCATCCTTTGAGATTAAATCTGTTAATCTAGCATAGAGGAGCTCTTGTTGAATTTATCATGCTTCTTATTGGTCAGCAAGTTCCTTTGTAAGATCTTCATTTGTTTTCATGAGGGTCTCTCTCAGAGACATTGCCATTTCAATATCTATCTGTAATGTTTCTTTTTCTTCTTTCTCCTCATGCCAATGTTCATACAAAGTTGCATTCTCCTGCTTGATCTTAAAGATTTCATGCTCTTTATCTCAGATTTGATCTTCAGCCTTTCTTCTAGCTTCAAGTTCCTCACTCATCCGGATTGTAAGTACTTCAAGTTCTCTCCTTAGATTAGTCTTTTAACCATTTAGCTTCTCCACTTCTTCAACTAGTGCATCAATGTTCGCTTCATCTGAGGAGTTGCTGTCAGAGATCTCCAACAATTGTTCGGTCAATTCCTTCCTTTTAGCTATTGATGTCTTATACTTGCCTCTTAGGGTTTCTAGCTCATCATTGGTGTTAGAAAGTTCTTTATCCATCTCTCTATAGCTCATTCCTTCACCCATATTTGTCTTGGGATTAGAGATTCCTTCCAAGCAGTTAAGCCTTAAGGAAGTACAACTCTAATACCAATTGATCGTCTTATAAGGCATTGAGAGGGGGGGGTGAATCAGTGCAAGTAAAAACAATACAAATCTGAATAACAACTTCACCAACTTGAAACTCAATAGGCATATAAGAAATAACACCAAATATGCAATCACCACACAAAGCATAAACCACATGACACAAGAGTTTATATGTGGAAAACCCAAATGGGAAAAATGACGATGGGAGTTAGTACCCACAAGATCCACTATCTAGAGTATAGAGATCTACCATGGTTAAGGTCTACAACACCCAGTTAGGGGTACACCTTGTCAAAAGTGTCTAAGCCCGGTTAAGAGTTATACAATAAGGCTTGTGAGGACTAGCTCTGATAGGAGCTACCCAAGTTACTGGGATTTGCAAACACAAGTTAATGTGTCACCTGGTAAGAGGATTTAATGATCAGAACTATTAGGATATGATTGCACCCTATTAGGAGTGACCTTGTACAAGGATTTTTTGCTGCAACTGTTAGGAAGTCAACAAGTACAAATGATCTCAGTATAACACCTTTTGTTTCTGATGTCATGGAAATGGGGACAAGGCAACAACAAAGTTCAATGTTAATAAGTTAGTTTCAACCATAAAAACAAAACAAAGAACTAAAAACCATTCCAAACATATCAAAAGAGATTTCAAAAAGCATGAAAGAAGTTTAACAAAATAAAAGAAAGGAGAAGAGCTCCCTAAGATGCTTCCATGATGCCTTTCGATGCTTCTCCCTTGTTTCTCCCCTCTCCAAGTCCCAAATGAGTGTAGCTCTCAAGTTTTAGCACTATCTATGGATGCCATATGGAGATTCAAGATGGTTGAATATGATAAAAAAAATGCTATGCAAGTGTAGATAGTGATGCTATGAAAAAGCTCTATGCTAATGCTAGTATAACAACAATACTCTAATGCTTCCCTTTTGCTTGAGGAGAAGGGTTCTATTTATAGAAGAAATGGGGAAATGAAGGGTTAATATTGAGTAATCTTAACAAGGGTTAGGATTGAAAGATATTCAATCCATGTAAGACTTTCAACCCAATCCCATGTTGACAAGTGTCACCATGAGGAGGCTTGAGAGGAGAGATAAGGAGCATTAAATGCTTGAGGGGACATGATGGCTACCCTAGTCAAAGAAATAAATGCTTTGAAGAGACACATAGGTTACATGAGGGTTAAGTTAGGGGTCAAAGTCCTTAACCATGGGTGCAAGTGGAATTAACCATTAATGGTCATGTAAGAGCCATAAGTGGTTTGGAAGACTTTAGAGGTTAATTTGTTGAACACACAAATCATTAATTGTTTTTCAAAGACTTTGGAGTCTTTGAGAAGTGACTCCAATTTGCTTAGGAATGTGACAATATTTAGGGGATGGATTAGGTTAATTAGGAAAGGTTTAGAAGAATCTAGAAGGGGTTTAGGCATGCAAGTGGATTTTGTAGGAAAATGCAAGTGGGAGAAATTTTGGTATTTTCAATTAAAATAAAATCATTTATTTCAATTAAATGGTGTAATTTGCATTTGGATAAATATTCAACTAAATATTAATTTATTTAAATGAGAAAAAGGAAGATAAAGCATTAAAATGCTTGAAGACTTTGAGGGAAACCATTAAAGGCTTGAAGACTTTAAGGGAAGCAATTAAAGTCTTATGAAGACTATAGAAGGAAGCCATCAAGTTTGAAGACTTTAAAGCCATTAAGTTTGAAGACTTTAAGGGAAACCATTAAAGGTTTGAGAAGACTCTAGAAGGAAGCCATTAAGTTTGAAGACTTTAAGGGAAACCATTAAAGGTTTCAAGTGGGTGAGGATAAATAGGATTTTAAATAAATAATTTATTTAAAATAGTTGTGCAACTTGCATTTGTAGGAAAATGCAAGTGGGTGGAGGATAAAGGTGATTTAAATAAATGATTTATTTAAAATAGTTGTGCAACTTGCATTCGTAGGAAAATGCAAGTGGGTAGAGGATAAAGGTGATTTAAATAAATGTTGATTTATTTAAATGTGAGAGGTGGGATTTTGGGGGAATTTAAATAAATATTAATTTATTTAAATGTGAGAGAAAATTTAATTAAATAAATATGATTTATTTATTTAATTAATGGTCTGAATTTGGTTAAGTGAATTAAATCAAATAAATTGAATAATTTATTTAATTAATAGGAGAAGAGGGTTAAGATGAATTAATTAAATATTAATTTAATTAATTATTAATTGATGGTTAAATAATCAAATAAATACTAAATATTCATTTAATTAAGTGGACAGATTTATGTGACTACATTTGCCCCTCTTTGAGACGGTGCGGTTTTATCACGTCATTTCAAAGAAAGAAAAATAGGTGTGAAGAAATATGCCCCATAAATGTAAATTTAATGGGTGGTATGCCCCCTCGAGAGATGGGCCGAATTTTTTTGAAAAATCGGGCGATCTCTCAAAAAAGAATGAAAAGTGAAGGGGAGGTAGAATATAAGAAATTAGAACTAATGATGAAAGAATGGGAGAAAATGGAGTGAATATGAAGAAATAACAAGCCAACAAGGACCCTGAGGTCATGCAAGAGATACATAGCAGATGTAGTGTGGAGTTTGGATTGATGCTATACAATTGATCAAAATTGGTTGGACAATCTGGTGCAATCGGTTTAATTGCCCCGGTCAAGTCAAAGCGTGACAGTTGATGTCAGTTGGTCGCTTGGACATGATAAAGTCTGAGTAAGTGAATCAAAGTGACCTGATGTGACTTAGACAATTGATGTAATTGTCCGATGAAGTCAAGGTATATGAAGCAAAATACTCATTGAGACGTAGACAATTGATGTAATTGTCCGTTGGATTGTGTTTGATTGGTTGATCAATTGATAGTGTGTGCATGTGATGGATGGTTGTGGGGAATCATGGCAACCCCGTTGAGACTAGGTCATTATGATAAATGCCTGATGTAGTCTAGGATTACCATGATCGATTACCTATTGAGACCTGAAGATACTTGATCAAAGTATCTGTTGATAGTCTAGGTGTGTGGGAGTCGATGTATCTGTGTAGACAGAGTAACTGGCTTAATTTTGTGGATGAGTGAGGATGCGAAGCAATGAAGGGATTAGGATGATGTTGATGATCAAGACAGGGAGGGTGAGGGGGGATTCGATGTTAGATAGAAGATATGGAGGACTAGGACCGAGTCCTATGGAAGAAGATGAGTAAAATAGAGTATGCATTATTATGACTATATATGCATGATATGCAGCTATTATGAATGTATGGATGGGTGGAATGCAACGAAATGCAATATATACAGATGAGATGGAATGACGATCCATGGTGCTTTATTTTTCATCATTGAGCTTTAAAATGTTGTAAGAAAATACAAGCAACTTGACATAATGATTCAAGATGACCTGAGTATTCCTTACATGGATTTTGATATAGCAAGTTAATACAAGCAACTTGATATAATGGATCAAGTTGACCTAAGTATTGCTTGTAGAACAGATAAGGATGATCTCCTTTCATGCATGACTTGGAACGTCCTCCTTGATCTTAGGTTGATCATATCCTGAGACAAGTGCATACCATAATAAGAGATAAAACCTTTATCCAGTTTGGATGAGGTAGGAGGAACCAAAGAAAGAGCATTGTACCTACAAACAAACAATATATACATAAAAAATAAAGAATATGGATCCTTGGTAATGGTTCATGCTCATATGGTCGAGGTATACACTGTAGTCAGCAAGCCGTAGTGATCTATGACTGTATTTTTGCCTATGATCACATAGCTTAGTGAACTTCCCACGTAGACACCATTAGTACATGCCCCAAAACTTCATCGGAATAATGTGTTGAAGACACACAAACAATGTCGTAGGAACCTGATATAAATTACTAGACCATAAATTAATCAAGTATTTGATAGCTTAAACATAATTTTCTCGTCAAAGAAAATGTCATCTTGTCTTTGTTTTGGTAAGGAAGGATGCATCCTTATTAAAGACAGTTTTGAGTGTTGATGTTGATTGTTTTGGTCAATTTGAGAAGCGATCATTGTGCGAGGATTTTTTCAATGCTTGTTTGGTATCTGCGCGGACGAGTATGTACAATGTGTTGCCATGTTTTTGTGTGATTTTCGATGTTTTTGGATGTTTTTGGATTTTGAATTGTTTTGAATGTTTGTGGATTTTGTGAGATAGTTTTAAATGAAGAACTTTAATGAATCACAAGACAATGTAGAATCCACTTCCATCAATAGTTTAAGGGAATTGCTCCCAGTTTAGACATGACTATAAAAAAGTGAGATGCAGGATGCATGTAGTACTTTCTTGGATTTGTAGATTTATAACAAGCCATGGTTGATGGATGGATGGATGTATGTATGTATGAAGGTGATGTGATCGCAACAAGTTTGAAAGACAATGGAGCCATAGCCTTTTACGAGTGGCACCTGTTTGCCAGGTTTTCACCATCGCACTTACCCAAGGTGCCACTGGAGTGGTTGTTCACCGTTTGGATGCATGATTTTTTTTTTTTGATGTTTTTGTATTTTCTTCAGGGTATTTATCTGGATGTTTTTGGTATTTTTGTCAGTATATATGGGAGCCTGATACTCTGTGCAGCTTATGTGTAAAACCATTTAAGGTGCATGTTGTTGATCGGATCTGCTAATGGTTCTCCTTCTGAAGTAGCCAACTGATATGCCCCGGACCCAAATACAACAGTGACAACATATGGACCCAGCCAATTTGATTCAAACTTTCCTTGATGTTCTCGATTTGGTTGGTTATGAGGATTTTCTCGAAGAACAAGATCACCCACCTCGAAGGTACGAGGCTTAACTCGATGATTGTAGCTTCGGCTCATGCGTTGTTGATAGGTTTTGAGGTGGTTGTATGCAGCTTGTCACTTCTCATCAAGTAGCTCTAAGTCTTGGAGGCGTGAGACTCTGTATGCTTCATCATCTATTAGATTATGCAAGGAAACCCGTAGTGATGGTATCTCAACCTCAATAGGTAAGATAACTTCGGTGCCATAGACCAATGAGTAGGGAGTTGCGCCTGTAGGGGTTCGAATGCTAGTTCGATATGCCCATAGTGCTGGATTCAGTTGAACATGCCAATCATGGCCGGCATCATTGACTGTCTTCTTTAGGATCCTCAATATGTTTTTATTGGATGCTTCAGCTTGACCATTGCCTTGTGGGTAGTAGGGAGTGGAAAAGCGGTGTTGGATATGAAATTTCTCACAAAGTTCACGAACATCCTGATTTTTGAAAGGAAGACCGTTATCTGTGATGATGGACATGGGTACACCATACCGACAGATGATGTAGTTGAGGATGAATGAGGCGATCTGCTTGCCGGTGACTTGGGTAAGTGGAACAGCTTCAATCCACTTTGTGAAATATTTTGTGGTAGTAATAATGAATTTATGGCCATTGGATGAAGATGGATGAATCTTACCCACAAGGTTAAGGCCCCATTGACAAAAAGGCCACGGTGTTGTGATTGGTTGTAGTTCCTGGGCTGGTGCATGTATCAGGTCGCCATGAACTTGACATTTTTTGCATTTTCTGACAAAGTAGTAGGAATCTTTTTCCATGGATGGCCAATAGTATCCAGTTCGCATGTGTTTCTTGGCTAGTGATGGACCGCTTGCATGAGTTCCACAAATTCCTTCATGTACTTCTTCTAAGGCCTTTGTTATCTCATCTTGTTCCAGACATCGAAGGAGAGTACCATCAAGACTGTGTCGGTATAGGGTCTTGGCAATAATGGTATATCGAGCAGTTTGGCGAATGAAGGTTTTACGTTGGTTATTCGATTGGTTGGGAGGAAGGGTTTGATCATGGAGATAGGTGTAGAATTCACCATACCATGGGGATTCAGAACCGACAAGGTGACATATCATTTCGGATTCAGGGATATCATAAGCGGGAATCCAAAGCTGTTCTACCAAGAACTCATAGCGTGTTGAATTTTGTGGAAGATCTAAGAGAGATGCAATGGTAGCCATAGCGTCAGCAGCTCGATTCTGATCTCTTGGTATCTGCTCAAAAGTGATAGTAGTAAATGATGTCTTTAGAGTGTCCACCATTTGCTTATATGGCATGAGTTTATCATCCTTGGTCTGATATTCATCAGTTGCTTGTCGAATGACCAGTTGTGAGTCGCCATATACTTGCAGTTCTTGTAATTTCCATTGTACGGCTAGCCTGAGTCCTCTGATCAAGGCCTCATACTCTGCTATGTTGTTAGTGCATGGAAATGTGAGCCTGTAAGACTTCGAGATGCTATCACCTTGAGGTGTGATAAATAGGATGCCTGCCCCTGAGCCATGTCTAGTGTATGAACCATCAAAGTATAATTTCCATGGTTGTGTTGTTGTGATCATGAATATCTCTTCATCTAGAAAATTGGAAATGAGAGGATGATCACCTATGAGAGGTGCATCGGCCAACTGATCTGCAATAACTTGACCTTTGATAGCTTTACGGTCCACGTACTCGATGTCAAATTCACTTAGAATCATTACCCATTTGGCCAAGCGGCCTGTCAATGCTGCTTTGCTGAGTAAATATTTGAGTGGATCGATCTTTGCAATGAGTTGTACCTTGTGTGTTAATAGATAGTGCCTTAGTTTAGTGGCTGCTAAGATTACTGCTAGGCAAGCTCGCTCAATAGGTGTGTAATTGAGTTCATAGCCCACCAGTGTGCGAGAGATGTAGTAAACAACACACTCTTTTCCTTCTGTATTATGTTGTGCCAGTAGTACACCCAATGTTGTACTTGTCGCTAAGATATAGAGTAACAACGGTCTACTTGGATCTGGTGGGATCAACAATGGCATATTCATGAGATAGTCTTTAAGCATCTGAAATGCTTGTTGGCATCGAGCATCCCACTGAAAGTGAATGTTCTTGTGTAGAAGGTGTGTGAATGGGTGACACTTATCAACCAGTTGTGCGATGAATCTGTGGATGGATTGGAGCCGTCCTTGTAGTGTCCTTAGCTGACTGATATTCTTTAGAGGTGGCATGTCCATGATTGCCTTAACCTTTGCTGGATCGACCTCAATGCCTTTGCTTGAGACAATGTATCCTAGAAGTTTCCCAGAGGTTACTCCAAAGACACATTTCTTTGGGTTGAGTCGAACATGATATTGTTCCAGTCTATCAAAGATTCTCTCTAATATGTCCAAATGACCTTCTCTAGTGAGTGATTTTGCTAGTAAGTCATCCACATAATCTTCCATCATAGTATGCATCATGTCATGGAAGATGGTGGTCATTGCTCTTTGATAGGTCGCTCCTGCATTCTTTAGACTGAAAGGCATTACATTCCAGCAATATGTGCCCCATGGACATGTGAAGGTTGTCTTATGTTGATCTTCTGGTGCGATCTTTATCTGATTGTATCCTGAAAAGCCATCCATAAGTGAAAGCATGGCATGTCCCGCTGTCAGATCCACTATGATGTCGATATTTGGTAGGGGGAAGTCATCCTTAGGACATGCCTTATTCAGATCTCTGAAGTCAGTACAAATGCGGATGCCCCCTTTTGGTTTGCCGACAGGCACAATGTTGGAGATCCATTCTGCATAATCAATTGGTCTAATGAATCCAACATATAGGAGTTTCTTGAGTTCTGTTTTGACTAGCACTGCAATTTGAGGATGCATCTTACAAAGCTTCTGCTTGACAGGTTTGGCTCCTTCTACTACGGTGAGGTGATGCATGACTAAATCAGGATCAAGCCCAGGCATGTCTGCATATGACCATGCAAAGTTGATTTGACGCTTCTAGAAGAACTCTATAAATTTAGGTTGTTCCTCTGGAGTGAGAAGAGATGCCAGATGTATGAGATGAGGATTTTCAGGAGTCCCCACATTGTATTCTTTGATTTCCTCGATGAGAATCGTTGATCATTCCTGTTGTGCATTAGCAGGGAGAATGTCAAACCCTTCATCCTCAGGCGCCTCAGAGAGGTTTTCACCATTGGATACACTCTTTCTTTTTACTTTTGTTGGATCAAACAGTGCCACAGTGTGGTTTTCACTGGAAGATCCATGTTTTATTGTTATATTTTTGCAGCTGAAAGGTTTGGCATCCGCCCCAAAGTATGCTGCGCTATTAAGTTTGATGGTGAATCCAGCTTTGTGATCCCCGCTTGGTAGGTTATCCCTTAATTCCAAAAAGTGAATGATGGCCTCATCATTTTGGAAGAAGTCAAGACATGGGGGATTTGGTTGGTTCCATTCGATGAGTTCAGGGTGGATAATGGGCATTACTTCATCGATTAGGTTAAGTGCATTAGATGTATCAGTGAGGGTTAAGACGTTATGGTGAAGGTCATTGATGGTACTCTCCCTGTTAGAATCAGGCATAGGATGAGACGTAGGGTCTGTGGAAGATGTTTCCAGTTCAGGAACCCATGTGGTCTTTATATGTGCTTCTCCATAAATAGGGATGTCTTTGTGTGGCGGAGGTAGTGATGCATCTTCCTCATCTGAAGTGTTAAGCTGTACAGAATCAAATTCCCACCCATGTGAGTCGGTCTCTGAGTCACTTTCCAGCATCCGATTACTATACCATACTGGGATGTCCTTTGAGTTAAATACTGCAGGTGTGACTGGTTGATGTACCTTTGTAGATGAAATGATCGGTGTTGCAAGAAGGTCGATGGGGATTAAGGAATCCAATACGGGGAGTATTGGTAGTGTTGACTCAATTGCTTCTGCTGGAACTGCTGGTGCCATAGATGCTGCTGCGGGCTTTGATACAGTTGCTGCTGCTAATGGTACTATGGATGTAATGGCTGCTGTGAATGGGATTACTGGTTTGATTGGTGGGATGATTGGTATTGTAGACGGTGGTGTTGGGATTTTGAGCTTCAGTGGGGCAGTTGTGATGGTGCTTGATGCTGCTTTGATAATGAAAGGTGTCCTTTTTGCAGTAGGTTGACATAATGGTTTGCTGGGTTTTCCTTTGAATTTGAGTTTAGGAAAGATCTCTTTTTCAAAGCCTAGGCCTGTATTACCTTTGGGCTTGAATTCCGGCAATAGAGGTTCATGTCGTCCTTGTTTGCAATATCCCAAAGCACTCTGACCATCATACCCCATTCTTTGCATAATGAGGAGACCTTTGCCATATTGATCCGTAGGAAGCTTAACTTGCGGTATATCAGTGGTGATGGGATCTTTATAGATCCATTCCGCTAAGTCTTCATCTTGGGTTTATTCTTCTTGACTCTTACCAAGGATGAAAGGCATCAAAGCACATGCTGGCGTGATTAGTGGTGGCTGAAGTAACTGTTGTGGTTTACCATGTGTTCTAGGAGAAGTGGGCATTTGTCCCACACAAAAGAGTTGACTTAAGTTGTATTCCCCAGGACGTTCCTCTGCTATTTTCATTTTAAGCTTTTCTTGCTTGGGTATAGTGGTGTTCGAACTGGCAAGAGAGGTGGGACTTATATATGATGTGGAGGAAATGGCTTCTCTATTATTAGGAACGGTAATCTCTGGTTGATGGCTGATATTATGGCAATATGCAAAGGGATTTGCATCGCCCAGGATTGTGATCTCTACACCGTTATGTGGGAACTTGATACATTGATGGTAGGTAGATGGAACGGCTTGCATGGCATGTATCCAAGGTCTTCCTAACAATATATTGTATGGTAGAGGAAGGTCCAGAACCTGACAGATGATGTGCTTTACCACAGGGCCCACTCGGATCGGTAGTACCACAGCTCCTTTGGATGAACGCTCTGCATCGTCATAGGCTTTGATTGTGATCTTCTTACGGGGATCCACTAATTCTATGGCATATCCCAATGTTGTGACCAACTGTAGTGTACAAATATTCAGGCCTGCTCCATTATTGATCAAGACTCGCTTGATCCTATGCTGGTTGATAAAGCCTTCAATGTGTAGTGAAGCATTACGAGGTTGTTGGAAGGAAGAGTTGTCACTTTCAGAAAAAGTGAGACAAGGTGATGACTTTAGACTTCCAACCATGGCTTGGAATTGGTCTGTATTCAAGTTTGCAGGGATTGACGCCTCTTGGAGTGTTTGATCCAAGATAGTTTTATGGGATGGCGATAGGCGCAATAGTTTTAAAATGGATATAAATGCAGGCATTTTGTCTAATTGTTCCACAAGATTGTACTGCTTTGGGATGGAGGTGGTGCCTTGTGGAGCTGCCTTTATGGTGACCTTGCTGCAGCATGTAACAACATTGCAATTTGAGTTGGGATTTTTGAAGGTTATTGTTGCAACTTATTCATTGGCATCATACAGATGATTTACAGTGTAATTATATGTAGCCTGTGTATAATTAGTGGTATCAGTGCCTCGCCTGGAAGTGGAAGGACCCCTTTGATCTTGTGATGGAAGTGGATTTTTTAACATCAGAAGATCATTATTTGTTGTTTTTGGGTCATGTCCTTCAATTTCAATTTCTCCTCAGTCAATAAGATCCTGAATAAGATCTTTTAATCGGTGACAATTACTTGTCTTGTGTCCTCTTCCTTGATGGAAATCACAGTGTTCAGTATCTCTCCACCATGCAGGTTTGACCTGAGGTTCGTAGTTTGATGTTTTTGGTAGAGTGACCAAATTTTGAGAAATGAGTTGTCGCAATACTGTTTCAATGGGTTCCCCTAAGGGAGTGTATGTGTGTTTCTGTTTTTGCTGACGAGGTCTTGGTTCATCGTGAGATGTGATGCGACTTTGATTTGAAGGAACATTTGTGTTATTCTGAGGTGGAGGATTCTGTCCTACAAATCGAACCATAGGTTGTGCATTTTGGATAGTCCGAGCATCCACAACCCCATCATTGATGATATTCTTATTTTTGTTCCAGAAGCTTGGTTTATCACTATTGAAGCGTGGGCGAGGACCATCCTTTGGTTCATTAAAGATTTTGATGAGTCCTTTCTTGATGAGTGCCCGTTCACACTTCAAACCCTTGGTGATCATATCATTAAAAGAGTCTGTGTCTTTGACATCCAGGTGAAATTCCATTTCTTCGTTTAAGTTGGAAATAAATATTTCCACTAGTTCTCATTCAGGTAACTGAAGAGAACGTCTGCTAGACATTTGGCGCCATCATTGCAAGAATACTGAGAATAGTTCACCTAGTTTTTGTTTGGTGTTGCACAGATCAGCCATGGTGATGTCGCATTCAATGTTATGAGAGTAATGAGCTAGGAACTTCTGGATGAGTTCCTCAAATGTTCTAATGCCACCTGATAGTCGGGAAAACCATGATGTGGTTGTTCCTCCCAAGCTTTGGGGGAAAAGGCGCATTAGGTATGTGTCTTCATATGCCACTTCGAGACAAGTGGAATGAAATTCTCTGACATGATCGTGGGGATCCCCCTTTCCTCTATATTTTTCAAATTTGGGTGTTTCAAATCCTCGTGGAAAGGGTGGCATATAAAGATTCCGATCAAAAGGATAAGGACAGATGTCATTGAGTGAGAATTGGTTGGTCTTGACACCACTATGAAGTTGTTGGGCGAGATTCTCGACTTGTTGCCGCAACATCTCCATTTCAGTTGGAGGAGGAGGTGGTGGGTTACCTCGAGGAATGTTATATCTAATGGGATCTCTACCTCTTTCCTCTTCATGGTGACTTTGTCTTTCTGATGCTTGTCTTAATTGGGCAAGATCAAAGTCAGAGGGGAGTTTTGCTCCTTCTTGAGCGAGCTTTAAAAAGTGAGCATCCGCATTGCTCCTGAGTATTTCGTCAAAAAGTCTGTTAAAGAGAGGGTTATGCTGGGCCCTTTCTATTGTTGCAAGAGTGGGAGTACTTGGGTTTTCGTCATTTGCATTTCCTCCAAGTGCTTCTTGAAATTCATTGAGATTTTCCTCTTCTTCTTCTTCCATTTCTATTTCTCATTGCCTTGACTGTGATCGGGTTTGGGCAATTTTGTTTACAAGCTTTTGTTGAAGTTGTGTGAAAATGATGATGAGTTTTTGATGAAATGAGAGATTGATGGTTGGTGAATTGTGTTGCATGTGGATCTCTAGCACTTTTAAGGTAGATGTAACCGAAATTCTTTCTTTGAATTGCTTGTTTGTTTTGATAAGGCTGGATGTGATAAGGTGTAGAGAAATCTGAGATGTGTTACAGATTTAACTACCTAGTAATGAGAGGATTCACTCATGAACTAGTTTTAACCTGCGTAGATGTGTCTCTTAGGATGAGCTTATCCTAGATGTAGAAACAATCTAAAAAGTGATGTGATGCGTTTGATTCAAGCAATATCTAAAAAGAGAACTTGGAGCAAGAACCTCTTAATGTTTTGAGAGTTGGAGCGGATTGATGATGAAGTGATGATGTATGAGTAAGATAATGGATGAAAATGTTTTAAACTTTAATAAAAGTTTTGTGTCACAAATGGGACAAACTCTACCTCTTCCCTTTCGGGTGTTGGTGGTATTTCTCGAGCTACGTTGTATGTGATACAGATGTTTGGGAAAAAGTTGGGATTAATCTTACCTCCTTGGTTTTTGTGATAACTCAGAGCTCTATATTGCATAAAAGCTCTGCGGTTCAATGTCTCTGAATCAAATTCATTTGTTTTGCCTTGAAAGTAGAGACGCATGTGACACAAAAAAACTCTATGTGAGACAAAGATTTGTCTATTTATATAGAAGAATTTCCTCCTTTTGATCAAAGCCTTTGAGCTTAATGGTCTTCTTTTCAAGTTGATATTCTGATGACGCTTCTTCTTTCGCAAGATGTGAAGAATGGTCATAAAGTTTTGATACTCTTGTTGTTTGCACTTTGTTTTTGATGTGTTTGGTTGTTTTGAGAAATGTTTGGTTGGATGAATACTTTATTTTTGGAAGTGATCTTCTTTTGATGTTTCTTTGACAAGAAAACAAAGCAAGCACATAAACACAAGAATGTAGCCTCAAAGGCACAAATGAGTATGGGTCTAGATCAACCCAATCCTTGGACTTGTATATGACCCTTCCTTTAGATATATTGTAAGGTGTATTTCCAAAGCCTGAAGTCGGCTCAATTTACACTTGGTCTTTAAAACGAACACACTTCAAACACTTTTTATCCCTAAGGTCAAATGGCCAGTTGTGATAAATTTAGCCCACATCTTGATATTTCTTCGACTTTGGTACTACATACCTTATGAATCCTGCCTTGGTAGGTAAGGATGTGATATACTAAGTCTTGCATGAGCATAACAAATAGATGATCCCTATGATGGGGGAGTCACCACTTTTATCAAGCCACAAGTGACTTTTCAAAAAGCTATGTTTCTACTCAAGGAAATATGTATGGTGAGTATCTTGGGAGCAAAAACATCTATGCTCTTGCACTAAATTATATCGCAAATATCCTCAATCAATAGAACAGGTGGGCTACTACTTAAAGTTGTTTAGTCATGTTCGATGTTTTTGAACATAAGTTCATTTTGCAGTGACTCACTTAAGAGCCTTGTAACTAGTGGTGGGGCCCATTTGTCCTTTTGGCCAGTTACACTGTAGGAACAACTATACCCAAGGCTACAGCTTTCTCTCTCACCTAATTTCTATAGCGGCTCGAAGGATTTACCGTGCGAGGTCATTCCCAAGAGTGACGTGTCTCTTGGCAGGCCTCTCTTAAAAAGATAAAATTTTTGAGTGTTACTGACACTTTTCTCTTGCACCTAGGACCACGAGAGCCAAGGGAGAGGATAGTGTGTGTTAGAAGTAGGACCACTCGACCAACTCTTTTGCACAAGTGTGCCAAACACAAAATTCACTTGTTCCTTTTAACTTGTCATCGCAATGATTTTCTATCTATTTGGAGATGTTGCTCCAACAATTATGGTGTTCTTTTTAATTTTCAAAGGCAATTGTTTGAGTAAACTAGAATTTGAAAATCCTGGTCAACTTAATGAAAAACATGTTTGCATGAAGTAAAATTGCTTTAAAAATGAGACAAGTTGATTGTGAATTTTATTTGCACCAAAAATGGAAGTGTGGATTGTAAGTTTTATCTTGATGCAAGAAATAAAATTTGCTTTGTTGATTTTACGCACCAAAAGAATTTGTTCCTAACTTTGCAAAAAAATAAATTTGCGTGTTTGTTTTTGTGATTCTTTTTAACTTTGAACAAGTGTGATTCTTTTTAAAGCTCTAAATGAAAGATGTGGTTCTTTTTAAAACTCCAAATGAATGTGTAGTTGATTTTAACCCAAAAGGAAAATGAATTTATTTTATCCTAACTTGAAAGACGAAGTTAGAAATATGAACAAATTTATTTCCTAAGCTAAAATTGCTAAAAAATCCTATTGTAGGGGTTAGTTAAAACCTGCACAAAAGATAATTAGTTAGAAAAATCCGCATGTTTTGGTGGGCTTCTACAAGCCTAAAATTTTTGGTTTTCGGTTACAAGGAATTTTCTTACAACTCTTTGTTACAATAGCTCTACTCTGTGTGAAAACAAAAGTGCTATTTAACACGAAAGAGCAACAATATAGACAATTGCACTAAAGTATCAATTTGCGAAGGTGCTAAATTAAGAACAAAAACGCAAGAGAATGACCTGTGTGTCAATTAAAACATTCAAAAGTTAGTAGTCTTCAAAATGATTGCTCTTTGATTCACATCGGGTTCACCAAATGATGTCATGGAAATGGGGACAAGGCAACAACAAAGTTCAATGTTAATAAGTTAGTTTCAACCATAAAAACAAAACAAAGAACTAAAAACCATTCCAAACATATCAAAAGAGATTTCAAAAAGGATGAAAGAAGTTTAACAAAATAAAAGAAAGGAGAAGAGCCTCCCTAAGATGCTTCCATGATGCCTTTCGATGCTTCTCCCTTGTTTCTCCCCTCTCCAAGTCCCAAATGAGTGTAGCTCTCAGCTTTTAGCACTATCCATGGATGCCATATGGAGATTCAAGATGGTTGAATATGATAAACAAATGCTATGCAAGTGTAGATAGTGATGCTATGAAAAAGTTCTATGCTAATGCCAGTATAACAACAATACTCTAATGCTTCCCTTTTGCTTGAGGAGAAGGGTTCTATTTATAGAAGACATGGGGAAATGAAAGGTTAAGATTGAGTAATCTTAACAAGGGTTAGGATTGAAAGATATTCAATCCATGTGAGACTTTCAACCCAATCCCATGTTGACAAGTGTCGCCATGAGGAGGCTTGAGAGGAGAGATAAGGAGCATTAAATGCTTGAGGGGACATGATGGCTACCCTAGTCAAAGAAATAAATGCTTTGAAGAGACACATAGGTTACATGAGAGTTAAGTTAGGGGTCAAAGTCCTTAACCATGGGTGCAAGTGGAATTAACCATTAATGGCCATGTAAGAGCCATAAGTGGTTTGGAAGACTTTAGAGGTTAATTTGTTGAACACACAAATCATTAATTGCTTTTCAAAGACTTTGGAGTCTTTGAGAAGTGACTCCAATTTGCTTAGGAATGTGACAATATTTAGGGGATGGATTGGGTTAATTATGAAAGGTTTAGAGGAATCTAGAAAGGGTTTAGGCATGCAAGTGGATTTTGTAGGAAAATGCAAGTGGGAGAAATTTTGGTATTTTCAATTAAAATAAAATCATTTATTTCAATTAAATGGTGTAATTTGCATTTGGATAAATATTCAAATAAATATTAATTTATTTAAATGAGAAAAAGGAAGATAAAGCATTAAAATGCTTGAAGACTTTGAGGGAAACCATTAAAGGCTTGAAGACTTTAAGGGAAGCAATTAAAGTCTTATGAAGACTATAGAAGGAAGCCATCAAGTTTGAAGACTTTAAAGCCATTAAGTTTGAAGACTTTAAGGGAAACCATTAAAGGTTTGAGAAGACTCTATAAGGAAGCCATTAAGTTTGAAGACTTTAAGGGAAACCATTAAAGGTTTCAAGTGGGTGAGAATAAATAGGATTTTAAATAAATAATTTATTTAAAATAGTTGTGCAACTTGCATTTGTAGGAAAATGCAAGTGGGTGGAGGATAAAGGTGATTTAAATAAATGATTTATTTAAAATAGTTGTGCAACTTGCATTTGTAGGAAAATGCAAGTGGGTAGAGGATAAAGGTGATTTAAATAAATGTTAATTTATTTAAATGTGAGAGGTGGGATTTTGGGGGAATTTAAATAAATATTAATTTATTTAAATGTGAGAGAAAATTTAATTAAATAAATATGATTTATTTATTTAATTAATGGTCTGAATTTGGTTAAGTGAATTAAATCAAATAGATTGAATAATTTATTTAATTAATAGGAGACGAGGGTTAAGATGAATTAATTAAATATTAATTTAATTAATTATTAATTGATGGTTAAAAAATCAAATAAATACTAAATATTCATTTAATTAAGTGGACAGATTTATGTGACTATAGTTTCTAATAAGATCCGCTTCAGAACATTAAAACATTACAAAGACTCCATCTCTCAACTTCTCTGATCTTCGCACTATCAGAAATACACAATTTGCTCATCACATATCACACTATCAAGCTCATGTATAAATATCTTTTCATACATCATCACACAATTAAAATTATCATAAGGTCGGCTTAGAACCTTATTACAATTTTCTAGGTTCAATGCATCTAGACAATATTTCATTGCATGCTTTAGTTATGTTAGCCTTCGACATAACAAATCCAATTCTGTGTTGTTTTATCGATCCGAGTGATTTTCATCACTACTGGTTAAGTCTCCATCAACTAATCTATTATGCCAAATAAATCTTGTTCACCTGATCGATTCAACACGTGTAGTCACAAACATATCTTCATCTAGTAGTCTTCAATGCTACTGCAAAACCACATTATCTCAATCTTTATGATTTTCATGTACCAGTTGTTAGAATGTAACATTGTCTGTCATTTACCGGTTGAAGTTCTAATTACCGATTCTGATAAAACTATTTCTGCTTTACCGCTTAAGTCTAGTCGGTTGAACTGTAGGACTCAGATGACTTAAAGAAACATAGTTGCCATCAATGACAACATACAAAATAGTCATCATACATAAATCTAATCACTATGCACAACAGACATGTACCAGTTGCATCAAGAAAACACGCATTACCGATATAGTACAAATGATCAAATGCCAACACAGATAATCTTGTTTCAGAAGAGATGGTGAATAAGTTGAATTTGGAAAGATTGAAACACCGTAAGCCTTATCAAATAGCATGGATTCAAGATGAACATAAGTTGTTGGTAAGTGAGCCATGTTTGGTGAAATTGAAAATTAGGAATTATCATGATTTAGTTTTGTATGATATTATGCCTATGAATATTTGTCATCTTTTGTTGGGTAGACCTTGGCAGTTTGATAGATAGACAATACATGATGGGAGGAAGAACATATACACCATTGTGGCAAATGGAATGAAGCAAACCTTGTTACCTTTGGAGGAGCCTTTGAAGCGTGAAGTCTGTATGAATGCTAGGATCTGTTTGGTGGATGGAAGGAAGTTCATGGATGGAATGAGACATGAGAATGTGTGTTTTTCCTTGGTTCCTAGGAAGACTAAGAAACTAGAAATGAAAGAAGAACAATCAGAGGAGGTAAAGGAATTGCTGACAGAATATGAAGACATCATTTCAGATAATGTGCCTGATAGATTACCACCAGTAAGAAGTATCAGTCATTGCATGGATTGGATTCTCAGAGCTAGTTTTCCTATCAAAGTTGCACACTGGTGACACCGACAGAGAATGAAAAGATAAATAGACAAGTGCAAGAACTGTTGAAGAAAGGTTTGATCAGAGAAAGTTTGAGACCTTGTGCAGTACCAACAGTTTTATCACCTAAGAAGAATGGAGAATGGAGGATCTGTACCGATTATAGAGCAATAAACAAGATCATAGTGAAATACCAGTTTCTCTCGCCTAGGATGGATGACATAATGGACTGTTTGAGTGGAGCAAGATACTTTACAAATATAGATTTGAAGAGTGGATATCATCAAATTAGGATCAGAGAAGGATATGAGTGGGAGACAACATTCAAGACAAATAAAGGACTATATGAATGGTTGGTGATGCCTTTTGGGCTAACTAATGCATAGAGTACTTTCATGAGGTTGATGAATGAGGTATTGAAGAAATTCTTGGGTAAGTTTGTTATCATTTATTTGGATGACATTTTGATTTTCAGTAAAACAAAAGAGGAGAATTTTTTGCATTTAAGGCAGGTTTTGTAGAGGTTGAGAGAAGAGAAGTTGTTGATAAATCTGAAGAAGTGTACTTTCTTGAAGGAAGAGTTAGTCTATTTGAGATTTGTGATATCTGCTGATGGATTGAAGATGGACCCTGAGAAAGTGAAAACAATTGTTGAGTGGCCTACACCGGAAAGCATTGGAGAGGTAAGATCATTTCATGGATTAGCTAGCTTCTATCAGAAGTTGATCAGAAATTTCAGTTCAGTTTGTAACCCTATGACTGAGACCATTAGGAGAGATAAGAAGGAATTCAAGTGGACCACTGGAGCAAACAAAAGTTTTGAGTTATTGAAGTAGAAAGTGACTGAGTAGCCTATGTTGGCTTTACGGGATTTCAACAAAGTATTTCAAGTTGATTGTGATGCAAGTAGAACAACAATAGGAGCAGTCTTGAGTCAAGAAGGGAGAGCAGTAACTTATTTCAGTGAGAAGTTGAATGATGCTAGGAGAAGATATTCAGTATATGATCAGGAATTCTATGCCATAGTTCAAGCATTGAAGAAGTGGAGACATTACTTGTTGCCTAAGGAGTTTGTGTTGTATGTAGATCATCAAGCCTTACAGTATTTGAACAACTAGAGTAAGTTGAATCAGAGACATATGAGATGGGTAGAATTTTTGTAGAGTTACACCTTTGTGTTGAATCATAGAAGTGGGAAATCTAACAAAGTTGTTGATGCATTGAGTAGGAGAAGGAATCTGCTGATAGAGATGAGGGTGACAATATTAGGATTTGAAGAGTTGAATACCTTGTATGATGATGACCCGAATTTTGGAGAACCTTGGAAAGCATGTAGAGAACCGGTTATGGCAGATAGGAGTAAGTGGTTGGATTATTTCATTTAGGATAAGATGTTATTCAGAGGAGTTCAATTGTGCATACCTAAGAGTTCTATGAGGGTGAATCTGATTAAGGAGAAACATAGTGGAGGATTAGCTGGACACTTTGGTGTTGACAAAACAGTAGCCTTGGTGAGTGAGCAATAATTTTGGCCCCAGATTCATAAGGATGTTAGGAAATATGTGCAAAGTTGTAGAGTTTGTCAAGTTGCAAAAGGGAGTAGTCAGAATGTGGGAGAGTATAAACCTTTGACGGTACCGGTAATACCTTGGGAGGATATAAGCATGAATTTCATACTAGGATTGCCTAAAACACAGAGATGGAATGCTTCTATATTTGTGGTGGTGGATAGATTCTCTAAGATGACTCATTTCATACCTTGTAGGAAGTCATCAGATGCAGTGCATGTAGCAGACCTATTTTTCAAGGAAGTAGTGAGATTGCATGGGTTACCTAAGAGTATAGTTTTAGACAGAGACACTAAGTTTGTTGGTTACTTTTGGAGAACACTTTGGAGGAAGATGAAGTCAGATTTGGAATTCAGTTCTACTTTTCACCCACAGACTGATGGACAGACAGAGGTAGTAAATCGGAGTTTGGGAAATTTACTGAGATGTTTAGTTGGAGATAAAATTGGAAGTTGGGATTTGATTTTATCACAAGCAGAGTTTGCCTACAATAATTCAGGGAATAGGAGTATCGGAAAAACACCTTTTGAGATAGTTACTGGAGTGCATCCTAGAGGTATATCAGAATTAAGGGATATTAGCAGTGAAGCTCAGAGAAGTTCAAAGGCAAAAGACTTTGCAGATCACGTGGCAACCTTCCATATTCAGGTTAAACAACATTTGGAGGACATGAACAACATTTGGAGGACATCAACAACAAATATAAGGAGAAGGCAGATGAGAAGAGGAGACATAAGGAATTTGAAGTTGGTGATGAAGTGATGGTGTATCTGAGAAAAGAGAGATTCCCAGTTGGAACCTATAACAAGTTGCAGATGAAGAAGTTTGGACCATGTAAGATCTTGAGGAAATTCCGTTCTGAAAATGCATATGAAGTGGAGTTACCAGATGACTTGAATATTTCACCGATATTCAATATTGCAGACCTTCATAAGTATCATGAACCATAATTCAGTGAAGACAATATAACAGACTTGGAGAAACAGTTGCCCTGGAAGGAACCAGATCAAATTGAGGACATTTTGGATAGTAGGATTGGGCGTAGTACCCAGAGAATTCAGTATAAGGAGTACCTGGTGAAGTGGAAGGGAAGACTAGTGGGAGATTCATCTTGGATTTCTCAGGCAGAGGTAGACCACCTTGGTTTTCTTCTGACTCCAACAAAGTGAGAGACTCACTTTTTCAATAACCCCAGATTCTTGATGCAAGAGCATCCTCGGTTCATGGCAATCTTGCATCAACCAAAAATATTTTCCTTTCTATTTTTCTTTTTGTTTGCAGTTTTAGTATTTCTTTCTATGTGTATCGGTTTTGGCTCTCCAAATCCTGTGGAGTTGGATTCTGCTTGAAGTCTGGACCATCTATCTTATCTCCTAACCACATCATTTTTGGATCATTTTCCAGCAAGTTATCGCTACCAGTTCCATGACAGTTTCTTGTTATCGGTTGCCTGGACCTATTTGCACTTGTGATCTACCAAATCTCTTCTATAGCTTGTGGAGCCCTAAGCATTAATTCCAATGTTCCTTGATGTGTGGCTGACTTTTTCCCATGATTTACACTTCATCCTTTGGATTTTTTGAAAGGATTTCTTTGGCGGAGGCCGACCTTGTTGGTTTTACACGTTAGATCTTGTTCTTCGAGTTTTGATCCCTTTTAGGCTGACCGGATCCCTTTAGATCGGATATATCATTGTAATTACACATTAGAATGAAAACGAAGATAGCTAGGCTGAGCGTAGATGATAGATCTTGAGATTTGAGGTCCCGGTTGTGACCTATTCAATACTTTGAGTATGTTCTAGTAGGCTTGTGAGCCAAGTTTTCTTTAACCTGGTTGTTGTCAATTGATTGTAATTAGTTTTCATGTTGTAATACAATTAGTTCTGCATTGCCTCCATCATATCTTTGTGTTTTTGTCGTGTTTACTCTTGTTGACCAGTTCAGATTGATCTCTATGAGGTTTCTCCTTATCGGTGGTTGCATCAAATACTATATAAATTTTGACTACAAAGATAGAAACTCAAGATCAAGGAGTTTCAATAAAAGCACAAGAGCGATCCAAAATGAGACAATATATCCGAATTCTATTGAAGAATCCAAATATACATAATGATATAATTAATTGGTATTACAAGGAGAAACCCTTACATTTATAAAAGGGCAAGACATAGGACAACATAAGATTATGACACGTAATTTAGTTTTATGACTTGAGACATAAAAAGAAATTTCCCTAAGGGCAAGACACATGACATCATAATGTTATGAGACATATTATAGTCCTCTGACTTAAAACATAAAAAAGTAAATGACCTAGGAGTACCCTACGTAAACTTAAGCAACTAGGTATGAAAATGACATAAGAAAGAATCCAATTAGTTAAGATATCTTGTTCACACCAACAAGAATATTTCTAGCCTTTAAAATGATGTAGAGCATATTTAAATGACACTAACATAGCTAGATGGTAATAATCCAATCAACAACAATGGGCTTGCCTCTCCTTCTTAAGTTTTGACAACCTAATTAGCAACCCTCACCTTGTTAAATTTCCTACATAAGATCTTAGGGTTCACAATGAACCCCTATATCTAATGGTCCATCTTAGTAGCACACCTCCCTGAATGAACCCAATTATTTAATGCCTACATCTATAACAATCTTCAAGGCAACTTAACTTGTTTTCACATAAGTCCAACTTTTCCTTGTTTATTAAATTTTTTCTTTACATAATCATGCAGTAACAGACTTTTCGACTTACCCAAATTTATTGCATGAGTCCCACTCATGTCTCAAATATAAAACACATCCTTATTAGACAACTTTTTTGTTTCATTTCTTGACTCCACGTACAATCCTCATACAACTATGTTTCACACCTCAATTGTAGCTCAAATTGGTTTACAATACTCATGACATGCATTAGAAATCACATAACTTTCACTTCAAACACCTTCTGAATCAGGCATGCCAACTTTAGAACACACAACCCCTTACTCTTTATGGCACTTCTACAATTGTTAGATCAACCATGTACTTATAGATCATACCTCTACATGTGAAGACCTGACCAAGATGCACAAATTTGATCTTTGTAAATATTTGAATATTCACCTTTCACTTGCCATCAATGTCTATATAAAAACTTGGTTGTGCCATTAAGAGTATGTCTTCCCCTGGTCAAACCCCTCAATGTCAAATCAATGAAATTTGAAAAATATAGAAAACAAATGAACAAATATGTAAAAGATGCTCTAGATGTTAATGCAAACAAATAATGTAATAATAATAAGTGATTTATTTTGCATATAAGCATATATTGAATGCTCTTGTATGATTCTAAGATTGACTAAAATAAATTAAAAATCAAAACTATCTAAGAATGAGTACAAATAAAATCCAATAAAATTTAAATTATAAATCAATATTTAATAATAAAAAAATGTACTAATTATCACTACATACATATATTATAGTCAAAATAAACCTAAAATAAAAAGTAAATTCTACAATGTACAATTTTCACTATTCCTATTATGCATATTCTTTGCATTACAACACATGACTTTGAACCCATCGCTAATGCAAATTGCCTATAGAACAACCAAAATGCACCTTTGACCTTATTTTATTAATTAATAAAAAAAATACTATTTTAATTTCCAAATTATTTTAATAAATATGGTCAAATACAATTAAAGACAGTCAAATACGATTAAAGATGCATTCTGGTTTTTAGATAGAAGTTGCTCACTGAATAAAAGTTTTTAAATAATTAAAAAATATCCTTTGATGGATGTATGAGCTTGCAAATGATGTCCTAATTCATCTGATTTTATAATTAAAGCCTATGTAACAAACCGATTCCAATTTTCCATGGTAAAAGTTAACTTATCAGTCAGTCTTTCAATGTTCGGTATTTCTGCCAAAAACCAAAAAGAAAACATTAGAAATTTTTTTCCTAGTCCAACATACCTATATGGAAGACCTGGAAATAAAAATTGAAAGGTCAAAGATGGAAGGCCGGGGTGGCTTTCTATCTCCTTTCCTCTGAATTGATTAAGTCAAAATCAGCTTGTGTTCCTCGTTCTCTGTGAGACTTGTACTGCTTTACAATATATTTATTTCACTCTGGCTTATCCCAAAAGTGGGTGCAGGAGTGCTAGCGGATGGAATGCATTGGGGCTCAAATCGGGTGAAATTGGGATCCCTTGGAGGTCAATCCGCGCCATCACCAGAGCCAATAGAGGTAAGCAATGATTTTCAGTACTACCCATCATTGTTTGACGTGCCAAAAGCCTGTAAATTTTTTTTGCTTCAAGTATCAGAGTAGTGGATCATTCTTGGAAGGCTTTATTGGATATTTCTTTTAGTGGAATTCTTTATGGTCTTCTGTTCAAGGATTTGTACAATGAATCTAGGCTAAATTATTGATTGTGAGGAAAGGGGTTTCACCTTCTTCCTAATCAAGGTTTTCGTTTTCTTATTTTACCTTTTTAAGTATATGTGGTTTTGATCATGCATTGAGTCGAATTTAATAACAGAGAGACGAGATCACAGAGTAGGCATTTTGAAGACACTATGATTTGGCTGTGCCGTTCTAGACTAGCCAGGAGCTGGGGCAGACCATATTTAAAAATGTCTGCAACTTATTTTGAACAGTTTATTTAGGTCATATTGCTCTAGCTACAGGAAGCTAACAAACCCATGATTTTTTTTTTGAAAGGTGAGGATTGTTTATTTTATGAATGCCCACAACTAATCCAAAGAGGCCCAGTTTGGATGAAGAGCTGGTTGATCTTGGTATTGACTTTTGTTTTGAGTCGGTGGAAGATCTGGCTGATTTTTTATTTTTATTTTGGTCTGGAGGAAGACCTGGTATGGTGCTAGAACTTAGATAACAACATAGGTAGTTTTGTGAATAGACCGATTCTCCACGATTTAAGTCTTTACCGAGGACTTGATTTGGGGAGCTTTGTTCTTCCCATGGAAAGTCAGTTATTGTGGTCAAAATAGTATATACCCACAGGGTTAGATTTTTTGTAGTACTGTTCAATATGTTGCTATAAAGATTATTCTTCTTGATCAAGCTTTAAATCTCATCTCTTTTTCCTCTACAATATGTGCCTAGGCTTGATTTTTTCTTTCTTGTTTTATAGCTAGTGATATTCAAGTTTCAAACCCTAATAAAGGGTGCAGGACCTGGACCTACGAAGGGGTCACTCATCTCAGTGCTACTCAACCCGGAACCTGCTTGGTTTTTTATATTGGCCAGCACTGCTCTCCCATATGTTATCCAACTTTTTTGCATAAACTTGCTTCTCTGGAAAATGGTTTTTGCTACTGGCTTGCACTGCTCACCTATCTGTTATCCAACTTATCATACAGAAACTGTCTTATCTGGAAACAAGTGTTTAGATCCCTTATCATACCCTCAAATTGTTTACTAATCATGCAAGAATCTGTATTTTAGATTTGGTGCTTTCAATATTGAATGAGGAATTACAGGCAATCTATTATCTATCTTCAGTTTCCACCTTTCACTGGTTTTGTTGCTTAATCTCTTATTTCTAATGGGCTATAGTTGCCACCTATTGCATTTTATAGCTGAATAATCTGCCAAATACCAAGTATTTAATGTAAAGTAGCAGTTGGAAGACAATTTTTCTTCATAATAGACCTTTTCCTGTGACTTTGTTCTCTGATATCTAGTTTTGGCTTGGATATTTTTTATTCAGAAGATTTGTCTTCCCTTCTATGAAGAGCTTAATATCTTTGCAATTGTTTTGTTAAATTCCACTGTTTTTAAATTGTGTGTTTAACGCTTTGCTTGGGAAGTTTTCGTGGGTTTCCTCTAATAAGTCATATCGGCAAACATTTTGTGCAGATCAGGGCATTAGAGTCAAAAGAACTTCTGCAGCTGTATTGATCAGCATATCCTAAATGGCATCAGAGCAGACATCACAAATCTACACATATGAAGCTCCATGGCAAATATATGGTATGAACTGGAGCACCCGCAAGGACAAGAAGTTCCGTCTTGCAATTGGTAGTTTCCTTGAGGATTACAACAATCGAGTAGAAATTGTGCAACTTGATGAGGAAATGGGTGAAATAAAGAGTGACCCCAGACTGGTATTTGATCACCCTTACCCTGCAACCAAGGTAATGTTTATTCCTGATAAAGAATGTCAAAAAACAGATATTCTGGCGACTACTGGAGATTATCTTCGTATATGGCAAATTAATGAGGATAGGGTTGAGTTGAAGAGTTTGTTAAACAACAATAAAAACAGTGAGTTTTCTGCACCCCTAACTTCTTTTGATTGGAATGACGCTGAGCCAAGGCAAATTGGAACTTGTAGCATTGATACAACTTGCACCATTTGGGACATTGAAAAGGAGGTGGTGGATACACAGCTAATTGCTCATGACAAGGAGGTATATGATATTGCTTGGGGTGGACCGGGTGTTTTCTCTTCAGTTTCAGCAGATGGGTCTGTTAGGGTTTTTGATTTAAGGGATAAGGAGCACTCTACTATTATTTATGAAAGTCCCCAACCAGACACGCCATTGTTGCGTTTAGCTTGGAACAAAAGGGATCCTAGATACATGGCCACTATTCTTATGGATAGCTCTAAAGTAGTTGTTTTGGATATTAGGTTTCCCACTGTACCTGTTGCAGAGCTTCAAAGGCACCAAGCAAGTGTTAATGCCCTTGCATGGGCTCCTCATAGCTCTAGTCATATTTGTACTGCAGGAGATGACTCTCAAGCTTTAATATGGGACTTATCTTCCATTAACCAGGCTGTCGAAGGAGGTCTTGACCCAATATTGGCCTACACCGCAACCGCAGAAATCAATCAATTACAGTGGTCTTCCACACAATCAGATTGGGTTGCAATTGCATTTGCAAACAAACTTCAGATTTTAAGAGTTTGAAAATGTTTGAGATGCCTTTTTCTATTCAAATTTCCCATTGATAGACTTATGGGTTTTCTATTTAAAGACTGTATTATGTTATTCTAAACTACTAAAGTCTTTATTGGTTTGGATTTTTCCACATTAGTAAGCAATCTGATCAATCCTATGGCTGTAAAATTTGAGACATTCTTCTGCCAAAAGTTTCTTACCTCAGCCTCGTGTAGAACATATTTCAAAATCTATTTCGAATTCCTTTTGTTTTCCGGTGCCATGCATAAGTGAGATGAGTGACAAGTGCTTGTTTGTATTACATCCTAAGGTGTTTGTTTTACTGAGTTTGAACTTGCCAACCAATTTACAATTTTGCTATTAATAATATTTTGATAATAAAATTTGCATCCGTTACATTACTCATACAGCCATGGGCAGAAGTGCTTGGACCATGAAATACGAGCCTAAGCTTGGCTTCAATTAAGTTGGCTGCATAAGCTTAAATATCATAGCGACTGGAGGAATTTGTTGTGCCCCAAAGATTGTAATGATTACCTATAGTCTTATACAATGGTTAAATTGAGTTCCTGCAAACTCTCTAGGATTTCTGAAACTACCCAGTAATGAAGCTCTAAGCTATAAGACTTAAGGAGCCAACAACAAAACTCTACAATTAGTTGTGACCACCTTTTCATGTAAACATGGAAGAAGAACATGAAAAGGATGAACAGACTAGGATAATAAAATGGACTTCTAATATTTATAATAGTTAAATGTTTATTTGACCCAATTTTGCAAAGCTTTTTACCTTTTTGTGTTCTTTCTGTTTTTTAATTATCTTGGTGATTTGGATCCCCGTTAACACAGATAGGACCCTCTGAAACAGCGTTATCATGGATGCCTGTACTTTTCCATAAGAAGCAGAGGTCGGAAGGAAAGAAATTGAAACTAATTTCCCAGGTTACTAGTCCATTTGCATGGTTTCTGCAAGATAGCACAAGGCTACATAAATTTGCATTAGCAATCTTTTAATGTAGTTTGCAGACCACCATCGATGACATCTCATAAACATTGAAAGTGTAATATACTGGAATCCCAGAATGCCTATGGAAGTAATTATAATCAAAATCAACTGGGAAAATAGAAATAGAATAGAATATGCAGTATCATCTCCAGTGTTTGCCTTATTTTATTCTCAGAGTTTTGATCCTACTGTATTATTTTCACCATTGATGACCTTAAGTTCATGTTGAGAGCCGCCTTAACTTGGTGCATTATGTGTTGCGTTTGGTTGTATTGTTATGCTGGACACAATTCATTTGCTGTAGAAATTTGGGAGGGGGCGGCATGGTCTACAGCAATAGATATTAAACCTCCGAAGTAGATACAATAAAATCAAATCAAAGCAACTACCACACTGAAGAACAAATTATATCTTTTTGTGTGGATTTGCATTTAAAAGTAAATAATTCAAAACAAATTTTTTTTGGAAGGACATTAGATAAGATCTACATTAATCTTATGGGAGAAATAATGCAAGTAAAAGTAAAAGTAGATTTATGCAAATTTTATTAGAGTAACAATTAAGAGGTAACATAAGATATATTTTATTCCTGTTGTTTCTATTCTGCAGCAACCTTCTGTTGATGTTGACAAACCTTCTAATGAAATTTCATCCCTTGATTTCACTTGTGATGATTTTCTTAACTGTAGTATTGCTTGGACTGTTGTTTGTGGTAGGCATAAAGGTAATTCTTTCCCCATTATTCTTCTTCGAGTTGTGGGTGAATTTTTTTCCAACTCTTAAGTTGGGTTCCTAGTTTTTTTTGCTAGTGTGCTGTCGAAGGTCTGGTTGGCTTTTGTTTTGCACAGTGGTCTTGTGACTTGCTCTTAATGGGCTGTATTAGGTCAGCACCTTTGTTTTGCTGATTATTTTCTAGTGGCATATACTGGCGGTTTGTTTAAAGGGTCAACACCTTTGTTTTACTGCTTCTAATATAAAAAGCATAAGATATATATTAAGAAAATTCTTATAGGAAAAAAATGCAGCCTCTGAAACACATTCAATGTAAGAGCAAGATTACAATACAATGCAAAGTTCTAGTGTTCTCAACAAGAGGTACAAGGGATCTTCAATTCTATTGTTTATAGTCAATCTGATAACTTAACTTTCTTTTGAGTTCACCATGCAATGAAATGCATTTCACTAAATAATTTTAATACATGTACATTAATGGGTATATGAAATCATTAAGTGGTATTGTTGGCAAGGAAGGAAATTGGATTATAGTTTAGAGTTTCGAGTCTTAATGTCCTAATTTACTTAGTTCTTACAATATAAGAATAATCAAATATTTTGAAATAACATGGTGGTAGCTGAAAATGATAGTAAATATTTTATGCTATATAGTCTAAATACAATTTTCCAAGCCTGATATATATTCATTCATTAATCAATATATTACAATATATGATATTAAGTTTAGCATATTCTATATTTTCTCTTCTCTCTCTCCCTTTACTTTTCTAATATATGTTGTAGATTGGGAAAAATGAACAACTACGAAGGATAACAATCACTTGACAACTCAAGTTCTTACAATACACTCGGATAGAACCAAAGGTAATCACAACCTTTAGGTCTATCCTATTAATTATTGAATTTGAAGAAATGTTATGTGATTATGTTTGTACCATGAGTATATGACATAATGAGGGTCTTATAAACATACACTGTAGGTGATGGAGGTCTTCTAGATAGTTTAGCTAGCTCTCTATCTAGAACATTAGCATGGTGCACAAATATCTATACAGTTCACTATTGTCATGTACAAACAATAAATAGAACTATCTATAGAAAGACCATAGTAAAATCTACACGGATTTCAAGGTCTAGAAATGCCAATGTACGACGAGACAACAAATGATGATAAATATATGTTAATTTAAAACCAAATGAAATAATAAAAAAGAGAAGGAAGGAAGATCACCAAGATGGCTGGAAAATGACGAGCTCCCACAAAACTATCTCCATTTAAAATTTGCACATACAAGACCAAAGAGAATGTTGGGGTTGGTTGTATAAGGAGTTGCCGTAGTCAAACCCCCCATTTTGGTATTTCCACCTCCATTGATAGGCAAGACAAATAAACGAATAAAAGACATGTAAATAAAGAAATACAAAGACAATATGCTATCAAATATGAAATAAGACAATATGCCAAGAAAGCTTCAAATATTACCACTATTTCAATAAGAGAAGGCAAACAACTTGTAAATGCCACAAGGAAGTGACAACAATCTCTAAAGCTTCAATAAATAATCTTGATGCAATAACAATGAAGCTACAAAGAACTATTGTGTGAGAATGAGATAAAAAGTTAAAAAGTAATGGTGGTGTGTATGAGAGAGCGAATGAGATTGTGAAAGAATGAAGTTGAATGCAAGACTTGGAGGCAAAATGGAATGTTTGAAACCAAAATAGCAAGTTTGAAAGGATTCCTAATGATTGTGTAGTCTAACAAAGATATTACATTGTTGAAACACAATGGGTATAACATCTCAGTGGTATGTACGTTTGTGGATTTTTGTTGGATGTTAGCGCGTCACATGGACCTCTGTGTGTGGCGCATTCGTTTGGGCGAAAATCAAACCCAACAATCAGGAAGTCAGACATGCTTGCTAATTAAGAATGTTTTGGATTAGATTGAGAGTGATGTTGCACAATTAACTATAGAGAAGGTGTATGTGATGTGAAATTGCATAGTATGCAATTTATGACATTACATTTTGCTCCCACTTTAGCAAGCATATATGTTTTGGAAGATGTGCGAGCTAAAGTAGAGAGAAAATGTTTGAGAGTATTTTACAAAGGAATTCAAAGGTGATGTGAGAGTCTTCTATTTGTGTAGAGTTCCCCATAGGGAAGAGACCAATGTTGATCCTGCTCAAAACTCTGATGTTAAGTTGTAGATTCACCATAAACATGTTAGCTATAGACAAACAAATTATGCGAAAAACAAAAAATAGACACCAAAATTGTTTAGACATATAAAAGACACTAATAAGTATGTTGTGTTATGCTAGAAACCATATGGCAATCTAATCATCTTGTGACTACTACAAACTACATTGCAAGATAATCACAAAAAAGAGAGAGACATACAAAGACATAGTCTAATAGTGTGCCACCATGCTAGATGAGATTTATGCAATAAGACATATGAATTTAGACATATTTTTGAAACATAAGGAATGAAAGTATGATGATGATAGCCCCCCTTAGAATAAATTGTGCTACACCAAGGAGCACAAGTCAATTTAAGGAGAAGAGATGTTGGGTCATGAAACACATAATGAGATATATTCATGGAATGTTTTTTATTAGATAGGCAACAAAACAAGGGTGCTAGCCCACTATACAACAACTCGTAGGTGGCAAAAGGAGAGACAACTAAATAGGGTGCATACCCAAAACAAAACAAGGTCAGACATGCCAATACAACAAGGTAGAAGATAACTATAAAAACTTGGCAAACCAGCAACAACCCAAAACCCAACTCAAGAATGGGGAGAAACACCCAAATCTTGACAACGAGGGGTTTGGGGGAGGGGGGAAGAGTCCTCCTTCTGCCTACGACAAATAATAGTCTAGGTAACACTGTCAATAGGAACATCAAAAGAAGGATCAAGTGGGGAGGACCTCCTATAGTTTCTGTTAGCAATAGCAGCAGGTGGTTGCTGCAAAACAACAGCAAATTGATGTTGCAAAGCAACATCAAGAGTAGATTCACTAGGAGTAGATCGAAGCTGTAGAGAAGGAGCAATAGGTGTGGGAGCCTTAGGGACGGAGGAGGCCACATCATTAGAAACAAGAGGATTAACAGAGGCTTCAACAACAATAAGAGGCACAACCTCAGCTCGGGAGGAGATTTGATCTTCATGAGAGGAGTCAATAGAATCAGAATCAAAAGCGTTAACATTCAAGTGATTAACAGTAGCATCCTTCCACCAAGTAGCAACATCTTTGTGATGTGAGAGAGAACAATCTGAAGCTAAGTGGTCTGTTGAGAAACACCTTTGATAGCAAAAAGGGAGGCCCTCATTATCCAATGATTAAGTCCGTGGCCTATCCCCAACCATAAGAACCACATCCCTAGGGAGAGGCGAAGAGATGTCAATGTTGATTAAAAGGGCAGGAAAAGGTAGAATGACCCATGGAAGGCGTGACATCATCAACATTCAAGAATCAGCCTATAGAGTTACCAATGGCCTTGTAAATGCTCCCAGAAATGCAGGGGAAGATTAGGAAGGTGAACCCATACTGGATGCACATTAAGTGGTTTAGTAAGAGGGTTAAAAGAAGGTGTCCAAGGCTTGATAGGGAGAGAGTGAACTCTCCAAGCCCACAACTTGCCCAACACCAAGTTAGGATCATAAGAGGAAGCAAAGGAAGCAATGAAAAAGCCTTTAGCACAAGGAAAAAAACTCAATGCTATGAGCAGTCAAAGGCTTCCAAGAATCACTCACCCAACAATGGAGGTTCGGGAACAAATCTGCAGACCAATGTATAACGTTGGTAGAAATCAACTCTATCCACAACATCCTGACCATAAGCCACTATAGAGGAGTTTTTGGCACAAGGAAGAGGACAAATCCGCTTAGGGGGATGAGAAGCAGATCTGGCCACACGAGCAAAGCTACGCCTACCAGCAAAAGAAGAAGGTTTGAGAGGGATCTTAGCACCCACAATAGGCTCACCATCAACAAAAATGAGGCAAGAGCACCAACTCGAGCATCCAAAGCACCATCACCCGCAAGTAGGGCACCCATGAGGACACCCAACCTGTCCACTGTAGTAGCACTAGAAGTAGGGTTACACACAACAACACCCACTAGAGGGGGGGGACCCGTGCCTCCCAGCATAGAAGTCTTGGTACCAAGATCGACCTGAGTATTCAAACTCACTCAAGTGGGAGTGTCATTAGATCTTGCAAAATATAACACATAAAATCCCGTAACATCAATAAAAATGAATAAAATAACACATGGAGATCCAAGTATTCAGGGTTTTAGTAGGATTCATATCATGTAAGTATCTATATATAGAGTATGAACAAATCATCATCATATCCCCAAATACATTGGAACATGAAGGAGCACACGAAAATAAAATAAAAATTTGGGTCAACATTGAAGAGGCCTAAATACCCCAACGCTTTGCATCATCCTCCAATGTCAAAAAATACAACCATTATACAACAAATAGAAGAATGATGATACAAATAGAGGAATTTATGAAAACAATTCTCCCTATATCCAAGTACCTACGAGGGCATCTTGGGTCCTCCAAGAGAGAGCACAATCAAATACATGCAAGTATGATGGAACGAAAAAAAGAAAAACTCTATTCTAAAGACATAAAGAGTACCATACTAGTCAATCACCTCCAACAAATCATCATCCTCCTCCCAATCTTGATCATAGGGTGAATGAGGTGGAGCTCATAGAGAGACAATGGGCGAGGTAGACTAGGCATCTCACTTGTAGCAAGAGCCAAGGATGAAACTGCTTCAACATTTAAATCATCCAGTAACTCCTACGAGTCAAGTGTCAATAATGTTATGAAGATAGTTATCAATGTTGGAATATCCTCTAGAGAGTCAAACATTCAGTTCTCAAGAGAGGAGTGTGGTGACTGACCTCCAAGAGAGGAGAAATTACAAACTCTAAAGAAGGAGTATCATCCTTGACTACAAGAACAAAAGAAGATAGGTTAGCGGATGGAAGAGTAGGTGGAGTAGACTTTATGCACTAGAACTCGGGGATGGGGTCTATAGAAGTTGATGATACAACCATAGGATCCAAGAATCATCTACAAGCAAAAAAACCTATCACACAAAAGATATCAAGCAAAGATTATATGCTCCATAACAACTGATAATTTTGTGTTATTGCACACAAGAATATTGGAGATACAATTACAATGAATGAACGACTCCTTATATAAGGATGAGTACAACCTTAAATGCAAAACACTAATACACTTGATTATATTAGCTAGCACCAAGTGTCACAATCATAATAAATAAGACAACTTAAGCTATTATTATCCTAATTAAATAAAAGAAAAAAACACCTAATTTCAGTTTAAGTGAAAAAGTAATTAAAGGACCTAATTAATAAATAAACACCCCCCTTTAAGATTAACTTAGAGAGAGATAATATGAGTTCATGCATGAATGTCTTGACAACTAGGCCTGATTAGGAACTCATGTACAAACCAATGCAAAACAATGCAACTCTCACAAACGGAGAAAAGATGAAAACTACATGGGGAAAAAATCCTCCAAAAGAGAAAAATACAATAAATGTAGTAGTGAAAGAAGGAAAGGAGGACTCAATATGACCCTCCAAGGACTATTGTCACAATAGTACAATGAATATCCCTCCCATAAGAGAGAAAATAAGAATATGAATCCTTCCAATAAAGAAGTAGCTCTTGTGCCAATGATGAACACCTGAAGATAGGATATGATCCACTGCCTACAAACAACATTTCTTCCCTTAGGAAGAAACAAATCCATTGGATATATGAAAAGCCACTCCCATATCAATAAGGCCTATGATCTAAGAGAATAATCTAAAGCATGTGGTATTGATAAAAGGATATTCAAATAGTCTATAATGTACTAAAAAATTGCTCCTAAATATGCAACTTATGTTTTTAGCTTTCTCATCCATAGGCTAACTATGATATCTATAAACATTATACCTTCAATTGCATTTTTTCTTGAGACGTTATACATGAAAAATAGAAGCTTATTTTTATGGGTCTCAAAAATCTATCACAAACTGAAACTTTATTGGCTAGTCAACTAAAAGAGCAAAAAGAGTCATGATTATATCTAACAAGAAATAGAAGAAATCAAATAAAAATCGACATATAGTCAAGCACAAAAAACATCCTCTTCAAAAGAGAACTCATTTACCAGGGATAAGCTAACTTGTAGATATTGCAAAAGAACTATCCACATAAAGAAAATTAATTATATAATATTGACATTGATGAATCAAGAAACATATTCTTTAGAGAAACAACATTGATCTACCTTTGAGAATGTTTGATTCAACTTCTCATCCTTCTCATTTAAAATTATTTGAATCTAATAAGGAAAATTGTCACACAATTTTTTCTTCTACATTAGCTAAAAATAAAGGAAAATATTTTTATGCTTCTATAGGTTTTGGATTAAGGAGATGACTTCTTGATTCTAGAGCTTCTCATCATATGGCTTCTTTATGACATATGTTCTATTCTTTTGAGCCTTATTTTATGCCACCTATTTTGATGGGAAACAATACTTACAATAATATAATGGGGAGGGAATTTGTTGATATTGGGGATTGCACTTTCAATGATGTTTTTATGTCTACCTCATTTTTCAAATAATTTTCTTTCCATCTATCACGTCGCCCATAGTGAAGTAAGGAGGACAGTAGAATTCACACTTGACTCGGCTATCATTTGAGACTTGGAGAGTAGAGATATAATTATTAGTGGGATGATTGATTATGCACCTCAATTATATAAATTTCACTCATGATGATGGCTTTGATCCTTTAGCTATTGATCACACTAGTGTGGACAATGGTTTTGAGGAGAATTGGCTACTTGAACCTAGATATTCTCCGATTTTATCCAATTCTTAAGATTTATATTCCATACTCTCCACATACTATTGCTTTTGATGATACTTGTTTTGCTATATTCATGACTCATTATGATTCAATGTAGCAAACTATATATAATCTTCCAAATATGTCTACTTGAGATGAGGAATTGATAGACATTTCAGGTTTGTTTGTAGAGTCCAATATTTTATATTTCGGAGATACTATTGATTGTATTCACCTTATCTTATATGTATTGGATTCTTCTTTAGTTATTATGAGGAACATTCAAACCCTCTTGCTCTTTCTCCACATGATCATGTATAATAATTTAACATGTTCGTGGAAAATTTTGAGCATGATTTGGAGGAGTCATCTTTGTCTTAAGAGAAAATATATTTATCTTTAGATCGTATTCTTCATTCATCTTTGTTAAAATATGGATTTTCACATTCATCAATGTGGCCTAGAACACCTAACATGGAAATGGAAGCTTTTGACATTCACATGGGGACACATGAGAAGAGTTTAGATACTTCATACATATTCTGTTTTCTTTCCTCATGTTTATTTCTAAGGGGAGGAATGTTGTTTGACAATCAAGGACCATATTCTCCATCCAATTTTGAGAATTTACCATTTTCACATATTCTACATTGAGCATTTTGTATTTTCTCTCTTATGGGGAATAGTTTTGTCCCACTAGGTTTTCTCCCTTTCTTTAGTTCTGAGATATTACATTTGTACATGGGTTCTTAATGTGGCCTCATAGATAGGACCCATCTTTGCACTATTGCATCTTTACAAACATTGCATTTGTTCATCATTCTCCCAAAGATACACTCAAGGGGGGTGTTAGTGTGAATAGGGGTAATTCCTACCCCATTTCCCTCTTTGTAGTGCGTAAAAGGCACATTATCTAACTAGTTAGTAGTTAGGACCTATTCACATATGTTCACCTGTTAAGTTACTTAGGGATCTAGAAATATATTTCTAAGTATCTTGTACACATGTGATCTTGACCTCTAGTTGTCTCATGTCATAGGAGTAAGACACTTGTCATCATCCTTTTTTTCTACCTCTCAATATTGTGTATATAAGAAGGACCTTGTTGTATACTTTATACATTCATTGATCACTATTGATCTATATTATTTTGCATCCACTATTGGAAAAACTATTCTCTTGCTTTTCTCTCTTGTTGAAGGATATTTTGGTTTTGTAGGTGATCCTAGGAGTTTGATTCCTTAAGTGATTGTAACAATGATAAAAAGGAAATGAAATACCAAGATTCCAAAGCTAGAAACAACAATATATGACAATGATCAAATAAGAGATATAATGATAAGCTAGATAAAAATAACAATATAGAATCACCTCTCAAGCTTAGTGGTATCGATGGAGGCAAGAGTGTTATTGAAAGATGTTCCTAAAATTCTCAAGAGTGTAATGGATATCTAGATTCTTCACATCCATGTTTCAAATTATCAAGAAATTTGGTAGCCTACTCAACAAATTTGTTAAAATAGAATAGAATGCTAAGAAAATAAAAAATTATAAGATATAATGAGATTGTAATAAATTGGAATTCAAGTTGAGATGAATGGAGAGACATAAAGGAGCTAGGTGGTTATTCATTTTTTCTCTAGAGAAGTCATTCCAAAAATTATTCTAGGATGCTAACTTATGACATGTGGATGTATGCATTTCATAATAGTGTTTCTATCAAGCTCTAAAATGGGCTAAGCATTTGGAAATGACATGAAAAAAATAGGTGTACCATGAATATCTATAACTTAGAAAGAACGCAAGAAAAATGTTTAGAACTATGTCCCACTTTTATAAATGATATGACCAACATTAGTATAATTTTCAATTTAGAACTCCTAAAAGTGGCCTATATTTTTAAAATTAAAAATCCATAATATAATGAAAAGTAGAGCACTTAGTGTAGTTTATGTCTATATTTTTTTAAATAATTAAAATTAGTTAGATGTAATTTTTTTTTTATAGATTTAAGAGAATATTTTCTTAGGTTTCTAGTATCCTAATGATGGATCATAGAGTGTGATCCGAAATGTTGATACAAAAAACTACTACACAGTCTAATCCAGATAGTGAGATTACTAAGCTATGGATTGTGGAAATCTGATATCATTTACTTTTTAATAGATTTAAGAGAATATTTATATTTCAATTTTTTAAAAGTGAGGTCGATATGATGTAGCTCTTAATATATATATTTTTTTCTTTGACTAATTTTCTACTTAGCTAACCTTAGTATCTAGTAAATGAAGAAAAAATTCAATGAACTTTTATTTTTTAATAATTTTTTAAGTCAAATTTATTCAAAATGTCATAGTTTTGATGGGATGTGGCCTCTTTTCTAAAAAAAAATTAATCATAAAAACTAACAAATTATACCCTTGTGGAGAGGATTCTTTCCTCTAATGCACCTATATTTTTAGTTTAAAAATATATGTAGACACCCAAATCTGTCTACTTAATCAAATGAATACTTAGTATTTATTTGATTATTTAACCATCGATCAACAATTAATTTAATTAATTCATCTTAACCCTCTTCTCCTATTAATTAAATAAATTATTCAATTTATTTAATTTAATTCATTAAACCATATTCTGACAATTAATTAAATAAATAAAGCATATTTGTTTAATTAACCCCTCTTCACATTTAAATCAATCAACATTTATTTAAATCCCTAAAATCCTCTCTCACATTTAAATAAATATTAAAAAAAAAAAAACTCCCTAAAACCCTCCCACTTGCATTCTCCTGCAAATGCAAGTTGCATAATTTTAGTTGAAATAAATGAATTTTATATTAATTAAATCCCCTTTTATCCTCACCCACTTGCTCACTAACTTCCTTCTAGATTCTTCTAACCCCCTTCTAGACTCTTCTAATCCCCTTCTACACTCTTCTAACCCCTTCTAATTAGCCTAATCCCCCTCTCTAATAATTTGCACATCCCTTAAGAAAGACCACTTCTCAAAACAACCCAAAAGTCTTCAATAACCATTAAAGTCTTTGTGTCTCCAACAAGCTAACATTAAAAGTCTTCTAAAACCATTAAATGATCTTACATGACCATAAATGGTTAACTCAAACTTATCCTTTGGTTAGAGACTTTCTCTCTAACTCAACCATCCTTTAACTCATGGGTCTCTTCAAGAATTCATTTCTTTGACCATGGTTATCCCTTTTACTCTTGCATAAGAGTTTATCCCTTGGATAATAGATTTATCCAATAACACAACCCACATGAGGTTACCCTCATGTCTCCTCAGGGATTAAATTCTCCTTCTCTCTCCTCTCAAGCCATCTCATGTTGATACTTGTCATCATGGGATTGGGTTGAAAGTCATCACATGGATCCTAAACTCATCAATCTTGACCCTTCACAAGCCCACTCAATCTTAGCCATTCAATCAACATTTTTCCCTATAAAAGGACCTCATTCCCCAAGCAGATAAAAGGGTATTAGAGAGCATTAGAGCATTGTTATTATAGTGAAATTTACATAGACATTAGGAGCTTTCTAATAGCAACCCTTTTATACTTGCATAAGCATTTGTTTATCATCTACAACCATCTTGAATATCCATATGGCATCCATGGATAGTGCTAAAAGTTGAGAACTACACTCATTTGGGACTTGGAGAGGGGAGAAACAAGGGAGAATCATCAAAAGGTATCATAGAAGCATCTTAGGGAGACTCTTCTCCTTTCTTTTGTTTTGTTAAACTTCTTTCATGCTTTTTGAAATCTCTTTTGATATGTTTGGAATGGTTTTTAGTTCTTTGTTTTGTTTTTTTGGTTGGAACTAACTTATTAACATTGAACTATGTTTTTGCCTTGTCCCTATTTCCACGACATCAATATATTATAATATATTATTAATATTTAATCAACCTTTCATTTGATTATAGAAACCTACTTGTAGTAAATACAAATTAATATTTAATAAAATTAATTAAAATATTATAAAATTATTGAATTACATGCTCTAATCTCTATCAAAGGATATTTTTAGATTTTCATGAAAATACCCTTTTTTCATTTAAAAATAAGTGGTAAAAAAATTATTAATTAGCAAAGATCAGTATAAAGTAGCAAGAGCCAACAAACCCAACATCAAGCCAAACAACAAGAAAGAAAACCTGTAAATCGGGGCTCTCTCAAACCCCCAAAAAATCTCTCATGTCTTCCAAAATAAAATCTACTATTCAAGAATACTCTGTGGATAAGTGTTCCCAATCCCCAAAATTACACAATCCCATCTACATAGAAGCCCATTTTTCCAAGCAATTTGCTACCTTGTACCATTCTTCAGGAATGTGGTAGAAGGTAACAAAATCTAAATACCTACAAAGTCTCATAATATGATTGACCACCAAGGCCAATTGCCAGTTTATTCCCTCCACCCATTCCTTATTCAACATATCCACCACTATCTGTGAATCAAATTCACAAATGATATGTCTCCAACCAAGGGCATAACTTCTATCCATCGCATAAAGAATAGTAAGAGCTTCCATAAATTTTTTAGTTTGATGTCCTTTATACAAAGAAAATAAGAAAAGGACAACACCTTAATTATCTCTACCAACTCCACTAATCTAGCAGGCACATGATTATCTCTAGAAGAATCATTAGTATTTATCTTCAAAACATCTTGAGGAGGGGGCGCCTAACATCCATCTTGACAAACCTTGCTCTTAGCTTGTCGACCCACCCTAGAAGAGGGAAACCTCAAAATGACAATTGAATCACCTGAATCCATAGGGGCAAACAAATCACATTTTTCTAATAAGATCTCCTAAAAACCACTAATAATTCTCATCCAAACTTGATGATTCATCATTTTCTTATCATAAAAAATCCTTCTCTTTCTTTCCAATGAGATTTTACAAAGAACAAAAGAAGGGCCTATATTCGAAGCAACATGCAAAAAATAAGTCTTAGTTAAGGACTTCCCCATAAGACTTTATAACTCAACCGAGGAGGAGGCATGGATACAAGCCTTATTCTAGACCCCCCAACCAACAGTGCCAAATTTCCCTAGAGAAGGAGCATAGGAAGAAAATATGTGAAGAGCATTCCTCATTGTTATCACATAGAGCACACATAAAAGGACCTTGAAACCCTCTCTTCTCGCATTCTCCTAGGTAAGGAATTTATTTTGTACAACTAGCCACATAAAGATGTGTCATTTAGGACAAGAAAACTCTCTCTACACCTATTTCCACCAAGAAGCCCCCATTCTCCTGCGAGTTTTCTTATCCAACTCCTAATATCTTGAAGAAACCAAGAACTTTCCTTTTAGATTAGGGTCCCAAGCAAGGATATCTTCGAGCTCTAAGAAATGACAAACTCTATATGCTATAAAAATTCTAATATCCCAATGATCCTCCTTAGAGTCTCATACATGCCACTTGTGAGGTTCTTTCCATCTAAACACTTCAACTTGACCCAAAGACTAAGAAGTTTTGTAGTCCTCTACCTTACTCCAACCGACCTTGACAAGAAATTATTACACAGAGATCACAAATATGGATATAATGATATGATAGAAGGGTTCCTATCCCAATAACCAAGCCAAAAAAAGCCTCAAAAACTCTATTGCAAATAAAGAATAACCCTTGCTCGATTAGTTTAGCTCCTCTTTAAGACAATTTCAGATCATAGCTTGCTTTTGCCCACAAGGCTATACTGGGGAACATCATTACCCTTTGCTTCGAGGTCCCAAATACTTTGTGTATGCTGGAAATATGGTCTTTCACCCACAAGAGGGAAAACACTTCAAACACACCAGTGAAGCGTTGCATTAGATGTTAGAAATCAAAACACATGAATAGATTAAAAACTCTAAAATCACCTCATTGTCCTCTATCTCTGAAGATCTCTAAGATTCAAGGTGGTTCTCACTTGAAAGAGCATGATGACAACCTAGAGAACAAGCTATATGAAAAGTGCTACTAGAATCGAAATGGATGCAACTAGGATTCCAGTGAGTACTAAGACATGAAGATGAGAGCTAGGATGCAAGATGCAAGACGAAATTCTCAAGATGATGAAGATGATATGAAACTATGTTGATTCCAACTTGAAAGTTAAGATGATGTATTTAAGCTAGATGAAGATAAGATGCTATGAAAAGATATGCAATTAAGCTAGATGATGTCCTAGAACATGCTAAATAATGCTATAATGCTATGATGCTAATGCTTGGATGCTTGAAGATGACTTGATTGAGCTCCTTAACTTTCAAAATAACTATAACTTGGATGCACAAGAGGATTTGATGAATTGAAGAAGGAATGGGCTCTATTTATAGGGAAAATAGAGAAATGGATGGTTGAGATTGAGTAATCTCAACAAGGGCTAGGATTGAAAGTTATCAATCCATGGGAGATATTCAATCCTATCCAAAGTTGACAAATGTCACCTTGAGAGGGCTTGAGGGGATGCCAAACAAGCATTAGATGCTAATCAAGCAATTAGAGATAACCTCAAGGAGTGACATCATGGATAATGTCATTATCCAGGGAGACATGCTAATACCCAAGAGGTAAACTCTTGTGCAACATGGGAAAATGGTTAAAGGGATAAGCATCATGGCTAAGGGGCATGGGCTTGTAAGAGGCATTAAATGATTTTTGAAGACTTTGGAGGCTAACTTGCCCAAAGAGGAAAACCACTAGTGGTTTATGTAAGAACCTTACATGTTTGGAAGACTCAACAAGTTAACCTGTTGAAATAGATAAAGTCTTAAATGCATTTTGAAGACTTTCTTCCAAATTTGGAGAAGTGACTCCCCCAATTTTAGGGATGGGGTATGATTAGGAGAATAGGACATGATTAGGATAGGATTATAATGCTTATAGAAGAATGTCTAGGGGAATGTAGGATTTTGCAAGTGGGGGGATTTTTAAATAAATTTTGATTTATTTAAATGCAAAAGGGATTTTAATTAAATGTGAAATTAATCAAAAAGGGGAAAAGGGGATTTTAATTTAAAAAAAAAGATTTATTCAATTAAATGGATAAGGGTACTTAATCAAACCTTAGTTTAATTAATAGGTTAGGCTAGAGGAAATGGATTTAATCAAATCTTTAATTTGATTAATAGGCTAATTAGAAGAATAGGGATATTTATTAAATATTAATTTAATTAATTAGAATAATTAGGGATAGTTAAATGAATTAAATTCACTTAATTTATTGTGTAACTTTTAGGTGTCTACATTTTGCCCCTCTTTGTGTTAACGTGTGACCACATGTTGATTCAAAGAAAATGCTCAACCTATCGCCATAATTTTTTGATATGATGTCGCCAAAGTTGTCGATATGATTTTGTGGATATGAAAAATTGATTTTGATATGATACGCTAATGTGATTCTATAGATATGAAGCTGATATAAGATTGATATGGAGATTCAATATGATAATGTTGTCGTCAAAATTGTCGATATGATGCCCCAGATATAAAGAATTGATTCGATATAGAAAGTTGATATGAGACTGATATGAAATTAATGTTGAGATTCGATATGATGCCCTAGAAATGAAGAATTGATTTGATGTGAAAAGTCGATATGAAGCTAGTGTCGATATGAGACTGATATGAAATTGATGTTGAGATTCGATATGATGCCCCAGATATGAAGAATTGATTTGATATGAAAAGTTAATATGAAGCTGGTGTCGATATGAGACCAATATAAAATTGATGTCGAGATTCGATATGATGCCCCAGATATGAAGAATTGATTTGATATGAAAAGTTGATATAAAGCTGGCATTGATATGAGATTGATATGAAATTGATGTCGAGATTCGATAAGATGCCCCGGATATGAAGAATTGATTTGATATGAAAAGTTGATATGAAGCTAGTGTCGATATGAGACTGATATAAAATTGATGTCGAGATTCGATATGATGCCCTAGATATGAAGAATTGATTTGATATGAAAAGTTGATATGAAGCTGGTGTTGATATGAAATTGATATGGAGATTCGATATGATAATGCCCCCTCGGGAGAATGTTCGTGCACTAAAGGCATGAATGATCTCTTGAAAGAAGAAGAAAGCTATTTGAAAGAAAGAAGAGTGGATAGTTGATGACATGCTTGGGATTGATAATATTGATTAGATTGATTGGATTGATAAGATTGATAAGATTGAGATTAAGTCTAGTTTCACGAATGACACCTCCTGTATAAGACAAAGATGATCAAAACGTTTGGTTTCAGGAACGATATATCCTGTATAAGACTTGATCAAAACATCTGGTTTCAGGAAAGATACATCCCATATAAGATATGATAGAATGGATCAGATGAAATGGATTGATAGAATTGATAAGATTGAGATCATGTCTAGTTTCAAGAATGACACCTCTTGTATAAGACAAAGATGATCAAAATGTTTGGTTTCAAGAATGATATATCATGTATAAGACTTGATCAAAATGTCTGGTTTCAGGAAAGACACATCTTGTATAAGACATGATATATGAGAGTTGGATGAATGATGAAGATATGAAAGTGAATAAAGATTCCATCATGATGTGATAGATATGCATGTGAGGGATGCAATGATGAATGTGACTAGATGATGATGATATGTATCTTGAAAATGAGATGTATCTTGAAAATGAGATGCATGATGAGAGATGTATCTTGAAAATGATGTGTATGATGTATGATATGAGATGATAATGCAATCGAATGCAATTTTAAAATTATAATGCAAATGCACCTATATGCAATATTAACATGATAATGACGTGCAACCTAATGCCAGATTAATATGATAATGATAATGAAATGATACTAATGCCAAATTAAAAATGATATGCAACCTAATGCAAGATTAAAGTGATAAGGATAACGAAATGATACTAATGATGCTAATGCATTCTCGTTCCCAAATGTTTCCATCCGTTTTGATCAAAGTGCCAGTGCTTCCCTTGTTTTCATCATCGAGCCTTGATTTGTTGAAAGTTGATACAAGCATCATGGTATAATTAAACCATAATGACCCAAGTATAACTTGCATGGATTTTGATATTGTAACATGACACAAGTATCGAGGTATAATTGAACCAAGATGACCTGAGTGTTTCTTACATAAAATAGACAAGAGTTAACCTTTATCCCATACAAATTCAAAATGTCTTCAGTGATATGTTACCCGATCATGTGATAAGATAAATTTGCATAATAGAAGACTTCACTCCCAAACAACAGTCAAAGAAAACATCACAATCCCTCCTTTCTTCTCTAGTCATTGAGACATCCTTGAGTCATTTAGGAGATATGATAAGCGAAAATTAACAACCATAAGTAAGCATGCATGCCATCAGAAATGTATTCTTGTCAAGTAAAACATCTTACAAATAGATCATTTGTTTAGTTCAAATGAGTTCAATTCCTTGATGTCTAGCCTCTTGTATCATTGTTGACATTGTTGGTTTTTTGATCCTTGTTGTCTTGCTACGTGTTTGGTCTGATGTCTAAAACCCTCAAGGCAAAATGCCTCTAGCGAGGTCAAGATTTTGCCCCTTGCCATTGATACCACTTCGATATGGATATGTACACTAATCACCAAGCCATGGTGGGATAGGATTTGGATAACTGATTCAGATAATTAGGGATAGTGACTACACTAAGTATGTCCAGGATAACACTGCGTGTATAAGTGTTATGTGGTGGCTATGGGCTCAAATCAGATGGTTAGGATACAAGTATTGATAGATAGAGGAGCTGCTCTCTCACAAGTGGCACATGTTGCCAAGTTTTCACCACTTGTTTTTATTGCACTTTTTGATTGTTTTCGATTTTTGAAAGATGAAACATGTACTGCCATCAATTGATAAAGATAAGGCTAACTAGGACAAAATCTAGTAGTCATATTGATCTATGCCATTGTTTTAATTGTTTGATGATTGATAAGAATGTCTGGTTTCAAAGAGTGAGTACCCCATATAAGACCAATATGTCTAGTTTCAAGTGTACCTATCCTTGCATAAGATATGTTGATGTTGATGTTGATAGATGGATGGATTAACAAGACTCAATGATTGGTAGGAATGTCTGGTTTCAAAGAGTGAGTACCCCGTATAAGATCGATCTATCTGGTTTCGAGTGTACCTATCCCTGTATAAGACATGTTGATGTTGATAGATTTCAAGTGATGAATTGATTAACAAGACATGTGATTAGTTTGATTGCAGACTTCGAGAGTTTTCTTGTTGTTGATTTGATGGATGGGCCATGTTGTCATGCTTTGATTTTCAATTTTTTTATTTTATTTTGTCGATTTTTTTTAATTTTTTAATTTTTTGGACATTTTGTGATTTTTGGAGCTTTTTGGATCAGAAGAAAGATGTATTTGGTTTCCCCAATGTATAGCAAGATAAGGAATATTATGAATGGATGATTGAACTGTTGAGGTGGAAATGGATAGGAGAAAGACAAAGGTAGCTTATGAGGAGACACGTCAAGAACTTTTTGAAATCATGTTTTTGTCCTTAGTTTTGATCAAGATCAAGGATGGAAAAGGGGATATGGATAGAGATAGGATATGGATAGGATAAACAGTATCATATATAGTGAGGGGTGATGGAAGAAATGAATAGTTAGGATAAGGGATATGGACTAGAGGGTATGGATAAGGTGAAGCAAGATCATAGATAGCACTTGATGATGGAAGCAATGAATAGATATGATAGATGGTAAGGATAAAGTTAAGCAAGATCATAGATAATGATGAATTTAGATAGGGTAATGGATATTGGAGGAAGTATAATGGGAGATGTGGTATGAAGAATAGATTGGATGAAACTTTGCCCCCAAGCATAGAGGTCTCCATTTGCAAAGAGGTGATATGTAAGATTGTCACAACATATAGCACCACTCGAATAAGTGTTCTTGAACTTTTCAAAGATAGAGACCGAACCCACACATAGAACCTCCGAAAAAATTCAACCAAACATATCTAGCGACTAGGAAGCATACTCAAAAGGGAAGAAGAATCCCAAACTAGATCAAGGTATTTAGTCTTTGATTACCCATGTGTGTGCAAGTGGGTTGATTTTGGCTCATATGATCATTGCAATCTTCAGAATCCAACATGGCTAGCTACATGAGTTACCCTAACTTCAAAAGCATCTTGGATAGAGCCTTGTTGCTAGTGAGCATCCATAGCTCCAATGAGGTTATTGTTGTAATCTCACAAATATTGCTCCATTACCAGCCAGGCATCCATAGCCCCAATGGAGTTATTTTCATGTTCCCATAGCCAAGCATTTTGATATTGCATTTTATTGCATTTTTTTCTTTTCTTTTCTTGATCATGCTTTTGATCTTTTGATATTGTCTTTTTTCTCTTTATTTTTCTTGTATTGGCTTGTAAGTGATGAAAATTACATGGGTTTGATAATTACAGTGGCGCTGAAGCAAGATTTTAGATTTTTCACTAGACATGTCTTCGACTAAGAGATCACAATGATTTAGAGAAATTGATTGTGTATGAGATATAGTAATCAAAAGATGTCGGTACCAAGATACGATAAGTGGTTCTTTTCTAGAATGAGTGTGTGTCCCAACCAAAAGAAAATGTTAAAGAGGAACAACCTTGGATTCTGAAGCATTTCATGAAAAGATATATAGGAAAAGGACTGAACATGAGATTCGAGCATGGGCAAGGATGTGAAAAAATGACACAAATGCCTATCTCACAGATGAAAGATTTATGCAAAGGATTGAATGAAAGGGATGGAAGGATATAAAAGAGGTGTTGGATAATAGATAGAATGCTTGAAGATTTGTGCGAGGATAGATGGAAATGCATTCAAGATGAGTGTTGGTACATGACTTGAGAAGTGATGGAGGAAAATTGAATTTTGGGACATAAGGACCCAAAATAGATAAAGGAAATGATAGAAGAATGGTTTTGGAAAGATGTTTAGATAGATGGTTGAAATAAGATTTTGGAATAAGTCTAGATGCCAATTTTGATTGTTCTTTGGATTGTAATGCTTTTATGGGCATCCACATTGATTTTTATTTTTTCTTAAAAGGTTTTTGTAGCCTATTGGATATTGCTTTTTGCTCTTGGATCAGATTTTTCCGTGATTTGACATTTCTTTTAGATTGAACTTGTAGATCTTTGGATGCATGTGGATATTTAGACTTATGGATTTTATTCTTGATATCCAAATTTCTTCCAAAAGGAATGGGATTCATGGATGGGTAGGAATGATATGGAGGTATTTTGGATGGGTTGATGTAAGGTCCTAAGATGGATAGAAGGAAGAAAGGCATTGACTTTGGAATGAAAGGACTTAAAATGGATTGGGAGGATGAAGAAATACGTTGATCTTGACTTGGAATAGGATCATTTGTGCTAGCATTTTTCTGTTGATTTTCAATTAGATCAATGGAGGATATGGAAGGGATATTATGATCTTTCTTAGGAGATGGATGTTGAATCAGACACTTCTCTTGAGATGAAAGGAGATCATCATGGATGGAATACCAAAATCTTAGGGGATCATCATAAGATTCTTGACAGGTGGGATCTTGATAAAAAATGGGATTAGATTGGATAGTCATGATATCTTGATCTTGATTCATGCTAGGACTCATTTCCTTTGACTAAGTTTCTTCTTTTTCAAGCGACAAGGGGATGGTCACATGAGTGATCAAAGTTTTAGTTCAGATAGGTTCATGTTGTTGACTTGATGGATACTTCGTTTCAGAGACTCAAGCTTACTAAGTCAAATAGAGGGTTTTTTCGATAGGCCCCTATGACAAAGCACGCCAAATGATATGGATAAAGTCTCCCGATATGGAAATTTGATTTGACTAACTTGAATACCTAGCTAGGTATTGTGTTGGATTGTTGGCATTGATAAAATCGGTCAATCTAGAAAACTGGTATATGTGCTAAGGTTTGTCATTGATGTCCAACACTTACCGGTGAAGACACTAACCAGTGAAGTGGTATAGGTAGAGTGGTGTTGTTGTTCAGTAAGCAATAGTGAATGGAAACAACATTGGTATTGAATGACCAAAGGTTACTTCAACTCAAGGAAAAATAAATTAAGTTAACTAATCTATCACTCAGGAAGATTGGTCACTCTGGTGGTGGTGAATTCACAAAAGGTGACTCAGGCAAGGAACAAAAGGTGACTTAGGAAAGGAAACTTGTTTGCTCCAACCAACCGGTAACTCATTGGTGAACAGGGGAGAGACATGATGCTAGCACAACAAACCAACAACCAAAGAATTAACCGGTAAAGTAAGAAGTGTAGTTACATACCGGTACACCAGTATGACAGAAGGAAGACAGATGATCACCATAAATCTCAGAGCAGTGATCGACCATTTAGTTGCGGTGGCAAAGAATGAGTTGGTAAGATTGTGTCTACGCCAAATCATTTGTTGGTAAAGTTAACTTTCAGTTATCATGTAGTCAAGCATGATTACATGTGGATTCTCTGGTTCACATTTATTTGAATGAACATGACTCAGAGGTTTCTATCCTTGGGAGATGTGGTGGCAAAATTGGTTGAACACTTGGTAGAATTGCTGAAAGGCGCACAGAGAAAGAGCGAGAGAGTTTGAATTTCAAATCTTCTGGAATCCTTGATTGATCTGATTGAGGATATGGCTGTAGGTGTCGACAAAAAATGTATAAAGAGTTTTGAGGCTCTTTTTGAAAGTTTTGATCGTGAAATTTGGAACAAGGAAATCTTGTTGAAGGCGATCCAAGGTGAAGAGAAGAGTGAGAAGAAGTGCTGAGAGGTGTTAGAATAGTTGAGTGTGTGTGAGGTAGATTGACTAAGTGCAGAGTTGATAGACAGACAACCGGCTAAGTGCAGAGCTGAAGGACAGAGAACTGGTTAAGGGCAGAGCCAAAGGATAGTGGACCAGTTGAGTGCAGAGCCAAAGGTCAGAGGACTGATAGAGTGTAGTGCCGAAGGACAAGTGACTGACTAAGTGAATAGCCGAATGTGTAAGAAGGAAACCGATACTATGCAGAGAAGACACAACCGATGTGTATTGAGTGGAATGGATATTAAGATTTGATCAAGCTATTAGTAGCTAATTGAACATATCATCCATCTATTTCTTTCTAACAACTGCAACATAAATCCCTTAACCGGGTAACATCTTAGCTGATGTTCTAAGTCCTCTAACCAGGCTACCTTTAATAGGGTAAAGGCACTAATCGACCTTGATCAAAATCCCTTAACCGGGTGGCACCTAACAATGTCTTTTTAATCTCCTAACAGGGATGGATCTTAACTGGGTGTACTCCAGAAGAGTGCAAATTTTGTGAGTTCCAACTCACATCATGGTTTTCTCCCTATTGGGTTTCCACGAGATAACTCCTTGGTGTCACTATCAACTTTTCATGCTTGCATATTTTACTTCAGTGATTAAGTACATTGTTGTTTCTTAGATCAATGAAGATTTATGATAAAAGTTAAATTGTGTAATTTTGATTAAGTGCTGATTCACCCCTCCCCTCTTAGCACCGGTTAGGACTAACAATTGGTATCAGAGGATCAGGTCCCTAGAATCAAAAGAAGCTTAACCGACTTAGGGAAAGATCAAAGATGATGTGTAAGGAGGGTCCTAAGTTCTCTAAGGAGAACTACATCTTATGGTGTGGAAGAATGAAACTCTATTTAAAATCCCTAGGTCAACACTACTAGAATCATGTGATCACAAAATACAATGAACCTACAGGGACTCTTACTCCAGAACAAATCAAGGAAAGACAAGATAATACTGCTGCTATGGATCTGATTGTTAGCACACTTTCAGATAATGAATTTGCTGAGGTACAAGATTTGAAAATAGATTTTCAGATATGGAATAAGCTGAAGATAGTCTATGGGGGAGATCCCCATGTTCAAAAGGCCAAAGTAGATAGCTTGAGAGGAAAATATGATGAGATGAGAATGCAGGAAAGTGAAAACATAGAGGAGTATAGTAAAAGGATAAAGGATGTAGTAAACTCCATTAAAACTGCAAGAGGAAAACTTGAGGAGGATGACGTGGTTAGCAAAATCTTGAGAACTCTGCTACCACAATATGCAATAAGGGTCTCTGCTATCCAAGAACTTAGATCCTTGGGAACAGTCAGTATAACTCTTGACTAACTGATTGGTAAGTTGACCGCTTTTAAATTAAGCAATCATGATAACATCATAACAAAGATTGATGCTACCTTCAAAGGATCCATGTTGCATGCACCCACAAGGAGAAGGAAAGAAACTAGTAGTAGCTCTACTACCATAATGATCATTCCCATGAGAGTGACAATCTGCTCTCTAAGGAGCAGGAGCAATAAAAAATTGAAGCTCTACTGGCAAGAAGATTGCCAAGAGGTAAAGGTAAATACAAAGGTAAATTACCCTTAAAGTGCTTCTCCTATAATAAGATAGGTCATATTTCTTCAAGATGCCCTGACAATGATAGAGACACGAAGGACAATTTCAAAGGTTATAGGGACAAGAGCAAGAAGGAATGCTATCTTGCAGAAGAAGGAGTCACTGATGAAGAATCAAAGAGATCTAATGAAGATGGCATTGCTTTTGTGGTAGTCAAAGAGGATAGCACAAAGGAAGGAGATATGGCATTGATTTCTAGCACAAACTGATGTGGAGAATGGGTGATAGACAATGGTTGCACTCATCATATGACCAGTGACAGAAGCAAATTCCTCATCATGGAGGATTGCAATGGAGGAACAATGAGGTTCATAAATGATGCTGCATGTGCAATAAGAGGTAAGGGGTCTATAGCCTTAAATGATAAGACAAACTATGATGATGTATTTTGGGTAGAAGGATTAAAGTATAGCTTGTTGAGTGTTTCTCAGCTTAACAATAAAGGATACTGGTTAGATTTCAATAAAGAGATATGTAAAATAAATGATAGATCTAGAAGTTTAATTGCCACTGGTAAACAATCAAGAGGCAACTTGTTTCATCTAGATGCCACCATAGGTAATTGTCTAGTGGCTAAGGTAGAAGACATCTAGTTATGGCACAAAAGATTATGTCATGTTAATTTTGATAGCATAGCTAAAATCCGTAAGGCAAAATCTGTAAGAGGTATGCCCGACATAGTAAAACCTGAAAAATGCTATGTGCAAAGAGTGTCAACTAGGGAAGTTGACCGGGTCTAGCTTCAATAGTAAAAATTTCTCATCTAAAAGTGTGCTGGAATTAGTTCACATAGACATGTGTGGTCCCATGAGAAACAAGAGCTTCTATGGAGACCAATATTTTATGTTATTTGTGGATGACTTCTCAAGAATGATGTGGACTATATTTTTAAAAGAAAAATCAGAAGCTTTTCACATGTTTAAAGTGTTTAAGGCTCGAGTAGAAAGAGGAACCTGTAAGAATATGAAGTGCCTAAGATCAGATAGAGGAGGAGAGTTCACCTCTCAAGAGTTCATGAACTACTGTGAGGAACAAGGAATCATGAGACAAATGTCCGAACCCAGAACTGCTTAGCAGGAATGGAGTTGCTAAAAGAAGAAACATAACTCTCACTGATTGTGCCAGAACTCTAATGATACAAAAGGATATCCCACATACCTTCTGGAGAGAAGCAATAAGCACTACCATATACACTTTGAACTAGATACATGTAAAGAAGGGGACAAACAAAACTCCTTATGAATTATGGAGTGCTTACTCACCTAATGTTTGCTATTTCAAAGTATTTGGGAGCAGGTGATACATCAAAAGGGACAAGTACACTGGAAAATTTGATCCCAAGAGTGATGAGGGAACCTTCTTAGGTTACTCAACAAAGAGAAAGGCATACTGGTGTCTAAACAAAAGGACCAGTAAGATTGTGGAAAGTGCAAATGTCAGAGTAGATGAGTACTCTGAGAAAAATGAACAGGATAGTAAGAGTGAACCAGAGGACTATAAAGGGTTCGAGTACAATGTACCAGTGGAACCTACTGAAGAAGATCTTGTTGAAGCGGCTAATGAAGAAGCCTGTGAGATAGAACCTGCACAATCGGTAGAAGAAGTTCCAAGGAGTGAACCGGTATTGGCTAAACATATCAGAAATAATCACTCTGCAGAAGATATCATTGGTGATAAGGACGCAGGAGTTCTAACCAGAAGAAGAGCAAGAGAGAATGAGTTTATGCTCTCCATTTTTGAGCCCAAAATAACACAAGAGGATCTGAAAGATGATGACTAGGTCAAAGCCATGGAAGAAGAACCAGAGAAAATAGAGAAAAATGATACATGGTCTCTAGTACCCAGACCAGAAAATAAAAATGTAAAAGGCACCAAGTGGGTGTTCAGAAATAAGATGGATGAAACAAGGAAAGATTGGTCTATAAGGGCTATGCTCAAGAAGAAGGTTTGGACTATGGAGAAACCTTCACATTGGTAGCCAGACTGGAAGGGGTCAGAATTATATTGGCCTATGCTGCTTATAAAAGGTTTAAAGTATACCAAATGGATGTCAAATTGGCATTCTTAAATGGGGTGTTAGAGGAAGAAGTATGCATAGAGCAACTAGAAGGGTTTGCATTTGAAGATGGGAGGAATATGGTATGCAGGTTGCAGAAGGCTCTGTATGGGCTGAAACAAGCACCGAGAGCTTGGTATGAGAGGTTACACTCATATCTACTAAGCATTGGGTTCAAAAGAACTAGTGATAACAATAGCATGTATCTGAAGAGCGGAACTGAAGGAAATTGTTGAGATCTTTGTAGATGACATCATCTTTGGGGGAGATGATGAGATGAGCTAGAGCTTTGCAAGACAAATACAACAAGAGTTTAAGATGTCCATGATTGGTGAGATTAAGTTCTTTATTGGCCTACAAGTCTCTCAGTTAAAGAATGACATCTTTATTAGTCAGACTAAGTACATAAGATAAATTCTTAAAACTTTTGGAATGGAGGATTGCAAACCTATTGGAAATCCAATGGTTACAGGTTGCAAGCTATCTAAATATGATGAGGCTGCAAAAGTGAATGAGACACTTTACCGGTCCATGATTGGTAAATTACAGTATGTTGTGCATAGCAGATCAAACATAGCACAAGTTGTTGGCTTGGTTGCCAGATTTTCAACAAATCCAAAAGAAACTCACATGATGGAAGTCAAAAGAATATTCAGATACCTAAAAGGGACTGATGAGTATGGTCTCTGGTATCCACACAAATGAGATTTTAGTCTTGTAGCGTCCTAAAATTGTGACACTTGCAATTTCGACTGCATTTGGGTCTTCACGATGGTGGCGCAATGTTGAACCTGAATGGAGACCCCGAAACCTGCTTATGACACCAAAAACTGCATTTTTCTGCACCCTGGCCTGATCCCTCCTTGCACCCTGCTGTCCCGGGAGGTGGGACCATGGCGCCCAGCGCCCTAGTCCTTCTAGACTAGGGCGCCCAGTGCCTTGGTCCCCCAGGACCATGGCGCCCAGTGCCCTGGTCCCTGGCCCTATTTTGGGCCCGGTCTCTTGTGGGCATCGGGTCTTTAAGTTTGCAAATTGGAAAATAATGTTTCCTGGTCGGCCTAAGGTCGGGAAAATCAGTCTATCAGCCCTAATTGACAAGTATATAAAGTACATTTCCTCTCCCATTTGAGGAGGTCAAAAAAAAAGGAAATAAGTAAGAACAAGACGTGGAAGCGATATTCAAACATTCAAGCATTCAAGCATTCCTTCAAGCAATTGAGCATTCTAAGTCTCCATTCAAGGCTAGGTGTTGCATTCAAGACAATGATTCAACCATTGAAGAGGAGATCACATACAACATACAACATACTACATACATTACACCTTCGCATGTAAGAATACAAACATTCTTACAACAAGGTATAAGTACTTGTTTACATTACAAACATTTACATTTACAGCATTCTCATTTCTTGGTTAATTCCAAAACCGGGGTTTGACCTAAAGGCAAACCCCTCATCCCTAACCCCCCAATCGTCCTCTCTTTTCTGTGTGTAGGTTGCAGGTACGCGGCTATAATTGAAGATCTGGAATCCTTGTGCAGAGACGAACAGATCCCCCTTCATTTCGTAGATTTTTCGGAGGACCGTGTGCACGCCGAGCGCCATCGTCCCATCAACTTTCGCTCAAATTTGCAGAACAACACCGTCTCAACATTTTACTACTAATTCCAGGTCTGTAGCTTCATCCCATATCCCTATCTCTGTTTATAAGCGAATCTTTCCTACTTTACATGCATTCCTAGTTCAATCTTTCTATCTACATTCTTTACAAAAGAGGGTATCCTTGCTATCACAACCCTTGAAACTCATTTAGAATCCAATCTTGCATTGCGTGGGATTGGATCTTGTGGGTTTCAACCCCTCTTTTGAATGTAAAGTCTCTCCTAAGTGAAAACCATCAACCCTAGTGACTCTCCCTTCTCTCTCCTTGGAGATTGGGGAGGGGAGAACGACTAGGGTTCGATATTTCCGCTTTACATTTTGGTGAACCCGACGTGAACATCCTCATTCTGATTATTCATGGTTAGATCTGAAAATTTTGCTTTCCTAATTATATTTCCATGTTTGATCTTTTGCAAATTTTAGAGGTTGATTGCATAAAAACCCTAAAATTTTCTTTTTAGTAATTAAACTTGTGAAATGTTTAATTGTTAATGCTTGTTTCAGATCTACCCTTCTATTGCAAATTGTCAATTCATATTTGTGCTTTAATTCTGAAAATTAAGTGGTTAAATGTCAAAACCCTAATTTTTAAAACCTTCTTGACTCAACCTTTGACTGATAATTTCACTAATCAAAACACCTCCAAATCGGCTGTAACTTTGGATTCCACAATAAAATCACAATATCTTTCATCCCTGAAAATTTGGAAAAAAGTTGCGAGGACCGTGTGCACCCCGAGCGCCATCGTCCCTGACATTTTTTCCGAAATTTCGGGAGCTAGATCTTACTACATTTTTCTGCTAAAATCCAGAATTTTGGTTGATTTTATCAATTTTAACACCTTCAAAATTAAAGTCAAAGTTGGTCTAGCGATTGCTTGGATTGAGGCTTCTAATCATTCAAAAATTGTTGAAATTAAAATTCATATCAAAATTGTGCTTCTTACTATCTTAAATCTGAAAAGTGTGTCAGCATTCATTCGAAATTTCAGTGTTTTATTCAAATTTTTGCAGTTTGTGACTTTTGAAATTAACTGTTTAATTGCAACAACCTTGATTTCCACTTTCAAATTCGAATTTTGCATGAAATCGAGTCAACTTTTAAATTTTGAAGCTTGCATTGCTTTTAGTATTCCCTCTAAAATCATAAAATTCAAAATTTCAGTTTCCCCCTCTTTTTCAAAATTCAAATTTTACATTTTTCAACAATCTTGGTAGGGTTCAATTTTGAGATTGCAACTTAAATTTGGCCTATCTACAGATCATAAAATCACTCAATTTTTTCAGATTATCTTTAAAATCATCATAACTTTCATCCCTGAAAATTTCGAAAAAAGTTGCGAGGACCGTGTGCACTCCGTTCGCCACGGTCCCGGACATTTTTTCTGAAATTTTGGGAGATTGTCCTGATTGCATTTAACAGCTTAAATCTAGGAGATTGGCTGATTTTATTGAAATTTGCTACCTATAAAATTCAAAATCTTCTCTCTCTCTCTTTAGTGCATGAGTTTTACAACAATAAGTCCTACTTACACTATTCCCGTTAGACGAAGCCTTAGAATTAAGTCTTTCCAAGGTGTAATTATTGAGGAGATGGAACCTAATTTGAATGGCCTTTTTAATGAGGACATGGGTAATTCCTCTAATCCTCTTAATGATGAAGAAGCTCTCCATGAGGTTTCTGTAGAACAACTTTCAAAATTGGATAACCAATTTGATGATTTTCGACAATGGATGTCTCAGGAATACCCCAATAGTCAAGCTCTTTCATTAATTGAGGGTCTAAAACGTATGGTTCAAAGTGATAAGAATGGAATTGATATTTTGCGTGGTATTGCACACATTGTGGATTCGAATGTGATGTCGATGAAAAGTTGTGCTGAAACCTTAGGTTATACACAACCTCCTACTCAAGTCAATCATTCTATCCCTTTGACGACTTCTATTGCTAGTATACCTACTTTTACATCAAACATAATGACTACTTCAATACAAGACATTCCTCCTATGATCACTAGTCATGGGGGCAATCCCTCTTCTTCAATCAACCCTCTTCCTTCATTCAATCCGACTTCTTCATTCATTCCTTCAATGAGTGTTCCTATTATATCTCCACAAATGAACATGACGCAAGGGGGCAATTCATTTAACCCTTCCATATTTCCTTGTAGTGTTCCTCCTTTCCAATCATCTCCTATGACTAACTATCATAGTGTCCCACCACCTTACTCTCTACCTTCTTTCAATAACATAACACATCCATCACAATCTAACACATCTAATATGAACTCTTCGACTGAAGCGACCATCAACAATCTTGCACAAACTGTCTCTTCTTTACAGCAACAAATTGCCTCTATGAATCAATCTAAGTTTAGTGTGCCCACATTTGATGTTGCGAGCCCACTTTCTCTTGACATTGTTCAAGCTATTCCCCCTAAACATGTTGAAATTCTGCATTTGGAGCTTTATAATGGTAAGGGTGATCCTCTAACACATGTTAAGAACTTTCAAACAATATGTACTGATTTTGCTTATGACCAAAGGTTGCTTGCAAAACTGTTTACTAGAACATTAAGAGATAAAGCCCTACAATGGTATTGCTCGTTGCCTTCTTATTCTATTACTTCTTTCGAACAACTTGCAAATGCTTTTATTCAACAATTTCAAAACAATATAAGTCCTAAAGTTACTTTGATTGATTTAATGCATTGTAAACAAGGTGTTAAAGAAAAAGTGACTGATTTCATTGGTAGATATAAGCATTTGTATGCTCAAATTTCTTTTCCAGTGCCTGACAATGATATTCAAAGAATCTTTATTTCTAATTTACAAAAAGATATTAGAGAAAAACTTTTGTTTTCTGAGTTTACTTCTTTCCAACAGTTGTGCGCAACTCTTCACAATTATCAACTGACTATGAGTCAAATGGAACAAGCAAATCCTATGGCTCCGAGTGATAAGGTGATAGTAGTCAACAACCATTTAGGAAGTTTAAACCGAACAGAGAGTCCATTAAATTCAATGAAAACATCATCAACAACAATGTGAATGCGGCATCAGGTATGCCTCCTATTTCTAAGTTTTTCAAGAAAGAAAGAAAGTTTACTCCTTTGAATGAATCACTTTCACCTCGCAAAAGAAGGAAGTATTGCATTCTTATTCTCTTCTTTGTCTTATTCTAGAAGATGTTATATTTGTCTAAGACAATTCCTCTCGGGGATAGGTGTCTTTTGTACAAAGATCTCTTCTCCTCTAAGGATTTCCTTTACACATACTACAAGATATCCCTTTTCAACTATCTTATCCTTGCTTAAAGAGTGCAAAAACTCCCTTGCTTGGATCTATGACATTGTTGCATTTTTGGGGTATCTTCTTTTGTGATGAAGGTAGGTATCCTTGTTCTACTTTACTTATGACATAAACATTACACTTTTTGAGAAATGGGTCATTCTTGGAACCAGAGCACAGACTCTTAGAGCGAGATGTCTCCATTTTTCTTTTATGCAAGGTGATTATTCTCGGAACCAGAGCACAGACTCTTAGAGCGAGATGTCACACTTTTGTACTATACATATACAGGTTGTAGCATACTCAGGCATAGACTCCTATGAGGTGCTTCTAACCTCCCTTAAACACACGTGCACAAGGTTGAGTGGAACTAGCGACATAAGGCTAGACTTTCTCACTCTCCTCCCTTACATGGATCACCTAGACAGACTCTAGGGGCTAGTTTTCCATGTCCTTTTTCCCATGGATCACCTAGACAAGATCTAGGGGCGCGAAGTCCATGTTTTCTCTCTCACTATTCTTCTCATGGATCACCAATGTGTGTATTCATGCTTTTTTTCCTTTCTTTTCTTCTCTTTGCATTTTGTTTCCATTTACATCCTTCATCTTGTGTTAGAGAACTCTCAAATCCTCACACTCTTTGTTGTGTTGGAATTGAGATTTGGTCCTCTTTCTTACCAAATGATTCTCCATTAGTTTTTGATCTCATATCGAATCCTCTTGTGAGCATTTGTCATCAATATTCTTTAAAAATTCGAAGTGGTAAACATGATACCCTGTTTCAACTCACTAAAATTAGCAAGCCGAAACAGGGGGGGGCATATAGCTACCCTCAAATTTTCATCACCTTCCTTAGTAAGCATTAGGTGATTTTGTGATCTAACGTGTGTTTTGTAGGGTGCGGTTCCTAACTATGTACTGCAGATACCGCTGGGGGCTTCGTTCGACAGAGTCGACGCCGCAAGTTGCAGATTCGACGGAAGCAGACGGAGACTGAACAACACACCAAATTTCAGAGCAAAAGACCAGGACAGGGGCGTGGGGTGCCCTGGTCCTACCAGGACAGGGGTGCTGGGTGCCCTGGTCCCTGGGACAGGGGCGCTGGGCACCCTGGTCCTTCTGTCAGACAGCACTTTCTGACAGTTTTCCAGGTTATAAAACAGCAGTTTCAAGAGCAGTTTCAGGTGCAGAATAAGGTCAGTGGCACATGCGCCCCCGTCCTGAACATTTTCACTCAGATTTTAACTCCGGGTACACATCTGCATTCTTATCTTGTCCTTGTGTTTACAACTTTCCATTGTTTAATCTCAATTCTGCAATCTTGTTACTAGTTCATACTTGCACTTTGGGATTAGGAATTGAACTTGTACCATTTTATCTTTCAATTACAACAAAGGAATAGAAATCCTAATAGGTAGCCCGTGGCTCTCTCTTCCACAAAAAGAAGTAGCCAATTGTGTGATACCTTTGGGCTCTTTCGTATTCCACAATGTGTGTCAAAAGGTAGGATTAGGACATGTTAACCTAGTCTCGCTTTTTCCCGCACACATTTTGGTGAACACAAGGATAAAAGGAGAATATAGATGTGTACCTGGGGTTAAAATCTGAGTGGAAATGTTCAGGACGGGGGCGCAAGCGCCACTGTCCTGATACTACCCCTGAAACTGCTATTCTGCAACCTGAAAAGCTGTCTGAAACTTGTTGTCTGACAGAAGGACCAGGGCGCCCAGCGCCCCTGTCCCAGGGACTAGGGCACCCAGCGCCCCTGTCCTGGTAGGACCAGGGTGCCCCACGCCCCTATCCTGGTCTTTTGTTCTGAAATTTGGTGTGTTGTTCTGTCTCGGTCTGCAACTTGCGGCGTCGTCTGAATCCCGAAACCTGCACTTATATCTGAAAAGGTATGGTGGGCGGCTATATAAGGTTTTGCCTTAGTCAAACCCCCGCTTTGGTGATTTCCACCTCCACGAATAGCCAAGTTGTATTGTAAAAGTAGTGTGTGTGCAGACCTTGTGTGTGTGCAAGATCCTAAAATGCAAGTAAGCAAACTAGAGCAACCTAGAAAGTAAACCCTAATTTGCTTGCAAATGGTAATGTAAATGCTCCAAATCAAGATGCAAAGTGATCTAAAGCATGAATACAAATGATATAATGAGGCTTATGCAAAGACATGAAAACAACATGAAATCATACCCAACCCCAAGGGAGGGGTACAAGCCAATCTTCAGTTGGTGATCCCTTATTGTTCTTCAATGCCTTCAAAGCCCTAAATGGATGAATGAAATTGATAGATGCTTGATGGATGGATGTTGAATGTTGTTGAAGTCTTCAAAGATCCGCTCTTTCGTTGCATAGAAGGTCCTTGAAACCAAAATTCTCCTCCTTTCAAATGAAGAAAGAGAGCTCTTATATATGAAACCCTAGGTCTTAATTTCAACTTTTGGCTGACCTAGAGATTGAATCTCCCACCAATTTCTTGGGGTTAAGCTTTATTTTATGATTGGATCGCGCTCCTAAAATTTTGGGAAAAATGTCCGGGACCATGTGCACACCGGGCACCATGGTCCCGACAACTTTTCACCAAATTTTCAGGGTCATCGGATATGATGATTTTAGAGAGAATCCTGAAGTTACAGCTGATTTCAAGATGTTTTGACCCCCGAAATCAAGCCCCCAAGTTCAAAATAGGACCTAATTAGGGTTTTTGATTAAATGATGTATTGGAGGAATAAAATGAAAGGGGCACACTTTAATGAAAAGGGCCCAACTTTATGATATGGGAGATGATAAAATAGAACCTTAGACCTAATTAATTTAATTAATTAAGTGCTAAAGGGGAAATATAATGCAAAATGCAAAATGCGCCAAGGCGGGTGCTAAACTAGGTGTGAAATTGTACCACCTTAGCAAGTGCGTACAATTTACGATGCTACATTTAGCCCCCACTTTAGTGGTCATATGAACACTACGTGCATATGCAAGCTAAAGTACAGAAAAGTAAACATTATTTGAAAAAGGATATATCCATAAGTCTGTCGAATGAAGCCCACAGCGGTATCTGCAGTACATAGTTAGGAACCGCACCCTACAAAACACACGTTAGATCACAAAATCACCTAATGCTTACTAAGGAAGGTGATGAAAATTTGAGGGTAGCTATATGCCCCCCCCTGTTTCGGCTTGCTAATTTTAGTGAGTTGAAACAGGGTATCATGTTTACCACTTCGAATTGTTAAAGAATATTGATGACAAACGTTCACAAGAAGATTTGATATGAGATCAAAAACTATTGGAGAACCATTTGGTAAGAAAGAGGACTAAATCTTAATTCCAACACAACAAAGAGTGTGAGGATTTGAGAATTCTCTAACACAAGATGAAGGATGTAAATGGAAACAAAATGAAAAGAAAGGAAAAAAGAATGAATACACACATTGGTGATCCATGAGAAGAATAGTGAGAGAGAAAACATGGACTTCTCGCCCCTAGATCTTGTCTAGGTGATCCATGGGAAAAAGGACATGGGAAAACTAGCCCCTAGAGTCTATCTAGGTGATCCATGTAAGGGAGGAGAGTGAGAAAGTCTAGCCTTATGCCGCTAGTTCCACTCAACCTCGTGCATGTTTGTGTAAGGGAGGTTAGAAGCACCTCATAGGATTCTATGCCCGAGTATGCTACAACCTGTATATGTATAGTACAAAAGCATGACATCTCGCTCTAAGAGTCTGTGCTCTGGTTCTGAGAATAATCACCTTGCATAAAAGAAAAATGGAGACATCTCGCTCTAAGAGTCTGTGCTCTGGTTCCGAGAATGACCCATTGCTCAAAAAGTGTAATGTTTATGTCATAAGTAAAGTAGAACAAGGATACCTACCTTCATCACAAAAAAGAAGATACCCCAAAAATGCAACAAGGATACCTACCTTCATCACAAAAAAGAAGATACCCCAAAAATGCAACAATGTCATAGATCCAAGCAAGAGAGTTTTGCACTCTTTAAGCAAGGATAAGATAGTTGAAAAGGGATATCTTGTAGTATGTGTAAAGGAGATCCTTAGAGGAGAAGAGATCTGTGTAAAGTAGAACAAGGATACCTACCTTCATCACAAAAAAGAAGATACCCCAAAAATGCAACAATGTCATAGATCCAAGCAAGAGAGTTTTGCACTCTTTAAGCAAGGATAAGATAGTTGAAAAGGGATATCTTGTAGTATGTGTAAAGGAGATCCTTAGAGGAGAAGAGATCTTTGTACAAAAGACACCTATCCTCGAGAGGAATTGTCTTAGACAAAGAAGAGAATAAGAATGCAATACTTCCTTTCTTTTGCAAGGTGAAAGTGATTCTTAATGAAGGATGACGCTCTTTTTAACCCAATTGGGAGAGTGAATTCATTATGGATGTATTTTACCAAGTGCAAAAGAGGTTGTAGTCAAGGACTTACACCTCTTGTAAGAGAGAATCCTTGAACAAACAACAACAAATGCATACAAGGAATAACATCAAGTAATAAAGTTCACACCATCCACGAAATAGGAAAAAGTGGATCCTTAGATAAAAATAAGAAAAGATCATTGCCTCCCAAGGATAAGGACAATGAGAAGGACTTACACAATCTTCCAGGGAGAGATTTAGACATAAACAAAATGTACTACATACTCACATGAGTTCATGCAAGCAAGACATTAGTGTATGTAAAATGCTCCTCACAAGAAGTGGGTAGGATAAGAAAGAGAATACACATCTTCTCCCATATCTAGGAAAAGAGAATTCTAAAGAAAAGATGATCGATATTTCCACACTATTACCCCATAGGAACAAGAGATAACATAGAAAAATTAGGCTATTATGTTGCTTCAAAAATATGATTGCACTTGAAATTGTACCATCATGAATGACAATGAGCCCCCAATAAATGAGCTACCAATGTCACATAATGATGAGCAACATAATAGCCATTAATGTTATTTAAAGACATGATAGATTGAATGAGGTATTTGAATATGACATGCTAAATGCTCAACTATAAGTGAGATCAAAAACATGTATAAAATGATAAAAATTGAAGAAAGAAAGTTACAAGAAATCTTAGAAGAGAGATGAGTGTAATTTATTAGAGCCTTATCCCTGGAGGAAAGGACTTTATGATGAATAGGAGATAAAGATTCATAAGTGGATTTAGAAATTTGAGGGGAGTCATAAAGAGATTTGTTCATCGCCAAGATTTCCTTATGAGGGGAATGAAAGTTGATAGAAGTAGAAGATGATTTAGTTGAAGTGAGATCATCATCACTACTAAATATAGCATTCACATTGAGAGATGGTCTTTTAGATGCTTTGGTGGGCTTAGAAAGATTATATCCAAGTCCAAATGAATATTCATGCATGTTATATTCTAAAGGAACTTTAATTCCTTGTTCATTTGCGCCACAACCATTTCCACTATAGCCACTCTTAGCCAAAATGTGAAAACCACGACCATAACGATTAGCCATTTCAGAAAGAAAAGGTGGTTTTTCATAAGAAAAAGAATCAAATTCTTCATAATTAGAGGTGTGAGGAGAAGAAGTTTGAGAAGCAGCCACAAAATTATTGCTCATAGGTTTAGGTAAGACTGATTGATCTCTAGTTTCTTCCTTCTTTTTAACTTTAAGCTCTCTAGGAGGAACCCTATACTCACCTACAAAGGTGGGATTAAAATCAAGAGATCCCCAATCGTCTTCTATGAGAACCTTCTTAGGATCAAAAGCCTTTTCATGTGTAGATTCAAGTTGAGAAGAATCTTCTTCAAGAACTTCAGACTTATCCAAAGAATTTTGATTATCAGAGGGTGATGATTCATCCATAGGTATCTTGTTTAACGAGTCATCACTAGAAGAGGAAGGTTTAGAAGAACTCCCTTTGGAAGTAGATGTTTGCAAACAAGCTTGAAAATTAGTATCACCTATCAAGGTATATGTCTTATTATTATAAATAAATTTAACTTGTCTATGCAATGTAGAGGGGACAGCTTGCATACTGTGAATCCAAGGTCTCCCTAATAACAAAGTTGTATGTTAGATTTCCCGACATAACATGGATAGGAGTAGGCAAAGTAACAGGTCCCACTGTGATGGGTAAGGTGATAATACCTAATGAAGACTTAGCCACATTATCAAAGCCTCGAATGGGATGAGAGTCAGGCTCAATAAGGGATGTATCCACAAGTCTAAGTGTCTTCACTGATTCAGATTGGGCTGGAAATATCGATGACAAGAAGAGCACCAATGGAGGAGCATTCTTTCTTAGAGAAAGGATTGTATCTTGGATAAGTAAGAAACAAAATTGCATATCTCAATCTACAGCGGAGGCTGAGTATGTAGCTGCTGCAATTAACTGCACATAGATAGTTTGGATCAAGAAACTGCTAGAAGGAATTCAAGAAAAAGTGGTTGGATCGGTAGTGATTCATTGTGACAACACCAATGCCATTGACATATCTAAGAACCTGGTGATGCACTCTAAAACGAATCATAGAGCCATCAAATATCACTGTCTAAGGGAACAAATTCAAGAAAAGGAAGTGGTGTTGGAGTACATACCAACAAAAGAGCAGGTGGTTGATATATTCACCAAGCCACTATAGAAGGACACCTTTGACTATCTTAGAGGTAAGTTGGGGGTTATGCCCCTCCATTCAGTATAGTAAGTAAAAAGGGTTCTGCATTAGTATGGTATAATTTCAAGTTTTTTCAAATAAAAACAACCAGATTGATGAGTGTGGACTACTTCGGTTAGGGGGAACAATCTTGTAAGTGTTCATAATGGACTCTTTGGCATTGTTGTCAAAGGGGGATATATGTTTAGAGTGTTTGAGAATTGGTGAGCATTGACAGATATCAATGCCAGGGGGAGATATTCCTCACTTAGGGAAGAATGACTAGATTGTTACAAAGATGAAGAAGCATGCATCTAATTAGCCAAATTTTGAAGTGTTTGCCATCAATGCCAAAGGGGGAGATTGTTGGATTGTTGGAATTGACAAAACCGGTCAATCTAGAAAACCGGTATATGTGCTTTATAACTTAATGATTAATGAATAGTACTAAACCGGTACTAAGAGGGGGGGGTGAATCAGTACAGGCAAAAACTCAACCTTAAACTGGTTTGTCAACTAACACTTATGCACTGACAGACAAACAGCAACACCAGTCCTTCAACAGAGTTCAATCAGCAAAACCCAGTGTAACTAAGACAAGCAAAGACCGGTTGACACTTATCTTCTCATATAATCTAACTCTTCATTCCCATTTCACTCTAATGCATGAACATGCAATCTATCATCAAAGATGTACATATTACAACAAGATCAACACGCATCACCACTTAATCAAGAAACAATCATAACATCACATGAAGAAAACATCACACATGACACACATATTTTTCACGTGGAAACCCAACTGGGAAAAACCACGGTGGGGATGAATACCCACAAGCTTGTTTTTGAACTCTTTGGAAGTCCGCTCTGTTAGGAGCCTTGTCTGGTTAAAGACATATACAATAGGTTCTGTTAGGAACTGATCCTGTTAGGGATCACCCGGTTAAGGGATGGCTACAATACCCGGTTAAGGGTTAAACCCTGTTAAGGGTACCTTGTTAGAGGATTTCAAGAACTCAATAGCTAAAGGATATCAATGTCTCAGTAGCTTTGAGTTACCCTGTTAGAGGATTTTCAACAAGCCGTTAAGGCTACCTTGTTAGGGGATTTCACAACTGTTGAAGTAGTTAAAGATCAATAGGTATATCAATGACTTGATAATAGCACTCAATGCCAATGCAGATCCGCTTAAGCTCCTCTTCACCTTCTGCACTTACACTCTTTAGATATGACTTCTCTCCTCTTGTCTGGCAAGAATCACGTATCTCTTCTCTTAGATACACACACACAACTTTTTCCAACAACCTCTGAAAGAATCACAACATCGACCTTATAGGACAACAGACAAGTCGGTAGCATAAACCCTAAACCCTAGAACTATTAGGTTAAGGAATTCAAACGGTTCAATCCTGACCATTGATCATACTGTATTGAATGCAACAGTCTTGATCCAATCTCAAGACATTCTCCATTGTTCGTTTTCTACCGATTTCATGGCGGCTGATAACCCATCACACGTTATCACCGTTTACAGCCTTTGCACATTCCCGAGGTAGATAGGAACACTCTTCTTTATGTAGGATCCTTCATGCGCACAAGGCTTACGTGGCAACACTATCTATTATTCGTTATCTTGCTAACTTCATCACATAAAGATCACCGATTGAGTCACACAGGCTTGAGATACTCCAACCAAAAATCCTGAAGTGGAAACTACCAACCAATCGGTAGTCATACAATGCTTCCATGTGTCGGTTCCCATGACTACATGCTGGTTCACCTTGACATGCCGGTTCACCTTGAACAAATATACCGCTTTACTTTGGCATATATATCGGTTCTCACATATGCCGATTCTCTCTTCATATCACATATTGACATCAATGACAACATACAATATCATTATGTCCTCATACCGGTTCACATAATGCCAACAATCTCCCCCTTTGGCATTGATGGCAATATACAAAGATATCTCTCTGCAAACTCATCTTCTCCCCAATTTCTGCAGATATCTTCTCCACTACACTTCTTCTCCCCCTTTGACAACAATGCCAAAGTGGAGGCACAAACATCCCTATTCCATTATGTTGCTCCCCCCGAGGAGTAGCATCCTTCAACACATCAATCAAAAAAAATTTGACTATGCAATACCTGACTGATGTGGAACAAATACTTTTAATTTACCTCCTGAAGGGGCAGTACCCCCAATTCACCTCTTAAATACACAAATGTAGTCTTTGGGAGAGGCTTGGTGAATATGTCTGCTAACTACTCCTTATTGGAAATATGTTCTAGTGCAATCTCTTTATTCTGAATCTTTTCCCTCAAGAAATGATACTTAAGCTCAAAATGCTTGGTTCTAGAATGTAAAACCAGATTCTTTGAAATATTGATAGCACGTGTGTTATCATAGAATATACTTATCGGTTCAGATACAGGGATTTTGAAGACATCTAATACATGCTTCATCTAGATTATCTGAGTGCAGTTCATGAAAGCTGCAACATACTCCACTTCCACTATAGACTGAGAGATACAACTCTGCTTCTTACTCATCCATGAGACCACTCTACCACCGAGAAAGAATGCACCACCGGTTGTGCTTTTCTGATCATCCACATTACCTGCCCAATCAACATCTGTGAATACTTTCAGGTTGAAATCATTGTTGTATGGGTACCTGTTGATGTGTATTTTGTACACAATCATACACAGAATAAAATACCCAAGGGTACCTTATCCTCTCTTGAATAAAGCCTCTGATTGCTGAAGATGTCGCAAAAAAGGATCAATCAGGGTGACTCCAATGTTCTTTTATGTAGGGTCTCTACGTGTGGATAAGCACCAGTGGTCGTTGTGAATGCTGTTTCATCAAGGGGCCTTACGTCCTCCGAGCTGTAGGAACAAGATTTCTCTAAACTAACAAGTTCTCAAAAAAGATCAAAGGTAGGGTTTGCAAGGGATAAATTCTAATCTAATCCTAAGATTGACCCAATGTAGGCTAGACTTGGTAAGATTCTACCAATTTCAATATTGCCATGAAATAACAACCCAACTAAAATTGATGCGATCTTCTAAGGTAACAAATGATTTTTCAATTCATCAAGGATCATGGACACTACCACAAAGGCACATATCCAAAGCAAGATGACGATTGAAGGTTTAAGCAATTCAAGTCTCTCCAGTTGACCACACAAGGTGTTCCTACAATCAGTAAGAAGCTAGCGGTTTGGAATGTGAATCTCACCAAAATCAAGCCCAACACTTAGTCCTTCAAACTTAAATACTACTTCGACTAGGAATGATTCAAGAAAATAAACAACCATGAAGATAGCCACAAGAATTGCAATAAAACACCATAACTTCAATATTTTATTGATCTCAAAGCCAAAATAGACAACAATTGCTTGAAATTCTTTCTTCAAAACTCAATCTTGCTACAAGATAACTTTCTTCTCTCCAAAAGCTCTAAACTTCTAACTATTTCTTATTGCTCACTATTTCTAATTACAAAATGAAAATGAACGAGGGTATATATAGCATCCTCATTTACAATGAACGGCCCAGATCAAAAGAAGATCAACGGCTGAGATTCTGACACCTAAACCCTAATTAGGGTTTTATTACAAAAGTTCCCCTTTTATTGAACAATATTAAATGCATAGCCAAATATTTAATTTGGCACAAAAATCTAGGAAATATAGACCAATGATAATTAAGGTGCCACGTCGTCTATAACAACCTCTCTTCTAGAACCTTATTTCCTTTCCAATGCTCCTTTTTAGCATATGCAATGAATTTGGACACGATTCCCTCAATCTCAACAAAAGGAATCTCGGGAAGATTCCTCATTCGTTCTTCCAAGTGAATAATCTGATCAAAGGCCTTGAGAAGAGCTACGTCCCATTCAGGTTCGAGTTCCTTGATTTTCTCAATCAGGAGCATAGTAGCAAACATTTGATCTCTTTGCTCATCTGTAATAACATTCTCATCTTTGCAAAAGATGACTTTGACCCTTTCTTCCAACTCTTGAAGATCCACATCTGTCTCAACTTCGATCCTTCTACCAAGAATAGTACATAAAACCCCAAACACCTTGTCCTGGATTGGATGGATGACCTCCTCCACTTGATTGCATTTGGCGCTGGTGTCCTCGAAAAGAACTTCCTTCATCTAGAGTAAAGTAGACCACTGAGTAAATTATGAGCTCATCCATCCATTATCTTTTCTTGTGCTAAGGTCTTCCTTGGTGTCTGCCTGATTACTTGAAGAACAGGAATGATAACATCTTTAGTATGAGCAAAGGCGGCTACTGTTATCATTAGGTTGTGGATGATCTCAAGGACCTAGATAGCCCGATGAATGGTCTGCATCATTCTTGTTGCAAACTCAACGACAACTGTATGAGATTTGTCAATCCAAGAGCTCATAAGCTGGACCAAGCTCTTAACTTTCTCTGCTTCATCAGCTGATTCAAGGGGAAGTGCTTGCATAAGAGATACTGCTGGATCTTGACGTCCCAAAGGCTGACTGAGGTGGCTAAAGTAGCCTCTCTAGGTACCGACCTCTCTCTCAAGTTTTCTATTCTTTTCCATTTCTTCCTTAAGTTCATCTTTAAGTGCTTCAAATGAATCAGTTGCCTCATCCAATGCCTGCTCGGTGGTGAGTGGACCAAGCTCAAAGGTTTCTACATCATATTCTTCTGCAAGGATCTCACCCTCATACTTGTCCACGACCAGTGTAGCTATCTGCAACTTCCTGGACCCTGTCTCATCTCTGATCATCTTGGACATTTTGGTGGCCTTCTTCTTTTTTGTTACTCCCTGAGAATTTCCAACAAGGCTATCTAAATCAATCACATTATCTTCGTCTTCGATCACAATCACCCTTGTTAGTCTCTCTTTCAACCAATCTGGAATGGCGGACCTTGTCTCTCTAACTTGTATTTCTTTAGGTAGTGGCTCTTCTTTCCGGAGAGGAGATGTCGCTTCATCGTCATTCTTGTCTTCATGTAGCTCATTGACCTGGGGAGATTGACTTGATGAATGTTGAGATGCCTGTCCTTCTTCATGTTTATCATTCTGAACCATTGATTCCATAGATTCCTCCACTTCAAGTGTCCTCTTCTCTTGTCGAGAAGATGTGCCGGATGAGCGATCTCGATTGGCTTCCTGCTTCTTCTTGGAAGATTCTCTTTTCTCAAGTCTTTCCTTCTTCTTCGCACCCCTAGGATGAGGATTGCCTTCACTTACGCTTCTGGGGTGAGGATTGCCTTCGCTTGTGCTTCTAGGATGAGGATGGCCCTCACTTGCGCTTGCTCCTCCTTCTGCCGATCTTTCCTCCAAAGTAAAAGTCATAGATATGTTCTGCTCTCTCAACTTTTGATGTTGCACATCAACCCATCTGCGAGTACAGGACAAAATTGGGGCCATCAAAGCTTTTAAGTCCACAACCTCAGGTTCATTCCAATCTATCTTTACTGCCTTGTCCTCTCTATCATAGGATGACTGGAGGTGCCTGCCACTGTCCTGAGCTTGATCGGCCACTCTGTAAACTTTGCATTTCCTGATGAAATCCAAAGGCAATCTGGAATGCATCTTTCTTTTCACTTCTAAATCATCTGAGAGATTCATCCAAAAGTCTTCTACCTGACATTCATGCTTGTATTTTCTACCAACTGTCTCTTCTATATACCCATAAGGATCAAAACTCTCCCTCAATGAAAAGAATGAAAATGAATATAAGGCCAACTCCCTTTCCGCATCATCAAAAGCTAGAGCATTAGGACATACCTCTACTGAATTTCCTAGTATGATAGGTACAGGAATTCCATTTCCATGCCTATGTCTGAATGCCTTCGCATAAGCTGCCAACTGCCTAATCACCTCAAGTAGTACTATCCGGTCTGTCAGATATCTTGGCAACATATATGGAGGTGAAGGACACCCATGAACTCTAATATATGTAAACTTCTGGAATTGGATAAACCAAGCACCATACCTCTTTACAAGCTCTTGTGCCTCTTGAGATAGCCGATTGTGAATCCCGCCTTGCAGTGTCCTGGTGATGTTCATTGTGAAGGTATCATTGACTAACTTGTAATTACTCCCAGGTAGATGATGCAAATGAACATAAGAGTCACAAACTCTGACTTCTCCAGGTCCTCTTCCAATCGCTCCTTTGTGAGGTAGTCCTGCATACTCAAAACTCCTGATCAAGGCATATATGATGTATGAGCTCATGTGGAATGACTTGGTAGCCTTCAGTCTTCTCAACTGTACGTCCAAGCAATGGCTAATGATTCTAGCCCAATGAATTGTTCCTTTTCCTTGAACTATCACTTGGATGAAGAAGAACATCCACTTCTCAAAATAGAAGGGTTGAGGAGCCCCTCTAACTCGATTAAGTAAGGTTATCAAATCTCTGTACTCCTCCTGGAAGTCGATCCTATGTGGTGTGTTGGGAATCTTGCTCAGGCGAGGACGACTTTTGAGTAACCAATTCTTGTTGATGATGCTCAAGCAAGTGTCTAGATCATCTTCGTACATGGATCTAGCTCCTTCCAAGCTTTTGTAAATCATATCTTTATGTTCTGGCAAATGGAGAGCTTCACTGATAGCCTCATCTGAAAGATAAGCCAAAGTGTTTCCTTCCTTGGACACGATCGATCTTGACTATGGGTCATAATGGCGGGCACACTCGATCATTAGCTCATGGCACTGGATTGCTAGAGGGAAGCCGGACGCCTTGATAATGCCACTTTCAATTATTCTCCTTGCGACAGGTGATGGCTTTCCAATGTAAGGGACCTCTCGAAACTTCTTCACACTGAAGTTTCCCAAGTTGGTATCTCTAATGTTGCTCCATTTTGACACGATCTTGGTCTCCATTTCTTCATTCCTTTGATCTTCCTTCATAAGGGCTGGATGACTGGTAGATGCTCCTGCCTTTGGGGTCGCCATCTTGACACCTACACAACATTTCATAATGAGCAATATACCTTGGAACGTAGAAATATAGATTGGATTTAAGCTTTAAATTTAGGAAACTTCATGATAAATCTTTGAATTATCATTTCCTAAATACGATTATGCAATTGGAAATTCAAAATTTCAAAATTTGAACAAGGGAGATCTTGCCATACCTCTCTTTGAGAACTAGCTCTAAAAAACGATGCAAAAATTAAGAAATTCGCTAGGCAAAATGAAGATCGAAGTCTTCTAGCAAAGGCGCCTCCTTCATCAACTTCACCACCCTTTGGGTCTTCAACGCCTTGAGGGAAACTCGCTCTACCTCTAACCTCCAACAAAGTTCGCACTCCTTCTTGGATTGAAATTCGCACCTCTTCTTGGATCAAAATTCGCACCTCTATTGTTTCTTCAAAATCGCATTTAAACAATGATTGAATGATGGATTAAAATGCTTCAAAGTACCTTTCTTATATAGGCACTCATGCATTGCAATTCCCATAGGCCGACTTGGAAAATAAGCCTAAAAATAAATAAAAATTAAATAAAAGAGGAGGCCGACCTTTATTAAAATAACATCCCAAGCACTCTCCTTTTTTATTTAATTTAATAATAATTAATTTAAATGCCTTTGCAATTTAAAAATTTTGATTTTTTAAAAGGCTTAAATCAATTATTAAATGCCCATGCGAACTTATTAAATGCCAACTTAATTAAATATTTCACGTTTTTAGCGAATTTGGCATTTTAATGTAATTTGAAAAATATTGGCGACTAAGCATGGGAGGAATAAGGGACATCTATCAACATCGCTCTGGTCCCTGGGAGAGGGACAGGAGCACCCATGCATTTTGGTCCTCCATCCTTCATTTTTTTACGTTTGAAACTTCATCCTTGATGTTCAAAATGGCGTTTTATCTGGAACTTTAAGTTCAATTCATGTGATCTTTGGAAGGGGCATACCTTGGAACATTTTCGCCCTGGTCCCTTGGAGAGGGACAAGAGCGATCCCACATTTAGCCTTGGTTCTTGTCTTTTCCAATCGCCAATTCATGTTGCAGGGCAATCGATGATCTTCCTTGTTTGTTTTATGCATGCCAAACTTGTTTCTCCAATACCAAATGAGCTCTTCCAAGGATATTCGCCCTGGTCCTTCAGTGAAGGACAGGAGCGATTTTTTGCTTTTGACCTTAAAATTGTTGATTTTGAGGTTAATTCCTCGTTCATTATCTTCCTAAAGACATTTCTCACTTTGCATGACCTCGCCTTGACGTGGTTTTGGAAAGGAATGATTGATTCTATAGAAATCGCCCTGGTCCTCCAGTGAAGGACAGGAGCGATCTTTAGTCCATGGCACAAATCCTTAATCATATCAATATCTAATTATCTCCAAGGCGTAAAACATTGTTCCTTAATCCATCTCGAGTCTTGTAAATGAAAGTAGCATTTTAAAATTAGGCATACTTGAATATTTCGCTCTGGTCCCTTGGTGAGGGACAGGAGCGCCTTGGCCATTATAGGCTCCACTTGTATTTTGCAAATGCTCAAAATTATCTTCAATGGATCGATTATGCCTTCCTTAACTCCTCTCAAACGAAAAACATGCTTTTCCCTTGCCAAAAACTTGTCTTGAGGGAAAATCGCTCTGGTCCCTTGGAGAGGGACAGGAGCTACCTTTGAAATTCGCCTTGGTCCCTGAGAGAGGGACAGGAGCGCCTTAGCCAATTTGGATCGATTTTCTCCATTGTGGTCCATTCAAGTTATATTCAACGAGCAAAACATACTTTCCTTGTCCTTCTCAAATCGCGAAATCATTTAAATCTTGCAAGGATAAGGCAAACTTGGAATTCAAGCTCCAGTCCTTCAGTGAGGGACAGGAGCGATTTTGTCAGCTTAGCATATTTCCTTGCTTGCCAATCGCTCAAATTATATTCAATGGACAAAACATGCCCTCCTTGATCTCTTCTAATCATAAAATTGTCTTGATCCTGCAAGGACAGTGTAAATTTGAAAATCAAGCTCCGGTCCTTCAGTGAGGGACAAGAGCGATTTTGGTCCTCAAGGTCAAATCTTTATAATTTTCATCTCAAATTTCCTTTGCTAGGGAAGATACCATCATTTCGCAAGTTATGAACAAAAGTCCAAATCCAAAAAATGTCCAAGAAGGTGTGTTTGAAGAAAATCGCTCTGGTCCCTGGGTGAGGGACAAGAGCGATTTGTCCTTGCTGGGCCAAAAGTTCAATCTTTCATTGCCAACGACTAAGTCTGGATACTCCTTCATGCTCATTTCATCCTTCATTGCGTCCCTGATGCTTTAGTTTGATCAAATGAGGCCCAAAATGATCTAAGTAAGCTATTTCGCCCTGGTCCTTCAGTGAAGGATAGGAGCGATTTGGTCTTAAACTTTAAAAACTTGTCATTTTTGAGTCTTCAAAATCTTCAAAATCTTCAATTTACGTCCAATTGTATCCCCTGGCGACCCTGCATAAAACAATTAAAACAAGTCAATAACCAAGATGCATAAAATATCACTTTCGCCCTGGTCCTTGAGAGAGGGACAAGAGCGATTTTGCCCTTATAAGCCAAAAAATCAAAAAATTAGGTCTTCAGATCACTTCATCATGCAGGGTTAGGTCATCTTCAAGTCCAGGAATCGGTTACCTTGCCTCCAAAATTTGGTTAGAGTTTGCCCAGACAAAATGTATAATTCCATCATTAAAATGCTAACACTTAGACCAAATTTGAATTTGCCCTCAAAATCTTGATTGGACCCATCCTGAGACATACTCAACTTCCTGACAGACTCAGGCTATTTCAAAATTGCAATCTCAGTTAGGATGCTTAATAATCTTTCAAAATTAGACTGGACTCGGCTTGAAAATATCAAAAGGCAACTTCTAAGACTTAACCCTAGTCCAGACGACTCACTCACTCAAAATCCTAAAAGCAGAGAGAAGAACAGGCAAAACAAAAGGCAAAAAGAGGGGGTCCCCATTTTAATGGGGCGATGTGTGAAATGGTCACAACAGTACCACAATCCATAGTCAATTGTTCCCTTCAGATACCTAAGAATCCACTTGACTACAACCAAGTGGGATTCTCTTGGACTTTTCTGGAACCTTGCAGTATTGCCAACTGCATGTGCAATATCTGGTCTGCTATGCACTACATAATGCAACTTACCAATCATTGATTGGTATTCCTTCTCATCAACCAATCCAAAATCATCCTCTTTTGATAATTTGCAACTGGTCACCATCGGTGTACCAACCAGTTTGCTATCTTCCATGCCAAAGGTCTTCAACACCTCTTTGACATATTTGGACTGAGTGATAAAGATTCCATCTTTCATCTACTGGATCTGTAGTCCAATGAAGAACTTAATCTCCCGTATGAGTGACATCTCAAACTCTTCCTTCATCTCATTAGCAAACTCATGACTCATCTTGTCATCTCCACCAAAGATAATGTCATCAACAAAAACTTCATAGATCAGGATCTGATCTCCTTCAGATTTCAAGTAGATATTACTATCTTCACTTGTTCTCTCAAATCCAATCTTCACAAGATGGGAATGTAGACGTTCATACCATGCTCTAGGTGCCTGCTTTAGACCATATAAGGCTTTATGTAGCCTGCACACCATATCACTGTCTTCAGATAGAGAAAACCCATCTGGTTGCTCTATATACACCTCCTCTTCAAGTACACCATTTAGGAATGCAGATTTAAATCCATTTGATATACCTTGAATCCTTTAAAAGCTGCATATGCAAGAAGCATACGAACTCCTTCCAATCTGGCTACAGGAGCAAAGGTTTCTCCATAGTCTTCTCCTTTTTCTTGAGAATATCCTTTGCACACCAATCTGGCTTTGTTCCTAATCACTGTGCCATCCTCATTCAGCTTGTTTCTGAACACCCATTGGTGCTAATGACATTTTTATGTTCCGGTCTGGGTACCAAGGACCATGTACCATTTTTCTCTATCTGGTCAAGTTCCTCTTCCATTGCCTTGATCTAGTCTTCATCTTTATAAGCCTCTTTGAATGACTTAGGCTCAAATTCAGAGATCAAACATGAGTTTTCTCTAATCTTTCTTCTTGTAAGGATTCCTGCATCCTTATCTCCCATGATCTGCTTAGGATCATGATTCAGCTTGACATACCAAGGAATAGTCTTGACTGGTTCTTCTTGCTTTTCCTCTTCATCCTCATCTTCATCAGTATCAACATTCACCGGTTTAGGAACACTATTACTGGTACTTGGTTGACTGACAACCGGTTCCCAGAAGGTTGCAACTGGTTCATTTACAACTTGCTCACTACCTGTTTCCTCTAGTTTCTCAGAGGTTTCATCAACTCTCACATTGATACTTTCCCTAATTCTCTGAGTCCTATTGTTGAAACACTTGAGAGCTTTACTCTTGGTGGAATATCCTAGGAATATTCCCTCATCACATTTAGCTTCAAACTTGCCCTGATGTTCACTCCTCTTGATGTAACATTTGCTACCAAATACCCTAAAGTAGCTAACCACAGGTGTCTTACCAGTCCAATACTCATAAGGAGTTTTATCCTTACCTTTCTTGATGAGTACCCAGTTCATTGTGTAGACTGCAGTGCTTACCGCTTCTCTCCAAAAGGTGTGAGCTACTTTTCCTTGAATCAACATGGTTCTAGTTGCTTCAACCATAGTTCGGTTATTTCTCTCTGCTAGGCCATTCTACTGTGGAGTCCAGGGGGCAGATAGTTGCCTCTTGATGCCAAATTCTTCACAATACTTGTTGAATTCATCGAAAGTGAATTCCCCTCCTTGATCAGTTCTAAGATAGTTGATCCTTTTACCACTTTCCTTCTCCACTAATCCTCTGAAAGCTTTGAACTTCACAAAGGCTTCAGACTTGTCTTTCAAGAATGTGACCCACATCATTCTTGAAAAGTCATCAGTGAGAATCATGAAGTACCTATCACCCTGCACACTTCTAGTTTTCATAGGACCACACAAATCAATATGCACAAGATCAAGCAAGTTGTTAGCAGTGAAAGATTTACCTTTAAAGGTTGAGGAAGACATTTTCCCCAATTGACACTCTCAACACAAGGTATTATCCGGTTTGCTTAGCACCGGCAACCCTCTAACTGCCTTGATCTTACTAGCCTTCACAATGCTATCAAAGTTTACATGGTAGAGTCTCCTATGCCATATCCAACTATCATCAAATTTAGCCATAAGATATGTACTTATATTTGCATTCAGATGAAATAGGTTACCTTTGGTCTGCATGCCGGTGGCCGCCAATTCACCATCTTTTCCTTTGATTCTGCAGATTCAATTCTTGAATTCCAGAGTGAGGCCACTATCATTCAGCTGGGCAACACTCAGAAGGTTGTGTCTGAGACCATCAACCCAATACACATTGTCAGCACTACTCTTTCCATTCAGAGAGATAGACCCTTTTCCTTTAACCATACATGGTGCATCATTGCCAAAACGAACCACACCACCATCATACTCTTCCAAGGATAGAAACTTGCTCCGGTCACCAGTCATATGGTGTGAGCAACCACTGTAAATGATCCACTCATTGGAATTATCAAAGTGGGAGACAAGAGCCTTTTTGTCTGACACATCTTCTTTTACAACAACAAACACAATGTCTTCATTCTCTTCATCTTCTGATTCCTCATCCGTGACACCTTCATCAACTGCAACAAAACAGTTTCTCCGGTTTCCTCCTTTGAATTTCCTGAATCTTTTTGTTTTATCCTTGTTGTCACTATTAGGACAGTTCATAGCAATATGTCCTATCCGGTTACATGAAAAACATTTCAAAGGGAGCTTACCTCTATATTTACCAGTTCCTTTTAGAAATTTCCTAGCAAGAAGAGCTTCAAATTCCATCAGAAACTCCTCATCATCCATTACTCTACTCTGTCTTGGTTCACCACTAGTGCCTCCTTCTTTTCCTTTCCTGGATGGTACAACAGAAGCTCTAAAAGCTGATTCAGTCTTTTGAACACTGCCATCAAAACTGTTTAGCTCATAGGCTGTCAACTTTTCTATGATGGAGTCTAAGGATACCTTAGTCTTGTCTATTGATCTCAACTCTTGAATAGCAGCAACCTTTATTGCATAGACCGGCAATAGGGATCTCAGGACTTTGCTTACCATAGTGGAATCTTCCATTTTACCACCTACACTCTTGATATCTCCGACAACAGTTTTGATTCTAATACCATACTGTTGAATGGTTTCACCTTCAACCATTCGCATGACTTCAAACTTTCCTCTAAGGCTTTCTTCCTTAGCTTGTTTTACATGCCCATCACCTCCATAGATATTTTCAAGAGCATCCCATACCTCTTCGGGATTTACCTTATCTTGGACATCAATGAACTCAATATCAAATAAACTACTAATTAGGGCTTCCATGACTTGCCCATTCTCCCGCATCTCTCTCTTTTGATCATCAGTGAGAGTATCGATAGGGGCAACATAGGGATTCTCAACATAGCTCTAGTGTTGAGCACCCATGCTTCTGATGTATATCTTCATTCTGTCTTTCCATATACTGAAATTATCTTTGTTAAACTTTGGACGTTCCTTCTTCATCATTACAACAGGATCTTTCCCTCAAGCGGTTAAGCTTACAACACAGAGGACCTGGAGGATGCTCTGATACCAATTGTCCTATATCTCTAAAGATTTGTAAGATTCAAGGTGGTCCTCACTTGGAAGAGCACTTGATCCTCAAGATGACAACCTAGAGAACGAGTTATATGAAAAGTGCTACTAGAATCAAAATGGATGCAACTAGGATTCTAGTGAGTGCTAAGAGATTAAGATGGATGAGAGCTAGAATGCAAGATGCAAGATTAAATTCTCAAGATGATGAATATGATATGAAACTATGTTGATTCCAACTTGAAAGTTAAGATGATGTATTTAAGCTAGATGAAGATAAGATGCTATGAAAATATATGCAATTAAGCTAGATGATGTCCTAAAACATGCTAAATAAAGCTAAAATGCTATGATGCTAATGCTTGGATGCTTGAAGATGACTTGATTGAGCTCCTTAACCTGCAAAATGACTATAATTTGGATGAACAAGAGGATTTGATGAATTGAAGAAGGAATGGGTTCTATTTCTAGGGAAAATAGAGAAATTGATGGTTGAGATTGAGTAATCTCAACAAGGGCTAGGATTGAAAGTTATCAATCCATGGGAGATATTCAATCCTATCCCAAGTTGTCAAATGTCGTCTTGAGAGGGCTTGAGGGGATTCCAAACAAGCATTAGATGCTAATCAAGCAATTAGAGATAACCTCAAGGAGTGACATCATGGATAATGTCATTATCCAGGGAGACATGCTAATACCCAAGAGGTAAACTCTTGTGCAACATAAGAAAATGGTTAAAGGGACAACCATCATGGCTAAGAGGTGTGGGCTTGTAAGAGGCATTAAATGCCTTTTGAAGACTTTGGAGGCTAACTAATAGGGAGGTAGGGCAAGGGGGTTGCCCAATTAGGCTTGTATTTTTACCAAGTGATAGGTCCTTAGCTAGTTTCAAAGTGCAGTCACCAAAATCAGAGTGCAAATAGCTTATAGGCAACCTAGCAACTCTCCTTGATCCACCTCCCTAAGTCAAACACTCCCTGGTTGCTCAAGGGCTTCAACTCCATTGTTTTAGGCTTTGTGGTCGAACTCCTTACTCTCTCAATTGGAATTCATTTCCTCTGTCCCTGATCTATTCTCTAACTGCACAAGGTCTCCTCTTGTTGAATTACAAGTTTGTGTCAAGTTTTATCCCCATGGGTGTCTTTGGTCTTCTATGGTTTGGAGCGTAGTAATCCTTCACAAGTGCTACAAACCAAGTTATGGAGTCTATCTCACCAAATGTGTTAAATCCATGCAAGATTAACTTGTTTCAACTAGATTTGATGGGTTTTATGCTTTACAACCTTCCTTTGTGTACCCGATTTGACAAAAAACCAAATTTTAGGCCTAAAACGGGCTACAAGGAATTAGCCCTCATTTTGGGGTTTTGTGCTCACCCTGCTCCAACGATGGACTTCCAGACAAAAATAACCACATATTCTGATACCCTTTTGGAATTTCTTGAGGATTTTCTAAGTTTTAGGATCCATTAGGCCTCCTCCATGACTGTCCCAAAAATGGGTGCAAAAAGAAGGGTTTGCAAGGGTTTTGGTGGCAAGAATCAACTTGCAAGCTAGAAACCTTCAATATGAAACATGCAACCTTAGTTCTACCATGTCACATACTAATTAGGCCAAAATGAAGTAGTTTTACACCTTCAAAGGTTAAAGATCAAGGTTTTACAAAAGATGCTCATAAGGAGTGTGCAACATTTACAATTTTTCCTTTTCTTGCTTTCCACAAGCACATTAATGCATGAGTACCAATTACATTCAAAACATGTAAACATGTCTTCCATTAGTGACAAAGGAGAACCACATTAGCCCTAGACAACAAGGCATTAGGAAATTTACAAACAAATAATTCATTCACTGTCAAGGCTTATTGTCACTGCACTTTGCCTCCTTCACTGCATTTTCACTTCAACTTGCATTTACCATTGTCAAAAAAACTCCTTTTCAAAGGTCTGTCTGATGCTTTTAATCAATGCTCTACCTTTTAATATTTTTTGACCTTCATACTTGCTATTTGGAAGATGAAGATTACAAAAATAACTCAACTAAAATGCAAAAATCAGTCATAATTGATTGTTCCTGCCAGCTGGGCGTTACAACTTTGCCTAAAGGATCATTAATTGATCTTGGAAATCTCAAAACCCAAGGGAAGGGTCAAAAACCACTCCTTGTTCTTGTTTGTAAACAAATAGAAGGAGGTACAAGGTTTTTCAAACACCAATATATGGTGGAGAGTAAGCAAATGAGTGCAAACCAACACCAAAACAGCGACTCACTATTTTTTACACAATTTTCACAAACTAGAAATGCAATCATCCTTATCATGACTTAGAAAGCCTCTTTTATTTTACATACAACCTTAAACATCAAAACAGGTTTGTCCATCTGATGAATGCATTTGCTATAGAAGAGCAAAGCATCAAACCTCTTCAAAGACCCTAGCCAAATAGCTCACTTGCCTAGGGCTCCATGGCCACAAAACTTCTTGCACCTACATATTTGAAATAAAAACATGTATTTACATATCTTACAAGTTGACCAACTGGTTCCTGGGAATCCATGAACATTTAGGGCTTCAAGAAGCCAAGTTGGTCAAGCATCCTTGCCAATTTCCTAGACAAGGCAGTGAAACTCTCAAAACCAAATAATTTTGCTTAAAACTCAAAACTTAATGAAACTTGATGCCACCAAAGGGAAAAGATTTAGGAAGCATAAGAGAACTTGAACATGTAAAAAGTAGTACAACCAAGTACAACAGGTGTACGGACTGCTGCTCGCATGGAGTTAAAACTAGAGAAAAACAAGATAAAACTAGTGCAAACTTTCAAAATGCTTCATAACTCCACAAAATCAACCCTTACAATGGTTAAAACAGGAGAATAAATACCTCTACAAGTCAGTTATCCTCCTATATGGATATGTACATGTCCAAGAGCACTCAAATTTGACATTTTCATGTCTAAAATGACAACTTTTAATGCCTAGATGATGCAAGGTTGACCTCAAAGACTACCAATCACCTAAGAACACTACTCATACCTAAAAACCAAACACAAAGCATGTATAAAAACTTTTCAAAACAAAAACACATTGAAAACTCACTTTTCCCAACATTTTGCCAAGCAACTCCAAACTGGCAACTTTAAGCAAAAAGATGAAAACAAGAATTATGACCACACAATGAGTTCAAAACTCATCCAAACAACTTAGAACAACTCAAAAACATCTTAGACAAACTTTCCAACTCAAAACTAATAAAAATCAAACCTGCTATGAAACCTATGATGAAATGAAGCTAGGTGCTCCAGCACCATACTCCCCTAGTGACAAAGAAGTCATGTGACTCCATTGGGCAGAAAAGAGAGAGGAATACCAGCCTTGTGGAAGTCACTTTTAGGTATCCAAGTGGCCTCAGAGGCTGGTTGATCCCTCCACTTGATCAAATGTTCAAAGTAGTTATGCTGTCGAGTCTTCTTGATGATTCTGGAATCAAGTACCTGTTCAGGAATGGGAAAAGAAGAAGAGGGGAGAGATAGATCAGAAAGGGAATGTGAAATGTCTGAAACTCTCTGAGTTTCTTCTGGAGGCTGCCCCTTGAAAGGTACCAAATCTGCAACATTAAAGATAGGAGACAAGGAAACATCAGCAGGTAAATCAATCTTATAAGCATTAGGACCATACTTAGCCAAAATCCTGCAAGGCCCTATTCTCCTCATCTGTAACTTGGTAGGAACTCCCTTTTTCAATCTAGACTTGTTGAGATGCACCATCACAAAATCTCCAACTAAGAATTGGACATCCCTCTTTGAAGCATCCACCCTTTCCTTGACTCTTGCTGTGGTGTCCTGCAAAGACTGCTTAACCTGTTCATGGATCTCTTTTAGAGACTGTGCCATATCCTCTGCTGTCCCACTAACATGTTGCAAGTTAGTCACATCATGTAACTCAAAAACACCTTTTGGATGCATACCATAAACAATCTGAAATGGACTCTTACTAGTGGATCTGTTTACACTATCATTATAGGAAAATTCTACCTATGGAATGAGTTGATCCCAGCTTTGTCCATACTCCTTGGCGAGACATCTAAGTAGATTACCTAATGTTCTATTCACCACTTCTGTTTTCCATCTATCTGTGGATGATAAGCTGAGCCAAAAGACAAGTTAGTACCCAATTTCTTCCACAAATTCTTCCAAAAATGACCCCAAAAATTAACATCTCTATCTGACACAATGCTAGATGGTAAACCATGTATCCTGACAACTTTAAAGAAAAGGAAAGCAATATGACTAGCATCATTAGTAGTTTTGCAAGGTATAAAGTGAGCCATTTTGCTAAATCTGTCAACAACCACAAAAATACTGTCATACCCTGCTTTTGTCTTTGGTAAACCTACAACAAAATCCATGCTGATGCACTCACATGGCCTAGAAGGAATGGGAAGTGGCTGATATAAACCAGCATTAGTGCTATTACCTTTGGCCTTCTGACATACCATACACTGCTCAACATATCTTCTGACATCTCTCTGCATCTTAGGCCAGTAATAGAAGCGTTGAACCAACTCTAAGGTCTTATTGAGACCAAAATGGCCACTCAAACACCCATTGTGTTTCTCTTGGATAAGGTTTGCTCTCATGGAACCTTTAGGAACACACAGTTGTCCTCCCCTGAATAACAAACCATTCTACAATGTATAGTCAGCATACTCACTATGGAAATGATTTTCAAAAGCATGACAAACTTTATAAGCACCAACAAAATCATCATCATTAGGATACAAATCTTGAAAGCAATCAATACCAATACTCTTAACTTGAATCTCCTGAATAGTCAACATTCTCCTACTTAAAGCATCAGCTACTTTGTTACATTGGCTTTTCTTGTGCTTAAGAGTAAATGTATATGCTTGTAGGTATTCTACCCATTTCACATGCCTATGGTTGAGTTTATCCTGAGAATTCAAAAAACTGACTGCTTGGTTGTCTGTATACACAACAAACTCTTTAGGAAGCAAGTAATGCCTCCACTTCTTGAGTGCCTGCACCAATGCATATAACTCTAAATCATAGGAGGAGTACTTTTTCTTTGCATCATTCAATTTCTCACTAAAGAAAGCAACTGGTCTATTATCCTGACTCAAGACTGCACCTACTGCAAGATGACTGGCATCACATTCTATAGTAAAGAGCTTATCAAAACTAGGAAGGATTAACACTGGTTGTGTAGCAACTCTAGTTTTGAGTAACTCAAACCCCTTATTGGCTGCTTCTGTCCATTGAAACTTAACCTTATGACCACCCTTTATTGTATCTAACATGGGTGCACAAATTTCACTGAACCCTCTGATAAACTTTCTGTAAAACTGGGCTAGACCATGAAAACTCCTAACTGCACTGGCTGATTGTGAGGTTGGCCAACTTGTTATGGCTGCAACTTTAGATTGATCCATCTTAAGATCTCCATTGGACACAACAAAACCAAGATAGACTAGCTCTTGCTTCATAAAATCACATTTCTCAAGGTTTATGGTTAACTGCTCATCAGATAATCTTTGCAAAACAATGGCTAAGTGTTTCAAATGCTCCTCTTTAGTCTTACTAAAAATGAGAATATCATCTAAGTAGACTACCACAAACTTACCAAGAAAATCCTGCAATACTTCATTCATTAACCTCATAAAGGTATTGGGAGCATTAGAGAGTCCAAAAGGCATAACCAACCATTCATAAAGACCCTCATTTGTTTTAAAAGCAGTTTTCCACTCATCACCCTCTTTTATTCTTATCTGATGTTAACCACTCTTTAAGTCTATTTTTGTGAAATACCTTGCACCCCCTAAACAATCCATCAAATCTTCTATCCTAGGAATAGGGAATCTGTACCTTATTGTGATTTTGTTGATGGCTTTGGAGTCTATGCATAGTCTCCATGTCCCCCCTTTCTTAGGTGCTAACACTGTGGGTACGACACATGGAATTATACTCTTTCTTATTAATCCTTGATCCAACAACTCTTGAATTTGCCTAGCTACCTCTTTGTTCTATTCAGGAGTCATCTTATAGGCTACTTTGTTTGGCAAAGAAGCTCCTGGTATAAAGTCAATTTGATGACTAATGGCTCTAGGAGGAGGTAATGTTGCTGGTTGTCCATCACTGATGATGTCCTTAAAGTTATCAAGAATTTGCTGCACTTCTTGTGGGATCTCAACTTGTTTTTCTTTCTTCTCCTCCTTAGGTTTCACTACTAGTGCATAACCTATCCAATCTCCCTCTTTCATGGTTTGGATGAACTCTCTTTCATTGACTAATAACACTTTAGGTGCCTGTGGTTTGCTGTTCTCTGTCTCTTCACTAAGGGACTGTATTTTGTAGACAATGCCATTCTTTTGAAAGGAATATGTGTTTTTTTCACCATCATGGTGTGCCCTTTTGTCAAATTGCCAAGGTCTACCCAATAGTAGATGGCAAGCATCCATAGGAAGGATGTCACATAGTATCCTATCCTTATATTCTCCTATGTTGAAGTCTATCCATGCTTGTTCATTAACTAGGACATGTTGCCCCTTGTTTAACTAGGTTACCTTGTAGGGTTCGCTGTGCCTCATTCTAGGTAGGTTCAATTTGCTGACTGCCTCCTCTGAGATAATGTTATCTGTGGAACCTGAATCTATAACCACCTTACATACCTTGCCCAATATTTTGCACTTGATCCTGAACAATGCTCTTCTTTGAGAGACTTCACACTTTTGAGGTTCTTGCATCAATACTCTCCTCATCATTAGACTCTCACCATCTTCGGGTGCTAGGTACATTGCTGGAGTTCTTGTACTACTTCCTTCCTCCTGAACATAGTTCACTCTCTTTTCACCTCCATGGGATGAACTAGGCTTTTCTGGACACCTATAAGCAGGATGACCCAATTTCTGACAGTTATAGCATTTCATAGTGGAGAAGTAAGACCCTCTACCTGGTCCACTAGATCTACCCCTTCCTGGGTTGCTTGATCCTCTACCCCTATAGTTGGGCTTGCTCTGAGAATCCCCACTTTGCTCTATAAGCTTAGATTCTCCCTAGAACCTTTGATCTACGTGTCTTCCCCCAAAACTGCCTCTATGGCCTCTACCATCTCTGCCTCTTCCTCTACCTCTGTTATGCTACTCTTTCTTCTTCCTACTCCTTTCCTCTACCTTGAGTGCAAGTTGATAGCACTTCTAGACTGTTGTAGGACACAACAAACTTAACTCTTCCTGAATGTTCCATCTCAAGCCATTGGGATACCTAGCAACCTTGACATTTTCATCCTCTTGGATCTTTGACCTAAGGCATAGCTTCTGAAACTCCTCGGTGTAGCTACTGACATCTAACTCTTTTTGCCTAAGGTTTTGCATCTTCATATGAAGTTGCATTTCATAGTCCTCAGGAATGTAAGTCTCTCTGATCTTGGACAACATTCCCTTCCAAGTTGCTATGGGCTTTTTGCCCTCTTTCTCACATTCATCCTGAATGAACTTCCACCATGTTAAGGCAGCTCCTCTCAACCTGGACTTAGCCACCTTCACTTTCTGGGCCTCTGTCACACCATAACATTCAAAATGGTTCTCAAGACCCTCAATCCACTCCATGACCACTTCTGGGTCCATTTTACCATTGAAAAGTGGGACTCCTTCTAGTGTTCTCCCACTCATAGCCTTTAAGGCTTTCAAAAAGGGTTCATTCTCTATCATAGGGTTTGGTAGAGGGATTTCATCCTCTATAGCTAATAGCTTACCCCTGTCTTCTATTCCATCTATCTTATTGTTGGCTTCATCTCCCTTCACTTCTACTTCTCCCAATTTCTACTCTAGGAGGTCTAGCTTTACTCTGAGTAACCTATTTTCTTCTTCCTGATCTTCCATTTTCTTGGCTAACTCTGCATTTGTCACCATGGTTGCCAAATTGCTACTTCTTCCCAAGTGTAACTGTGCTCTGATACCACTATGATAGGGAGGTAGGGCAAGGGGGTTGCCCAATTAGGCTTGTATTTTTACCAAGTGATAGGTCCTTAGCTAGTTTCAAAGTGTAGTCACCAAAATCAGAGTGCAAACAGATTATAGGCAACCTAGCAACTCTCCTTGATCCACCTCCCTAAGTCAAACACTCCCTGGTTGCTCAAGGGCTTCAACTCCATTGTTTTAGGCTTTGTGGTCTAACTCCTTACTCTCTCAATTGGAATTCATTTCCTCTATCCCTGATCTATTCTTTGACTACACAAGGTCTCCTCTTGTTGAATTACAAGTTTGTGTCAAGTTTTACCCCCATGGGTGTCTTTGGTCTTCTATGGTTTGGAGCGTAGTAATCCTTCACAAGTGCTACAAATCGAGTTATGGAGTCTATCTCACCAAATGTGTTAAATGCATGCAAGATTAACTTGTTTCAACTAGATTTGATGGGTTTTATGCTTTACAACCTTCCTTTGTGTACTCGATTTGACAAAAAACCAAATTTCAGGCCTAAAATGGGCTACAAGGAATTAGCCCTCCTTTTGGGGTTTTGTGCTCACCCTACTCCAACGATGGACTTCCAGACAAAAAGAACCACATATTCTGATACCCTTTTGGAATTTCTTGAGGATTTTCTAAGTTTTAGGATCCATTAGGCCTCCTCCATGACTGTCCCAAAAATGGGTGCAAAAAGAAGGGTTTGCAAGGGTTTTGGTGGCAAGAATCAACTTGCAAGCTAGAAACCTTTAATATGAAACATGCAACATTAGTTCTACCATGTCACATACTAATTAGGCCAAAATGAAGTAGTTTTACACCTTCAAAGGTTAGAGAACAAGGTTTTATAAAAGATGCTCATAAGGAGTGTGCAACATTTACAATTTTTCCTTTTCTTGCTTTCCGCAAACACATTAATGCATGAGTACCAATTACATTCAAAACATGTAAACATGTCTTCCATTAGTGACAAATGAGAACCACATTAGCCCTGCACAAAAAGGCATTAGGCAATTTACAAACAAATAATTCATTCACTGTCAAGGCTTATTGTCACTACACTTTGCCTCCTTCACTGCATTTTCACTTCAACCTGCATTTACCACTGTCAAAAAAAATCCTTTTCAAAGGTTTGTCTGATGCTTTTAATCAATGCTCTGCCTTTTAATATTTTTTGACCTTCATACCTGCTACTTGGAAGATGAAGATTACAAAAATAACTCAACTAAAATGCAAAAACCAGTCATAATTGATTGTTGCTGCCAGCTGGGCGTTACAACTTTGCCTAAAGGATCTTTAATTGATCTTGGCAATCTCAAAACCCAAGGGCAGGGTCAAAAAACACTCCTTGTTCTTTTTTTCAAACAAATAGAAGGAGGTACAAGGTTTTACAAACACCAATATATGGTGGAGTGTAAGCAAATGAGTGCAAACCAACACCAAAATAGTGACTCACTATTTTTTACACAATTTTCACAAACTGAAAATGCAATCAACCTTATCATGGCTTAGAAAACCTCTTTTCTTTTACATACAACCTTAAACATCAAAACAGGTTTGTCCATCTGATGAATGCATTTGCTATAGAAGAGCAAAGCATCAAACCTCTTCAAAGACCCTAGCCAAATAGCTCACTTGCCTAGGGCTCCATGGCCACAAAACTTCTTACACCTGCATATTTGAAATAAAAACATGTATTTACATATCTTACAAGTTGACCAACTGGTTCTTGGGAAGCCATGAACATTTAGGGCTTCAAGAAGCCAAGTTGGTCAAGCATCCTTGCCAATTTCCTAGACAAGGCAGTGAAACTCTCAAAACCAAATAATTTTGCTTAAAACTCAAAACTTAATGAAACTTGATGCCACCAAAGGGAAAAGATTTAGGAAGCATAAGAGAACTTGAACATGTAAAAAGCAGTACAACCAAGTACAACAGGTGTACGGACTGCTGCTCACATGGAGTTAAAACTAGAGAAAAACAAGATAAAACTAGTGCAAACTTTCAAAATGCTTCATAACTCCACGAAATCAACCCTTACAATGGTTAAAGCAGGAGAATAAATACCTCTACAAGTCAGTTATCCTCCTGTATGGACAAGTACATGTCCAAGAGCACTCAAATTTGACATTTTCATGTCTAAAATGACAACTTTTAATGCCTAGATGATGCAAGGTTGATCTCAAAGACTACCAATCACCTAAGAACACTACTCACACCTAAAAACAAAACACAAAGCATGTCTAAAAACTTTTCAAAACAAAAACACATTGAAAACTCACTTTTCCCAACATTTTGCAAGGCAACTCCAAACTGGCAACTTTGAGCAAAAAGATGAAAATAGGAAACATGACCACACAATGAGTTCAAAACTCATCCAAACAACTTATAACAACTCAAAAATATCTTAGACAAACTTTCCAACTCAAAACTAATAAAAATCAAACCTGCTATGAAACCTGTGATGAAATGAAGCTAGGTGCTCCTGCACCACTAACTTGCCCAAAGAGGAAAACCACTAGTAGTTAATGTAAGAACCTTACATGTTTGGAAGACTCAACAAGTTAACTTGTTGAAATAGATAAAGTCTTAAATGCATTTTGAAGACTTTCTTCTAGATTTGGAGAAGTGACTCTCCCAATTTTAGGGATGGGGCATGATTAGGAGAATAGGAAATGATTAGGATAGGATTATAAGGCTTCTAGAAGAATGATTAGAGGAATGTAGGATTTTGCAAGTGGGGGGATGTTTAAATTAAATTTGATTTATTTAAATGCAAAAGGGATTTTAATTAAATGTGAATTTCATCAAAAAGGGGAAAAGGGGATTTGAATTAAATAAATAAGATTTATTCAATTGAATGGCTAAGGGTACTTAATCAAACCTTAGTTTAATTAATAGGTTAGGCTAGAGGAAATGGATTTAATCAAATCTTAATTTGATTAATAGGCTAATTAGAAGAATAGGGATATTAATTAAATCTTAATTTAATTATTTGGAAAAATTAGGGTAATTAAATGAATAAAATTTACTTAATTCATTGTGCAACTTTTAGGTGTCTACACTTTGAAGTAAGGATCCTAGACGAATCCTAGTCCTAATGACTGCACCACCTCCAGAAAAAATTAGCTAGCAAGACCTGACCATTAAAACTAGTCTTTTGAAGACCAAGACCCCCTTCTTGTTTCAACCTATAAACAAAATCCCACTTGCCCAGACTTGATTATCTCGAGATCAAATTACCAGCCCATAAAAATTTACATAAAAGGGCATCAAACTCATGGATGAAGCTTGAAGGAACTACCTACACAAGCACCTATAGATTGGGAGAGACTGAATTGTCGACTTTATAATAGTTACTCTCCTAGCAGTAGAAAGCCATAGGTACAAGTCTAATGAGTAACTTTTCTGCAAAAATTATCAAGAACATTCAATCAAAACATGCTAAGAAAATATCTCACAACAATGAGGTTTTCAAGATACATAAAAGGAAGAGCACCATTTTGGAATTAGTAAGAAGCTGATCAATCCTTGACTGAATAGACTAAGGGGTAATGAAGAAGAATATGAAGGAATTTTCTTCATTAATATTTTATCTTGATGCTTCCAAATAAATATCTAAAGACCTTATATTGATTTCCTCATTAGATGTTGTAAGGCCCATCAAAGTTGTATCATCCATAACTATAAATGAGAGTGGGGAGGCAATTTGTTACCCAATTCCATCCCTAAATTAACCCTTGCCTTGCACAAGACTTGACAAATATCCCCAAGCCTTTAACCACAAGAATTGATAAATAAGGTGAAAGAGGATCCCCTTGGAAAAGACCCCGAGAAGCTCTAAAGAACTCAAAGGGTTAACTATTAATGAGGATTGATAATAAGAATTTGAAAAGGTCAATTAAAAGGAAGAAATTTGTTAGCAAAGGACATCAAACACAAATCAAACCTAGGAAAAATGCTGAAATAAGATATTGGCTATGTTGATTTCAAAAGAATAAGAATATCTACATACTATACACAACAACTAAAGAAAAATGTATTGCAATGATATGGCAACTAGGACCACCTACTTGCCATATATTATTGTGGAGGGACATTTCACCAGGCTTCACACCTACCATTTTGTGCTTCTAAATCATTTTAGACATGAGAAGGGGATTTCTCTACCCTATTACCTTTTTAGGTCTCTATCGCTGTCTCTGAACAAGCATAGCAAGAACCCTTCTTCGTCTGTTCTTCATTACGGCCTTATTTTGCTCATTTATGAGCACTACAAGATTCTGGCTATCCAGGAAAATAAGAGGTTATCGGTGTCACTGGGGAAAGGAAAGAGGAAAATTGAGGAATGTGGGCCCAGTAAGGATGAGTTGATATAGAGAAAAAAGGTTAAAAAAGCCACTGTGGAGAAAATTCAAGAGAACATGGGTAAACAAAAGGATACGGAGCTTGATTCTAAGGACATGGGAAAAGATGGAAGTGAGATGGAGACCGATGAGTCTGATGGAGAGGAGAGCTGGAAAGAAGAGGAAGGAGGAGCAGAGGATGTTTCTAATCAGAATAGCCCTACCCACAACGTGAGCATTGGTAATGTTAACAGCCAGCCTATGGAGGAGCAGGACAATCAGATTAATAAGGAGGAAAGGGAAATGGAAACTGAGCAGGAGAAGGATAAAGAGGAAATGAGCAGGGAACAAATAAAGTTGGAGATGGGATTATTTTGGATAAACTCAAAAACCAATCTGAGGCTCGAATGGGTTATGATAGGTGGGTATATGAAAGAATCAAGAATCTGGAAAAAATTTATAAGCAACAGGAAGAGTAGGGAAAGAAAGATGAAAGTAACTAGGAGCAGTGGAAAAAGGTTATGGAGGAAAAAGTGGAGAAGTTGGAAGCTCAGATTAGTAAGCTGGAGGAAGGAAAAACAACCATGAAGAAGTTTTTGGTTATGATTTTGGATTTCCTTACCTCTGTGACCAGGAATATGGAGGAAATTGCCAAGTTCCTTGATGGCTCCAGCACTTCCAAACCTGTTGTGGACCTAGATGTTGATGAGGATGCTATTGAGGCAAGGAACGTGGAAAGTGCTCTTGGTGGTGTGACAAAAAGGACTAGGGCGAGTATGAAAAAAGCTGCTTTGGCCTCTTCCAAGGAAATCCCTATGCTTAGGGATAGTATTAAAGATTTGCAAGGGATTAGCGGAAATTTGGCCAATGCCCTTAAAAACATTAAGTAATTTGTATTTTGTCTTTTTTCTGTTATGGCTGGATGTTGCTAGTTTTGTTGGGCTTTTATGTTGGTTTATACCCAGAACTGTGCTTTTTTTTTTGCAGAATGTCTTTTCTTGTTTCTTAATGCTTTTATCTTTTAAGTATCTTTTGTAAAGGGTTTCAGGATCCCTTCAAAACCTGTTTTTCGCGTAATAAAAAACTAGGACCACCTACTTTATCTCCCACTTTCATTAGTGCTGAACAAAATTGGGATGCTCTAACATACACACTTAAAGCATTACACAACTTACACAAATCAACACTAGAACAACAAGAATGTTATTACAAAAATCAAAGTGATATGTTTCAACTCATAAAAAAAAATCTAGTCACTTGTGCACACTACTATAGACATAGGATAAATGCACTAAAAAATGATATTTACAGGTGACCCTTTCTTTGGAAATGTACTTGACTATTTCTCTATGACTAAATTTTGAAATCAAGGAAATGAATTTGATCATTTCCTCATATGGGTAAAAAATCCACCAACATATGGAAAATATAGCAATACAAACATTATAGACTTTGTTGACAAGTACATCATTTGTGGAATTAAACATCTGCAATCTAGCATAGCCATGCTACACAAGCATGATCATACAAAGCAATTTAGGAGATCAAGAAAAGGAGCTTGCAAATACAATTTCCAATTCCCAGCAATTCAAAAAACAATACTTGAACCACTTGTGGAAAAGAACCCAACCACAATTTAAATGGTGAGCAACATCTTTTCCAAACTACAAAATGCAAATTATGATTCCATATGTTCTTAAATGAAGTGGACATGATCAAGGACGAGTACATAATGGATTTAAGGTCAACAATCCACAAACCCATGTTTTTCCTAGAAAGTAAGTCATCATATATATGAAATAATAGCTTTGGAAAAAAAAATCCCACAACTTTAGAAAGCAAATACGAATGCACAATATGTGCTAAAAGCATATGTTGGAACAATGTATTGTATCTCCTACATGAAAAAAGTGGACAAGTCAATGATGTATGAATTTAAAAGAATACATAAAGACAACCAACAAGACAATATTGACACACTGAAAATAATAAGAAAACTTGGAAATGCTTTGTTGAACTTACAAAAAATGTCATCCCAACAAGCTGCTCACATTGTTTTGTCACTTCCACTGAATTATAGATCAAGAAAATGTATATTTATTGACACAAGATACGATAATGATCACATATTTGTATTGAAATTTTGTCAAACAATTAAACAAGGAACTAGATGAATCAAAAAACATAATTTGTAAATCCGTAATAGACTATTAATTAAAATGTCCCAAAACTATTATAAGTGTTAGAGTAAAGGTATTAGTTTACTTAATTAATTAAATCATATTGATTTAATAATTAAGTCACCTTTTCTCTATTTCACTTAAGATAAATTTAGAAAGCTAAACTTAGGAATATTAATAATTTATTTATTATTAATTATTAATTGCTTTTAGGGTTTTCCCTTTTTAGGTTTGATCTCCTTTTACAAGGATTGATCCCTTTTGTAATTCATTATCTGATTATCATTATTGCATTCTTTTGCTCTAGGTTTTCAAAGCAATCTTTGTGTTTTGTGAATCTGCCATTGTCGTGATAGGTTATTTGCATACAGGTGTTCATTGGGTTTTGTGAGGTTGTATTCTACAACTTTTTCATGGTATCAGAGCTTCAAACCTGAGGCTTTCTTGTTCTTTAGATTGGGAGATTCTACCTAAATCAGGTCTTCTGTGCAGTTTGGGTTGATATGGACCTCACCATTGAATGTGACATGTGTCAAATAGTCAAGATTGACCTTTTGTTTGTCAATTTTTGATTCATGAGGCCAGATCTATGAGGGTTTGAAAATTCAACTTTTTTTGTGATCCAGGGGGAAAACTATTTTTTGGAGGAATTTGGGCAAAAATAGACGTCACGATTGGCTTCAAGAGACCGATTCCACGAATTTTCATATATAATTCGATATATTTGGGCATCGTTGACCTCTAAGGCAATTTTTTTTACTTGTACGACTGTACTGCCGCTTGTGCACTCACTTCAATAATTTTTTTTGGGGGTATTTTTTATTTTCCCTTTTTGGTTTTTTTTTGTTTTTTTTTTTCCAGAAAATTTTTAAAAAATCCAATTAAAAGTTTTTTTGGGGGTGTTCAAAAAGTTAAAAAAAAAAAGTGAAAGGGGGGGGGGGGGCGCATACCCTTGCTACAGTTCATACAGACTGCAGTCGTATGGCCTGCAGCAGGCTGACGGTTTCTTATGGCCATTGGCCCATGACGCCTCCCGACCACTGGCTCCCAACCCCGCCACCGGCCCACGTCGCCTTCCGGCCCCCAACGGCCTTTTTTCGCTCACCATGTTTTTCTTGACCACCGCCACCTCTTTTTTGGTTGCTGGAATTTATTTCCGGCGATTTTTCCTGGTAGAAATTTTTTTCTAGCAACAAAATATTTTTCCAACGATTTTCCGGCAGGGAGGGATTTTTTTGCAGGACAAAGAATATTCTTGGCATATTCTACTAACGTCAGTAGTATGAACAACTGTGCATGGTCCTCTTGACCCTCTTTATGTCCTAAAAGAGGTGTTTTTTCATTTGGCCATAACATGGGCATACGATATCAATTTTTGGCAAATGAGATATCGTTGGAAAGCTAGTTTTGTCTACTTTCTAGATTTGTGGGTTTCATCACCTAGGTTTTCTTCTAGTACATTCTACAACCATTTAAAGTCAGAGATGCTTTTTTTAGTCTTGAGCTTGTATCTTTTCACTAGTTTCTCCGTTTTTCGCGATTCCAACAGCGTTGGGATGATGTTTTAGAGCTCTTCACAACCATCCATGCAATTTTTCCAGATTTTACTCTAGGTACATTTTACTAAGTTTTTTTTGTTTTCACATTCTAGTGAATTACTTGGACATATGAGCTCGTGAAAACTTCTAGTTTCTGTGGGATGACTCCTTTTTTGGTTGTTCTTCATGTATTTCTAGTCTTATATATTTTTTTTGACATTCTAAGCACTTATGATTTTGTAATCACACTGAGATAAAGTGCCTCTGTATTGCACATGTATTATGGGATCCTGCACACCAGTTTTGTGCCTTATTGTACTCGCACTATGATATAAAGTGCCATGGGGGTTTGATGTTTTCCTTTGTTTGACTTCATACCTTTCTCATGCGTGTGTGCCTTGGTTTGCACACCCTTTGTATTTGCTTGTACTTTCATGTTTGCACGGTCAGATGTTCTTGGTTCTTCTTCATGCACTACATTAAGGCTTTCAGATTTAGTGTGCCTGTCATACCTCTCCCTTGTCAGCATTATGGGGGGGGGGGGGGGTTCTACTGTCGGTGCTAATGCTTCCTTGTTTTCACATTGGAGTGAGCTATGTAATCAGTATTTGTTCCTATGTACTAGGCAGATGCAGTAGTTGGTTACCCATGCATTTTGGTGAGATGGAATACTTACCATATGGACACTCTTGCATTCCTGTTTATGGAGGTGACCTTCTATTTTTTCATTTGATCAATTCTTCAGACTGTTGGTACTCATGCCATTTGTATCTTCGGATTCTAGATGTTTTGCTTATGTTTTCCATCTAATTCGGATTCCAATAGTGTCATTGAGCGCACTCATGCATATACATGTCTTCTTGATCCTGATCATCTTTTGTTTCAGAGGAGGTTCTTATTTCAGCATCATATCAGTCATTCGATGATAGTGTTTGCAGCTTCTTCATGCTTCAGTCATTCTTCATGCTCGTCTTTTGTTCCTATCTTTTGGAACATTCTTGTTTGGAGGCTTCTTAGTCCTCCACTTGAGCTTTCATCTCTTCTTGGAGAGGAGTTTTGTTCCCACATGGTTTTCTCCTTTTTCTCCACTTTATAGAGATTTCATTGTACTTGGGTACCTCATCAAGCCTTGTTGCCGGGACCCATTTTGGCTTTCATGCATCTATTCCTTAGTTATTTTTTAGCTTCTCCCTAACTTCATCTTAAGGGGGCAGTGTTAGAGTAAGGGTATTAGTTTACTTAATTAATTAAGTCATATTGATTTAATAATTAAGTCACCTTTTATCTATTTCACTTAAGCTAAATTTAGGAAGCTAAACTTAGGAATATTAATAATTAATTTATTATTAATTATTAATTGCTTTTAGGGTTTTCTCTTTTTAGGTTTGATCTCCTTTTAATTATCATTATTGCATTCTTTTGCTCTAGGTTTCCAAAGCAATCTTTGTGTTTTGTGAATCTTCCATTGTTGTGACAAGTTATTTGCATACATGTGTTCACTGGGTTTTGTGAGGTTGTATTATACAACTTTTTCAATAAGCATATGACTTGTAGAATTCATCTTAGGGTAAACAAAAATGACAATAAAATTGAAGCCAAATCTAAACCAAATGTTATAGGATTTGTCAATTTCAATAAACATATTGATAATTAGAAAATTATTGTAGAGAACAATTACTACTTTATGTACCATTTATGATAAATGAGTATACATTAAAACACAATTTCAACTCATGGGAAAGTGCATATTTACACCATGAAAAAATAATTCAAATCAATCATGTAAACTTCAATTACAACGCAAATTCTACATGGGGTGACATTGACGAAGCTACTTATGAGATAAACTATGAAGACAATAACATTGATAACCAATCTTTTATGGCTAAAGCAACTAATCAAGAAGAACAATATGACATACAAGTAGATATTCAAACCATAGATCACAATAAACTAAATAGCATAGCTTCAAATGCATTTGAAATTTCTCCTCACCCACAAATTTTGGACAACAATGACTATTAAAAATTAAGGCAAATGTTAAATAGAGAAAACAAACAATCATTATGGACATTGTAATAATTTTTTTAAAAAATATCAAAACCCCATTGTATTTGTTCCTGATAGGTGGAGCTAGAATTCAAAAGACTTTCACTGCAAAATCCATATACCAAGCTCTTCTTCGCATTTACACAATTCAATTGACAGTGACCTAGACAAATCAAAGGGTCTAATAACTACCTATATAGGAAAATCAACAGTCTAATAGCTACCTATATAGGAAAATCAACATACAACATAGGTGAAACCACATTACATTCAACATTTCACATACCTTTCAAAAAATCAAAATTTGTTACATTGACTACTGAAACACTAGATATGATGTCAAAGCATCACCATCAATTAAGGATACTTCTTATAGATGATATATCATTAGTAGGTTCAATGTTTTTGTGCTACATTAACAAACAATTACGTGATACAATCCAAAAGACAACTACATACTTTGGAAACCTTGATACATTTTTTTGTGGTTATCTGTCTGGAGCACAACCAGTACTTGAATTTGTTGAGAGTTAATGACTTCAATTTTTGGAAAGACAACTACTCATTGGCTACCACAATGTGACAAAAGGACATGAAATTTATCTCAATCCTCAATAGAATACAAATAGGTGACCTATAAACAAATGAAGATACCTAAATCAACTTTTCTTATGACCACTACCAATAGACCCAACTTTTCCTTTTCTATTCTATATAAAAAAGGATGTTGATGTACACAACAATAATATGCTATCTATGCAATTGATGAATGTATGAGGAAATCTACAATAAAATATGACTATGCAACCATACAACTACTCTACCATGCCAAATAAACTTGAAATCGAACGTCCTTGTAGAAATATGTGCATATGCAAGACGGTCTAGTCATTGGATCAAATGGAATATTTAAAGCATACACAAAACACCTAGATTTTGATATTGTTTGGGTAAAATTTAATGATTAAAAAATTGGACCAAAAAAAACAAAAAACTAACACACTACTATATTAAGTTCATTGACAAAGATTGGGTACCTATACTTCGAATTGCTAGGCCCATCCAAAACTATTCACCAACACAAAAATTATTATTAGAAAACAACTTCCTATACAAGTAACATGTGCACAAACTATACATTGATCACAAGGACTCATAATGCAAGATCCAACTTTTGATCCAACTGGCATAAGACAACATGGTTTAACATATACAACACTCTCCTAAGACAACATGGTTTAACATATACAACACTCTCATGAAGAAGATAAATTGAATCATTATTTATGCTCAAACCTCTCAATGCAAAAAACTTCAATGTCAAGAAAAAAATATGCTTAGAAATGTGCCACCTTGAATCAAATGCACAATGGAAATTTGAAAATGAAATTATTTGTCCTACTAACATAGACACTCAAACAAATAAATAGCTATACACGACACAACAATTCTAACTAGAAAATCTTTATTAATGTCCAAAACAAAACAACATAGAACAACAAATGTTGAGACCATGACAATAACAATACTTCAACCCAACAATGAATTCAATGCTTGTAATGTTTATGCAAAACCTAATGCCTCTATACCGCAGATCATAACCATTATGAATGAAGTGCTTGCATATGTAAATACAAGAAATAATCTTAAATTCTAGGAGATTTCAAATTAGGTGCATGCAAATTTTATGTTTTTGTGAATTTTGCAAAGCATGATTTTCTTTGGGAAAAGTGAATGCAATTTTATTCAGATCCTAATGAAATCTTAATGAAAAGTGCACAAGGGAATTGATCTTTGTTTCGTATGCTTGGTTACGATTTTTAACTCTAACATGGTTTTGGACATCACTCATCATTCAAAGAAATGAGATTTCCACAATCCATAGATTATCTGTCAAAGCTTCTGAAAGTGATTGTGTGCAAGATAAAAAAACTCGCTCACAATCACTTCAAGAAGCTTCGACAGATCACACATCATTGTTTAGTGTGTGTGCTATGAAAAGGACAACTGTTAGCAGTAGAAAATAGACAAAATTTATGGTGAAGATTGATGGATGATACATGGTTTAACTCTGTGGTGCACAACATCTATCAAATGGTGGTTGATTTAGATTATAAGATACCTCTTGTTAGGGACGCTGTAGATTATTTGCAATGATTTTTTCCAGTGGGGATTTGTGTATGTGGAGCATGTTTCAACTGTAACATTGTTTGGACCATAGATAGCAATAGTAATTCCTTGCCTGCGATTAGAAGTCTGCAAAGTGGCTTTTGTTGTGTTTGAATTTGTTTGCTTATAGGATCAATAATGGGTGCTGGCCTTTCCAACACAATACACTTTTCCTGTTCTGTCATCCTTATTTTAGAAAGATGCCTGCAATACATGAAATTTGATCTTTCTTAAAAACATTTACAAACTTAGTATTCTGGATCGGAACTTGACTGTTACAGTCAAGATTTGAATTTTTTTTCTATTTCTACATTCCCAGGTTCCTTCATTTCCTACATTGTAACAAAATGACATCTATCCTTTGTTTCATGATGATCCTCATGCCAATTTTTAAAATCTAATTATTTGATCTTTTGTTTATCCAATGTTTTTTTCTGATAGAAAACTTTGTAACCAACTCTAATGGACTTTGGAAATACCATGTCTTAAATAAAAAAGTTGGCATTAATATGCACTTAGTACTCTCTTCATGTCTAAATCAGGTATTAATGTTTTCTGTTGGCAGAAAACTTTCTAACCAATTTTTTATTTACATAAATCTTTCTGTTTTCTGATCGTCGCAAGCTCTTTTACTTTGTTTTAGATTTTTAATATTGTGTATATGGATTAAATGTTATGATAAAATGAATAGAGTAAATGTGCTTATCAAAAAGATCAAAGGAATTAAATCTTTTGTTAAATATCATATAAATCGGATTTGAGAGAAAATGAACAGATCAACTCACAAGGTCCATTATGTTTACTTTGGCACTTCCTGTTGTCAGTTCACTCTTTTTAAAGGATACAACTCTAAAGTTGAAAGTACTTAATCTGCAAATGTTCTGGTTCAAATGGTAAAGTGAAGTTATTTGTCTCCTTGATTTACACTCTTGTACAATAGCTTAAACAAAATGCTTCTTCCATTACATCCCTACAACAAATAAAAACATCTTGACCGAAACTTGACACATTGCATCTCTTGTTTAAGATATGATCTCAACCTCATCCTTTTCAAAGATCACAATCACAACCTTACTCTCAACAAAACTCAATCCCTACCTTAGATTTCTCATTTTAATTTAATCACACATTATTATTATTTAATATGTGATAGCTAATTAATTTATCCCATACTTGGGAGGAATAGTGGGTTTCTCTAGACCTTGCCAATATAGTGCTTACATATTTTGACAACACTTACATTGGACAACTTGATCTCCATCTTGGCTTAAAAGGGCAATCAGTGGCTGGTCCTTTCACTTGTCCACGTGTCATCATAACCCAATTGTGGGATGTGCCTTTTGACACATGTCACCACCTTCACCGTAGGTTCTTCCCCTCCATTTTGGGTAGGATTCCATCTAATACAGTACCAAACTAAAACAAATATCTTAGATATTATTTTGTGTGTGCTGGCATAAAGAAATAGCCTTACAAAGAGTTCTAATCCAACCACATTTCCCTTCGATTTCCTACTGGAAGTTTCAACTCACGGGTGATTACAATCCTTTCACAACCACCCACAAAATCAAGCGCATGTATTGAAAATCTCAAATATTACGAAGGATATCTGATATCTGAGGTGACATAACCAGTGTGGCCAAATAGAATGCTCCACGTGGCAATTCTCTATAAGATTATGGCATTAGTGGGACCCAGTAGCATAAAGCACATCTTCATTACAATTTTTTCCGATTAAATCCAAAAAAAATATCAAATCAATCATTATACGCTGGGAAAAAATTACAGGACTTTAATTGGCCGTTTCCGACGGGGCTGCTCCTGTTTTTTCTTTATGTGTGACCTGCGACTGTCGGTCGACGGTATATGATATGTTTTCAAGTAGCCTATATATATATGTTCGTAAAGGAGTCTTATAGAGTAGTATTACAACAAATATTTTCTATTATTTGCTTTCAGAAGTAATATTTTAGTGAAGATTTGATTTTGCAGAGCAGAATAATGATGACACACACGAAGGCGATGACGCACTCGAAGCCGAAGGAGGAGAGGGGCAGTTCCAGGGAATATTTCACAGATCTATTTCGGCGTGGTACAAGGCATAAGAAGGAGATGACACTGCAGGTAACCTATTCATTCTTTTTACACATCTCTTCAAATAAATTTGATATATTTTACTGTGTAGGATTTTTTTTGCCATCAAGTTTAGAGCATATTTTATAATCTATCATGAAATGAAAATATTAGAAGAGAATACGGAATCGTTTTTCTTTTCAACATTTTCATTTTAGTGATGGATTATAGAGTAAGATCTCATTGATGATCATAAATATGATCTAAAATGTTGATGATGAAAAATAGATCATTTTCTCTTGACAATAGATCATAGACTGGTATGAAATTTGGACGGCCAAAAATTCTTACTTTTATAATCTATTATGAAGACGAAAATGTTAGAAAAGAGAATTAAGGGATTGTTTTCTCCTCTCCACTATTTCATCTTAATGATGGATTATAAAATATGATAGAAAACATTGATGATCATAGAGTACCATCCAAAATGTTGATGAAATGACTTTTCATTTATTGGGTTGTAAGCATAATTTTTTTAAATACAAAAGAAGAGCTTATGGTATATATGGTGATCATTAAAAAGGTTCATGAATTAAATGCAGACTGTTGAGCTGAAAGTGACCCGTATGGACTGTGAAGGGTGTGAGCTTAAAGTGAAAAAAGCACTCCAACGCATGTCAGGTAACCATTACACACATCTTTATTACTCTGTTAAAAAAAGTGCCAAAATTGCAGGATCTGCAATCAGAAAATCTTTGAGCAGCTTTTGCTTTCCATGCACCAAAAAAACTGCAGTCTTTTTTATTTGTTTCTGATATGTATGATTTTTTCTGGCTTTTTTTTTTTGTCTGGAGCAGGTGTACAAACAGTGGATGTAAACAGAAAGCTGCAAAAAGTGACTGTTACTGGATACATTGAACCGAGCAAGGTTCTGAGGAAAGTGCAAGGCACAGGGAAAAACGCAGAGATATGGCCATACGTTCCCTACAGCTCTGTAACACAACATGTTGTGAATGCACAAACGTATGACAAAAAAGCACCACTTGGGTATATGAGGAAAGAGTCTTTCGATACTGGAATCAACCCCAACCGCCCAGATGAAGTGTACGGGTCTATGCTTAGCGAAGAGAATGCAAATGCATGCACTCTTATGTGAATTCACCTGATGTACTTATCTGAGAAGACCAGTCTGTAATATGTAAAATATTAGTTTTCCTTAGCTGTGTACCTAATTTATGAAGGTGCTTCTGTATCAGTCCTCAACTGCAGGACTCTTAAAGCTTTTGTAGGGTTATGAATGGAACTGACACTGGTTTTATAAGAACTTATATACTTCTTTCACACTTATTGTAATGAATTGAGAAGAGTTTTATGAGTATAATGATAAATGGTGCATTATTATTTATATTTAATGCTTATGTCTTTATTTATTTCTATATATACATATTTTCATCTTATCGATACATATAGGTATATCGATATAAATTTATTCAAAACATTGACATCTATTTGTACACATGTCCCAATGCATATGTTTATTTCTACATGCATAGAATTGACCTGGTAATCATGTCTTCGATTAAAAATACTTGAAAATTTAAATTCAAACTTTATCAACTTCCAACCATTCTAACTAATGGTTGTAAGTTGACCCAACAAATGTTTTCATAATTTGATACTATGTAAATTTTATTTAAGAAAATTTATTGACATCTATTTTATCATCTTTGATCTCTTATATATGCTTATCCTAGAAGTATTACAAGGAGGATAAGAGTTAGACAAATACTTTAATTTGGTGTTCTAAAATGGATATAAGGTTGCATAATCATTTTAGGATGTATAGTTTCTTTTACTAATATTTTGCAAACACATTTCCTTGCTACCTACCAAAAATATTCTAAAAGTATTTCTAAATATTGTCAATTCTCAAAGGTCCAACTATATATATGTATGGATGCATGTACACACACACATAGACACACACACATACATATACATAGATATAGATATACGTGTGTACATACATACATACATACATACATACACGCGTGTGTGTGTGTACATACATATGTATATACATGTATGCATGTACATATGTATATATATGTATATATATACACATACATATACATACATATATGGATATATGTATGTATATATACATATGTATATGCAAGTATATATGTATACACACACACACACACACACACACACCTATCTATATGTATATATTTGTGTGTGTGTGCGTGTGCAAACGTGCATGCACTTGTACACACACACACACATATTTGTGTACATATATACAAATATGTGTACACATCATACACACACACAAACACATTTATACATATATATACACACATACACATGCACACATATACACACATATATATTAACACACACATACACAGATACATATACACATATATACACATATACGCATACACATACACATACACATACACATACACATACACATACACATACACATACACATTTATACATATACACACACACATACACACGCACACATACACACATATATACACAGATACATATACACATATATACCCATACACATACCCACACACACAGACACAGACACAGACACAGACACAGACATAGACACAGACACACACAGACATAGACACAGACACACACAGACACAGACACAGACACAGACACAGACACACACACACACACACACACACACACACACACACACACACACAGACACAGACACAGACACAGACACAGAGACAGACACAGAGACAGACACATACACATACACATACACATACACATACACATACACAGACACAGACACAGACACAGACACAGACAGACACAGACACAGACACAGACACAGACACGTACACGTACACGTACACGTACATGTACACAGGTTCTATAAGTTCTTAATTTAATTATAAATTCATATAATTATCCTAATAGCTCAACCAATAACCCAAGAAATTCATCACTCACATAGTACAAGTCCTTCAAATGGTTGTTTCTTTTTTGGAAATCTCAATCATTGCATCTTAATACACAACTACAACAAGTTAGAGTGATTATTTTAGAGAAATACATCAAGTGCCCACCTCTTTTCATAGTTTACCATAACACAAGTCTTTATATCCCCCAAACTTCTCAATTTTCCTTTTTCTAGCTTTGATATTTATAATATGCCACTACATTAGTATTTATTTTGATCTATTCTCCTTTAACTTTTGTTTGTGCATCTCATTTTTTCATTTTGTAATTTTGATGTTTACAACTAGCCTAGGCTAGAATAGTATGGTAATCTGATCTTTTTCTCCTTCAACCTTTGTCTACGCTTCTCATCTTCCTTCCATTAAAATGAGTCTTCAAAGTGGGGAAAAGAGGGAGGTATCAAGAAAGGGCACTTGGAACATAAATGTCACCACATCTACATCCTCAACATCATGAAATTTCTTATTATGAAACATAAGATTAATTCATTCACACTTGTATTTGGTTAGTGTATTTTATTTTTATGGAATAGATAGATTAGCATTTTAGATGTACATAGATTTTGAATTTCTCTACAATCAATTACAATCTCTAAATTTAGTTTGGATAATTGAATTGTTACATTAGTTATTTACTGAAAATCCACATGAAAACCTCACTTTATCAATAAAAACATAAATTTGTGGAAAGAAGATCAAAATTACAATTTTAAGGATCTAATATTAAGTTTGTTTGAAGGTAGGGGTGAATTTATTTATATTCCCTCACAAGAATGAGATCATTTAAAAAATAATGTCTTAAATTTGATGTACAATCCTTTGAGACATGTCAATAACCTAGCTTGTAATTATAAAGAAATAATTTTCTTTACATCAATTAATCTTCCTAACTTAGAAAAATATTGATTAACACGTATAACTTAACTTAGACAAATTAGACAAATTGATAAATGAATGATAAAAAATGCATTAATTAAATTAAAGGAATTAGATGCTTAGCATTGCAATTGATGATGGCCAAATGAATAGAGATGTTCTTTATGCTTCTGGGTCCCACTAATTCCATAATATAATAGACAACTTGTTGCTACACTATATGCACATGCATCCAAGCCATTATTGTAAAGGTGTGTTAGATCCTTGTAATGGTGAAAAATACATCTTTATTGGCGCTTTTTTAAAATTGACAAATTTTAATTTTTTTGTCAAATCCTTTGTACTGTGAATCTCCTAGTCAAAATCTCTTCATTAGTTGTCACAACCAAAGACCTTAAAGAGCAATGCTGCAAATTTAGAAAAATCACAAGAAATATCTTCAAAAATCCACAAGAGATGGTGTGAAATGACTTTATGCGAGTGCTCATCTTTATCATCTTCACAAAATTTCATGGTAAAATATTGGCTCAAGAAAAAGTTATGCAACTTTTGCCATCTCTAAGTTAATGAGTTTATTAGACAAAAGTTAGTAAGTGATTGGACTTGTTGACACACTCTGACTACTTAACAAGTATCTCAAAAGACCATGGTGAAAACAAAGTTGATTTTATTGGCCTTTTCGTCAGGTTCATAAACATTCTTATGTCACGGACGAGGTTCCATATCACCATGAAAAAGTTGACGGCTCAGAAGTTTAAAGTTAACAAAAGTTCTTCAAAGGCCAATAAACAAAGATAAAAGCATTATCGATAAGTTGTTCTATGAGTTAACAAAAGGAAAGGATTGACATAAAATGTAATTGGAATGCATGTCTTGAGGAGCCAAGTCAGTATTCAACAACTCACTCAAGACTCAAGAGGTGAATTGAGGAGCACTACACCAATTAGTCCTACAAAAAATTTGCATTAAGATCTCAAATGGGCAGCATGAATCACATTATAGAAGTGGTGGAGAAATGGATTGTTTTGGTAAATTGGAGGTACCCATGTTTATCTTACATATAACCTTGATCATTAAATTTGGCTATTGCATCCAAATCACGAGTGGTGATGGTTCATGACAGAGGAAGTTACACTCAACTATGGAGCAGAGGAAATGTTGAACTTTTGCAAGAAAGGGATATAACTTTGTACTCCTTATTACATGACTTTGATGAATGTGGATGCTTCTTACATTATTCACTTTTTATAAGCAACAAATAGTTAAAAATATTAAGAGTGGTGAACAAATTATGATATTTAATCTCAAGTATCATCTGGTGGATCAGATATGGTGTGACAAGTTATGACAAATTCTAGATGCATTTTAAGGATCGCTACATACAATCAAACTATATATGCCTCTTGTGATGAAGCTCTCAATTATGAAGATGATTGTCATGTATGCATTAAAAGTGGTTCAACTCTTTCTCTCACATGCTATAATGGCTCAATCTAAATATGCCAATATGATTTTATTTAAATAAGAGATTATTGGTAAGATAGATGGTTTGTATGTGAAACAATTTGTACTAGAAGTGTTTTTATTGCATATGCTCCTCCATGTTAGATGATCAATAAAGATAGTGGAGTTGATGTTAGTGATCTGTGCATTGGAAGAAAATGGGATTCTTACACCAACAAAACTAACAACTTTTAACTTTCTTCCAAATTTATAAGGTTTCAAGTTATTCTTTTGTAAAAGTGACCATGTCACTCATGTAACTACAAGTTAGAATTTGGACTTAATTTCTATAAAAGTTAGGTAAATCCTAAGTTGTCTTCAATTTGGTAGTTACTCTAAGCGTTCACTTAGGTAGTTATCCTAAGTAACTGTTTTAGGAAGTTTTCCTAAGTAATTAGGCTAAGTGGATACAAGGTAGTTATTCTCTCAAGCCTATAAATACAAGGCTTATGCATTGTAAAAAAAGGGAGATACTCATACAGGGGGGAGACTATGGAGAAATGATCAAATAAATAGTTTAATTACTTTTGTGTTTACACTTTGTACAAAAGAATTCTTGGGATTGTATAATTTCATGGAAATAAAAAGAATGCATTTAGCTCGTATGTTCTAGATGTGCTTCTTGAGTTATTATTGCTGATTTTTTGTATGTCAAATTAGTGATATCTTTGGTCTATGTGCAAATCATTTGTCATCTATTGTAATGCTTATAATTCATATAATTGATGTAATGAAACATGATCAAGCTTTGGTATCTTGGTTTTGATGTGCTAGAGTTACCCATCTCTTCGTATATTGAGATATGTCACCCTTCTTTCATGATCATTGCAAATTAAAACTTGTTTTGTGCTTAAATCCCCTTTGTATCTATCATCATTTGTGAAATCCTATTTGGTGTTCGTATGTTTGCCATTGCAGTTTTTGTTATTCACCTTTCTTTAGTTTAGTTTTGTCTCCTTTTTGTACTTTCGGTAAAAAGCACACAAAAATCCTAAAAAACCCTTCATACGAGGGAGATGCCCATCTCAAATGCAAAGGAAGATTTCCAACTGTTGGAATGGTTGTCATTTCTCTTCGAACAAACATGGTCATATTTGGAGAATCAATCACAGTGACAAATTTGTTGACCTACAATCTCATATACTTTTCCCATTTCTTTTACACTCACTTTGATCCATTTGTCATTAAATTAATGAATATTGGTGAAGGCACTTCATCAAAGTCTCCAAAAGGGTTGGGTTCAAAACCCTTGCAATGTTCCACTCTTGTTCGAATTAATGAAATAAGGGGGGGAATGTTGGAGTTTTAAATTAATTAGGTTAATTTTAGGTTAATACTTAAATAAATTAAATTAGTTAGAATTTTAGTTGTTGGGAAGATATGTTTCCATAAGGGAGTTTTGGTAGTTCCTTAGGCAAATAATGGCTGTATATAGCCAATGTTGATCAATGCATAATTTATCCCATTTGAATCAATATATGAAATACTTTTCATTGCTCTTTCAAATTGGTCAAATAATTGAAATCCTCTTCTATAGTACCAAGTTGAATCACAAGCACATGCATGTGTTCACTCCTTGCAAGATATCCATTCACATTAAAATATTGAAAACATTTATTCTGTGAAGAACTTTCTCCGATAATGGTGCTATTTAATCCAATACCATACTTTTCATGAATGGTTGTAAAGGAGATTCCCTCAATCACTACATCTTTGAAAGGAAGATTTTTCATCAAAAGAGAGCTTCCAAGAGAGGGCCATGTACAAAACCCTATGAAAGAAAAAAGTAAAATTTGTTGAGCCCCACGCTCAAACCTTGATCAGAAATGAACTTGCAGAAACATTCATGAAAATACCCTTGGTTAAAAATATTTTGAGATAATTTTTGTTGAATTGTCCCCAATAGAGGATTAAACTTCCACTTGGGCTACTAGCTAGATAGTTTCAACTAAAAGACAAGTAAATGTTGTTTTGTGTTGATCTTCAGGTGCAATTTTTATCTGGTTGTTCGCGAAAAATCCATCCATCAAAGATAACATTGCATGACCAGCTGCAAGATCCACTATCAAGTCACCACACACACACACAAATACACATACACATACACATACACATACGTATATGTATATGTAAATATATTATATATATGTGCACGCACACACATATATCTATATGTGTGTGTACATATATACACATATATACACACACACACACATATATATAAACAAACATATATATACACACACACATATATACTTAGATATATATACACATATACATATACATATACATATACATATACATAGATAATGGTTCTATAAGTTCTTAAAATTATAAATGCATACATCATAGACTAAGGATAATCCTATACTCTAACACAAACTATATCTTTACCATGCTCTTATTATTTGTCACTTTTTAAAAACTTAAAGTTTACTTTTTATATTATAAAATTGCCTCTTTCTAGGTTAAATTATCCTAGTAGCTCAACCAATCAACCAAGCAAGTCATCACTCTCCTAGCACTTGAGTCTTTTGGTTGTTGTTTTTTTAGAAATATCAATCATTGCATCTTAAAACACAATTACAAGAAGTTAGAGTGATTATTTTAGAGAAATACATCAAGTGTCCACCTCTTTTCATAGTTTACCATAACACAAGTCTTTATATCCCCCAATATTCTCAATCTTCTTTTTTCTAGCTTTGACATTTATAGTATTCCACTACATTAGTATGTTATTTTGATCTATTCTCCTTTAACTTAAATTGTTTGTGCTTCTCAATTATTTATTTTCCAGCTTTGATGTTACAATTAACCTAGGCTAGAATAGTATGGTAATGTGATCATTTTCTCCTTCAACCTTTGTCTACGCTTCTCATCTTCCTTCCATTAAGTCTTCAAAGTGGGGAAAGAGGGAGGTTTTAAGCAAGGGCACTTGGAAAATAAATGTCACCACATCTACATCCTCAACATCATAAGATTTCTTATTATGAAACATAAGATTAATTCATTCACATTTGTATTTGGTTAGTGTATTTTATTTTTTATAAAATAGACAAATTAGCATTTTAGATACATAGATTTTGATTTCTCTACATAATTCTAAAATTCAATTACAATCTCTAAATTTAGTGTGGATATATGAATTGTTAGATTAGTTATTTGCTAAAAAAATCACATGAAAAACCCACTTTATCAATAAAAACATAAATTTGTGGAAAGCAAATCAAACTTACGATGTTAAGGATCTAATATCAAGTTTTTGTGCATGTTTAGATTATTCTAAGATATTCATAAAAAAATGTGCATACATTTTATAACATATACGAATCACTTATGTGCATCATCACCATCATTTGACCATCATCAATTTCAATGAGAAGTATCTAATTCCTATAATTTAATTATTGTATTTATTATCTTACATTTATCAATTTGTCTAAGTTATACTTGTTAATTAATATTTATTTAAGTGAGGAAAATTAATTGATGTAAAGAATTTTATTTCTTTACAATTACAAGCTAGATTAATGACATGTCTCAAAGGATTGTACATCAAATTTAAGACATTATTTTTGTAATGACCTCATCCTTGTGAGGGCATATATGGAAATTCACCTCTACCTTCAAACAAACTTGATCATAATACTAGAGATATCCAAGCTATGACAACTTGTTGCTACACTACATGCACATGCATCCAAGCCATTATTGTAAAGGTGTGTTATCCTTGTAATGGTGAAAAGTATATCTCATACACTTTTCCCATTTCTATTACACTCACTTTGATCCATTTGTCATTAAATTATTGAATATTGGTGAAGGCACTTCATCAAAGTCTCCATAAGGGTTGGGTTCAAAACCATTGCAATGTTCCACTCTTGTTCAAATTAATGTAATAAGGCGAAGAATGTTGGAGTTTTACATTAATTAGGTTGTTTTTAGGTTAATAGTTAAAAAAAGTTAAAATAGTTAGATTGTTAGTTGTTGGAAAGTTATGCTCCCATAAGGGAGTTTTGGTAGTTCTTTAGGCAAATAATGGCTTTATATAGCCACTTTTGATCAATGTAAAATTCATCCCATTTGAATCAATATATGAAATATTTTCCATTATTCTTTCAGATTGGTCAAATAATTGAAATCCTCTTCTATAGTATCAGGTTGAATCATAAGAACGAGCATGTGCTTACTCCATGCAAGACATCCATTCACCTTCAATGACCAAAAAGCTGTAGTTTGTGAAGAACTTTCTTCGATAACGATGCTATTTAATCAAATACCATACTTTTCATTAATGTTTGTAAAGGAGATTCCCTAAATCACTGCATCTTCGAAAGGAAGATTTTACATCAAAAGATAGCTTCCAAGAGAGGGCCATGTGCAAAAACCTACGAAAGAAAAAAGAAAAAATCTTTGAGCCCCACGCTCAAACTCTGATCATAAGTGAACTTGTAGAAATATTCATGAAAATACCCTTGGTTAAAAATATTTTGAGATAATTGTATTTTGAATTGTCCCCAATACAGGGTTAAGCTTCCACTTGGGCTACTAGCTAGATAGTTTCAATTGAAAGAATTTTGGCTGAAACCCTTTCAATTGAAATTTTCAATACAAATTGATATCCATTAAAATTTTTATTTCAAATTTATTTCGAGTTCATTTTTTTTACTAAAAGAGATTCAATTGGAACTCTTTGTACGACATAGGGGCCATGTAGTTTTAAGTGAAACATTTTTTCTCAAAACTATTTTGTTAGCTAAAATTTTGACATAATTTTGGGCTTTCCGCTAATCCCACTATAGTATGTACCACTTTTTGGCCTAAAAGTGACATTGAAATCAAAACTTTTAACAAAATTTTCACTTTTTATGGCTTATAAAAAACAAACCATTTAGAATTTGAAGATGATGTGAATTAATTATTTTTTAGATCATGTATGTAGAACATAATTATGTATTTCTAGATTATATTATTTTAATGAGTGTATTTCACACCATGTGTTTATTAGAAATGAGATAAAAACTAAATTTATTAAACGCAAATCACTAGAACTAATATCGAGTACATACATATTTTTCATAATATTTTATTTATTAATTAATTTTTAATTCACATTAATTATAATTTATAGGGTCTTTATTCTATAACACATTTTTTTTGTATTTTCCATTTTTATTGAAACAAAGAATTTCAATAAAGTGTGTACACATTTTAAAAAGTTTTTTATACCATTTGTATTTTTCCATGTGTTTGGAAAGAGACCCTTATGTTTGGTATGAAATATATGTTCACTAAAAAAAAAGAAAAAATAATTATTAAATAATAGATAACAAATCAAACTTTTATGAAATATTATTCTAATATCTACAATGGAACAAAATTTCATGTCACAGTGACTCAAATTGATGATTCAACTCTTTCAAAACATATTTTTTGAACAACAAGAAGATGGCATCAAAGGGGCCTTCATATGAAGGACCCTTTCATAAAACATTTTAAACATGAAACTCTTAAAAATTAAATTAAATACCTTCATTCAAAGATAGTGATGATGTCAAAGATCTTAATTTGATAGTGGATGTTCATTTGAAAGTATTTTATAATTTTTGACATTTTAGATTCGTTGCTTTTACTATCCCGAAAATTGGAATATCCTATTATGAAAACTTCATTCTAATGTTGGCTCAAGACAATGAATAATTGATGTTACATACAACTTGCCTTACTTCAAGTATTCAAGTTTCAACTCATTCATTTACAAGCACCCACAAAAGCAAGTGCATGTATCACAAAGGTATCTGATATCTGAGGTGCCATGACCAGTGTGGCCAAGTAGAATTCTCCACGTGCCAATTCTCTATTAGATTATGGCGTTAAAGCACATCTTCATTACAATTTTTCCTATTAAATCCAAAAAATATCAAATCTATCATTATGGGTGTCGAAAAAGCTGCAGGACTTTAATTAGCCAGTTTCCGACCAGGCTGCTCCTGTTTTCCTTTTTTCCTTATGTGTGACCTGCGACTGTCAGTCGACGACGGTGTATGATATTTATTTTAAGTAGCCTATATATATGTTCATAAAGGAGTCTTATGTAGTAGTATCACAATAAATATTCTGCCTACCAACACAAGGTTTATTGTTTGCTTTCAGAAGTAATATTTTGCAGAGCAGAATAATGATGACGCACACGAAGGCGATGACGCACTCGAAGCCCAAGGAGGAGAAGGGCAGTTCCAGAGAATATTTCTCAGATCTATTTCGGCGTGCTACAAGACATAAGAAGAAGATGACACTACAGGTAACCTATTCATTCTTTCTACATATTTGTTCAAATAAATTTGATTTATTTCACAATCAAATTGTTTAAGATTAACCTATTCATTCTTTCTACATATTTGTTCAAATAAATTTGATATATTTCACAATCAAATTGTTTAAGATTCTTTTGATCGTCAAGTTTCGAAGCAGGTTTTGAAGATGAAAATGTTAAGAGGACAATAAGGAATCTTTTTTCAATTATTTCATTTTGATGATAGATTGTGGAGTATTATGTAAAATATTGATGATCATAAATATGATTCAAAATATTGATGATGAAAAAATAGATCATTTTCTTCACAAATATGAAATATTGAAGACTAAAAATTATTACTTAATAATCTATTAGGAGGATGAAAATGTTAGAAAGGAGAATAGGGGTTAGTTTTCTTTTCCACTATTTCATCGATAGATTATAAAGTATGATCTAAAATATTGGTGATCATAGAATATCATTCAAAAGATTGATGATGAAAAAATACATATTTTCTCTTCCATAACTATTTCATCGTGACAACAGATCATAAACTATGATATAAAATTTTGACGCCAAAAAATCTTAAGAAATTAAATTCAGAAAATCTCAGTATCAAATGGAAATTTCATGACTTTTTATTTATTGGGTTGTAAGCATTGTTTCTTAAGTAGAAATTGAAGAGCCTATGGTATATATCGTGAATATTAAAAGGTTTCTTGAATGGAATGCAGACGGTTGAGCTGAAAGTGATCCGGATGGACTCTGAAGGGTGTGAGCTCAAAGTAAGAAAGGCCCTCCAACGCATGCCAGGTAACAACCACAGACATCCTTATTACTCTGTTAGAAAAAGTGCTAAAATTGAAGGATCTGCTATCAGGAAATCTTTGGACAGCTTTTGCTTTCCATTGACCAAAAACCTAAACTCAAATCTTTTTTATTTGTTTTTGATATGTATAATTTTCCTGTTTTTTATTTTGTCTGGAGCAGGTGTTCAAACAGTGGATGTAAACAGAAAGCTGCAAAAAGTTACAGTTACTGGATACATTGAACCGAGCAAGGTTCTGAGGAAAGTGCAAGCCACAGGGAAAAATGCAGAGATATGGCCATACGTTCCCTACAGCTCTGTAACACAACATGTTGTGAATGCACAAACGTATGACAAAAAAGCACCACTTGGGTTTATGAGGAAAGAGTCTTTCGATACTGGAATCAACCCTAACCGCCCAGATGAAGTGTACGGGTCTATGTTTAGTGAAGAGAATGCAAATGCATGCACTCTTATGTGAATTGACCTGATGTTCTTATCTCAGAATATCAGTCTGCAATATGTAAAATATTAGCGTTCCTTAGCTGTGTACCTAATTTATGAAGGTGCTTCTGTAAAAGTCCTAAACTTCAGGACGGTTAGACTTTGTAAGTGTATGAATGGAACAAAGACTGGTTTTATAAGAACTTATATACTTCTTTCACACTTACTGTAATGGATTGAGAACAGTTTTATGAGTATATTGATAAATGGTGCAGTATTACTTAATGCTTATGTCTTTATTTATTTCTATATGTACATATTTTCATCTCTCTCTCACACACACACACATATATATATAAAACATGCATTATTTACATCTGTTTGTGCACATGTCCCAATGCATATGTTATTTATTTTCATTTCTAATGCATAGAATTGACCTAGTAGTCACGTCTTTAATTAAAAAAACTTAAAAAATTAAACTCAAACTTTATGAACTTCCAACCATTCTAACTAATGGTTGTAAGTTCACCCAACAAATGTTTTCGTAATTTGATACTATCTAATTTTATTTAAGAACATTTATTGACATCTATTTCATCATCTTTGATCTCTTATATATGCTCATCCTAGAAGCATTACAAGGAGGATAAGAGCTAGACAAATACTTCAATTTGGTACTCTAAAATGAATATAAGGTTGCATAATCATTCTAGGATGTATACTTTCTTTTATTAATATTTTGCAAACACATTCCCTAACAACATACCAAAAATATTCTAAAGATATTTCTAAATATTGTCAATTCTCAAAGGTCCAAACACACAGACACACACATAGATGCGTGTGTGTACACACACACACACACACACACACACGTATGTATGTATATATGTGTGTGTGTGTACATACATACATACACACACATATATACATACATGTATACATACATGTATGTATGTATATATTTGTATATATATGTATATGTATGTATGTATGTATACATACATATGTATTTATAGGAACATACATAGATATAAATATGCGTGTGTGTGTGTACATACATACATACATACAACACACACACATACACACACACACACATGTACATAGATAGATATATATATCTATATGTACATACATATATATCTATGTATGTATGTATGTATGAATGCATACATACATATTTGTAGACACCCATTTCTATCCACTTAATTAATTAGATATTTGATATTTATTTGATTATTTAACCTTTGTTCAACTATTAATTAAATTAATATTTAATTAATTCATCATAACCCTCTTCTCCTATTAATTAAATAAATTATTCAATTTATTTGATTTAATTCACTTAACCAAATTTAGACAATTATTAAATAAGTAAAGCATATTTGTTTAATTTGTTGGTATTATGGATGTGTTGCATTAGTTTTGTCATTGATGTCAACACTTATCCTTCTGGAGATCTACATTGTTGATTTAGCATTATGGTTATATTGGTTTACTGTTGAACTGACACATTGTGTTCACCGGCAAGGTCAGTGACTTATGCACAGTCACCGATATATGCTCACCGACAGGTTATATGGTTCACCAACACTGATGATGACTTGTTATCATTTGGAGATCACTTTATTATGTCGAAGACATGGTTTGGATACTTGGTTTTGGTGTTTTGGTTATTGGTCTAATCGGGTTGATATATTTGTTGTTACTGGCAGATTGGTCTAGGTTATGGACCGGTATGCATTATCTATTCCAAATCAGCATGGCACATTATGGAGATGATTTATTGATTGGATATTGTTGTAAATGTATTGAGACGACATGATGCATCACATCAAGACTTATTTGTAATTGAATTAATTGTAATATTCTTAGTGAGTCGACCTACACATTTGGTCTTAGGTTTTGTATATATGTTAGATCTCATTTGTGAGATGATAGAGAGGATATGGTTATATGGTATGGTATTGTAACATGGTATGTGCGAATATTCAAGATCATATGAGTAGATCATAGAGAGGGTTCAAGGAAGGTTTGAAGGTGTTTATCAGAGCTTAACCGGTACTGAATCCAGCATTGGAGATGCTATTTTGAGCAGTGCATTATTCTAGGATTTAACCATCCTACTGTAGTCATTGTGACTCCCATTTGAGTAGTGTGCTCTAGGCGGTTGGCCTTTTTGCATGTGCAGACCCCATTTGTATACACATACTATCTACAGTAGTATCATCTGATTGTAGGTAGGGTTTCCCACCATTGTTTTTTCCCTTACAGGGTTTCCATGTCAGAATATCTATGTTATGTGTTGTGGATGTTGTTTCTCTTTCTATTTCATGCATTAAGTTTCACCAGTATTGATATTAACTGCTAATTTGTTAATCGACAATAAGTTTGGTTTACCGGTATTAAGTATCAAGTTTGATTAAGTTATAATTGTGTTGAAATTCATTGACAACTGATTCACCCCGCCCCCCCTCTCTCAGTTGCCCTTCCAGTTCCTAACAATTGGTATCGGAGCCAAGTCCTCTTTTTGTAGAAGATTAACATCTTGAGGAGATCCTATGGCAACAAACATTTTCAGGAAGGAAAGTCCTAAACTTGATGGAACTAACTATGGTATATGGAAGATTAGAATGGAGACACATCTGAATTGCATTGGAAGAGACATATGGGAAGTTACAAAGAATGGCTATGTTGGTCCTACTCCGAATCAACCTAATCCACCAACATTGGGTAAAGATCAAGAAAATGATTGCAAAGCAAGAGAAGCACTTTTGAGCGCATTATCAGATTATCAAATCATGGGATTATAAGACCGATCTACTGCTAAAGCTATTTGGGATAAATTGGAGACATTGAATGAAGGAGATACCACTGTCAAAATTACAAAACTAGAATGTTACCGGGTCAGGTATGAAAACTTGAAAATGGAAGAAGATGAAAGAATTTCTGCTTTTATGGAAAGAGTTAATGAAATTGTTTTAGGAATACAATGTTGTGGAGGATCCTTAAGTGAATATGAAATTGTTTCCAAAGTTTTAAGAGATTTGCCATCGGCATACAAAATGAAAGTAACTGCTATTAATGAGTTGTGAACAATGCCTAATACATCAATATCTAGAGATACCTTGGTTGGAAAACTTTTAGCATTTGAGCTTGAGGAATTTGGTCCTGTTGCTACAATTAAGACAAATCTAGCCTTCAAAGCATCATCATTTGCATCATCACCGTCATCATCTGACAAATATGATTGGAAAACACTTTATGCAAAAGAACTTGAAGATCAGGAGGGAAAATGAAGAATTGGAAGAACTTGAAGCACTATTTGCAAGAAAAATGCCTAAAGGTCCAGTTGGAAGTAAGTATGAAGGTAAAGCACCGTTTAAATGCAAATAGCATTCAAAAAGTTCCTTTTATTTTTCCATTATCTACCACATTAAATGCCATTACCGGTAAAACCCTAAAATGTCTTATAACGCATTACCGGTTCACATTACACATTGAACCTATCAGTTTGATCACAAAATCACTTCTTAATATCATAATACATCAAAGTATTCAAATTCAACATACCTCATGGTCCTTCAGGGGGTTCTAAAATGGATCTAAGATTAAGTTCCCCCTAATCTTTTTAACAACTTAGTTTGCCAGTGAAGGGTTCTCCACACTAGGTGAAGAAATAGGATCTTCAAATGGTTTGACTTCAGTTTTCTCATCATCCTTCTTTTTCTAGATTTTGTTCATTTCAGCTTTGGTCTCCTCCACATCAACTTTCATCTTCCCTTTCCGGTCAACAAATTGATTCACTGGTTGGTTCACCTTTGCTCTACAAAACTTTGCAATATGTCCCAGTTTATGACAATGATAACAAGCTAGATTAGATGCTCTCCAAGGTCCAACATTGCCTCTACCAGTCCTTCTGTAATTCATAGCTACATGACCATAGTTATGACAGATTTTGCAAACTATATTCATCCCCTTTTCTATCTCAAAGGGACTAGACTGGTTAGCATAGGGTCTTTGCCAGTTAGGACTTCTCTGGTCATTGAAGGTTCTTTGCCAGCCACTACCAGACCTCTAACTCATGTCAAGAGTGGGATTATTTTCTCCATACGTGCACTCAATAGCTATATGTCCATGCATGTTGCAAGTGAAACAATAACCATTAAAGGTTCTAGGATTATATCCTTGATGAGCATTGGGTCTATAACCATTAGCAACATCAGATCTACTTCTACAAACATTAGCAATATGTTGTGGTTTATGACAATTGAAACAAATAGGCTTATAGGATTTCTTACCGATGGGTTTATGAATCTTAGGAGTAGGTTGTCCTTAGTATCGTAAGACTCACCTTTCTCAAATGTATTGGAACCCAATCCAATTGTGTCACCGTTCATCCTTTGAGATTGGATCTATTTCTCAAGCATGGTAGAACTTTTGTTAAGCTTTGCAAGCTTCTCGTTAGCATCAACAATTTCTTTTGTAAGTTCTTTATTCCTTTTCATGAGAGTCTCTCTAAAAGACATTGCCATATACAGTTATGTCTTAATCTCTTCTTTTTATTTTTTTTCCTCATGCCAGTGTGCATACAGAGTGCCATTTTGTGATTTATCTTGAAGATCTCATGTGCTTTTCCTTTGATTTTGTCTTTTGCTTCCCTCCTTACTTCAAGTTCTTGACTCATCCGGATAGTTAGGGCTTCTAGCTCTCTTCTCAAGTTAGTCTTCTCATCATTTAGTTTTTCCACCTCATCAACCAATGCACCTATGTTTGCTTCATCAAAATAATTGCTTTCAGAAACCTCCAACAGTTGTTCGGTTAGCTCTCTTCTCTTAACAAGTGAAGTTTTATACTTACCTCTCAATGTTTCTAGGGCTTCCTCAGTTTCTGCAAGTTTATGAGATATCTCTCTATAACTCATCCCCCATGTCTTCCTTAGGAGTCCTTCTCAAGCGGTTAAGACTCAAAGAAGGTTGGCTCTGATACCAATTGATAAACTTATAAGACACTTAGAGGGGGGGTGAATTAGTGCAAGCAAAAAAATATGAATCTGATCACCAACTTAAACAACTTAAAACTTAATAAGCATAAGAGGAATATCACCACATAAGCTAATTCCCAATAAAACAAATTCCACATAACAAAAGAGATTTATACGTGGAAACCCAAAAGGGAAAAACCATGGTGGGAGTTAATATCCACAAGATTCACTATCTGCAGAATAGAAATCTTGATCGATTAAGGTCTTACAAACATGCCCTGTTAGGAGAAAACCTAGTTAGGAGTCACCCGGTTAAGGGATTTAAATCATTAGCCTTATTAGGAGCTTTGAGCTATTAGGATAAACCTTGCAAGAGGATTTAACACTCTGATGTAGAGTTACTTGGTTAAGGGATTTACAAAGTGAGGCCTTTTAGGACCTACTTGGTTAGGGGATTTTACTGTTATAACTGTTAGGATAACAGTAGTTCAAATGATCTTCATATAACACCTCTGTGTCTGATAAGATCCTCTTCATATCATCAAAACATCAATAAAACATCAATAGAGAGAGCTTCACTAATCACCACACAATCACAATCTCAATATTCACCCTCGATCTTATGTCTATCTCATAACTCATCACACTTTTATAGACATCAACTAAGTCGGCTACAACCTTGGAACAATTTCCTAGGTTCAATGAATCTAGAAAAAATAATATTACACGCCGAACTTATGTCCACTGTCGACATAACAAATCAAAACTTGTGTCGTTTTACCGATTTAAGTGACTTTATCACTACCGGTTATGTCTTCATCAGAATACCATCTATGTACATCAAATCTTGCTTGTTCGGTTGAATCTACCAATGTGGTCATGAACATAGCTCCAAATACTTGTCTCCATCACTCTCGTAAAACCGCATCATTTAAATCTTCATCAATCGCCTGTACCAGTTGCATGAATGCAACTTTGTCTTTGTTTACCGATTAAGAACTTATTTGTCGGTGCATTGGTAAACTATCATCTGTAGCGGTTATACCTTACCGTTTGGCTTCCAAGACTTAGATGACCACAAAAATATTGTTTCCATCAATGACAACACAAGACTTAGTCATCAAACATGAATCTCAATCTCTTCATCACATTCACCAATTAATCATTTACTGGTTGCATATCATAATAGTCTTTACCAGTTCAATCAAATGCCAACATTCAATCCATAAAGTTCTTTCTTCAACTTACATACCATGTCTCCATCATCTGAAAGTGAAAATCCATCATGTTGTTCAATGTAAACTTATTCTTCTAGATCACCATGCAGATTTGACATCCATCTGATATACCTTGAAATTTTTATAAGCAGCATAAGAAAGAAACAATCCAACAACTTCAATTCTACCAACCGGAGAAAAAGTTTCTTCATAATCAATTTCTTCTTACTGTGAATATCCTTTGCAGACTAGTTTGGCTTTACTTCTGACCACTTCATCGACTTCATTTAATTTGTTCCTAAAAACCCATTTAGCACCATTAACATTTTTATCCTTAGGTCTAGGCACAAGTTCCCAAGTATTGTTCTTTTCAATCTGATCTAACTCTTCTTTCATGTCTCTAATCCAGTTAGCATCTTTACAGGCTTCAACAACATCTTTAGGTTCAAATTTAGAAATAAAGCATATTTATTCTGCAGCTAACCTTCTTCTAGTCATCACACCTTTATTCTTATCACCAGTAATCTGATTCTCAGAATGATTCAATCTTACATACCTTAGAGTCTTCTGATTGTTCTGATCTTCAGGTTCCTGCACATCATCACTAGCAGCAGCAACATCCGGATTTATAGTCTCTACTGGATCATTCTGCTTAGGTTCTTCAGGCTAAATAGGAGCTAAAACAACATGTTGACCTTCATCATAAACTCTAATCTCCTTCCCAAGGTTTTCATCCACCTTCACACTTGCACTCTCAACTATCTTTCTCAGTCTCTTATCATAGTACCGGTAGGATTTTCTATTTGTATAATATCCCAAAAAGATACCTTCATCACTTTAGCATCAAACTTTCCAATGTCCCCATCTCTCTTTATATAGCATTTGCTACTTAAAACTTTGTAATATTTCACAATAGGAACATGACCAAACCAAATCTCATAAGGAGTCTTACTGGTATCACCTTTGATATGAACTCTCTTGAATTTATAGACTATAGTGCTAATAGCTTCTCTCTAGTAGACCTTCGAAACATTTCCTTCAATCAACATGGTTCTTGCAACATCTAAAATAGTACGGTTCTTCCTTTCAACAATCCCATTATGTTGTCGGGTCCTAGGAGTAGATAGTTGCCATTTGATTCCATGCATCTCACAGAAAGAATTGAACTCACTGAAACACAATTCTCCACCTCTATCAGATCTCAAACACTTAAACTTCAATCCGAACTCAGTTTCAACTTTAGATTTGAATATCTTGAACTTCTCAAATGCTTCTGATTTTTCCTTCAAAAAGACAACCCATATCATTCAAGAATAATCATCAATTAGCAACATAAAGTATCTATCACCCTACACACTTCTAACATTTGTAAGTCCACATAGATCAGTATGCACAAGATCTAATATTCCATTTGATGTATATCGTTTACTCTTGAAAAAAATTCTTGTTTTCTTACCCAACTGACATTCCTTACATACCGGATTAACAGGTTTAGCAATCTTAGACATATCTCTAACAACTTGTGAAGAACTGATCTTGATCAATGAATCAAAGTTTACATGACACATTCTTCTATGCCACAACCAACTCTCATCTATCTTAGCAATCAAATAACTTTTCTCACTAGAATTCAAATGAAAAATGTTACCTTTAGTCTTAGTCCTAGGTGCAATCTCTATACTGGAGGCATTCAAGATCTTGCATTTACCATCTTTGAATCATAGATCATAACCATTATCATCCATCCGTCCCACACTTCAAATATTATGCTTCAATCCTTCAACATACAAAACATCATCAGTGTTATGCTTACCATCAAAAGAAATTGATCCTCTCCCACGGATTACATAGGCTTTGTCATCACCAAATCTAACTATTCCACCATCATACCTTTCCATGCTCACAAATTTTCTTTTGTCACTAGTCATATGATGTGGACAACCACTGTCAATCACCTATTCACCTTTTTCTTCTACCTTTGCAGCCAAAGATTTGTCCTTAATAGAACAACTAGTGGAATCAATAGGCACAGGTCTATCTTCTTTAATGGCAATAAACACAAATTCCATCTCCTTCTAATTATTCATCTGTAACACCCTCATCTGCAACATAATAACAATTCTTCTGGTTCCTAAACTTTCAGTTGGACTTATAAGGCTTATCATACTTCTCATGGTTCTGATATCTATCATTCCTATCAAACTTATCAAACTTATCATGTCTATCATACTTAGCCATTCTCTCCGGACATCTAGAAGCAAAATTTCCTATCTTATTACAAGAAAAACATTTCAAGGGCAAATTTCCATCATACTTACTGACACCTTTAGGAAATCTCTGAGCGATCAATACTTCAAGCTCATCTAGCTCTCTTTCTTGCTTTGCAATATCTCTCCTTTCTCTTTCATATTTGGATATCCTGCACTCATCAGGATCATATTTCCGCTTACCGAACATAGATGTTGATGCCTTGAATGTTGTTTCTGACTTTTCATGCGATTCTCCAAATTCTCTTAGTTCAAATGTAGTAAGTTTTCTAACCAATTCATCTCTTGTCATTGTAGTTACACTCTGGATTTTATCAATAGCGACAACCTTATGTTTATAAGGAGGCAAAGATCTCAACACCTTAGCAACAATCTCATGTTCTTCAATCTTTCCATCGACAGATCTAATACCAAGGACAATCTCATTCACCTTAGCCATGTATAAATGTCTGTTCTCATCATCTCCCATCTTCAATGTCTCATACTTCCTTTTAAACTCTGCAACTTAGCAAGTTTCACTTGACTATCACCTTCATACAAGATCTCAAGTTTCCCCCAGATCTCATGTGTGATTTGAAGTTCCATAACATTTGTCATTTCAGAATCAGTCAAGGCACTAAGTAATGTTTCCTTCACTCTGATGTTATATTCACCTTCCTTAACTTCATCAGGAGTGGATGGTCCATTATGAGGAACAACAAAGGCATTCTTAGTAATCTTCCAATAATATTCTCCAAGACATTTCAAATGCACCTCCATTCGTCTCTTCCATACAATGTAGTTGCTTCCATCAAACCTCAAACTATCCTTCTTGAAAAAAATACCTTGAGCTGTCATTCCGGATCTCCTCAAGTGATTAAGCTTCTACTGGAGGATCTAGCTCTAATACCAATTGTTAGTAGAAATCAAGAAGGAAGACTGAGAGGGGGGATGGGGGTGAATCAGTCTTCACTGGATCACAGTAAATTAAATTCCAAAACACAAACTGATAAACTACAGTAAAAAATAGATAAGAAAATTAACAACACCACATAACACCAAGATTTTAACATGGAAAACCCAGTTAAGGGAAAAACCATGATGGGAACCTACCCACAGTAAGATGATACTCTGTAGTAGTATGTGAAAATATTACAATGGGGAATGCACATACATTCAGGCACACTGCATAGAGATCATTTCTCAAAAGATATATGTCTAGAAGGATACAACCCTTAGGGAAGTCTCACTGACTTACAATATGATTCAGACCACAATCTGGAAGGTATGAACTGTAATGATAGCATCTACAATTGCATGATAACAGTTCTGGTTAAGCACATTTATCTTTTCTACAACACCAAACACACCTCAACACTTCGTTGAATGATATATCCTTGTTTGCACATTTACCTCTCTCTAATAATGGAGACACAATACTGACACCTAAATTACATAAGCATATCACCTATATATACTGTAGTCACATAAATCTGTCCACTTAATTAAATGAATACTTAGTATTTATTTGATTATTTAACCATCAATTAATAATTAATTAAATTAATATTTAATTAATTCATCTTAACCCTCTTCTCCTATTAATTAAATAAATTATTCAATTTATTTGATTTAATTCACTTAACCAAATTCAGACCATTAATTAAATAAATAAATCATATTTATTTAATTAAATATTCTCTCACATTTAAATAAATTAATATTTATTTAAATCCCCCAAAATCCCACCTCTCACATTTAAATAAATTAACATTTATTTAAATCACCTTTATCCTCCACCCACTTGCATTTTCCTACAAATGCAAGTTGCACAATTATTTTAAATAAATAATTTATTTAAATCACCTTTATCCTCCACCCACTTGTATTTTCCTACAAAAGCAAGTTGCACAACTATTTTAAATAAATTATTTATTTAAAATCCTATTTATCCTCACCCACTTGAAACCTTTAATGGTTTCCCTTAAAGTATTCAAACTTGATGGCTTTAAAGTCTTCAAACTTGATGGCTTCCTTCTATAGTCTTCTGAAGACTTTAATGGTTTTCCTTAAAGTCTTCAAGCCTTTAATGGTTTCCCTCAAAGTCTTCAAGCATTTAAATGCTTTATCTTCATTTTCTCATTTAAATAAATTAATATTTATTTGAATATTTATCCAAATGCAAATTACACCATTTAATTGAAATAAATGATTTTATTTTAATTGAAAATACCAAAATTTCTCCCACTTGCATTTTCCTACAAAATCCACTTGTATGCCTAAACCCCTTCTAGATTCTTCTAAACCCTTCCTAATTAGCCTAAATTCATCCCTTAAATATTGTCACATTCCTAAGCAAATTGGAGTCACTTCTCAAAGACTCCAAAGTCTTTGAAAAGCAATTAATGCTTTGTGTGTTCAACAAATTAACCCTCAAAGTCTTGGATAACCTTTGAAGGCTTTCAACCTTCAACCACTTAATCCCCAAAGTCTCCAATAACCATTAATGGTTACCTCAAACCCTCCCACATGGTTAAAACATTTGTTTTGACTCAACCTCTACCCAACCCAAAGGTCTCATCAGGCCATTAATGCTTTGACCATGATTATCTCTTAATCATTTGCACAAAGGTTTATCCTTGGGTTAACTCTTAATCCAGTGGGTAATCTTAATTTAGACTTGACCCTTACCTTCTAGATAACCATGAGGTCTTCTCAGGTCTTTAATGCCTCCAACCTCTTCTCTCAACCCAATCCTATGTTGAAACTTGTCACCATTTTATTGGTGCCAATTGTGCACATGGATCCCCAACTTTCAATCCTAACTCTTGTTAAGATTGCTCAATCTTAACCCTTCATTTCCCTATTTCTTCTATAAATAGAACCCTTCTCCTCAAGCAAAAGGGAAGCATTTTAGAGTATTGTTGTTATACTGGCATTAGCATAGAGCTTTTTCATAGCATCACTATCTACTCTAGCATAGTATTTAGCTTTTCATTTCATATTTGAAGCTTAGTATTAAATCTCAATCCTCCATAAGCATCCATAGTGCAAAAAGCTACTGAGAGCTACACTCATTTGGGACTTGGAGAGGAGAGGAACAAGGGAGGAGCAACTATGAGCATCTTGATTAGCTATTTCATTTTATGTTTATATGCTTTCTATTTCATGCTTAATATCTCTCTTGATATGCCTGTTTAGGATAATCTTTTGTTGCTAACACTAACGTTTGTTTCTTGTGCTCTTGTGTGTGTTGCCATCAAACAGATTTTCTAATCCTTTTTGCAGAGCATCATTTGGTGAACCTGACGTGAATCCAAACACCAAAAAGATCATTTTTTTTTTTTAACCAATAACATGTTTGAATGTTGAAAATGTCACACAGGTTGCGATTTTGACACTGTTTTGGTGCGTTTGGCATTATTTTGGCACTATTCCCCCTGTTTCAGTGCTTTTCCCTTCTCTGTCTTTCCCTTTCTTTTAATACGTTTGTGTTAAATAGTGCCTCTGTTCAAACGCAGACTAACGCTATTGTAACAAAACGTTGTACAAATCACCTTGTAACCAAAAAAAAAATAAAAAAATTTAGGCTTGTAGAAGCCCACCAAATAGGCAGATTTTACTAACTATTTTTCTCTTTTGTGCAGATTTAAATTAGATTAAAGAGTAGATTTATATTTTTTTACTAACTTGTTTTTGAAGTTGGTTTTAAAAATGAATTCACTTTTTATTTTGGTTTAAAATTAACTTCACATTTCAAATTTGGGCTTTTGAAAAAGAATCACACATTTGTTTGGGGCTCTTAAAAAGAATTTCATTGTTCAAAGGTAAAAAGAACCACAAACTTATACAAAAACAACTTTATTTTTTTTTTATTTTTTTGCAAGTTAGGAAACAAACTTCGTTTTGGTGCTTAAAATCAACAAGGCAAATTTTATTTCTTGCATCAAGATAAAACTCACAATCCACACTTCCATTTTTGGTGCAAATAAAATTCACAATCAACTTGTCTCATTTTTAAAGCAATCTTACTTCATGCAAACGTGTTTTTCATTAAGTTGACCAGGATTTTCAAATTTTAGTTTACTCAAACAATTGCCTTTGAAAATTAAAAAGAACACCATGATTGTTGGAGCAACATCTCCAAATAGTTAGATCACATTGCAATGATAGATTAAAAAGAACAAGTGAATTTTGTGTTTGGCACACTTGTGCAAAAGAGTTGGTCGAGTGGTCCTACCTCTAACACACACTATCCTCTCCCTTGGCTCTCGTGGTCCTAGGTGCAAGAGAAAAGTGTTAGTAACGCTCAAATTTTATCTTTTTAAGAAAGGCCTGCCAAGGGATCGATACTCTTGGGAATGACCTCGAGCGGTAAATCCTTCGAGCCGCTATAGAAATCAGGTGAGAGCGAAAGCTGTAGCCTTGGGTATAGCTGTTCCTACAGTGTAACTGGCCGAAAGGACAAATGGGCCCCACCACTAGTTACAAGGCTCTTAAGTGAGTCACTGCAGAATGAACTTATGTCCAAAGCCATCGAACATGACTAAACACCTTTAAGTAGTAGCCCACCTGTTCTATTGATTGAGGATATTTGAGGTATAATTTAGTGCAAGAGCATAGATGGTTTTGCTCCCAAGATACTCACCATACATATTTCCTTGAGTAGAAACATAGCTTTTTGAAAAGTCACTTGTGACTTGATAAAAGTGGTGACTCCCCCATCATAGGGATCATCTATTTGTTATGCTCGTGCAAGACTTAGTATATCACATCCTTACCTGCCACGGCGGGATTCATAAGGTATGTAGTACCAAAGTCGAAGAAATATCAAGATGTGGGCTAAATTTATCACAACTGGCCACTTGACCTTAGGGATAAAAAATGTTTGAAGTGTGTTCGTTTTACAGACCTAGAGCAAATTGAGCCGACTTCAGGCTTTGGAATTATACCTTAAAATAAATCAAAAGGAAGGGTCAAAAACAAGTCCAAGGATTGGGTTGATCTAGACCCATACTCATTTGTGCCTTTTTAGGCAACATTCTTGTGTTTGTGTGCTTGCTTTGTTTTCTTGTCAAAGGAAAAATCAGAAAATCACTTTCAAAAACAAAGTACTCATCCAACATCTGTCAACACAACCAAAAATACTAAAAACAAAGTGCAAACAACACAGAGTCACAACTTTTATGACCATTCTTCACATCTTGAGAAAGAAGAAGTGTCATCAGAATATTACCTTGAAAAGAAGACCATTAAGCTCAAAAGCTTTAATCAAAAGGAGGAAATTCTTCTATCTCAATAGACAAATCTTTGTCTCACATAGAGTCTTTCTACATCGCATGCGTCTATACCTTCAAGGTAAAACAAATGAATTTGATTCTGAATCATTAAACCGCAGAGCTTTTATGCAATATAGAGCTCTGAGTTATCACAAAAATCAAGGAGGAAAGATTGATCCCAACTTCTTCCCAAACATCTGTATCACCTACAACACAGCTCGAGAAGTGCCACCAACGCCTGAAAGGGAAGAAATAGAGTTTGTCCCATTTGTGACATAGAGTTTTTATTGAAGTTAAAAACAAAACATCCATCATCTTACTCATACATTATCATTCCATCATCAATCCATCCCAAAACTCTCAAAACATTAAGAGGTTCTTGTCCCAAGATTCCTTTTTAGATATTGCTTGAAATCAAACACATCACATCACTTTTAGATTGTTTCTACATCTAGGATAAGCTCATCCTAAGAGACACATCTACGCAGGTTAAAACTAGTTCATGAGTGAATCCTCTCATTACTAGGTAGTCAAAATCTGTAACACATCTCAGATTTCTCTACACCTTATCACATCCAAACTCCTCAAAACAAACAAGCAATTCAAAGAAGGAATTTCGGTTACATCTACCTTAAAGTGCTAGAGATCCCCATACAATACAAATCACCAATCATCAATCTTTCATCACCAACTCATCATCATCTTCAATCAACTTCAAAACAAACTTGTAAACAAAATGGCTCAAACCCGATCACGATCAAGGCAACGAGAAATGGAAATTGAGGAAGAAGAGGACAACCTCAATGAATTTCAAGAAGCACTTGGAGGAACTGGGAATGATGAAAACCCAGGTACACCCACTCCTTCAACAATCGAAAGGGTTCAGCATAACCCTCACTTTAACAGATTATTTGATGAAATTCTCAGGAGCAATGCGGATGCTCACTTCTTAAGACTTGCTCAAGAAGGAGCCAAACTCCCCTCAGACTTTGATCTTGCCCAATTAAGACAAGCATCAGAAAGACAAAGTCGCCATGAGGAGGAAAGACGTAGAGATCCCATCAAATATAACATCCCTCGAGGTAACCCACCACCTCCTCCTCCAAATGAAATGGAGATGTTGCGGCAACAAGTCGCTAATCTCGCCCAACAACTTCATAGTGGTGTTAAGACCAATCAATTTTCACTTAACGACATCTGTCCCTATCCGTTTGATAGGAATCTTTATATGCCACCCTTTCCACGCGGGTTTGAAACACCCAAATTTGAAAAATATAGAGGAAAGGGGGATCCCCGTGATCATGTCCGAGAATTTCATTCTGCTTGTCTTGAAGTAGCTTATGAGGACACATACCTAATGCGCCTTTTTCCCCAAAGCTTGGGAGGAACAACCACATCATGGTTTTCCCGACTTCCAGGTGGCATTAGAACATTTGAGGAACTCATCCAGAAGTTCCTATCTCATTACTCTTATAATATTGAACGCGACATCACCATGGCTGATCTATGCAATACCAAACAAAAACCAGGTGAACTATTCTCAGTATTCCTGCAACGATGGCGCCAAATGTCTAGCAGACGTTCTCTTCAGTTACCTGAACGAGAACTAGTGGAAATTTTCATTTCCAACTTAAACGAAGAAATGGAATTTCACCTGGATGTCAAAGACACAGACTCCTTTAACGATATGATCACCAAAGGTATAAAATGTGAAAGGGCACTCATCAAGAAAGGACTCATCAAAATCTTTAATGAATCAAAGGATGGTCCTCGCCCGCGCTTCAATAGTGATAAACCAAACTTCTGGAACAAGAATAAGAATATCGTCAATGATGGGGTTGTGGATGCTCGAACTATCCAAAATGCACAACCTGTGGTTCGATTTGCAGGACAAAATCCTCCACCTCAAAATAACACAAATCTTCCTCTTAATCAAGGTCGCATCACATCTCATGATGAACCAAGACCTCGTCCACAAAAACAAAAACGCACATACACTCCCTTAGGGGAACCCATTGAAACAGTGTTGCGACAACTCCTCTCTCAAAATTTGGTCACTCTACCTAAGCTATCAAACTATGAGCCTCAAGTCAAACCAGCATGGTGGAAAGATACTGAACACTGTGAGTTCCATCAAGGAAGAGGACACAAGACAAGTAATTGTCACCGATTGAAAGATCTCATTCAGGATCTTATTGACCGAGGAGAAATTGAAATTGAAGGGCATGACCCAAAAACAACCAATAATGATCATCAGATGTTCAAGAATCCACTTCCATCGCAAGATCAAAGGGGTCCTTCGACGTCCAGTCGAGGTCCTGATACCACTGATTATACGCAAGCTGCGTATAATTACACTGTAAATCACCTGTATGATGCCAGTGAACAAATTGCAACCATAACCTTCAAAAATCCCACCTCAAATTGCAATGTTGTTACACGTCGTGGCAAGGTCACCATCAAGGCAGCTCCACAAGGCACCACCTCCAATCCAAAGCAGTACAATCTTGTGGAACAATTAGACAAAACGCCTGCGCTCATATCCATTTTAGAACTATTACGCCTATCGCCATCTCATAAAACAATCTTGGATCAAGCACTCCAAGAGGCGTCAGTCCCTGCAAACCTGAACACAGACCAATTTCAAGCCATGGTTGGAAATCTAAAGTCATCACCTTGTCTCACTTTTTCCGAAAGTGACAACTCTTCGTTCCAGCAACCTCATAACGCCTCACTCCACATTGAAGGCTTTGTCAACCAACACAGGATCAAGCGAGTCTTGATAGATAATGGAGCAGGCCTAAACATTTGTACACTACAGTTGGTCACAGCATTGGGATATGCAATAGAATCAGTGGATCCTCGCAAGAAGATCACCATCAAGGCCTATGATGATGCAGAGCGTTCATCCAAAGGAGCGGTGGTGCTACCAATCCGAGTGGGCCCTGTGGTAAAACACATAATTTGTCAGGTTCTGGACCTTCCTCTGCCATATAATCTATTATTAGGAAGACCTTGGATACATGCCATGCAAGCCGTTCCATCTACCTACCATCAATGTATCAAGTTCCCACATAATGGTGCAGAGATCACAATCCTGGGTGATGCAAATCCCTTTGCATTTTGCCATAATATCAGCCATCAACCAGAGATTACTGTTCCTAATAATAGGGAAGCCATTTCCTCCACATCATATGTAAATCCCACCTCTCTTGCCAGTTCGAACACCCCTATACCCAAGCAAGAAAAGCTTAAGATGAAAGTCGCAGAGGAAGGTCCCGGGGAATATAACTTAAGTCAACTCTTTTGTGTGGGACAAATGCCCACTTCTCCTAGAACACATGGTAAACCACAGCAGTTGCTCCAACAACCACTAATCACGCCAGCATGTGCCTTAACGCCTTTCATCCTTGGAAAGAGTCAAGAGGAAGAAACACAAGATGAGGACCTAGCGGACTGGATCTATAAGGATCCCATCACCACTGATAAACCGCAAGTTACACTTCCTACGGAACAGTATGGTAAAGGCCTCCTCATTATGCAAAGAATGGGATATGATGGTCAGAGTGCTTTGGGATACTGCAAACAAGGACGACACGAACCTCTACTACCAGAATTCAAGCCCAAAGGTAATACAGGCCTTGGCTTTGAAAAAGAGATCCTTCCTAAACTCAGATTCAAAGGAAAACCCAGCAAACCATTTTGCCCACCTACTGCAAAGAGGATACCTTTCATAATCAAAGCACCATCAAGCACTATCCCCACTGCCCCCTCAAGGCTCACAACTCCACCATCACCAATGTCACTCATCCCATCAAACGAACCAGTAATCCTATCAGCAACACCATTTGTAGCAGCAACTATATTGGAACCCGCAGCAACATCTATGGCACCAGTAATTCCAGCAGAAGCCACTGAGTCACCATTACCGATACTTCCAGTGACAAATCCATTAAACCCCATCACAATTCCTGCAACACCGATCACTACAAGGATACATAAACCAATCACACCTGCCGTGTTTAACTCCAAAGACATCCCAGTATGGTATAGCAATCGGATGCTGGAGAGTGATTCAGAGACCGACTCACATGAGTGGGAATTCGATTCAGTGCAACTTAACACTTCAGATGAGGAAGACACATCACCACCTCCACCCCGCAAAGACATCCCTGTTTACGGAGAAGCACAGATAAAGACCACTTGGGTACCTGAGCTGGAAACATCTTCCACAGACCCTACGTCTCATCCTACGCCTGATTCTGACAGGGAGAGTACCATCAACAACCTTCACCACACTGTCTTAACCCTCACTGATACATCTCCCGCACTTAACCTAATCGATGATGTAATGCCCATTGTCCACCCTGAACTCATCGAATGGAACCAACCAAATCCCCCATGTCTTGACCTCTTCCAAAACGATGAGGCTATCATTGACTTTTTGGAATTAAGGGATAATCTACCAAGCGGGGATCACAAAGCTGGATTCGCCATTGAACTTAATAGCGCAGCATACTTCGGGGCGGATGCCAAACCCTTCAGCTGCAAAAATATAACAATAAAACATGGATCTTCCAGTGAAAACCACACTGTGGCACTATTTGATCCGACAAAAGTAAAAAGAAAGAGCGTATCCAATGGTGAAAACCTCTCTGAGGCGCCTGAGGATGAAGGGTTTGACATCCTCCCTGCTAGTACACAACAGGAACGATCAACGATTCTTATCGAGGAAACCAAAGAATACAATGTGGGGACTCCTGAAAATCCTCATATCATACATCTGGCATCTCTTCTCACTCCAGAGGAACAGCCTCAATTTATAGAGTTCTTCCAACAGCGTCAGATCAACTTTGCATGGTCATATGCAGACATGCCTGGGCTTGATCCTGATTTAGTCATGCATCATCTCACAGTAGCAAAAGGAGCCAAACCTGTCAAGCAGAAGCTTCGTAAGATGCATCCTCAGATTGCCGTGCTAGTCAAAACAGAACTCAAGAAACTCCTGGATGTTGGTTTCATTAGACCAATTGATTATGCAGAATGGATCTCCAATATTGTGCCAGTTGGCAAACCAAAAGGGGGCATCTGCATTTGTACAGACTTCAGAGATCTAAATAAAGCATGTCCTAAGGATGACTTCCCTCTACCAAATATTGACATCATAGTAGATTTGACAGCAGGACATGCCATGCTTTCACTCATGGATGGCTTTTCAGGATACAATCAAATAAAGATCGCACCAGAGGACCAACATAAGACAGCCTTCACATGTCCATGGGGCACATACTGCTGGAATGTAATGCCTTTTGGTCTAAAGAATGCAGGAGCGACCTATCAAAGAGCAATGACCACCATCTTCCATGACATGATGCATACTATGATGGAAGATTATGTGGATGATTTACTAGCAAAATCACTTACTAGAGAAGGACATCTTCACATCTTAGATAAAATCTTTGATAGATTGGAACAATACCATGTTCGACTCAACCCAAAGAAATGTGTCTTCGGAGTGACCTCCGGGAAGCTTCTAGAATACATTGTCTCAAGCAAAGGTATTGAGGTCGATCCAGCAAAGGTTAAGGCAATCATGGACATGCCACCTCCAAGGAATATCAGTCAGCTAAGGACACTACAAGGACGGCTTCAATCCATCCGCAGATTCATTGCACAATTGGCTGATAAGTGTCACCCCTTCACACACCTGCTACACAAGAACATCCGCTTTCAGTGGGATGCCCGATGCCAGCAAGCATTTCAGGCGCTTAAAGACTATCTCATGAATCCACCATTGTTGATGCCACCAGATCCAAGTAGACCGTTGTTACTTTATATCTCAGCGACAAGTACAGCATTAGGTGTATTACTGGCACAACATAATGCAGAAGGCAAAGAGTGTGTTGTATACTACATCTCTCGTACACTGGTTGGCTATGAACTCAATTACACACCTATTGAGAGAGCTTGCCTAGCAGTAATCCTGGCAGCCACTAAATTGCGGCACTATCTATTAACACACAAGGTACAACTCATTGCAAAGATTGATCCACTCAAGTATTTACTCAGCAAAGCAGCATTGACAGGTCGCTTAGCCAAATGGGTGATGATTCTAAGTGAATTTGATATTGAGTATGTGGACCGTAAGGCTATCAAAGGGCAAGTTATTGCAGATCAGTTGGCCGATGCACCACTCATAGGCGATCATCCTCTCATTTCCAATTTTCCAGATGAAGAGATATTCATGATCACAGAAGCATAGCCATGGAAACTATATTTTGATGGTTCATACACTAGGCATGGCTCGGGGGCAGGCATTCTGTTTATCACACCTCAAGGTGATAGCATCCCGAAGTCTTACAGGCTCACATTTCCATGCACAAACAACATAGCAGAATATGAGGCCTTGATCACGGGACTCAGATTAGCCATACAATGGAAATTAAACAGAACTACAAGTATATGGCGACTCACAACTAGTCATTCGACAAGCAACAGATGAGTATCAGACCAAAGATGATAAACTCATGCCATACAAGCAAATGGTGGACAATCTAAAGACATCATTTACTACTATCACTTTTGAGCAGATACCAAGAGATCAGAATCGAGCTGCTGACGCTATGGCTACCATCGCATCTCTACTAGATCTTCCACAGAATTCAACACGCTACGAGTTCTTGGTAGAACAGCTTTGGATTCCCGCTTATGATATCCCTGAATCCGAAATAATATGTTGCCTTGTCGGTTCCGAATCCCCATGGTATGGTGAGTTCTACACCTATCTCCGCGATCACACCCTTCCTCCCAACCAATCAAATAACCAACGTAAAACCTTCATTCGCCAAACTGCTTGATATACCATTATTGCCGAAACCCTATACCGACGTAGTCTTGATGGTACTCTCCTTCGATGTCTGGAACAAGATGAGATAACAAAGGCTTTGGAAGAGGTACATGAAGGAATTTGCGGGACTCACTCAAGTGGTCCATCACTAGCCAAGAAGATCATGCGAGCTGGATACTATTGGCCATCTATGGAAAAGGATTCCTACTACTTTGTCAGGAAATGCAAGAAATGTCAAGTTCACGGTGACCTGATACATGCACCAGCCCAGGAACTGCAACCAATCACGACACCATGGCCTTTCTGTCAATGGGGCCTTGACCTTGTGGGTAAGATTCATCCATCTTCATCCAACGGCCATAAATTCATTATTACCGCCACCGAATATTTCACCAAGTGGATCGAAGCTGTTCCACTTACCCAAGTCACCGGCAAGCAGATCGCCTCATTCATCCTCAACTACATCATCTGCCGGTATGGTGTACCCATGTCCATTGTCACAGATAACGGTCTTCCTTTCAAAAATCAGGATGTCCGTGAGCTTTGTGAGAAATTTCATATCCAACACCGCTTTTCCACCCCCTATTACCCACAAGGCAATGGTCAGGCTGAAGCATCCAATAAAAACATATTGAGGATCCTAAAGAAGACAGTCAATGATGCCGGTCGTGATTGGCATGTTCAATTGAATCCAGCATTATGGGCATATCGAACTAGCATTCGAACCCCTACAGGTGCAACTCCTTATTCATTGGTCTATGGTGCAGAAGCTATCTTACCTATTGAGGTTGAGATACCATCATTACGAGTTTCCTTGCATAATCTCATCGATGATGAAGCATACAGAGTCTCACGTCTTCAGGACTTAGAGTTACTTGATGAGAAACGACAAGCTGCATACAATTACCTCAAAGCCTATCAGCAGCGCATGAGCAGAAGCTACAATCACCGAGTTAGACCTCGTACATTTGAGGTAGGTGATCTTGTTCTACGAGAGAATCCTTGCAACCAACCAAACAGAGAACATCAGGGTAAGTTTGAATCAAACTGGCTGGGCCCATATGTTGTCACTACTGTGTTCGGGTCCGGGGCATATCAGTTGGCTACATCAGAAGGAGAACCGCTCGCAGATCCAATCAATAGCATGCACCTCAAACGGTTTTATACCTAAGGTGTACAGAGCATCAAGCTCCCCTACATATCAAGAAAATATCAAAAACATTCAGAAAATGTCCTGAAGAAAATACAAAAACATTCAAAAAAGTAAAGAAAAATCATGCATCCAAAACGGTGAACAACCACTCCGGTGGCACCTTGGGTAAGTACGATGGCGAAAACGTGGCAAACAGGCGCCACTCATAAAGGCAATGGCTCCAGTATCTTTCAGGCTCGTTGCGATCACATTCATGCACACACACATCCATCCATCCCAACCATGGCTTGGTATTTGATCTGCAATTAAGAAAGTACTCCATGCGTCTAGCATCCCATCTTTTCATAGTCAAGTCTACAAACTGGGGGCAATACCCTTACCCTAGTGATGGAAGTGGATTCTACATTGTCTTATATATCATTACGCTCTTCATGCAGGCAATCGTCAAAAAATATCAAAAACATTCAAAAATGACTCTCAAAATACCAAAAACATTCAAAATTGTTTCACAAAATCCAAAAACATCAGAAAACATCAAGAATCACACTAAAACATGGCAACACCTTGTACATACTCATCCATGCAGATACCAAAACAAACATTGCGACAAACTACTCACACAATGACCATTTACCAATCAACCACACAATCCACATCAACAATCCAAAACTGTCTTTAAAACAAGGATGCATCCTTCCTTACCAAAACAAAGACAAGATGACATTTTCTTTGACAAGAAAATTATGTTAAGCTATCAAATGCTGGGTTGATTCGTGAGTAATTCATTTGTTTATCTGTATCAGGATCTTTCAGCATTGTTTTGTATCATTTGCGCATTATTTCCGATGAAGTTTTGGGGCATGTACTAATGGTGTCTACGTGGGAAGTTCACCAAGCTACATGATCTTATGCAAAATGCAGTCATAGATCATTACGGCTTACTGACTACAGCGTATACCTCGACCATATGGGCATGAACCATTACCAAGGATCCTTATTCTTTATTCTTTATGTAAATATGCTGTTTAGGTTGCAGGTACAATGCTCATTCTTTGGTTCCTCTTCCTCCAAACTGGATAAAGGTTTTTATCTCTTAGTACGGTATGCACTTGTCTCAGGATATGATCAGCCTAAGATCAAGGAGGACGATCCAAGTCATGCATGAACGGTGATAATCCTTGTCTATTCTGCAAGCAATACTTTGGTCAACTTGATCCATTATATCAAGTTGCTTGTATTAACTTGCTATATTAAAATCCATGAAAGAAATACTCAGGTCATCTTGAATCATTGTGTCAAGATGCTTGTATTCTCTTCCAACATTTTAAAGCTCAATGATGAAAATCAAGCACTATGGATCGTCATTTCATCTCATTTGTATATATTGCATTTCGTTGCATTCCACCCATCCATACATTCATAATAGCTGCATATCATGCATACGTAGTCATAATAATGCATACTCTATTTTACTCATCTTCTTCCATCGGACTCGATCCTAGTCCTCCATATCTTCTATCTAACATCAAATCCCCCCTCACCCTCCCTATCTTGATCATCAACATCATCCTAATCCCTTCATCGCTTCCCATCCTCACTCATCCACAAAATTAAGCCAGTTACTCTATCTACACAGATACATCGACTCCCACACACCTAGACTATCAACAGATACTCTGATCAAGTATCTTCGGGTCTCAATAGGTAATCGATTATGGTAATCCTAGACTACATCAGGCATTTATCATAATGACCTAGTCTCAACGGGGCTACCATGATTCCCCACAACCATCCATCACACGCACACACTATCAATTGATCAACCAATCAAACACAATCCAACGGACAATTACATCAATTGTCTACGTCTCAACGAGTATTTTGCTTCATATACCTTGACTTCATCGGGTAATTACATCAATTGTCTAAGTCACCATCAGGTCACTTTGATTCACTTACTCAGACTTTATCATGTCCAAGCGACCAACTGACATCAACTGTCACGCTTTGACTTGACCGGGGCAATTCAACCGATTGCACCAGATTGTCCAACCAATTTTGATCAATTGTATAGCATCAATCAAAACCCCACACTACATCTGCTATGTATCTCTTGCATGACTTCAGGGTACTCGCTGGCTTGTTGTTTCTTCATATTCACTCCATTTTCTCCCATTCTTTCATCATTAGTTCTAATTTCTTCTATTCTACCTCCCCTCCACTTTGCATTCTTTTTCGAGAGATCGCCCGATTTTTTCAAAACAAAATTTGGCCCATCTCTCGAGGGGGCATACCACCCATTAAATTTACATTTTATGGGGCATTTCTTCACACCTATTTTTCTTTCTTTGAAACGACGCGATAAACCGCACCGTCTCAAAGAGGGGCAAATGTAGTCACATAAATCTGTCCACTTAATTAAATGAATACTTAGTATTTATTTGATTATTTAACCATCAATTAATAATTAATTAAATTAATATTTAATTAATTCATCTTAACCCTCTTCTCCTATTAATTAAATAAATTATTCAATTTATTTGATTTAATTCACTTAACCAAATTCAGACCATTAATTAAATAAATAAATCATATTTATTTAATTAAATATTCTCTCACATTTAAATAAATTAATATTTATTTAAATCCCCCAAAATCCCACCTCTCACATTTAAATAAATTAACATTTATTTAAATCACCTTTATCCTCCACCCACTTGCATTTTCCTACAAATGCAAGTTGCACAATTATTTTAAATAAATAATTTATTTAAATCACCTTTATCCTCCACCCACTTGTATTTTCCTACAAAAGCAAGTTGCACAACTATTTTAAATAAATTATTTATTTAAAATCCTATTTATCCTCACCCACTTGAAACCTTTAATGGTTTCCCTTAAAGTATTCAAACTTGATGGCTTTAAAGTCTTCAAACTTGATGGCTTCCTTCTATAGTCTTCTGAAGACTTTAATGGTTTTCCTTAAAGTCTTCAAGCCTTTAATGGTTTCCCTCAAAGTCTTCAAGCATTTAAATGCTTTATCTTCATTTTCTCATTTAAATAAATTAATATTTATTTGAATATTTATCCAAATGCAAATTACACCATTTAATTGAAATAAATGATTTTATTTTAATTGAAAATACCAAAATTTCTCCCACTTGCATTTTCCTACAAAATCCACTTGTATGCCTAAACCCCTTCTAGATTCTTCTAAACCCTTCCTAATTAGCCTAAATTCATCCCTTAAATATTGTCACATTCCTAAGCAAATTGGAGTCACTTCTCAAAGACTCCAAAGTCTTTGAAAAGCAATTAATGCTTTGTGTGTTCAACAAATTAACCCTCAAAGTCTTGGATAACCTTTGAAGGCTTTCAACCTTCAACCACTTAATCCCCAAAGTCTCCAATAACCATTAATGGTTACCTCAAACCCTCCCACATGGTTAAAACATTTGTTTTGACTCAACCTCTACCCAACCCAAAGGTCTCATCAGGCCATTAATGCTTTGACCATGATTATCTCTTAATCATTTGCACAAAGGTTTATCCTTGGGTTAACTCTTAATCCAGTGGGTAATCTTAATTTAGACTTGACCCTTACCTTCTAGATAACCATGAGGTCTTCTCAGGTCTTTAATGCCTCCAACCTCTTCTCTCAACCCAATCCTATGTTGAAACTTGTCACCATTTTATTGGTGCCAATTGTGCACATGGATCCCCAACTTTCAATCCTAACCCTTGTTAAGATTGCTCAATCTTAACCCTTCATTTCCCTATTTCTTCTATAAATAGAACCCTTCTCCTCAAGCAAAAGGGAAGCATTTTAGAGTATTGTTGTTATACTGGCATTAGCATAGAGCTTTTTCATAGCATCACTATCTACTCTAGCATAGTATTTAGCTTTTCATTTCATATTTGAAGCTTAGTATTAAATCTCAATCCTCCATAAGCATCCATAGTGCAAAAAGCTACTGAGAGCTACACTCATTTGGGACTTGGAGAGGAGAGGAACAAGGGAGGAGCAACTATGAGCATCTTGATTAGCTATTTCATTTTATGTTTATATGCTTTCTATTTCATGCTTAATATCTCTCTTGATATGCCTGTTTAGGATAATCTTTTGTTGCTAACACTAACGTTTGTTTCTTGTGCTCTTGTGTGTGTTGCCATCAAACAGATTTTCTAATCCTTTTTGCAGAGCATCATATACAAATCATCAACCTTGATAACAAGGTCGGCTAAACCCTCAACCCTCAACTCATAATTACAAAAATTACATTACACGATACAAAGATCGACCTCCAGACCAATATTATTATTTACATTACATAGCATGGACCTAATTCAAATTGCCAAACAATTATATCCACTGCAAATCCTGCCAAGATCAATTGCAAAATGCTACACCACCAAAAATACTGCATAACACGCAAATCATCACCTGTTCATAGAAATCACCAAAAAATCACACAAAGATCAATGTGGATCGCCAAAAAAAATAGGACATGACTAGGAAACACTAGAAATAATGTTAGAATCATCTAAAATAGTTGCACCAATACCTCTTTTCAAATCTTCATCGATCAACGTCTCAAAGCTCAAGAACACAACCAATTAGCAACTGTCACAAGGAAATATAACTTACGAAGCACCAAATCACAAACCATCTGAAATGAAGATACACAAGATCATCCCAAACATGTTGGAAAACAATGAATCCAAGAACATTGAGAGGGGGGGGGGGTGAATCAGTGTTCTGTCTGTAAAACAATATTTTAACTTTTGATAACATACACATATAAACCGGTAAATGAAGAAACATATAACATGAAGTAAATAAACCAACCACATGAATGAACACCATAACACACATAATTTTATACATGGAAAACCTCAAATAGGAAAAACCATGGTGGGAGTTGTGACCCACAATATCAATTCACTGGCCATATGAAAGATATTACATAGCATTGGGGCCTGCACATGTAGGAAGGCACACTGCCTAGAGCACACTACTCAACACAAAAGATTCTCACTGACTACAAGCTTTTGCTGAGATAAAGCAATAATGGTGAACTCACAAAATGCATCTGCAATGCCAAAAAGAGTTCTGATTATAGCTCTTCTCTGTACTGGTTCATAAACCCTGAACCCTTTTACCAGTATCTCCTTTCCTCCAAGAATGCTTTACAAACCATCTACTAATCATTGCATGATAATACTTTCACATACAAATGACCTACATACATATCCTTCGCATCACTTTATTCTACTACCTTGTCATATATCAAAATGACCTAATAGATTGACTTATATACCCTCTACAAACAATATGCCTTATGTTAGCTTACAATACATTACAAAAGATATTCAATTTTGGTCCTATACAATAATTACAAAATGATTTTACAAATAAAAATTTTCGGATCCCAGACTGATGTCAGCTTCACTGAAGTGTTGGATGTCGGTGCCAGTGATAACCCTGATTACTCCAATGTTGTTATCTGTCGGTATATGACTCCAATGTCGGTATCTGCCAGTATGTGTCTTCTATAGAATCTTGTTTCTGTCAATGACAACATATGAATCCAATGAGTTTCAATTGCCAACAATCTCCCCCTTTGGCATTGATGACAATGCTCATGTGAAAAATGGATTCCCTACCGGTTCAACTAAAACATGCTCCCCTGAGCTAATTAACTATGTTTGCAATATACTCTCTGTATGATATCCTCCCCCTAGGATTATATACATATTTTCCACATACGTATACTCCCTCTTTGGCATCAATGCCAAAGATCGGTGAAAGAATTGAAAGAATAATTACAAATTACTTTACCGGAGCTTGACCAATTTTAAGATTTTCGGATAGGCTTTCTCTAGTAGCTGTGTATAGGTATCCGAACTAGTTTTGAATGTTTCAGATATGGATACAAGTTCACTCAGTAAATGTGCTAGTGTTTCTTTCTCAGTGACGTCTGTCGTTGTGGGCTTTGCAAGAATATCCATGCATTCCCTCTTATGTACACCAAGTGAATCCAATCTTGGACTCACCAAATCTCTGAGACTCCTTGCTCTTCGAATAATCTTGTCTCTTTCCTTTTCAAAAGCAAAAATTTGGTTCTCCAAAGTCAAAATTTGTCCATCAATGGATGTTGTAAGTGAAGTTAGTCCATCAAAAGAGTTTGCAATATCAACAATATTTTCTTGTAACTCCTTTATCCTCTTATCTACATTTGTTGTAAGAATCTCTATATTACAACAGACCCTGTAGATGTTAGTACCCTTTTTCAAAGAATTTTCATAAGTATAAGTTTCTCTTCAACCTTCCTCTTCTCTGTCTCAATAATCTGGTCAAAAGCGGCTTTCTTAGCCAAAGTAATTCTTTCAAGTGCTTGTCAGTCAGAAATTTGCTGTAATGATTGAAAGTTTTTAGATATGTGCTTTGTCAATGCCTTAAGCTTTCTGGAAGGGCTTGCTTCATTTTCAATCATACAATAAAAAATCAATCTGTGCAAAACTGTTATTGACTGATCTATTATTCCTTTCTCTATATATCCCTCCTTCATTAGCTTTTGAGTAGCCATCATCAATAGCTCTGTGGGACTCATCTTTGTGATTGATTTCTTCTCAACTTGAGAAGTGTCAATTGTCAAAATTTTTGTTGGGGAATCAACTGCCAGTATGGTACTGGGTGTCTTATCAGTCTCCTTTTCCTTATCCTGTCCCGATGTGTCTCTTTTCTCATCCTCTTTTGCACTAGTGGCTTCGCCACTTGGTGCAGTATTTGTTACTATCGGTGGATCATTATCCACAATATTATCAGTGTCCTATACATTGCCTATATTACCTTGCTCAGACTATACAAATGTTGTCTCTATCTGTTTAGTCTGTACACTCTCATAAATTTTAGGATTATCTACTGGTTCATTCAAAATTTGATCTGAACTTCCCAAAATTCCTTTCCCTTTAGATTTCTCCGGAATGGTGAGAGCTGTTGCCTTAGCAAATTCTTCTTTAGAAGTAAGGAAATCAGGACTATTTTGGAAGAATTTAGCCCAACCATCTCTAGTCTCATTTATTATTTCATTGACTCTACCCATCATTAATCTTATTTGCCCGGGTTTGCTGCTAAAGATTGTTCTATTTGCAACTTCTATACATCTTTTCATTTCCTTATTATTTATAAAACCACACATACTCAAAAGTTCAACTTCTTTAATCTCTTTGTCCCTCTTTATTGCATCTAATCTCTTTACATCTAACTTATTATACAATGATAAAGGAATTTCCTTCAAAATCTCTACCAAAGCCTTCTTATATATGTCTAAATGTAACAAAATTGCTTCTTCTATTTCATTTTGTTCATTGTCATCTAAATGCTCATCTAAATTTTATACATTCTTCAAAATTCCATCTTTAGTTACCCCATCTATTAATTTTGCACAAGTCGTATTACCAGATTCAGTTGCTTCATCACTCTTACTCTTCTTCTTGTTGGGGGTTGCGGGAGCGGATGGAGCATGCTTCCTCTTCTGAGTAGGTTTTCTTGTCGGAGGTGTGGATGTTGTTGTCACCTTTCTTACTAGCTTGCTCCTTGGTTCCACCTTCTTCTCTTCTATAGGAGGCTTGTCATCTTTCTTCCTCGGTACCCTTCTGAATGCAAGAGGTTGATTATCCTCCACATCAGATTTAAAAGTGATAGGAGATATGAAAGTTGTTGGCCTCTTTACCTCATGAGCACTTTTCACTACAGTTACTACAGTTGCCATCACAAATTGATCTACTGGTTTAGATCTAGAACCTAGTTTTATATTTATCTTGTGATTTATATTTTGAACGAATGCGGACATTTTGTCTATTTTCTTTTCCCTCCTTTTCTTGTTGAAACCAATTTTAACTTCAAGAGCCTTCTCCTCTATAGTACCAAAGTGTTCAGCCTTATCATCCAAAGGAGCATCAATCAACATTTTAACATATAGTTCCAAGATGCTCTCATCAACTTCATAACCTAATACAATGACCCATATTGTTCTAGGTTTCACTGCTTCCATGAGGGTCTCATCTATTTTCACCATGAAGCAGATATCAGTGGAGTATTTTTCCACAATGTGTTTGGAGATTCTCTCCCTCAGTCTCATGTTCTCTTGAAAAGTTTTAAAGCCCCATAACTTCTCATCCTCGTTGCTGCCAAAATCGGTGATTGCATCTTTAATCTACATGCCTACCGGTATGTCATGAGCCCAATGTTTCTTTCCCAAACTCGGTAGCTCATTCATGAAATATAATATCAAGCAGACAATAAGATTGCCAAACTGGAAAGTTACTTTCTTAACACCTTTGTTCTTGCCAAGATTTAACATTAATTCACTTATTAACCATTCACACAAACCATACTTTCCATTATTCTTTATCATTTGATATGAAGCATGGGTACAGGAATTGGCAACAAATTTCAATCAACTTGATTGTGTTACCTTGTAGCTAATGACCATGCTAGCAAATTTCATATTTGTATCTTTAATGGTGTTTATCCTTGTCAACCTTCCATCACAAGTTGCATCAGTGAGCTTTTCAACCTCAGTGTTGGAGATCTTCTTCCCTGGTTCCCATCCAACTTTGTGTAGGTCGGTGACTGCTTGAATTGCTTCTTTGGTGATCATGTTAGGCCAGTCCAACCAAATGAATTTATTATGGAACCTGCATATCTAATTATTTCATCCTTGAATTCTGGTATGTATAGGATTTAAGTTAACCCTAGGTCTTCAATGATTCGATATTCTGGCTTGATTGTTCTAGAGCTGTCTAGTATCACAAATTGATACATTCAATTGATTTACTTAGTGCCTAAATCCTCCAAGGTGCAGTGAATATAGGCCCTGACATCTTCCACATAAACTACGCCATCAGGAACCCTCAAAAATGCGCCAGTAGAGTCTTCCTTCGTTGCAATTTGAGGAACTTCCTTGAAAATAGGTCTAAGCCTATCCTTAACCTCAACAATAGTGGGATTCACAATAAAAAAAGGAGAAGATGATGATTCGGATGCCATTTCAAAGAAATACCTAGATAAGAATTGTCGATTGAAAGATTTTGATTACTTCTCAGATAACTGTTGGAAATCTTTTCATAATGCCTTTGCTTCTCTTTGGTTTGCTTGAGTGCTGCGTAAGTGAAAATGAGTCTATTTTCCCTTTTTTATCAGTGAGTAAACCCTAATTATTTACTCTCATAAATGATTAGCGGTGTACCCTATCGGATGCCGATTTTATGTCAAATAAACCTCCATCAATGATCAATACCACTCTCTAGATCTCTTTCTAGATCTCTTCTGGGGAATATGTAAGATTTGCAATGAATTCGCCAACCCCTAAGGCATATGCCTCAGTTACCAGTTGAATTTACTATCGATGCAGGAATGCTTTGTTCTACCAGTGGAGTTACTGGTGCAATTGCCAGTGTAGTTGCATCTCCACTTGGTTCTTTAGATTTTCTAACCCATCTCTTGGTGTGATCTTGATGTATTTCATCTACCTTCTACTTTCCTTTCTCATTTGTTTTGTCATTGCTAACCGGTTTAGTCTTTCTTCTGTAGTACTTAGCAATATGACCTATTTTGTTGCATGCATAACATGTAACATTGTTCTTTTAAACTGCTTTGACTTATCCGGTGTCATTCCTTGACCGACATTGATTAGCCAAATGTCCAAACTTTCCACATGCATGATATTTAACATTCATTCTACAATCTTCTGACTTATGACCATATTTATTGCAATTTGTACATTGATTGGGAATTGAATCATTCTACAATCTTTTGACTTGTGACCATATTTATTGCAATTTGTGCATTGACTAGGAATTGAATTGTAGTTTTGATTTTCTCTATTTGTACATTGTTTAGCCATATGCCCAAATTTATTACAAACAAAGCATCTACCATTGAATTTGTAAGCATTAGATTGCCTTACCATTTTCCTTTGGTCTAATGAGTTTTGCATACTAGTTGATTGATCTTCATTTGTAGTACAGGAGCTTTCACCTTGTACAAATCCAAGTCCTCTAGAATCTTCACTCTACCTTTGTCTTTTCAATAAATCATCCAACTATACAACACTAATCCTGAATTTTTCTTTATACTCACTTGCAGTAGTCAGATCATCTCTCAGAGTCATTATTTGTCTTTCAAGCTCTTGTTCATTATTCCAAGATTGTACCAAATCAGTTCTCAATAGATCATTCTCATGAGCCAATCTACCACATTCTTCAAATTTGTTCTTCAGAGATACAACAAGATTTTCTTTCTTCTTCTTTTTGTCCTCAATATCTTTTGACATCCTCATAGTCAGGTCTTGTATTTCATTCTTCATGAGTATGTTTGCTTGACTCAGTTTCTAACATTGCTCCTTAAGTGCATTTTTCTCTTCATCATCCTGGTTTTGCAAAAGTTCCTTCCTCCTAGCTTGGGCTGATGGTAACCTTTCTTGCAGAGCAAGAATGAATTTAGTAAAAGAATTCAATTCATCTTCCAGCATCATAATCCTCAAGTGCCATCTCAAGTTGCTTCTCCATAGCCACGTTCAATGATTCCGGTTTTAGGATCTTCCTCAAGCTATTAAACTTCCTCCAAGGCACCAGGCTTTGATACCTATTGTTGGAATATAATGAATCCAAGAACACTAAGAAGGGGGGGGTGGGGGGGGGTGAATCAGTGTTCTACTGGTAAAACAAGATTTTAACTTTTTATAACATACACATATAAACCGGTAAATGAAGAAACATATAACATGAAGTAAATAAACCATCCACATGAATGAACACCATAGCACACTAAATTTTATACATGGAAAAACTCAAAGAGGAAAAACCACGGTGGGATTTGTGACCCACAATATCAATTCACTGGCCATATTAAAGATATTACATAGCATGGGGGTCTGCACATGTAGGAAGGCACACTTCCTAGAGCACACTTCTCAACAAAAAAGAGTCTCATTGACTACAAGCTTCTGCTAAGATAAAACAGTAATGGTGAACTCACAAAATGCATCTACAATGCCAAAAAGAGTTTCGGTTATAGCTCTGCTCTATATCGGTTCATAAACCTTGAGCCCTTTTATTTGTATCTCCTTTACTCCAAGAATGCTTTACAAACCATCTACTGATCATTGCATGATATTAATTTTTCATACAAATGACCTACATACATATCCTTCGCATCACTTTATTCTACTACCTTGTTATATATCAAAATGACCTTACAGACTGACTTATATACCCTCTACAAACAATTTTCCTTATGTCGACTTACAATACATTACAAAAGATATTCAATGTCGGCCCTATACAATAATTACAAAATGATTTTACAAATTAAAAAAATTGGATCCCAGAGTGATTTCGGCTTCACTGAAGTGTTGGATGTCAGTGTCGGTGTCGGTGTCAGAGATGACCCTGATTACTCCAATGTCGGTATCTGCCAATATATGCCTCCAATGCCGGTATTTGTTAATACATGTCTTCTATAGAATCTTGTTGCCATCAATGACAACATATGGACCCAATGAGTGTCAATTGCCAACAAAACAATAATCCAAAGTCTCAACACAAGTTTTGATCACACCAAAATATACTAGAGGAAATACTGGATTCTACAAAATAGTGATGAGCACAACCAAACTTCAAAACCAGACCAAAACCTCTTCCCAAACTCACTAGAATAACTCACAAGAATATGTGGACATCAATGACAACAACATATCCTAGCAGCAACAATGAACAACCAAATCCAACAACTAATCAGCAACCAGAAAAACAAAATGTTATAAAATCCAAATCAATCCCTAGTCAACAAGGACCAAAAGTTGGAAGAAGTAAAGAAGAATTGATAGAAAGCAAACAGAAGAAACAATCAGTCTAGAGGAAGCAGAGTATGAAAGAAGAAAATAAATGGCAAGGAAAATAGTAGAAGCTACCCATAATTTAGATGAACAAATATGTAGATTACAAGCTAGCAGTGAAACTGACTCAAATTCTAAGACATCTTCTGAAGAGGTGTGTTATCCAAAATATGTACATGTCGATATGATCCATTTGTTTGAGGTACAAACGTCAGAAAATAGACCACTTGAGGGCAAATCAAAAACTACCCATTCTAACTTTACCATAGCTAATTGGAGAGTGATCGGGAGAGTATATCCTGAAAAGAGTGATATGCTTAACTCGACTAACATGCCCTAAAACTTTGATAACTACGTCATGACCATTTAGACCTTTGAGATTGATCAAGAAGATGATTTACCCTTAGTCCACCCAGAACTTATTGATTAGGAAAATACTGAACTCATTGAAATTGATACCAACCTAAACAACCATGCTATATCTATATACCTTAACGTTGTTGAACCCGTAATACCGAAAAGAGCTTCCACTAGTGAGTCGAATAACATTTCTTATAGTCGGGAGGGTGCCAAATCTTCTAGTCTGATGCAACCAAGGTAGGTAATTCTAATGAAGGACAACCCTACCTTGTAGCCTATAACACAAACACCATGAAATAACAAGGTAAAACAAGATCAATAGACACAAGATTTAACCTAGGAAAACCTTCAAGTGGAAAAACCCAACCTCAAATCTCAATCCTTATTATATTTGATGAATTACATATGCCCATAGGGTTTACACATGCTGGACCATAGCCCGAGATTACAAAACAATTATTACAACTCAAATCTATGATCCACAAATCATCTGCTCAACAATTCATCCTCCGATAACATTATGCACTATCTGCACTGATCTGGACCTCAGTCCCTCTAGACTTCAATCCTCCCAAACCAGAATCTCTCTTTAAACTACATCTATTTCAAACATTTTCTTCCTCGGACCTCGATCATCTCAAATCAATCTCATATCTTCCTCTTTATACCATCTACAAGTAACAACAACTCAATCAAGTCAGCCAAAGATCCACTGGTTCATAATGAAATGTGCAAACAATAATATGTTGGCCCAAATCACTAAGAACATATCTAACAATGTATAAAACTTCCTGCAAACCTCCAAGAACATTGGTCAGGCCCAAAACAACATCTTCCAATGATCTTCAAGTTACGGAGATGATCTGCAACCCAAAATTCTCCTTCGCCACATTGCCAACTCAACATAGCAAGAACAAGCCAATTTGAACCAATACCAGAATCGATATCTCATCGTAACAACATCCAAATGCCATGAATCTCAAATATGTTACATACAATGATCTCCGAAAGCTAAATCCAAATCCACAACTCTGAACTCTCAATCATGAAGGAACACAACAATCTCCAAGAAACTCCACTACTAACTACTCCTACCAGATGAACTACTCAGATGCCCCTGCATCACAGTTGCAAAAGTAAAATAAAAAAACAAAGAAGAAGGTCTATTATGGAAAACCATTTTATGGCAACATTAGATCAGTCAAAAGATAAAATAAAGGGCTTATCTAATGGTGAAAACCTCTTTGAGGCACTAGAGGATGGAAGATTTGACACTCTCCCAGAATGTTTTCAAGAGAGATCGACTATTTTGATAGAACCTAAAGAGGTAGTTAATATTGGTACTCCAGAGAATCCCAAAATTCTTCATCTTGTAGCATCCTTATCAGAACAAGAAAGTTTTTCAAGAAGAGGCAAATCAACTTTGCCTGGTCATACGTTGATATGCCAGGACTTGAACCAGATCTCATTATGCATCATCTCAATGTCACTCTAGGAGCTAAACCAGTCAAATAGAAACTTAGAAAGATGCACCCTCATATTGCTCTTCTTGTCAAAGTAGAGTTGAAGGAACTATTGGATGTAGGGTTCATACAACCAATCACATATCTAGAATGGGTGTCAACTATTGTACCTGTATCAAAACCAGATAAAAGTATCAGAGTGTGCACTGATTTCAAGGACCTAAACAAGGCATGCCCAAAGGATGAGTTTCCACTACCTAGCATTGATATTATTGTAGATCTCACAACAGGACATGAAATGTTCTCTTTAATGGATGGCTTCTTGAGGTATAACCAAATTATGATAGCCACTGAGAATCAAGAGAAAATAGCCTTCATGTGCCCTTGGGGTACTTTTTGTTTGAACGTGATGCCATTTGGGCTCAAGAATGCCAGAGCTACTTATCAGAGAGCTATGACAACCATTTTTCATGATATGATGCACACCTTCATGGAAGATTATGTGGATGATATACTGGCAAAGTCACACAATATAGAAGAGCATTTGGAGATCCTAGACAATATTTTTGACAAAATGGAACAATATAAGTTGAGATTGAACCCGAAGAAGTGTGCTTTTGGAGTTAAAATAGGTAAACTCCTAGGGTATATCATATCTTCTCATGCCATGGAAGTTGATCCAGTGAAAGTACAAGCTATAATGGAAATGGAATCTCCATAGATTATCAATCAACTACGTTCTCTCCAAGGTAGGTTGCAATCAATAAGAAGGTTCATAGCTCAGTTGGTTGATCTATGTCATCCATTTACTCACTTGTCACATAAAAATTTTCCATTCAGATGGGATGACAAATGTGAGGAAGATTTCACACAAATCAAGGAATATCTGGTAAATCCACCAGTGCTAGCATCACCAATTAAAGGAAAATCATTATTGCTCTACATCTCAACTACAAATGTATCATTAGGAGCTCTCCTGCCACAACATGACACTGAAGGGAAAGAAAGAGCAATATACTATATCAACAGAACCCTAGTTGGCTATGAGTTAAACTACACAACAATGGAGAAAACATGTCTGTCAGTGGTATTCACAACCCAATAGTTGCAACATTATATGCTCAAACACTATGTTAAGCTGATTGCAAAGATCGACCCTCTAAAGTATCTTCTTAGCAAGGCAACATTGACAGGTTGACTAGCTAAATGGGTCATGGTGATGAGTGAGTTTGACATTGAGTATGTTGATCAAAGGCCATAAAAGGACAAGTGATTGCAAATCAACTAGCTAAAGCACCCCTACACGATGATGCGCCCTTACAAATTGAGTTTCCTGATGCAGATGTTCTCACTATCAGCAAGAAGACTTGGGAGTTGTATTTTGATGGCTCCTACACATAACACAGATTAGGTACATGAATTTTATTCATAACGTCCTAGGATCACACTATTCCTAAATCATACAGGTTGTGCTTCCCATGTAGAAACAATATTGCAGAATATGAGGCGCTAGTCATCGGGATCAAGATGGCTATTGAATGGAATATCAAAGAGTTACATGGCTATGGAGATTCACGACTAGTTATCAACTAGATAAATGATGAATACCAAACCAAGGATGATAAATTGATGCCCTATAAAAAACTAGTTAAAGATTTCAAGAAATACTTTATTGAAATCACATTTGTTCAGATTCCAAGGAATGAGATTAAAGAAGCAAATTCTATGGCAACAAGAGCATCTCTTATACAAACTCAAGAGAATCAAGAGCATTATGAATTACTAGTGAAAGAAATCTTTTATCCCACCTTTGATTCCCATAATATCCAAATCGTCTACAATATATTTAGAATTGATGCCTCACTATATAGCCAAATGTATATGTACTTAAAAGACAATATCCTTCCCTTGAACTTATCCCGAAATTAGAAGCAAAACTTTATCTGTCAATCAGCCCGTTATACCATTATTGTTGATATCCTTTATAGATGAGGTCTAGATAACACTCTCCTAAGGTGTCTTGAATGTGAACAATCCGAAAAAGCTCTAAAAGAAGTCCATGAAGGTATTTGTGGCACACATTCAAGTGGTCTTACATTGGCCAAGAAACTCATTCGATTGGGGTATTATTGGCCCACTATGGAAAGAGATTCATTCACATATGCTAAAAAGTGCAAACAATGTCAGATTCATGACAATCTTATCCATGCACCAACACAAGAATTGCATCCTTTGGTAGGATCATGACTATTTTCTCAATGGGGACTAAACCTGGTGGGAAAGATTAACCCTTCATCTTCAAATGAACACAAGTTTATTTTGACTACAACTCAGTACTTCACTAAATGGATTGAAGCAATGCCTTTAACAACAGTGACTGGAAAATAAATTGCATCTTTCATCCTGAATTACATCATTTGTTGCTATGGCATTCCCATCTCCATTATCACTGATGTGCAAGAACTATGTGAAAGATTTCAAATCCAACATTGGTTCTCAACACCATACTATCCTCAGAAACAATCCTATTGATTGAAGTAGAGATACATTCTCTATGTGTGTCACTAAAGGGACTCATTCTAGATGAAGAACAGAGAGTATTGAGATTGACAGAACTGGAATTGTTATAAGAACATCGCCAGAATGCTTTTGATCACTTACAAACATATCAAAAAAGAATGGTGAGGAGATATAATCATAGAGTTAAGCCTAGATTATTTCAGTTGGGAGATCTTGTTCTTGGTGAAAATCCACGCAACCAACAAGATAGAGAGAAAAAGGGAAAGTTTGAACCAAACTGGTTGGGTCTTTTTATCATAGTACCTACATATGGATTTGGAGCTTACAAGTTGTCTACACTAGAGGGTGAATGGATCAAGGAACCAATCAATACCATGCACCTTAAAAATTTATACGTCTGAAATAGTAGAGAAAATCCATAAAAAGAAGAAAAGAGGAAAACACAAAAACAACAAAACAACGAAAACAGTGAAAAAAATAAAAAAATATGGAAAAATGCAATAAAAATAGATGGTAAAAACCTGGCAGGAGGTGTTATCTGAAAGTTGGCTCTTCTATCTACGAGTTTGCATTTCTTTCCACATACATCCATCACATCTGTGCATATTCATAATAAGGCCTTTTGTACATAATCAAGCATAGTCGTCTCACCATGGTTTTGATCATCGTTGTATATCCATAATAAAGTTCATTTCTAGCTGGGGGCAAAATCATGAACTTAGCTGGGGGCAAAATCCTTGACCTAGTCACAGAACAATTTGGATTTTGAGAAACGGATGACAAGCAATAAGACAAAAAGTCCTAAACAAAATCAGGATATAGACAAAAACTGAATCAAGAAACTCAAACTTTGGAGATTCAACAAACAAGTGAGAACACATATCAACAATCATTAATTGGGATGATTATATTTGTTATGATGAAGAAAACATACATGTGACATGCATGATTCAATGTTTGTATCTTGATTTTCGTTAATCATGTTTCCTATTTAACTTGATGATGTCTGAGACTAGAGGAGCTATGATGGGGCATGGTTATTTTTCTTTGTCTGTTGTTTGTGGTTTATCCCTTAGTAATGTATGTACTCATCTGAGGACATGATTGGGAAAAGATCATTGCGGACGTACCAAGTTATACATGGAAGGGGATAATCCTTGTTTGTTGATGCAAGAAGCATTCACGTCATCTTGGTTCATTATACCTAGATGCTTGTATTAACTTGCTAAATCAAAATCCATGTAAGAGATACTCAGGTCATCTTGGTGTAATTATACCCTGGTTCTTTTATTTTCTTACAACATTTTAAAAGCTCAATGATTAATTGAAGCACTGTACTAAAAAGTTGAAAAAAGATAAAAAAATATCATTAAGGTAAGTCTTTGGATTTGCATTTACATTATAAGCATTCATTATCCATTCAGTATATCATTCATTTTTGGTATTGATCACGATCAATGGTTGAAAATAATGATTGAATATACTTGGACAAAAAAAAACATTTGCATTAGTTGCATTCATTCATTAGGTTCATTTTATTAATCATTTAGAATTGATTTAGTTCATCGGTTCATTATCATATTCATTAGTTGCAAATTTAGTTCCATTTGCATAGTGTCTCATTATAAGCATTTCATAAAATATAATTCCATCTATCATTTGGAACATATCATCACATCGTTTAACATCATCATATGCACATAAAATCCATAAGAATAGGCATCACATAAGTATCATCAATATCAGAGACATTATTATAAGTGCATCATAAAATCATCATAACATCATCATGTGCATACATCATCACACAATCATTCATATAAGCAATGTATATAGATCATATCATTACAATCATCATATAGATCACAACATAATCATCATCATCTAGATAAATAAATAAATTCATCATCATATGGATCATCGTGTAAAAATCATAATTAGGAAATCATCACAATAGTATGCTTGAATATCAAAGTAGCATCATATAGAGTCCATCAATGTCTATATATCATCATAAAACATAACAATGTCTGCATATACAATGATATAAAAAATAATAAATGATGTATAAGTCCCATATGGTAACATCAAAGATAAAATCAAGTCTCAAAATACATCATGTGGCTTTGCCACCAAAATTTCTAGGTCTCTGACGGGAGGAATCTGCACCACCAGATGGTCCTACCCCTAGATCACGGTCCCTGCGAGATGGTCCAATGACACCACCACTATTTGTCTGACCTTGTCTACCTACTCGCTATGTGGTGGAAACATAACTTCCCGCCCTCTAACTCTGAGGAACCACAATCTCATATAGCTTGCGCCAGTGAAGAATCTCCTTCCCAGCGCATACCATCTGGTGCAGGTGCATTTAGAAGACCAAAGAACTCAATGAAGCCATTGAAGACTTTTGAAGGTCATGGGAGTGAAGAGCCAATCAATTATGATGTTTTGAGGTCCATTATGGCCTTTAATGATGAAAATTGTAATAAGTTTGTAATTTGTCCTAAAGGGCCTGGTAAGGACCTTAGGACCAACAAAAAGATGTAATAGGAATTTATGGTTTAGAGAGTCTATAAATATTTAGACAAGTTTAATAAGACATTTCAAGACATTTCATGTCAGTAGTTGGGAGTTTTGATTCAATTTATGTCATTTTCCTAAATTTGTCAAATTTGAATATTTGAAAGACAATGACTAGGTAGTTTCGGGGAAATTAGTTTTTAAGAGTTAAATGCTTTAACCATGAAATGTAACCAATAAAAGGTGGTTGATATAGTTAGGGAGAAGATATAAAAGGTTCATGTAATGCTTTGTACAATAGATCATGTTGGTGTATGGACCGAGAACCAAGAAAATCAGTAAAACACTTTATTCTTTGCCATTTTTGATGTTTGGTGCATTATAATTTTGGTTTTAATTGGTGGTGTTGATATCCAATGCTTTTAAAACTTGTAGGAATGGTTGATACACTATTTTATGCACTGAAGATTCATTTTTCGTTTTAGTTTTACACATTTGGCTGATTGTCCTCACAGTTTTCTTGCATTTTCCACATCAGTTGGTAGTTTCTCAATGAATGGAGTCATTCCATGAATTCTTTAGGCTTGAAATTCATGGAATGACATTTTTCTAACATGTTTGATAGAAATCTAACAAGGTATGTGCAGATAAGTTGAGAGAAGGGTGATCACCATGAGCCAATGAGAAAAAAATGCATTGAAATTGCTTGCTAAGGAGCAACAGTAGCAAATCTGCCTTAAGGAGGGCAATATTTGATTATTGACAATGTCAAGGAATGTCCTATGGAAGGTGAAACCATCATCATTTGGGTGGTATAGTGTCTGGAAGAGGGGTATGTGAGAAACCCTACTTTTAAGGGTTTGTGAGAGGCTAAAGTTGGGATCTTGCACTTAGGAAGGTTAAAATTTGAATGTAATTGCATTTTCCTTAGTTTTGAACCTTATTGGATGACTTTTGAGAGTTTGCGAGTTACAAAATTATATACTTCCTTTGCAAATTTACTATTTTTGGAGTCTAGAAATAATGCATAGTTGCAGAACAACATATACTTTCTGAAACAACCATATGCAATATTTTGATATGTTAAAGGGAAGCCAAATGAGTGTCTAAATATCCAATTTTTTTGTTTAGTTGTTTGGAAAAGTTGGGTAAAAACAATTCATTTTCCTCGCTGGAGGGCTAATTGGGCAAATAGGCCTAGAAGGCTAAAAAGAGGGTTTTGCTTAGAGATAAGTTATTAGAACCACAAAATTAGTTGAAACACCTTACTTGGAGATTGTATAAACATTCCATACCTTTGGTATCATTTGGAGAAGTCTTGGTTTGCATTTGACCTATTTGAGACATTTGGGTGCTAGTAGGCCTAGGGGTTTGAACCTTGTATTTCCCTTATAAATATTGAAGGTTCATTTATCAAACCCTTCCTCTGCATCAGGTGGTATCACAGATTCAGTTAGTATATATTTAAGAAGGAAAAAAAACAAACTAGAACATGCCACCTAAAAATTAAATGGCCAGAGAGATTGAAGAGTTGAAAGCAACCCTATAACAGAAGGAAAGAGAGAATAGAGAGTTAGAGGCAACCAAAGAAAGGGAATAAAGGCAAATGAGAAGGGAGAGACTTCAATTGTTAGGAAGGATATAAGCCTCAAAGAAAGAAAGAAGAGACCCTATAAGAGAAGAGAATCATGAAGACAACAATGAATTAGAAGAGCAAGCACATGGGAGACATAGGGATGAAGAAGACCCTGAAGAAAGGAGATTCATAAGACTGATTAAGGAAGTACAAGGTATTGGTATGAAGACACAGGTTGATTTTCCAATCTACCAAGGCAAGATGGAGAGTGAAGAAGTGCTTGGTTGGATAGAGGCACTTGACAACTATTTTGATCTAGAGGATATAGATGGAGACAAGAAGGTGAAAATAGAAAAAGCAAGGCTAAGGGGAACAACCCTTAGATGGTGGACAAGTATTCAAAATGAGAGAGAGGATAGGGGATTGAATCAAATCTCAGATTGGGAGAGGATGAAGACTATGGCGAGGAGTCAATTTTTGCTGTCAGACTTGGCAATCTAGATAAAGATGAGGAGAAACAACTTGAAACAAAAGGACTTAGATGTAATGTCCTATACTAAAAAATTTCACACCCTGAGCATTAGGGGAGGAGCAGAAGATGAAGATGAGAAGGTGGCTAGATACATCAATAGCCTCAAGTACAATATTAAGGATGAGATAGGGTTGAATATGCCAAGAACCCTTGGAGAATGCTTTCAGTTAGCAGTGAGAGAAGAAGAGAAGTTAAAGAGGAAGAAGGAAAGACAAGGAAACAATAGAGGAGGTGGATTCATGAGAGGAAGAGAAGGAAGAACAAATCAAACTTGGGAAGAAAAGGATAAAAACAAGGGGACTACTTCAGATCCAAGAGGAGGATACAACCATAGAGGTGGAAGATTTAGAGTAGGAAGAGGAAGTGGAACTTTTCAAGGCAAGTGTTTCAATTGTAATGAGGTAGGTCATCGATCCTTTAGGTGTCCTAAGTGGGTTGAATCTGATAAAGGAAAAGAGAGAAGAGTGGGTTTGGCACAAGAAGAAGAGAAGAAGGAAGACGGTGGACTAGTGCTAGCATATCCAAAGATAGAGGGAGAATTCCTTATGGTGAGACAATGTGAGCAAAACAAGAACCAAAGGTGAACATTTTTAGAACATATAGTTTGAGAAAAGGTAAATTATGTCAATTGATCATAGATTCTGGTTCACATAATAATTTGGTTTCAGTTGATATGGTGACTAAGTTGGGATTGACGATAGTGGATCATCCTAACCCTTATAAGGCCACTTGGGTTGATCAAGGGTTGAATATGGAGGTTAGAAAGAGAGATCTTGTTAATTTTTCAATTGGTCCCTATCATGATCAAGTAATGTGTGATATCATACCTATGAGTTGTGGACATATCATTTTGGGTAGACCATGGCAATGGACAAGAAGAACTCTTCATGATGGTTACTCAAATGACTACATTGTGCATAAGGGTGGACAAAGATATAAGTTACAACCTTTGGATTATAGGAGTAATGACAAGATGGTGATGTGTTTTGGAAACAATATTCCATTGAATAAGCAGGTTAGATATGAGTATGATACTAGTTGGGGGCGGCAAACCCAAGGCAACAAAAAGTTGGTTATGACAAAGTAGTAGATCAGTCCTAAAAGATCAACCAATTGGGACTTGAAATATGTTCAAATAGGCACTATCAAGTGTCCATTAGAAGGTCAGATAAAGGGAGAACAGGTTCAGATGGTGCAGCAACCAACAAACCACTATGAAGCAGCAAAGTCAGATGGGGCAGCAAGGCAGTAGTTTGATCCAAAAATAGGGTCAAATAATTTTTTTTTCATTCTAATACTTTTGGTAAAGTGAGTGCAGGTGATGGGAGGAAAAAGATAACATTGTGAGACCAACCAATGAGGAGGCATTGGCCAGTTGATGGAGGCAAACTCAAGCCAAACTCTTGGGAAAAGAGTTTTTTCTTTTTGGGGGAGCATGGTGTAGGTGCATTTAGAAGACCAAAGAACTCAATGAAGCCATTGAAGAATTTTTAAGGTCATGGGAGTGAAGAGCCAATCAATTATGATGTTTTGAGGTTCATTATGACCTTTAATGATGAAAATTGTAATAAGTTTGTAATTTGTCCTAAAGGGCCTGGTAAGGACCTTAGGACCAACAAAAAGATGTAATAGGAATTTATCGTTTAGAGAGTCTAGAAAGGTTTAAAAAAGTTTAATAAGACATTTCAATACATTTCATGTTAGTAGTTAGGAGTTTTGATTCAAATTATATCATTTTCCCAAAGTTGTCAAATTTGAATATTTGAAAGGCAACGACTAGGTAGTTTTGGGGGGAAATTAGTTTTTAAGAGTTAAATGCTTTAACCATGAAATGTAACCAATAAAAGGTGGTTTATATATCTATGGAGAAGTTATAAAAGGTTCATGTAATGCTTTGTATGGCAGATCATGCTGGTGTACAAACTGAGAACCAAGAAAATCAGTAAAATACTTTATTCTTTGCCATTTTTTTAATGTTTGGTGCATTATAATTTTGGTTTTAATTGATGATTTTGATCTCAAATGCTTTGAAAACTTGTAGGAACATTAGATACAATGTTTTATGCACTGAAGATTCATTTTTGGTTTCAATTTTACACGTTTGGCTGACTGTCCTCACAATTTTCTTGTATTTTCCACAATAGTTGGTAGTTTCTCAATGAATGGAGTCATTCCATGAATTCTTCAGGCCTGAAATTCATGGAATAACATGTTTCTAACATGTATGATAGAAACATAACAAGGTATGTGCAGATAAGTTGAGAGAAGGGTGATCACCATGAGCCAATGAGCAAAAAATGCATTGAAATTGTTTGCTAAGGAGTAGCAGTAGAAAATCCGCCTTAAGGAGGGCCATATTTGATGATTGAAAATTTCAAGGCATGTGCTATGGAAGGAGAAACCATCATCATTTGGGTGGTATAATGTTTGGAAGAGGGGTATGTGAGAAACCCTACTTTTAAGGGTTTGTGAGAGGCTAAAGTTGGGATCTTGCTCTTAGAAAGGTTAAACCTTGAATGCAATTGCATTTTACTTAGTTTTGAACCTTATTGGATGAATTTTGAGAGTTTGGGAGTTAGGGAGTTAAAACATTATATACTTCCTTTGCAAATTTACCATTTTTGGAGTTGAGAAACACTGCATAGTTGCATGGAAGCATATACTTTCCAAAACAACCATATGCAATATTTTGATATGTTAAAGGGAAGACAAATGGGTGTTTTAATATCTAATTTTTTTGTTTATTTGTTTGGAAAATTTTGGTGAAAACAATTCATTTTCCTCGTTGGAGGGCTAATTGGGCAAATAGGCCTAGAAGGCTAAAAAGAGGGTTTTGCTTAGAGACAAGTTGTTAGAACCACAAAATCAGTTGAAACACCTGACTTGGAAATTTTATAAACATTCCATAACTTTGGAATCATTTGGAGAAGTCTTGGTTTGCATTTGACCTATTTGAGCCATTTGGGTGCTAGTAGGCCTAGGGGTTTGAACCTTGTATTTCCCTTATAAATATTGAAGGTTCATTTATCACACCCTTCCTCTATGTCACCATCTCCCTCATTTTATTTTTTGTGAGATCTCCAGTGCTTGTCTACTGTATATGCTCTAGCATGCTCTCTGCCTGCTCATATCACTCAATAGTAGTATCTCTCTCATGTCTGGTTGTGTCTCTCTCTAAGGTAAGATCGTGAATCTGCGCCCTCAAACTATCAATATCATCTTGAACCTCTGGCACATCATCATGCATTTGCACATCATCTCCTGCTTCTTGTACCTCTATCATATCTCCTCCTATTAGGGAATCCACTCGTTGCATCCTCACAATCTGGCGTCTGATCAATGGTACACCATCCTCTAAATTCTCATCAGAACTCCCCTCATCATACCCTCCATGAGTTGCCAAAATTTTAGGATCGTGGCCAATCTGACCAAACTGAAGAGCTCCACCACCTCTCCCCTCTCTCCCACTCCCTCGGCCCCTATCTGATCCACCTCTATGGCCTCCATCTCTCCTACCAAATCTGTCTGCACTAGGTAGTAATGGTCCTCTATCCAAACCTGTTGGAAACCAATAACATAGAGAGGGGGGTGAATTAGTGTTATACCAAAATATAAGATTTTAGCCTTAACAAAACATTCATGCACCAACCGCTATATCGGTATAAATAGAACTGAAAGAAGTAATGCAACTAATAAGCCAAACACATAAATGAGAACCATTACATACATATTTATACGTGGAAAACCTTAATGAGTAAAAACCATGGTGGGATTTGTGACCCACAATATCAATCCACTAGCCATATGAAGAGATATTACAATATATGATTGGCCTAGACTTGCAGGAAGGATTACAACCTAGAGCACACAACTCAATCACAATAGGAGCCTCACTGACTACATAAAATTCTAGACAATAATCTAGAGAAGTGTGAACTGCTAAGATAGCATCTTCAATGCCAGAATATAGTTCTGGTTTAAGCTCTGTCTATTCCTGTTGAAACCCTAAACCTCTGTACCGGAATACCCCTTACAATAAATTCCTCACATACATAATCTATCTGAAATATTTTGCATCACATTACATCCATATATCCATCATATCATTATTCTCATTAAAAAATGATCTAATCAATCTACCATATACAAATTTATGCCTTATGTCGGCTTACAAGGATATACACAATATCATATTACATGTCGGCCATATAACTTAAATGAATAAACATTAAAACAAGTTGTCGATGCTAGAACCAAGATGTGTCAACCTCTAATACCAATGACCTTTACTATACCATGTCAGCTTGCATTGTTGGTGACCAAAGAAATCTTCTATCCTGTCGGTGCCGGTGCCAGTGTAGAGGCTGTGAAGTGCCTGTTGGTACACCATATGAAGTCGAAACCCAAAATCATGTTTTCATCAATGACAACATAGTGAAACCTAACCAATAGAGTGTCAATTGCCAACAATATCCCCCTTTGTCATTGATGGTGACACTCATGTGAAAAATGGTCATAGTTTCATCTACTGGTTTCATCCTGCCCTACTCCCTCTGAGTTAAATATGCAAAATACTCCATATCTCCAAAATTCCAAAAACTCTATAATTCCCCCTAATTTATGCAACCCTTTCATTTTATTTCACATCTATACTACTCCCCCTTTGACATCAATGCCCAAAAAAAATATGTCAAAGAATAAGAACTATATAGTGAATACCTCCAAAAATGTCTTACCAGAGTTTGACCAGTTTCAAGATTTTTGCATAAGCTTTCTCCAGTAACTCCGCATAAGTATCCCAACTGGTTTTGAATGTCTTGGAGATAGACACAAGTCCACTCAGTAAACATGCAAAATATCATTTCTCATTTACCTCTATCGGTGTGGGCTTTCCCATCATATCCATGCATTCCTTCTTATGTACACAGAGTGAATCCAATCTTGGACTCACCAAACCTCTGAGACGTCTAGCTCTCTAAATGATCTTATCTCTTTCCTTTTCAAGAGAATAAATTTGGTTCTTGAAAGTCAAAATTTGTCCATCAATTAATGTTTTCAGTGAAATTAGTCCATGAAAAGAGTTAGCAATATTAGCAATTTTCTCCTGTAACTCTTTTATCTTTTTATCTACATTTGTTGTAAGTATCTCAGTATTACAACATACCCTGAATATGTTAGTACATTGTTTCAAATAATTTTCAATTGGAATTAACTTCTCCTTAATCTTTTTCTTCTCTCTCTCACTGATCTGATCAAAAGCGGCTCTCTTAGCCTGAGTGAATCTTTCAAGTTCTTGTTGGTTAGAGATTTGCTGTAAGGATTGAAAGTCTTTTGATACGTGCTCAGTGATTACCTTTAGCTTGCCGGAAGGGCTCGCTACATTTTCAGTCTTACACTTTGGGACCAATCAGTGTAGAACAGTGATGGATTGATCTATAATCCCCTTGTCTGTGGTTCCCTCCTTCATCAGTTTCAACTGATGTATCTACAGTATTTGTTTTGGTCTTCGACGAAGTAAATAATCCTCTATGTTCTCCCAAAAATTTGATCCCAGCCTTCTGAGTTTCTTTTATTACCTCATTCATCCTTCCTAACACCAGGCTAGTTATTCTATGTTTGCTATTGAATACCTTTCTATCATCAGCCTCAATTGTCTTTTTCATCTCATATGGAGTTATAGCAACACAGATAGCTAAAAGTTCTTGCATTTTAATGTGCTTATCTTCTTGCATAGAAGATAAGCTTCTAGCATCTAACATGTTATATAACTCTGCTGGTATTCAAGATTTTCTATCTCTATTAATGCTTTCTTATAGATATCCAAATACAATAGAATTTCTTCCTCTACCTCTCTCTGTTCATCAACTTCTACTGTATCATAATAAGACTTAACATTTTTCAGCATCCCATCTTTAGTAATTTCATTAACAATTAAAACACAAGTCATAAGTGGTATAATAGTCACATTACCAGTCTCTAGTGCCAAATCAATGCCACTCTTCTTCCTCCTTCCAGCAGTACCGGATGAAGCTATTGATGTAGCCCTGGGTGCTTGATTTTGTGTTGGTAACTTGATGGTGACCTTCCTAACCAATTGTTTCTTTTCTTCTACGTTAGGTTCTTCCAGTTTCTTCCTCACAACCCTTTTGAAAGCTAATGGTGTGTTATCTTCAGACCCTAAATCTACAGTCACAAGTTCAATGTGAACTACCAAATCCTTCCTCTTTATTCCTTTCTCTGAGACAACATCAATAAGTGCCTTAATGTCCTTTGAAACCTCCTGTACAAACTTACTTTCCTTTCCTTCTTTTTTTTCCCTTCTCTTTCGGTTGAACTCTGTTTCAACCTCAAGAGTCTTCTCATGTGCAGTTCCACAAGGTTTCTCTACCTCATCAATTAGCATTTTTGCATAGGCATCAAGAATATGTGCATCTACCTCATATCCCATTTCCTCTATCCAAATATTCAGGGGCTTGACTGCCTCCATGAGAGTCACATCCTTCTTAACCATGAAACAAATGTTGGTAGAGTATTTCTCTACTATGTGCTCAAGTATTCTTATCCTAGACCTCATATATTTTTGAAAAGCCTTAAAGTAACCCCATACCTGATCATCTCTCAGACTTCTTAATGCACCAACCGGTATACCGGTATAAACATAATTGAAAGAAGTAATGCAACTAATAAGCCAAACAAATAAATGAGAACCATAACACACATATTTATACGTGGAAAAACTCAATGAGGAAAAACCATGGTGGGATTTGTCACCCACAATATCAATCCACTGGTCATATGAAGAGATATTATAATATATGATGGGTTTGCACTTGCAAGAAGGCTTACAACCTAGAGCACACTTCTCAATCACAATAGGAGCCTCACTGACTACATAAAATTCCAGACAACAATCCGGAGAAGTGTGAATTGCTAAGATAGCATCTTCAATACCAGAATACAGTTCATATGTAAGCTCTATATGTTTCGGATGAAATCCTAAAACTCTGTACGAGAATACCCTGTACAATAAATTCCTCACATACATAATCTCTCTAATATATTTCACATCGCATTACATCCATATATCCATCCTATCATTATTCTCATTACAAAATGATCTAATCAATCTGCCCTATATACCCTGTACAAATTTATGCCTTATCTCAGCTTACAAGGATATACACAATATCATATTACATGTCGGCCATATAACATAAATGAATAAACATTAAAAAAAGTTGTCGATGCTGGATCCAAGATGTGTTGGCCTCCAATATCGATGACCTTTACTATACCATGTCGTCCTGCATTGTCGGTGACCAAAGAAATCTTCTATCCTGCCAGTGTCGCTGCCAGTGCCGATGTTGGTGTAGAGTCTGTGAAGTGGCTATCGGTACACCATGTTTCCATCAATGACAACATAGTGAAACCTAACCAATAGAGTGTCAATTGCCAACAAAACCCCCCTCCCTACATCCCTACATGCCATAGGTAATAACATTCCTCTATCGTGAACACTAAAGGGTCCTCCCTGAACACATACTCGACCACCTCTCCTGTTGCCTCTCCCACCCCCTCTCCTCCCACCTCTTCCATCATATCCCTCATCTCCATCTCCTTCTTGACCACCCCCTCCTCTCCACCTACTTCATCGAGGTCCATCCTCATCATCATCCTCATCCCTGGAGCTAGGTGGTGGATCTGCAAGATCTGTAATCTGTGGGAATGGATGAGCTACTAGATATCTTGTGCACTCCTCTGTAGTGCCAACATCTAATACATGCGGTCACAAGTCAAAAGGAACTAGTGGCATAGCTATAAACTTTGCATATGCAGCATCAAATGAGAGTGACAAACCCCAATCTCTCATGTCCTTATATGTCCTCGCATACATGGCAAGACCCTATGCCATGTCGAATTTCCTAAGAACTCGTTGAATAAGTTGTCTGTCAATAACAAATGGAGTCCGACCAATCAAGTATCTTCTCTGCATAATAACTGGCAGTGATCTAGCATCATCCATCCATGGCTCGCAATATACATAAGGTCTCCAAACTACTAAGTCCATGCTATCTAGTACCCACTCCAGTACTCAAGCTTAACCATCTTGTGTTGGGTAAGCATACCATGATACAAATAAATGTAAGGTTATCCATATCCTCGCACTCGATCATGAACAAGTCATGTGATCGTTATGTGCTCCCAACACCAAACCTGTAGGAGAGTAACCCCAGAAGATAAACTAGTTGCACCATCATATACAACCTAATGAAGATCATGATATAAATGCACAAGAAGACAAACTCCCCATGCATATCTGGTCATGTGCTCCATCATGCTAAGAAGAATCTATCCCCATCCAACAGATAAGCCACACGATCTCCTATCTGGACAAATGAATCCTCCAACTAATCGAGCCAATATGGAAGGTAGAGTATTATAATAATTCAGCATGTCCTCCCATCTAATCTTAGAACCATCAATAGACTCATCACCAAACACTCTCCTCAGTGTTGTTGTACCACTCATCTCATGATGATCATATTAAAGAAGCTCTCCAACAATCGGGATGCACAATATCCTATACACATCCTCCAATGTAATGCTAATCTCTCCAATTGGAAGATGAAAGGAGTTGTGGTTGCTATGCCACCTCTCTAAAAGTGTTGTCAATGATCCCCTTTTTATCCTGATATCAGGCATGTATAGGAGATATCTCAAACCACAAGCATCAATATGTCTCAAGGTTGTTGTATCTAACTCAGGAACTAAATGGCGCATGGATGGAAACTTCTCATGACACTAGAGAATATCATAAATCTCTTGTTTATGGAAACAATCTTGTCTAAGTCTTTTATCAATTCATCCATCCTATCTATCAAACAATCTATGATATCAATCCACAATCAAAGATGGTGACCTAGCCTATCAACTCTTCATCAGAGACTAGATTGGTCTCTTAGAGATTTCTATCCAATCTAAAAACCATCAATCATGGTTATCAATCTATCAATCACGTCTCAAAATCATCTATCTTTATCATCATCAAATCAAACATCAGTAATTCATCAAACAAAATTGACTTATGACACATTTATGTAAGACAAAAAATCAAAAGCATTGTTTTAAAGGAAATGCACTACACAACATAACATATGTGTGATCAAAATGAGCATTTGCGCCAAGTTACACAAATGCACTACAACATCTAACATATGCATGACTACTTTGAGCATATGAGCAAAAAGAAACATATGCGCTACAAAAACCAACAAAAGCATGAAAACTATGAACAATTGCGCTAAAATAGGTGAATGTGTGAAAACAATTCACATATGCACGAAAACCTTAGCCGTATGCACTAAAAACATAAATGCGCAAAAACTTTGTGCAAATGCATGAATAATTTGAACAAATGTGCAAGAAAAACAAAAGCTCTATTATCCTATGCATATGCACTAAAACACGAGCATAAAATCGAAAAGAAAAAAAAAATTCAAACCCTACTTTAGCATGCGGATTTTTTGGAAAAATACGTACAAATCAAATCAAAGGCAAGATCTAGGGTACATATTGATGGTCCATACTGGGGTGGTCTCTGGTATCTCTGCTCTCACCCAAATCAGTGACTCGCGTATGGGACCACCATCCTGACAGCTAGCAACACTCAAATCTCCAACTAGCTCTCCTAGTTTCACTCTCCAAACTCCAACAAAGAAAATGATGTGGAGTCGTGAACATGGGCCCATCTATGATTTATATAATTATCTTTTTGACCTAATGAAGGGTAATTAATCTTTTTAAAAGGAGAGGGGCATTTTTTATTTTTCAAAATAATTTTGTCTTGCTAAGGGCTTTCTAATCCACACTTTTTCATCATTTTATCATGAGATTAATTGCTCAACTAAGTTTTTCAAAATTTCACGATCAATCTCCCGAGGGGCACGCTATCAACATTTTATCAAACGTCAGAGGCAATAAAAATCGAGACTTGATTTTTCTTTGAAACAATATTGTTCCAACAATATTTCAAAGAGGGGCAAAATGTATACACTCAAAAATGGCTATGACTAATTAAATAAATATTTATTATTTATTTAATAATTATTCTTCTATTAAATAATTAAATTAAAAAATCTATTTATTAATTCATTTACTCTTTCTTCCATTTCAGTCTTATTAAATATTAATTATTTAATCATCCATTATCAATTCTTCTGAAGTCTTCAACAGTTAAATAATTCTATAATTATTTAAATCCCCTTTTCCACTTAACTTCATCTCCACATCACTCAATCTTGCCAACTCATATACATGTGGCTAAACAAATTAATTCTTTTCAATTATTAATTAGCCATATTAAAGCTTAACGTCTATTTCCTAGTTGAGAGGATGAGTACGTACACTTAAGTCTTAACTTCCCTATATTCTCTCCACAACTCCTACATCTTTGGAGGAGGTTGTCTCCAGATCATCCTTATCAACTTCCACTTGTCCTACATTTCCTAAATCTCCTCCAACCATCCTATATTCTTGGGGTCTTCATCTTCAGTCAAGGTGAGCATCTTTCCACTTGGACTACCCTTCCTCCTTTTTCTCTCACATTCCAACTAATCCTTCATAGCCATCAATTTTGCATGATTCAATCTTAGCCGTTGATCTCTGCCACATGAGATTTTGCTCATGAAAATATATAAAAGAGCATTTCTCTAGCATTTTCAATCTAGTGGTTATCTTGCATTCACGTGAGTTTTTGAGCATTCAAGCATTTCAAGCAATTCACAGTGTGCTTTTACCTCTTCGGTTTAATCATTTTCATATAGTTATATAAATCATTTAACTTTGCATAAAACATGCAGTTATCAAGAGTCCATTCATAATTTTTCATCTTGGAAGCTACAACCAGTGCAATCTGAGAGCAACATATGCAACAAGATCAAAGATGATAGGACACAATGAGACAACAAGTGAAGGTTTACCATTTTAAGTATTTCTCTTTTCATTGTTTCATTGGTAATTTTGGAGTTTCCTGTAGGTTTATATTATTGTGAAACTAACAAATCTTCTAGGTTCATTCTTGAAATGTTTCTAGGTTACACACACACACACACACACACACATATATATATGGTCATATATACATATACATATACATATACATATATATGTATATATGTATATATGTATATATACATATATACATATACATATACATATACATATATATATATATATATAAGCATATATATACATACATATACATGCATATACATACATATACATATACATATACATATACATATACATATACATATACATATACATATACACACACACACACACAGATATATATATATATATATATATATATATATATATATATATATATATATATGGGTGAACTCACAATACTGGTTCCCACTTTTTGACCAACTTTGACACTTAGATGAACATTTTGCAAAAAACCTTCACTTTTAAATCATTAAGAATTTGAAGATGATGTAAACTAGTGATTTGTAACATCCTTTTTGTAGATTCTAAATATATTTTTTTCAAATTTTTTTGAATAAAATTTTATTGATTTTTCCATCTCCCTCAAAAGTAGTTTTTTACAGGAAACAACATTTTTTAAGAGTGATGTGCATCCCGAAACGTATAAATTTTTTTCTATAAATGATAAAAACTTATCTCTTTTAAATTTTGGTTTGTAACATCAATACCCAGGGTATACAGTTGGTTTGATAGTGATATGTTGAATATTTTTTATTTTATTAAGTTTTGAAGTCCAACTAATTACAATTTAGATATAGGTGTACGTTTGAACACATAACTTTCTCTATATATATCAAAATTAAGTTTTATTTTTTTTTGTTAGAAAGAAGACATCAATACCTAGGGCATAGATATTTTTTAGAATTTTTTTGAATTAGTTTGCTATTTTTTCCAATGCATTGAACAAAGAAGTTCATGGCCGGTGAAAAACCTACATTCATAAAAAAATAAAATAAAAATATATTAATAAACTTAAATATATTAAAAATTATACTATTTGGAAAGCTTATAATGAGGACTAAATCCTCAAGAAAACAAAACTTCTAAGTGAATTCGTTTGACCCCTCAAAAGCGAATGTAAAATTGGTTTTTTTATCAACATTTGATAGATGCAAAGGAGACTCCATTTCAAGTATGATTTAGAAGTAGAGAGGTTCTATCCAAGAAATTTTGATCTAAGAGCCTTTGATCTAACTCTCTTCAATTAATTACTTCAAATGGGACCTCTTAAAGCTTAAATAATTATATTTTCCAAAAAATGTATGATTTTAGCAAAAATCAGGATGTACCAAAAAGTGGGAACCAGCTTTGTGAGTTCACCCATATATATCTATGTGTGTGTGTGTTGGACATAGTCGAAAGAGTGATAAGGTTAGATGATACAAGATTCCTTAACAAGTTATTTTGATGGGTTCCTTAAATGGTGTGTAAGTCTGATTTGGTATGTATGTAGATATACCTTCTCTTAGGTACATCATGTTGAGTGTTGTTCACTTGGTTGTTTGTGGGGTTATTGTTGTTGTTCATCATTGGTCCTGACAATTTCACAATAGGTTGTGTGATTTTCATAGTTCTAGTATCAACAATACCATTGTTGACAATGTTCTTGTTTTTAAACCAGAACTTTGGTTTATCACTGTTGTAAGTAGGGTGAGGACCTTCTTTGTTTTCTTTGAAGACTTTCGCCAAACCCTTTTTTATAAGAGTTTTCTCAATTTTGAGTCCTTGGACTATCACCTACTCAAAAGAGTCTGAACATTTGACTTTCAAGTAGAATTCTATCTCTTCATTTAAGTTTGAAATGAAGATTTCAACTAATTGCTCCTCGGGAATGTGGAAAGAACATTTGCTAGAAAGGTGTCTCCATCTTTGCAAAGATGTTGAGAATAACTCTCCATTTTTTGTTTAGTGTTGCATAAATCAGCCATGGAGACATCTCGTTCTATGTTATGTGCATGATGAATAACAAAGTTTTGAACTAAGTCAGCAAATGGTTGGATTCCACTTGGCAACTGGGAAAACCACTGCATAGCTAATCCTCCTAGAGTTTGAGGAAAAAGGCACATTAAGTATGTTTCATCATTAGCAACCTCTAGGCAAGCCGTGTAAAATTCTTGAACATGATGCCTAGGATCACCCTTTGCTTTGTATTTATCAAACTTGGGAGCCTCAAGGTTTCAAGGAAAAGGTGGCATGATCATGCTCCTTTCAAATAGATAAGGACATATGTCCTCTAGAGAATACCTTTTTTGTGATCTCCTTGAATTTTCTATCTGTTATGAGAGATCATTTATCTATTAGCGTAAGATATGCATCTTTGTGTTGGGGGGTGGGATATAATCATGGTTGTCATGTTGGTATTAATTATTGTCATAGTTATGGGTATTTTGTTCCCTACGATCATTTTGATCCCTGTTCCGACATTTACTAGTTTCCCTTTGATCGTGTGTTTCTACTACTTGGGAAACATCATAGTAAGGAGGGAGTTTTGCACCTTATTGTGCGAGGTTGAGAAAGTGATCATTTGCATTCCCTTTGAGGATCATGTCAAAGATCTTGTTGAACCTAGGATTACTAATTTCTTCTTCTATTCCCTCTTGTGTAGGAGTTTGTGAAACTTCTTCTCCTACAAATTCTTTATGGTGAAAAAGATTGACAGTTTCATCATCCTTTGAGTCATGTTGTGATTCTACTTGCTTACACCTCATGGATCGAGTCTCAGCCATGTGGAAATTTGTTTATTAAAGTTGGATTGTGATGAATGTGATGATCTAACTCTTTCTATAGCTCCAATGTTTGACTAAAATGAGATGAATTGGTTAGTTTGGATGAATGGTTCTCAAGACCACAAGTCCATATGTAGTGTCCCTCCTAGATTCATATTTTAGTTCATGCTTTGATAAACCTATCTAGACATATGGATGATGATTTGATGCTTCTCGTGACTTTATTTCAATGATACTAATATTGCTAGATGCTTATTTGGGCATGTGCTATTTGATGATTCAGATGAGGGATGATACATTCTATATTAATGATGGCTGGTTTATATGGATGAACTGTGTGGATCACATGAGTTATGTTGTTATGATGGTTCTAATTCTTGATTGGTGATTATGGTTTCATTCGATGCATTGATGTGTGACTGTCTTCATGAGTAGAGACGATGTCATATCACTCATTGCGAGCATGATATGTCATTGCAATTCTATATCACTTGTCTTTTTATCATAATGTATATGTATCATATATATCATGTTTAGTGCTGATGTAGGTTTGCAGGTACCAGATGTCGACTCCACCTCGCTTCCCAGGTCTGAGCGTGTCTTTATCCCAATGGCAAGTTGTTGGAGATGACAAAGTTTCCCTCACACCCTCTAGGTCTAAGTTGTGTACATTGTCGATTATGCCATGACATAAGTTGAAGTTAGAGTTTTGTATTCTGTGTTCTTGCTTTGGTGTTAAATGTTTAGAGTTATGGTTATTTTTTTGGAGATGTGAAATCATTTGATTATTTAATAATTAACTTTGATGGTTATTAATTGAGATTTAATTATCTATGGTTTATTAATTTTTATTTTTATTTTGGTAAAAGGATAGAGCCACATAATATATATTAATAAGAAAACACATTTATAAAATGCCAGAATTATAGTATTACAAAGGCTATGAATATTGCAGAAGATTGCAACTATACAAAACACAATCTGATAACAAAAAACCTGAACTAGATAAAGGATATGACCATATCAAAACAATCTGCTAATCTGATGATAGAAAGTACCTTAATTACATAGAAGTATTAAATGCAACATCATATCAAAATAGTTAGTCACCATAGAGTAAACAACTAGTATCTGTACATACAGAGGGAGGTGAAATAAAGCTCAACAACATCAAAATTCTTGAGCATGTCTCTTGGAAGAAGAAGACTCTCCCTGATACCCTTCTAGCTTCCATTTCTTTGGAGATTTTGGAGGCACATTTCCATCAGCAATAGATTGAATGACATGACAAATAGGATGAGACAGAAGGAATGATATTGCAAAATATCTATCTTTCAGCACCTTAGCCTTTTTAGTATCAATCTCATGGAGGTAGGTTTGCAGTGCACTATAAAGTTGCCAAGGGTCATCCTTTTGTAGAGAAAGTATGAAAGCATCATAGATTTCTCCAATTTTAGCATGCTTAAGATCCCACCTAGGAAAAACACCAAGAATGTATCCATTACCATAGCCCAAATTATATTTTTGAACACATTTGAGCAGCTCACCCTATTTGAGGAAACCTGGTTGAACCGAATCTTCCATAATAATTTTGAGAAAATCATAAGATTGTAACCCATCCATGAAATTTGAAAGAAAAATTGATAACAATTGCGATGGGAAAAACAATCGAGGAGCCCATGGAGAGTATTCCTAACCCAACAACAATTTTAATAGCTTGAAGCCTATCAGGACAAGAATGATGATATGATGAATCAATAAGGATATGGAAAACTACTAAGAGGGGGGGGGGTGAATCAGTAGATAGAAAACAAACTAACCTTTCACCAAACTCGAACCCAACTCATAAATCTATTACTAAACTAACCGGTTTAAACACTGTACTGTAAACTGCAACAACACTGTTAAGTTTACCGGTTGACTAGCATACCAAAATAACAGTGTAATAGATCTAAAAATCTCAAACCATTTAACCAAAAAATCAAACTAGTTTACTACCATTAGTAAAAGCACATTTCAGATCACTTCGAGTCATCTTAACATATCTAAGTGGTTTTATCAGCTAAACAAATTAACCATTTCAAAACATAACCACAAAAACCATTCACCACTTGACTCAATGATTTTTCACGTGAAAACCCAAATGGGAAAAACCACAGTGGGGATGAATACCCACAAGTATTCTGAACTCTTATGAAGTTTGCCCTATTAGGATCCAAGCCTTGTTAGAAGCTTTACAAAAATGTCTTGTTAGGAACAGATCTGGTTAAGGACCACTCGGTTAAGGGATTGACTACAATACCCTATTAGGAGTAACCTCTATAGAGGATTTCAAATCCAAGCTAAAGGATCACTTAGTTAGAGGATTTAGATAGCACCAAACTTGTTAAAGCATACTCGGTTAAGGGATTTAATTGTTGTAATTGTTAGAGAACAACAGGGTTTTGTTGATCTGGTAATAGCACTACTTTGCTTGATCAGATCCTTTTTATGCTCCTATCTGCCTTCACACATTCTATAGATACTCCTTCTGGTTTGGCAATCAATCACACTGACACTTAACCAAAATTGCCAACAACACTACAAAATAACTCATTGGCCTAATAAGCAAAACAATAGGTCAGTAACACATCACAAAACCTAAGATCTCGTAGATACTACAAACAAATTGGTTCAAACATGACCATTAGATTACATAGCAATCATCTGCACATTGTCCAAGACAACCTCGACCGCTCCTAGATCACTGCACATTTGATCCTGTAACTCATCACGTGTTTTCTAATTCATGCTATGCATTCGCTCATTCCCAAGATAAAACAGTTATCTCTACATGCCAAAAACCACTTTGAAACTCATCACTTGCAACATGCATACGTGGCATAATCATCTCTAATCACCATTCAATCATATATCAACACAACTGATTCACCAAGCTCCATCGGTTAGGGTTCGACATATCAACAAGTAGGATTACCGATTGATTTACATTGTTTCAATAGTAATACTGGTTTCCTTTACTTCTCAACTACCGGTTGCAATACAACTTTATTACCGGTTACAATTGACATCAATGACAACACTTAGTTCATCAATGCAATCTTCATACAAATTCCAACAATCTCCCCCTTTGGCATTGATGGCAATACAAATATCAATACCCTTTGATTGTGATGATTGAGAGTAACGCACATACATAGGTATAGGAATCTTGGTTTACATTTTTCCATGTACTCTCCTTCGACTAAGTCTCCTTGTCTTCAGCTAGTAACTGGCTACAGTTCTTCTCCCTATCAATCATACAGTTCTTCTCCCCCTTTGACAATAATGCCAAAGTGAAAGTAAAACATACAGTGTCATACTTCAATGTTCTTCAAAAAGATTCTCCCCTTGTGGAGTAGCTCCACTCTACACCAATCCTGCTTCAATATCTTCAATATGCTCTGGGACTAATGTCTTCCACATCTATTCAATGAGCTTCATTTAGGGGCACAACCTCTAGTTGACCTCTAAGATACTCAAAAGTAGTCTTAGGCAGAGGTTTAGTAAAGATATCCACTAGTTGTTCCTTAGTAGATACATGCTCCAGTAACACATCTTTACTCTGCACTTTTTCTCTCAAGAAATGATATTTCAGTTCTATATGCTTGGTTCTAACATGCAACAAATGGGTTCTTTGAAATATTTATTGCACTAGTGTTATCACAAAAAATCCTTACCGTTTCTGTATCTTCAACTTGAATCCTTCCAGAATGTGTTTCATCCAAATTGTCTGGGTACAATTCATATACACTACAACATATTCAGCTTCAGCAATTGACTGTGATATATAGCTTTGCTTCTTGCTGCTCCAAGATACAAGCCTTCCTCCAAGAAAGAATGCACCTCCAGTTGTGCTCTTCATGTCATCAACATTTCTTGCCTAGTCTACATCTGTATAAACTTTCAAATCAAATTTACCTACATATGGATACCATAATCCATAATCAATAGTACCTTTCAAATATCTAAATATCCTTTTAGTTGCTACCATGTGTGTTTCATTCGGGTTCTTCTGAAATATAGCAACTAATCCAACTACATGAGCAATATTTGGTCTTTTGTGAACAACATAATGCAGTTTCCCTATCATAGACCTATACTCCTTTTCATCAATGGATGCAGCATCATCCTCCTTAGATAGTTTACAACCTATAACCATTGGTGTCCCAACTGGTTTACAGTCTCCCATTCCAAATGTCTTCAATACATCTTTCACATATTTGGACTGTGTGATAAAAATATCACTCTTCATCTGTTGAATTTGCAAACCTATGAAGAATTTTATCTCTCCTACCAGAGACATCTCAAATTCACTTTTCATCTCATTTGCAAAGTCATCACTCATGTCATCATTGCCTCCAAAAATAATATCATTCACAAATACGTCACTAGCCAGTATCTTATCTCCTTTAGTCTTAAGAGATATATTTTTGTCTTCACTGGTTCTTTGAAAACCTATCTTCACCAAGTTTGAATGTAGTCTTTCATACCATGCCCTTGGTGCTTGCTTCAAACCATATAGTGCCTTGTGTAGTTAACACACTATATCCTTTACATCAGTCAAAGCATAACCATCTGACTATTCAATGTAGGCTTCCTCTTCTAGTATTCTATTTAGAAATGTTGACTTCACACCCATCTGATATACTTTGAATCCCCTATATGTTGCAAATGTTGGCATATGTGCAAAATATGTTGACATGATGATATTGTGTTGTCATTGATGTCAATATGCTGAAGAGTGAACCGACATATGTGAAAAAAAGTGAAGCGGTATGCTTGTCCAAGTGAACCGGTATGATGTTGTGAACCAGAACTGGTATGTCAGAATAAGAACTAGTATAAGGAATGTTTTGTATCTAGGGTTCATATGGCATGACTACTGGTTGGTAGTCTCAGCTTTAGGGTTTCCGGTTGAAGTGTTTTGAGCCTGTGTGATGAGTTAGCATTGTAATGGAGATCAGATCATGTTGCCATGTCAGCCTCGTGCACATGAAGGATCTTGCATGAATAATATTGACCTATCTACCTTGGGAATGTGAGAAGTCTCTGTAAACGGTGGAGAACGCATGATGGGTTATCATCTCCAAGAAGTGGTGAAGAACGAATGATGCAGAATGTCTTGAGATCTGTTCAAGACCGTTGTATTCAAATGCAAAGTGTTCAATGGTCAGGATTGAATCGACTAAATTTCTCAACCTAAGTGTTTAGGGTTTAGGGTTTAGGGTTTAGGGTTTATTCTACCGACCTATCTATTTCCTATAAGGTTGATATGGTATCTCATGCTGAGGTTGTTCGCAAATGTTGTGTGTGTATCTAAGTGCAGAGATACGTGATTATTGCCAGACCAGTTTGAGAGGATTGATACCTGCATAGTGTGTGTGTAGAAGGAAACTAAAGCGGATCTGCATTGGCATTGAGTGCTATTATCAGATCATTGTAATACCTATTGATCTTTAATCACTTCAACAGTTGGAAAATCCCTTAACAGGGTAGCTTTAACCATCTTGCTGCAAATCCTTTAACAGGGTGACTTAAAGCCATTGAGTTCATAAAATCCTCTAACAAGGTAACCTCTAATAGGGTTTAACCCTTAACCAGGTATTCTATCCATCCCTTAACTAGGTGATCCCTAACAGGATCAGTTCCTAACAGAACCTGTTGTAACAGTCTTTAACCGAACTAGGCTTCTAATAGAGCGGACTTCTAAAGAGTTCAAAATAGCTTGTGGGTATTCATCCCCATCGTGGTTTTTCCCAGTTGGGTTTCCACGTCAAAAATATGTGTGTCATATGTGATGTCTTTTTCATGTGATGCTTTGTTGTTTTCTATCAAGTGGTGAATCATGTTGATCTAGCAAGTTATTAAATCTCTGATGATAGATTATCTATTTATGCATAAGGACAAAGTGGAAATGAGGGAGTAGGTTATATGGAAAGTTAAAAGGATTGACCGGTTCATGTCTTTCATAGTTGCACTGTGTTTAACCGGTAGTAATCTGGTTTGGACCGGTGTTAGGGATTGCCAGTAGTTTACAGTCTGTAATCAAACCGGTTCAGGAAAAGTTTTTGTGCCTGTACTGATTCACCCCCCCCTCTCAGTACCGGTTTGGTACTCACTATTCATCATTGAGTTATCGTTTGGTATCAAAGCGTCCTCTAGATCCTCTATGTTGTAAGCTTAACTGCTTGAGGGAAAGATCCTATTGTAATGATGAAGAGAGAAGGCCCAAAGTTCAATAGAGATAACTTTAAAATATGGAAGGACAGAATGAAGATATACATCAGAAGCATGGGTGCTCAACATTGGAGCTATGTTGAGAATGTTTATGTTATCCCTACCGGTACTCTCACCGATGAACAAAAGAGAGAGATTCAGGAGAATGGGCAAGTCATGGAAGCCCTAATTAGTAGTTTATCTGACATTGAGTTTATTGATGTCTAGGATAAAGAAAATCCCTAAGAAGTATGGGATACTCTTAAGAATATCTATGGCAGTGATGAGCATGTAAAACAAGCTAAGGAAGAAATCCTCAGAGGGAAGTTTGAAGACATGCAGATGGTTGAAGGTGTGACCATTCAACAATATGGAATAAGAATCAAAACTGTTGTTGGAGATATCAAGAGTGCAGGTGGTAAAATAGAAGATTCCACTATTGTTAGGAAAGTTTTGAGATCCTTATTACCGGTCTATGCAATAAGGGTTGCTTCTATTCAGGAGTTTAGATCAATAGACAAGACTAAGTGTAGCGTCCTAAAATTGCGACACTTGCAATTTCGACTGCATTTCGGTCTTCACGATGGCGACGCAACACGCAACCTGAATGGAGACCTTGAAACTTGCTCGCGACACTAAAAACTGCATTTTTCAAGCACCCTGGCCTGAACCTCCTTGCACCCTGCTATCCCGGGAGGTGGGACTAGAGCACCCAGCGCCCTGGTCCTCCAGGACCAGGGTGCCCAGCGCCCTGGTCCCCAGGACCAGGGCACCCAGGACCAGGGCGCCCAGCGCCCTGGTCCCTGGGTCCTATTTTGGGCCCGGTCTCCTAAGGGGCTCGGGTCTTTTTGTTTGCAATTTGGAAATTACATTTCTCGGTCGGCCTAAGGTCGGGAAAATCAGTCTATCAGCCCTAATTGACAAGTATATAAACTACATTTTTCTCTCTCATTTGGATATGAAGAGGATATGTGTACAAAGCGTGGAAACTATACTCAAACATTCAAGCATTCAAGCATTCAAGCATTCCTTCAAGCAATTGATCATTTCAATTCTCCATTCAAGGCTAAGTGTTGCATTCAAGTCAAGGATTCAACCATTGAAGAGGAGATCACATGCTACAACATACAACATACAACATCTATACCTTCGCACATAAGGATACAAACATCCTTAGAACAAGGTATTAGTACTTGTTTTACAGTCATTTACATTTACAGCTCTTGCTCATTTCTTGGTTAATTCCAAAACCGGGGTTTGACCTAAAGGCAAACCCCTAATCCCTAACCCCCCAATCGTCTTCGCTTTTCTGTGTGTAGGTTGCAGGTACGTGGCTGAAATTGAAGATCTAGAATCCTTGTGCAGAGACGAACAGATCCCCCTTCGTTTCGCGGATTTTTCGGAGGACCGTGGCACCGGGCGCCATCGTCCTGACAACTTTTGCTCAAATTTGCAGGACAGCGCCGTATCGACATTCTACTGCTAATTCCAGGTCCGCAGCTTCATCCTATAACCCGAACTCAGTTTATAAGCGAATCTTTATGACTTTCTATGTATTCTTAGCTTAATTTCCTTAACAACATTCTTTACAAAAGAGGGTAGCCTTGCTTTCCTAACCCTTGAAATTCATTTAGCATCCAATCTTACATTGTGTGGGATTGGATCTTATGAGTTTCAACCCCTCTTTTGAAAGTAAAGTCTCTCCCCTAAGTGAAAACCATCGAATCCTAGCAAACCTCCCTTCTCTCTCCTCGGAGTTGGAAGAGGGGAGAACAACTAGGGTTCGATCGCGATTTTCCGCTTTACATTTTGGTGAACCCGACGTGAACATCCTTTCTGATTTTTCATGCTTAGATTTGAAAAAATTGATTACATTTCCATGTTTGATCTTTTGCAAAATTTTAGAGGTGATTGCATGAAAACCCTAAATTTTCCTTTTAGTAATTGAACTTGCGAAATGTCTAAATGTTAATGCCTGTTTCAGATCTGCCCTTCTATTACAAATTTTCAATTCATATTTGTGCTTTAATTCTGAAAATTAAGTGGTTAAATGTCAAAACCCTAATTTTTGAAACCCTCTTAATTCAACCTTTGTCCGACAATTTGACCAATCAAAACATCTCCAAATCAGTTGTAACTTTGGATTCTGCAATAAAATCACAATATCCTTCATCCCTGAAAATTTGGAAAAAAGTTGCGAGGACCGTGTTGCACTCCGAGCGCCATCGTCCCCGACATTTTTTCCAAAATTTTGGGAGCGAGATCTTGCTGTATTTTCCTGCTAAAATCCAGAATTTTGGCTGATTTTGTCAATTATAACACTTTCAAAATTACAGTCAAAGTTGGTCTTGCGATTGCTTGGTCTAAGGCTTCTAATCATTCAAAAATCATTGAAATTAAAATTTTGTGTCAAAATTGCGTTTTTATTATCATAAATCTGAAAATTGTGTTTGCATTCATTCAAAATTTCAGTGCTTTATTCAAATTCTTGCATTTTGTGACTTTTGAAATTAAGTGTTTAATTACAACAACTTCGATTTCCGCTTTCAAAATTGAATTTTGCGTGAAATTGAGTCAATTTTCAAATTTCAAAATTTGCATTGCTCTTGACATTCCCTCTAAAATCATAAAATTCAAAATTTCAGTTTCCCTCTCTTTTTCAAAATTCAAATTTTGCATTTTTCGACAATCTTGATAGGGTTCAATTTTGAATTTGCAACTTTAATTTGGCCTATCTACAGATCGTAAAATCACTCAATTTTTTCAGATTAGCTCTAAAATCATCATACCTTTCATCCCTGCAAATTTCGAAAAAAGTTGCAAGGACCGTGTTGCACTCCGGGCGCCACGGTCCTGGACATTTTTTCCAAAATTTTGGGAGACTGTTGTGATTGCATTTAACAGCTTAAATCCAGAAGATTGGCTGATTTTACTGAAAATTGCTACCTCTAAATTCAAAATCTTCTCTCTCTTTCTAGTGCATGAGTTTTACAACAATAAGCCCTACTTACACTATTCCCGTTAGACGAAGCCGTAGAATTAAGTCTTTCCGAGGTTTAACTACTGAGGAGATGGAACCTAATTTGAATAGCCTTTTTAACGAGGACATGGGTAATTCCTCTAATCCTCCTAATGATGAAGAAGCTCTCCATGAGGTTTCTGTAGAACAACTTTCGAAATTGAATAACCAATTTGACGATTTTCGACAATGGATGTCTCATGAATACCCTGATAGTCAAGCTCTTCCTTTAATTGAGGGTCTAAAACGTATGCTTCAAAGTGATAAGAATGGAATTGATATTTTGCGTGGTATTTCACACATTGTGAATTCGAACGTGATGCCTATGAAGAGTTGTGCCGAATCTTTAGGTTATACACAACCTCCTACACAAGTCAATCATTCTATTCCTTTGACGACTCCTATTGCTAGTATACCTACTTTTACATCAAACATAATGGCTACTTCAACACAAGAAATTCCTCCTATGATCACCAGTCATGGGGGCAACCCTTCTTCTTCAATTAACCCTCTTCCTTCATTCAATTTGACTTCTTCATTCATTCCTCCAATGAGTGTTCCTATTACATCTTCACAAATGAACATGACGCAAGGGGGCAATTCATTTAACCATTCCATTCCTCCTTGTAGTGTTCCTCTTGTCCAATCATCTCCTATGACTAATTATCATAGAGTCCCACCACCTTACTCTTTACCTTCTTTCAATAACATAACACCTCCATCTCAATCTAACACATCCAATATGAATTCTTCGACTGAAGCGACCATTAACAATCTAGCACAAACTGTCTCTTCTTTACAGCAACAAATTGCCTCTATGAATCAATCTAAGTTCAGTGTGCCCACATTTGACGTTGCGAGCCCACTTTCTCTTGACATTGTTCGAGCTATCCCTCCTAAACATGTTGAAATCCCGCATTTGGAGCTTTATAATGGTAAAGGAGATCCTCTAACACATGTTAAGACTTTTCAAACAATTTGTACTGATTTTGCTTATGACCAAAGGTTGCTTGCAAAACTGTTTACTAGAACATTAAGAGACAAAGCCCTACAATGGTATTGCTCGTTGCCTTCTTATTCTATTACTTCTTTCGAACAACTTGCAAATGCTTTCATTCAACAATTTCAAAACAATATAAGTCCTAAAGTTACTTTGATTGATTTAATGCATTGTAAATAGGGTGTTAAAGAAAAAGTGACTGATTTCATTGGTAGATATAAGCATTTGTATGCTCAAATTTCTTTTCCAGTGCCTGACAATGATATTCAAAGAATCTTTATTTCTAATTTACAAAAAGATATTCGAGACAAACTTCTATTTTCTGAGTTTACTTCTTTCCAACAGTTGTGTGCAACTCTTCACAATTATCAACTGACTGTGAGTCAAATGGAACAATCACATCCTATGGCTCCGAGTGATAAGGGTGATAGCAGTCAACAACCATTTGGGAAGTTTAAACCGAACAGAGATTCCATCAAATTCAATGAAAACATCATCAACAACAATGTGAATGCAGCATCAGGTGTGCCTTCTATTTCTAAATTTTTCAAGAAAGAAAGAAAGTATACTCCTTTGAATGAATCATTGCATAGTATTATGAATAAGTTATTGGAACAAAATGTGCTTACTCTTCCTCCTATAAGACAAATTGATCCTGCAAAGATTACTTCACCTTATTTTGATAACAAAGCCTTTTGTCAATTTCATCGTCAGCCTGGTCATGATACTGAAAAATGTTTTTCTTTAAAGGGTAAAATTCAGGATTTGATTGATAATAATACTATTTCTGTTTCTGGAGTGAATGATAAAGGCAACACATCTGTAGCTCCTCCTAATCAAAATCTTCAGATTTTCACTGATCCATTGCCTTCTCATACCTCTAATGCGATTGAGGCTAATGATTCCTCTCTTTCATCTGATGGTCTTGTGTCTATGACCCCGAATGTGATTAACTTTGTAGAGCAGCAAGAAATCCCTGAAGAACCTTCCATCACATTTGATTCCAGTGAAGCCATTAGGGCACCTGATGGTCCTTTATACATAGTTGCAAAAGTTAAGAATACACCTTGCCGTGGAGTGCTTATTGATCCTTCGTGCATGATTAATGTTATTACTGAAGAATTTCTTTTTACTTTGCAATTGAATCAAGTGATCTATGACAAAACAGATGTGATTGTGAAATTATTTGATGCATTTTCTTCTTCCGCAATTGGTTCTATTACATTGCCTATGGAGGTCCATAACAAATCCCTTGATGTGAACTTTGCTATTATTCCATCTTCCGAACAATTTCGTGTGAAGCTTGGCTATCCTTGGCTATCTTCCATGAAAGCTATTGCTTCTCCTATTCATAAGTGTTTGAAATTTCCCCATAATGGTGAAGTTGTTACTGTCAATCATAGTCTCTTTAAACCAGCTGAAAGAACTTCTAGTGTTCCTATAGATTACTTTTGGCCTAAACAATTCCAATCTCTTCCTCCACGAAGTGATCATCTTTTCAAATCTTATCAAAAGTGGAAAACAGATATGATCTTATCTCTAAGTGAACCTAGAACACCTAAACTTGACATTCCTATCATTCTTGAGAAGGAAGTTCTTCCTTTGAGAGATAAAACTAATGTCTTTCCTCAAGAAGATTCCCAACCCATCCCTATGGATGTGACTATGTCTATGCCTAATAAACTTCCTAAGAGTAGACCTATACCTTCTCGTCATGATGGACTTGGTCTTCTCCCTAAACCAAATATTCTTCCTTTATATGGAGCAGTTCCTCCTCCTTCTTTTTATAGAGAGAAGAGACCTTCTTCTTCTCCTATTATCCAGCCTAAGAGACCACAACCTAAACACCCAAGTGCTAAGGATGAGAACATTCCTCCTCCTCAGTCTTCTCCACCTCCTACTAAGACTAGACGAAATCGTTCTGCACATGAACGCCGATGAAGGCGTCGTCTTAGAGCTCAGGCAGCTGCTTCTCAAACTTTGCAATCTCCGAAAACACCTTCAACAAGCATTATTCCATTTTCTCCTCAGCCGGACATTGAGCCTAAATCTCCTAAACATAAGATGCATGATGGTCTTGATCTTGTGAGAGTTAAAGATCCTATTTTTATAAATCTTGATGACGATATAGATGAAAATGTTACTCCTCTTGCTTTTGATAGTGAATATGAACTTGTTGATGTTGATAACCATTTATCTAATGAATTTTCTAAAGCACTTATCCTAGCTCCTAGACAAGAACAATGTGGCTCGGAACATGAACATAGCCCTTGTTTGGATCTTGTGATAGCTCCATCTGCTGTGTTGGATGTTCCTCCTCTAGCGTGTTCCCTGCCTTCCCGAAACATTGATCAGCAAGATCGGGGGGTAGATGACGCGCTAGACTAGTTACATTAGCATAGCAGATTCTCTCCCCCTCTCTTTTGTTACTTCTTCTATATGTTATTCTCATTCTTCTATTTGTTGTCCTTGGTGTTGTCTACTTGAGGACGATGCAAAGTATTGAGATCCCTCGGTCTCTCTCATGTTGACTCAAAAGACACATGTGTTCCCTTCTTCTAGGTGACCTTCCTTGATTGGGGAATGAAGAACAATTATGCATACATACATATGATATATATACATGAATTATCATACAGCATACTGACCCCGAGGAAAGTGAAGTCACCTCGTGCTTTATGTTTTGTGTCTATTATCCTTGGGTTTATCTCACACTTGGGGGCTAAATCCTTGCGATAACGTGCCCCTTTCTCATTTCTTATGTGTATCACTACGTTAAAACAATCACCCCTGGTGAGGCGTGTGCGATCACTTTAACGTAGGGGGGCATACATCCCGTTCATATCTTTTCAAGATACTTGAAAATTTCTTGGTAAATTTAGCCTTGCCTTGAAAATTTTTGATATCTTTCTTGCATGACTCATAGTGAGGGAACCTTACTACTGACAGTCATGGTTCTCCCTCGTGATCTTCCCTTTTACTTTGTCAATCGAAGTCGTAAGATCCTTAGTCCACTGGGGGCTTGGTGTATCTTGCCTCCTTGACGTGGTGAAAGTCTTTCAATGTTGTTTCCTTGTACTTTACCGGAAGTATGAGCATACATACTCCCGCTAAAGTGGGGGCTAAATGTAGCGTCCTAAAATTGCGACACTTGCAATTTCGACTGCATTTCGGTCTTCACGATGGCGACGCAACACGCAACCTGAATGGAGACCCTGAAACTTGCTCGCGACACTGAAAACTGCATTTTTCAAGCACCCTGGCCTGAACCTCCTTGCACCCTGCTGTCCCGGGAGGTGGGACCAGAGCGCCCAGCACCCTGGTCCCTGGGTCCTATTTTGGGCCCGGTCTCCTAAGGGGCTCGGGTCTTTTTGTTTGCAATTTGGAAATTACATTTCTCGGTCGGCCTAAGGTCGGGAAAATCAGTCTATCAGCCCTAATTGACAAGTATATAAACTACATTTTTCTCTCTCATTTGGATATGAAGAGGATATGTGTACAAAGCGTGGAAACTATACTCAAACATTCAAGCATTCAAGCATTCAAGCATTCCTTCAAGCAATTGATCATTTCAATTCTCCATTCAAGGCTAAGTGTTGCATTCAAGTCAAGGATTCAACCATTGAAGAGGAGATCACATGCTACAACATACAACATACAACATCTATACCTTCGCACATAAGGATACAAACATCCTTAGAACAAGGTATTAGTACTTGTTTTACAGTCATTTACATTTACAGCTCTTGCTCATTTCTTGGTTAATTCCAAAACCGGGGTTTGACCTAAAGGCAAACCCCTAATCCCTAACCCCCCAATCGTCTTCGCTTTTCTGTGTGTAGGTTGCAGGTACGTGGCTGAAATTGAAGATCTGGAATCCTTGTGCAGAGACGAACAGATCCCCCTTCGTTTCGCGGATTTTTCGGAGGACCATGGCACCGGGCGCCATCGTCCTGACAACTTTTGCTCAAATTTGTAGGACAGCGCCGTATCGACATTCTACTGCTAATTCCAGGTCCGCAGCTTCATCCTATAACCCGAACTCAGTTTATAAGTGAATCTTTATGACTTTCTATGTATTCTTAGCTTAATTTCCTTAACAACATTCTTTACAAAAGAGGGTAGCCTTGCTTTCCTAACCCTTGAAATTCATTTAGCATCCAATCTTACATTGTGTGGGATTGGATCTTATGAGTTTCAACCCCTCTTTTGAAAGTAAAGTCTCTCCCCTAAGTGAAAACCATCAAATCCTAGCAAACCTCCCTTCTCTCTCCTCGAAGTTGGAAGAGGGGAGAACAACTAGGGTTCGATCGCGATTTTCCGCTTTACACTAAGGTATCCCTAGACTCCATCATTGCAAAATTAATAGCCTATGAGCTAAATAGTTTTGATGGCAGTATTGAGAAGACTAAATCAACTTTTAGAGCATCTGCTGCACCATTCAGAAAAGGAAAAGAAGCAAGTACAAGTGGTGAACCAAGACAGAGCAGAGAAATGGATGATGAGGAGATTCTAATGGAATTTGAAGCTCTTCTTGCCAAGAGACTTCCTAAGGGAACCGACAAATATAGAGGTAAGCTTCCTTTGAAATGCTTATCTTGTAATCGGATAAGACACATCGCTATAAACTGTCCTAAGGGTGATAGCAAGGACAAACCGGAAAGGTTCAAGAAATTCAAAGGAGGAAACCAGAGAAATTATTTTGTAGTAGTTTATGAAGGTGTCACAGATGAGGAATCAGAAGATGAAGAAAATGAAGATATTGTGTTTGTTGCAGTCAAGGAGGATGTGTTAGACAAGAAGGCTCTTGTCTCCCACTTTGATAATTCCAATGAGTGGATTATTGACAGTGGTTGCTCTCACCATATGACTGGTGATCAGAGCAAGTTTATATCCCTAGAAGAGTATGATGGTGGTGTGGTTCATTTGTTAATGATGCACCATGTATGGTCAAAGGTAGAGGGTCCATCTCTCTAAATGGAAAGAGCAGTGCTGACAATGTGTATTGGGTGGAAGGTCTCAGACACAATCTATTGAGTGTTGCGTAGCTGAATGACGGTGGACTCACTCGAGAATTCAAAAATGGAGTCTGCAAAATCAAAGGAAAGAATGGTGAACTGATGGCCACCGGTATGCAGACCAAAGGTAACTTATTTTAGCTGAATGCAAATATAAGTATATGTCTTATGGCTAAGTTTGATGATAGCTAGATATGGCATAGGAGACTCTGCCATGTAAACTTTGATAACATAGTAAAGGCCAGTAAGATCAAGGTAGTTAGAGGACTGCTGATGCTGAGCAAACCAGAAAATCCTCTGTGCAGAGAATGTCAACTAGGGAAAATGTCTTCCTCAACCTTCAAAGGTAAATATTTCACTGCTAACAACTTACTTGATCTTGTGCATACTGATTTGTGTGGTCCTATGAAAACTAGGAGTGTGCAGGGAGATAGGCATTTTATGATTCTTACAGATGACTACTCAAGAATGATGTGGGTCACATTCTTGAAGGACAACTCTGAAGCCTTTGGAAAGTTCAAAGCTTTCAGAGCACTAGTAGAAAAGGAAAGTGGTAGAAGAATCAAATGCCTTAGAACTGATCAAGGAGGGGAATTCACTTTAGGTGAATTCAACAAATATTGTGAAGAGAATGGCATCAAGATGCAACTGTTTGCCCCCATAGACTCCACAGTAGAATGGCCTAGCAGAGAGAAACAACCGGACTGTGGTTCAAGCGGCTAGAACTATGTTGATCCAAAGAAAGGTCGCTCACACCTTTTGGAGAGAAGTGGTGAGCACTACAGTCTACACAATGAATCGAGTACTCATCAAAAAGGGAAAGGATAAGACACCATTGCTAAGCTACTTTAGAGTGTTTGGTAGTAAATATTATATCAAGAGGAGTGAACATCAGAGCAAGTTTGATGCTAAATGTGATGAGGGAATATTCCTAGGGTATTCCACTAAGAGAAAAGCTCTCAAATGTTTCAACAATAGGACTCAAAGAATTGTTGAAAGCATCAATGTTAGGGTTGATGAAAACTATGAGAAATTAGAGGAAACTGACAGAGAGCATGCAGGAGATGAACCGATAGTAACCTTCTGGGAACCGGTTGCAAATCGGCCCAGTACCAGTAATTGTGCTCCTACACCGGTGGATGCTGATACAGATGAAGATGAGGATGAAGAAGAAAAGCAATAGGAATATGTTAGGAATATATCTAGATATGTCAAACTCAATCATGATCTAAAGTAGACCATAGGAGACAAAGAGGTAGGAATTCTTACAAGAAGAAAGGTCAGAGAAAGCTCATGTATGATCTCTGAATTTGAGGCTAAATAATTCAAAGAGGCACATAAAGATGAAGACTGGATCAAGGCAATGGAGGAGGAACTTGACCAAATAGAGAAGAATGGTACATGGTCTTTGGTACCCAGACCGTAGCATAAAAATGTCATTGGAACCAAATGGGTCTTCAAAAATAAGTTGAATGAGGATGGCACAGTGGTAAGAAACAAAGCCAGACTAGTATGTAAAGGATATGCCCAAGAAGAAGGAGAAGGAGAAGAATCCTCATCTATGATTCCTCCATCAACTGCAATGAGGCAATCTCTTTTACCTTTTCCTTTGTACTTCTTATAATTCTCACGTTTATGCTCATTGTCTCCATTTGAACAGTTAGGTGCAATATGTCCAATCTGGTTACATGCAAACACTTCAAAGGTAATTTACCTCTGTACTTATCAATACCCCTAAGTAACCTCTTGGCCAACAATGTTTCAATCTCAATCAGACTGTCTTCATCATCAACATCTCTGTTGGATCTTAACTCATGATTGTGACTAGTTTCTCTGCTTTTTCTTCCAGGTGGGTTAGAAACTGAAGCTCTAAATGCATATTCTGATTTCTAAACACTTCCATCATAATCATTCAATTCAAATACAGCTATTTTACCAATGATGGAGTCAAGAGTTACCTTTGTTTTATCAATAGACTTGAGTTCCTGAATGGCTGCAACTTGAATAGCGTAGACCAATAGAAGGGTTCTCAACACATTGCTAATTGTAGTCACACAAATTTTTCTAGCTTAATTAAATAAATATTTGCTATTTATTTGATTAAAAATCCACTAGCCATCAGTTAATTAAATTAATATTTAATTAATTCATCTCCAAACATTATTCTATTAATTAAATAAATTATTCAATTTATTTTAATTCATTCATTAAATAAAATTCCAATCAATTAAATAAATAAAATCTATTTATTTAATTAAACCCCCTATTCCTCTTTTAAATAAATTAAATAAAACATTTATTTAAATCATTATCCCCACCCCACTTGCATTTTCCTACAAATGCAACTTGCACACATTTATTGAAATAAATTAATTTATTTTTAATAAAATCCTATTTTCCCTCACCCACCAAAACCACTTGCAAAATCTAATCCCCTTCTAGATTCTCCTAACCCCTTCCTAATTAGCCTAATCCATCCCCTAATTATTGTCACATTCCTAAGCAAAATGGAGTCACTTCTCAAAGACTCCAAAGTCTTTGAAAAACATTTAATGCTTTGTGTGTTCAACAAATTAACCCCCAAAGTCTTCCAAGACCACTAATGGCTCTTACATGACCATTTATGGCTCTTACATAATCATTTATGGTTATTTCAAACTTGTCCCCCAAACATTTATTGTTTTGACCATATTCCTCCATTTCACATTTGCACAAGAGTTTATCCATTGGATAAAAGCTTTATTCTTTGAATAAAGAGTTTATTCATTCAACCAACTTTGACTCTAAATCCCAAAGTCATATCAGGCATTTAATGCTTATTCCCTCCCCTCTCAACCTATCTCACATTGACACTTGTCATCCTGGGATTGGGTTGAAAGCCCTCACATGGATTTGAAATCATTCAATCCTGACCCTTGTTGAGATTGCTCAATCTCAACCATCCATTGCTTCATTTTTCCTATAAATAGAGCCCATTTCTTCATAATCCAGATCCTGAAAACTTGTATGCATTTAAGCTATAGGCATTTTAAGAGAGCATTTTTAGCATAATTAACTAATATCTTGTTATTTTGGATAAAATAAATCATTTTTAGTATCAATAGCATAGTATTAACTTTTCATTTCACATTTAGAGCACAATACTACAATCTCAATCCTCCATAAGCATCCATAGTGCAAAAAGCTGCTGAGAGCTACACTATTTTGGAACTTGGAGAGGAGAGGAACAAGGGAGAAAGGAGCTAAGACCATGCTAAGAGGCATTTGGAGATGTCTCATTATCTTTGTTTCTTTAGTTAGATATATTATCATGTTTTTAGTGTCTCTCTTGGTATGCCTTTTTAGATTAGTTTTTGATTGACTAACACTAACGATCTTTTGGTTTTCGTGTGTTGTTTGTCATTTGCTAACCTTGTCCATTTTGTAGGGCATCATTTGGTGAACCTGACGTGAATCGAACACCCAAAAAATACCATTTTTTTTGTAAACTAACATGTCTGATTGTTGAATTTGTCACACAGGTTGCGCTTCGGCACTATTGAACACGTTCTAGCGCTACCGACACTTTCTATTTTAGCGCTATTGTTACTACAATAGCGCTATTGTCAAACTTCCAGTGCTTTTGGATTTGTTTTGGCGCTTTTGCTGTTATTTTGGCGCTATTGAAACTCTTTCAGCGCTTTTGCCTCTCGGGCTTTACCCTTATTTCAGTGCTTCTGTGTGAAATAGCACTTCTGTTTAAATGCAGACTAGCGCTATTGCAACAGAATGTTGTAAAACTCACCTTGTAACCGGAAAATTGAAAATCTTAGGCTTGTGGAAGCCCCCCCTTGGACATAGATTTTACTAACAAAATTGTGGTTTGTGCAGGTTAAAACTCACAAATTTTCCTTTGGTGCTTTTAAAACACTTGAAAACAAACATTTACTTCCATTGCAAGTTAGGATTCATCTTCATTTTGGTGCTTAAAATCAACACACAAATTTGCTTTTATTGCATCAAACTTAAAAATCACAAGCCACACTTCAATTTTTGGGCAAATAAAAAGAACAATCCATTTGTTTTGTTTTTTGCAAAAACAAATTTTACTTCAAGCAAACGTGTTTTTCATTAAGTTGACCAGGATTTCTGAATTCTAGATTACAAAACACATTGCCTTTAAAGTTAAAAAGAACACTATGGCTATTGGAGCAACATCTCCAAACAGTTAGATCACATTTGAAATGGTGGATTAAAAAGAATAAGTGTCTTTCGTACTTAGCACACTTGTGTAAAAATTCAGTCGAGTGGTCCTACCTCTAACACACACTATCCTCTCCCTTGGCTTTCATGGTCCTAGGTGTAAGAGAAAAGTGTTAGTAACACTCAAAATTTTATCTTTTTAAGAGAGGCCTTCCAAGGGGTCGATACTCTTGGGAACGACCTCGAGCGGTAAATCCTTCGAGCTGCTATAGAAATCAGGTGAGAGCGAAAGCTGTAGCCTTGGGTATAGCTGTTCCTACAGTGTAACTGGCCGAAAGGACAAATGGGCCCCACCACCAGTTACAAGGCTCTTAAGTGAGTCACTGCAGAATGAACTTATGTCTAAAAACATCGAACATGACTAAACACCTTTAAGTAGTAGCCCACCCGTTCTATTGATTGAGGATATTTGTGATATAATTTAGTGCAAGAGCATAGATGGTTTTGCTCCCAAGATACTCACCATACATATTTCCTTGAGTAGAAACATAGCTTTTTGAAAAGTCACTTGTGACTTGATAAAAGTGGTGACTCCCCCATCATAGGGATCATCTATTTGTTATGCTTGTGCAAGACTTAGTATATCACATCCTTACCTGCCACGACGGGATTCATAAGGTATGTAGTACCAAAGTCGAAGAAATATCAAGATGTGGGCTAAATTTATCACAACTGGCCATTTGACCTTAGGGATAAAAAGTGTTTGAAGTGTGTTTGTTTTAAAAACCAAGTGCAAATTGAGCTGACTTCAGGCTTTGGAAATACACCTTAAAATACATCTAAAGGAAGGGTCATATACAAGTCCAAGGATTGGGTTGATCTAGACCCATACTCATTTGTGCCTTTAAGGCTACATTCTTGTGTTTGTGTGCTTGCTTTGTTTTCTTGTCAAAGAAAAATCAAAGATCACTCCCAAAAACAAAGTATTCATCAAACATTTCTCAAAACAACCAAACACATCAAAAACAAAGTACAAACAACAAAGAGTCAAAATTTTATGACCATTCTTCACATCTTGCGAAAGAAGAAGAGTCATGAGAACATCAACTTAAAAAGAAGACCATTAAGCTCAAAGGCTTTGATCAAATAGAGGAAATTCTTCTATATCAATAGACAAATCCTTGTCTCCCATAGATTTTTCTTGCGTCACATGCGTCTCTACCTTCAAGGCAAAACAAACGAATTTGACTCAGAATCATTGAAACGCAGAGCTGTTATGCAATATAGAGCTCTGAGTTATCACAAAAATCAAGAAGGTAAGATTAATCCCAACTTTTTCCCAAACGTCTGTATCACCTACAACACAGCTCGAGAAATACCACCAACACCCAAAAGGGAAGAGATAGAGTTTGTCCCATTTGTAACACAAAGTTTTTATTAAAAGTTGAAAACATTTTCATCCATCATCTTGCTCATACATCATCATTTCATCATCAATCCGTCCCAACTCTCAAAACATTAAGAGGTTCTTGTCCTAAGTTCTCTTTTTAGATATTGCTTGAATCAAACACCACACATCACTTTTTAGATTGTTTCTACATCTAGGATAAGCTCATCCTAAGAAACACATCTACACAGGTTAAAACTAGTTCATGAGTGCATCCTCTCATTACTAGGTAGTTCGATCTGTAACACATCTCAGATTTCTCTACACCTTATCACATCAAAACTTATCAAACAAGCAAGCAATTCAAAGAAGGAATTTCGGTTACATCTACCTTAAAAGTGCTAAGAGATCCACATGCAATACCATTCACCAATCATCAATCTCTCATTTCATCAACAACTCATCATCATTTTCACTCAACTTCAACAAAGACTCATAAGCAAAATGGCTCAAACCCGATCACAATCAAGGCAACGAGAAATCGAAATAGAAGAAGAAGAAGAGGAAAATCTCAATGAATTTCAAGAAGCACTCGGAGGAAATGCGAATGATGAAAACCCAATTACTCCTACTCCTACAACAATCGAAAGGGCTCAACATAACCCTCTCTTTAATAGATTGTTTGATGAAATACTCAAGAGCAATGCGGATGCTCACTTTTTAAAGCTCGCTCAAGAAGGAGCCAAACTCCCCTCTGACTTTTATCTTGCCCAATTAAGACAAGCATCAGAAAGACAAAGTCGCCATGAAGAGGAAAGAGGTAGAGATCCCATCAGATATAACATTCCTCGAGGTAACCCACCACCTCCTCCTCCAAATGAAATGGAGATGTTGTGGCAACAAGTCAAGAATCTCGCCCAACAACTTCATAGTGGTGTCAAGACTAACCAATTCTCACTCAATGACATCTATCCCTATCCTTTTGATAGGAATCTTTATATGCCACCCTTTCCACGAGGATTCGAAACACCCAAATTCGAGAAATATAGAGGAAAGGGAGATCCCCGTGATCATGTCAGAGAATTTCATTCCGCTTGTCTTGAAGTGGCATATGATGACACCTACCTAATGCGCCTTTTTCCCCAAAGCTTGGGAGGAACAACCACATCATGGTTTTCCCGACTATCAGGTGGTATTAGAACATTTGAGGAACTCATCCAGAAGTTCCTAGCTCATTACTCTCATAACATTGAACGCGACATCACCATGGCTGATCTGTGCAACACCAAACAAAAACCAGGTGAACTATTCTCAGTATTCTTGCAATGATGGTGCCAAATGTCTAGCAGACGTTCTCTTCAGTTACCTGAATGAGAACTAGTGGAAATATTCATTTCCAACTTAAACGAAGAAATGGAATTTCACTTGGATGTCAAAGACACGGACTCTTTTAATGATATGATCACCAAGGGTTTGAAATGTGAACGGGCACTCATTAAGAAAGGACTCATGATAATCTATAATGAACCCAAGGATGGTCCTCACCCATGCTTCAATAGCGATAAACCAAACTTCTGGAATAAAAACAAGAATATCGTCAATGATGGGGTCATGGATGCCTGGACTATCCAAAATGCACAACATGTGGTTCGGTTTGCAGGACAAAATCCTCAACCTCAGAACAACACAAATGTTCCTTCTAATCAAGGTCGCATCACATCTCATGATGAACCTAGACCTCATTAGCAAAAACAAAAATGCACATACACTCCCTTAGGGGAACCCATTGAAACAGTATTGCAACAAGTCATTTCCCAAAATTTGGTCAGTCTACCTAAACTATCAAACTATGAGCCTCAGGTCAAACCGGCATGGTGGAGAGATACTGAACACTATGAATTCCATCAAGGAAGAGGGCACAAGACAAGTAATTGTCACCACTTGAAAGATCTTATTTAGGATCTTATTGACCAAGGAGAAATTGAAATTGAAGGACATGACCCGAAAACAACCAATAATGATCATCTGATGTTCAAAAATCCACTTCCATCACAAGATCAAAGGGGTCCTTCCACTTCTAGGCGAGGCACTGATACCACTGATTATACACAAGCTGTGTATAATTACACTGTCAATCACCTGTATGATGCCAATGAATAAGTTGCAACTATAACCTTCAAAAATACCAACTCAAATTGCAATGTTGTTACGCGTTGCGGAAAAGTTACCATAAAAGCAGCTCCACAAGGCACCACCTCCATCCCAAAGCAGTACAATCTTGTGGAACAATTAGATAAGATGCCCGCGCTTATATCCATTTTAGAGCTATTGCGCCTATCGCCCTCTCATAAAACTATCTTGGATCAAGCCCTCCAAGAGGCGTCAGTCCCTGCAAATCTGAATACAGACCAATTTCAAGCCATGGTTGGAAGTCTAAAGTCATCACCTTGTCTCACTTTTTCGGAAAGTGACAACTCTTCCTTCCAGCAACCTCATAATGCCTCACTCCACATCAAAGGATTTATTAACCAGCATAGGATCAAGCGATTCTTGATCGGTAATGGAGTAGGCCTGAATATTTGTACATTACAGTTGGTCACAGCATTGGGGTATGCAGTAGAATCAGTGGATCCTCGTCAGAAGATCACAATCAAAGCCTATGACGATGCAGAGCGGTCATCCAAAGGAGCTGTGGTACTACCAATCTGAGTAGGCCTTGTGGTAAAGCACATCATTTGTCAAGTTCTGGACCTTCCTCTGCCATACAATCTATTATTAGGGAGACCTTGGATACATGCCATGCAACCCGTTCCATCTACCTACCATCAATGTATCAAGTTCCCACATAACGGTGTAGAGATCACAATCTTGGGCGATGCAAATCCCTTTGCGTTTTGCCATAATATCAGCCATCAACCAGAGATTACCGTTCCTAATAACAGAGAAGCCATTTCCTCCACATCATGTATAAGTCCATCCTCTCTTGCCAGTTCAAACACCACTATACCGAAGCAAGAAAAGCTTAAAATGAAAGTAGTAGAGGAAGGTCCTGGGGAATACAACTTGAGTCAACTCTTTTGTGTGGGACAAATGCCCACTTCTCCTCGAACACATGGTAAACCACAACAGTTACTCCAACAACCACTAATCATGCCTGCATGTGCTTTGACACATTTCATCCTTGGAAAGAGTCAAGAAGAAGAAACCCAAGATGAGGACTTGGCGGAATGGATCTATAAAGATCCCATCACCATGGATCTACCACAAGTTAAACTTCCTACGGATCAATATGGTAAAGGCCTCCTCATTATGCAAAGGATGGAGTATGATGGTCAGAGTGCTTTGGGATATTGCAAACAAGGACGACATGAACCCCTTCTCCCGGAATTAAAGCCCAAAGGTAACACAAGCCTAGGCTTTGAAAAAGAGATCTTTCCTAAGCTCAGATTCAAAGGCAAACCCAACAAACCGTTATGTCATCCTACTACAAAAAGGACACCTTTCATAATCAAAGCACCATCAAGCACCATCCCAACTGCCCCATCGAGGATCAAGACCCCAACACGACTATCACCAATGCCGCTCATCCCACCAAGCGAACCAGTAATCCCATCAGCAGCACCATTAGTAGCCGAAACTGTGTCAGAACTCGTAGCAGCATCTATATCACCAGTAGTTCTAGCAGAAGCAACTGAGTCAATATTACCGATACTCCCTATACCGGATTCCTTGATCCCCATCAATCTTCCTACAACACCGATCACTACAAAGGTACATCAACCAATCATGCCTGCAGTATTTAACTCAAAAGACATCCTAGTATGGTATAGTAATCGGATGCTGGAAAGTGACTCAGAGACTGACTCGCATGAATGGGAATTTGATTCTGTACAGCTTAATACTTCAGATGAGGAAGACACATCACCACCTCCACCACATAAAGACATCCCTGTTTACGGAGAAGCACAGATAAAGACCACTTGGGTTCCTGAACTGGAAACATCTTCCACAGACCCTACATCTCATCCTACGCCTGATTCTGACAGCGAGAGTACCATCAATGACCTTCACCATAATGTCTTAAACCTCACTGATACCTCTAACGCACTTAACCTAATCGATGAAGTAATGCCCATTATCCACCCTGAACTCATCGAATGGAACCAACCAAATCCCCCATGTCTTGACTTCTTCCAAAATGATGAGGCTATCATTGACTTTTTGGAATTAAGGGATAACCTACCAAGCGAGGATCACAAAGCTAGATTCATCATTGAATTTAATAGCGCATCATACTTTGGGGTGGATGCCAAACCTTTTAGCTGCAAAAATATAACAATAAAACATGGATCTTCCAGTGAAAACCACACTGTGGCCCTGTTTGATCCAACAAAAGTAAAAAGAAAGAGTGTATCCAATGGTGAAAACCTCTCCGAGGTGCCTGAGGATGAAGGGTTTGACATTCTCCCTGATAGTACACAACAGGAATGATCAACGATTCTCATTGATGAAACCAAAGAATACAATGTGGGGACTCCTAAAAATCCTCATCTCATACATTTGGCATCTCTTCTCACTCCAGAGGAACAACCTAAGTTTATAGAATTCTTCCAGACGCGTCAGATCAACCTTGCATGGTCATATGCAGACATGCCTGGGCTTGATCCTGATTTAGTCACGCACCACCTCACCATCGCAGAAGGAGTCAAACCTGTCAAACAAAAGCTTCATAAGATGCATCCTCAGATTGTAGTACTAGTCAAAACAAAACTCAAGAAACTCCTAGATGTTGGTTTCATTAGACCAATTGATTATGCATAATGGATCTCCAATATTGTGCCTGTCGGCAAACCAAAAGGGGGCATCCGCATTTGTACTGATTCCAGATATCTGAATAAGGCTTGTCCTAAGGATGACTTCCCCCTACCAAATATCGATATCATAGTGGATATGAGAGCAGGACATTCCATGCTTTCACTCATGGATGGCTTTTCAGGATACAATCAAATAAAGATTGCACCAGAGGACCAACATAAGATAGCCTTCACATGTCCATGGGGCACATATTGCTGGAATGTAATGCCCTTTGGTCTAAAGAATGCAAGAGCGACCTATCAAAGGGCAATGACCACCATCTTCCATGACATGATGCATACTATGATGGAAGATTTTGTGGATGACTTACTAGAAAAATCACTCACCAGAGAAGGGCATCTCCACATCTTAGATAAAATCTTTGATAGACTGGAACAATACCGTGTTCGACTCAACCCAAAGAAATGTGTCTTTGGAGTAACCTCCGGGAAACTTCTAGGATACATTGTCTCAAGCAAAGGTATTGAGGTCGACCCAGCAAAGGTAAAAGCAATCATGGACATGCCACCACCAAAGAATATCAGTCAGCTAAGGACATTACAAGGATGACTTCAATCCATCCAAAGATTCATTGCACAACTGGCCGATAAATGTCACCCATTCACACACCTGCTACACAAGAACATCCGCTTTCAATGGGATGCCAGATGCCAACAAGCATTTCAGACGCTTAAAGACTATCTCATGAATCCACCATTGCTAATGCCACCAGATCCAAGTAGACCATTGTTATTATATATCTCAGCGACAAGTACAGCATTGGGTGTACTACTGGCACAACATAATGCAGAAGGAAAAGAGTGTGCTATTTACTACATCTCTCGCACACTGGTGGGCTATGAACTCAATTACACACCTATTGAGCAAGCTTGCCTAGCAGTAATATTAGCAGCCACAAAATTGGGGCACTATTTGTTAACACACAAGGTACAACTCATCGCAAAGATTGATCCACTCAAGTATTTACTTAACAAAGCAGCATTGACAGGCCACTTGGCCAAATGGGTGATGATTCTAAGTGAATTTGACATCAAGTATGTGGACCATAAAGCTATCAAAGGTCAAGTCATTATGGATCAATTGGCTAATGCACCACTCATAGGTGATCATCCTCTCATTTCCAATTTTCCAGATGAAGAGATATTCGTGATCACAACAGCACAACCATGGAAACTATATTTTGATGGTTCATACACTAGGCACGGCTCGGGGGCAGGCATTCTGTTTATCACACCTCAAGGTGATAGCATCCTGAAGTCTTATAGGCTCACATTTCCATGCACTAACAACATAGCAGAGTATGAGGCCTTGATCACAGACTCAGGCTAGCCATACAATGGAAGTTACAAGAGCTACAAGTATATGGTGACTCACAACTGGTCATTCGACAAGCAACAGATGAATATCAGACAAAGGATGATAAACTCATGCCATATAAGAAAATGGTGGACACTCTAAAGACATCATTTATTACTATCACTTTTGAGCAGATACCAAGAGATCAAAATCGAGCTGCAGATGCTATGGCTACCATCGCATCTCTCCTAGATCTTCCACAGAATTCAACACGCTACGAGTTCTTGGTAGAACAACTTTGGATTCCCGCTTATGATATCCCCGAATCCGAAATGATATGTCACCTTGTTGGTTTTGAATCCCCATGGTACGGTGAATTTTACACCTATCTTCACGATCACACCCTTCCTCCCAACCAATCAAATAACCAATGAAAAACCTTCATTCGCCAAACTAATCGATATACCATTATTGCTGAAACCCTATACCGCCGTAGTCTTGATGGTACTCTCCTTCGATGTCTGGAACAAGATGAGATAACAAAGGCTTAGGAAGAAGTCCATGAAGGAATTTGCGGGACTCACTCAAGTGGTCCATCAATAGCCAAGAAACTCCTGCTCAATGGATACTATTGGCCATCTATGGAAAAGGATTCCTACTACTTTGTCAGAAAGTGCAAGAAATATCAAGTCCATGGCGACCTGATACATGCACCAGCCCAGGAACTGCAACCAATCACAACACCATGGCCTTTTTGTCAATGGGGCCTCGACCTTGTGGGTAAAATCCATCCATCTTCATCCAATGGCCATAAATTCATTATTATCACCTCCGAATATTTCACAAAGTGGATCGAAGCTGTTCCACTTACCCAAGTCACCGGCAAGCAGATCGCCTCATTCATCCTCAACTACATCATCTTCCGATATGGTGTGCCCATGTCCATCATCACAGATAACGGTCTTCCTTTCAAAAATCAGGATGTCTGTGAACTTTGTGAAAAATTTCATATCCAACATCGCTTTTCCACTCCCTACTACCCACAAGGCAATGGTCAGGTCGAAGCATCCAATAAAAACATATTGAGAATTTTAAAAAAGACAGTCAATGATGCTAGCCGTGATTGGCATGTTCAATTGAATCTAGCGCTATGGGCATATCGAACTAGCATTCGAACCCCTATAGGTGCAACTCCTTATTCATTGGTCTATGATGCAGAAGCTATCTTGCCTATTGAGGTCAAGATACCATCATTACGGGTTTCCTTGCATAAACTGATAGATGATGAAGCTTACAGAGTATCCCATCTTCAAGACTTAGGGTTACTAGATGAGAAGTGACAAGCTACATACAACCATCTCAAATCTTATCAACAGCGCATGAGCAGAAGCTACAATCACCGAGTTAGACCTCATACATTTGAGGTAGGTGATCTTTCTCTTCGAGAGAATCCTCGCAACCAACCAAACAAAGAACATCAGGGCAAGTTTGAATCAAACTGGCTGGGCCCATATGTTGTCACTGCTGTGTTCGGGTCTGGGGCATATCAGTTGGCTACATCAGAAGGAGAACTGCTTGCAGATCCAATCAACAACATGCACCTAAAATGGTTTTATACCTAAGATGTACAGAGTGTCAGGCTCCCCTACATACCAGAAAATACCAAAAACATTCAGAAAAATGTCCTGAAGAAAATACAAAAACATTCAAAAAAAAAAAAAAAAAGAGAGTAAAGAAAAATCATGCATCCAAATGGTGAACAACCACTCCGATGGCACCTTGGGTAAGTACGATGGTGAAAACCTGGCATATAGGCGCCACTCGTAAAGGCAATGGCTCCAGTATCTTTCAGGCTCGTTGCGATCACATTCATACACACATCCATCCATCTGAAACTGTGGCTTGTTATTCATCTGCAATTAAGCAAATACTCCATGTGTCTGGCAATCCCGCTTTTTCATAGTCATGTCTAAACTGGGGGCAATGTCCTTAACCTATTGATGGAAGTGGAGTCTATATTAGTCTTATGATTCATTAAGTTCTTCATTCAAGCAATCATCAAAAATCCAAAAACATTCAAAAATATCTTGCAAAAATCCAAAAAACATTCAAAACTGTTTCACAAAAATCCAAAAACATTCAAAAATATCTCGCAAAAATCCAAAAAACATTCAAAACTGTTTCACAAAATCTGAAAATATTCAAAAAATGTTTCACAAAATACCAAAAACATTCAAAACAAATCAAAATCCAAAAACATCAAAAAACATCGAAAATCACACAAAAACATGGCAACACTTTGTACATACTCATCCATGCAGATACCAAAAACAAACATTGACAAAATACTCACACAATGACCATTTACCAATCGACTACACAATCAACATCAACACTCAAAAACTGTCTTCAACAAGGATGTATCCTTCCTTACCCAAACAAAGACAAAAGTGATGTTTTCTTTGACAAGAAAAATATGTTAAGCTATCAAATACTTGGTTGATTTGTGAGTACAATCATTCATTTATCTATATCGGGATCTTTCAGCATTATTTTGTATTGTTTGCACATTATTTCTGATGAAGTTCTGGGGTATGTACTAATGGTGTCTACGTGGGAAGTTCACTAAGCTATGTGATCATAGGCAAAAATACAACCATAGATCACTACAGCTTGCTGACTACAGCGTATACCTCGACCATATGGGCATGAACTATTACCAAGGATCCATATTCTTTATTCTTTATGTATATACTATTTGTTTGCAGGAACAATGCTCATTCTTCGGTTCCTCCTCATCCAAATTGGATAAAGGTTTTATCTCTTATTATGGTATGCACTTGTCTCAGGATATGATCAGCCTAAGATCAAGGAGGACGATCCAAGTCATGCATGAATGGTGATAATCCTTGTCTGTTCCGCAAGCAATACTCTGCTCAACTTGACCCTTATATCAAGTCGTTTGTATTAACTTGCTATATAAAATCTGTGAAAGGAATACTCAGCTCATCTTGAATCATTATGTCAAGATGCTTGTATTTTCTTCCAACATTTTAAAGCTCAATGATGAAAATAGAGCACTATGGATCGTCACTTCATCTCATCTGTTTATATATTGCATTCCATTGCATATCACCCATCCATTTGCTCATTCATATATAGGATTTATATGCAAAAATGTGAAACTTAAGCTGGTCTTGGATACAATCACGACCAAGTACTCTGATACATCATCAATGCATTATGCAAAGTCTCAAAAACCTTGCATTCCTCATGATCATATCATCCTCGCATTTAGTTGCATCTTGCATTAAGAAACATTCATGTCATTTTTAACTTAACATTGCATATAGTTCATTTTTGACATTAGTTTTCATTAAATCATTTACATCATTAATAATTAGATTCATTCATGGGATTCAATTGTCTTTGATTATATTAAGTCATTTACTAGGCATTCATATAAGTGTCGATTATCCATCATCATTTTATCATCTTTTATCATTTATTATTTGTATAACATTCATTTATAGTTAAAAGGTGCATTCATTCATTACTAAGTATGTTATTATGCATTCATTATCATCTTTTTAATTGCATTAAGGTGCAGTTATTAAAACATTAGTTATAGTAACATCACATTATCATTTGTACTTAAATCATATTTGCGCATTTAGAATCATAAATCCATTTTTTTCCAAAAAGTGGTTCATACCATTTTATATATATCCATTTTACATACGCATTCATTTAGGCATTATCATATAACCATTTGTACTTTACATTTTGTTTATCCATATCACATTCATCTAAAACACATCTAGATGCATATTCATCCATAAAAATCATTCATTCAACCATTGCATTAACATCATCACATAAATCATATCATCATTATATCAAAATAGGAAACACCAAAATCTTGTTCATAAATCATCATAAGCATACATCATCATCATGGCATTACATACATAAAGCATTGCATCAACAAATCAAAACAAATCATACATAAACCTACATTCATATGTCAGTATCCAACATCATACATCATCATCATAAACATGTGCATATAGGAATCATCTCATAAAGGCATACATATACACATATCCATCTAAACAATAAACTCATCATCCTGCATACACATCCATATAAATCAAATGCATATCATCAAAATATGGGATCTCCTCATATATCTCATCTCATATATCAGAGTATAATGAAGTCTACAAAATCGGCTACCAAGAGCCATCCAAGATACAGTCCAAAAAATAAACAATGATACAAATACATATATGCATAAATGCTCTCTCAAATGCCACTCTGGCCCAATTCTATCCCAACACCTCCACCTGGTCCACCACTGGTGCCTGCACCCCCTGCTCCTTCTCTCTGCGGAGGCCTCATCGAACCACCACTCCCTCCTGCATCTCCTAATCTCTCCCGCCTCAAAGGACCCATCACTCCCCCACTGCTCTGCATCCTCTGTGATCGCTCTGATCTAGTCTGCCGCATCTGAGTATAACTGAGAGCTCACTGACTAACTGGCACCACCTACTTATATAAAACCCCACCAGTACTCTATCTCAGCCCGTGCTCATCCAAACTACCTCATCACCTCCCCTGTAGGCCCCTGTGCTCCTACTCCAACCCGGACTCTCTCCTGCAGCTCCGCCAATCTCTCCACTGCAGTATCCCTCTCCCGCAGCACCACCATTAGCTTTGACTCTCGTGCAAATAGCTGTACATCCCTAGCTGCCACCTTCGCCTCCAAATCCTCTATCCGGGTCTGCAAGCGTACTATCATGTGATCCTGAAGATCTCCAGTAGCCCCCCCCTCAGTATCCATAGCTACCTCCCCTACACCACCCTCTCCAGTAGTCCCCTCTCCTCTGTCCATCGGGATCTCTCTCTCCATCCCCCTCCCACTCAGCTGAACTCCTCCTGGTATCAATGGCCCCTGTGATATCTGTAGAGGCAGTCCACCTCTCCCTCTCTGCTGACTCCGCATCCCCAATCCTCCACCTCCACCTCCTCCACCTCCATCTCCATCTCCTCCACCTCCACCCCCTACTCCTCCTCCTCGACCTCCTGCTCTCCTCTGGCCCCGTCCCCTCTCATCCTCAAATGCTGGGATCGGCTCTGCTGGATCCGATATCCGTGGGATCGGGTGTGCTACCCGGTACTGCATATACTCATCTATCACCCCTACATCCATGACCCTCGGTCGTATGTCCCATGGCCTCGCCTGTAGTATCCGGAACTCTGCCAGTGCCTGATCATATGGTAGTACTGGACCCCATGCATACCGCTCCCAAATAACTCGAGCATACTCTCTGGATCCACTAAGCAGTCCCTATTGCCGTCCAAACTACCTCATCACTCATCCAGGCACCTATCTCTCCACATGATATGCACTCCTCCCGATGAGGAATCGAGTCATAAACACATAGGGCAGTGCCTCTGCGTCATCATCCCATGACTCACACTCCAAGTATGGCCGCCATATCACTGCATCCAGGTCATCCAATGCCCACCACCACCACTCTAACTTCCCCAAGTGGGGTTGACTCATCATACCACTGTACATAAACATGTACGACTGATCCACTACACGAAATCTAAGACTCACCGGTCGAGTCACTGGTAGGTGCTCCCAAGCCCAAATATGTAGCAGCGTCATGCCCACTGCTAAGGACCCCTCCTCCGGTACACTACCTCATGAAGCTCCTGATACATGTGCGCCAACACGCATGACCCCCATGCAAATTGGGTCCCCTCGGTCATCATCATCTCGATAACCTATCCCCATCCCACTGCCAAACCATGTGACTGCCTGTCTGGACATAGAAGACCTCCCACAATTCCTGACAAAACTGCTAAAAGAGGCTCATATAGTGCCGCTATATCCTCCCATGCAATCGAGTCATCATCAATGAACACATCCTCATCAAAAATCCTCTACATCGAGAGAGCCCCCTAGGATCTATCATATGTGACCAGCTCTCCTCGACTCAAAATCTGCAGGATGCGCCACACATCCTCTAGAGTCACGGTCATCTCCCTCTGTGCCAAATGGAAGGTGCAAGTCTCACTGTGCCACCGCTCTGCTAGTACTATGACCAGTCCATAATTCATATGAATCACGGGCATGTGCATCACCTCGTATAGACCAGTCGCGGCAATGCAATTAATCTCCGCCTGTGTCAATCGGTCCCACAACCCTTGTGTCGCAGGATGGCGCTCCCGTAACTGCAACACGCGTAGCTCCTCCTGCACATAGACATTCATCAATCACCATCAGTTGTTTTGTTTTCAAACTTTCTTAAGTTTAAACCTAGACTATCAACAGATACTTTGATCAAGTATCTTCGGGTCTCAACAGGTAAGCAATCATGGCCACCTAGACATCAACAGACATTTATCTTAACAAATGACCTAAGTCTCATCAGGCTGCTATGGTTCAAAACAACTCCCACTTCACATCGCCAACCATCCCTCATTGGCATCAGAAGATTGGTCTTCATCCAAACCAGGGCATGTCTTTATCCTAAAGCAAAAATGCTATTTTACCAACAAAAGCGCTAGTTTCCAAACAATAGCGCTACAACCCTAACAAAAGCGCTCAATCAGCTATGCAACAACGCTACAACTACAAACGCGCTAAAACCCCTATCCAATAGCGCTATTTTAACTCAATAGCGCTCAATTAAGCCCTCAATAGCGCTTGTTAACCAGAAGCGCTAAAACTTGCCTACAATAGTGCTACAACCGAGCAAAAGCACTCAAACAATGGCTCAATAGCACCATTGCGGTGTAGTAGCACTAATTCATGGAGCAAAAATGCCAAAACCGAAGTTCCAGCGCTCTTGCTCCAACTTGACTTGGACTCAGCTAAAAACCTATAAAAAATGCATAAAAATTAATTTTTCAAATTTGCGTACCACTGGTCCATAGTCGTCTGGGCGCTGGAACCGTCGCACTCGCTCGAATCTATGCTCGGTGATCGGAATCGACATCCTCGCTGCTACTCGCTCCTCCAAATGTCTCTATCAAAGCTCTGATTTCCAAATGGTCGCGGTCACAAATGATCCTGTTTTCGCCCCATTTATACCCTTCGCTGTCACCGTAACTTCCCCCTGCTTACCGTCGTGGTCCCCGTGAACTTCTCGAGCCTCCCATTTCTCTATTTTTCCCCCGATTTCTTCTATTTTTCACCCGTATGGCTAACTCCTTCTCTTCTACCACCTCGCCAATTTTCATTCTTTTTCGAGAGATCGCCCGATATTTCAAAAAAATTTGTCCCATCTCTCAAGGGGGCATACCACCCATTAAATTTACATTTTATGGGGCATTTCTTCACACCAGTTTTTCTTTTTTTGAAACGACGCGATAAACCGCACCGTCTCAAAGAAGGGCAAATGTAGTCACACAAATCTGTCCAGCTTAATTAAATAAATATTCGCTATTTATTTGATTAAAAATCCACTAGCCACTAATTAATTAAATTAATATTTAATTAATTCATCCCCAAACATTCTTCTATTAATTAAATAAATTATTCAATTTATTTTAATTAATTTATTAAATAAAATTCAAATCAATTAAATAAATAAAATCTATTTATTTAATTAGAATCCCCTTTTCCTCTTTTAAATAAATTAAATAAAAACATTTATTTAAATCATTATCCCCCCCCACTTGCATTTTCCTACAAATGCAACTTGCACACATTTATTGAAATAAATGAATTTTTATTTTAATAAAATCCTATTTTCCCTCACCCACCAAATCCACTTGCAAAATCTAATCCCCTTCTAGATTCTTCTAATCTCTTCCTAATTAGCCTAATCCATCCCCTAATTATTGTCACATTCCTAAGCAAAATGGAGTCACTTCTCAAAGACTCCAAAGTCTTTGAAAAGCATTTAATGCTTTGTGTGTTCAACAAATTAACCCCCAAAGTCTTCCAAGACCACTAATGGCTCTTACATGACCATTTATGGCTCTTATATAACCATTTATGGTTATTTCAAACTTGTCCCCCCAAACATTTATTGTTTTGACCATATTTATCCATTTCACATTTGCACAAGAGTTTATCCATTGAATAAAAGCTTTATTATTTGAATAAAGAGTTTATTCATTCAACCAACCTTGACTTTAATTCTCAAGGTCATATCAGGCATTTAATGCTTATTCCCTCCCCTCTCAACCTATCTCACATTAACACTTGTCATCTTGGGATTGGGTTGAAAGCCCTCACATGGATTTGAAATCATTCAATCCTGACCCTTGTTGAAATTGCTCAATCTCAACCATCCATTGCTCCATTTTTCCTATAAATAGAGCCCATTTCTTCATAATCCAGATCCTGAAAACTTGTATGCATTTAAGCTATAGACATTTTAAGAGAGCATTTTTAGCATAATTAACTAATATCTTGTTATTTTGGATAAAATAAATCATTTTTAGTATCAATAGCATAGTATTAGCTTTTCATTTCACATTTAGAGCACAATACTACAATCTCAATCCTCCATAATCATCCATAGTGCAAAAAGCTGCTGAGAGCTACACTATTTTGGAACTTGGAGAGGAGAGGAACAAGGGAGAAAGGAGCTAAGACCATGCTAAGAGGCATTTGGAGATGTCTCATTATCTTTGTTTCTTTAGTTAGATATATTAGCATATTTTTAGTGTCTCTCTTGGTATGCCTTTTTAGATTAGTTTTTGATTGACTAACACTAACGATCTTTTGGTTTTCGTGTGTTGTTTGTCATTTGCTAACTTTGTCCATTTTGTAGGGCATCACTAATCACTGTGGTATCCTCCACTTTAGCACTAATACTTTTGATCTCACTGACTATCTCCTTGATCCTCTGACCATACTATTGAAAATTCTCACCTTCAGCCATCCACATGTCATCAAATTTACCTCTCAAACTCTCTTCTTTCGCAATCTTCAAATGCTCATCACCACTATAGATATCCTCAAGTTTCTTCCATACTTCAAAAGCAGTCTCCAAACCATTGACATCAACATACTCTGAATCAGACACGGAACTGATAATGGTCGCCAATGCTTGATTATTCTCCTATTGCTCCTTATTTTGATCATCAGATAGAATCTCACTAGGAAAGGTATATTGGTAACGATATGTTCCCAATATTGACTTCCTAAGCTTTTGATATAGATCTTAATCCTATCACTCCAGATTTTGTAGTTTTCCCTATTGAACTTCGGACCTTCTTTCTTCATCATTTTCTTCTAGATCTTTACCTCAAGCTGTTAGGATTAGACACTAGAGGACCTGAAATTCTCTAATACCAATTGATGATATGATGAATCAATAAGGATCTAGACAACTATTGAGAGGGGGGGTGAATCAGTAGATAGAAAACAAACTAAACTTTCACCAAACTCAAACCCAAACCCAACTCATAAATCAATGACTGAACTAACCGATTCAAACATTGTACTGTAAACTGCAACAACACTATCAAGTTTACCAGTTGACTAGCATACTAAAATAACAGTGTAACGAATCTGAAACTCTCAAACCATTTAACCAAAATATCAAACCATTTTACTAATATTAGTAAAAGCACATTTTAGATCACTTACGGTCATCTTAACACATCTAAGTGGCTTTACCAATTACACAAATTAACAATATCAAAACATAACCACAAAAACCATTCACCACTTGACATAATGATTTTTCATGTGGAAACCCAAATGGGAAAAACCACTATGGGGAGGAATACCCACAAGTATTATGAACTCTTTCGAATTTTGCATTGTTAGGATCCAAGACTTGTTAGAAGCTTTACAAAAATGTCCTGTTAGGAACAAATTGGTAAAGGACCACCCGGTTAAGGGATTGACTACAATACCCTGTTAAAGGCAATACCCTATTAGGAGTAACCTTGATAGAGGATTTCAAATCCAATCTAATGGATCATATGGTTAGAGGATTTAGATAGCACCAAGCCTATTAAAGCGTACCCAGTTAAGGGATTTAATTGTTGTAATTGTTAGAGAACAACAGGGTTTTTTTGATCTGGTAATAACACTAATTTGTTTGATCAAATCCTTTTTATACTCCTATCTGCCTTCACACATTCTATAGATACTCCTTCTGGTTTGGCAATCAATCACACTGACACTTAACCAAAATTGCCAACAACACTACAAAACAACTCATCGACCTAATAAGCAAAACAATAGGTCGGTAACACATCACAAAACCTAAGATCTCATAGATATTACAAACAAATTGGTTCAAACATGACGGTTAGATTACATAGCAATCATTTGCACATTGTCCAAGATAACCTCGACCGCTCCTAGATCACCACACATTGGATCCTATAACTCATGACGTGTTTTCTACTTCATGCTATGCCTATTGGAAATTGACACTCAATTGGTTGGTTTCACTATGTTTTTATTGATGGCAACATGGTATCTTATTCTGGCTTCATGTTTTGGTTAAGTTGTGTATCGACAGGCACTTCACAGACACTACACCGACATTGGCACCGACATGACAGTTGGATTACTTTGGTTACCGATAATACAGGTCGACATGGTTGAGAATATGGTTATTGGTATTGGAGGCTGACATCTCTTGGATCCGACGTCGACAATTGTTCTTAATATTTATGTATTCATGTTATCTAGCCGACATGTAATTTGATATTGTAATTATCTTTGTAAGCCGACATAAAGCATGATAAATTGTATAGAAATATATAGGTCAGTTGGATTAGATCATTTTGTAATATAATAGTATAATAGATATGGTGATAGATATGTGAATGTGATACAATGGGAAATATATCAGAGAGATTATGTATGTGAGGATATTTATGTAAGGGTTATTCAGGTAAGGAGTTTAGGGTTTAAGACCGGAACAGACAGAGCTTAAACCAGAATTGTATTCTAGCATAGAAGATACTATCTTAGTAGCTCAACAGTTCTCCGGATTGTAGTCTAGATTTATATGTAGTCAGTGAGGCTCCTTTTGTGATTGAGTAGTGTGCTCTAGGCTGTAAGCCTTCCTGCAAGTGCAGGCCCCTTATATTTTGTAATATCTCTTCATATGGCCAATGGATTGATATTGTGGATCACAAATCCCACTGTGGTTTTTCCTCTTTGAGGTTTTCCATGTATAATTTTATGTGTTATGATTCTCATTTATGTGATTGGCTTATTGGTTGCTTTACTTCTTTTAATTTTGTATGTATCGGTATACCGATTGGTGTATGCATTTTTAATAAGACTAAAATTTATCATTCCAATATAACACTGATTCACCCCCCCTCTCAGTGTTATTGGATTCCAACAATTGGTATCAGAGCCTTGTGCTTTAGAGGAAGTTTAACAGCTTGAGGAAGATTCTGAATCCAGAATCTAGAATCCATGGATATGGCTTTGGAGAAGCAATTTGAGATCACACTTGAAGATTATGATGTTGAAAGGTTGAATAACTTAAAGATACAAGATGAATTAAGTTTTGTTAAGGAATTCATTCTTGTCCTACAAGAGAGGTTATCATCTGTTCAGGCTAGGAGGAAGGAACTTTTGCAAAGTCAGGATGATGAAGAAAAATATGCACTTAAGGAATAATGTCAGAAATTGAGTTAGGAGAACACGGTTATGAAAAATGAAATGCAAGTTATAACTATGAGAATGTGTAAGGAGATTGAGGAACAAAAGAAAAAGGAAGAAAATATTGTTGTATCCCTGAAGAACAAATTTGAAGAGTGTGGTAGGCTGGTACATGAGAATGATATGTTGAGAACTGGTTTAGTACAATCCTAGAGTAATGAACAAGAGCTTGAGAGACAAATAATAATTCTAAGAGAAGATTTAACTACTGCAAGTGAGTATAAAGAAAAATTCAAGATTAGCTCAACACAACTAGATGAGTTATTGAAGAGACAAAGACAGATTGGAGATTCCAGTGGACTTGGATTTGAGCAAGGACAGAGTTCTGGTACTGCTAATGAAAATCAAAACCATAAGGCATCGGTAAGACAATTTAATGCTTATAAATTTAATGGTAGATGTTTTTTTGCAATAGATTTGGTCACATGGCTAGACAATGTAGAAATAGAGCAAATCAAAACCCTAATTTTGCTCCCAGTAAATGTTCTAAATGCAATAAATATGGTCATAAGAAAAAATATTACAAAATGAATGTTAAATGTTATGCATGTGGAAAGTTTGGACATATGGCTAATCAGTACAGGTCAAGAAATTTTATTGGTTTTAGCAAAGCAATTCAAAGGAACAATGTTACATGTTATGCATGTAATGAGGTTGGACATATTGCTAAATTCTATAGAAGCAAAAATCCACTGGTTGGTAATGGAGGATCAAATGAGAAAGGGAAAGAGAAGGTTAGTGAAATATGGCAAGATCATACTCAGAGATGGGTTAGGAAGACTAAAGAACAATCATCAGATGGAAATGCACCAGTTACTTATCTAGCAGAGCAGGTTGTTCTTGCACCAGTAGGTAGCTCATCCGGTAACTGAGGAAGATGCTTGAGGGGTAGGAAAAATTCATGAAGATGTTGCATATGCCCCGGGAAGAGGTTCCGAAAGATGTTCTAGACTTTGGAGATGCTTATCCAACATGGATATGTTATGTTCGAGATATGGTATCTTTCATCGACAATCATTTATGTCAATGGAAGATTAGGGTTTTTATCAGAGGTTAAAAGGTTGAATTCACTTCATTATTGATCACCTTGCATTCAAAGCAATTTCAAAATGATTAAGAGTGACTAAGAGCCATCAAAGGCATTCCAGAGAAATCAAATTTCTTCTTGAGCGATTTCACCGATGACTAGAAGAATTTGTAAAGGGTTTTCACCAAAAGCGATCAATAGGTATTTATCTTTAAAACATGGAAGCGGGATCATCATCTATTCTTATCTTTGTTGCAAACCCAACTGTAGTAGAGGTCAAGGACCACCCCAAGTTAATTTTCAAGCGATATCCACATGTGGCTACCTTGGAAGATTCAGTTGCAACATTTTATCGTGTTTCAGAGGGAGTTGTCTATGTTGAAGATGTTAGGGAATACATACATTGTCACATTGAGGACTTGGGAACATCTGAAATAAAGGGCATGTACATGAGCGAGCTGATGGAAGAATCTAGAAAGATCAAACCCACATACAAGCACATTGAAGACTTAGGTTTTACCGGCATTCTAGACATCCCAAAATTTGAAGATGAGATAATTAGGTATGTTTTGAGTAGAGTACATGGGGAGTCTATCTAGTTAGATAGACCTTACAAGATCACCAAGGAAGTCATCAGGGCAATCACTGGCTTACCATCAGTTGGGCAACATCCAGAGAAGAAGGTTTCAAATGATTGCATGAACAAAATCACCAGCGTGACATTTGATAGGAGATCTATGAGAATAAGCACTATTACCGACACAAACATCAGATTCGGTAGCATGATCATCGGGTATAAGGTAACTCGATCAAACCAACTGAATTTTGTTTCCAGTTCATGAATTTTCGTTGCATACAAAATTATGAGAGAAAATGTGAAATTGGATCTATGTGGTTGGATGTTAGATGAGTTATTAATAAACCTAGGAAAGATTAAGGGAGAAAAGAAGGGAACCTTCTGGTATGGAAACTTAATAGTCTGCTTAATGTTTTTTTCATGAATGATACACCCGGTTTTGGGAAGAGGCAATGGGCTTTTGACATCTCGATAGGGAGACAATTGAAATAGTCAATTGCTACTTTAGGCAATCAGAGAGATGATAAAATATGGGGATATTTCAAGGGGTTTCAGAAATCTATGAGGTCTAGGGAAAGGGTCCCTAAGCATATTGTAGAAAATATTCAACTGACATATGCTTCATGGTGAAGAAGGATGAAACACTTATGGAAGCGGTTAAGCCCTGGAAGATTTGGATTGAGGAAATGGGCTATGAAGTGGATGCAAAGATTCTTGAGGCTTATGTAAAAATGTTGATTGATGCACCTATTGGTGAGGAAAAGAAGCCCTGTGGTACTACCACAAGAGGTTGAAATAGAGTTCAACCCGAAGAAGAGAGAGAAGCAGGAAGGAAAGGCAAGAAAATTTGTTGAGGTCTCATAGGACATCAAAGCATTAATTGATGTTGTCTCAGAGAAAGGAAGGAAGAGGAAGAATCCAAAAGTACAAATTGAGCCTATTACAACAGAGTCTCAATCTGAGGATGACACACCCTTGGCATTCAGGAGGGTTGTAAGGAAGAAAATAGAGTAACTGGTAGTTACAGAGACTGCAACAAGTGGCAAATCCACCAGTGCAAGTGAGGAAGCTATAAAGGATAAATCATCAGAGGAGAAGAAAGGGGAAACCGGTAGGGAACCAATAGTTGGTCCATCATTGTTGTCAATTGACACCTCACAAGTTGTAAGGAAAAACATAACCGAGATGATTCCTATTGAACTCATGATGATGGCAGCACAAAAACTAATGAAGGAGGGATCTACGGATAAAGGGATTATTGATAATTCAATCACTATTTTACACAGACTAGTCCCGGAGTGCAATATTGATAATGAAGCGAGCCCATATGGCAAGATTAAGATAATTACTAAGCACATTTCAAAGGATTTTCAATCCTTACAGTAAATTTCAAACCCGCAAGCACTGGAGAGGTTCACTTGGGCTAAGAGAGTTGCATTTAATCAGGTGATTGAATCTGAGAAGAAGAAGATTGTGAAAAGATGAAACTAATAGATAATTATTTAAAGTAGTGTACAAATATTTATAGGGTATGTTGTAACACTGATATACTTACAATTAATGTGAACAAGAAGATAAAAGAATTTCAAGAGAAAATTGCAAATATAGCTAATTCTTTTGATGGATTGACTTCATTGACTACATCCATTGATGGTCAAATTTTGATTTTGGAAGCCCAAATTCCTATTCTTGAGAAGGAAAGAGACAAACTTATAAGAAGAGCCAGAAGTCTGAGAGGCTTGGTGAGTCCCTAGTTGGATTCACTCAGTGTACATAAGAAATAATGTATGGATATGGTGGGAAAGCCCACACTGGCAGAGGTAAATGAGAAAGAGTCATTTGCACATATATTAAGTGGAATTGTATCCATTTCTGACACTTTCAAAACTGGTTGGGATACTTATCTTGAGCTATTGGATAAGGCTTATCCAAAAAATTTGAAATTTGTTAAGCTTTAGTAAGATATTTTTGGGATATTCATTGTACAGTTTTTTTTGGATCTTTGACATTCTTTTTTAGAATTTTTGATGGCATTGATGTCAAAGGGGGACTAATATAGATGTGAAAAATAATAGAAGTAGTTGTATACATTAGGGGGAGATATGGGGATATAGAGACGTGGAGTATTTTGCATTAATGAATATTCAGCTCAGGGGGAGTAGGCAAGATGGAACCAGCAGATGAAACCTTGACCATTTTTCACATGAGTGTTGCCATCAATGAAAAAGGGGGAGATTGTTGGCAATTGACACTCAATTGGTTGGTTTCACTATATTTTCATTGATGACAACATGGTATCTTATTGTGGCTTCATGTTTTGGTTCAGTTATGTGTTGGCATTATAACAAACAATAAGAGATTATTGGCATTTCAATTAGGATATTGAGAAGGTTGTTGATGATTATGGATATAACTGATTAAGGATGTTTACTATCTTAATATTATTATTTTGCCATTGATGTCAAGAAATTGATTTTCTAATTTAGTATGATGTTGCCATATCTTAAGAAGTATGATTTGATGAGTATAAATATGTCGGTAAAAGACACAAAAATAATGTGATGAATAAGGGGAGAAATAAGTTATTCAATGAGCAACTATTACCGAGTTAGACAATGATGAGATCATGATGTTTAGATTGTTTTGATATCCTACATATGCTATTGTTTGTAAGGTTAATACTATACTATTTTACCGAGCAAAGAACCTAGTCGGTAAACCCTAAGGTTATCGATATCGGTTAATGAAGGCGGAATGTCTACCGAGTGAAGTTTAGTATTTATCGAGTTGCAACCGAGCTGTAATAGAATGCATTAAATGATTAAAAATGTTATTTAATGAAGGAAGCTAATGAGCTGGAAATGATTAAATGATTGGTATGTCGTGTGTGAAGTTTGTTAAGGATCTATGGTAAAGGAAAATCGGCAAGAAGATCTACAGCGCAGATTGAACCACACTAACATTATGCAAGTTCCAAGAAAGGACTGCAAGTCCCGAGGCAAGGTAAAACATTTTCAGATGAAAGGATAAATTGAACCTGGTCAAGTTTGAAGATCTGATGGCTATGATTGATCATGGGAAATGTGATCAAGGAGATTCAGCGGTTAGAAAATTGTTTATAAATAAGGAACTGTTGATAAACAATGTATGTGAGCAAGTGTAAGCACATGGATGCTACATAGTGATTATCGAGCACAAAAGATTGAAGACCTATTTGATTAACAGAGTATAGAGCCCAGCAGAGGGACAAGATAAGTCCTACAACTAGATTGTATTGAGCAAATAAGAATATGTTTTAGCATTTTAGATGTGAAGTTGCAGATAGATTTTTATTACTATTATTTTGTAAAGTAACAGAAAATCTCTTAACCGAGTGGACTTAACAGTCTTATTTGTAAAACCCTCTAGCAAGGTGACATTATAAATGAGTGTTTGAAATCTTTGACAAGGTCACTTCTAACAAAGTGAAGATCCTAATAGATCTGAGGGAAATCCCTTAACCGGGTCACATCTAGCAATGTGTTTGTAATCTTTAACAAGATTTGCTTTTAACCGAGCATACTCTAGAAGAGTATATTTCTTAGTGGGTCCGAAATCCCACAGTGGTTTTTCCCTATTTGGGTTTCCACGCTAATTCTGGTGTTATGATTGTTGTGATGTTTATATGCTTATAAGTTTGCATGTTTAGCAGTTTTGGTTATATTACTGAAGTATATGTTACTGAGGTTGAATCTAATGTTTTCATGGAAGATTAAGTTTGTATGATTCACCCCCCCCCCTCTCATCTTGTTAGTTTGGCATCTGTACTTAAAAATTAGTATCAGAACTATCAATTGGTATCAGAGCTTTGGACTCCAGAAGAAAAAGTTTAAAGGTACTTGAGGAAAAGATCCAAAGATGTATAAGAGGGATGCACCGAAGCTGAACAAGTCTAGTTTCTCTACATGGTAGAAAAGGATGAAGCTGCACCTATCAGGAGTTGGAGAATATGTTGTATATTATCTGGAGAATGATTTCATTACACCTAGCACCTATCCATTGACAATGGAAGAGATAAAGGCAAAGCAAGAACATATTCAAGCAATGATTGAAATAACATCTGCATTGACCGACTCAGAGTTTAATGATCTAGAAGGCTACAATGATGCCAAGGCAATGTGGGACAAGCTCATATATGTGTATGGTGGTGATGAACATGTTCAAAGAGAAAAAGTGGATAATCTAAGAGGACAAATTGAATCTATGAGAATGAATGAAGGTGAGAACATAACCCAGTACAGTACAAGGTTAAAGGAGATTGTCAATCAAATCAAAGGAGCAGGAGGAACCATTGAAGAAAATGATGTCACAAATAAGTTATTGAGAGCCCTTCTACCTGCTTATGCAATCTGAGTCTCTGCAATCAATGAATTGAGGTCTGTACCCAATATGCCAGTTTCTTTGGATGCTACTATTGGTAAGCTACATGCATTTGAGTTAAGTAACTTTGATAACAGTGGATCTTCGATAAATAAAATTGAGTCTGCATTTAGTTCTTTTCATCTTGATGAATCTGATGATTACAATGATAGAAAGTATAAGTACTCTGAAGGGAATCATAGTGGAGCAAGTGAAAGATTTCATAAAAACATGGAGGAGGTACACAAACTTTATGAAGAAATCAGAAAGCAAGAAGAGTTTGAAGCACTATTAGCTAGAAGGCTACCGAGAGGAAAAGGTAAGTATGAAGGAAAACTACCTTTGAAATGTTTGAATTGTGATAAGATAGGACATATGGCTTCTAACTGTCCTGACAAAGAATCCAGTGAAAAGAGAGATTACCAAGATGACAGATAGAAAAATAATCATTACAGAGGATATCGAGACTTCAGAAGAAGAGATAGAAAGTCATGCCTAATAGTTGATGAGGAATCCAATGATGATAAATCAGATGAAACTGATACAGAGGAAGTAGTTTATGTGGCTATCAAAGATGGATCACATGAAGAAAGGTATGAAGAAAAAGCCCTAATATCTCACTTAAAAACTAATCATTCGTGGATCACTGATAGTGGATACTCACATCACATGACAGGTGATAAACACAAGTTTGTTATGTTAGAAGATTATGATGGAGGTTATGTAAGATTTGGTAATGATGCACCATGTCTAGTAAAAGGTAAAGGATCCATAACACTTCTTGACAATGCTAAATGTAATGATGTTTATTGGGTTGAAGGTTTGAAATATAATTTATTGAGTGTAGCACAACTAAACAACACAGGTTACCGAATAGAATTTCAAAAAGGAATTGTCAAAGTTCATGACAAGCATGGAAAGTTAGCTACTACCGGGACTCAAACAAAAGGTAATACATTTCATCTTGACTCAACTAGGAATAATTGTCTTTATGCAAAGATAGATGATACCTGGTTATGGCATAAAAGGTTTTGTCATGTAAATTTTGATAATCTAATCAAAATAAGTAAGAAGCACTGAGTAAGAGGTCTACTGAGTTTGGAAAAACCTGAGAATGCTATGTACCAAGGATGCCAGATGGGTAAGATGATAAGATCAAGCCTTACAAGTAAGTCCTACACCTCTAAGGGAATTTTAAATCTTGTGCACACTGATCTTTGTGGTCCTATGAAAGTTCAAAGTTATTATGGTGATAAATATTTCATATTATTTGTAGATGATTATTCAAGGATGATGTCAGTAATGTTTTTAAAAGAAAAATCAGAAGCTTTTCAAATGTTTAAATGGTACAAGGCAAGAGTTGAAAATGAAACAGGAAGACAACTGAAATGTCTTCGATCTGATAGAGGAGGTGAGTTCACTTCTGATGAGTTCAACTTATTCTGCAATGATCATGGTATAAAAAGACAAGTCTCTACACCGAGAACTCCACAACAAAATGGGATAGCTGAGAGAAGAAACAGATCTATTGTGGATTGTGCCAAAACCCTAATGATTGAAAAGAAAGTGCCACAAACATTTTGGAGAGAAGCAATAAGCACAGCAGTTTACACCCTGAACCGAGTACAACTGAATAAAGGAACTTTGAAAACACCATATGAAATCTGGTATGACAAGAAACCTAATGTAAGCTACTTCAAAATCTTTGGAAGTAGATGCTATGTACACAAAGATGATAGAAATGGAAAGTTTGATCAGAAAAGTGAAGAAGGAACATTTCTTGGTTATTCTTCTAGAAGTAAAGCATTTAACAATCTAATCAAATCATCTAACAAAATAGTAGAAAGTACAAATGTGAAAATTGATGAATTTGCATAAAGAAATGACGAAGGAAACTCCAAAGAACCAGAAGATTATGAAGAATTTGTCTATGTTCAACAGAGAAGTCCTACCGAGTAAGCTGCTGAAGGAAATGAAGATAATGTCCAGTTACCGAGTGATGAAGAAGATCATATAGAGCCTATCGAGCCTGTATTAGCCAAATATGTCAGAAGACATCATGCAGAAAGTCAAATTATAGGAGATAAAGATGATCTAGTGATGACAAGTAACAAACTGAGACAGAACACATGTCTGATATCTGAATTTGAATCGAGAATAGTGAAAGAGGCATTTAACAGTGAAGATTGGATAAACACTATGATAGAAGAGATTGATCAAATCAAGAAGAATGACACATGGACATTGGTCCCAAGACCGAAGGACAAAAATGTAATCGGTACAAAGTGGATTTTTAGAAACAAGCTGAATGAAAAAGGTGAGGTCATTAGAAATAAAGCAAGACTAGTTTGCAAAGGATATGCTAAAGAAGAGAGAATTGATTATGGTGAGACTTTTGCACCTATGGAAAAACTAGAAGGAGTAAGAACATTGTTGGCATACGCTGCTTACAAAAATTTCAAGGTATATCAAATGGATGTCAAATCTGCATTTCTGAATGGTATATTAGAAGAAGAAGTTTTTATTGAACAACCTGAAGGATTTGTTGAAGACAAAAATGAAGACCAGGTATGTAAATTAAACAAAGCTTTATATGGTTTGAAACAAGCACCTAGAGCATGGTATGAAAGATTGCACTCTTATTTAATCAAGATTGGTTTTATAAGGACAAGTGAAAACAACAATATGTACATGAAGAATGATAAAAATGGAATACTGATCTCAGCCATATTTGTTGATGATATTATCTTTTGTGGAAATGACTCTTTATGCAAGAACTTTGGAATTGAAATGAGCAAAGAATTTGAGATGTCATTAATCGGTGAGATAAAGTATTTTATAGGTTTACAAATACTGCAAATGAAAGATGAGATTTTCATTACTCAATCCAAGTACATAAAGGAAATCTTGAAGAAATTTGGAATGAAGGATTCAAAACCAGTAAGTACTCCTATGACTACCAATTGTAAACTATCAAAGAATGATGAATCTGCATCTGTTGATGAGACACTTTACTGATCCATGATTGGAAAGCTACAATATGTTGTTCACAACAAACTAGACATAGCACATGCAGTAGGTATAGTTGCAAGATTTTTTGTAGATCCCAAGGAAACACACATGACAACAATCAAGAGAATTTTTAGATACTTGAAAGGTACTAAGGATTATGGCTTAGTATATCAGAAAGGAAATGACTTTGATTTAAAAGTTTATATTGATGCTGATTGGGCAGGCAACATTGATGATAGAAAAAGCACAAGTGGAGGAGCTTTCTTTTTAGGAGAAATACTAGTGAGTTGGCTTAGCAAGAAACAAGGATGTGTTTCACAGTCAACAGCAGAAGCTGAATATGTTGCTACAACATTGAATTGTACCAATATAGCATGGATCAAACAACTGTTGGAAGGTATAAATGAGAAAGTTACCAAGCCAGTAACTATATTCTAAGACAATACTAGTGCCATTAACATTTCAAAGAAACCTGTTATGCACTCTAACACAAAGCAAATCTCTATCAAATATCATTATCTTAGAGAAGAAGTTCAAGAAAAGAAAGTGGTGTTGGAGTATGTTAGCACAAAGGAACAAATAGCAGATATCTTCATAAAGCCACTACCAAGGGACACTTTTGAGTATCTCAGAAGCAAGTTAGGGGTCCTACCCCTATCTTCTACTCATTGACAGAGTTAGGTGAAGGCATCAATTAGATGAATCTATAGAATATTATGTGTGGATTGATGCTTATTTACACACTTTAGGATGTTTTCTAAAGGTGTGCAGGAAACAAATACAGGGAACAAGAATTGAAGACATAATGCTCTAACTGAGACTGAGTTGACACATAACAACAAGGAATTCACTTCTCAGCGGAAGAAATCATGTTTTAATTCTTTACTTTTTGGTATTGTTGTCAAAGGGGGAGAAGACTATTGTATGGGGGAGAAGTCTAATGGTAGGGGGAGAGCATTTCAGAATCTCACAGCAATCCAAATCAATTAGGTCAAATCAATTGGTTTTTCCATCAATGCCAAAGGGGGAGATTGTTGGCATTATAACAGACAATAAGAGATTGTTGGCATTATAACAGACAATAAGAGATTGTTGGCATTTCAATTAGGATATTGAGAAGGTTATTGATGATTATGGATATAACTGATTAAGGATGTTTACTATCTTAATATTATTATTTTGTCATTGATGTCAAGAAATTGATTTTCTAATTCAGTATAATGTTGCCATATCTTAAGAAGTATGATTTGATGAGTATAAAGATGTTGATAAAAGACACAGAAAGAATGTGATGAATAAGGGGAGAAATAAGTTATTCAATGGGAAACTATTACCGAGTTAGACAATGATGAGATCATGATGTTTAGATTGTTTTGATATCCTACATATGCTATTGTTTGTAAGGTTAATACTATACTATGTTACTGAGCAAAGAACCTAGTTGGTAAACCCTAAGGTTATCGCTATTGGTTAATGAAGGCGAAATGTCTATCGAGTGAATTTTAGTATTTATCGAGTTGCAACCGAGCTGTAACAGAATGCATTAAATGATTAAAAGTGTTATTTAATGAAGGAAGCTGATGAGTTGGAATTGATTAAATAATTGGTATGTTGTGTATGAAGTTTGTTAAGGATCTATGGTAAAGGAAAATCGACAGGAAGATCTACAGTGCAGATTGAACCACAATAGCCTTGTGCAAGTTCCAAGAAAGGACTGCAAGTCCCGAGGCAAGGTAAAACATTTTCAGATGAAAGGATACAATGAACCTGGTCAAGTTTGAAGATCTGATGGCTATGATTGATCATGGGAAATGTGATCAAGGAGATTCAGCGGTTAGCAAATTGTTTATAAATAAGGAACTATTGATAAACAATGTATGCAGGTAAGTGTAAGCATAGGGATGCTACATAGTGATTACCAAGCACAGAAGCTTGAAGACCTGCTTGGTTAACAGAGTATAGAGCCCAGCAGAGGGACAAGATAAGTCCTATAACTAGATTGTATTGAGCAAATAAGAATCTGCTTTAGCATTTTAGATGTAAAGTTGCAGATAGATTTTTATTACTATTATTTTGTAACATAACATAAAATCTCTTAACTGAGTGGACTTAACAATCTTATTTGTAAAACCCTCTAGCAAGGTGACATTCTGAATGAGTGTTTGAAATCCTTTGACAAGGTCACTTCTAACAAAGTGAAGATCCTAACAGATCTGAGGGAAATCCCTTAACCAGATCACATCTAGCAATGTTTTTGTAATCTTTAACAGGATTTGCTTTTAACTAAGCATACTCTAGAAGAGTATATTTCTTAGTGGGTCCGAAATCCCACAATGGTTTTTCCCTATTTGGGTTTCCATGTTAAATCTGGTGTTATGAGTGTTGTGATGTTTATATGCTTATAAGTTTGCATGTTTAGCAGTTTTGGTTATATTGTTGAAGTATATGTTACCGAGGTTGAATCTGTTGTTTTTATATAAGATTAAGTTTGTATGATTCACCCCCCGCTCTCATCTTGTTAGCTTGGCATCTATACTTAACAATTAGTATCAGAACTATCGTTGTGTACTGCCAGGCACTTCACAAACACTACACCGGCATTGACATTGGCACCGACAGGACAGTTGGATTACTTTGGTTACCGACAATACAGGCCCACATGGTTTAGAATATGGTTATCGGTATTGGAGGCCGACATCTCTTGGATCCGACATCGACAAATTTTCTTAATATTTTTGCATTCATGTTATCTAGCCACCATGTAATTTGACATTGTAATTATTTTTGTAAGATGACATAAGGCATGATAAATTATATAGGGTATATAGGTCAATTTGATTAGATCATTTTGTAATATAATAGTATAATAGATATGGTGATGAATATGCAAATGTGATACAATGTAAAATATATCAAAGAGATTATGTATGTGAGGACATTTATGTAAGGGTTATTCAGGTAAAGAGTTTAGGGTTTAAGACCAGTTTAGGCAAAGCTTAAACCAGAACTATATTCTAGCATAGAAGATGTTATCTTAGCAGTTTAACACTTCTTCGGATTGTAGTCTGGATTTATATGTAGTCAGTGAGGCTCCTTTTGTGATTGAGTAGTGTGCTCTAGGCTGTGAGCCTTCCTGCAAGTGCAAGCCCCTTATATTTTGTAATATCTCTTCATATGGTCAGTGGATTGATATTGTGGGTCACAAATCCCACCATGGTTTTTCCTCTTTGAGGTTTTCCACATATAATTCTGTGTGTTATGATTCTCATTTATGTGATTGGCTTATTGGTTGCTTTGCTTCTTTCAATTTTGTATGTACCGATATACCAGTTGGTGTATGCATGTTTTAATAAGACTAAAATTGACCATTCCGGTATAACACTGATTCACCCCCCCTCTCAGTGTTATTGGATTCCAACAATGCATTTTCTCATTCCCAAGATAAAACAGATATCTCTACATGCCAAAAACTACTTTTAAACTCATCATGTGCAACATGCATACGTGGCATAATCATCTCCGATCACCATTTAATCATAGATCAACATAACCGATTCACCAAGCTCCATTGATTATAGTTCGGCATATCAACGAGTAGGGTTACCAGTTGATCTCACTGCTTCAATAGTAATATCGATTTCCTTCACTTCTCAACTACCAGTTCCAATACAACTTTATTACCAATTACAATTGACATCAATGAAAACACTTAGTTCATCAATCCAATCTTCATACAAATGCCAACAAAGAAACCTTATAGACCCTCATAATTTCTCCATCATCAAAGGGCTCGATAAAAGGAAACTTTCCTCTTCTAGGTTTGATAGGCACCCTAAATTTTTTAAGATAGTACTCCATGATAAAAAGGAAGGCCAATAGAAAATTTCTTTTGTCAAAAAAGAAATCTGAAAGATGAAAACCCAAAGAAATTTGGCAAGGCAAAGGAATGAAATGCAACAAAAACTGTATACCCAAAAAGTTGTTTGGAATCAACTTCACAAATCACACCTCTAAGAGAAATGAACCTCCTTTAGGCATCACTTCAACCCCAAATGTTGAAACTGATCTTTAGAGCCATAGATAGGCAATGCACTTGAGAAAAGCATAACCAAACCCAAAACCTTATGAAATTAGAATGAAGGCTACAAGAAAATAAATATAGGAATCTTTGTACTTTCCCATAAAATTTTATAATTATGAGAAATGGAAAATATGAATACCATATCAAGAAAACACAAATTGTCGAACAATTAGTGTTTCCACACAAGGCAGTTATAAAAAATGGTGAAATGTAAATGATGAGTCATGTCCTTTTAAAATCACAGCAAATGAAGATTAGTTGAGCACCGACGAAGTTAAATATTTTTTTTTAAATCTTATCGAAAACATTGCTGACACAATGTGGCAACAGAAGAAATCAATTTAGAAAATGACCGAAGTGAGTTGTCACACGTGTTAATTGAAATGAGCTTAAATCACTTACAAAGCAATCATAAATGAAACAAGTTAATTCTCATTTAAAAATGAGTTTGCCAATGTATATGACACATGAGTGTAAAATGTCATGGGACAAAGTTGTTGAAATGCCACTTGTAAAAAAGTACCATAGTTGATCCCAATCATCACCTCACGAATTCCTCCATGCAATAGGAAAATCTGAAATTGCTTCTCCCACAAAATGCGAGAAAAAGTCATACAATATTGTATCAACAAATATACCAGCCAAAAAACACATTAGAAACAACTAAGTGAAGGGGATAATTATTATTGTATCCTTTCATACTGTTATATTTGAAGGAAATGCTAAGGAATTGTATCATCATGTATGTCAAAGGTGTAGTCACAATGTCCTTGTTCAGTTGCCATATCTGCTAGACCATCAGCTTCTTTTGGCTTCCCTATAAACATGATTGATTTCATAAGATTTCAAGAATAAAAGCAACCCTCGAGCCTACTCCAAAATATAATTTATTTTCTAGTTGCATTGTGATTAACCCCTAAAAGCATTAATAACCAGTAAAGAATCTCCTTCGATGACCAAATTTTTAATGTTTAAATCCCTAGCCATCTGCAAACCATAAAGCAAAGCTTGAACTTCAGCTTGGTTGTTAGTTCCATCTGGAAGTTTGAGTGCCTTAGCCTAAATAATACATCCCCTATGATCTCTTAATAAAACACCAGCACCAGAGTGGTCTGGATCTCCTTTAGAAGAGCCATCGAAGTTCAATTTAACCTAATTAGATGAAGGAGAATGCCATTTAACTTTATTTCTATCAATCTTTAATATTTGACCAGAATGCTAACTACCTTTGAAAGGAAAATAGAGCTTAGACCAAAATATAAGTAAAGAGTTATCCCAATCTATGAAAATAGAACCAACATAATTTGTTTTGGATACATAAGAATTTGTTACTTCACATATTGTCTTTTCCAGCATGGCAATTACAATGGGTAAAGACAAAGTTTGCTTTCTGGAGATCCATTTATTTCTCTCCCACTAGATGCACCAAATTAAAGTTGAGGGCACAATTCTCCATATAATTGAAAACAAGGAGGTTTTATGTAAAAAAGGCCAAGTTGAAAACATATTTCACAAATTTTGTGTCAAAGGTGTTTGCCAATGAAGCTTGTCTTTCACAAACTCCCAACAAGCAAAAGTAAATGGACAATGCAGGAAAAGGTGATCAACATCCTCATCTGCCATTTGAAAGAGAACACAAGCAAAAGGATTTTGTGAGATCCCTAGTCTGACAAGGCGATCACTTGTGAGAATTCTATGTTTCAAAGCTAGCCAACTAAAGAATCCTGCTTTAGGAAGTATTCTTGGAGACCAACAAAAAGATAAAGCTCTTTGTGAAAAGAGTTGTCCTTGGTGTGAAATAGCAGCTTTGTAGCCTAGCTTCACTATATACTATCCTTTTTTTGAAGGAGCCCATATAAGCATATCATTGTCATGATTAATAAACACAAGGTGTCTCTCAATTGCTTCATTAAGGTCATTAAGAAGATCAAGAGAAACCATGAAGATTCAAGGCTTTTCCAAAAAACTTTCCCTATAATTCTATCTATCGATCTGAAATAGTCTTTTACCATGGTGCCTAAAATTGGACAAAAGTATGGTTGAGCAACCTGAAACTGAGGGACCTATTGCAATGGGGGGTATGCATTCCAAGAGTTAGACCAAAAAGATGTTGTTTCCCCATCATGAATTTACCAAGTTAAGTGGGGAGAAATAAGTTTTCTACAAGAAATAAGAAAATTCCACATAGCTAAACTCGAAGGTGGATTTTCTAGTGTGGAGATCTTGGATGGAGACTTAGAATCTAAATACTTAGCTTGAAAAATAGTACACCAGTTTGCCAAAGGTTTTTCATACATATTCCAAATGAGTGTTTCCATCAAAGATAAGTTTCTTACTAATAAATTGTGCACTCTAGCACCTCCTGTTAACTTGCTAGAGAAAATTTTTTGTAAGGAAATCAAAGGGATTTTTTTTCCATCAATGTTACCCTTCCAAAGAAAGGATCTAATTAACTTTTCTAAGATGGTTATTATAGCTTGAGGAGCTTTTAAGACTGCCATAAAGTAATTTGGAATTGCGGATAAGACTGTTTTGATCATAAGAATTCTTCTTGATAATGAAAGCCACCTACCTTTCCAAGATGCAATTCGATTCTAAATATTCTAAATGACCTTATCTCAGTAATAAACTCGAGAAGTGCCATCAAAGAAAGGAATTCCTAAATACTGAGAGGGTAATTCAACATATTGAAATCCCAAAATATGCAAAATTGAATTTTGAACCCCAGGATCACCATTTTGTATGAATATTTTGAACTTCTGAGGATTTATTTATTATTAGATGCAATCATATAGGTGTCCAAGACTTCTTTGATATACTTTTCTTTTGACAGAGTTGCTGATCCAAAAACAATTGTATCATCTACAAATAAAGAATGTGTAACATTTATAGGTGTGTGAGGAATTTTAACTCCTTTCCAAAACCCATCAACATGTGCCTTCTTAATAGACCTTCTTAATGACTCTACCAAAATAATGAATAGCAGTGGAGACAAAGGATCTCCTTGTCTGATTCCTTAAGAGGAGGAGAAGAAACCTATTGCTGAACCATTGATTAACACAGAAAATCTTGCTCCCGATATACAAGCATGAATCCATTTTCCCAACTTCCTATCAAAACCCAACTTATAGAAAATATCCATTAAAAAAACCCAATTTACTCTATCATATGCTTTCATCATGTCCAAGTTGATGATTAAGGTAGGAATTTTGAAAGTAGAAATAGAACGTAGCACCTCATGGGCAACAATAGCACCCTCAACAGTCTCCCTACCTCGAATAAAACCTCCTTGTTCTGATGAGATAAATTTCAGTATCAAATGGTGCAATCTCATATAGATAGCCTTCGTGAATATTTTATAGATAGTGTTACATAAAGAAATAGGTCTGAAATCTGAGAAAGTAACCAGAGACTGGGTCTTTGGAATAAGAACAATATGGGTTGTATTAAACTGAGAAAGCATTTTTCAACACTCAAGAGATTCTTCTAAGGCTTTGAGCAAGTCTAAACATATGAAATCCTAGCTTTTTTGGAAAAAAAGAGCAATTAACCCATCAGGGCCTAGTGTTTTATCTGGGACCATTGAAAAAACAACCATCTTCAGCTCTTCCATGGTGAAAGGTTTTGTCAAAAAGCAATTTTCTTCATCTAAAATAAAGGATGGAATAGAATCCTGTTAGGATTCCCACATATACTGAGAGGGGGGGCGGGGGGGTGAATCAGTATCTAACCGGTGTACATAATTTCTTATCTTAAAACATGTAGAATATATTATAACAGTGTACCGATATGCAAGAAATAATGCAATAAACAGAATCAAAAACATCCATATGAAAAGCACACCATGACATAAGGATTTAATGAGGAAACCCGGTGTGGGAAAAACCTTGGTGGGATTTGTGACCCACAATATCCACTTACTGCCCAATAAGAGAATATTACTTACAATAGGGGCCTGCACATGCAGGAAGGCCAACTACATAGAGCTCACTGCTCAATGGGAAGTCTCACTGACTTACAATGTGGATTATGCAAATCCAATATCTTGTACTGCTTTACAATAGCATCTATAATGCCTGATCCAGTATTGGTTGCTGCTCGTCTTCTTACATAAACCCTTTAACCTATATTTCGCATAATAGGTCTTCCTTAATATTTCACATACATCACTTTCTTCACTTTCTTCCTTACTTTCAAAATGTCTATAATGATCTCTTTTATATATAAGAGTCATTTTACAACATGCCAAGTCGGATTACAAAGTTTTTACAATAATAAACAAAATATAATATAACAAAATCCTGTCTACCTCTATGCCGGTATACTTCCTTTCTCTGTGTCGGTGCCGGTGTCCTGAGTGCCGGTGTAGAGTTTGATGCCAGTGCACTAACTTGCTAGTGTAATGCCTTGTCGATGCCATAGGATTGTAAGGTTGCCATCAATGACAAAACCTTCAGTCACATACAATGTCTCATTGGAGTGTGCATATGCCAACAATCTCCCCCTTTGGCATTGATGGCAACACTCATGAGAAATTTAAAAAGTGTATCCAAAAATGTGAAGTCCAAAAATGTTTCCAGAAATGTGTGTGCTCCCCCTGAGCATATGATTCCTGTGATGCTGAATTTTCTCATCCCACTACTTCCCCTTTGGCATCAATGACAAAGGTTGTCAAGATGTCAGTAGAGTTTTTAGTTTCAACCTTGTAACTGGGTAGTTACAATTTGAAATAGATCCACCAAAATCAAGTTTATACTCTTCATAAAATTTTTACTATCTCTTATTGATGTCTCTATTCTTTTAACTATACTGGTGAGATGCTGCAAATGCTCTGCCGGTGTTTTTTGTCCCTGTATTAGTGCCTCAGATACTTCCTTCCACAATGATGCTAGATAGTCCAATCTTGGACTCAGTTTTAATCTTAGATGCTTTGCCTTATTCACTATTCTCTCCTTTTCTCTTTCCAATTTAAGTAATTCTTCCTCAAAATTTGTTATCTTTTCCTCAAAAACTGATAATGTATCAGGTGAGTTAACAAAATTATCTGCAAGTTTGTTAATTTCATCCTGTACCTTGCTCATCTTCTTATCAATATCTACAGTCAAAAATTTTGTCTTACAGGTGTCTTTGTACAAAGTTTTGTACTCTTTCAATAAATTACACAGTTCCGGTAGAAGTGTGTCAAAATCTCTAGTACACTTCTTTATCTGCTCATCAAAGAATCTCTACTTTTCAATTTCTACTTTGTCCTTCAATGTCTCTTCCTTTATTTTCTCAATGTTTTCTATGATATATTTACACAAGGTATCAAGTTGTCCTAAAGAATCTTTATTGTCTATATTACAGTTAGGAGCAATTACTTTCAAAATTGGTATTGTGTCATCTATTGCCTTATAAGCTTGTGAGCTATAGTCTGTTATCTTTTTAATTGAATCCAATAGTACCTTAGTCACATTAGTTGATTTGTAGCCTGATGATGAACCTACATTCTGAGTACTGCCAGTGGAAGTAACCAAGCTTATATTGACCTCTGGTAGGTCTGTTTGTGTTTGCATTTCCTTAAGCAATGGTTTTTCTACTTCTCTAGTTGCCGGTGGCACTGTTTCCTTATGAACCTATTCTTGTTCTTGTTGTTGTTCCAGTTCAGGAGCCTTTTGCTCTATTTGTTTCTTTGTGTGTTGCATTGTCTGAGTCTGAGTCCGAGTCTCTACCTTTTTCTCTTTGTCATCTGTCGGTTTCTCCTGTGTGTTATCAGTTTGCTCAGCTACTGGAGGCTCACTAGCCATTTCAGTCTTATCAGCTGTATCTTTGTCTACCACAATGTTGATCTTTTAAGTATCAACATCCACAGTATATAAGACTTCAAGATTAGGATTAACATCCTCTACATCCATACTTTCCACTGCCGGTTGATATTTTGTAGCTGTTGTTTTTACCGGTGGAGTAATCAAAGGAGGTGGGGGTAAGTTGTCTTTAACCTTGATATTAGGTGGTCCACCAACTTTACCTTTACCCTTGTCTCTTTCTTTCTAATATACCTTTATAGGTTTGTGACTCATGTATTCTTCTTGTTTTTCTTTTTCCACTAGGAAAATGTCCCATACATTTTATGTCTCCTCAGTCACCTCATTAACTCTTCCAACCATTAAAGCAATGTGCCGGTGTGTAGTAGAAAATACTGACCAGTTGGCTTGAGCAATTAAGTAATCAATTTCTTTGGGTGAATTCACTAGATATACAACAAGTAGCTTTTCTATCTTTATTTTCTTGTCAAGTTCTACTACTGCTTGTCTTCTTGCTTCCAATCTTTTAAATAGTTCATCTGGTACTTCATTTACTACTTCCATCAAAAATTTCTTATACATATCCATATGTAATATAGCACTATTTTCTACTTGTTCTTTTTCATCAGCTGTCAGAGTGTCATATAGTTTCTTTATATTCTTCAGCTTCCCTTCCTCTGTAATTTCATTCAACATTATGTCAAGAGGGGCCAAGTCCTTATTTATCCTCTTCTTCTTGGGTGTTAGTTTCTTCTTCTTTGGTGTAGCCTTTCTTACCGGAGATCTCACTGCTTGTTGTTTTTGTCTTGTCCTCCTAGGTGAGGGTGTGGTTGCCGGTGAGGGATCTCTTTTTCTTACAACTCTTTTGAAAGTTGCAGGCATGTCATTCTCTTAAGATGTGCCTACCGATGATAGGTGAGTTTCAGGTTGTGGAACTGCTAACTCATCCTCTGTTATACCGGTTTGTTCCATTACTTTATCCTTGATCTCCTTTGCTTGCCTAGAACCTTTCCTTACAACTGCCTCAACCTTTTTCATTCTTTCCTTAGATCTACATTCATTTTCTTTATGACCATACTTATTACAGTTAAAGCATTTTCCATTGAATTTATAAGCATTAGGTTGTCTTACCGATTTGTTGTGATCCTGAGTATTTGCAATACCAGAGCTTTCACCAACTTCAAAGCCAATTCCAGAAGTGTCACCTTTAGGTTTTTAATTCTTCAACAAGGTGCTAAGTTCCTTTGATCTTATCTTGAATTTTTCTTTATGTTGATTTTTAGTTTCTAGTTCTCTTTCTAAGACTTCTTTCTGTCTCATCAGTTCATTTGAGTCATTCTGAGTGTGCATCAAATCTGTCTTCAACATGTCATTTTCATAGCTAAGTCTTGTGTTCTCATTTGCTACATCACTTAATCTTCTAGTCAATTCTTCTTCATTCTTCTTTCTATCCTCAATCTCTTTACAAAATCTCATAGTCATATCCTTCATCTCATTCTTTGTTGTCATGTTTTCATTGAAAAAACAACCATCTTCAGCTCTTTCATGGTGAAAGGTTTCGTCAACAAGAAATTTTCTTCATCTAAAATAAAAGATGGAACAGAATCCAACAATTGTTGTTTAGTTGCAGTGTAATGAACATTATCATGATGGGAACCCAAAAGGAGCATATAGAAAAAATCAACTACTTCTTGTTTAATATCTTCTTCACTCAATAGTCTCTAGCCCGAAATACTATGGGAGATTGAAAAGATGGTTTTTCTTGCTTGCTTAATTTGTGTTGAACGATGAAAAAATTTAGTACTTTGGTCTCCTTCCTTTAGCTAGAGTTCCCTAGATTTTTGCCTCTAATAGCTCTCCTCTTGCTAGAATTTCCTCCCATTCAGATTGAAGCAATCTTTTCTCCTTGTATAATGTTGCATCCATACCATTTAGAATAATTTGTTCATTGATAGCATGTAATTGTTTAGAGACAGTGTCTTTTTGGCAAAAAATGTTTTTGAACACAGTACTATTCCATTCTTTAATCGAATCCTTAATATATTTCATTTTTTGATGGAATCTAAATTGGAAAGTTCTGAGTACTCTAGGAGCTTGCCGTCGCCATGTTTGCAAAAGAGGAAGGAAATATTGATGCCTGAACAACATGGATTGAGATTTGAAAGAGGCCTTTGGACCCGAGCTTTGATTAGGGGATTGCGGAGAAAGACAGATCTGAAAGTGATCTGATTCACACCATGGTAAAATTTCAGATTGAAATACATATTTATCTATAAACCATAAAGAAGAAACTAGAAAACAATCTAGTCTAACAACAATATGGAAGTGATCTTGCCTCTTATTTGTCCAAGTAAATGAACCCTTAAGTGGAATAACATCAATGAATGCATTGTTTTGAAGAAATGATTTGAAATAAATCATAACTTTGGTAGGAGGGATGATACATCCTTTCTTATCATTCAAATCTAGAATCACATTAAAATCTCTAGCAAGAACCACCTTAAGAGGTTCTAGCTGTTCATTAAAAGACTCTATACTTTCCCATAGTTTTCTTTTTCCCTAAGTGGAGTTGGGGGCATATACATTGAGAATTAGGAATTGTAAGTCAAAATGGACAACTTTGTAAGCTTGCCAATTTGGATAGTTCACTAAATGATGCAAGGTGACTGAGGAAGATTTCCATAAGGCCAATAGACCCCCTAACTCCATTCGAGGTTGTATGAAAAGCTTTCCATCTCGGCCAATTTGAAAGAGAAGCATTAAAATTATCAACTGAAAACTTAGTTTCCTGAAGAAATACAATATCTGCCCCACAAGCATCCAATTGGTGCTGATGCAAGCTCTTTTGTCAGGGGCATTTAGACCCCTGACATTCCAAGATACAATTTTCACAGACAATTCAGAGAGCTACTGGCTCCCCTCAATCTTTTCTTGATACTATCATTCAATGTTAATTGCTTACCAGAGGCAATCTCTTGTTGAGTAATAAAATTAATGTTTTTCTTTCCTCTCTTATTAGGGGACTTCTGGAGTGGTAAAGAAGGGGTTTGCTAGATAGCAAGGGAGCTTGAGAAAATAAAATTTCTTTCACCTTCAACCAAAACCTGAGAACTTGAGGAAGATAGAGAGATCAATGGAGATGCCAAATTGTGACAGGATAATTCTTTTGACTGAGAATCTATTTTCTTAGGAGAATCTCCATCTCTATCATCTACAAATGACACATCTTGATCCAATATATCTATATCAGGTAACACAAAACCTTCTTTGTTGTGATGAACATCCGATCTGACGACCAAATTTGTGCTATAGGCTGGGAAATCTATCTCTTCCAAAGAGAAAGAGGAATTTTCCGAACTAAAAGTAATTTTCAAAATTAAATTTTGATTTGGAGGCGCTTCCAAGAATAAGATGGAAGATACATTAGAAGCACCCCAAGTCAAAGAGGATGTTAAATTCTTAACCTGAAGTTTTGAGGATTTAAAATCTAGAACTAATAAATGAAGAGCCAAAGAATTTGATACTGAAACAAAGAATGACATGCTCTTTAAAACTTTGTCCTGCAACCTCATACACTGCGGCAACAATGGTCAGAATAAGGGCAGGGCATTTGAAAAATTCAAATGAGAAGTTGATCCATTATCCCAAATTGCAACAACCCCAAGATCAGGGCAGACAATGATCTCCTTGCCTTTCAGTTGCTTAGTAACAAGTTGGTCAAAGAATGAGTCCTGGTTTTCCAAACCAAACGAGGATTGTTTGCACTGCTTCTCTATGTGACCAGAAATGTGACATGAATAACAAACATTCCAGGAAGTCTGAAGGAAAAAATTTTGAACCCAAGGGCCCAAAGAAGATTTAATGATTTATTTTTGGAGTGTATTATCCACATTCAACAACACACAAACCCTAACCGACAAATGAAGATTACTAAAAAAATACAAATCATGATCCAGAAACTTTCCAAACTGGTTAGCTAGATTTTCTACTATGAAAGGTTCTCTGTACTCCAAAGGAAGAGCCCACATCTGCACCCAGAAGGGTACAAACCTCAACCGATTACTACGGGGGTTGAAATTAGGTAGCCATGATTGCATAAACAAACCAGAGCCTTTAAAAAACCAAGTTTTGTTTTCAAAAATATCCATTTTGGCTTGATATGAAGAGAAAAAATAAATAAAGTACCCTGATCCTTTATCAATGTAAAATACCTGGTTCGCTCCATGCCAGTGCTCAAAGACCCACGTTTTCAATTCTAAAATGGGACGAGTGAAGCGCCAAAATTTGCAAATGAGAGCAGTGGATTTAAGATCTTAGATTTGAGGAGATAAAATGTCATCAATTAGAAGGACTTGAGGAATCTCACGCTTGGGCCAAGATTGCCTTGATCTCTTCACTGGCTTGACCAGACAATTTCTGCTCAATTGATCCCTCCCAAAGTGAAGGAGGTGATCGAAAGAATCTAGATAAGGAAGATGACGACCCGAAGATATGGAAAGAGGGATATTATTTGGATAGGATGCAAAGCAAGTAGACCCAAACTGCTTTGGCTCTCTGATGCTTCAAATGATTAGATAGCGGAAGTGATCAAAAGGAATATTATTTGGAAAACACCTAGACAACGAAATATTGTTCTGGAAAGTCAGAGAATCCTCTGTATCCGAACCACAAATATCAAAGGTGGGTTGAGGTGTTTTATCCAGCCTTATGGGGGCCCCAGGTCCGATGAGGCAACGTCCTTGACACTTGACCAACTGACGTTACCGACCTCGGGAGCCGAACTTCCTTCTTCCTATCGGTGTTTCTTTCAAAAAAATGACCAATAGCCTATTGCAGCAGATGATGTGGAGCTCCTCTCATGTTGCTCCTCCAAATTCCTCCTCTCTATGGTTTATTCATTGATTTATGATTTATGATTTATTATTTATTAATAGCTTGTTTGGTTATTTGATTATTGCTTAATTAATTTAATTTAATTTAATTTAATTTATTTGAATTATTATTTATTTATTTAATTGATATTTATTTTCTTTTATTTATTTAATCTTATTCAATTGGTATTTAATGGGATTTATATTTATTTTATTTTTATTTGTTGGCTTTTTATTAATAATATTTATTTATAATTATTTAATATGGGTAATTAATGAGTTATTACATGCGGCTTATTATTTATTAGTTGGATAAATGATATTATCCTTGTTCATTGTGCTTATTGGAATTATGATTTTTATAATTTGATATGTATTACACCTACCCACCTATTTTATTGGGCTTGGCTATTGTTTGATTTTATAATATTTAAATATATTTAATATAATAGTTACCTACCCTTTATTACTATTGGGTAAGATTGTATTGGGGAAATAAAATATAAGATATAGTTTGGGTAGGTAGGTTATATTGTTTTGGGGAATATTTTGATTGGTTGATGTTTGGCCATAGTTTTGAATAATTTTTCTATTTATTTGGCTTTGTATGATTGTTGACGGGTTAATAATTCCTAAAATATAAGTTGGATTCTGGATTGAGAATTGATTTTGGATTGTGTTGGAGATTGGATTGAATCTTGCTTACTTGGATTGTTGCTTGGATTTCTCTTCATCGAATCTTCATTGTTTGGATTGTGTTTACAGGTTGGAGTTCTCAGATCTTCATTCTCTGCAATTTTACTTTTGAAAATATTGTCTTCAATGGTGTTTTCCAAAATATTGATTTGGTAATTTCTATTTGGTTGTAAAATCTATTTTCATTCTGAAAGGAAAGTTGGGAAGGGGATCCTTTATTGAGTTGATTTTCTAGAAATTTTGGAATGGTGCTACCGAGAAAGATTTCCCTAAGTTTTCCCCTTTGTTTGTTCTTGTGTTTGAATTTGGCATTTCCTTGCATTCTCAATGTTTTGGAGTTTATTTTAAAGTATCTTAATGATTGTTTGCTTCTTAGAAATTCAGAGAGTGAGTTTCTTTGTATTTGAGACTTTGGGTGTTGTCGGGGGGTTACCTTTGATCACCTGTGAATGTTATTTTCAGAGTAATTTTCCTTGCATTGTTTTTAATACACATGAGAGGCTTGGATATTCTTTTTTTTGTGTTAGGTATCCCTCTTGTTTCACCTTTCCATCTATTTTGTGTCTCTCTTTGTGATTGTGGATGTTAGGCACTTTTATGTGCATTTTGTGTGTATGATTGATCATGTAAATTTGCTTAAATCTCATAGGAGGATATTTTATTGGTTTATATTTTATATATGTGTTATTTTAACCTTTCTTTACCTTCTGGGAATGATCTTTAGTCAATTTGTGATCCCGGAAACAAAACTGTGCAATGTCGTCAAGTTTTAGTTCCGCACTTTGCATTTTTTGTTCTCTGAGTCATATGCGCTAAAAGAATGATCATGTGTGCTACATAATATTTAATATACACTAAAATAATGATCATATGTACCAATATATGTGTCATATGTTTGATTTTTGGTTTTGTATACGCCAATCTGAGTAATTTGCAGTTTATGAAGTTTTCAACATCTGGGTTTTGTCAGTTTGATTTTTGGGTCCTTCCAAAGGTTGAGTATGTTTCTTTTGAGATTCTTATAATTGTTTATGATGTAATCCTGATGTTATTTATTATTATTTATGCTTTGGTAAGAGGGTTCATGCCTTACCATTGAGGTGTTTTCTATGCAATGTTTTGCTCCGGCGAGAGGGAGAACTCCTCATTGTTGAGGATTATTTTATTGCTCCAGTGAGATATGTTTTTCTTCACTGTAGATTATTTTACATGGATTTGGATTCATCCTTGTATTATATTTATGTTTCTCTCTTCATTTGCATTGATTTTAAGAAGGCTCTTTCCATGTCTGTGGTCATATGTTCTTCATTATGTTCAGCTTGTTCTCATTATCAAGTGACTATTTCTATATCTTTTGTGAGCCTTCATGATGATGTTATATGATCTTTGGATATGTATTTTACCCTATGGTTATGGTCCATGGCTGGTAGAGTGGGCTCTTTCATGTGTAGGACCAGGGTCATGAGAAATAGACCACTTGTTCAGGGTCTAGACATGTTGGAAGCACATGAAGAGTTTTCTATTTGTAATTGCAAGTGATAAAATTAATAATAATTGATTAGTGGCTTTGGGTAATTAGAAATTCACCTAATAAAGATAATGAAATTGAGGATTATGTTCTTTTTCCCCAATGATGCCCAGGGAGGTGTTTTTGCGATCTTGTATTGGGAATACCGTTGAGGCGGTGTACCGTACTCTCTTGATTGGCTCCAAGATTGAGGCAGATTGCACATGATGAAACCATGTGATGACACTCTACCCCACCACATTGTCCACTATCCATATGTCCTTGTTGATTTTCCCCTGAAGGTTGATTGCTTTGATTTAGCCATGTGATGCATTTTGATGTTGTATTCTCATGTTGGAGTCTTGTGAAGTCATGTTGTATCCTTTGGTTGTTAGGTGTCAGCTTAGGTCCTAAGTGTGAGTTGGAACCCTATGTCATCTCCTAGCATGGGGGCTTGTTCCTATTTGGTTCCACATGATCGGGTGGTTTGATGCCTTCTTCCATTGGGATGTCTTCATTGGATGCTAGTGTGCATAGATATAGTTTCTTGGATTCTTCTACTCCTGAAGATTATTTATATATAATGGAAAGAGACATCATATCATGATGCTTTATATATGAGAGATATTTGTACTCTAGTGATATGTACCTTCATGTAATGATAGGTAGGAAATGATATAGGACTTGATGTGGAGATAGTACTCATTGTATATTCCTTGTTGTGATGAACATTCCTTATGTAATAAGAAACTATGAGATCCTATGTAGGAAATGAATGAATTTTGTTCATGTATCTTTATTGCATTTGAGTTCATGAGATGGAAATTGTTAAATGTAAACTATGGGATTCACAATAGAAAGAATCATATTTGCTGCTATAGTGCTTGTTAGTTAATTGATAGATATCAAGATGGAATGTGTTGTGATACTTGAATAGAAGAATGTAATGAAACTCGTGTAATGATCTAGTCTAAATGTAGGAATGGTTAAATTAATTATGTTGTATCGTAGTGAAAGGAATATGGGTATTATGAACATTTGGAATGGAATTTTAAACTGAACTTAAGAGGGGTATATGCTATGAAAGGACACTTAGGTGATAATGAATATCATAATTAAATAGAAGTAATTGATTAAGGGAATTGTTCTATGTGCATATAGTGCCCAAGTATTTATGTGATGTGTTAAAATTGTGTCAAGTAATAGCATTGAGATACCCTAAGGAAAGGATGTATTGCATAGTATTTTCATAGAGATGTGTTACTAATCATATGGTTACTCTGCTTGCGTAGTATAGAACTATAATTATGTTTCATAAATGTATATTGATGTTATAATGCTAGTGATGAATGAGCTAGATGCATGGAATGTTAGATGTAAATGTTAAGATGGTAATTGTTTTCCATTTGTGTTATGATTATAGTTGTGCTTTAAGTTATTATGAATTCATGTTATGCGTTGATTCATTCTAAAGAGTATTAATAATTTAAAATATATATATATATATATATATATTTGTTAGTAAATTTTGGTTTATTATTTAGGGTATTATGGTAGGCATTACACCATCAATAAAGTACTCTTCAAATCTTTAGTTTGGTGTACAACAGTTTTGAGTAGGGTATAGCGAGTGTTGTGATTGACATCCAAAAGCTATCTAACTATGAGAGGATGCACTCATGAGTTAGTTTTACCTACCATAGATGACTAGTATGACCTCTTAGGATGATTGATCCTAGATGTTAAAGATATACTAAAGGTTTGTTTTGTTGATAAAATGTACAAGATCTAAAAAGACTAACGACAAAACTTGTTAATGTGGAAAGTTGAATGAATTGTGATTTGGTGATAGATTCTCACGATAAGTGAAAACTTTGGAGTTTCTAGTAGGATATTTTTGGTTGTGGAATGTAAGATGATTGGATGAGATTTTTAAAGGATATGGATTGGCAAATAAGAATAGATGAAAGGCTACCCTAGATGGGGAATGACTCAATAGGTGATTTCTTGTTGAGGCAGATTAGACAAGGATATTTGACCACTTCTATTGAGAGATTGGGACAAGGCGAAACTTTGTTAAAAGGCACATGATCTTACAGGTTCTTTATCAAACTCATTTCCATAACCATGTACATAATCATGAAAACAGTGAAGGAATCTTTGATGTTTTAACAAGATTTTATGGTTTGTGTAGAGAAAGGGTCTCTTCTTTAAGATCTCTTTTTGGCTAGGTTTCTTCTTTTTGAATCGGCAATGAATAGACTTCTTGATATGCTTGAGGGACTTGAGGATATGACGCATTTAAAAAATTTGTGTTGTAACAAGGTGTATGTTTGTGTCAAACTTTAGAAATGTTTATGTTGGCAAGAGATATCAGACAATAAATCACATTGACCAAGATTCAATGCTTTGAGCAAGCATAAGATAAAAGGGGGGCCTAGATTAGCCCATAACATGTTTTAATAATTGCACACACTTGAAGGCATACAACTCTAGGCTAGGTTTCTTCTTTAAGATCTCTTTTTGGCTAGGTTTCTTCTTTTTAAATCGGTGGTGAATAAACTTCTTGATATGCTTGAGGGATCTGAGGATATGACGCATTTGGAAAATTTGTGTTGTAGCAAGGTGTATGTTTGTGTCAAACTTTGGAAATGTTTCTCTTGGCAAGAGATATCATACAATAAAGCACATTGACCAAGTTTCAATGCTTTGAGCAAGCGTGAGATAAAAGGGGGGCCTCGATTAGCCCATAACAGGTTTTAATAATTGTAGACACTTGAAGACATACAACTTTAGGATAAAATTAGAAACCATTCAATAGGACTGATAACTCAATGATGAATGGATAGTACCAAACCGATACTGAGGGGGGGGGGTGAATCAATATAGACAAAAACTATTACCAAACCGATACTGAGGGGGGGGGGTGAATCGGTATAGACAAAAACACAAACTTAAACCGGTTTGTCAATAGACACTGTGCTTTGACAAACAAACAGTAACACCGGTCTTAAATAGAGTACAACCGACAAAACCCAGAATAACTAAGACAAGCATAAACTGGTTGACACTTATCTTCTCATACAATCTAATACTTCATTTCCATTTCATCCTAGTGCATGAACATGTAATATATCATCAAAAGATATATAAACAGCTTAGATCAACATGATCTACCTTCACACATTACTCAAACCATGACAAGAATATCACCACATATGACACACAGGTTTTTCACATGGAAACCCAACTGGGAAAAACCACGGTCGGGATGAATACCCACAAGATTGTTTTTGAACTCTTTAGAAGTCCACTCTGTTAGGATCCTTGTTCGGTTAAAGATTGATACAACAGGTTCTGTTAGGAACCGTGTTAGGTCCCGCAGACAACTGAGAGGGGGGGGGGTGAATCAATTGTCAACAATTTCCAAACCAAAAACAACTTAACCAACTTAATGCTTAATACCAGTAAACCAGTTAAGTATGATGGTAGACAGTGTTAACAATTAATAGCTATACCGATAAAGATTAATGCATGAAACATAAACACAAAGTCATCCACAACACATGACACCAACATTTGTACGTGGAAACCCTGTATGGGGAAAAACCACGATGGGAAACTTTACCCACAATCAGATGATACTACTGTAGATAGTAAGTGTACATAAATGGGGTCTGCACATGCAGAAAGGCCAACAGCCTAGAGCTCACTGCTCAATCACAAAATGGGAGTCACACTGACTACAGTTGGATGGTTAAATCCAATAAGAATGTACTGCACAAAATAGCATCTTCATATGCTGGATTCAGTACCCGTGTAATGTTGATATGCTTTCACAAAAACCTAGCTTCACCTTCAAATAATGTCTTCGTGTATAGCTCTACTTAATCTCGCATATACCTTCACACAATTCTTTTTCACATTCCACATTCGATCTTACAAATAAGATCTTACATTTATACCATAACCTAAGACCAATTTTAGTAGGTCGACTCTACAAGATATTACAATAAAAACATTTTACAAATAATATAATAACCGATTCAATAACCGATTCAACATGTCGGCTTAATGCATTTACAACAATAATTAATCATTTCCTTTGCGTGCCATGTTGATCTGGAAAAGATAACCCTGTCGGTGTAACCCTAGGTAACCCTGGACCTATTTGTCGATAAAAGCAAATATGCAAATATGAATATACTAGTGAACAAAACTCTAGGACAAGATGTCCAAATGATGTCTTTGACATTACCAAGTGTCTTCCACATAATTTTGAGTGCTGGTGATCATTATATCCTGTCGGTGAACCATATACCAGTAACTATGCAATAGTTACTTGCTTGCCGATGAATGTTGTTGGATCTCCAAAGTGCTAGTGTTTTAGTAGGTGTTGACATCAATGACAAAACCATACCAAAATACCAACAAACCGATCTTGTTAGGGATCACATGGTTAAGGGATGGCTAGAATACCCGGTTAAGGGTTAAACCCTATTAAAGGTTACCTTGCTAGAGGATTTCAAGAACTCAATGGTTTTGAGTCACCCTATTAAAGGATTTACAACAAGTTGGTTAAAGCTACCCTGTTAAGGGATTTCCCAATTGTTGAAGTGGTTAGAGATCAACAGGTATTACAATGATCTGGTAACAGCACTCAATGCCAATGCACATTCGCTTTAGCTCCTCTTCACCTTCTGCACTTACACTCTGTAGGTATCACTTCATTCTTCTGGTCTGGCAAGAATCACGTATCTCTTCACTTGGCTACTCACACACAACTTTTGCCAACAACCTTAGAACGAAACATAACATCAACCTTATAGGAAACAAATAGGTCGGTAGCATAAACCCTATACCTTAAACCTATTAGGTTAACGAATTCAAATGGTTCAATCCTATCCGTTGAGCATATTGCATTAAATGCAACAATCTTGATCCAATCTCAAGAAATTCTCCATCATTCATTTTCCACCGATTTCATGGTGGCTGATAACCCATCACACGTTATCATTGTTTACAGGCTTCACACATTCCTGAGGTAGATGGGAACAATCTCCTTCATGCAAGATCCTTCATGTGCACAAGGCTGACGTGGCACCACGATCTATTCTTTGTTACAATGCTAACTCATCACACAAAGTCACCGATTGAGTCACACAGGCTTGAAACACTTCAACCGGAAACCCTGAAGTTGTGACTACCAACCGGTAGTCATACAAAGCTTCCATGTGTTGGTTCCCATAACCACATGTCGGTTCACCTTAAGAAAACACACCACTTCACTTTGGCACAAATACCGGTTCACGGTGTTATACTGGTTCTCACAAATACCGGTTCTCTACTTTTCAGCATATTGACATCAATGACAACATACAATGTCATCATGTCTTCATACCGATTCACATAATGCCAACAATCTCCCCGTTTGGCATTGATGGAAATATACAACGATATCTCTCCACTTCACATCTTCTCTCAATGTCTACAGATATCTGCTCTGCTTCTCTTCTTCTCCCCCTTTGACAACAATGCCAAAGTGGAGGCACAAGCTTCCCTGTTCCATTATGTTGCTCCCCCTGAGGAGTAGCATCCTTCAACACATCAATCTAGAAAAAAAATTTGACTATGCAATACCTAACTGATGTGGAGCATATACCTTTAGTTTACTTCCTAAAGGGGCAGCACCCCTAATTCACCTCTTAAGTACATAAATGTATCCTTTGGGAGAGGCTTGGTGAATATGTCTGCTAACTACTCCTTACTGGAAACATGTTCCAATGTAATCTCTTTGTTCAGAACCTTTTCCCTCAAGAAATGATACTTAAGCTCAAAGTGCTTGGTTCTAGAATGCAAAACCGAATTCTTGGAGATGTTAATTGCACTAGTGTTGTCACAAAATATATGTACTAGTTCAGATACAGGAACTTTGAAGCCATTTAATACATGCTTCATCCAAATTGTCTGAGTGCAGTTCATGAAAGCTGCAACATACTCTGCTTCCGCTATAGACTGAGAGATACAACTCTTCTTCTTACTCGTCCATGAGACCAGACTACCACTGAGAAAGAATGCACCACCAGTTGTGCTCTTCTGGTCATCAACCTTACCTGCCCAATCAGCATCTATGAACACTTTCAGGTTAAAATCATTATTGTATGGATACCATAACCCATAGTCAATAGTTCCTTTCAGATACCTAAGAATCCGCTTGAGTGCAACCAAGTGGGATTCTCTTGGACTTTTTTGGAACCTTGCAGTAATGCCAACTGCATGTCCAATATCCGGTCTACTATGCACTACATAATGCAACTTACCAATCATTGATCGGTATTCCTTCTCATCAACCAATGCTGAGTCATCCTCTTTGGATTGTTTACAACTAGTCACCATCGGTGTACCAACCGGTTTGCTATCTTCCATGCCAAAGGTCTTCAACACCTCTTTGACATACTTGGACTAAGTGATAAAGATTCCATCTTTCATCTACTGGATCTGCAGTCCAATGAAGAACTTAATCTCCCCTATGAGTGACATCTCAAACTCTTTCTTCATCTCATCTGCAAACTCATGACTCATCTTGTCATCTCCACCAAAGATAATGTCATCAATAAATACCTCACAAATCAGGATCTAATCTCCTTCAGACTTCAAGTAGATATTGCTATCTTCACTTGTTCTCTCAAATCCAATCTTCACAAGATGGGAATGCAGGCATTCATACCATGCTCTAGGTGCCTACTTTAGACCATATAAGGCTTTATGCAGCCTACACACCATGTCACTGTCTTCAGATAGGGCAAACCCATCTGGTTTCTCTATATACACTTCCTCTTCAAGTACATCATTTAGGAATGCAAATTTTACATCCATTTGATATACTTTGAATCCTTTAAAAGCTACATATGCAAGAAGCATACGAACTCCTTCCAGTCTGGCTACAGGAGCAAAGGTCTCTCCATAGTCTTCTCCTTCTTCTTGGGCATATCCTTTACACGCTAGTCTGGCTTTGTTTCTAATCACTATGCCATCCTCATTTAGCTTATTTCTAAAAAGCCATTTGGTGCCTATGACATTTTTATGCTCCGGTCTGGGTACCAAAGACCATGTACCATTTTTCTCTATCTGGTCAAGTTCTTCTTCCATTACCTTGATCCAGTTTTCATCTTTATGTAACTCTTTGAATGATTTAGGCTCAAATTCAGAGATCATACATGAGTTTTCTCTGACCTTTCTTCTTGTAAGGATTCCTGCATCCTTATCTCCTATGATCTGCTTAGGATCATGATTCAGCTTGACATATAGAGGAATGGTTTTGATAGATTCCTCTTGCTTTTCTTCTTCATCCTCATCTCCATCAGTGTTAACATCTACATCTACATCTACCAGTGTAGGAACACTATTACTGGTACTTGGTTGACTGACAATCGGTTCCCAGAAGGTTACTACCGGTTCATTTACTGCTTGCTCACTGTTGGTTTGCTCATTTTTTTCAAAGGTTTCATCAACTCTTACATTGATGCTTTCCATAATTCTTTGAGTCCTATTATCAAAACACTTGAGAGCTTTGTTCTTGGTGGAATACCCTAGGAATATTCCCTCGTCACATTTCGCATCAAATTTGCTCTGGTGTTCACTCCTCTTGATGTAACATTTGCTACCAAACACTCTAAAATAGCTAACCATGGGTGTCTTACCGGTCCAATACTCATAAGGAGTTTTATCCTTACCTTTCTTGATGAGTACCCGGTTCATTGTGTAGACTACAGTGCTCACTGATTCTCTCCAAAAGGTGTGAGCTACCTTTCCTTGAATCAACATGGTTCTAGCTTCTTCAACCACAGTCTAGTTATTCCTCTCTGCTAGGCCATTCTACTGTGGAGTTCAAGGGGCAGACACTTGCCTCTTGATGCCATGTTCTTCACAGTACTTGTTGAATTCACTGGAAGTGAATTCCCCTCCTTGATCAGTTCTCAGGCACTTGATCCTTTTGCCGCTTTCCTTTTCCGCTAATGCTCTAAAATCTTTGAACTTTACAAAAGCTTCAGACTTATCTTTCAAGAATGTGACCCACATCATTCTTTAGCAGACATTAGTGAGAATCATGAAGTACCTATCACCCTGCATACTCCTAGTTTTCATAGGACCACACAAATCAGTATGCACAAGATCAAGCAAATTGTCAGCAGTGAAAGGTTTACCTTTAAAAGTTGAGGAAGACATTTTCCCCAGTTGACACTCTCCGCACAAGGTATTATCTGGTTTGCTTAGCATTGACAACCCTCTAGCTGCCTTGATCTTACTAGCCTTCACAATGTTATTAAAGTTTACATGGCAGATTCTCATATGCCGTATCCAACTATCATCAAATTTAGCCATAAGACATGTACTTATATTTGCATTCAGCTGAAATAGGTTACCTTTGGTCTGCATGCCGGTGTCCACCAATTCACCATTCTTGAATTCCAGAGTGAGACCACTGTCATTCAGCTAGGCAACACTCAGAAGGTTGTGTCTAAGACCATCAACCCAATACACATTGTTAGCACTACTCTTTCCATTCAAAGAGATGGACCCTCTACCTTTGACTATGCATGGTGCATCATTACCAAAGAAAACCACACCACCATCATACTCTTCCAAGGATAGAAACTTGCTCCGGTCACCAGTCATGTGGTGAGAACAGCCACTGTCACTAATCCACTCATTGGAATTATCAAACCAGGAGACAAGAGCCTTCTTGTCTGACACATGTTCCTTGACAGCAACAAACACAATATCTTCATTTTCTTCATCTTCAAATTCCTCATCTGTGACACCTTCATCAACTGCCACAAAATAGTTTCTCTGGTTTCCTCCTTTGAATTTCTTGAACCTTTCCAGTTTGTCCTTATTATCGCCATTAGGACAGTTTATAGCAATATGTCCTATCTGGTTACAAGAAAAGCATTTCAAAGGGAGCTTACCTCTGTATTTGCCGGTTCCTTTAGAAGTTTCCTGGCAAGAAGAGCTTCAAATGCCATCAGAATCTCCTCATCATCCATTTCTCTACTCTGTCTTGGTTCACCACTAGTTCTAGCTTCTTTTCCTTTTTTGGATGGTACAACAGAAGCTTTAAAATTTGATTCAGTCTTTTGAACACTGCCATCAAAACTATTTAGCTCATAGGTTGTCAACTTTGCAATGATGGAGTCTAGGGACACCTTAGTCTTGTCTATTGATCTCAACTCCTAAATAACAGTAACCCTTATTGCATAGACTGGTAATAAGGATCTCAAGACTTTGCTTACCACAGTGGAATCTTCCATTTTACCACCTGCACTTTTGATATCTCCAACAACAGTTTTGATTCTGATTCCATACTGTTGAATGGTCTCACCTTCAACAATCCGCATGTCTTCAAACTTCCCTCCAAGGCTTTCTTCCTTAGCTTGTTTTACATGCTCATCACCGCCATAGATATTTTCAAGAGTATCCCATACCTCTTTGGGATTTACCTTATCTTGGACATCAATGAACTCAATGTCAGATAAACTACTAATTAGGGCTTCCATGACTTGCCCATTCTCCTGCATCTCTCTCTTTTGGTCATCAGTGAGAGTACTGGTAGGAGCAATATAAGCATTCTCAACATAGCTCCAATGTTGAGCACCCATGCTTCTGATGTATATCTTCATTCTATCTTTCCATATACTAAAATTTTCTCTGTTAGACTTTGGACCTTCCCTCTTCATCATTAGACTCGGATCTTTACCTCAAGCAGTTAAGCTTATAGCAGAGAGGACCTGGAGGATGCTCTGATATCAATTGATAACTGAGACAAGCATAAACTGGTTGACACTTATCTTCTCCTACAATCTAATACTTCATTTCCATTTCATCCTAGTGCATGAACAGGTAATATATCATCAAAAGATATATAAACAGCTTAGATCAACATGATTTACCTTCAGACACACATTACTCAAACCATCACAAGAATATCACCACACATGACACACAGATTTTTCACGTGGAAACCCAACTAGGAAAAACCACGGTGGGGATGAATACCCACAAGCTTGTTTTTTAACTCTTTAGAAGTCCGCTCTATTAGGAGCGTTGTCCGATTAAAGATTGATACAAGAGGTTCTGTTAGGAACCGATCTTGTTAGGGATCAGTCGGTTAAGGGTTAAACCTTGTTAAAGGTTACCTTGTTAGAGGATTTCAAGAACACAATGGTTTTGAGTCACCCTGTTAAAGGATTTACAACAAGCCAGTTAAAGCTACCCTGTTAAGGGATTTCCCAACTGTTGAAGTGGTTAGAGATCAATAGGTATTACAATAATCTGGTAATAGCACTCAATGCTAATGCAGATCTGCTTTAGCTCCTCTTCACCTTCTGCACTTACTCTCTGCAGGTATCACTTCATTCTTCTGGTCTGGCAAGAATCATGTATCTATTCACTTGGATACTCACACACAACTTTTGCCAAAAACCTCAGAAAGAAACACAACATCGACCTTATAGGAAATAGATAGGTCGGTAGCATAAACCCTAAACCCTAAACCTGTTAGGTTAAGGAATTCAAACGGTTCAATCCTGACCATTGAGCATATTGCATTAAATGTAACAATCTTGATCCAATATCAAGACATTCTCCATCATTCGTTTTCCACCGATTTCATGGCGGCTGATAACCCATCATGCGCTATCACTATTTCCAGGCTTCACACATTCCTAAGGTAGATGGGAACAATCTCCTTCATGCAAGATCCTTCATTCACACAAGGTTGACGTGACACCATGATTTGTTCTTCGTTACAATGCTAACTCATCACACAAAGTCACCGATTGAGTCACATAGGCTTGAAACACTTCAACCGGAAACCCTGAAGTTGTGACTACCAACCGGTAGTCATACAAAGCTTCCATGTGCCGGTTCCCATAACAACATGCCGGTTCACCTTAAGAAAACACACTGCTTCACTTTGGCACAAATACCAGTTCACAGTGTTATACCAGTTCTCACAAATATCGGTTCTCTACTTTTCAGCATATTGACATCAATGACAACATACAATGTCATCATGTCTTCATACTGGTTCACATAATGCCAACAGGGACCTCTCACACAAAGAGATACCTCAAACAAGCGGACAAATAGAGATTCTAGTAGCACTAGATCCACTCCACGGTACACACTTCTCGGGCATACTAGATTCTCTTACACCGAAGATTTGAAGGTCTTTTAACTGAGGGATTCTCGTCTCATCTTGAGTGGGTACATGAGAGGTTACTTTGAGGTACGATCTATACTCCCTACACCATGAATGTGGGATTTGGCTACTAAAACAAAGTTCTTAGTATGAGACTCTCTTTTGGACATCCACATACGCTCTCTCCCTCGAGAGGCTTCCTTCCTATAGAACACAGGTACTAGAGAAGTCGACGTAGGTAGGCAATTATCACCCTTGTGAAGACTTTCATCCCACATATTTTATATAGCGGCTAAGGGGTGACTTGGCTTTCTAGTCCATTACCGCTTGGTTCGTTCTCCCCTCACCGACCTTATGGGCTTCTCGAGGGGACAAACCATCCACCTAAAAAATAAAAATTCGAGCATCATTAACACTTTTCTCTTGCACCTAGGACCACGAGAGCCATGGGAGAGGATAGTGTGTGTTAACAGTTGGTCCACCCTAGAAATGTGCAAGCACACCAAAGATGGAAAACACTTCATTTTAATCCTTCCTCACAAAATGTGGTTTGTTGTTGTCAATCACTCGTAAAGATTCTTTTATGCCAACATTGTAAAATGTATTTGTTATTTTTACCATTTGTAAGAAAGCATAAAATCGATAATGTCATTTGCTTGAAATGAAGAATGAAAGCGTCATGTTCTTTTTACCACTTGCAAGATAAAAGTGTGAGCTCTCTATCCCAAAATGATAAATTAATTGTTCCTTTTAAACCTGAAAATGACAACTTGATTGTTCTTGCTAAACCCTGAAAATGACAAATTGAGTGTTCTTTTTAAACCAAGATAACAAAATGTGAATTTGTTCTTTATCACCAAGATAGCAAAATGATGGTTCTTTTTAACCAAGATAGCAAAATGATGGTTCTTTTTAACTAAGATATCAAAATGTGAATTTGAAGGATTGTATGCAATATGAATAAAGGTTATTTTAAGCCATCATTGCAAAATGTGAGTTATCCTGCAAAAATAATTTGTTAATGCACCTCCTTTAGATCTTCCAATTGCACCTTGGTTAAACAATCTATGAGCAAATAAAATCAAACATGACAAATTTAAAAACTAAACCAAAAAAACACAAATTTAAAAACTAAACTAACAAAAAAAAAAACTAACAAAAATTAAATAAATAAATAAAATAAAATAAACAATAAATAAATAATAAAATAAAATAAAATAAAAATAAATTAATTAATTAATTTAAAAATTAAAAAACTAAACTAATAAATAAATAAAATAAAAAAACAAAAATAAAAAATCTAAATAAAACACACACACACACACACACACACACATCCTAAAAAATAAACACAAAAGTAAACAATAAAATGGATTTGTGAAAAAGCTTTAGAAGCTTTCAAGTAAATGCAATTTCATAGGTGGAAAGCTAAGTTTCATGACTGTTTGTCAGCATACGACAACCCATGCAAAAGTGCAGCATTGTAACAGAGTACGGATATCGATCAATGCAAGATGAAGGCCAAGTTTTGTTGATTCACATCAGGTTCACCAAATGAAACGCTGTGAAAATGGAGGTTATCATAAACCAATAGGAAATCATGTTAGTAACAAGCTTTTAACCATAAGAAAAATATGAAAACAAATCTATCTAAAGCATTATCAAGGAAGATTAACATAATGGGTTAATTAGGAAATAAACAAATCAAAATGAACTTCCCCATGATGCTCCCTATGCCATGACTCTTCCTTGTCCTCCTCTCCAAGATCCTACTACTATGTGAAGTATTCCCTCAGCTTGAGCACTAGCACAATGGATATCAAATAGAGGATGGGAGATGGTTGATTATGTGAAATGTTGAATGCTTAAAGATGTGGATGGAGTATTAACATTAAATAGCAATACAAGGTAGTGGAAGAGATAAAACATAATACAAATCCTTCCTAGAAAGCCTTCAAAAATCTAAGCAAAGTAACAATGCACGGATAACTCTTGTATGTGTCCCCTTCAACAATGAATGAATGAGATCTATTTATAGGAAAAATGGGCAAATGAAGGGTTGATATTGAATTGTTTGAGGAAGGGTTAGGATTACTTGAGGAACTATTGATCCTCAATCCATGTGCTCTCCTTCAAGCCAATCACACATTGACAAGTGTCAATAAGGGAAGGATTGAGAGGAGAGGGGGGCAAAATCATTAAATTCTTGAAAACTTGAAGGAAGCCATTAAAGGCTTAAGAGGACTCTAGAAGGAAACCATTAAAGGCTTGAAGAATTTCAGGGAAAATGTTAAAGGCTTGAGAAGGCTCTAGAATGAAACCATTAAAGGCTTAAAGACTTTAAAGGATGTTATTAAAGGCTTGAGAAGACTCTAGAATGAAACCATTAAAGGCTTAAAGACTTTAAAGGAAGCCATTAAAGGCTTGAGTTAATGGGTTTTAGGTTAACCTTTGGTTTACAAATGTGCGAACCATTATAGGGTGATTAGGCTAATGATAGAGGTTTTAGAAATGATTAGGAAGAGAACTAACTTGCAACTTGCATTTTCTAGAAGAGGCAAGTGGGTGAGGGATTTATGAAATTAAATAAATATATTTATTTATTTAAATGTGAGAGGGGGGTTAATTATGTTAGGAATCGGAAGGGAAACTGAGAGGGGGGGATGAATCAGTTGTCAATGAATTTCAACCCAATTATAACTTAATAAAACTTGATACTTAATATCGGTAAACCAAACTTATTGTCGGTTAACAGATTAGCAGTTAATATCAATACTGGTGAAACTTAATGCATGAAACAGAAAGAGAAACAACATCCACAACACATAACACAAAGATTTTGACGTGGAAACCCTGTAAGGGGAAAAACCACGGTGGGAAACCTTACTCAAAATCAGATGATACTACTGCAGATAGTATGTGTATACAAATGGGGTCTGCACATGCAAAAAGGTCAACCACCTAGAGCACACTACTCAAATGGGAGTCGCAATGACTATAGTAGGATGGTTAAATCCTAGAATAATGTACTGCTCAAAATAGCATCTCCAATGCTGGATTCAATACCGGTTAAGCTCTGATAAACACCTTCAAACCTTCCTTGAACCCTCGCTATGGTCTTCTCATATGATCTTCAATATTTGCACATATCGTGTTACAATACCATACCATAACCATATCCTCTATATCATCTCACAAATGAGATCTTACATATATACAAAACCTAGGACCAAATGTTTAGGTCGGTTCACTAAGAATATTACAATTAAATTAATTACAAATAAGTCTTGATGTGATGCATCATATTGTCTCAATACATTTACAACAATATCCAATCAATAAATCATCTAGATAACGTGTCATGCTGATTTGGAATAGATAACACATACCGGTCCATAACCTAGACCAATCTACTAGTAACAAAAAATATGTCAACCCGATTAGACCAATAACCAAAACACCAAAACCAAGTATCCAAACCATGTCTTCAACATAATCAAGTGATCTCCATATAATAACAATTCATCATCAATACCGGTGAACCATATAACATATCGGTGAGCATATAGCAGTGACTGTGCATAAGTCACTGACCTTGCCGGTGAATACAATGTGTCGGTTCAACAGTAAACCAATATAACCATAGTGCTAAATCAACAATGTAGATCTCCAAAAGGATAAGTATTGACATAAATGACAAAACTAATGCAACACATCCATAATACCAACAATATCCCCCCTTGGCATTGATGGCAACACTAGATGGAAAAACATCTAAGTGCCAAAACAGAATGCCAAAAACCAAAAAACAACAATCTCCAGAATAGATCAATACAAGAAATAAAAATAAAAATACAAAGAGTGTATATCTCTCCCCCAATGAATAATGTCTCATAGAACTCTCTCCCAAGAATGTTTTTTCATAGATCTCTCTCCCCCTTTGACATCAAATACCAAAGCAATAAAAATTACCAGAACATACAACCAACTACTCCCCCTGAGAAGTAGCTCTCCTCCATCAAAGCCAGAAAAAAATGTCTCTATTAGTTTCTGTCGGTTTGATTCCAATCTTCAATTATCTAAGTCTCTACCGGTGAGGGTATTACCCAAGCTGCTCTCTGAGATATTCAAAGGTTTCCTTAGGCAAAGGCTTTGTAAAGATATGTGCAATCTATTCTTTAGTATTCACATAAACCGATCTTACTTCTTTTGCTTCAACATTCTCTTTCAGAAAATTATATTTGATAGAAACATGCTTAGTCTTAGAGTGAAATACTAGATTCTTTGATATATCAATTGCTGCTGAATTATCACAATAAATGATTATAGGTTCTTTGCATTTTTCCTTTATGTCCTTCAATATTTTCTTAATCCATAATACCTTAGTACAATTAGTTGCTGCTACAACATATTCTGATCCTGCCATTGATAATGATGTACAACTCTGCTTCTTTCTTAACCATGAAATCAATCTGCTACCAAGAAAGAATGTTCTGCCAGTGGTACTCTTTTTGCAATCTACATCTCCTACCCAATTTGCATCGGTGTATGCACATAAATCAAAATTTTCATCTTTAGGATACCATAAACCAAGATTTGTTGTGCCTTGTAGATACCGAAAAATCCTTTTTACTATTGATTCATGATTTTCTTTAGGATTACTCTGAAATATTGAAACAATACATATTTCATTCATTATATCAGGTCTTGTTTGTGTCAAATATAGTAAACCTCCAATCATAGATTTGTATCTTGTCAGATTAACAGGAGTTGAATCATCCTTCAATGTCAATTTATCAGTTGTAGTCATAGGAGTACTTACCAGTTTAGAGTTTTCCATACCAAATTTCTTCAATAGTTCCTTCAAGTATTTTGTATGACATATGAATATACCTCTATCAATTTGTGAAATCTACAATCCTAAAAAGAATTTTATCTCCCCAATCATAGACATTTCAAATTCTTCCTGCATCTTGTTAGCAAAGTCCTTACACAATCCATTTTCTCCTCGAAAAATAATATCATCAACAAAAAATTCAATAACCAAGATGTCATCATTAGTCACTTTGAAATATAAGTTGTTGTCAACATTACCTTCAGTGTAACCAAGCTTCAAAAGATATTTGTCCAATCTAGCATACCAAGCTCTAGGAGCTTGCTTCAATCCATACAAAGCTTTCCTTAATCTACAAACCATATCCTTTAACATTTGTCAATGAAAATCCATCTGGTTGTTCAATGTAAACTTCCTCTTCAAGATCACCATTCAGAAATGCACATTTTACATCCATCTGAGATACTTTATAGTTCTTATGAGCTACAAATGCAAGAAATAATCTAACTACCTCAATGCTAGCTACCGATGCAAAGGTTTAATTATAATCAATTCCCTCTTTCTATGAATATCCTTTACAAACTAATCTTGCTTTGTTCCTGATTACCTTACCATCTTCATTAAGTTTATTTCTGAATACCCATCTGGTTCCAATTACATTTTTGTCTTTAGGTTGGGGAACTAATGTCTATGTATTGTTCTTTTCAATTTGTTCTAATTCATCTTGGCATGCTTCAATAATAGATGTTGGTTCAATTTTAGAAACTAAGCATACCTCTTCATTTGTTAGTCTTCCTCTTGTCATAAAACCTTGATACTTATTCTCAATTATCTGATTTTCTGGGTGATTTGGTCTTACATACCTGGGTTTATTCGCATATTGTTGTTCTTCAGTCACTGTGGAATTCTCTGATGATGTTGACTGGATCCACATTCTGTACCAGTGCACTCTATATTGATTCATTTATGATCATCTCAACTACCAATTCAGAATCTATGGACCTTGAATTTCCTCTAAAGTGTTCATCTATCTTCACATTAGCACTTTTAATGATGTTCTACAATCTTTTATTAAAACATCTATATGCCTTGCTCTTAGATGAATAACCAAGAAATATTCCTTCATCACTTCTAGGATCAAATTTACCAACATACTCATCTCTCCTAATATAGCATTTGCTTCCAAATATTTTGAAGTATTTAAGAGTAGGAGTATTACCAAACCATAGTTCATAAGGGGTCTTACCGGTTTCACCTTTGATGTGAACTCTATTGAAAGTGTAAACCGCTCTATTCACTGCTTCTCTCCAATACACATGAGGTAGATTTGTTTCCAATATCATGCTTCTAACTGCTTCTAGAATAGTTTTGTTCTTCCTTTCCACAATTCCATTCTGCTGAGGTGTCTAGGGTGCTAAAAGTTGTCTTTTGATTCCATTCACTTCACATAATGTATTAAATTCCTTAGATGTAAATTCTCCTCCTTGATCAGATCTCAAACATTTGATTTTCTTACCGATTTCATTCTCTACCAATGCCTTGTATAACTTGAATTTTCCAAAAGCTTCTGATTTCTCTCTGAGAAAAGTAACCCAACACATTCTATAATAATCATAAATAATTAGCATAAAGTATCTATCTCCCTATAGACTTCTTATTCTTACCAGATCACACAAGTCAGTATGAATTAAATCAAGAACATTGTTGGATTTCTCATAAATATTCTTGAAAGTTGTTCTAACTTTCTTTCCCATTTGACATTCCTTACATACAGGATTATAAGGTTTCACAATCTTAGGTAGATCCCTTACTACCTTAGTTGAACTAATCTTTACAATGCAATCAAAATTCACATGACAAAGTCTCTTATGCCATAACCAACTTTCATCAATATGTGCAATTTATTGGTTGCAATCTCCAATCCAATTTTGTTCGTGATTTTGCATTTACCATTCTTGAATTGTAACTGAAATCCCTTTTCAACTAATTGACCAACACTCAAAAGATTATGCTTCAAACCTTCAACATAATAAACATTGTTAGTATTGTGCTTACCATCCAAAGATATAGTGCATTTTCCCTTGATTAAACAAGCTTTATCATCGCCAAACCTTACTAGACCTCCATTATATTCCTGAAAAGATATGAATTTACTTTTATCACCAGTCATATGATGTGAGCATCCACTATCAATGATCCATTCATCTTTTTCTTCAATTTTAGCTACCAAGGCCTTCTCTACCGATGGAACAGTAGGTGCTAGTTGATCTTCTTTTATTGCAACAAATGCCCATCCATTGTCTATCGGTTCTTCATCAGAATCATTTCTAACTCTTTCATCAGCATAGTAACATGATTTATCTCTACTCTTCTTAAATCTGTATCACACACACACACACACACACACACAAACTCACTCCCTATCCCTCTCCCTATCTCCCCCTTATCTCTCCCACTTTTTCCATATGTAGAGAAATCAGATATTGAATATATATTCAATATCTGATTTCTCTGCATTTGGGCACCAACATTCAAATATTAGGTGCCAATGAAAACTTTGGCGAGCATATAAAAAATATGTCTAGGTATTAGATATCTGATATGTGGACCACACAAAATAGGATTGTGGGTCATTTTGTACATTCCAAAAGTCCCTAAATTCCTGTTGCAGGTGACAAACATGGGTTCTTAGACATACAGTGACAAAATTTATCTTTTCTAAGATTCTTCTAGACAAATTTGTCATTGGAAATAATTTTAGAGCATCTTTGTGGAGGTATAATGGGGAGCAATAGTTGTCAAAAATATAAACCTAAAAGAAAGCTTTCAAATCGGCAAATTGAAAAATATATACAAAGAGATAGAGAAGGCCATAGGAGGAGAAGACAAGGTATGTCAAATATTGGTGAAGCTTTTTCAAATGTTACTTCAAGTGAAGAGGAAAATGAATTTGAAAATGTTGAGCAAGTTAATTGAAAATGAAAATGAAAATGTAGATTTTGATATTGGAAATGTTGAACATGATATTCAAATTAGGAATGACAATGTTGAAATAGATATTGAAAATGTTCAACATGATATTGAATTTAGGAATTAAATGTGGGAATTGAAATTGAAAATGTGGGAATTAACAATGAAGGTGAAAATTTGGGTATTGACATTGAAGGTAAAAATTTAGAATTGACATTAGAGGTGAAAATTTGGGGAAATTTTGACATTGAAGGTGGAATTGTTCAGCCAAGTGAACATTATGTAACACCAAATTACATGAGAAATGAGACCCTCTCATGGACAAAAGACAAATTCCAAATTCAAGACCTTCAATAACCCTAAAATGGTTACTTGAAATGGATGTGAACATTATCGGCAATCTTGAAGGCAAGAGGTCAACATGAACTGTTTGGTTGTGGGCTACACAACTTTTCAACCAATATTTTAATAATAAGACATTGACCGAGCAATGCCAACTTTTTGTTCAATTTCTAAAGATGCAAAAGATGAGACCATTGCTAGCCAAATTGAAGATTCGTATGAACAAGAAGATGGAGAAAAATTCTATTATTGTCAAAAATATTTTTAATGCTCTCAATTCTATTGGAAATAATAGCAATTAAAAAGATAAGACAATCATTCAAAGAGTGATTATAACCTCCTTGGTAAGCCATCATTTGAGGAAATCTTTCTTTATGAGACAAACTTATGTTGATTTGAACATAAATCGTAAAAATTTGGATAGAGTACTTGCAAGAAGAGAAAGACTCGATGACCCTCTTCAAGATGATACATAGGCTTTTGTTGGGAGGCTTCCACGTGTTGATAATAAGTTGACCGACAATGTGAAGGAGGAAATTCAATAATTTTGGCACTCTAATTCTAGAGTATCACCCAATGTAAAGGATATTTTAAATTTAAGAATTGGCAATCAAGATTGCACACTGCATCCTAAACAATTCTTGGAATTGGAATCAACCCAAAGAATGTTGTATAATTTTTTTTGTGAAACACATCCAACATTACAAATATTGAAAAGGCCCTTTGAATCTTTGAAGCAATTTTATTGTGTACCTCTTCAGATTTGTAATACTTGTTGTTGCAAATACCATGTGGAGTTTTCAATGTACCATGAACTTTTATGCTATATTCGGTCTACGTTGCATACTAATGATATGTTGCAAGAGTGCAGTGCAATGCAATTTCCAAGATCATCAAGAGACTTGCTAGATCTATTTTTATGTCCTATAGATAATGGATGCTTTTTCTATAGAAATAATTGTTTAAATGAGAAGTGCTCAAAATGTGGTGGCTTTTCAAAGTTTGTTTCATGTTTTCATGAGGGCAGCGAACATGAGTTTGGAAAGAATATTGTTGAAAAATAAGAAGATATGAGACAGTGAATATATATTTTGAAGAGTGGATGCGAAGGTTCCATATGTGAGTTGGTCTCTAGAGAAGTTAGTGTTGCTGATTTTATTTTAGATTTCAAGGAAAAATAATTCTGCAAGTATGCAAGGCATACCTATAGGTCTCAATGGTTGGATCAGTAGTTTAGGATGTGTAAGAACTCTTTTCCAATTGGCGCTATTATATCTGTTGTCATTTTTGCAGAAAACTATACATTGCAACCACAAATAAGGTACAAGCTTAGTATTACAATTCAATTCAGATTGCTATTATTGTTCGCATAACATATAGACATGCCCCTGATAGTACAAAAGAGGGTAGGAAGATAATTAGGGAGTACCATTTTTATATGAGTCATGATAGATCTCACTCCTCTGAGTATGTGTAACATTGTTTTGAGATTATTTTTGAGTTCTTGCAATAGAAAGGTATTGTAATAGACCGACATCTCATATGGTCATATAACTACATGGGTCAATTCAAGAATGCTTGTATGTTTTATTGGATGAGTAGAATGCATGTAGAGAGGTGTGTACCTCATATTTGGAGTTTTTTTTAAGATGGGCATGGGAAGGGGGAGCATGATGGAGTGGGTGCATGTTTGAAGAGTGCTCTAGTTAAAAAGAAATTGAAGATTTCAAGTGCAAAATTATTTGATACATGTTCTATTGTTGATTGGTGTACTTCAACAATGTCACAAGGAGGGACACCTGATTCAATAGTGCACATAATCTTTTGGTTGGTTGAGCAGGGCACAATGGGAGATAGATTAGATTATCAAACAATTAAAGATTCTTCAAAGATGCATTCATTTTGCATCTCAGATGTAAGTACATGGACCATTTGGATACGAGAATTGGCATGTTTTTGTCATAGTTGTGTTCAGTGTAACTGGGATCAGTGTGAGTCCAGTGAGTGGGTGGATGTGTGGGTTCCATAAAATCTAACTCCTTTATCTCAAACAATATCCATACCAAATGATGACATGGAAAGTTTAGTTGAGTATGACCATCTTTCAGATCTTCTATAGTCAGGACATGTTTTTGCAATGGTTGCAATACAGGGGAATGAAGAGAGATTAGGCTATTGGTTGGCACGGTGTGTACAAGGAAAGAAAAATATAACATAGTCAGTGATAGATGATGATGGGTTCATGTATCGTACAAGTTTAGTTGTTGTTGCATGAATTTGGTTGCAAACATATAAGATTAGAAAGAATGGCATACCTACATTTGAAGGCTACAAGAGACACAAAACCATTCTCATGTATTTGTACCTTATTATAGCTACAAATGTCAAGTTGTTGAAGCATCAAGTAAGACCAAAGAAAAAATAACTATGGATAGGGAGTAGTGTGGATCATGAATCAATTTTGGTCAAAGAGATGACCCTTCAGGCACACTTGAGTAGCAGGTCTTTATTATCTCTTAAATTTTTATCATGCATTTCATTTTAAATAATGATCATAAAACCTTTATGTTCATGTTTTTTATGTGTGGATTAACAATTCTTAAAAATGCAGGTCTTTTTGAAGATATACAATACGATTGCATCATGATTTTTGCATCAATGTTGTGGGTACACTTGATATAATTCAAAAGGATGTATCTTCACAATATTATTGCATCAATGTTGTTGTTTTTTATGTGTAGATCATTAACAATTCTTTAAAATGTAGAAATGTTTTATGTTGTTCACATTGCTTATGTTGGTCTTCATTTATATGGAGGCATTGCTCTACATAACCTTGGCTCTTAGGATGTGAGGATATTAGATGCACATGAAGTGGGATGTTGTATTTGTATATGAGTACATTGATGTAACTTTGTTACGATGATATACAATGTATTTGTACATGAGTACACTGGTGTAGTTGTATTGATGATATACAATGTATTTGTACATGAGTACATTGGCATAGTTATATTTATTATTATGAAAAAATATGCATAGACTAACAAATCTTATGTGTATGACCCACTTATGTATGTTCATGGATGTCAAATGTAAGTGTAATGGTAATATGTGTCTACAATATATGCAGATATTGATGATCATGATCATTATTGCTTCCCTAAATTCATTACAGCTTAATATAGGCTTGTTAGTCTATATTTATCCTCATCATCCTCATTATCATTTAATATAGGCTTGTTTGATGATTTTTTTCGCACGTAGGGCGCTCAACAGACAATGTCGGTAGGATATGGTCGTGAGCGTTTGACCAAGTAGGGAGGAAAAATAGGAGCATGCATAGGGTAAGAATGCATAACCAGACATGTTGGAATCGACGATTCATGCCCACGACGAGTAGAATGAGAATTTGGCTCTATGGCAACTTTTCATTGAATGCATTTGACAATTCTTTTGTCAACTAAAAAATCATTTCCCTATAAAAACCACTCCGAAACTTGAATATATGAGACAAGATATTGTAGGTAACCCTCAAGTGACCTTGTAGGTTCAAATGGATCATTCACAAGTGCCACAAATTTTGAGATACAACCTTTCAAAGTTTGACAATTTTTCGTACTTAGGGCGCTCAAGGGACGAGGGCGGTAGGGTATGGCCACGAGCATTCAATTGAGGGGGGGGGGGGGGAATGGAGCATGGATGGCATAAAAACACCTAACCAAACATGTTGGAATCGATAGTTAGCACCCACGATGAGTAGAATGAAAATTTGGATCCATGGCAACTTTCCATTGATTGCATCTGATGATTTTTTCGTCAACTGAAAAAATCGCTGCCCTATGAAAACCACTCCGAATCTTGAAAATATGAGATGCTCCATTATAGGTGGCTCTCACATGACCCTATAAGTTCATATGGATCATTCGCAAGTGCCACAAATTCTGAGATACGACCTTTCAAATTTTGACAATTTTTCACACTTAGGGCACTCAATGGACGAGGCCCGTAGTGAATGGCTGCGAGCGTTCGATCGAGTGGGAGAGAAAAGATGGAGCATGGCTAGTGTATGAACACCTAAATAGACATGTTGGAACTGATGGTTCACACTCATGACGAGCATAATGAGAATTTGGCTCTGTGGCAACTTTCCATTGAATGCATCTGACGATTTTTTCGTCAACTAAAAAATCACTGCCCTACGAAAATTGCTCTGAATTTTGAAAATATGAGACATGCTATTGTAGGTAGCCCTCAATTAACCCTATAGGTTTAGATGTATCATTCACAACTGCCACAGATTCTGAGATACAAACTGTCAAATTTTGATAATTTTTCGCACTTAAGGCGCTTAAGGGATGATGCCAATAGTGTATGGTCGCAAGCACTCGATTGAGTGGGGGGGAAACTATTAGACAACTCAGATAACTAGAGGACAACTAAGAGGGGGGGGGGGTGAATCAATTGTCACTAGATTATAGAACTTTAAGAATTTAAATCCTTATTACCGAAACACATAAACCCAAACCAAATACTGGAATAATTGACATAGCAATTAAACATAAACATAAATCACAAAATAGTTACCATCCATCCAGAACACATGACACCAAGATTTGTACATGGAAAACCCGATAAACGGAAAAACCACGGTGGGAAGCCAACCCACAGTCAAATAATTCTTTTGCGGTAAGTATGTGATTACAAAATTAGGGGCCTGCACATATAGGAAGGCCAACAACCTAGAGCATAGTTCTCATCACAAAAGGAGCCTCACTGACTACAGAAAACATCGGACTACAATCCGGAATGAAGATTGAACTACAAGAATAGAATCTCCTATGCCTGAGTACAGTTCCGGTTAAGCTCAATATTGGAGGCCTTAAACCTCTCTTACAAACCCAATTCGATCACCTATGATTGACCAAAACCTCAGCATATGATTACAACATTATTCACACACAGATAATCATATATCCCATTTTCCCATATGCCCATGATCTACAAAGAGATCTTACATCATATTTATACCAACCCTAGACCTAAACAATTAGGTTAGCCACCTAAAAGATAATACAATAAATTCATAACATAAACCCACAATCCAATGATCAACCAAGATGGTTTAGGCCAAAAATAATGTAAACCAATCATTAAATCCCATTGGTAACGCATCGAGATCATCCACCAACATGTTACATAAACTGGTCCATAACCTAGATGACACTAGACCCAAGATATGTCGCCATAAACCAAATCCAACACCACCTATCAACAGGAACACGCACAAGATAACCAAAAACATCCCAAAATCCATATAGAAGGCATGCCAACACCACTTATCACATACATCAAAATATCTTCAACAAAGCTCTGTCGGTAAAACCCTTACCGGTGACCAAAAGGCTTACTAGAATAAGTGATAGCATCTGAATAGCATGAATGAAAAATCCAAACCAAATCCACAAACCAAAGCATACTAGAGCACATCGGATCAATAACATAATCCAACCACTCTACTGGAACCAATAGGTAAATAACCAAAACTGTTGGTGTTGCCATTAATGACAAAACATAAATGCAACACATAATCAATTCCTCCAAATTGCCAACAGAAACTAGAGCATGTCTGGCATAGAAACTCCTAACCAGATATGTTGGAGCTAGTGGTTCACACCCATGACCAAAAAAATGAGAATTTGGCTCTGTGACAAAGACATGATATTGTAGGCCGCCCTCACATGACCCTATGGGTTCAGATGGATATTCACAGGTGCCACAAATTTTGAGATACACATTGTCAAATTTTGACAAATTTTCTCACTTAGGATGCTCAAGGGATGATGTCGATAGCATATGGTTGTGAGTGTTCCACCAAGTGGGAGGGGGAAATTGGAGCATGACTATCATGGGAATTCCTAAGAGGAATGTTGGAATCGACGGTTCATACCCACGATGAGTAGAATGAGAATTTGGCTTTGTGGCAACTTTCCATTGAATGCAATTGACAATTTTTTCGTCAACTGAAAAAATTGATGCCCTACTAAAATCACTCTGAATCTTGAATATCCAAGGCAAACTATTGTAGGCAGCCCTCATATGACCCTATAGGTTTAACATATCATTCAAAGGTGCCACAAATTTTGAAATACAAACTGTCATATTTTGACAATTTTTCACAGTTGGGATGCTCAAGGGATGATGTTGGTAGCGTATGGCCGCAAGCATTCGACCAAGTGGGGGGGCAAACTAGAGCATGGCTGTTGTAAGAATTCCTAACTGGACATGTTGGAATCGATAATTTGCACCCACGATGAGAAGAATGAGAATTTGGCTTCATGGCAACTTTCCATTGAATGCATCTAACGATTTTTCTTATCAACTAAAAAATCGTTGTCCAAGGAAAACTGCTCCGAATCTTGAAAATATAAGACAATTATAAGTGGCCCTCATGTGACCTTGTAGGTTTAGATGGATCATTCACAAGTGCCATGGATTTCTGAGATACAACCTGTCAAATTTTAACAATTTTTCACACTTAGAGCGCTGAAGGGACGAGGTCAATAGGGTATGGCCCTGAACATTCAACCAAGTGGGGGGAGGAAATAGGAGCATGTCTAGGGTAAGAATGCCTAACTGGATGTGTTGGAATCAATAGTACAATGCATTATGAAGCACAATATGCCTACGTTCAGTGGGGGGTGGAAATATTTTGCACATGATAATAAAAGAAAGAAAGGTAACATTTGTATCTTTCAACAGCTAAATGATAATCAAAACACGTTTATTTTTTAAAGTTATATATTCATTTCTTAAATTTAACAGACAACATGTGGAAATGGACCTCTTCATAGTATCTACCTGCTGAGATAGCTTTAATGATGGGGGATTGTTGTTGAATGTAACCAATAGATTATGAAAACATTGCATTCTGTTGTAGAAGATGCTTTGCTACTTTTCATTTGTCATTACTAAATATCCATTTTATGATTAATAACAATACCAATATGGTCATTAAATTTGGTGAAGTTGTCAAGGGCAACCAAATTTAACACTTACAATTTAGATGGAACAAATTATATCTAACCTCAAGATTATACGAATAACATTCTATTGTTCATTATTTAAACATTGTTATTTATTGGATTGAAGATTAAAGTTTAAAAGAATAAATTCATGCACATGAGGACAAGTTATATCGAATCTCAACTTCTATATATCAAAATGTCGAATAATTACAAATATATGTCCATATACAAAAATGACATATATGTAAATGTATGTCCCTATACAAAATATACATGCCAACTAGACATGTAAGTATCCCAAAATGGTCTATCATATCCTAAACTATTGATGGATCATCAAAATCGATCCTCTTTGTAGAACTCCTCGGCTCTGAAGGATCCTACACAAGAAAAATCAAACCACAATTGATATTAGTTATCTTATATAATTTACATTTGAAAAGTTAACATAAAATGATCAATATACATTGAACTATAATTGAACTCTAAAACTGAATTCTTGATTACCTCATCTCCACGTTTTCTCTTAAGTTGTGGAGGAGTCCTGGAATATGTCTTTGGTAGAGCAGGGATGTCATCAAGATTCTCGTAGATAACCTATATATGTTCACAAACATAACATTGATACAAGTTAGCATATAATTGTCGATGATAGGAACAAATTATATCTTATAAACACAAAATAAAATAAACACATGCACCTAAGGCATCTCTTCTCCTTCTTCAGGTATTGTCGATGCAGTCAACAAGGATATGAAGCCAACAATTCCCTATACATAAAGATGGAAAGTATGTGAAACTACCTATCTATGTAGACATGTATAATCATTATAAGTTATTTAAACTCTTAATTCAATCATGTTTGCATTCAATTACCTTTCCCTTATCTCTGACTTTTCTACTAGAGCCTGGATCGCATGGCATCGCACTGACGCTAGGTGTGTCCAACTAGAGTTAAATAAGATAAACATTTATGTTACTATATAATTTAATTAATGACAATTTAAAGGACAAGCATGCATACAATAAAAAATGTCAACAACTAGGTGCAATAATATATGTATCGTATAGCTATCAAGGACAAATGAAATGGTTGTCAAAGTGCCATCATGGACCTATGATAACTCCTCCTCAAACATAAACTGTTAAATAGACCATGTATATAAACATTAGTACTTAATACTATCTCTTATAAATATTCATTTCAATAAAATGCATGCTATGAAACTATAAGCCGTACCACTATATCGTTGGTGTATGATGAAGGTACCTCCTTGTCTCTAGCATGTGAGGACTCCCCAGGGTACGATCCAGTTCCTATCATCACATATGGTGCATTAGGCATATCATGCACCTCGTAATCAACAGTGTCTGTGAGACGATCAATAGGCTCTCCAAAAGGACCTAATCATACTTGATTGCACATAGCAAAAGTATGTGGCACACAAATATGTGGAACTAAATAGAATGTGTCAGTGCCACCAAATCCACCACTACCATCACCAAAAGGCTAAGCTAGTGCAACAACCTGAGAAACCAAAAGGCTACTCAAAGAATGAATAACCGATATAGTTTGTGATGTTGCCTTGGCAATAATACCTGGATGTTGTACTGAAGGTGGGGGATCAACAAGAGGAGGGGGAACATATGGGTCCTGTAATACTCAAACTGCCATAGGTCTATCTTGAGGCATACCTAAACCCACACCTAGAAAGGCTTGATGTAAAAGTAGTTGACATGCTTGCCTAAAACAAACTCAGCATACAATTTTTTAAAGAAATAAAATAGGATATCACGATTTTTGTTGGGTGGTCTATCAAAAACCATCCACCAACGATCCCAAAAGTTTTTCTTTAATATCATCATTTTGACACCATTTGATGGCAAGTTTTGTTTTTTTCACATCTACAGGTTGTCTAGTGCTAGGATTGATAAACAATGTGGTAATATCGGCTTTCGATATCTCAAGCTCCTTGACATGATCATAGGTCAAGCCATCCATATATATATTCCTCATGGACTCTCGTTGTATATAGTGAAAATGGAAACAACAATATTGAAAGACTAAATGAATTCAACCACAAAACCCTAGCCTTACAACAACAAAGATCCACCATAACATATGAAGATTACCTAAGACAATGCAAATCAAATGAAATCACAAAGATTATACCATCACATGTCCAATAGGGTTTGGATCTCCATTCTTCCTATCTCCATTGATCTTGCTTCATATATTTGTTCTCAGATTTTATGTGTGCACAAGAGCTCAACAAAGAACGAAAATGTGGTTGCAAGTAGGATCGCATATGAAGTTCAAAAGCGTAGAGTAGTCGAATAATCATCAAGGGGTTTGATAATGAAGGAAGCATCTCCTTATATAGAAGACACTATAAGAAGTGGAGGGATAAGATTGAGAGGTGTAAAAGATAAATGGCCGGCTCTGATTAAAGGGTACGTAGAGGAAATAAGAAAATAATAAGAGAGTAGGTAGTGTAGGAATTAAGAGATGAATGACATGTGTCATAGGTAGAAAAGGTTAATGAATTAATTAAATAAATAAAGATTTATTTAATTAATAGAGGAAGTGGGATCAATTAAATAAATAAAATATTTATTTAATTTATAAAAGGATAATTTAAATAAATAAAAGTATTTATTTAAATGAGAAATAAGGATAGAAGAGGATAAATGAATTAATTAAATAAATAAAGATTTATTTAATTAATAGAAGAATTAGGCTAAGATAATTAAATAAATAAAATATTTATTTAATTAGACTAGACAATTTTAGTTGTCTACATTTTGCCCCTCTTTGAGATAATGCAACTTGTCGCGTTGTTTCAAAGAAGATAAGATGAACTGATACAAAGTTGCCCCAAGATGGGAATGATATGCCCCGTCGAGAGATTGGATGGAAATGTCTGAAAAGATCACAGACAATCTCTCGATAAGAGAGAAAGCTTAGAATGGACTGACCAAATAGAGTGACAGAGTCACGGGATAAAGAAGACTAACTCGAGAAATGAGGGCTAGGGCTAGGGCAGTTTATAAAATAGACCACGAGGGGAATACATCCTCATTGTCATCCACACATCCAAAAGATCATAATGCAGATAGAGAATAGAGCAACAGTAGTCAACAGTGATGGCATTGGTTCACAGATTCAATCGCGTTCGCCAATTTTAGAGGCTAGTAGATGTAGGAGAGTCGATGAGTACTGCAAAACCTCCTTGTACTTTAGTGCAATAAATGTTGTCATTAATGCATGATAGGTAGCGCATTTAATGCATTTTAGAATATGTCAAACAAGGTCAAAAAATGTCGAGGCGTGTCTGTGTTGGTGCTAGGTGCGTCTAGGTTAGCTAGGTGCGTTTGTGCTTGTGCTTGTGCCAGGTGCGTCTGTGCAGGAAAAGGCATCTATGTCAAATAGGAGCATGTCTACATTGTGCATGCATGTTTGTGCTATGTGGGCATGTTTGTGCAAAGCAGGCGTGTCTGTGCAGAGCATAGGCACGTCTGTGTATTTCAGGCGCATCTGTGTAGAGCAGGCGTGTTTGTGCAATATGTAAGCACATTTATGTCATGAAGGCGCGTTTGTGTCTTCTAGGTCGAATCAACAGTTCTGTGATGAACATACGCTGTCGATTGGATAAGTTGCTGAGAGGATACACTCAAGCAGGTCCTCTAGGGAAGACTAGAATAGCAAATAGGGCTAGGATAGATCGAGGTACTTTGTGATAAACAGGGAGTACCAAGACATAGTACTTTGTGATGAACAGGGAGTACTAAAAAGAGCAGCACTTTGTGATGAATAGTGAGTGCAAATATGAGCAGCACTTTGTGATGAACAGGGAGTGCAAAAACACGTAGTACTTTGTGATGAACAGGGAGTACCACTAAGATAAATAGCAACACTTTGTGATGAACAGTGAGTGTCACTAGAATAGAAGCAACACTTTGTGATGAATAGTGAGTGTCACTAGGATAGAGTATCATAAGCACTTAGGATAATAAGCAACATTTTGTGATGAACAGTGAATGCCACTTTGACTGATAGAGTTGATTTGTTTGACTACAGGAGTACCTACCTATGCTGGAGTCACGGGAGAGATTCCCATCGACTTAGAGTTTATGACCAGAGCTGACTTTTGAGGACAGAGTAGTGATTGAGGTTATGGGTTTGCAATTCATTCTATATGTGCCTGAGTTTTGGGTGAACATGGGATTGTTGACTACACTTTCTGAGAGATGGCACTCCAAGACATGCACATTCCATTTGTTAATGGGTGAGATGATAGTCACCTTAGAGGATGTGTATAGGATACTGTGGATACTGATCGATGGGGAGTTGATTCCCTACGATTGAGATGAAGATAGGGACGCCCTGAGATGAGTGTTTTAAGATCCTAGATTGGAGATGAAGGCAGGACACGTGGCATTGGATACCATGACATGGACAAGATTGGCACTACCATCACTATTGGTAGGAGTGATCAATGGGGTCCTGTGTATGGATAGGGCGACACGAGGGTTGGTTGTGGGCTAGGGGAGTGTTATCACTGATTAAAATTGGGTTTCTCTTTTCCCATGATTGGCTATGGTATGTTGATTTTTTCGAATAGGGTGTAATTCCAAATGCTTCAGCTTTGTTCTAGCCTTTAAGGGTTTGAGGGTTTTTGATTTTAGATCCTATCGTATTTGTTTTAAACCCTCTGGTTTCTAATCTTCCGTTACTTTATTCACTTAAGTAATGGGTCGTGGGGTCGTAGGATGTGTCCCCCCTTGTTGTCTACCTAGGCGGTTATGTTGATTAATCAAAAAAATTTATGCCTTGTATGTTTTTCTTCTAAAGTTATCGGGCCTAGTAACTAGTGCGCATCTCGCAGATGGATCCACGGCTCGCGTTATTTCGCTAGGCGAAGTTGCGTGTAGTTTATACCCCATGAAATAGCGAAAACCACATGGCATGCCACATTGATGATCCAGCTAGTTGTTGATAGCGAGTAAAATGGTGGCACGTGGCACAAGTCACAACAGCCAGCGGGTCAGGGTTAAAGGCTAAAAGGCGGACCCCAGAGGTGAGTCATGTCACAGGTAGATATGACCTAGCAGGTACAACTGTTAATAACACCTAGAGCCCCATGTTTTTCTTTTGGCAAATGACAGAGCGACAAATTAGTGCCAAAAGTGACAGGATGCCAGGTGTTTACGATGAGTCAGCGGGCCCACCCCTCCTCAGAGCCTTTTCAGAGGATTAAATGCCGATCAACTTGAGAGATGATCCAATGGTCCGTGCTATTTCGCGAAGGTAAGGTGCTCACTCTTTATGCCCGCGAAATAGCGAGAGTGAACGAGAACCGTCCACGTGTCATGATGATGACCTAGAGGATGCAGTTGTTGAGACGAAAGTGGGGCCCCGTGGTTTTTTTTTGGCAAATGACAGAGCAACAGATCAGCGCTGAAAGTGACAGGATGCCAGGTGTTTACGACGAGTCAGTGGGCCCACCCCTCTTGAGAGCCTTTTTAGAGGATTAAATGTCGATCATCTTGAGAGATGATCTAACAGCCCGCACTATTTTGCGAGGGTAAGGTGCTCACTCTTTATACCCCGTGAAATAGCGAGAGTGAATGAGAACCGTCCACGTGTCATGATGACACGTGGACTAAGAAGAAAGTATGGGCCCGCCAAGGTGGAACTGGCAGTATAAAAGGAAAGACACGCGACCAGTGTCATGTGGAATGCGAAATGGATTTCAAGGCCAATGGTTGGACGCCATGTGGTATTACGTAGCCAATAAAAAAGGGGGACCCAAAAAAAGGCCAAAGCCATTAGTTAATCTAACGCTCGATCAAGTTTCTTTTGATCGAACGGTTGGCGTTATTTCGCAGGACTAAGCTACCCAATAGTTATGCCTCGCGAAGTTGCGAAAGAACAAAATGAAACACTTGCAGGAATATTGTGACCCGTTGGAGCGAAAAATATGAATTCTTGTATGAATTCAATTTTGAAGAGGCGGCCGAAACATGTGGAATCAATGTTATAGTTAAGGCCCTAAGTACAAATATTTGATTTCCTAACAACCGGGTAAAGATATCTTTTAAAGGATTTTGCAGAAGAGCAAACGTAGAGTTATTTTCCTGATATACAGAGCAAGTCGGTTCAATTGCAGAGCTGATTCCTTCAAGCAAAGAACATGTTCTCTCATATTTTTGTAGCAATTCTTGTGTAGTGTTCTAAATAAGATAATTCATTCGTTGCAGGATTGTTTAAGAGTGACATTTATTTTCTTACATTTACAAAATGGCTCCTAAAAGGGAATTCTCCGGCAAGGTTAACTATTTAGAAAGAAGTGTATGTGATGATTTTTTAGAATAGTTGACGTTGTCAACCAATCAAGCATCAAAAGCTAAAGAGTTAATGCCCAGGGCTCTCCGCCTAAAGATAGGAGAAGGATTATATGATAAAGGTAATTGGTTGAGAGATCCACAGGTTGGACTGTCCGGGTTGGGGTTGTTTAAAGTTGGATTCGGAATGAGAAATTCTCCTGCCCCTCAAAACAATATCTATGAATTAGATGTTGGGAAATTAGTAGTCCCAGGGGTATTCATGGATACAGACCTGCTAACCCAAATGGCATTAAATTATGATTCAGTCACAAGATGCATCAGGGATGTAAATGGGAAAACCCTTTTTGAAATTAATGCTGAAGAGTTTAGAACAGCATTCGGGCTTAATGAGTTCACAAACTTCCTAGAACCTATAAATTTCACATCATTAGCCTAGATTTATGGTGCACAGAGAAGTCATCTGAGGAATGGGCCTCTCAAGGAACTTTTTGTGAAAATAGGAGGGTTAACAGTTGTAGGACCTAACCCACAAGAGCCCTTCTCATTAAGTATGTTTACCCTAAGGGCTAAAGGAATGTATTGGGCACTTTGTCAAGTTCTAGGAGAAGATGCTGAAGCAAATATGCCGAATCATTACTTGCTAATGATTGCCCAGATTTTGAATCCTTCTCTTGCTATCACATTTGATTATGCCTCTTTCATTGCTGATGCTATCCATGGAGGGTTGATAGGAATAAAGAATGGAAAGGTGGACAGACCTTTCGGATGGTATTCACTCCTAATGCACCTTTTTCTCTTCAAAGGTGCTGATTATTTTGCTAGTGGACTAGACCTGGTTAAGGAGAAGGAAGGAGAAAAAATGCCAGTACAATTATGGAGTACTGTGTTGTCATGGGACAGAGAGGATGCTAGTTTTTTGAAGTTTGATAAATATTTTGCATCCAAAATAAGGACTCTCCTCTGCTCTGATAACCCAAGAGTCCCCAAGGTTCTTCTGGAATTCATAAGGCCAAAAGAATTCGCAGAGAATATAAAAATTGTTCATAACTGGGGTGACATTTATTTATATCCAATCTCCACAGTTTTCAGAGTTTTTGGTTTCAGGGGCACTCCATTTTTGTTACCTTACCAGGTCCCTCTCAAAGTGGGAATAGCAGAGATCCTTAGGCAAATTGGTGGCCTACAAGAAGCAGAGTTGATAGGCAGAGGTAAAGGGACTATTTTCCCTGCAGCTACCATAGCCCACCAATTTGTAATAACAAAGGGAGGCTGGAATTGCTTTGAGGATTTCCTCAAACCTTATCATTTGTCCACTGCAGTGTCCAGGTGTGTTGATCCAGAGGACTTCTTCAACGGTGTGTTTAGGAAGAAGGTAGCATGCAGAGGTAGGCCTCATCAATTCCAGTTTCCTAAAGACCTCATCAAAAATGAGTTTGATCTAGATGAGCAGGAGCTAAGGAAAGAAAAGTGGGTGGCTTATAAGAAAGACTTGGATTTTGTGCATCAATTTGATGCTAGCTATGACCCATTGTCTAGCTTCTTCCCACTAGAAGAGAAAATAAAGTTTTTGATTGTTTGCTTTGAGGATGTGATGCAAACACTAAAGGAGAAGAGGGAAGCTGTGATTAAGAGAAACCCTAAAAAAGCCAGAATGATCCTAAGCAGGCCAGCTTCCAGCAAAGCAATTCCTCCTGGTGATTACACACTACATAAGAAATCAGGTTACAATGTGTTGGTGCCTACAACAGGGGAGCCCTCTACATCCAAAGGAAAGAGGAAGATACAAGATGTCATTGACATCCAAGACAGCCCAAAGAAGCAAAGGGTGGGGAAGGAAGTGCAATCAGATACACCTTTGTATTCCCCATTCCAATCCCCTATCCATATAGGAGATGAAGAAGCAGCAGCTGAACACCTCTTGCAGTTGGGTAGTTTAGGGGAAATTGCATACACCTATGATGAAGTGGAGGAAGGGATGCCAAAAGAACCCATTAATGCTGAAATGGATATCACCTCCATTGAACTTAAAGGCCAGGAGTGGGAACCTGAGATAAAAAAGGCAAGTAGTGCCTTTCTAGCTGATGACAATTTTGTCACATTGGAAGCATTTATGCAATTCATTTGGAAATAGCATATAGATAGATATAATGCTAGATGTGAGACAAGAAAGGCTAAGCAGCCCAATAAAGACCCAGCCTCAGTGGAAGAAGAAATAAAACAAGAGATGATGGAAGAATTCAAAACCATCACCCCTGAGTAGGGAAGAGATATGGTAGCACAAGCTGGAGTGCTTATCTTACCAGAGTGGGATATTGCAGATGCCTTGGTATTAGATGCAGTAAGAAAAGAGACTAAACCCATGGAAGGGGTTACTTTCAATAAGGATAATGCTACATTAGTCATGTGGTCTCTCAAGAGAAATGAGAGCAAGAAAGGCAAAGACACCCCAGGGTCAAGCTACCTTGGTGGAATGATGGTAAAGAGAGTGCAGAGTACAGGGGTAGTAGAGGTTGCTAGCACTGTGTTAGAAACTGCAAAATTTAGTGTTGCAGTGGCAGAGAAGGAAGCCAAAAAAAAAGAGGCCCTCCAAATTAAGTTGGAAACAGTTTTAAAGGCCTATAACAGTGCCAAGGAGAGGTAAGAGGTAAAGATAGCATCATTGCTAAATTGCAGAGCCAGTTGATGGGACAATACCAACAAGGTGAGTCTTCAACACTGATGATTTCCTCTTCTCCTACAAGAACTCCACCTACTAGCCCTATCATTTAACTTCCACCATCTCCAACACTCTCCAGCTCTCAAATGATTGAGATCACTCCCCAAGAACTAGAAAACCTAAAACAAGCTCAGGCCTTGTATGCAGGGAAATATGAGGAGAAAGTAAGGGCCACCACAATCTCCAGTTTTGCAGATACAATAAATGCCTCATTGCTCTACAATAATGTGGGAAAAATTATGGAAATATGGAATGAGCTGGGGAGAGATAAGGCCATTTTGACACCCATTTTTGACAGATGGAGGCCTAGGGAGCAAGATCTAGAGTTCATGTGTGTATCCTGTGATGAAGCAAGAGCCAATCCCATTATTAAATCCACTTCTCTCGTCGCTAAAGTATTAATGCAATTGGCAGCAGAGGTGGATAATGTGGATAGGAAGGTTAATTTGTGCAAGAAGGAGTACACTGATCAAGTTTTTGAGTTGCTCCCAGGAATTTTTGCTAATCAGGATCAGTTAAAAGACAAGCAGCTATGGCTTAAGGAGATAGAAGCCAAATTTTCAGCAAGAGTTAAAGGAATCATTGATCTTGATGATACTTTTTTCTTTGTTGTGACAATATAAGAGATAGAAAAAATTAAGTCACATTTTGGTTTTCTTAATTCAGAAGTCAACAAACTGAGGAATTCTTGGAAAAGGTTGACTAAAATTAAAGATGATGTGATTAATTTTTCATGGCCAATAGAAGAGATATATAGTGAGTGGGCAATTAAATATGCCACCCAGGATCTGGAACAGTTGGAGAGCACCCCTGAAAAGACAAAAGAGGTTGCAACCAAACAACATGTTGAAGTAACTGCAGAGGCTGAAAAGAGCTTGTAACTGCTTTTGCGAAAAGCTTGTAACCTCTTTATTTTGAAATAAATGATTGTAACAAATTCTCCTTGAGAAGTACGAAGCTTTGTGCATCCATGTTGTTATAAATGGATACCAGGACTAGAGGAAAAGAGATCGCAAAAAATTGTAAGAAAACGCTGCAGAAATTTATCTGAGCTTTTCTGAGTTTAATGGAGAATCAAAATTTCTTGTAATACTTTTTGAACTAAATATCAATATACAGACCATCAATTTTGAGTAAAGCTCTGTGTTGTCCTCAAGTTTTTTCGCAAATTTGTTTACTGTTTTCATTCTAAATAATCCAAGGTTGTTATGTTTGAATGGAATTGCAAAGCAATTTTAGTATAAGTGTTTGTTAGCTTTTCTCTTTAGGAGGGAAATTAAAGAGGCGGGGATCACTCATACCAGTAAACTCTCTGGAATGAACTTTGAATTCTGATGACCATAGCTTGGTTTATAACGCTTGAGTTCTTGTAAGTGTCAGGCATATACAAGGATTGATAGAAACCAAGTCGACGGGAAGCATAAAGATGTTTTGTTTGAGGAGTCTTATTTGAGTTTAGATGACTCTATGACCTTGGATAAGGCACTGGTATTAAATTGAAGTTGTTTATTGTATACTTTTGTTGATCAAAAATGCTGAACATAAGTACAATTTCCATTCTTTGTTTTCAGTTGATTTCAAGGTGAATAGACCCACTGGTTTTCTGGACTGGTTTGCTATGGGTTTATGTTGAAAAGCGTGAATTTAATTCACAAAGGTATACCCACCTGGGCTCTGAGTAAGCCCGAAGTGTAGAAGGTCTAAACAAACCTTGTCATATGTTGTCTTGAGAATTTCCTTATCTTTGATATCTCTTCTGCACCAAGCTTTAAACCATATTATTTTGAGGATGTTAAAGGGAATCAGATTTTGAAGACAACAGGGAGCACCTTGGAGACACTGGTGACACAACATACCATATATGCCTAGGGATCGTGCGTGCTGGCACATTTATATTATGAGTTCCATCAGTTTGTATACCATGGATCCATAGGATTGGGTTGTGGAGTGACATTATTACAGGTATGAGCTTATGAGCATCTGTTGGTGACCCGACTGATTCATTTCAAAGGCAAGGGTCATGGGTACAATTTTGTTCACTTATATGACATGATTACCTCGCAGTCGTAGATTGGGAGACTAGAGCACTGGTGCAGGGTCATTGATGAGATTGACACTGTGGTATGGAGACCATACCAAGAGTGCAAGGAGTGGGAGGATGATGCAATGGAGCTGCCATACACCTTCAGGAGCAGGTATCTGATTGGGTGGATTCCCTATGTACTGGAGAGGCAGTTGGTTGATAGGGTTTGCAGGCAATTCGATAGGATTCAGTGAGTGCCATGAGGTTTCAGGATTTATGCTCGGATAGTGAGGGATCAGGCACACTTCGGGCCGTTATTATCATATGATCAGGAAGTGATGCAGCTGGTGGAGATGACTCCCTTGCCTTGGGATATGTGGCCAGAGATAGAGGATGTAGGGATGGATGCAAAGTATACTGCATATTGGGCTGAGCATCCATTTCCTCGACTGATAGATCCGGGTGAGCAGATAGATGGAGATGGTGGGGGGGATGAGGATGGTGATGGAGATGGTGGGGGTAGAGGCCAGCAAAGGAGGTGGGGTGTGATAGGGGGGAGGAGAGTGGCTACACAGAGAGAGGGTGGAGAGGAGAGACAAGTTCGGGTGGTGAGAGGTAGAGGTGGATTTCCTTTATAGGTGCCAGTAGCACAAGGTCCCAGGCAGGTATAGGGACAGGGATGAAGATAGGGGCAGGGGAAATAACATGAGCAACTATAGGTATAGCCATAGGTACAGGGGGGAGGAGGAGGAGGATGAGTTACTGGAGTTGAGGGAGATCTGCTAGGGATAGGCAGATGAGATCCAAGATCTTGAGAGGGATAGGCTCCGGAGATAGCTGAGGGACACAGAGCAGGAGAGGGATCAGGCTATCTAGCGTTATAAAGAGGTTGAGACAACACTGAGGGTAGGGAGGCAGGTGGTAGAGGATATAGGAGCTAGTTATGCTTATGTTCTATGAGCCGGGGAGAAGATAGGCTACTGGAGAGACCTATATAATGGGGTCGTGCCACCAAAGCACCGGGCCAAGAGCTTCCGTAGACCATCACGGACAGCGACGACCACTGGAGGGAGGGACAAAAGATAGGCATCCAATGGTGGGGTCATGGGTCCTCCACCACCACCAAACAGAGGGGACGGGAGAGATGATTATAGGGGCAGGTCCTTCCAGGGCTCAGACTCCGTCGAGGCCAGGTGGCTTCGAGGGAGGGAGTTCATCATAGCCTTAGAGGGCTCCCTATGTATCAGCTTTTGTACCATGTTTGTATGATGATGTAGACACCTTCGGGTGATTGTAGACATATGATTTTGACATCATTATATCATGACACTTATGATTATATATATGAGATGATTCATCTTTGTAGTAGCTATATGCATGTGTACTTATGTGATGAGATGTTTCATGATGTATGTTTCTATGTGATGGTTATGTTTATGGATGCAAATATGTACATAATGAAATGCAATATTTTTTATTTTTTATTTTTTTGAAGTTATGCATGATGTAACTGTGAATGTATGAAATGCAAATGAATATGACGATGCAAATGATTATTTACATGATGAAACTGTAAAATGTGCTAACATGTGTTATGTGCAGGATGTGATGCAATTGTGATATCTATATGTATGTATGAAATGCTTCATATGCGATAATGCAGGTGCAACTACATGAAATGCAAATGTTTTTGGCGTGTCATTATACTCAATCATGTAATACCAGGCTACATGGACTCAAGAAGGATGATGGAGGTCAATCAAGAAAGGGGGATGGAAGATAGAAGATATGGAAGTGAAAGAGCTTCTTGTGCATTATCATCATTGAGCTTTATTATGGCAAAATAGGTTATGACAATCAAGGCATATGTTCGACCCAGAAAGTCATTGTACCTGTTTGCATGGAGATAAGATAGTCTCAAACAAGGAATGCCCCAGTTCATACTAGACTCACAGTGTCCTCATATCCTTGGACAAGTCATAGCATTACTAAGAGACAATCCATAGACAACAAATAAAAATAGGTGACGATACCCCATCCTCGTCGTTCTAGTCAAACACATCCTAGAGATAGAATCTCTAGTCAAAGACATCCTGGAAAAGCTAAAAGACATGTCACCAAAAGATAAAATCAAAAGAAAACCAAGACTCGACACCAACATCCACTGTAGTCCTCAAGTTTAGTGTCTCTTGTCACTTGTATAAGTCTTATTTAATTGTGGTCACAATGTTTACTTTCACAAAAGGATAGATAGCACTGAACCATAATGTTGTCTGAGTCTGTTGAAAGATTTGATTTGTTGAAGCCCATTTTTGTTGTTGTGTCTCATATGAAACTGACTGAATCCATGAAACTAATGCTTTATTGCAGAGAAGATGAAACTTTATTGCGGATTGGCGATGCAAATGCTCCTTTATTGCAGATTGTGCGTGGATAAACTGAAGAAAACTGGAAGAAACTATACTTCTTAGAATAGGTGATGCTCTCAGTTCCACACCCATTACTACACTTAGGATTTTCTTTAGCCACAGATAGGAGCTGATTTATTATGGACTGAAACGGGCGAAAATGAATGTTTATTATGTATGGCTAACAAATCTTAGGAAGATCAATAACAAGCCATGATGGGATTGGGTAAGTTTATTATGGATAGATAGGCTATGAGTGTGTGCAAAGTGAAGTGATGAGACTGAATCCTAAAGGAGGGAGGAGCAATGTCTCTACGCATGGCACTGGTGACCCAGTTTTTACCATGGTACTTGCCTAGGGCGCCACCAAAGTGGTTTTCACCATTGGATGAAATTTTTTTCTTTACTTTTTTTATTTTTTTGTGTCACAAGGTGCCTGCTTGCTAGGTTTTCACCAAGTAACGATTTTTTTTTTATGATTTTTTTTTTGTATTTTTGAATTTTTGAACTTTTTTGTATTTTTGAATTAGAATACTCTGAAGAGCTATGTGTAAAATCTGTGAAGGTGCATGCTATTGATAGGATCCTCCAAAGGTTCACCCTTTATGGTTGAGAGCTAATATGCACCAGATCCATATGTTGTTGTGATGATGTAAGGACCAAGCCAGTTTGGCTTGAACTTGCCCTTCTTCTCTCTGTCTTGTTGATTTTTTAGGATTTTCTCTGAGAACCAAATCACCTACCTCAAATGTGCGAGGCTTGACTTTATGATTGTAGATGTGACTCATTCGTTGTTGATAAGCCCTAAGATGATTAAAAGCAGTTTGTCTTCATTCATCCAATAGTTCAAGTTCTTGTAAGTGAGAGACCCTGTCGTCTTCATCACTGATAATATTTTGCAAGGAAACTCATAAAGAGGGTAACTCGACCTCAATAGGCAAGATAGCTTTAGCACCGTAGACAAGTGAATAGGGTGTAGCTCCTATAGGTGTGTGGATGCTTGCTTAGTAAGCCCAAAGTGTGGGATTAAGTTGGATATACCAATTGCGGCCAGCGTCGTCGACTTTCTTTTTTAGGATTTTAAGGATTGTTTTATTAGACACCTCAGCTTGACCATTACCTTAGGGGTAATAAGGTGTAGAAAAATGATGGGTAATATGGAAGCGGTCACAGAGTTCACAAACATCCTGATTTTTGAAGGGACGCCCGTTATTGGTGATGATGGAAACAGGAATACCGTATCGACAAATGATATAGTTGAGAATGAATGTAGCAATTTGTTTTCCAGTGACTTGTGTAAGAGGCACAGCTTCGATCCATTTTGTGAAATACTCTATGGTAGTGATGATGAATTTATGATCATTGGAGGAAGGAGGGTGAATCTTGCCTATGAGATTGAGTCCCCACTGACAAAAGGGCCAAGGAGTCGCAATTGGTTGGAGTTCTTGCGCTAGTGCATGAATGAGGTCTCCATGAAGTTGACAGTGCTTATATTTCTTGACAAACTGATATGAGTCTTTTTCCATATTGGGCCAGTAATATCCAGTCCTAATGAGTTTCTTGGCTAAGGTAGGACCACTAGAATGTGGACCACATATCCCATCATGAACTTCATGTAACGCAATCTAAGCTTCATCTCTTTCTAAACATATAAGAAGAGTGCCATCTAGACCTCGTCGGTATAGGATATTGGCTAAAATGACGTATCAAGAAGATTGGCGAATGAAAGTGCGACGTTGGTTATTGGATAAGTCGGGAGGAAGGGTATTGTCATGAAGGTATGTGAAATGGAACCATATAACGGGGAATCAGAACTGACAACACATATCATCTCAGTAGGAATGATTTCATACGAGGGAACCTAAAGGTTATCCACCAAGAACTCATAGCAGGTTTCATTATGTGGTAGATCAATTAGGGAAGCAATTGTAGCCATGGCATCTGCGGCTCGATTCTACTCTCTTGGTATCTGCTCAAAGTATAACTTCGTGAAATGTTGCTTTAGGTCATCCACCATTCTTTTGTAAGGCATTAATTTCTCATCCTTTGTTTGGTAGTCATCAGTTGCTTGACGAATTACAAGTTGAGAGTCCCAAAAAACATGAAATTCATGGATCTTCCACTGAACTGCAATTCGTAATCTAATTGTTAATGCCTTGTATTTTGCTATGTTATTAGTGCAAGGAAATGATAATCGATATGATTTTGGTATGGAATCCCCTTAAGGAGTTATGAAGAGGATGCCAGCTCCTACACCATGCTATGTGTATGAGTCGTCAAAGTATATCTGCCAAGGCTTTGCATGTGACACTATTAAGATGGATTCATCTGGAAATTCTAAACTTAGAGGAACATCATCTATCATGGGAGCATCTGCTAACTGATCTGCAATAGCTTGTCCTTTTATTGCTTTTCTGTCCACATACTCAATGTTGAATTCACTTAGGAGCATCACCCATTTGGCTAGTCACCCAGTAAGTGTTGCTTTATTAAGAAGGTATTTCAATGGATCGATCCTTGCAACCAACTTAGTTTTATGAGTTAGCATGTAATGTCATAATTTATGCGAAGCAAAGACCACAGTGAGACATGCACACTCAATTGGTGTGTAGTTTAGCTCATATCCCACCAATGTGCAATTGATGTAGTAGACTGCCTTTTCTTTGCCCTCGGCAACCTATTGTGCTAAGAGTGCCCCCAATGATGTTGAAGTAGCTAATATGTATAGTAATAGAGGTTGATCTAAAACTGGTGGCATCAATACTGGCAGATTCAGAAGGTAATCTTTGAGTATCTAGAAAGCCTGTTGACAGTTATCATCCCATTTGAATTTGATGTTTTTGTGTAGCTGGTGCTGAAAAGGATTAGATTTATCTGCAAGTTGTGCTATGAATCTCTGTATGGACTAGAGTCTCCCTTGCAAAGATTGAAGTTGACTGATATTTCTTGGTGGTTGCATCTCTAGGATGGCCTTGACTTTTGTTGGATCGGCTTCGATTCCTCTTTTTGAGACAATGAATCTCAGGAGCTTCCCAGAGGTTACTACAAAGACACATTTCTTGGGGTTTAATCTTACTTTATATTTTTCCAACCGATCAAAGATGACTAAAAGTATGTCCAAATGTGTATCTCTATCTATTGAATTTCCCAAGAGGTCATCAACATAATCTTCCACAATAACATGCATGAGATCATGAAAGATAGTAGTCATGACTCTTTGATATGTAGCGCCTACATTTTTGAGCCCAAAGGGCATGACATTCCAGCAAAAAGTTCCCCAAGGACAAGTGAATGTTGTTTTGTGTTGATCCTCGGATGCAATTTTTATTTTATTATAACCAGAGAATCCATCCATCAAAGATAACATCGCATGACCTATTGTGAGATCTATGATCAAGTCAATATTTGGTAATGGAAAGTCATCCTTATGACAAGCTTTGTTGATGTCTCTAAAATCTGTACATATTCTGATGCTATGATCTGGTTTACTGACATACACTAAGCTGGAGATCCATTCAAGATAATCAATTGGGCATATGAATCTGACATCCAATAATTTTTCAAGCTCTACTTTGACTAATAATGCCACTTGTGGATGCATCTTTCTTAATTTTTGTTTCACTAGTTTTGCCCCCGGTTTAACTGTCAAATGATGCATTACCAAATCTGGATCTAATCCAAGCATATCAGTGTATGACCATGCAAAATTGATTTGTCGCTCTATGAAGAAACTTATGAACTTTGATCTTTTTGTCTCTATTAGAGATTGAGCCAGAAATATGTTATGTGGAATTTCTTTTGTACCAAATTTTGTTTTAATGGTCTCCTATACCAACATAGATGATTTTTCCTCATATGATGTTGGGAGAATGTCAAGCCTTCCATCTTCAGGTGCCTCAGAGAGGTTTTCGCCCTCAGATATGTCCTTTCTTTTTACTTTTTTGGGGTTAGACAGTGCCACAACGTGGTTTTCGCCATAAGACCCTTGTTTTGCTTTTATTTTTATGTTTTTGCGACTGGAAGGACCAACACCCTCACCAAAATATGTCACGCTATTGAGTTCTATAGTGTATCCTGCCTTATGGTCCCCAAGGGGAAGATCATCTCGTATACCTAGATAGTCTATAAAAGCTTCATCATTTTGGAATGTGTCAAACTATACAGGTCCTTCATGGTCCCAGTCAATAAATTGGTGGTAAATAAGGGGAAGGCCTTTGATGTCTTTGAAGTTAGCGGGGCTAAGAGTGAAGATGCAGTTATATTCAGGTATGTCGAGGTAGTTATCAAGGTCATCATTGGCACTCTCCTCATTTGTCTTGATCGTGAACGAATCCAAATTGTCATCACTAGTAGCGCATTCCGGGACATGTGTTCTCATTCTTCATGATTTCGACCTAGAACCTAGAGGCAAGGACTGTGTGGGATCCTCAGGGGTTGTTTCTTGACCAACTTTGAATTTTCTATAAAATTCCTCTTCTTCTGTGGGTTCACGTGGTTCTCTGAATGTCTCGGTGAGCTCATAGTCACTGGCAAATTTGTCTGAATCCCATTCCCATTCATTAGAGTTTATGGAATAGCAATTTTCTTGTTGAATTTTGGCAGCTTTGATTTGTAATGCTTCTCCTATCTTTTGAGTATTTACCTTGGAAGACATGAAACCAAGTCCTTTTGAGCGTTCCTTTTTGAATGTCAATTCAGGTTGTAAAGGTTCAATGATGACTTCCTTTCTTAAGCCAAGAGGACTTTTGCCATCATACCCAAATTTTTGTAGGATCTTGAACCCTTTGCCATATTTTTCACATGGTATGCTGATGTGATCTTGTGTATCATTTTCAGAGTCTTTGTAAAGAATTTTGTATAAGTCTTCTTCGTCCATTTCACCCAATTTTTGGAAGATTGTAGGATCTCATTTAAGTGTAATGATAGATACCCGCTTAGTAGGATGTGGTCGTCCATATTCTTTTGGTGAACTCATAACTTGTTGTAAACACATGGTTTGATTCAAAGTGTATTCACCCATGCCCTTGTCCTAGAATTTCCCTTTAAGCTCACCTTGTTTTGACGTTGAAGGTTTTAATGATTCAAGATCAATGTATGCAGAAGAAGGAACAACTTCCCTATTACTTGGAATGATTGTTTCAGTTTTTGGTCTCAAGTTATTGCAATATATGAATGGATTAGGATCACCATTAACTGTTATTTCAACTTCGTTATGAGGAAACTTAATGCATTGCTGATATGTAGATGGGACTGACCTCATTTCATGAATCCAAAGACGTCCTAGTAATATATTGTATGTGAGATCCAGGTCTAGGACTTGACAAACCACATCCTTTGTAACTGGCCCAGCTCTGAGAGGCAAGGTAACTGTGCCTTTGGATGAACACTCTTCATCATCATATTCCTTGATGGTAATTTTGTTTGTAGAATTCACAGCTTTATCTGAATATCCTAGTTGTTTAATAGTGCTTAATGTACAAATATTGAGACCTGCTCCTCCATCTACCAGGACTCATTTTATTTGATGTTTGTGTAGAAAGGCTTCAACGTGTAAAGGTGCATTATGTGGCTAACTTACGGAGGCATCATCAGCTTCTATGAATGTAAGGGAGTGTGGAATGGAAAGGTATCCCACCATGGCTTAAACTAGTCCATGTTCAGATCAGTAGGGACAGAAGTGTCTCTCAAGATTTTGTCAAGAATGGCTTTATGTATGGGGGATATGCATAAGAACTCAAGGATTAAGATAAGCACAGGTGTCTTCCCCAACTGTTCTACAAGGTCATACTCAAGCTTAGTTGATGAGGAAATGGTGTTTTTAGCTAGAGCACCTTACAAAGTGAATTTACCTCGACGAGTTGTAACATTACATTCAGAGGTAGGTTCGGAAGAAGAACCAATGCCTTTTAGGACAATCTTGGGTCTTTGGGTAGAAGTCTCAAGCATTTTGTCCTTGATGATAATGGTAGAGACATAATTGTCCATCAAAATGTGATTGATAGTTTAATCTTAGTTATAAGATGCTCTGGTATAGTTGATTTGGTCATTTGTGGCTTTAGCTTTTCCCTTGTCATGTTTTGGGAATGGTTCCTTAAACATCTCGTGTTCTTGATTGGATGAGTGTCCTTCAATCTCAATGTCACCTCTATCAATAAGGTCTTGTATGATGTTCTTTGGTCGATGCAAATTTCCTATCTTATGACCCTTTCTCTTATGAAATTCACAATACTCATCGTCATTCCACCAATTTGGTTTAACCTTTAGCTCATATGGAGGCAAATCTGGAATTGTTATGATTTTGTTTGCCACTAGCTTTTTGAAAACTAATTCTAGTGGTTCTCCCAATGGAGTGTACTTCCTTCATGACTTTGAAGTTGTTTGAGTATTCACTTGATTGTTTGTAGAGCTTGATCTGGAAAAAATGATTTTTGGTCGCACTGTATTGGCATCAACAACACCATCATTGACTATGTTCTTGTTTTTATTCTAAAATCTTGGCTTGTCTTTTCCTTTATAATCATCTTTGTTTTCCTTGAATATCTTAATGACTCCTTGTTCAATTAGGACATTTTCTATCGCTAAGCCTTTTTCAATGATGTCCTTGAAGTTGGACAAACAAGCTTTTCTCAAGTCATAACCAATGTCTTTGTTAACATTTTGGGTAAACATCTCTACCATTTATTTTTGTGTAATTTCACAAGAGCATCTGCTAGCTAAATTCCTCCATCTTTGTAAGAATGATGAAAAAGACTCTCTATCCCTTTGCCTGGTGTTGCACAAAGTAGTGTTTGATATGTCTATCTCTATGTTGTATGAGAAATGTTGGAAAAATACCTCTGCTAAGTCACCCCATGACTTAATTCCAGGTGGACGTTGGGAGAACCATTCCATAGCTTGATCACCTAAGCTACGTGGGAATAATCTCATCAAATATGTCTCTTCTGTTGCTACCTCAATGCAAGCTGTGAAAAATTGTCTTATGTGTGCCTTAGGATCCCCTTTTCCTCTATACTTATCAAACTTAGGTGTCACAAAGTGTGTAGGAAATGGAGGCATTGGAATGTTTTTGTCAAAAGGATAGGGACATATGTCTCTCATTGTGTAAATTGGCTTAGGTGTATTTATGTCCTCCATTTTCTTTTGTAAGTCCTTAATTTGTTGTTCCAAATTGTTCCTAGGTGGAGACCAACTTCTTGGACCATACCCCATGCCTGAACCACCAGGTGGAGGAGGAGCATGTTGCATATATGGATGATATTGATCATACACATGTTCATATGGAGGAGGTCTATAGTGATGTTGTGTATATGTACCACTTGGTATAGAGTCATGTTGAGGAATGGAATATTTGCTTTGTCCATGTATACCATACTCTATAGGCTTGTCATGAGTTTGTTCTAGTGTGTTGCCCCCAAATTTGACGCGGGGTTTCCTTGTGTCCAAATTTTGAACATGCCTTTGGATATCCAATTGCTTTGGTGGTTGGTCCTTAGCATTGGTATGTGATTGAGTATATTTTTCTGCGTAAGACTTCCATAATGGTCTGCAAAGGTGAGTATCATATGCTTGACCATGTGTGTATGGGACCTCTGGTTTTTTAAACAAAGATGATCATGATTCAGGCACCATATGTGGTCCTCTATTGCCTCCACTATTAGGCCTCCTTTGATCCATGTTGGAGTGAGTTTGTTGCAAAGGTAAATTTTCAATTATTTGGGACATGTCAAAATCATGAGGAATCTTGGCTCCACTTTGTGCCATCACTTGTAAGAAATATTGTCTATCTCTCCTCATTATTTCCTCAACCAATCTATTGAAACGGGGATCCATAATGGATTCTTCCACTTCTGCTGAATGTACTGAAATTTTGTTCATATTGTCATTGTGTGTATAATTGTTTTTTGTAGTGTTCATGTTCTCAACATTTGGAATGTTTCTATAGGCATCCATGTCAGGTAATGTAGTATGATCAAAATTGAAAAAGATATCATTGTCATATTCATAGGAACTCATGTTTATGGACTCTTGAGCCTCTTTAGCTTCTCTCCTAGATTTTTGGGAATGGGTTTCAACCATGAACTAGGTATTGACCAAGAGTTGGATGGAATGTAAATGAATCTGAAGTGTACTTGCAATGTCCAAGGTGTAAGACGAAGTATGTATGTAGTAGAGTAGGTGTGACTTCCAAAGGGATGATAGTTTCTCTTGATGAGGTAAGTTGACCTTGACTCTAAGTAAGACCAAATGAGACCCAAAGGTGATAGACCTTGATGAGGGATGACTTAGCAAAAATGTTGTTGTATGTAGTGTGTTGACAAAGTATGATGAGGACAAGCCAGTGTCCTTTTGACTCAAGTTTAAACAAATGTGAATCTAATGCAAGGTGTAAAGAAATGATGGAATTTGTGAGACCCAGAGATAGGTTGAATGCTAGATGAAAACCTAGAGAGATAACCTAGGAAGCTCAATAAGTCTGAAACTGAACGTTCTGGTTTGTTGGACTGCAAAAGTTTTTCAATTTTGAACACAGACGTGCCTGTACACTTCACAGACTTGGTTATATGACATAGACGCGGTTCTGTCAGACACAGACACATTTCTGCTCTTCACAGACGCATTTAGATGATACAGACGTGGTTCTGTCAGACACAGATGCGTTTCTGAAAAATTTGTGCAATTTTTCCAATGTGTGAAGTTTCTTGTTGTGACCAAATCTGAATGTTTGACTTTTTTTCGTGATAAGAGGACACAGTGTTGATGAGGACACAATGTTTGCAAGTGTTTAGACTCAAAATGACTCAAAGAAAAGTGTGTTGTTTGATGTGAAATTGTTTTGCATACACTTGAAGACACAAAAGACACAATGTTTTGATGTTTGGTCTTGAATGTTTGATTGTTTAAAATAAGTCAAGCACAATTCTTATGGCTAGCCAGGACAATAGTTGTTCATCCCACATGGGGTTTCCCTCGAGGCTACACTATTTAGAGCGGATACTTAAATGTTTGACCCCACTGGCTCCACCCTCGGCACTCACTTCTCGAGGTAGCCAAGCATCAGTCCCCACGAAAACTCCCCGTGGTGAACTTTGTATCTCTACTAAGAACCGTATGTGTGTGGGTCGCTCCAGAGGTCCGACCTTCTGACCCAATGACTAGAAGGATTTTGGCTTCTAAAATAAAAAGGTACTAGTAAGGGCATCCACTCATGTGGCCATACATGCAGCACTTTCAGCTCTGTAAATATAGAAGGCTCCCAACCAGTAGGGGTTACGCCCTACAAATGATCAAATAAATTTGATCAAACGGGTTTATGGGGAGACATAGTGTTGGTAAGAACTAATCAGCACATGTTATCCATAGTTTTCACCATGGATATAGTTATTTATAGTGGTTCGAAAGAGGTGGGTTTTCCTCACTACCACTTGGGTCATTCTCTCCTCACTAGTAATCCTAATGACCACACGGGGAGACAGGCCCTCTAAAGATGAAACAAAAGAGCCTATTGCTCAAGACACAAAAGACACTGGTTCAATTTTAGTGCACCAATTGAAGTGTTTGATAATCTATGAAAATAAGGCACACAATAAAGATCCAAAAGAAAACCCTTGTCAAGATCCTGCAACAAAGATTTGTTAGTAGTTTGGATTGTTTCACATGATCACCCCTTCCTGCAAGCACACAAGTTAGGTAAATTTTAGATCCAAAAGACTTTGTGAAATAGGGGCCTTCGACAAAATGATTTTTCTTTCAAGACAAGCTACACCAATTTCGTTAGCTAGATCTGAAGATGTTAGCTCAAAATAAACTAGATCTGAAATCCGAATGACAAAAAACCGAATCAAAGAAGCCAAAATGCAACAACTGAACACAGACGCGGTTGTCAGTAACACAAACGCTATATAAATGCGCAAACGCAGTTAGATTTGACACAGACGTGGTTCCTGAACATAGACGTGGTTCCTAAACACAGACGTGGTTCCTGAACATAGATGCGAATAGGGAACATAGACGTGAATAGGGAACATAGACGCGTTTCCTGGAATCTGCAAAAAAAGAAAAAACTATCGAAGGCGCAAACGCGATTCCAGATGTCATAGACGTGGCAAAAAATCAAAAACACGATATGAATGTACGCAAACGTGAAAATATCAAAATGTTGTCAGAAATGTCAGATCTGCAACTTCAAAAACACAAAATCTGCACAAAAGATGTTAAATGCAAAAGGGACAAGAGTCCCACCAGGCATGCCAAAATGTATCCGATGAAAATGGAAACAACAATATTGAAAGACTAAATAAATTCAACCACAAAACCCTAGCCTAACAACAACAAAGATCCACCATAACATATGAGGATTACCTAAGATAATGCAAATCAAACGAAATCACAAAGATTATACCATCACATGTCCAATAGGGTTTGGATCTCCATTCTTCCTATCTCCATTGATCTTGCTTGATATATTTGCTCTCAGATTTTATGTGTGCACAAGAGCTCAACAAAGAACAGAAATGTGGTTGCAAATAGGATCGCATATGAAAGTTCGAAAGCATAGAGTAGTCGAATAATCATCGGGGGGTTTGATAATGAAAGAAGCATCTCCTTATATAGAAGACACTATAAGAAATGGAGGGATAAGATTGAGAGGTGTAAAAGATAAATGGTCGGCTATGATTAAAGGGTAGGTAGAGGAAATAAGAAAATAATAAGAGAGTAGGTAGTGTAGGAATTAAGAGATGAATGACATGTGTCATAGGTAGAAAAGGTTAATGAATTAATTAAATAAATAAAGATTTATTTAATTAATAGAGGAAGTGGGATCAATTAAATAAATAAAATATTTATTTAATTTATAAAAGGATAATTTAAATAAATAAAAGTATTTATTTAAATGAGAAATAAGGATAGAAGAGGATAAATGAATTAATTAAATAAATAAAGATTTATTTAATTAATAGAAGAATTAGGCTAAGATAATTAAATAAATAAAATATTTATTTAATTAGACTGGACAATTTTAGGTGTCTACGCTAGCCACAAAAGAACATAATTGTGCTCCACGGTGACAGTTTCTACATTGTTTATTATGCCATTAAGTGGAGCTAACATTGGGGCTAGACGAAGGATTCTACTGTAAATATTCGCAGTGCCCCTCAATTGGTTCAAATTTTAACCAATTAAATATTGAATTGAGGGGGGGTTTGGTAATGGTGGGTTTGGTAACAGAGGGTTTTGTGGTTGTGGCGGTTGTGGTTGTTTAGGATTGTCATTGTTATCTCCCATTTTACCTGATTAAAGTTAAAAATTTGAGTTTAGTAAACAAATTTTAAAGAATAATGTATTTCAAATGGAAAAACCTAATTTCTATCAAAAAAATGCGAAAAATTGATAAAAAGACAAAAAAATCAAAATAAAAGTATACCTTTTGTGAAGAATTCATAAAAAAATGCCTTCAAATCGAATATTTGATTAAATCCGATATCGGATTCGACACTTCGTGCAGCTCGTGGGTGAAAAATGACCCACAGGCTGTCCTAGTGGGTATAAAAATACCCATAGGGATCAGATATCCGACACCTTTTTCATTTTTCTGACATCTTATATTATATATAATATATTATATATTAAATAATATATAATAATTAATATTTAATATATTATTCATATATAATATATTATATGATATATTATATTAAATATTATATGAAATATTATATAGTATATTGTATAATATATAATATAATATATATTTTATTAATATAATATTTCATTAATATCAGATATCTGATTTGCTTGGGCTTTTGTCATGGTTAGATGTACTAACATCCAAGTCAAGCAAAAATTCAACATGGATTTTTTGTGTTTTTGGGTGAGTGGAGGAGACAATTTTTTTCATATCGACACTTTTTTGCCCCTCATGATCCTACACATACCCATATGTATGTATATATATACATATACATATACATATACACATACACATACACATACACATACACATACACATATACATATACATATACATATACATATACATATACATATACATATACATATACATACAATGTAAAATGCATGAGAAATAAATGTTGAGCCGTGGGAATTGAAAAGGGACAATTATTAGTGCTTTTGTAATTTCCCATGCATTTCGCAATAAATGGCATATAGTTAGTGGTATGAGGTGGCAGTTGCATTGTTCAAATGAGAAGGGTGCATTAATTATGGAAAGATCGTCGAGAGATTTGGCGCACCACTATTTTTCCAAAGCATTTAAGTGGAGATCATAAACTAAAGAGATTGGTAGTATTTATAGGGGTGAAGTAGGTTATGTGTGGAGAATGTAGTCTATTTCAAATACTCTGCAAGGGACACGAAGCAATGGGGAGTTGCAGGAAACCATGGAATCCACTTTCACCCTTTACATAATGAGACAACAACTCGCTTTTGTTGGCCAAATTTTGGACAAGAGGTTGAAATTAATTTTCAAGCACCATGATGATGAATTCCTCACTGTATTGAAGGTGTTTCTTCAAGATTGCTTCATGCAAACACCACATAGGTATCAAACCAATGTGGAAATTGTTAGCATGGTGGTGGCATGGGGGCTAGAGATTGGGAAGAATGCAAAGTACAGTGGATGTTAAAGGGGTGCATGGGGGAGGAATGGTTGTTTGGCCTACAGCCTTTGCTTGGCAAGGCCATCCTAGGAATTGGATTTGATCTTCAAAATGGGACCGATGAGGGAGGAGTTACTACCCTCTTTCCCTTTATTAGATGGATAAATGGGGAGGATCGAGAAACGAGGAGGTGGGAAGTGGTTGTGGGGTGGAAATTATTGGAATAGTATGTTCGGGAGAAATAAGGTGGTATAGAGGCAGTGGCAGTGCGGGTGGGGAAGAAGGTGATGAGCAGTGGCCACAACAAAAATGGGACCTGAGAGACTTCTGGGTAAATGGACCCATGGGGTCTGCAAGGATTGAATCTGTGTTGTTGTATGGTGATTTTTTTTGAAGGTTTTTGGTAAGGTATGTAATAGTTATTTTCTAAAACATACAAGTAAATGTATATAGAAATGATTGCATGAAACTGAAAGATAGAAATGAAACATGTATATACTCATTATTGTAGGTAAATGAAAACAAACATGGACTATGAGGAAGATTAATACCTGGAAAAAAGAATGTGTTTTCTTGCTTCTCTGTCTTCTTCCTCCTCTTCGACGTGCTCTATCTCCTTGCTCCTCTTCGATTATTGTTGTGTCTTCTTGGTGACTGCAATGGGATGATTTCATGGGGTGTGTGCACCAAGATGATGTGCAAAAAAATGGCCTAAAAAAACTTGAAAAAATAGCAACCGCGTTCACGATATTAAAATTTTAAAATACCCCGTTCGTAGTTAGGTTCGTTGTGGCCGAGCCTAAAGGGCCAAAACTGCGTACAGGTTCCTTTAGGAAATAAGACCGCATACATTGTCCTTCAGGAACTAGGACCTCGTACGCAGTCTTAGTTCCTAAAGGACCACATACGTGGTCCCTGCTAATAAATTGTTTTTTTAAACTGTCGACTATAACTTTTTTACCCCACAGCCGAGAGCAAGTTTGGGTGTGTTTTACCCTCGAAACCATGCACAGGCTCCATTTCTTCATACCCAATCACCATGGAAAGAGGTTAGTTATGCAAATTTTTTTCTTTTTCTTGCACATTTGATAATTTTTATTTGCGTTTTCAATTTAAATTAGTTGATTTTGATTAGTTTTTTTTTGTTACCAATATCATATTTTGAAAATCCAAAACCACAACAAGACGGACAACAAAACCCATAGCAAAAACCACAACAAAACCCATAGCAAAACCATCAAGATACACCTCCAACTCCTCTTTTAGACCGAACAACTACATGAGGAATTGCTTAATCAGTTAGGGCAAAACACTGTTAAAATAACTAGACTGATTAATATATTGAAAACATCTGAGCTTGACCATCATTTATCCCTTTCCACTAGCGTAGAAACATTGGCTAGTTGTGCCACTGCAATTTCGAGTCACATTACAAAATGGGGAAACTATAGGGATAGGTGTCACACTTATTATGCTGATGGGTTATCATATGATGCAGTGAAAAATAAAAACATAAGTAAAGCACAAATATGTGCTCTTTTTGTTGATCCTAGAACTAGTGAGTCCTTACCTCTTAATGCAAAGATGTTTCCCATACATTGGTGTACCAATGTGCAGATGAAGAATTTTTTTTGGAATAGGTGGTGGATGGTCTTTGACAAACCACCTTGTAATAATTTTGAGGTTCCATTATATCTTTTGAGGAAAGTATATTATGAGTTTGTCCTCAATGAGCAACCTAATTAATTTAATATGGGAGAGTTCCATGGTAGAGGTGGCGGCTCTACCCAAGATAGACCTGGAGCACGTAGGGTATTAGACCTGCAGAGTTGTCACTCCCTATCACCCAAACCCAAAGTGCATGCGACAGTCCCAGTAACCCTGAAAGAGTCGATGGAGCTACAGACTCCTCAGACAACCACAACATTGATTGATGTGATCATCCAACATGGGACACAATTAGTACACCCTCTTGGCCCAAATGATGATCCATGAGATGAGGTAGCTGGTGTTGGTTAGCCCATTGAGCATGTGTGTCCCACTTGCTCAAGCATATGCACAGGGATGGATGTCAAGGCTAGTGTAGATGGCTCCATGTCCCATCTATGCATGATTTACGGGAGCAGATGTCAGACACACATGATCGAGGATATGGCACTGACAGATGAATTGTTGGACATGTTGTTTGCTAGCCAACCACAAACATAGGTGTGTTGATTTGAATTCATAACATTATATTTATCAGTCACTCAAAATTTGTAATTGCAAATAAATTTTCATTCATATATCGATTTAAATAGATACAAACAATATGCATTTCAGGATGCAATAGTGGGTGTTAATACACCATCTTATATTTCCTCCCGCAGCTATTGCAGCTGCAACCTCGATGCCTAGGTTATAAATTTTGTAACATGTAAAAATAAAATAGTACTTTGAATTCACAAAAAAATATAAGATATACTAACTCTCTTTAATGATTGACAATTTTTTGTTTTGTAGGTGTTGACAGGGGACCAAATGTCCCACATTGATGATGTCACACTCTCAGGGATCAATTTTGGCCTACAAAGCTATGCGGTATCATATTTTGTACACCTTATTTTATGTATTCTTTTAATGGAATATGCAAGTCATTTAATTTTAGATTTGTTAAATTATGTTTAATATTATCTACTAATATCTCTTGTGTTAATTTTGTTTATTTTAGGGTACCCCCTCCATGTCTAGGCCTCATCCTCAACGAAAGAAATCCTCGACGATGCCTAAACGTGGGAAGAAGGTAATTGGACACATTTTTAATTGTATAATTGTTTGAAAAGGTTGAAATTGTCTTAGTTGGAATTTGTAGATTGATTAGTGTTTTTTATCTATTTTATATACAACTACCATTGGGCTTTGTAGATTGTTGAATGCACCTTATATGTCGGAGGATCGAGAGAGGGCAGAGGTATGTATCTCTACTTTATTTTATTGATTTGATGATTATATGCATGTGTACATGTGAACTTGTGATAAATTATAATCTTATCATTTTTCATACAAGAAATATCCATAGCCGCTTCATCAATGGCGAGCCCTCCTCCGTGTACTAGAGAAGCATCTCAGGCTCTGGTACACTTTTGTTTTATATATTGCATTAATTGTATTTAACCTACAATACTTATCATTATATTAGTTATATTTAATCTTTAATCATTTTTCATATATGTAATAGCCACAACTGCTCCATCAATGGCGAGCACTCCTCAGACTACTGAAGAAGCATCTGAGGCTTTGGTGCACTTTTGTTCTCTATATTGTATATTTTTAGTGTTTTTTATCTATACATGTTAGTACATTGTATTAATTGTATTTAATCTACAATAGGCCCCTACACAGTATGACCATAACTTGGATCCTTTCAAGTTTGTGTTCAAGAAAACTCCTAAGACCGATAAGGAGAAGAGAAAGAAGACAATAGATCCTAGATCAGCAGATGAGGTAATATACATTTCAATTGCAAAGAAATTATGGTTAAATGCATAGTTATGTTGATAATTGTGAACTATTTTCTACAAAGGGATTCTAACTTGGCTTTTGAATTGTGGTTGTGCAGCCATCTACAAAGCCACGTACTGCATCAAAGAGGCTCGATTTTGATGATCCACCACAAGTATAGGATCATATAGTGTTAGTTGCGGTCATTGAATGACCAATACATGTAGATATATTCTACATTTTTATTGTATATTGATTTGGACATGGCATATGCCACACTTTTGTAAAACTTGTATTGACTTAGCATAATGTCTTTTATGAGATATATAAATGTTGATATTCAATCCAATAAATGTGTATTGTGTTCATTATTGTACATTTAGTTGGTATTGATAAGCATATTCGATACATACAGAATCTATTCATTGTGTTGCTTACTGTGCATTTTGATATATATAAATGATTATTTATAAAAAAATTGTTCAGTGTATTTGGTGGTTGCCCTTTTATAAAGTTAAATGAATATTTGCCAATGTAATCAATAATATGAATATAAACAACAAAAATATATGATATAAAGAATTGAAATTGTGGAATATGATTTGATAATCTTTGTAAAATATTGATTTAACCCTACAAAACTCCTTGTCTCAATCAAAATGAAATTAAATGGCAATGGTCGGATTTGATCTGTCTTAATGATCATTGGATGCTTTTGATTCCTTTCGTCAAATTTTTGTTTTTGTCTTGTTTTCCATTTTTTTTATCTAAATAAGGTGATTTGGGACCATTAATGATCATTTGAAGTCATTTGTGAAAGTTTGGAGTCATTTGGATAAAAGATGTCAAAGTTGCTCAGTTGTTGTCAAAGTTGTCAATGTTGTCAAAGTTTCATCATGGGTAAAAACCAACAACAAAAGTGCATCCGGGTGGGTAGGTTTATGCTAGACATTCTCCTATTGTGCCTCCCAATGTGTCAGAACGTCGAGAGCCATACCCTACCAACACAATCTCTCAAGTGCCCTGAGTCCAAAAAATTGTCAAACTTTGACGAACAATTTCTCACAATCCAGGACACATACAATCGATATATTTGAACCTATAGGGTCACGTGAGGCTCTTCTACAGTGACCTATCTCAGTTTTTGACGACTCAGAGCCATTTTCAAATGGTAACGGTTTTTCACCTGCTGCAAAAATCGTCAGTGGCATGCAATGCAAAGTTGCAAGATAGGCTAGATTTGATTTCGTTTGTCATGGGCACAAACCAACATCACGAGTGTGTCTGAGTGGGTAGGTTTACGTTAGGTATGCTCCCATTGTGCCTCCCAATGCATCAAAACGTCAAGAGCATACCCTACCGGCACGATCTCTCAAGTGCCCTGAGTCCAAAAAAATATCAAACGTTGACGAATAGTTTCTCGCAATCCAGGAAGCATACGATCGATCCATTTGAACCTATAGGGTAATATGAGGCTCATCTACAATGACCTATCTTGGTTTTTAACAACTCGGAGCCATTTTCAAATGGTAGCATTTTTTCACGTGTTGCAAAAACTGTCAGTGGCATGCAATGCAAAGTTGCAAGATAGGCTAGATTTGATTATGTTCATCGTGGGTACAAACCAACATCACGAGCGCATTCAGGTGGGTAGGTTTACACTAGGAATTCTCCTATTGTGCCTCCCAATGCATTGGAACATCGAGAGCCATACCCTACCAGCATGATCTCTCAAGTGCCCTAAGTCCAAAAAATGCATATGATTGATCTGTTTTAGGGTCACGTGAGGCTCGTCTATAACGACCTATCTCGGTTATCTTCCTAGTCATGTATTCAAAAAATATTTTACAAATCATCTCATGGGTTTTTATACAAAATTTGGCATTTAAATATGTGCGAATTAGCTCATCGCCATTTAAATATACAAAATTTGGCATTTAAATATGTGCGAATCAGCTCACTGTCATTTAATTATACAAAATTTGGCATCTAAATATGTACAAATCAACTCATGGCCATTTAAATATACAAAAATTATGCCCCTAAATATGTACAAATCAGCTCGTTGGCATTTATATATACAAAAAACGAATATAGAACTATTCGCCGATGATATATACAAAATTCTCAAAATCGTTCTACCCTGAACTGTAGAATCAATCAAGTGAGTCTTCTGGATCGGCTCTAACTCATATTGTGTCAAGTATTGCCTTGTGGTCAAATTCACGAACTTTCCATAAAATCTTGTTATGAGGTCTACCACGATACTTAATCAAATGAATATTTATTGCAACAACAAGGTTGGAGAAATGAAGAATATGTTTGTGTGTTTCAAAGTCCTGGAACAAATAAACATCAGAATTCTTGATAGGGTATCTCCTAAGCCATGTGCCTGTCATGACAACAGACCCTACTAGATACTCAATACCCTCTCCATCAATGATTGTGGTTGTCAATTTTCTCTTAGGCTCAATACAACGACAAAAAATGTAATTTGTTCTTTCTTCATTGTTCTCTTCTGCAACAACTGTGTACACATGAATTGCATATTATAGAATGATAATTATTGCCAAAAATAATGTTTGATGTAACAAAATGAGCCAAAAACATTTACCCAAAAAATCACCTGGTTCCACTAGGTCGGATACATGATCAAAATCAACTAATGCTTCCATCTGGTTCAAGTGCAGTGCTCTTGGAATTTGATAGGTATCAATGAGAAGCAACTGTTTACAAGACCATTTGTCAACCCACTCTTGTGATTCACATTCCTCCCACAAAAAATACATACATGAAGAGCAAAAACATATAATCTATCTAGTATAAATTATCGGTGAACTTGCATTTGAACTCCGAAATGAGTGCATGTCACTAGGATCCTGCAACTGTACACCAATCTTGATAGTATTTAATGTCAGATTTAGTGATCAACCAAATATATCTATGAACCATTGGCGTACCTGCATTACCTGGTCCCATTGTAGAGTTACACCATCGCACAATTGTTGTTGCATCTGTCAACTCAGCACCACCTTCATACTTTAATTCTTCTCTAGCTAGGGCTCTTTTTACACATGCTCCTACACCATCATGCTCTCCCTTTCCATGTCCAGCCTCAGTGAAATTCCAAAAAAATTATACACCGCTTGTCACATGCATCCTACTCAACCAATAGAACATCCTTGCATTTTTAATTGTGAGGTGCAATTATCTAACCATATTATGTGTTGCTTCTATCATATGTTCATTTCCCTTAAACTATCATAGAAAACTTTAAAGTATCCTTGCACAAACTCTGACAAATGTGTACGATCATCACTTATGTAGAAGTGATACTCTCTTACAACCTTTCTATCCTCCTCTGTGCTACCATCTGCATGAATGAATGTTATGTGTACAAAAATAGAAACTTGTGTAGAATGGTAATATATAGATTGAACTTCATTTTGAGGTTGTAGTGTATAATTTTCAGCAAAATCAACTATAGATACAATGGTACCAAGAGGAAATGTGTCCTTGCATAACTTGAATTGCTCATCTGACCACCGAGCTCCATGTGTATGTGTTATGTACTAATAAACTAGTTTCTCTTTAAACATTCTTATAAAATCAGCTACACATATCATTTTTCACTAACTCACATCTCTTCAATTCTTTTCCATCTTTGACCCCATATATCACTATCTTGTACTTTCCAAAAGATACTAGTTTCTTACCAATTTCATGTGTGCTATCCAAATGTAGATATCTTGGCAAATGTTGGAAACCACCACATGAAGCACAAGAACCTTTCAAACACATCATCTTATAATAAATGCAAGCATCATCTCTTTTACATAACACACTTGAAATAAATTCTCTTGGTGACTTAGGAGGTGGTTGTATAAATAAGTTATCTTGGTGACTTGAAGTAACAGTTGCAGTGGGGCCTTCAATGACCTCAAAAAATTCTTTTGAGGTTGTTAAGGTTGTTGGACAACTAAAAGTATGTTCAAGAACCACGTGCACGGTATGTTCAGTAACCCCATGCCCGCTTTTAGTCCCTAAAAATGCTCAGTAGGCCAACGTCCATATTCCCAGTACCCCGTATGCACTTTTAACTTATCAAAACCTCGTACGCATTACTTGCAGTAAAGAAAATGTGAAGCAAAAGGGAGGGAGGGAGGGAGGGAGGGAGGGAGAGAGAGAGAGAGAGAGAGAGAGAGAGAGAGAGAGAGAGAGGTGGGAGAGGATGGAGAGGGAGGGAGAGGGGGAGGGAGGGAGAGGGAGAGGGAGGGAGAGAAAGGGGAAAAGGGAGAGAGAGAGGAAGAGAGAGAGGGGGGAGAGAGAGAGCGGGGGGGGTAGAGGGAGAGGTAGAGAGAGAGGGGTGGGAGAGAGGGTGGAGAGGGAGAGAAAGGGGGGGACAAAGAGAGAGGGAGAGGGAGAGGGATGGAGAGAGAGGGGGAGGGAGAGGTGGAGGGAGAGAGAGAGAGAGAGAGAGAGGAGAGGGAGAGAGGATGGAAAAGGGAGAGAGGGAGAGAGAGAGGATGGGAGAGAGAGAAGAGCTCAGATTAAGGACATTGCATTGTCTTTTGTTTTATAATATATTAGTAGGTGAACAGGTCAGATGTTTTTCGGGCCATGTTTGAATGGGATCTGATGGTTCAAAAGAAAGGAGTGATTGTGATAAAGGAGGTGGAAGCTAAGATTATTATGTTCCAAGTGGTATATAATGAGATGGGAAAACATAATATAGTGGTGAAAGAGGTGGGAGGAGTAAGTATTGTGTTTCAGGTTCCAGGTTTCATGGAGAATAGAAGAGTAGAAGTGATAGTGGAGGAGGTAGGAGGAGAAATCTTGAAAGTGTTTCTGAATTTTTTCTATACAAGAAAAGTGGGTGATAATGAAATTTTTTCCAATTATAAACAACTTGTGAGGCTTGTAGCCAATTTTCAAATAAAGAAGTTGTTTACCAAGTTGAATTTGTGTATGGACGGGGTATGGAGGAAAGGAGAGAGGGGGAGCATGCTGGTTTGCTATTTTTGTAAGCAGAATTGGTACTGCTTTTTATATTGTAACAATGGTTCATCTTGCCACCTTAGGATACCATATGACCCCTTAGGACATCATATGCTCCTAAAGGGTCATGTGGTGTGCTAAGCGGTCAAATGATGTCATTAGGTGTTATGTGGGATCCTAGGGAGGGAGAGAGAGAGCGGGGGATGGGAAAGTAAGGGAGATAAATGGGGTAGGGAGAGAGAAAGAGTGGGGAGGGAGAGAAGAAGAGAGAGAGGGATGGGGTATGGAGGAAGGGAGAGAGGGGGAGCATGTTGGTTTGTTATTTTTGTAAGCAATATTGGTATTGCTTTTTATATTGTAATAATGGTTCATCTTGCCACCTTAGGACACCATATGGTCTTTTAGGACATCATATGCTCCTAAAGGGTCATGTGGTGTGCTAAGGGGTCACATGATGTCATTAGGTGTTATGTGGGGTCCTAAGGGAGGGAGAGAGAGAGAAGGGGGGAGATGGGAAAGTAAGGGAGATAAAGGGGATAGGGAGAGAGAAAGAGTGGGGAGGGAGAGAAGAAGAGAGAGAGGGATGGGGTATGGAGGAAGGGAGAGAGGGGGAGAATGTTGGTTTGTTAATCTTGTAAGAAGTATTGGTACTTATTTTTATATTGTAATAATGGTTCATCTTGCCACCTTACGACACCATAATTCCATCTTGCCATCTTGACCCCTTAGGACATCATATGCTCCTAAAGGGTCATGTGGTGTTATGTGGGGTCCTAAGGGGGGAGAGAGAGAGAGAGAGAGAGAGAGAGAGAGAGAGAGAGAGATGGGAGAGAGAGAGAGAGAGAGAGAGATGGGGAAGGGAGTGAGGGAGGGAGAGAGAGGAATAAAAAAGGGAGAGAGGGGGATGGGGGGAGAAGAAGAGATATCACATGATGTCATTAAGGGTCACATGGGGTCCTAATTGAGCAACGCATGTGTTACAACACCATATGACCCCTTAAGATATCATACATGGTCTGAAGTGGCCATATGGCATCATTGGGGGTCATGTAGGGCCATAATGGGGCCGCACATGTGTTAGAACATCATATGACCCCTTAGGACATCATATGGTCTTAAGGGGTCATATGTGTGCTAAGGGACCTTACATGATGTCATTAGGTGTTATGTGGGGTCCTGTGTGTGAGAGAGTGAGAGAGAGAGAGAGAGAGAGAGAGAGAAATATAATGTACAATAAGATATCAAAAGACAATATATATCAATATACATATACATGTACACACACATATACATATAATACACATAAAATATCAAAAGATAATGCATACATACATACATACATACATACATATATATATACACGTCATACACATATTATATACATATACATACATGTGTGTGTGCATACATATATGTATATGTATAATATGTATATATGTAGATATTTTATGTATATGTGCACACATTTTAAACATACACATTAATTTCTTTATGTTATAGTATCACTGGAAGAACCGCGTATGCGGTATTTCCTCCTTAGAACTACGTATGCGGTGCTTATTCAAATAAAACCTCATACGCGCTCTTGTCTATTTAGGCTTGTGAATAGGCTTGGATGACAAAGCTACAATTTGGAAGTTTGATTTCCTTCCTTCGTGTGTTTTGTTTTATGAACTTGGTTTCTCGACTTGTCATCATCAGGTTTACACTTCATCAAGTGGGTATTTCTAAAATTGCCACCATATTCTGAGCTTTCTAACCATATTTTTAAAAAAAAATTTGAACAACAATAACATATTATTATTGAATTTGTTTTATCAGTGTCTCCATAGTTCTCAGAGACATACATGTACCATTTTTTTAATAACTTTTGATCTACTTATCCAAATTTAAAAAACTTTATATATTATTGTAGTGCACTTGATTCTTTACAATTTTATAAAAAAAATTGCATTTTCGATTGTTTTAATACAATTTATGCTCCGCGCACGAATAGGTACCTGATTTTCAGGATGTGCTCTATTGGAAAAATCATAAAAAAAAAATACTCAACAGAAAATTACAAAAAAATACACAACTTCTAGTGCTCACTCTTACCTATCTTTCTGCCAAAGGATTTGTCAAAATACTAAATCTAACTATGACTTTTTTGATGCGCACGTCAGACACTATGTTATGCTTTTCAGAAAAAATCAAGGTCTGTTTTTCGTGCACGAAGAATTTGACCCTCTTAATCTTATCAAAGTTTGAAAAAATTTAGTAGTTTGGAAACTAGATTTAGAGTACTGGAATCTTTGTTCTTTGAGTATCTTCATATCTTGAGTGGATGGCTCTCAACTTTCTTCTCCAAGTTCAGGTTTATCTGATTTCAAAAAAAAAAAAAAAGTGTCCACTTATACCCCTTTTTGCACACCATCTTGGTGCACTTACCCCGTGTCCATTTGTATATATACATGAATATGTTGTTTTGCCTTCTTTAATGTTTGTACTATGTTGAATTTGAATTTTGAATCTCCATTCAATTTGCAAACCCAATTTGTTTTCGTCATTTAAGACTGCTCGTAGATTAATTTTGTATGGAAATTGGTGGCCTTACACAATTGTTGCAATGGATGAGAGTGTGAATGCTAGTGACATGACCGGTATGTGCGATGAAGTGACCAGTTCATGCTTGTTCGAGCTGGACACATGGAACGGCGGGTGCGGAAATGTGTTCAGAGGCTCGTGTGGTATGAGGCACACATGGACACAGAAGTATCCTTACGTGACCTTTATTGGGCCAGATATGAGTCCATCGGTGCGCACGTGGTGTGGTGATGTTGTTATGTCAGTTAATATGGACGATGACAAGGTATATTAAAATTTAAATATTTTCCATTTTAATCTTTTATGAAAATACTTAATGTTTAAACTATAGGCCCAATTTTGGAAGGTCGATTTTGAAGTATGATGCATGTAATGAATGCTTATTTTTTAACTTAATGTTTTCTATTTTTAATATATATGAAACACTTTATTACGTGTGTACGTATCATCATATGCACACTTGTGGAGTTTGGCACTTCTCACCATCTTCCCCCTACGTTAATTCCATCCATTTTGTGTAGGATTCTAACTAAAACAAGAACAAATATCTTAGATATTATATTGTGTGTGCTGGCATGGCATACAGAAATAGCCTTACAAAGTGTTCTAGTCCAACCAAATTTCCCTCTCGAAGTTTCAACTCATTCATTCACTACCACCCACAAAAGCAAGCGCATGTATTGAAAATCTGTCAAATATTTACAAAGGATATCAGATATCTGAGGTGACATGACCAGTCTGGCCGAGTAGAATGCTCCACGTGGCAATTCTTATGGCATTAGCGGGACCCAGTAGCATAAACCACATCTTCATTACAATTTTTCCTATTAAATCCAACAAAATGTCAAAGCTATCATTATGGGCTAAGAAAAAACTGCAGGACTTTAATTAGCCAGTTTCCAACCGGGCTGTTCCTGTTTTTGTTATGTGTGACCTGCGACTGTCAGTCGACAGTAGATGATATTTGTTTAAGTAAGCCTATATATATTTGCTTAAGGAGTTATACAGTAGTATTACACTAAATATTCTGCCTACCAACCCAAGCTTTATTATTTGCTTTCAGAAGTAATATTTTAGTGGAGATTTGAGTTGGTAGAGCAGAAAAATGATGACGCACACGAAGGAGGTGACGCATTTGAAGCCGAAGGAGGAAAAGGGCAGTTCCAGGGAATATTTCACAGATCTATTTCGGCGTGGTACAAGACATAAGAAGGAGATGACACTGCAGGTAATCTATTCATTCCTTCTACATATTTATTCAAATAGATTTGATATATTTCACAATCCGTTTTGCTCATATCACTGCCCCCCCGGGAGGGCAGGAGTTGGGGCTGCTGGGGCATTCGATCTGAAGAGCAAATCAAGAGAAGAGAAGGCTTTTGGTAGATTGTCAAGAGCGACATTCGGACCGGGATAGTAGGACCACACGGCTCAGAGACTCGCGATAGATATATTTCACAATCCAATTGTGTAGGATTTTTTTTCATCATCAAGTTTCGGAGCATATTTTATAATCTATCGTGAAGATGAAAATGTTAGAAGCATATTTTATAATCTATCGTGAAGATGAAAATGCTAGACGAGAATATGGAATCGTTTTCTATTTTCAATTATTTCATCTTGATGATGATGGATTGTAGAATATGAAACACAAATATGATATGAAATGCTGAGGATGAAAAATTCTTACATAATTAGATTCAGAAAATCTATCATTATGAATTATAAATAGAAATTTCATGAGTTTAATTTATTGGGTTGTAAGCATTGTTTTTCAAATAGAAAAGAAGAGCGTATGGTGAATTATTAAAAAGGTTTCTTGAATGGAATGCAGACGGTTGAGGTGAAAGTGATAAGGATGGACTGTGCAGGGTGTGAGCTCAAAGTGAAAAAGGCCCTCCAACGCATGTCAGGTAACCACCAAAAGACATCCTTATTAGAAAAAGTGTTAAAATTGCAGGTTCTACAATCAGGAAATCTTTGGCCAGTTTTTGCTTTCCATTGACCAAAAGCCTTGTAACTGCAATCTCTTTTATTTGTTTCTGCTATGTATGAATTTTTCTGGCTTTATTTTTTGTCTGGAGCAGGTGTACAAACAGTGGATATAAACAGAAAGCTGCAAAAAGTTACAGTTACAGGATATATTGAACCGAGCAAGGTTCTGAGGAAAGTGCAAGCCACAGGGAAAAACGCAGAGATATGGCCATACGTTCCCTACAACTCTGTAACACAACATGTTATGAATGCACGTACGTATGACAAAAAAGCACCACTTGGGTATATGAGGAAAGATATTTTCGATACTGGAATCGACCCCAACCGCCCAGATGAAGTGTACGGAGCTATGTTCAGTGAAGAAAATGCAAATGCATGCACCCTTATGTGATTTCACCTCATATTCTTAACTCAGAAGATTAGTCTTTAATATCTAAAATATTAGTTTTCCTTAGATGTTTCTGTATTAGTCCTCCACTTCAGGACTGTTAGATTTTGTAGGTGTTTGAATGGAACCAAGACTGGTTTTCTAAGATTATATATACTTCTTTCAAACTTATTGTAATGAATTGAGAAGAAATTTATGAGTATATTGATAAATGGTGCAGTATTATTTACTGTATGTCTTTATTTATTTCTATATATATATATATATATACATTTTCATATATATTTATTTGCATCTTATTGATACATATATGTATTTTTTTTTATACATATATGTATTTTGATTTAAATTTATCTAGAATGTGCATTATTTACATCCGTTTGTACACATGCCCCAATGTATATGTTATTTATTCTTAATTTCTACATGCATAGGATTGAACTAGTAATCACATCTTAAACTTAAAAACTTTAAATTTAAACTCAAATTTTATCAACTCCCAACCATACTAACTAATGGTTGTAAGTTGAGCCAACAAATGCTTTTATAATTTGATACTATGTAATTTTATTTAAGGACTTTTATTGACATCTATTTCATTATCTTAAATCTCTTATATCTGCTCATCCTAGAAGCATTACAAAGAGGATAAGAGTTAGACAAATACTTCAATTTGGTGCTCTAAAATAAATATAAGGTTGCACAATCATTCTAGGATGTATACATTCTTTTGCTAATATTTTGCACATGTTTCTAAGGGTTGATCCCTTGCAACACACCAAAAATATTCTAAAGTTGTTTCTAAATCTTGTCAATTCTCAAAGGTACAAACACACACATGATATTTATATGTATATGTATACATATATCTGTACATGTGTGTACATGTGTGTGTGTGTGTGTGTGTGTGTGTGTGTGTGTGTGTGTGTGTGTGTGTGTGTGTGTGTGTGTGTGTGTGAGTGAATTGCCCCTTTCTAAGTCAAATTATCCTAGCAGCTCAACCAATTACCCAAGCAATTCATCACTCACCTAACTCAAGTCCTTTGGTTGTTGCTTTTCTGGAAATGTCAACCATTGCATCTTCATACACAAGTACAACAAATTAGAGTGATTATTTTAGAGAAATACATCAAGTATCCACCTCTTTTCATAGTTTACCATAACACAATTCTTTATATCCCCCAATCTTCTCAATCTTCCTCTTTCTATCTTTGATATGTATAATATGCCACTACATTAGTATGTTATTTTGATCTTTTCTCCTTTAACCTTTGTTTGTGACTCTCAATTTTCCATTTTCAAGCTTTGATCTTTACAATTAACCTAGGCTACAATAGTATGTTAATCTAATCCTTTTCTCCTTCAACCTTTGTCTATGCTTCTTATCTTTCTTCCATTAAAATGAGTCTTCAAAGTGGGGAAAAGAGAGGGAGGTATCAAGCAAGGACACTTGGAACATAAATGTCACCATATCTACATCCTTAACATCACAAGATTTCTTATATATGAAATATAAGATTAATTCATTTGGTTAGCATTTTATTTTTCTAGAATAGAAAGATTAGTATTTTAGATAGATATATTTTAAATTTCTCTAGAGAATTATAACATTCAATTACAATCTCTAAATTTGGTGTGGATAATTGAATTGTTAGAGTAGTTATTTACTAAAAAAATCACATAAAAAAAGAACCCACTTTATCAATGAAAATGTAAATTTGTGGAAATCAAATCAAACTTATGATGTTAAGGATCTAATATCAAGTTTTTGTGCATGTTTAGATTATTCTAAGATATTCATAAAAAAAAAGTGCATACATTTAATAACATATACGAACCAATTATGTTTATCATCATCATCATCATCATCATTTGGCCATAATCAATTGCAGTGCTAAGTATCTAATTCCTCTAATTTAATTATTGCATTTATTAATTTCTCTAAATTGTTCGTTAAATTATTCAAGTGTTAATTAATATTTATTTAAGCTAGGAAGATTAATTGATGTAAAGAATATTATTTCTTTACAATTACAAGCTAGGTTAATCGTATGTCTCAAAGGATTGTAAATCAAATTTAAGAGATTATTTTTGAGCTGACCTCATCCCTGTGAGAGCATATAAAGAAATTCACCCCTACCTTCAAACAAACTTGATCATAATTCTAGAGGTATCCAAACCATGGCAACTTGTTGCTACACTACATGCACATGTATCCAAGCTATTATTGTAAAGGTGTGTTATCCTTGTAATGGTGAAAAATAAATCTCATACACTTTTCCCATTTGTCTTACACTCACTTTCACCCATTTGTTATTAAATGATGAATATTATCCAAGTCACATATTCTATTTTAGAAGCTAGTAAATAAATTGATACTTTGGTAATTTTATTACATTGCACATCCCCAGAACTAATTCCAAGCTTTAATTTACCATTTAATTTACTTAGGTTAGGTTTTTAGTCATAAAAATGAACTAGTTCAATTTTATCGATATGAACAAAACCTTCAAACTTTCAAATTTTAAATTTAATATCAATTGGGCCCCACTGCTCCATCCAAATAGTTTTCTATGACCTAACTAAAGTACAAAAATTATTAACTTGTGTGCTAAAGTATATCAAATTTAAGATAGGCCCTAATTAATTACTACCCATCTTGATATTTTAGAGCTCTTACAAGTAAATTGCATCATTACATTGAGAGAACAAGTAAAGAAACAACATTGAATCATCTACTTACATAATCATTAATGTGAATCCTTGTATGTTTTTTTATTATATTCAATATTTGTTTTAGGACGATATTTTAATAAGGTTTTGACCAAGGGTGAATCTCTCCACCTAATGTTCAAGCTCCATCCCTTTTCTATTCATAAGTGTAGATATTGAAATAGCTTTGCTACTTTTCTGAAAAAATCTTTAGCTCTTGATGTCATGGAAATAGCTCCTAGGGGAGATTTAATTATGTTAGAATATCATGGTGGAGATGGGAATACATAGCTACCTACACATTGGAAATATGGTAACAGCGTATATTGTGGAAGATAAAATTTTAACCATTAGATGAGAATGAGACAACCCTTTTCACTATATGGCCAATTTATCTTTTTAAATCTTTCCCACTAAGTAGATTACCACAATATGTCCAACCTAGAAATATAATCTACAGTGAAATGGGATTTCATATTCCAATATGTGTTTCCTCGTTGTATACCCTATCTTGAGCCATATATCCATAAGAGACCCCTTAGCTATATCTAGTTCTACGTAGAGATTGGTCAATACATTAGAATGTGCCAACCCATTCGTTTCAAGATCTAATGAAGTAAATGTGCCTAAATAATTACATATGACTTAGAAATAACCATCTACCTAGTATTATAAATGTAGACACCAAAAACGTCTTCACTTAGTTAAAAAATTATTTATTATTTAATTAATATTTAACTATTTGACCATTAATTAAATATTTTAATTTATTTAATTAATTCATTAAAACCTTTTATTTCATATAGTTAAATAAAAATTTATTATTTAATTATTCTTTTTTTGGAAAAGAGGGGTTAAAATTTATTAATCACCAAAGATCAGTACAAAGCAACACAAAATAGCAAGTCCAAGAAAAGACCATCAATCCAAGGACAAAAAGACACCCAAATAGGGCACACCCTAAACCCCCAAATAACCTCCCAAGTCCTCTATTATAAGCTCCTACAAAATCCTAGAATCCTTGGTGGCATATGTCTAGCTAGTCTCTGATGTTCCACATCCCCATATACTTAGAATCTCATTTAGCCAAACAATCTGAAACCTTCTTCCATTCCCGAGGAATGTGGAAAAATCTAACATAATCCAAAGATCTACATAGTCTCACAATCTAATTGACCATTAAGGCCAATTGCCAGTTCGCTCCCTCTACCTACCACTCATTCAACATATTAATCATCATTTGTGAATCAAATTCACAAATGATCTTCCTCCATGCAAGGGCACAACTTCTATCCAAAGCAAAAAGAATAGAAAAAGCTTCTATAAAGTTATTAGTATATTGACCTTTATATACATAAAGAAAAAGAAATGGACAACCCCAGAATTATCTCTGCTAACAACACCAAACACATCATGCTTAGGATTACCTGTGGATAGATCTCTATCTATTTGTATATATATCTCTCCCTCTCTATCTCCATATCTCTCTCTCTTTCACACACACATACACTTCCTATTTCTTCCTCCCTATCCCTATATTTCTCTCTATTTATCCATCTCCCTTCTATATATCTGGTCATCTCTCTCTCTTCCTCTTCATCTATCCCTCTACATCTCCTTGGATTTTTCTATCTTTATCTTTTCATTTACCCCTCTCTCTCTCTCTCTCTCTCTCTCTCTCTCTCTCTCTCTCTCTCTCTCTCTCTCTCTCTCTCTCTCTCTCTCTCTCTCTCTCTCTCTCTCTCTCTCTCTCTCCCCTGAGACCTCTATATATTTATATATTTTTTCCTCTCTATCTCTATCTCTCCATATTTCTTCTTTCATCTCTCACTCTATCTGTATCTCATTGTTTCTCTATCTCTCTTGCCCCCCTCTCTCTATCCCTCCATATATCACTTCATGTCTATACCTTTATCCTTCTATCTCTCACTCTATATATTTATCTCTTCCATCTCTATCCATTCCTCTCTCTTCTCTCTCTTTATCTTTCCCTCTTTATATGTTTATCTCTTCCATCTCTATCTATCCCTCTCTCCTCTATCTCTTTATCTCTCCCTCTCATTCTCTCCATCTCCATCTCCATATTCATCTTTTTTTTCTTCTCTATCTATATCTCCGCACCTTTCTCTCTCACCCAATTCATTTTTTCATCATTTATATTTCATGCGGAATGAGTCTCCATGCATGCAACTTGGGCATTGCGAATTTTGGTGCTTTCATTTCTTTGTCATTTCACATTTTTTTAGAAACTTGATTTTCTTGTTGCCTTCTCTTATGAAAAGAAGTGAATTGGCTTGAGGGATCGACGACATACAGTTTCATAGAGGCATGCAAGACAATACATTTAATATGCTTCGTACATGTGGGTTTTGAGGTGACATCATGCTACTAGGAGGTGGAATGAGTGTCCAAGATTATTTTTATCTTACATCCCTTCTAGAATAGGTTGAGTTGTTGACCTTGGTATTGAACCGATTTGGTCATGTTTGAATCCATGTAATCTATTTTGTTATTGATTTGAAGCTATCTCCAAAACACATGCATTAATAGGTATGTAAATACGCCATACCACACTGACTTAGATCAAGAGGGCCTTGTTGTATGCACTATTATAATTTGCATGTACACAATTGTTGTGTTGGTATATGACTGAGCTTGTTTGTTCACTCTTGTAATCCATTTTAGTTGATCTCAATCTTCAATGAAGCCCAAAGACATTGCCATTGACAGGCAACCTATGAAAGGCATTTCTTCTTCTAACATATATGTTTCTCCTCCTTGAAATAATGTCTACAATTTTTTTCGTCAAATAGCTATCAAAAGACTAAAGACTAATTAGTAGGAGGGTTCTTGATTTAAGGGATATAAATGTTGTCTTATCAATACAAAATACAAAGTTATTGAAGATCAATTGTTTGAGGATTAAAAAAAAAATTCTCTATCAACACTAGAGTCCATTAAAAACAATCTCCCCACTCTTGAGCTATATCTTCCCATTTATCTCTACTCCTCTTTATTAGTCTATATTTTTTTTGTTTGTCTCTCTCTATTTTTGTCTCTTAGTCTTTCTCTCCCTCTCCCTCTCCCTCTCCCCCTCTCTCTATATCTCCTTATATCTCTATCCCACCATCTATACCTCTCTATCTCTCCCTCTCCCTCTCCCTCTCCCTCTCCCTCTCCCTCTCCCTCTTCTTCAATGTATAATCCTCTCTAACCCTCTCTCTTAATCTCCCTATCTCTCTATCTTTATTTATCCCTTTACCTCTCTCTATCTCTCTATCTTTGTCTACCAACATACCTGATGTTCAACACAAATATACACAAAAAATAGACCAAAATTTTCCCCACTTGACCTTCTACAACTCTTCAGCGTACCCATTGCATACGAAGGTACAATTGCTAGTTTATAATATGTGTTAGCTAGTTAATTTATCACGTACTTTTGTAGAATAGTGGGTCCTTCTAGGTCTTATGGACAACAATGTCTATGTAGCACCTAAGATGCACTTTTGACTGCAATTATTAATTAATTAAAAATTAAAATACAATAGCTTTTTTAATTTTTAATTAATTACTAATATAGTCAAAGATACATCCTAAAGTGAAATAAATATTTTTCTTATAGACTATTACCAATATCAATGCTTACATATGAGGACACTCACATTGAACAACTTGACCTCCAACTCCAATCACATCCTCTACAACATTCTTGACTTAAAGAGCAATTGGTGGTTGGCCTACGTGTCATCATAGGCACACTTGTGGTGTATCCCTTCCCACTTGTCACCATCTTCACCGTACATTGTTTCCATCCATTTTGTGTAGGATTCCACCTAGAACAGTATGAAACTCAAACACATCTCTTAGATATTATTTTGTTTGTGTTGGCATGGAGAAATAGCCTACTGGAAGTTTCAACTCAGGGGATGATTACAATTCATTCACAACCACCCACAAAAGCAAGCTCATGCATTGAAAATCTGTCAAATATTACCAAGGATATCTGATATCTGATATCTGAGGTGACATAAACAGTGTGGCCAAATAGAATGCTCTATTAGATTAGATTATGGCGTTAATGGGAGCCAGTAGTATAAAGCACATCTTTATTACATTTTTTCCAATTAAATCCAAAAAAAATATCAAGTCTATTATTATAGGCCACAGAAAAATTGCAGGACTTTAATTAGCCAGTTTCCGACCAGGCTGTTCCTGTAATCCTTACGTGTGACCTGCGACTGTCAGTCGACAGTATATTTTGACGAGGTACAAGGCATAAGGAGGAGATGACACTGCAGGTAACCTATTCAAATTGTGTAGGTTTTTTTCTAGCATATTTTATAATATGTCGTGAAGATGAAAATGTTAAGAGGAGAGTATGGAATCGTTTTTTTTCAGTTATTTTATCTTGATGATGGATTGTAGAGTATGAAACACAAATATGATCTAAAATGTTGATGATGGAAAAAAAGATCATTTTCATCTGACAATAAATCATAGATTATGATATGAAATGTTGACGATGGGAAATTATTACTTTAAATATCATTATTAAAAGTTTTTTTTTTTCAGTTTGTTATATTTTTGGATGTAGAGTTCTTTTATGGGATTATATTTCAAGGAATGAAATAGTTAGAGAGAATCAACTGTGAAAATTAATGACTTTAATTAAAAAAATTCAACTGAACTATTTTCCTAGGAGATGATTCATTTTGATACCAGTAGATGTATAAAATGAATTGGACCTTAATCTAATATATTATCTGAATCAAAAAAATTAAACTCTAGTAAGTTAACAATTAATTAGAAAAAAACAAATTTAATTTATTTTTAAAATTTTAATTCAAATATAATCTTAAAATAAAATAGTAATTTATAGCAAGTAAATCATTTTTAATTTGAAGATGATACAAATTAATGGTTTTTAGATTATATATGTAAAATCTAATTATGTATTTACAAGAATTAAAAATATTTTTTTGTCATTTTTAAGTAACTAAGTTTTTTAGTTTATAGTATTTTTAATGAGTATAATCCACAACATGTTTTTATAAGAAATAAGATAAAACCTCAATTTATTAAACACAAATCGCTAGAATTTATATCTAGTGTATACATATTTTTCATAATATTTAATTTATTATTAATATTTAATACACTTCAATTATAATTTATATTGACTTTATTTCATAACACAAATTTATTGGATCCACCATATTTTTTTAAACAAGGAATTTCAATAATGTGTGTAGATAATTTTCAAAAAAAATTCTTACCATTTTCTATGTTTCCATGTGTTTCTAAAGAGACCCTTATATTTGGTAGAAAAAAACCTATGTTCACTAAAAAATAGACAAGATAATAATTAAATTAAATATACAAAAAATTATCTTTTATGAAAGATTACTCCAATGTCTACAATACAACAAAATTTCATGTCATGTGACTTCAATCAATGGTTTAACCCCTACTTTAAATAAATAAAAATCTACAAGAAGCAATAGGATGACATCAAAAGAAGCTTCACATGAAGCACCCTTTCATAAAGCATTTTAAACATGAAACATTTATAAATTAAATTCAAATGCCTTCTTTCAAAGATCATGATGATGTTAAATGTCCTTAATTTGAAGGTAGATGCTCATTTGAAGGTATTTTATAATTTTTTGCATCTTGGGCTCATTGTTTTCACTATCTCAAAAATTAGACACCCTAATTTGGGATCAACCTCTAGTGTAGGCTCAAGGAAATGAATAGTTGGTGTCACATAAAACTTGCCTTCCCTCGAGTATTTATCTTTCATATCCCTTTCTTTATCTCCAACATTCTTCTACATATCAAGAGAAAATTTAACTTTTTTACATTGCACCAGTCTTTGATCCCCACCTAATGCATTTGCATCAAAATAGTTATTAAGGACATCTCTTGACTTTTCAACCAAATGTCCGTACCTAAAAGAGAGCCAAATCTTGATGAACATCTTTTGAACTCCCCCACCCTCCTTTCAAAATCACTTCATCTACATCATTCATCAACTACTTGTCTACATTAGGGTATATAGTATTTAGGGTGGAATGTTCTATATTAAAAACTAGACTATTTTCTTTTATTGAAACAAAATAGAACTACAAAGAATAATAGCTATAGCAAGTAGTTGGAAGAGAAAAATATAACTCAAAACAAAACAAGTATCTCAAGCTAGAACTAATTACAAAGGGCCAATGATTGACATTACGAAGAATAAACATGACAAAACACTTTGCAAAATTCCATATGGTAGTTGTTTTGAAGTTGTGATTCACTTGATCTTGAAGCTGTTGAATTTGTGCCAACTTGATTGTTCACTTTTATGTAGCTCTTTTTTGTCTATAATTAAAAATGGTATTTATTTCACCATAGGTTTCTTGTTTCTAAGTTGGAATGCTTGAGTGTTACAAATTTTGTGTATGATGGCTATCTTTTCCTAATTATGCATTTATTTTATGTAATGTCTACATGACACTACGTGATGTTCTTTAGTTATAATGGCCCTTGAGCATTCAATTGTATTATAGTATGTGAGTTCATATATTTGTGTTGTCATTGTTTTACTTAATAAAGTTATCATTATGTTTTGTCAAGAGGTTTTATAACAATTATTGATTGTTTTTGCAATTCAGTAGTACTAGGGGCACAAATCAAAGTGGTATGAAAATAGAACTTCTTTCAATTAATACCTAAAAATTAAAGAATATCTTCTCCACCAATATTAACGACACTCACATTGGACAACCTGATCTCCAACTCCAATCACAACTTCAACATTCTCGGCTTAAATGACATTTGATGGTTGGTCATTTCACTTGTGTATACAAACCTATCACCATCTTCACCATACATTATTTCCATCCATTTTGTGTAGGATTCCACCTAAAACAAATATATTTGATACTAGCACTTGTAGTCATAGGAGGTGCAAGGGATATGTCGATAGGTGATTAACGGGAAAATATAAATTAATTTTAACATTACATAAGGAATTGTATAAAAGTGAAGATCTATAAACATGTATCATTGTATAATAGAATTTTGTACATAATTTCGGTAAACTTCATCATTGTTTTGAGCCTTCAATCAAAGTTACACTAGTGTCTTTTTTTGTTTTTTTTGTGCTACTCTCTAAAAATCCTATCATTCAAATGCATTGAAACACATTTGAAAATTCATCATTTGTAACCATTCCAGTATATATGAAAATTTAAAAGAATGAAACTATTTTTTTGATAAAGATGATAAATCTTGTTTGTTTCCTTTTCTTGATCATCGAGTGTCCACTTGCTTGCCTTTTTACTAGCCCCTCTTTTAAAATCATGTCATTCAAATGCATCGAAACAAATTAGAAATCCATTATTTGGAAATATACTAATAGAATAATTATAAGTCTATAACTTAATAAGCTTACAACTAATAACACATGTTTGAACTTGTTGCTGTAAATAATTTTTCTTTATTAAAGAAGAGACTAATTAGACTTGTCTAAAACTTTATGATAATTAATTGCACATACCTAATCTTGATATCATGAGAGCAATTGAAGGTGAGATTGTTCTTTCTTTCTACTAATGTATGGATTCTTTTTAATTTTGGAATAGCGCTCCAAAGAATATGTAGCCTCTATCAAAGAAGAGAATAATTAGAAGTGGATAACTTTATGAGAGTGTACAAGTAATTGCACATTTATATATCTATTAATAATAATTTTGATCTAATTGAAATAGGACAACACATTCATATATCTATTAGTAATAATTTAATTTGAACAATTTTAAATAATTTTGATCTACAATTAAAAAGTTGTGATCAAAACAACAAATAACTCTCTATTGTACTTCAACACATCACATGTTTTTTTATCTTAATCAATTTGTTTTAATTAATTTATTATACTCAATTCTAACATTTTTTCCTTTTACTTTTTAAAAAAAGATAAATATAATAATCAAAGAATCGTACAAAGTTATATAAATATTTCCAACGAATAATAGCTACCACTAAAACTGAAAGGATAAAAATTTAAAAATAAGTATCACTAATATTCATTTTTACAAACTAAAAACAACCCTAAAATCAATAAAACAAAATCAAAATGATATTATCTAAATTTTTAAATCGTACATCTAATAAGTTAGAAAAAAAAAAAATTATCCCAAAATAAACAATGAAGGAGATCAAAACATACCTTTAAAAAAGACAAAATATCTATTAACTTTACAAATCAGTAAGTTTTTGTATGAGTTATGACACAAATACATTAATTGTATTAAACATTTGTACTGGTTAGGTGGGTTTTTTTTTCTTTCTCTATATTTTAATAATATATGGAATAGTTTGTGTTACATAGGCATTTACTATGTTTTATTTTTAAAGCCATTTCTAAGAAGAAAAGACAACTAAGCGACATCAACTATAAGTGAGAAAAGCCATGTGAAAAGTTTCAAGTTGAATCTGAAAACACATGAAATAAAAAAATAAATTTTAATTTATAATACATTGAATTTATTATTCAAATATCAATTAGGTTAGATCAATATGTATAACTTAATATTATATCAATGTTATGTAACATTTTAAATTAATTTTTTAATAAATTTTATCTACTTTTTAAAATTATAACTATTTCTATTAATTTTATTAAATTTTAAAAATTTATATATAGATTTGAATTTTAAGTAAAAAAAATTATGTAATTAATTTAAGTGATATTTTAAGATTTAGATTATTATTAATTTATTTAAGTTTTATATGTAGAAATAATTTAAAAAATAATTGATATCAATTTGAATATATTTCTTTAATCTTTACATCAAATTTATATATGTATTAGATATAAATTTGATTGTAAATTTTAATTTAATCATATTAATATAATTTTGTCTTGATATAAACATCATATATACATTCAATCAACTCTAAAATTTAGATAAAATAGTTATTTTCTATTATGTAAAAAATAAGAAACTATCATAAAAATTTCATAAAGAATACGGTGAATGTAATTTGTAATTTATAATAATATGACACATTTGTGTAAGAATTGATCAAACTATTATATCCTTTTTGCCTAGACAAAATGGTGTGGGAGAGAAAAGGTGGAGAGAAAGTTATCATTTTTAAAATAAATTCATATTTTTCACCTAGTAAAAAATATAAATAAATAAGATAATAAATTAATATTCATTTGAAAGTTAAAAAAAATTAATATGAATAAAATATATATTAAAAAAATTAAAAATATCATATAAATAAAAATATATATAAATAAAATATATGAAAAAATATAAAAATATAACACAAATAAAATGTGTTAAAAATTATGCTAAAAATATAATTAAAGTATGAAAAATAAAAAAATAGAATATAGATAAAAAATATTAAAACATAAAAATATAATATAAATAAAATATAGTAAAAAATAAAAAATAGAAAATAAATAAAATATATTAAACTAAAAGAGGAGTAAAAAATTATTCAATCAAAGAAAGAGATAGAAAGAGATAGAAAGCAAGAAGGGCCACAAGCCTAGCATAGAAAAAATTACACAACTTTGGACCAACATCCACTAAAGAATCCAACAAATGAGACATTTCAGAAGATAATTGCCCCCTATCCACAATATTCTAGCCTTGCCTATGATTAGAAGCTCATTTGCCCAGATAGTCAACAACTCTGATGCAGGAGCATCCTCAGTTCTTGGCAATTTTGCATCAACCAAAAACATTTATTTTCAGTTTGCTTTTTGTTTTGCAGTTTCAACATTTCTTTCTTTATTTTCTTGAATTTGCTCACTGGACCTTGTGGAGTTGGATTTTGCTTGAGAACATGATCATCTTCCTTATTCCTAAACTGCGGAACATTTGGATCATTTTTTGGCAAGTTATCACTTCCAGATTCTGAGATAGTTTTCTAGTCTAGAACATTAGAACCGCCTAGACCTATTTTGCTATTGGTGAATCTTGCAAATCCTTTCTGTATGCGGAGCCCCAATTCGTTGATTCCAATGTTCCTTGGCATGTGACCGACCTTCCCTTTGACTTGCACTTCATCCTTTGGATTTTCTGGAGGAATCTCTTTGGCAGAGACCGGCCTGGTGGTTTAAGCATTTGATCTTGCTCTTCGGAATTTGATCCCTCTTGACCATATAAATCAATGTAATTAAGCATCATAAATCAATCACGAGAGAATATATAAGACATATCTTAAGATTTAGAGGTCCGGAGTTGACCGATTCTGTAATTGAGCATGTATGATTTGTATATTGATCTGAGATGATCTCTTATGATTTGTATTGTAATTTCATGATGTAATTAGGGCTTAGTGACTGACTTAGTAGAGATGGCTATTTAGATGGCACAGTTGATGTTTATTGTGCCGGTTGTCTTAAGAGAATGTGTTGACCCATCCAAGAGAAGTGTGAGATCTCTCTGAGAATTGCAGAGTGTTGAGCATAACTGGATCTGATCTAGCAAGCTGAGAAGTGCAAGTAACAGATCACTTTTTCATTGTTGTTCCCTAACTATTGCAGCAAGTTAAATCCCTTAACCGGGTAGGTCCTAACAGGCCTTAAACATTTAAATCCCCTAATAGGGCTGATGAAGTTGATGATCTATCTGATAAGTCCGAAGGTACAAGGAGATCAAAACCCGAAAATGATGATAATGAGAAAAAACTTGTGATCATTGAACCGAAGGCAAAGAATAATGAAGAACTGGCAAATGCAGAATTAGATACTCAACCGATAAGTGATGACAGTGAGGAAGAAAATGAAGAACCTGATGCGGAAGATGTAGAACTGACACAGGCAATACCTAGATATGTCAGATTGAAACATTCACAAGAGAAGATAATTGGTGATAAGAATGCAGGTGTGCAAACCAGGAGAAAGATCCGAGAGAACTCATGTTTGATTTCTACAATAGAATCCAAGACAGTAAAGGAAGCACTAAAGGATGACGATTGGGTGAATGAAGAATTAGATCAAATTGAGAAGAATCAGACATGGTCACTTATTCTTAGACCGGAGGATAAGAATGTAAGTGGAACAAAATGGGTCTTTAGGAATAAATTGGATGAAGAAGGAAAAATTGTAAGAAACAAGGCGAGGTTAGTCTTCAAAGGGTATGCTCAAGAAGAAGGTAAGGATTATGGTGAAACATTTATACCAGTTGCTAGATTCGAAGGAGTAAGGATTCTGCTAGCATTTGTTACATATAAGGGATTCAAAGTTTATCAAATGGATGTCAAATCAAACTTTCTGAATGGAATTCTAGAAGAAGTTTACATTGAACAACTGGATGGATTTTCTTTGACTGGTGATAAGGACATGATGTGTAAATTTCATAAAGCACTATATGGTCTAAAATAGGCACCGAGAGCATGGTATGAGAGATTACATGCACATTTGATCAAAATTGGATTCCAACATACCGGTGAGGACAACACCATTTATTTGAAGACTGATGGAGACAAGATGCTCATAGCAGAAGTGTTTGTAGATGACATATTTTTTGGTGGAAATGATGATATGTGTATGGATTTTTCTGATATAATGAAAAAGGAATTTGAAATGTCTCTAACCAGTCAAATAAAGCTCTTTATTAGCTTACAGGTCCAACAACTGGATGGTGGTATTTTTATTTGTCAGACCAAGTATATCAAAGATGTGTTGAAGACATTCGGCATGGAAGACTGCAAACCAGTAGGAACACCGATGGTGACAGGCTGCAAGTTGTCAAAGCAAGATGATTCCCCTGTTGTTAGTGAAAATGAGTACAGATCTGTGATTGGCAAGCTACACTATGTTGTTCATAGTAGACTAGGCATTGTTCATGCTATTGGATTAGTGAATTGACAATTTCTTTATATGCCCTCACAAGAATGAGGTCATTTTAGATACATAGATTTTGATTTCTCTACAAAATTCTAACATTCAATTACAATCTCTAAATTTATTGTGGATATTTGAATTGTTAGATTAGTTATTTGCTTAAAAAATCACATGAAAACCCCACTTTATCAATGGCAATGTAAATTTGTGGAAATCAAATCAAACTTATGATGTTAAGGATCTATTATCAAGTTTTTGTGCATGTTTAGATTATTCTAAGATATTCATACAAAAAAAGTTCATACATTTTATAACATATATGAATCAATTATGTGCATCATCATCATCATTTGACCATTTTCAAATTCAATGATAAGTATCTAATTCCTTTAATTTAATTATTGTATTTATTATCTTACATTTATCAATTTGTCTAAGTTATACTTGTTAATCAATATTTATTTAAGTTAGGAAGATTAATTTATGTAAAGAATTCTATTTCTTTACAATTACAAGCTAGGTTAATGACATGTCTCAAAGGATTGTACATCAAATTTAAGACATTATTTTTTAAATGATCTCATCCTTGTGAGGGCATATATGGAAATTCACCCCTACCTTCAAACAAACTTGATCATAATACTAGAGATATCCAAACTATGACAACTTGTTGCTACACTACATGCGCATGCATCCAAGCCATTATTGTAAAGGTGTGTTATCCTTGTAATGGTGAAAAATATATCTCATACACTTTTCCCATTTCTCTTACACTCACTTTGATCCATTTGTCATTAAATTATTGAATATTGGTGAAGGCACTTCATCAAAGTCTCCAAAAGGGTTGGGTTCAAAACCCTTGCAATGTTCCACTCTTGTTCAAATTAATGTAATAAGGCAAAGAATGGTGGAGTTTTACATTAATGAGGTTGTTTTTAGGTTAATAGTTTAAAAAAGTTAAATTAGTTAGATTGTTAGTTGTTGGGAAGTTATGTTCCCAGAAGGGAGTTTTGGTAGTTCTTTAGGCAAATAATGGCTTTATATAGCCAATTTTGATCAATGTAAAATTCATCCCATTTGAATCAATCTATGAAATATTTTTCATTATTATTTTAGATTGGTCAAATAATTGGAATCCTCTTCTATAGTATCAGGTTGAATCACAAGCACAAGCATGTACTTACTCCATGCAAGACATCCATTCACCTTCAATGACCAAAAACCTCTATTTTGTGAAGAACTTTCTTCGATAACGATGCTATTTAATCAAACACCATAATTTTCATTAATGTTTGTAAAGGAGATTCCCTAAATCACCGCATCTTCAAAAGGAAGATTTTACATCAAAAGAGAGCTTCCAAGAGAGGGCCATGTGCAAAAACCTACGAAAGAAAAAAGAAAAAATTGTTGAGCCCCACACTCAAACTCTAGCCATAAATTGTAGAAATATTCATGAAAATACCCTTGGTTAAAAATATTTTGACATAGTTTTTTTTTTAATTGTCCCCAATACATGGTTAAGCTTCCACTTGGGCTACTAGCTAGATAGTTTCAATTGAAAGAATTTTGGCTGAAACCCTTTCAATTGAAATATTCAATACAAATTGATATCCATTAAAAAAATTATTTCAAATTTATTTTCAGTTCATTTTTTTTTACTAAAAGAGATTCAATTGGAACTCTTTGTACCACATGTGGGCCATGTTTTTTAAGTGAAATTTTTTTTCTCAAAACTATTTTGTTAGCTAAAATTTTGACATAATTTTGGGCTTTCCCCTAATTCCACAATAGTATGTACCACTTTTTGGCCTAAAAGTGACATTGAAATCAAAACTTTTAACGAAATTTTCACTTTTTATGGCTTATAACAAGCAAACCATTTAGAATTTGAAGATGATGTGAATTAATTATTTTTTATATCATATATGTAGAACATAATTATGTATTTCTAGATTGTATTATTTTAATGAGTGTATTTCACAAAATGTGTTTATTAGAAATGAGATAAAAACTAAATTTATTAAACACAAATCACTAGAACTAATATCAAGTGCATAGATTTTAAACATGAAACGTTTAAAAATTAAATTAAATACCTTCATTCAAAGATCATGATGATGTCAAAGGTCTTAATTTGATGGTAGATGTTCATTTGAAAGTATTTTATAATTTTTTACATTTTAGACTCGTTTTTACCATCCCAAAAATTGAAATACCCTATTATGAAAACAACATTCTAATGTAAGCTCAAAACAATGAATAATTGATATCACATACAACTTGCCTTCCCTCAAATATTTATACTGTATCTCCAATGTTCTTCCACATGTCTTTGCATCACAAAAGAAAATTAATGATGTCTCTTGAGTTGTCAACCTAAGGAAGAGCCAAATATTGTTGAACTTTTTCTTGAAATATCAATGCTTATATATTTTGACTACTCTCACATTGTACAAGTTGATCTCCAACTCCAATCACAACATCTCCAATATTCTTGGCTTGAAGGGCAATTGATGGTTGGTCATTTCACTTGTGTACGTGTCATCATATGCACACTTGTGGAGTTTGCCTTGCCACTTGTCACCATCTTCGCCGTACGTTCTTTTCATCCATTTTTAGTAGGATTCTTAAGTATTATATCAAATACCTTGAGTATTATATTGTGTGTGCTGGCATGGCATACAGAAATAGTCCAACCACATTTCCTACTTGGAAGTTTTCAACACATTCATTTACAATCTGTCATGTATGCGCATGTATTGACAATCTGTCATATATTACAAAGGGTATATGACCAGTGTGGCCAAGTAGAATTCTCCACGTGGCAATTCTCTATTAGATTATGGCGTTAAAGCACATCTTCATTACAATTTTTCCCATTAATTAGCCAGTTTCCGACCAGGCTGCTCCTGTTTTCCTTATGTGTGACCTGCGACTGTCAGTTAAGTAGCCTATATATATGTTCAAAAAGCAAGGTTTATTATTTGCTTTCAGAAGTAATATTTTATTGGAGATTTGATTTGAAAAGGGCAGTTCCAGAGAATATTTCTCAGATCTATTTCGGCGTGCTGCAAGACAGATCATAAACTATGATATGAAATGATAACAGATCATGAAAATATATATATACATTCTCTTTCATAACTATTTCATCATGATAACAGATCATAAACTATGATATGAAATGTTGACGTCAGAAAAATTCTTACAAAATTAAATTCAGAAAGTCACAGAATGAGAATTTCATGACTTTTTATTTATTGGGTTGTAAGCATAGTTTCTAAAATAGAAATTGAAGAGCCTATGGTAATACATATATCTATATATATACATATATATATATATATACATATGCACACACAGAAATATATAATACATATATCTACATATATACATATGCACACACAGAAATATATAATACATATATCTATATATATATATATACACATATGCACACACAGAAATATATACCATGGGCTCTTCAATTTCTATTTTAGAAACTATGCTTACAACCCAATAAATAAAAAGTCATGAAATTCTCATTCTGTGACTTTCTGATTTTAATTTTGTAAGAATTTTTCTGACATCAACATTTCATATCATAGTTTATGATCTGTTATCATGATGAAATAGTTATGAAAGAGAATATATATATATTTTCATGATCTGTTATCATTTCATATCATAGTTTATGATCTGTCTTGCAGCACACCGAAATAGATCTGAGAAATATTCTCTGGAACTGCCCTTTTCAAATCAAATCTCCACTAAAATATTACTTCTGAAAGCAAATAATAAACCTTGCTTTATGAACATATATATAGGCTAAATAAATAAATATATATATATATATATAAATATATATATATATATATATATATAAATATATATATATATATATATATAAATATATATATATATATATATGTGTGTGTGTGTGTGTGTGTGTGTGTGTGTGTGTGTGTGTGTATGTATATGTAAATGTATATGTATATGTATATATATATGTATATGTACATATGTATATATGTATATATAAACATATACATATATGTATGTATATGTATGTATATGTATGTATGTATGTATGTATACACACACATGTACACACATATATCTATACGTACGCACTCATGTGTGTGTACATATAAACAAATATGTGTACATACCATTTATGTATATATCTACGCACGTAAGCACACACAGACACATATAAAAACACACACATATACACGTATATATATACTTAGATATATATAAATACATATGAACACATATATACACACATATACATATATAAATAATGTGCATATACATACACATACACATATAATGGTTCTATAAGTTCTTAAAATTATAAATGCATACATCATAGTCTAATGATAACCCTATATACTCTAACACAGACTATATCTTTACCATGCTCTTATTATTTGTCACGTTTTACAAACTTAGAGATTACCTTACCTTTTATATTACAAAATTGCCTTTTTCTAGGTCAATTTATCCTAGTAGCTCAACCAATCACCCAAGTAATTCATCTCTCCTAGCAAAAGTCCTTTGGTTGTTGCTTTTTTGGAAATCTCAATCATTGCATCTTAATACACAAAGTTACAACAAGTTAGAGTAATTATTTTAGAGAAATACTTAAGTGCCCACCTCTTTTCATAGTTTACCATAAGACAAGTCTTTATATCCCCCAATCTTCTCAATCTTCTCAATCTTCTTTTTTCCAACTTTGATATTTACAATATGCCACTACATTAGTATGTTATTTTAATCTATTCTTTTTTAAATTTTGTTTGTGCTTCTCAATTTTTAATTTTCCATCTTTGATGTTTACAATCAACCTACGCTAGAATAGTATGTTAATCTGATATTTTTCTCCTTCAACCTTTGTGTAATCTTTTCATCTTCCTTCCCTTAAAATGAGTCTTTAAAGTGGGGAAAAGAGGGAAATAGTAAGCAAGGAAACTTGGAACATAAATATCATCACATCTACATCCTCAACATCACAAATTTCATATTATGAAACACAAGATTAATTCATTCACATTTGTATTTGGTTAGAGTATTTTATTTTTACAGAATAGATAGATTAGCATTTTAGATAAATAGATTTTGAATTTCTCTATAGAATTCTAACATTTAATTACAATCTCTAAATTTTTTTATGGATATTTGAATTATTAGATTAGTTATTTACTAAAAAAAATCATATGACAAACCCACTTTATGAATGAAAATATAAATTTGTGGAAAGAAAATCAAATTTGCGATGTTAAGGATCTAATATCAAGTTTTTGTACATGTTTATATTATTCTAAGATATTCATAAAAAAAATGCATACATTTTATAACACATATGAATCAATTATGTGTATTGATATCATCATCATCATCATTTGACCATCATGAATTGCAGTGCTAAGTATCTAATTCCTTTAATTTAATTATTGCATTTATTATCGTTCATTTATCAATTTGTCTAATTGTCTTAGTTAAGTTATGTTAATCAATATTTATTTAAGTTGGGAAGATTAATTGATACAAAGAATTTTATTTCTATACAAGTACAAGCTCGGTTAATGACATGTCTCAAAGAATTGTACATCAAATTTAAGACATCATTTTTTAAATAACCTCATCCTTGTGAGGGAATATAAGGAACTTCAGCCCTACCTTCAAACAAACTTGATCATAATACTAGAGGTATCCAAACTATGACAACTTGTTGCTACGCTACATGCACATGTATCCAAGCCATTATTGTCAAGGTGTGTTATCCTTTTAATGGTGAATAATATATCTCATACACTTTTACCATTTCTCTTACACTCACTTTGATCCATTTGTCATTAAATTAATGAATATTTGTGAAGGTACTTCATCAAAGTCTCCAAAAGGGTTTGGGTTCAAAAGCATTGCAATGTTCCACTCTTGTTCAAATTAATGTAATAAGGGAGGGGATGTTGGAGTTTTACATTAATTAGGTTATTTTGGTTAATAGTTTAAAAAAAAAAAATTAGTTAGATTGTTAGTTGTTGGGAAGTTATGTTCCCGTAAGGGAGCTTTGGTAGTTCTTGAGGCAAATAATGGCTTTATATATTAGCCAATTTTGATCAATGTAAAATTCATCCCATTTGAATCAATATATGAAATATTTTCCATTTCTCTTTTAGATTGGTAAAATACTTGAAATCCTCTTCTATAGTATCAGGTTGAATCACAAGCATGAGCATGTGTTCACTCCTTGCAAGGCATCCATTCACCTTCAAAGACCCAAAACCTCTATTATGTGAAGAACTTTCTCCGATAACAATGCTATTGAATCAAATACCATACTTTTCATGAATGGTTGTAAAGGAGATTCCCTCAAGCACTGGATCTTCAAAAGGAAAATTTTGCATCAAAAGAGAGCTTCATAGAAAGGGCCATGTGCAAAACCCTACGAAAAAAAAAAAAGAAGTAAAATTGGTTGAGCCCCATGCTCAAACCTTGATTAGAAATGTACTTGCAAAAACATTCATGAAAATACCGTTGGTTAAAAATATTTCGAGATAAAAAAAAATTTGAATTGTCCCCGATAGAGGGTTAAGCTTCTACTTGGGCTACTAGCTAGATAGTTTCACCTAAAAGAGTTTTGGCTGAAACACTTTCAATTGAAATCTTCAATACAAATCGATATCCATTAAAAAAATTATTTCAAATTTATTTTGAGCTCGTGTTTTTTACAAAAAGAGATTCAATTGGAACTCTTTGTACCACATAGGAGCCATGTAAGTTTAAGTGAAACTACTTCACCCTAAATACTTTGAAGTGAAACACTTTTTCTCAAAACTATTTTGTTAGCCAGAAGTTTGACATAATTCTGGATTTTCCTGTAACCCCACAATAGTGTGTACAACTTTTTGGTCTAAATGGGACTTTGAAATCAAAACTTTTAACCGAATTTTCACTTTTTATGACTTATAGTAAGCAAACCATTTAGAATTTGAAGATGATGTGAATTAATTGTTTTTTAGAACATATATGTAAACCATAATTATGTATTTGTAGATTATATTATTTTGATGAGTGTATTCCACAACATGTGTTTGTTAGAAATGAGATAAAAACTAAATTTATTAAACCCAAATCACTAGAACTAATATTGAGTGCATACATATTTTTCATAATATTTTATTCTATATTTTATTTATTATTAATTTTTTAATTCACATTAATTATAATTTATAGTGGCTTTATTCTATAACACAATCTTTTTGTATTTGCCATTTTTATTGAAACATGGAATTTTGATAAAGTGTGTACACATTTTTTAAAGTTTTTTCTACCATTTTATATTTTTCCATGTGTTTGGAAAGAGACCCTTATGTTTGGTAGGAAATCTATGTTCACTAAAAAATAGAAAAAAAAGTAATTAAATAAAATAGATAACAAATCAAACTTTTATGAAATACTATTTTAATGTCCGCAATAGAATGAAATTTCATGTGATTGTGGCTCAAATTGACGATTTAACTCTTTCAAAACATTTTTTTTAAACTATATGAACAAAAACAAGATGGCATCAAAGGGTCTTTCAAATGAAGGACCCTTTCATAAAGCATTTTAAACATGAAACATTTAAAAATTAAAGTAAATGCCTTCATTCAAAGATCGTGATGATGTCAAAAGTCTTAATTTAATGATATATATTCATTTGAAAATATTTTATTATTTTTGACATTTTAGACTCCATCTCAAAAATTAGAAGACCCTATTATGAAAACAATCTTAATGTGAACTCAAGACAATGAATAGTTGATCTTGCTCCCTACTTTATCTCCAATGATCTTGCCCCCTCGTAAGGGAGACCCAAATATTGTTGAACTTTTTTTTTAAATATCAATGCTTATATATTTTGACTACACTCACATTGGACAAGTTGATCTCCAACTCCAATCACAACATCTCCAATATTCTTGGCTTGAAGGGCAATTGGCGGTTGGTCATTTCACTTGCCTACGTGTCATCAGAGGCACACTTGTGGAGTTTGCCTTGCCACTTGTCGCCATCTTCGCCGTACGTTCTTTCCATCCATTTTGTGGTGGATTCTACGTAACACAAAATCAAATATCTTAGATATTATATTGTGTGTGGTGGAACAATTAAATAGTATTACAAAGTGTTCTGGTCCAACCATATTTCGCTGTGCTTTCCATCTGGAAGTTTCAACTCATTCATTCACAAAAGCAAGCGCATGTATTGAAAATCTGTCAAATATTACAAAAGGATATCTAAGGTGACATGACGAGTTTGGCCAAGTAGAATGCTCCACGTGGCAATTCTCTATTAGATTATGGCATTAGTGGCACCCAGTAGCTTAAAGCACATCTTCATTACATTTTTTCCCATTAAATCCAAAAATAATATCAAATCTATCATTATGGGTTAAGGAAAAACTGCAAAAAAATATCAAATCTATCATTATGGGTTAAGGAAAAACTGCAGGACTTTAATTAGCCAGTTTCCGACCAGGCTGTTCCTGTTTTCGTTTTGTGTGACCTGCGACTGTCAGTCGATAGTAGATGATATTTGTTTAAGTAGCCTATAAATATTTGTTTAAGTAGCCTATTACAATAAATATTCTGCTTACTAACACAAGGTTTATTATTTGCTTTCAGAAGTAATATTTTAGTGGAGATTTGAGTTGGTAGAGCAGGAAAATGATGAGGCACACGAAGGAGGTGACGCACTTGAAGCCGAAGGAGGAAAAGGGCAGTTCCAGGGAATATTTCGCAGATCTATTTCGGCGTGGTACAAGACATAAGAAGGAGATGACACTGCAGGTAATCTATTCATTCCTTCTACATATTTATTCAAATAGATTTGATATATTTCACAATGTGTATAGGATTTTTTTTCATCATCAAGTTTGGGAGCATATTTTATAATCTATCGTGAAGATGAAAATGTTAGCGGAGAATATGGAATCGTTTTCTATTTTCAATTATTTCATCTTCATGATGGATTGTAGAGTATGAAACACAAATATGATATTTTCAATTATTTCATCCTAACTATGGAACATAGACCATGATATAAAATGCTGAGGATGAAAAACTCTTACATAATTAAATTCAGAAAATCTATCATTATGAATTATAAATGGAAATTTCATGAGTTTGATTTATTGGGTTGTAAGCATTGTTTTTCATATAGAAAAGAAGTTTATTGGGTTGTAAGCATTGTTTTTCAAATAGAAAAGAAGAGCGTATGGTGATTATTAAAAAGGTTTCTTGAATGGAATGCAGACGGTTGAGGTGAAAGTGATAAGGATGGACTGTGCAGGGTGTGAGCTCAAAGTGAAAAAGGCCCTCCAACGCATGTCAGGTAACCACCAAAAGACATCCTTATTAGAAAAAGTGTTAAAATTGCAGGTTCTACAATCAGGAAATCTTTGGCCAGGTTTTGCTTTCCATTGACCAAAAGCCTTGTAACTGCAATCTTTTTTATTTGTTTCTGCTATGTATGAATTTTTCTGGCTTTATTTTTTGTCTGGAGCAGGTGTACAAACAGTGGATGTAAACAGAAAGCTGCAAAAAGTTACAGTTACAGGATATATTGAACCGAGCAAGGTTCTGAAGAAAGTGCAAGGCACAGGGAAAAACGCAGAGATATGGCCATACGTTCCCTACAACTCTGTAACACAACATGTTATGAATGCACGTACGTATGACAAAAAAGCACCACCTGGGTATATGAGGAAAGATATTTTCGATACTGGAATCGACCCCAACCGCCCAGATGAAGTGTACGGAGCTATGTTCAGTGAAGAAAATGCAAATGCATGCACCCTTATGTGATTTCACCTCATATTCTTGTCTCAGAAGATTAGTCCGTAATATGTAAAATATTAGTTTTCCTTAGATGTTTTTGTATTAGTCCTCCACTTGAGGACTGTTAGATTTTGTAGGTGTATGAATAAAACCAAGACTGGTGTTCTAAGATTTTATATACTTCTTTCAAACTTATTATAATGAATTGAAAGGAGTTATATTATGAGTATATTGATAAATGGTGCAGTATTATTAAATGTATGTATATATAACATATACACATATACATATATATACATATATATACACATACAAACATACATACATATACATATACATATATACATCTTATTGATACATATAGGTATTTTGATTTAAAATTTATCTAGAACATGCATTATTTACATCTCTTTGTACACATGTCCCAATGCATATGTTATTTATTCTTCATTTGTACATGCATAGGATTGAACTAGTAATCACATCTTTAACTTTAAAAAATTTAAATTTAAACTCAAATTTTATCAACTCCCAACCATTCTAACTAATGGTTGTAAGTTGACCCAATAAATGCTTTTATAATTTGATACTATGTAATTTTATTTAAGGACGTTTATTGAAATATATTTCATCATCTCTGATCTTTTATATCTGTTCATCCTAGAAGCATTACAAAGAGGATAAGAGTTAGACAAATACTTCAACTTGGTGCTCTAAAATGAATATAAGGTTGCATAATCATTCTAGGATGTATGCATTCTTTTGCTAATATTTTACACATGTTTCTAAGGGTTGACCTAAGTGAACACATTCCCTTGCAACATACTAAAAATATTCTAAAGGTGTTTTTAAATCTTATCAATTCTCAAAGCTCCACACATACACACACATGCATGCACATGCGCATATGTATGTATGTGTGTGTGTGTGTAGATATGTTTATGTATATGTATATATACATATACATAAACATATCTATACACACACATACATACATACATATTTAAGATAGGCCCTAATTAATTACTACCCATCTTGATATTTTAGAGTTATTACAAGTAAATTGCATCATTACATTGAGAGAACAAGTAAAGAAACAACATTGAATCATCTACTTACATAATCATTAATGCAAATCCTCAAGTATCTTTGTTTATTATATTCAATATTTATTTTTGGACTTGATATGTTAATTAGGTTTTGACCAAGGGTGAATCTCTCTATCAAATGTTCAAGCTACTTGATTTTACCTATCAACACCATCTCTTTTTCATACATAAATTGTGTAGATTTTGAAATATCTTGCTACTTTTATGAAAAAATCTTTAGCTCTTGATGCCATGGAAATAGCTCCTAGGGGAGATTTGACTATGTTAGAATGTCACGGTGGAGATGGTAATACATAGCTACCTACACATTGGAAATATAGTAACAACATATATTATGGAAGATAAAATTTTAACCATTAGATGAACATGAGACAACCCTTTCCACTATATGGCCACTTTATCTTTTTAAATCTTTCCCACTAAGTAGATTACCACATTATGTCCAACCTAGAAATATAATCTACAATGAAATGGGATTTCATATTCCAATATTTGTTTCCCCATCCTATACCCTATCTTGAGCCATACGACCATAAGAAACCCTGTAGCTATATCAAGTTCTATCTAGAGATTGGTTGATGTAGAATTCGCCAACCCATTCGTTTCAAGATCTAAGGAAATAAATGTACCTAAATAATTACATATGACTTAGAAATAAGCATCTACCTAGTATTATAAATGTAGACACCTAAAAATATCTTAAATTAATTGAAAAAATATTTATTGTTTAATTAATTTAATTAAATATTTAATTGCTTGACCATTAATAAAATTAATTAAGTATTAGAGTTTATTTAATTAATTATTTATATTAATTAAATAAATATTAATTCATTCATTCATTCATTAAAACCTTTTCTTTCCTATAGTTAAATTAAAATTTATTATTTATTTAATTATTCCTTTTTTTGGAAAAGAGGGGTTAAAATTTATTAATCACCAAAGATTAGTACAAAGCAACACAAAACAACAAGTCCAAGAATAGACCATCAATCCAAGGACAAAAAGACACCTAAATAGGGCACACCCTAAACCCCCAAATAAGTTCTCAAGTCCTCCATTATAAGCTCCTCCAAAATCCTAGACTCCTTGGTGGCAAATGTCTAGGCAGTCTTTGATGTTTCACATCCCCATCTTCTTAGAATCCCATTTAGCCAAACAATTTGAAACCTTCTTCCATTCTTGAGGAATGTGGAAAAAGGTAACATAACCCAAATATCTTCATAGTCTCACAATCTAATTGACCACCAAAGCCAATTGCCAGCTTACTCACTCTACCTATCACTTATTCAACATATTAATCATTATTTATGAATCAAATTCACAGATGATCTTCCTCCATCCAAGGGAATGACTTCTCTCTAAATCACAAAGAATAGCAAAAGCTTTTATAAAGTTATTAGTATATTGGCCTTTATATATAAAGAAAAAGAAATGGAAAACCCTAAAACTATCTTTGTTAACAACACCAATCACATCATACTTAGGATTACCTGTGGAGATATCTTTATCTATTTGTATATATCTCTCTCCCTCTCTATCACCATATCTTTCTCACTCTTTCACACACACATACACTTCACATTTCTTCCTCCATATCCCTATATTTCTCTCTATCTATCCCTCTCCCTTCTATATATTCTCCATCTCTCTCTTCCTCTTTATCTCCCCCTCTCCATCTCCCTAGCTTTGTCTATATTTATCTTTTCATTTACCCCCCCCCCCCCGGCTCTCTCTCTCTCTCTCTCTCTATTGAGACCTCTGTATCTATATCTTTTTCCTCTTTATCTCTATCTCACATATTTCTTCTTTCATCTCTCACTCTATCTCTATCTCATTATTTCTCCATCTCTCTCCCCCCTCTCTCTCTCTCCCTCCATATATCACTTCATGTCTCTAGGTCTGTATCTTTCTATCTCTCACTCTTTATACATTTATCTCTTCCATCTCTATCCATCCCTCTCCCCTCTCCCTCTTTATATGTTTATTTCTTCCATCTCTATCTATCCCTCTCTCTTCTATCTCTTTAAATATCCCCCTCTCATTCTCTCCATCTGCATATCCATCTCCATCTTTATCTTCTTCTCTATCTATATTTCCAAACCTTTATCTCTCACATAATTCATTTTGTCATCATTTATATTTCTCACGAAATGAGTCTCCATACATGCAACTTGGGCATTACAAATTTTGGTGCTTTCATTACTTTCTTTTTTATTTCACATTTTTTTAGCAACTTGATTTTCTTGTTGCCTTCTCTTGTGAAAAGAAGTGAATTGGCCTAAGGGATCGACAACATGCGGTCCCATAGAGGCATGCAAGCCAATACATTTAATATGATTCGTACATGTGGGTTTTGAGATGGCATCATGCTACTAGGAGGTGGAATGAGTGTCCAAGGTTATTTTTATCTTGCATCACTTCTAGAATAGGTTGATTTATTGATCTTGGTAGTCAACCAATTCAATCATGTTTGAATCCATGTAATCTATTATGTAATTGACTTGAAAGCTATCTTCAAAACACACACATTAATAGGTATGTAAATATGCCATACCATATTGACTCAGATCAAGAGGACCTTGTTGTATGTATTGTTATAATTTGCATACACACAATTGATGTGTTGGTATATGACAGAGCTTGTTTATTCACTCTTGTAATGTATCCAAGTTGATCTCAATCTTCAATGAAACCTAAAGACATTGTCATTGGTAGGCAACCTATGAAATGTCTTTCTTCTTCTAACATATATGTTTCAATTTTTTTCGTCAAATATCTATTTAAAGACTAAAGACTAATTAGTAGGAGTGTTCTCGATTTGAGGGATATAAATGTTGCCTTATCGATATAAAATACAAATTTATTGAAGCTCAATTGTTTTAGGATAAAAAAAAAAATGTTCTATCAACACAAGAGGATTAAAAATAATCTCCCCTCTCTTGAGCTATCTCTTCCCATTTATTTATACTTCTCTATATTTGTCTATCTTTTTTTTGTTTGTCTCTCTCTATTTTTGTCTCTTTGCCTTTCTCTCCCTCTCCCCCTCTCTCTATATCTCTCAATCACTCTATCTCACCATCTATACCTCTCTATCTCTCCCTCTCCCCATCCCTCTTCCTCTATATATATTCCTCTCTACCTCTCTCTCTTTATCTCCCTATCTCTATATCTTTATTTATCCCTCTACCTCTGTCTATCTCTCCATCTTGTCTACCAATAGACCTTGTGTTCAACATAAATATACACAAAAAATAGACCAAAATTTTGCCCACTTGACCTTGTACAACTCTTCAACATACCCATTGCACGTGAAGGTGTGATTTTTAATTTATAATATGTTGTTAGCTTGTTAATTAATCCCATACTTTTGAAGAATAGTGGGTCCTTCTAGGCCTTATGGATGACAATGTCTATGCAACACCTAGGATGCACTTTTGACTGCAATTATTAATTAATTAAAATTTAGAATACAATAGCTTTTTTAATTTTTAGTTTTTAATTAATTACTAAATATAGTCAAAGGTGCATTCTAAATGTTGGATAGATATTTTCTTGTAGACTATTGCCAATATCAATACTTACATATATGACAACACTCACATTGAACAACTTGACCTCTAACTCCAATCACATCCTTTGCAACATTCTTGACTTAAAAGGGCAATTTATGGTTGGTCATTTCACTAGCCTACGTGTCATCATAGGCACACTTGTGGGGTATGCCTTCGCACTTGTGGGAAAAATTTTAGGACTTTTATTAGCCAGTTTCCGACCAGGCTGCTCCTCTTTTCCTTATGTGACCTACGACTGTCAGTCGACAATATTTGATATTTATTTTAAGTAGCCTACATATATGTGTATAAATTAAAGGAGTCTTATATAGTAGTATCACAATAAATATTCTGCGTACCAACACAAGGTTTATTATTTTCTTTCAGAAGTAATATTTTAGTGGAGATTTGAGTTGGCAGAGCAGATATATTTTATAATCTATCATGAAGATGAAAATGTTAGAGGAGAATATGGAATCATTTTCTTCTTTCAATTATTTCATTCCGACGATGGATTGTAGAGTACCATCCAAAACATTGATGATCACAAATATGTTTCAAAATATTAATGATGAAAAACTAGATCATTTTTTGTCGTAGAATATGATATAAAATGTTGATGACTAAAAATTGCAATGGATTAGTTCAATCTGAATAATTGATGTTTAAAGTTTTCTTCAGTTTGATATATTTTTATATGTATAAATTTTTTATGAGATTATATTTCATAAACAATTATGGAATGAAATAGTTAGAGAGGAGAATCAATTCTGCAAATTTCATGACTTCAATAACTTACTCTCAATTCAACTGTTTTAATATGAGATAATATCTTTTGATATTAGTAGATGTATAAAATGAATTGGACCTTAATCTTTTAATACAATATTGGGCATGTGCACAGAGATGGTGGTCAGAAAAGTGGAAACCACCCAAATTAAACTTGGAAAAACAAGCAGCGCATACGTCATTTTAAAATTTTAAATTCTCGCATACGCGCTTAGGTTTGTTCTTCCCAAGCCTAGAAAAGGTAGCGCGTACGCGCTGCTTTTAGGAAAGTAAGCGCGTATGTGCTACGCCTTGGAAAATGAGCGCGTACGCGCTACGCCTTGGAAAATGAGTGCGTATGCGCTAATAATCCAAATAAAACCGCGTACGCGGTGCCTGGTAAAAAAAGTTTCTAAAAAAAAAACTGGGTCTCATTTACCCGTAAATCACGTTTTTAACTTCATTTTTTCCCCATTTTCTCACCTAAACCGCAAATGGGGTGCTAGATTTGTCCTCCAGGATATATATCAAGGTTTGTTTTTGTTTATTTTTGTCTTTATTTCCGGTTTATGCAATTTGTTTTACATTTTGAATTTAATTTCATTAATTTTGATTAGGTTTTTTCATTTTTTTGTTTCAAAAACTAGATTCTTCTAATCCAGAAAAAGAACAACCAAATGCACCTCTTGAAAACCCACAAGAACAACCAAATGCACCTCCTAAAAACACACAAGAACAACCCCCAATTCCTCCTTTTGACCGCACAGCCGAAACACAGGAAGAATTAATTAATCAGTTAGGACAAAATACATCTAAAATCAATAGACTGATTGTAAAATTGAAAACTTTTGAACTTGACTATCATCAATCCCTCACCACTAGCCTAGAAACATTAGCTAGTGGTGCCATAGCTGTTTCCACAGAAATTACCAAATGGGGAAGCTTTAGGGATAGGTGTCGTCAGTTCTATGCCAATGGGCTATCATACGATGGAGTAAAAAACAAAAATATTTCTAAACAACAAATATGTGTTGTTTTTGTTGATCCCAAAACTGGCCAGTCATTACCTCTTAATGCAAAGAGGTTTCTCATACATTGGTGTACCAATGCGCAGATGAAGAATCTTTTTTGGCAGAGGTGGTGGATGGTCTTTGATGATCCACCTTGTAATAATTATGAGGTGCCATTATATTTTTTGAGAAAAGTATATTGTGAGTTTGTGCTCAATGTGCCTCCAAACTATTTTGACATGAGAGAGTTTCATGGTAGAGGTAGTGGCTCTGCCCAAGATAGACCTAAAGCCCATAGGCGGTTAGCCGCAGAGAGTCGCCGCCCCCTAGCACCCAAACCCAAGGTGCATCAGGTTGTCCCATTGGAGCTGAAAGAGTCGATGGAGCTACAGACTCTTCAGGCAGCCACAACATTGACTGGTACCATTATCAAGCATGGGACATCATTAGCACACCCTATTGTATTGGATGATGAGCCGTTAGAGGGTGACAGAGAGCCCATCGAGCATATGTGTGTCAGTTTCTCGAGGATATGCTCAGGGATAGATGATGCAGCCAGTGCAGATGGATACTTATATCATTTATGCACGATTTGTGGTTATAGATGTCAGGCTCACACGGTTGAGGATGTCACGCTGACAGATGAGTTGATGGACATGGTGTTTGCCCATGAGCCATAGACACAGGTGTGTTGATTTGAATTCATAACATTTTATTTATCAGTCACTTTAAATTTGTAATTACATAAATTAATTTTCATTTATACATCGATTTAAATTGAGACAAATAATATGCATTTTAGGATGCAGCAGAGCTATCCCATACACCTCCCCCAGTTACCATAGCTGCAACTTTGATGCCTGAGGTATAAATTTTGTAACATGTTAAAATAGAATAGTACACTTTGAATTCAAAAAAATGCAAGATATACTAACTATCTTTAATGCTTGGTCCAATTTCTGGTTTGTAGGTGTTGACAAGGGACGAAATGTCCCAGATTGATGACATCACGCTCTCGGCGATCGATTTTGGCCTACAAGGCTATACGGTATCATATTTTGTACAACTCTTTTTGTGTATTGTTTTGATGGAATATGCAAGTCATTTCATTTTAGATTTTTAAAATTATGTTTAATTTATTATCTGTACTAATATCTCATGTTAATTTTGTGTTTTTAGGGTACCCCCTCTGTGTCTAGGGCTCGTCCTAAGAAAAAGAATTCCTCGAAGACGCCAAAACATGTGAAGAAGGTAATTGAACACATTTTTATTTGTACAATTGTTTGAAAATGTTGAAATCAAGTATTAGTTGGGGTTTGTAGATTGATTAGTGTTTTTTGTCTATTTTACATGTACAGTGGCCATTGAGCTTTGTGGATATGTTGAATGCACCTGATTCGCCCACGGATCAAGAGAGGGTGGAGGTATGTATCTCTACTTTATTTTCTTGATTTCATGATTATATGCACACATACATGTGAACTTGTGATATATTATAATCTTATTATTTTTTCATATAGGAAATATCCATACCTATTTCGTCAATGTTGAACCCTCCTCCTTGCACTGGAGAAGCATCTCAGGATCTGGTACACTTTTGTTTGATATGTAAAATTAATTGTTTTCAACCTTCAATACTTATCATTATATTAATTATATTTAATCTTTGTACATTTTTTGTATAGGTAATAGCGACAGTTTCTACATCGATGGCGAGCCATCCTCAGTCCATTGGAGAAGCATCTCAAGCACAGGTACGTCATTGTTCTCTATATTATAGCTTTTAAGTGTTTTTTATATATTTATGTTAGTACATTGTATTAATTGTACATTTAATCTACAATAGACTCCTTTGCGGTACGGCCATAATGTGGATCCATTTAAGTATGTCTTCAAGAAAACTCCTAAGAGTGACAAGGAGAGGAGAGCGAAGATATTAGCTCCTGGATGAGCCGATGAGGTAATCTACATTTCAATTGCAAAGGAATTAAAGTTAAATGCATAGTTATGTTGTTTATTGTGAACTATTTTCTACAAAAGAATTCTAACTTGGCTTTTGAATTGTGGTTTTGCAACCATCTACAAAGCCACGTCCTGCACCGAAGAGGCTTGATTTTGATGATCCACCACAAGTTTGGGATCATATAGTGCTATTTTTGGTCATAGAATGACCAATACATGTAGATATATTCTACATTTTTATTGTATATCGATTTGGACATGGCATATGCCACATTTTTGTAATACTTGTATTGACTTGGCAGACATGCCTTTTTTTATATATATAAATATCGATATTCGATCCAATAAATGTGTAATGAGTTCATTAATTTGTATTCATTGTATTTTGTGGTTGTCCTTTTATAAATTTAAATGAATATTTGCATATGTAATCAACAATATGAATATAAACAACAAAAATATATGATATAAAACATTGCAATCGTGGAATATGATTTGATAAAATTTCTAAAATGTTGAATTAACCCTACAAAACTCCTTGTATTCAGTTCATTATTGTGTATTCATTGTATTTGGTGGCTGCCCTTTTATAAATTTAAATGAATATTTGCATATGTAATCAACAATATGAATATAAACAACAAAAATCGACAATATGAATATAAACAACAATGTGTTTGGTGCGAGAGCACCCTCACGCTCGCAATGGTCATTTTTTGTTTGTCGTGTGCACAAACCGACGTCGCAAGCACGTCTGAGTGGGTAGGTTTATGCTAGGCATGCCCCTATCATGCATCCCAAAGCACCAGAACTTCGAGAGTCATACCCTACCGGTGCGACCTCTCAAGTGCCCTGAGTCCAAAAAATTGTCAAAATTTGACTGACTGTTTCTTCCAATCCATGACACATATGGTCGATCTGTTTGATCCCGTGGGGTCACGTGAGGCTCCTCTATAATGGCCTACCTTGGTTTTCAATGACTCGGAGCCATTTTCAATAAGTAGCATTTTTTCGCCTGCTCCAAAAACTGTTAGTTGCTTGCAAGGAAAAGTTGCAAGATTGGCTAGAATTGATTATGTTCGTCGTGTGCACAAACTAACATCGCAAGCATGTTTGGGTGGGTAGTTTTACGCTAGGCATGCCCCTATCATGCATCCCAAAGCACCAGAACGTCGAGAGTCATACCCTACCGATGCCATCTCTCAAGTGCCCTGAGTCCAAAAAATTGTCAAAATTTGACGGACTATTTCTTCCAATCCACAACACATACGATCAATTTGTTTGATCTTGTGGGGTCACATGAGCCTCCTCTACAATGGCCTATCTTGGTTTTCGACTACTCGGATCCATTTACAATTAGTAGCATTTTTTTGCCTACTCCAAAAACCGTCAGTTGCTTGCAAGGAAAAGTTGTAAGATTGGCTAGAATTGATTATGTTCATCGTGTGCACAAACTGAAATCGCGAGTGCATCCGGGTGGGTAGGTTTACGCTAGGCATGCCCCTGTCGTGCATCCCAAAGCACCAGAACGTCGAGAGTCATACCCTACCAGTGCAATCTCTCAAATGCCCTGAGTCCAAAAAATTGTCAAAATTTGACGGACTGTTTCTTCCAATCCATGACACATACGGTCAATCTGTTTGATCCCGTGGGGTCACGTGAGGCTCCTCTACAATTGCCTATCTCAATTTTTGACGACTCGAAGCCATTTTCATTTAGTAGCATTTTTTCACCTGCTCCAAAAACCGTCAGTTGCTTGCAAGGAAAAGTTGCAAGATTGGCTAGAATTGATTATGTTCGTCATATGCACAAACCGACATCACAGGCGCGTCCGGGTGGGTAGGTTTACGCTAGGCATGCCCCTATCATGCATCCCAAAGCACCAAAACTTTGAGAGTCATACCCTACCGACGCAATGTAGAAGTTGCTTGACAACTTTTTTGACAATTTTTTTGACAACAATGACAATTTTTGCTCAAATTGTATCTAGTCTCAATCTATGACCCCTATGACCCGATAATGACTCAAATAATTATCCATGATTATACAAGAATTAAGAATGCTCATGATTGACCAGGGATACATCACATATACTCAAAACATAGTCACAAAACATTGACACACAAAATAGTCACAAAACATTGTCACATATTATTCAAAAATTTGCCTCTAAATATGGTCAAATGAGCTCTTGGCTATTTGATTATACAAAAAATTGTCTTACAAATCATCTCATGGGCTTTTATACAAAATTTGGCATTACAATATGTGTGATTCAGCTCATCGCCATTTTAATATACAAAATTTGGCATGTACATATGTACAAAACAGCTCATTGCTACTTAAATATACAAAATTATGCCCCTAAACATGTAAAAATCAGCTCATGGGCATTTATATATACAAAAAATGAATATAGAACAATCCGTCGATGATTTATACAAAATTCTCAAAATCATTCTACTCTGAACCGTAGAATCAATCAAGTGAGCCTTCAGGATTGGCTCTAACCCGTATTGTGTCAAGTATTGCCTCGTGGTCAAATTCACGAACTTTCCATAAAATCTTGTTATGAGGTCTACCACGATACTTCATCAAATGAATATTTGTTGCAACAACAAGGTTAGAGAAATGAATAATATGTATGTGTGTTTCAAAGTCCTTGAACAACCAAACATCATAATTCTTGATAGGGTATCTTCAAAGCCATGTTCCTGTCACAACAACAGACCCTATTGGGTACTCAATACCCTCTCCGTCAATGATTGTGGTTCTCAATTTTCTTTTAGGCTCAACACAACGACACAAATATTAATATGTTCCTTCTTCATTGGTCTCTTCTACAACAACTGCATACACATCACCTGCATTTTATAAAGTGTTAATTAATACCAAAAATAAAGTATGATATACAACAAAATGAACCAAAAAGAATACTTGCAAAAAAATTAACTACAAAAATCACTTGAATCCACTAGGTCGGATACATGGTCAAAATCCACTGATGTCTCCATTTGGCTCAATTGTAGTGCTTTGGGAATTTGATATGAATCAGTGGGAACCAACAGTCTACAAGACCATTTGTCAACCCACTCTTCTGATTCACATTCTTCCCACAAACAATACATGCATGAAGAGAAAAAACATACCATCTGTCTCATATAAATTACCAGTGAACTTGAATTTGAACTCATAAATGAGTGCATGTCACTTGATCCTGCAACTATACAACAATCTAGATAGTTTTCAATGTTAGATTCAGTGATCAACCAAAAATATCTACGAACCAATGATGTACCTGGATTACCTGGACCCATCGAAGACTTACACCATCGCACAATTGTTTCTGCATCTACCAACTTAGCACCACCTTCGTACTTCAATTCTTCCCTGGCTAAGGCTCTTTTCACACATGCTCCTACACCATCGTGCTCTCCCTTACCATGTCTAGCCTCAGTGAAATTCCAAAAATGTTGTACACCGCTTGTCACATGCATCCTTGTCAACCAAAAAAACATCCTTGCATTCTTGAATTATGCGGTGCAATTATCTAACCATATTAAGTGTCGATTGTATCATATGTTCCTTTCCCTTAAACTATCATAGAAAACTTTAAAGCATCCTTGTACAAACTTCGATGAATGAGTACGATCATCACTTATGTAGAAGTGATACTCTTTTACAACCTTTCTATCCTCCTCTGTGCTATCATCTGCATGCATGAATACTACGTGTACAAAAATAGAAACTTGTGTAGAGTGATAATACATGGATTGTACTTCATTTTGAGGTTGTAGTGTATAATTTTCAGCGAAATCAACGATAGAGACAATGGTGCCAAGAGGAAATGTGTCCTTACATAACTTGAATTGCTCATCTAACCATCGAGCTCTATGTGTATGCTTTATGTACTCATAAACTATTTCTCTTGAAACATTTTCATAAATTGAGCTACACATATATCATTTTTCACTAGCTCACATCTCTTCAAATCTTTTCTATCTTTAACTCCATATGTGATTGTCTTGTATTTTACGAAAGAAACTAGTTTCGTACCAATTTCATTTGTGCTCTCCAAATGTATGCATCTTGGTAAAATTTGCAAACCACCACATATAGCACAAGAACCTTCCAAACAAGGCATCTTATAATAAATGAAACCATCATGTCTATTACATAGCACACTTGAAATAAATTCTCTTGCCGACTTAAGAGGTGCTTGTATATTGCATTCCTGCAAAACATTGTTAGTGTGCAAAGTAGAACAAATATGACGAAAAATATCATAATGCATGGAAAATTCAATATGCATCCTACAACAACACGTGGTGCGTGCATGATTAATCTTAATATAAAAAGGTTTTGCCATTTCAAAAAATCTCTGAGAAATTTTTATTTGAGGAAACTTTTGAAGGAATCTTTCATAAATTTAGTTTGAGTCATATCCAAATAGTGTTTTGCATGTGGCTCATGATTTTTAGACCCAATTCATCTTCTAACGACATCTCTTTGGTTGGGCGATACTCTTGTGTTGTCATGCCAAAAAAATTCAATTAATGTTTTTAGTGCATCTACAACAACCTTGTCTTTGCGTGGTAGTCTACCCGAGAATGCCCAAAGAGAATTATTGTTAGGTTCCTCTATTTGTTCTCGCCTCTTTAATTCTTTACTTAATGTTGTTCTACTAACGTTTAATGACTTACTTGTTTTTCTTATCAACCGATCTTTTTTTATTTTCTTGCTTATTATGGTTGATGTAATGACACGTCGAGTAGCATTAGAATCTTAACTACGTGATTTTGAACCAATAGATTGATATGCATCAAATAGATTTCTGACAATAGTTCTTTCACTATTACTTTCAGATGATCTTAGGCCTAGAATTTTCATTCTCTCTCTAAAATTCAAATTTTTAATCATTTGAACAATTAATTGACATCTTGCGGTTTGATTTAAGTTTTTAAAATAGTTTTGCCATATTCTTTTAACCATTCTCCTACAAGTTCGTTCATTCATTTTATTAGGCATTGACTTCAATATATTTTC